>NC_138538.1:86173687-87489281 GCF_964234715.1 Podarcis melisellensis | reverse complement strand
GGAGACTCTTGAGAGTCCCATGGACTGCAAGAAGGTCAAACCTATCCATTCTTAAGCCCTGAGTGCTCACTGGAAGGACAGATCCTGAAGCTGAGGCTCCAATACTTTGGCCACCTCATGAGAAGAGAAGACTCCCTGGAAAAGACCCTGATGTTGGGAAAGATGGAGGGCACAAGGAGAAGGATGAGATGGTTGGACAGTGTTCTCGAAGCTACCAGCATGAGTCTGACCAAACTGTGGGAGGCAGTGGAAGACAGGAGTGCCTGGCTCTTTTGGTCCATGGGGTCACGAAGAGTCGGACACGACTAAACGACTAAACAACAACAACAAATTGGTTCAAGAGAAAATTTTAAAAGATCCACTGGACAAGCACTTCCCACTTACGTCTCAAGCTCCCTGGCAATGCTCACCACCCCAAGATCTTGGCAGGCCTTCTGAACAATGACTGAAGGAGTCAACTCCCTTAGCTGAACGTAGGTGGTGTCTTCGCTGCTCATGAGCCGCGCTGCGGCAGCGCAAGGCAGTCTCCCCTTGCGGGGTGATGGAGACAACGACATGACCACAAAGATGCCGATATCGCTTAGCAGGTTCTCCAGGAAGTCCCATGATGCCGGATCCATGAACTGAGCTTCATCAATGACAAAAATGAGAACTTCTTTCATCACTGCCTAAAATGACAACAAACCCCACAAAAAATGAAGTGATAATTCCTGCAGGGAGCTGTACTTTTTAACTGTTCCCTGGGTTACCAGGAGCTTTTATCTTAGATGGTTTGTGTCTGGTACGCATTTTAAGTTGTTTCATTTTTTCTTTACATTGCCTGGAAGGCATTCTAATAAATAAACTCACTGTTTAGCTTTTGATTTAGTCACTACATATATTTTTTGTTGTTGCTCTTATTTTATTACTTATCGAATTTATAGCCCACTCTTCCAAAGAATGTACCTAGAGGCAGAAAACTGAATTTTCTTAATCCAGTTTGCATGATGCTGCTGGTGGTTTTTTAAAAAGTAACTGTAATATTTTCAAAACCACCCTGCAACCTGATTGTCCCCTCTCTTTCCTGTAGTTACTACTATTTTTCCTAATACTGTACTAGTCATTGTAAAACTAAAAAAAAATCTTCCCCCCTCCTTACGGCTGAAACCATGACCAAAGCAGTTTCCACACCATGATTAAAATGTGTGTGGCTGTTAAGAGAGAATTACATGAAAATGATGTATAGATGGTATATTACACCAGTGAAAATGGCTAAGATGTTTAGGAAAGAAAATAATAGATGTTGGAGATGTAAGGAAAAGGAAGGAACTTTTTATCATATGTGGTGGGAGTGTAAATGTATTAAAAATATTGGGAAATGATATATAATGAATTGGGAAAAATGTTTAAAATGAATTTTGTTAAACATCCTGAAGCCTTCTTGTTGGGTATTTCAAATCAAGAGCTGCCAAAAGAAAAATGGACACTGTTTATGTATGACATAACAGCAGCTAGAATCTTAATTGCACAACATTGGAAGACAGAAGAGATACCATCAAAGGAACAATGGCAAGAAAAACTGATGAACTATGCAGAATTGGCTAAGCTAACAGATAAACTACAAGAGAAGGACAAAACAGACTTTAAAAGAGTCTGGGAACCTTTTACAGTGCATTTGCAGAAACAACAAAACGGACCGGATTCATTGGCAGGTTTTGAATAAACGTTCACAACTTTATTACAGTAACATATACAGTGGTACCTCGGGTTACATATGCTTCAGGTTACATACGCTTCAGCTTACAGACTCTGCTAACCCAGAAATATTACCTCAGGTTAAGAACTTTGCTTCAGGATGAGAACAGAAATCGTGCAACGGCGGCGCAGCGGCAGCAGGAGGCCCCATTAGCTAAAGTGGTGCTTCAGGTTAAGAACAGTTTCAGGTTAAGAACAGACCTCCAGAACGAATTAAGTTCTTAACCCGAGGTACCACTGTAATTTAGAGAAATGATAAGGAAAGTTACTTTTATATAAAAAATGCAAGAGAAAATAAATAAAATCAGACAGAAGAGGGGGGGTTGAGGGAAGTACAGGGGGAAGGGAGGGAGAATAAATGTATATAATATGACTGAGATTTGTATTTGTATTTGTTATAAAATTCAATAAATATTCTTTTTTTAAAAAAATGTGTGGCTGTCAGGGATGAGATAAAGATTGTATTGAGAAATGGATCCATGTCATAGGGACCCAGTTGATCAGCCATGTTTCAGTGGTTAGGATCTATGGGTTTGCCTAGAGATAGATTCCCATATACCATGGTCTGGTTCTACAAAATCAACTTCAAACCAGAAAGATTACGGCATCAACTGAATGCAGATGGTTCTGACGTTGTCGTGGGGTAGTAAATGTGATAGAGATCAGTGGGCCAGTCTTTCCTTTTTATATATAATTGTATATATAATTTTTATTAAATTTTCTATTTTACAATTTCAAATACTCGTTTTACATCCTTAAGATATCAGTGACTTCCCTTCTTCTCTTTCCATGGTTCATTTCACATATCATAGAATCCCTGCATATTTTACAAAAACTAAACCATTCAGAATTCCATTATTACAGCCATCAAAACTTGTTCACACTGTTGAATTTATCTTAATGCTGCCAGCATTTTCAGCTGTACACAGTTATTTCCCATATATTCAATAAACGTTTTCCAATCTTCTTTAAACGTATGTTCTTCTTGTTCTCTTATTGTGTATGTTAAGTCTGCAAGTTGTACATAGTCTGTCAACTTAAGATGCCACTCTTCTTTGGTTGGGACCTCAGTCTCTCCTGAAGTTGTGTCACCAGGTGTTTTGGGACTACAACTCCCATGATCCCTAGCTAGCAGGACCAGTGGTCAGGGATGATGGGAATTGTAGTCCCAAAACAGCTGGATACCCAAGTTGGGGAAACCCTGCAATGGGTGTTAGCCATACTTGGAGCAGACCCAATGAAATCAATGGACATACTTAGGTCCATTGATTTCATTGAGCCTACTCTGAGTAGGACCTAGTTGTATATCACCCAGCCAGTTTATTGGGAGCTGCCAAGAATATAATAACTGCTGCCCACCGTGCATGAAAAGTATCACTTACATTCTTTAGAATATTGACGAGAATGTTCTCCAGCTTTTCATTCTTTGCTTCATTACTCATTTTGGAAACCTCTTCTGATGTGGGGAACTGACCAGAGAAACCAAACAAAGAAATCACACAGTGCTTTTGTTAGCAACAGAGAGTTCTACATTCCTTGTCAGAAGTGCATATGTTAAGAAGCAACCTCAAATCCATTTGAAGCCTCAAGGTATTGGTTTCTCACCCTGTGAACTTGGGACTCAGCCAGACTGATAAGGAAAAAGTGTTTTATATGTGTTGTATATGCATTATAAAGGTAAAGGCACCCCTGACCATTAGGTCCAGTCGTGGATGACTCTGGGGTTGCGGCACTCACCTTGCTTTATTGGCTGAGGGAGCCGGCGTACAGCTTCCGGGTCATGTGGCCAGCATGACTAAGCCGCTTCTGGCAAACTAGAGCAGTGCACGTAAATGGCGTTTACCTTCCCGCCGGAGCGGTACCTATTTATTTACTTGCACTTTGACGTGCTTTTGAACTGCTAGGTGGGCAGGCACTGGGACCGAGTAACGGGAGTTCACCCCATCACGGGGATTTGAACCGCCGACCTTCTGATCGGCAAGTCCTAGGCTCTGTGGCTTAACCCACAGCACCACCTGTGTCCCTAGGATCCTAGAATGCAACAACTGATTGGCCTGCAGGAAAAGACCAATCAGGCTCCAGGAAGAAGTTTATCAGCCTATTAGGCTGGTAGGATCCTAGAATGCAACAACTGATTGGCCTGCAGGAGAAGACCAATCAGGCTCCAGGAGGGAAGCAGAATCAGCCAATCAGACGGGACTCATTGTGTAGATAATGTATATAAAAGCCTGAGGTTTGGGGGGCAATTCAATCACTGTTTTACAAGCTGCAATAAAGAGCATGAAATCACTACAGGACTCCGAGTACATTTCACAAACCAACTACCAAGCACCCGGAAAATGAATTCAGAAGAGATAAAGGTCTTGCCTGCTTGCATCTTTACCTTAACATGATAGAGATTGTTGAGAAGACAGAAATACTCTTCCTGAACTACTCCTCGGATTCGGGTCACAAGGATATACTGTCTTGCATCGTAGGTCTTGCAAGTATCAATCCCCAGAAACATAGCCATGAGGGTCCGGATGACAAAGAAGTTCTGCCACACATTGATCTTTGTGAGCTCCATCGCCACCACCCTGCATGATGACAAGAACTATTGGTGAAAAGGTTTCACTGCCTCTTCCACGACCAATGGAGAAACATTTGCTTCTGGTGGCTGTTGCCCACCAGAAAGTAACAGCTGGGAAGGGCTTCTGGAACGGATCCTGTTGGGAAACTGTGTATGTGCAGCTACTCACACAGAGTCAATTAAGGTTTGGCAGACAGCCACAAGGCAATCTGAAGGAGTAAGTCTGCCTGGTGATAACAGAGGCATGGAGACAGCTCCCTGATTGGTCAAGCTCTTTCAAGGGAGTGATAATTAGAAGAGTTTGGATTTGATATCCCGCTTTATCACTACCCGAAGGAGTCTCAAAGCGGCTAACATTCTCCTTTCCCTTCCTCCCCCACCACAAACACTCTGTGAGGTGAGTGGGGCTGAGACACTTCAAAGAAGTGTGACTGATCCAAGGTCACCCAGCAGCTGCATGTGGAGGAGCGGGGAAGCGAACCTGGTTCCCTAGATTACGAGACTACCGCTCTTAACCACTACACCACACTGGCTCTCAATTAATTTATGGCCTACTAACTGGAATGTGTTAGTTCAGTAGTTCAGTATTCAGAGGTTCAGAGTTCTGTGTGTCAGTGTAGGAGTTGTGAGTCGTGTCAGAGAGAGATAGCAAAAGATCCGTGTTCTGTTCCTGTAAATAGTCCACTGTATATAATAAACACATAACTACAAGTTCCTGGTTCCTACTTCGTCTATCCTGTCTGAAGCCAAGTTGCCAATTGCTTCCATGGATTCTGCGTTTACTCTGCTAGGTCTGGCTAAGGTCCTGCAACTACTCAGAAAGTTGTGAAACACCAAATAGGTTTTACCAATAGATCCTGCTTACATGGGGGACAGGGAAGTGTTTCTGGAGTTAAATACTCTTGCTGCCCAGCCCTGAGTCAAGAGAGTTTGGAATACACAGCAAAGTACAGTTAAAAGCATTAACCTGTGGCCTGTGTCCTGTCCTAAGAAGGCAATCTCAGCCAACAGCTGGCTTTTACCATATCCCATGAGGCCTTCGTAGATGATAATGCGGCTTTTTCTGTCGGCTTTAAAATCACTCAGCAAGTTTTCAAAGAGGTCCGTCTCCTTCTTGCGGCCTAGGGGAAGCAAATAAAGCCAGTGGGACTTCTTCAAAAGAGGAAGCCTTATACAACTCAAACAAATATTCGTGAAATTGTTCAGATTTTGAATTCAAAATTTACATTTGCGTTCTGAATGCAAAAAACATCCACCAGTGCTAACATTTCAGTGCTGTCCTACACCTGAATTTTTGAGTGCTTATTTGTTTTTGTTTGTTTGTTTGTTAAATCCATACCCCACTTCTTGCGTGCTGTTAGCTGCAAGTCTACGCTTTAAGAAGCTTGTGTTGGGAAGGACCCAGGAGTCGAGAAAGGAGGTGGGAGGATGGAGAACAAAGAGGCAGAGAAAAATATTCTCAGGATGTGGCACGATATTATGAAGTGTGTTCTTTATGGACCATATCCTGGTTTTTGCTGACGACGCACTATTTCTACATGCCTATCCCCAGAACGAAAGCCCTGCGTCAGATGCGAACATAGTGTATATAAATAAACACTGCCGGATTTAAAAAATAAGCCATTTTACATGAAAGACATAATCAAGTCTAAGCTTAAGCATGCGGCAGCCCCTTTGCTCTCAGTGGGAGGGTTAAGCCTAGTGGGGTTTCAAAATCTTTTAACTCTCACTTGATTAAAATGTCACTGGTCTGGTCTGGCCTGGTTTTGTTTTGTTTCTACAGGTTAGCATGGCTCCCTCTCTGAAATCTGGCTAGATTGTATTCTTGGTACTTAATCATATCATTTGATCCTCTAGGGCAGTGATGGCCAAACTTGGCCCTCCAGCTGTTTTGGGACTACAATTCCCATCATCCCTGACCACTGGTCCTGTTAGCTAGGGATAATGGGAGTTGTAGTCCCAAAACAGCTGGAGGGCCAGGTTTGGCCATCACTGCCCTAGGGCATTGCAGCTTTTGAAAGTTCCCCTCTTAAGATTCCTTTTGGGGAGGAGGGAGGGTGGGGGTTATGTCTGCAAACCTTGCCCCCCCCCCAAGCCTACTGGTAGCTCTTTCTGCATGGGTGGTGCTGTTTGGGCTACAAAGGCAACAGCAATTGCACCTGAACATCAATAACAGAGCTTATTATAACATGTAACCATTTGAATATCACAGATCCATAGCCTTTTCTCTCTCTTGCTCCAATAAATGATCATCATCAATGTCGCTGAATGAAGAATATGTCACCTACCCAGCAAAGGGTAATATTCGCATCTCTCTCTGCTCAGATATGCTTTGTAAATCATCCTAAAGGAATGAGGACAAGAAAAGGAAACTCATAAGTTCTTCAACTCAAATTGGGAGCTGCTTTCGTTCCCTGAGCCCATTCTTCATTCAAATGTGTCCCACGCCAGGGTTTTAGTAACCCATCATGACAAAAAAAAACCCCACCCTTTTATTGCCCAGCTGTACGCGAAGCTAATACTTACGTTTTCTCCGTGACCCCAAGGAATTTATAGACTGTCCCAGGGTTCAGAACACCTTTCATCTCAATTAACGGGAGCTCTTCAAAGAAATAGGATGGCAACTTGGATTTGACGCAAGTGACAGCATCACAGGTCACCACCCCGGGATAGTACATCATCATTCGGGCCGCAAGGTTCACTTTCCGGCCGATGACTGTGTCACGGGAGAAACAACAAGGACAAGACATACTTTGTTTTTCTTCTAGCTGGTCTCTTAACACAGAGAAACAGGAGCGGCATTACGTCTGGGCCACCTCAAACATCACCTTCCCCCGGACAACACTTCTGACAAAACAGAAGTACTGTTTGGGGGGGACAGGAGGCGGGCAGGTGTGGAGGACTCCCTGGTCCTGAATGGGGTAACTGTGCCCCTGAAGGACCAGGTGCACAGCCTTGGAGTCATTTTGGACTCACAGCTGTCCATGGAGGTGCAGGTCAATTCTGTATCCAGGGCAGCTGTCTACCAGCTCCATCTGGTACACAGACTGAGACCCTACCTGCCCGCAGACTGTCTCACCAGAGTGGTGCATGTTCTAGTTATCTCCCGCTTGGACTACTGCAACACGCTCTACATGGGGTGATTGAAGGTGATCCGGAAACTACAACTAATCCAGAATGTGGCAGTTAGACAGGTGACTGGGAGCGGCCACCGAGACCACATAACACCGGTCTTGAAGGACCTACATTGGCTCCCAGTACGTTTCCGAGCACAATTCAAAGTGTTGTTGTTGACCTTTAAAGCCCTAAACGGCCTTGGTCATGTATACCTGAAGGAGTGTCTCCACCCCCATCATTCTGCCCAGACGCTGAGGTCCAGCGCCGAGAGCCTTCTGGCGGTTCCCTCATTGCGAGAAGCAAAGCTACAGGGAACCAGGCAGAGGGCCTTCTCGGTAGTGGCGCCTGCCCTGTGGAATGCCCTCCCATCAGATGTCAAAGCGATAAACAACTACCTGACATTCCAAATACATCTTAAGGCAGCCCTGTTCAGGGACGTTTTTAATGTGTGACATTTTAGTGTATTTTTGGTCACTGTGGAAGCCGCCCAGAGTGGCTGGGGAAACCCAGCCAGATGGGCGGGGTACAAATAATAAATTATTATTATTATTATTATTATTATTATTATTATTATTATTCTGCCAGACCAAAAGATCGAACTTCCTGTGGCACAGCAGCAGCAGGCAAATAAATGACAGAAGTGCCGCAGGCCCATCTCATGGAAACTTGCTTGATTCCCTCCCTTCACAGCACTAGGTCTCAACAAGACCTGATGGAGGACTCTCTCTGGGAGGGAGCATCTGCAGCAGGGAGATTTAGAGGTGTGGTCTGGCTGTTAGGGCACTGAGTCTCTTTCCTTGTGGCCGCCTACTCTAGATGTCTCAGGGCTCGCCCAGACTTCTGTGTGTCCCTTGCTTAGAAAGGACAGGGGCCAAGTGGTTTTCTGCTTTTCCAGTACAGTGGTACCTCAGGTTAAGTACTTAATTCGTTCCGGAGGTCCGTTCTTAACCTGAAACTGTTCTTAACCTGAAGCACCACTTTAACTAATGGGGCCTCCTGCTGCTGCCGTGCCGCCAGAGCACAATTTCTGTTCTCATTCTGAAGCAAAGTCTTAACCTGAAGCCCTATTTATGGGTTGGCGGAGTCTGTAACCTGAAGCGTATGTAACCCGAGGTACCGCTGTAGTGGTTTTGCCTTTACTGCACAGCTTCCCCAGAGAAAACCCACCGCTCTTTAGCACTAAATCAGAGCAAATGGCAATTCATGTTTATAATAATAATAATAATAATAATAATAATAATAATAATAATAATAATAATTTATACCCCACCCATCTGGCTGAGTTTCCCCAGCCACTCTGGGCGGCTCCCAATCAAGTGTTAAAAACAGTACAGCATTAAATATTAAAAACTTCCCTAAACAGGGCTGCCTTCAGATGTCTTTTAAAGATAGGATAGCTGCTTATTTCCTTCACATCTGAAGGGAGGGCGTTCCACAGGGAGGGCGCCACTACCGAGAAGGCCCTCTGTCTGGTTCCTTGTATCCTCACTTCTCGCAGTAAGAGAACCACCAGAAGGCCCTTGGTGCTGGATCTCAGTGTCCGGGCTGGATGATGGGGGTGGAGATGCTCCTTCAGGTATACAGGACCGAGGCCGTTTAGGGCTTGAATTCAGTGCTAAACCACAGGAGTTTCCCAGGAGAAAGCAGCAGGGTGAACAGAAGAGTGGATCAGCACTGCATCTTGTTGTTTCTTTAATGTTGCTGTGCATTCTAACACTTTATTTGGGTTTTTTTATTATTGAACTATTTTGTTGCTATGATATGTTTCTTTTAATGTAAGCTACTTTGGAGGCTTAAACATTTGCATAAATAGAGGACACGGGAAAATAAATAAATAGAGGACACGGGAAAAACCAATGCTATAAGCCAAAAGGATTTCAGCAGCCAGATTTCTTTCGCCCCCTTTTTTGGTATATAAATTTTCCTTTTTAATTATTGTTATTATTTTTAATTTATTACATTATTTTGACAAAGTAATAATCATACATAAATAAGAATAAAATGTGCACCCCACCCCTGAGACCATTCCATTGTAACTAACCAACCTCCCAAAATTTCAACACCTCTTACGATGGTTTCACCCCTTTCCATTTTAACAGTACAAATTCTACAAATACCCTTCAAAATAATTTCTCCTGCATAATCACCATTTTACCTTAATGGCACATGTTAATTTACCATTAATAAATATATGGCACACCACTTTATACCATTCTTTCATTTTATATTCTGCTTGCCCCTTCCACTTCCTAGCTATCACAATTTGTGCAGCTGTCAATAAATTTGTGAGCAAGATCTTCATAGCATGCAAACTTTCCACCCCATCGTAAGCAGCAAGATTTCTGCCCAGTTGTGCGGTACGGGAGTATCCTTAGAAGCAACAACCTAGAGAAGGCAACCCACCAAAAGATGATGAAGAAGAAGAAGAGTTTAGATTTGATATCCCAATTTTTCACTACCCGAAGGAGTCTCAAAGCGGCTCACAATCTCCCTTCCTCCCCCACAACAAACACTCTGTGAGGTGAGTGGGGCTGAGAGACTTCAGAGAAGTATGACTAGCCCAAGGTCACCCAGCAGCTGCATGTGGAGGAGCGGAGACGCGAACCCGGTTCCCCAGATTACGAGTCCACCGCTTTTAACCACTACACCACACTGATGAAACACTAGTTGGGTTGAGCAGCAAGGCAAAGGCTCCAGGCAGCGGGAACAGGAGCAGGAGCCTGCAGGTGAAGGAAGCCGGTGCTGGGAGTTTGCCAAAGCACATGCCATGAGGGGGTGAACAAGGAAGCAGTGCAGGGAAGCACTGAGGTGGGAGCAAATCTTTCACTTACTGCACGAACATTCGTAAAACTGGCCTTGAACACAGGGAAGGTACAACAGCCACGATACCTGTGTATTCATGTCTCAAACGATGGCCTACTACTCCACAGAAAACTGGCCCACTGGTGACTCCAATGGAGACAAGTCTGAAAGCACAAGAGAGGGCAAAGGTAAAGGTAAAGGACCCTTGGACGGTTAAGTCCAGTCAAAGGCGACTATGGGGTTCACTTTCAGGCTGAGGGAGCTGGCGTTTGTCCGCAGACAGCTTTCCGGGTCATGTGGCCAGCAGGACTAAACTGCTTCTGGCGCAACAGGACACCGTGACGGAAACCAGAGCGCACAGAAATGTTGTTTACCTTCCCACCACAGTGGTACCTATTTATCTACTTGCATTGGCGTGCTTTCAAACTGCTAGGTTGGCAGGAGCTGGGACATAGCAACGGGTTCTCACCCCGTTGCGGGATTTGAACCACTGACCCTCTGATTGGCAAGCCCAAGAGGCTCAGTGGTTTAGACCACAGTGCCACCCACGTCCACCTGTGTTGATGTGCTCCCCAGCCCAGTTCTATAGCATCGTGTGAACTTTTTGTCTCTGGTGAGTGCTTTTCATTCCCGCGGTATGCAATATATATAGATTTTAAATAATATTTATTAAAGTTTCAAAAAGATTACAAAAATAAAAAAAGAAAAACAGAAAATACAAAATACAGAAAAAGTAAAAACAAATTTTAAAAATTCCATCTTTCCATGTCTTGTCTTTCATTTACTTGTTTCCTTGACCTCCTCACACACCCCTTTTTTGTATTCTAGTTCAATTAATTATTTCAGCAAATCCTTTCCATTCTTGTTTTTATCTTACTAATTTATCTTAATATATTGTAACTTATATAGCATTACTGCAAAAAACCACGTTACATCATTCCAACATCCTTTTAGCATTCCTTAATTTTACAGTATTTCTGTAGATAGTCTTTAAATTTCTTCCAATCTTCTTCTACCGACTCTTCTCCCTGGTCTCGGATTCTGCCAGTCATTTCCGCCAGTTCCATATAGTCCATCAACTTCATCTGCCATTCTTCCGCGGGAACTTGCAGTTTATGCGAGGGTTCAGTTCTGGGGGGTCCACACCGAAATGCAAAACTGCGTAAAGCCGGGAACCCCAAGAACCTCCCCCAATGAAACCATCTCTACCTGTCCAGAGCAAGTCTCACCCTCTGCCTTGCTATCTGGGCAAATGAATACAATTATGTAGATGAAACATTCGTAACAGTGTGAAGTTGACTCCCGCCTTTAGCTTTATCAAATTCTAAGGACAGGATTAGAGTTGACCCTGCGGGCCAAGGTGTCAGATAGCCAACACCTTTCCTGGACTTCTGAGGCCCACTTTTTCTTAAACCATAATGGAAACTCAGTTTGGAACTGGTTCAGCAATTAGAAGCATCATTGGGGTGGGCAGGGGGAATTGGAAAAAAATCGGTTTCAAGAGTTCTGAATCAACTGGCGATTTTGGCTGTATGCCTTATTGTTATGTACTGAGCTGAATCCTAGAACAATAGGATCCAGAATGCAGCAGCCTGATTGGTCCGCAGGAGCCACCCAATCCAGCTCCAGGTGGAAGTGAATGAGCGACCTGATTGGCCTGCAAGAGCAGCCAATCAGGCTCTTGAATGAAGTGAATCAGCAACCTGATTGGCCTACAGGAGTAGCCCAGAATTAGCCAATCATGCGGGGCCCATTTGTAAATAATGTATATATAGCTAGATGTTTTGGGGAAACTTTCATTCATTGCTACTATGAGCTGAATAAAGAGCATGAAATTCACACTCGACTCTGAGTATATTTCACTAAGGGACCCCTGACCATTAGGTCCAGCTGTGGCCAACTCTGGGGTTGCAGCGCTCATCTCACTTTATTGGCCGAGGGAGCCAGCATACAGCTTCCGGGTCATGTGGCCAGCATGACTTCTGGCGAACCAGAGCAGCGCACAGAAACGCCGTTTACCTTCCCACCGGAGCGGTACCTATTTATCTACTTGCACTTTGACGTGCTTTCGAACTACTAGGTTGGCAGGAGCAGGGACCGAGCAACGGGAGCTCACCCTGTGGCAGGGATTCGAACCGCCGACCTCCTGATCGGCAAGTCCTAGGCTCTGTGGTTTAACCCACAGCGCCACCCGCGTCCCTTCACTTATTATACTGGCTTCTTATTATATCCAACTAAGATTGCACCAGGATCCAGCAATGCTGTCGTAATCCTTGTTGGAATGCCTTTTAGAAAACCCAACCGCCGAAACTCCTCAGGGCTGCTCAGCCATTCTGGTTTGCTTTCCTTCCCCTAGCACAGTCCTTTCCCTTCAGCACTGAGTGACATGCCTGGGCTGAGGCCTCTCCTCCTCACCACATCTACACTTCCACCTCTTTCCACTCGAAGCAAATAGTACTGCGATAGAGGAGTGGGAAACAAGGGCCACCCACTGCCCGCTGCAATCTAGGGCATGCCAGACACCTCCACAAATTTCCCAGTACCTTGCTCTGTTGCATTGAACCTGTTATGTACTGAAGTTCTCACCCTGGGCCAGCAGGGGCGATACTGTAGATAGTTATGCAAATGAAGGATCGAAAGTGACGTTCAGTAATTGGATAGTTTTAGAAAGTTGCTACAGTAACGTTGTACTGGAGCTCTATATAAGCAGGCTGACTGAGCCCTTCAGTTCAGTTCTGTTCTGGCCTCTGAATAAACAAGAGCTGTTTGAAGAATCGCTGTGTCATCTGATATGTTCACCCACAACTTAACAGAACCCACATCCCAGCTGCCATGTTTCTTACGATGCTCAGCTAGGGCTGTGGCACAAGCATCGCCAGGAAGCAGTAAGAGGGTGGGACTGACAACAGTCCCGTTGGGTGGCAAGCCAGGGGTGGTGATTCTGGTGTGGGCGGAACCCATTACCCTGCCAAAAATATACCCCCGGCCCACTCAGTCACTTACCTTACTTTCATGAGAGCCGTGGAACAGAAAGCATGGATTTTATTAGCACTGTCGAGAGCATTTGCACCTTCGTCAGACTGTTTATCCCCAGGGAGGCCAAAGATGCACAGCAACGTGCAACCCTTATGGGGACAGGAGCAAGAACATCGGAGAAGTTGTTGTAAGAGCAGCTTATTGCTATTTGCAAAATGCAGATATTTAGGCATGTAGGGTTTCTGTGTGCAGATTTTCAGGCTATGGTCTCCCAAAGCAGCCATATAAAATTCTAAAATAATTGTCCCATAAAAATAATACATGAAACAAAGCTAAGTACAGTGGTACCTCGGGTTGCAGATGCTTCAGGTTACAGACGCTTCAGGTTACAGACTCCGCTAACCCAGAAATAGTACTTTGGGTTAAGAACTTTGCTTCAGGATGAGAACAGAAATCACGCAGCAATGGCGCGGCGGCAGCGGGAGGCCACATTAGCTAAAGTGGTGCTTCAGGTTAAGAACAGTTTCAGGTTAAGAACAGACCTCTAGAACAAATTAAGTTCTTAACCCGAGGTAGGTAAAGGTAAAGGGACCCCTGACCATTAGGTCCAGTCGTGACTGACTCTGGGGTTGCGGCGCTCATCTCACTTTATTGGTCAAGGAAGCCAGCGTACAGCTTCTGGGTCATGTGGCCAGCATGACTAAGCCGCTTCTGGCAAACCAGAGCAGCGCATGGAAACACTGTTTACCTTCCTGCCGGAGCGGTACCTATTTATCTACTTGCACTTTGATGTGCTTTCAAACTGCTAGGTTGGCATGAGCAGGGACCGAGCAACGGGAGCTCACCCCATCGCGGAGATTTGAACCCCCGACCTTCTGATCAGCAAGTCCTAGGCTCTGCGATTTAACCCACAGCGCCACCCACGTCCCTCTAAGAAAACCATGTCATCATACAAATCATTACATACGTATACACATATTGACTTCCTTTCTTTGTTCTGAGACCTCATAGTTTTTAATCTTTCTGTATTGTTGTGTCTAGTGTAGATTACCTCTATCTTTATACCTCTTGCACCATTTTTCAATGTCTTTAACCCTGTGCTTTCCAACTGCTAGGTTGGCAGGAGCAGGGACCGAGCAACGGGAGCTCACCCTGTCGCGGAGATTTGAACCCCCGACCTTCTGATCAGCAAGTCCTGGCTCTGTGGTTTAACCCACAGAACCACCCATGTCTCACCACTGTAGTAGGAAACACTAATGTCAAGTAAACCATACAATAAAATAGAAGAACACTATGTTTTCAGCACTGGCTGTTAGTTCTGACAGAGAGGGTTTGCAGTGAGGATGTCTTAACGCCAACTGGCCATCAACCAGCTCTGAGGGAGATGCTGCCACGATTCAAATCCTGGCTCATTCGTGGAGCTCACTGGCCAATCGTGGAGCTCATGTTGGCCAATCGCTGCATCTCAGCCTACCTTTTAGACTTTTGGGGAGGGTAAACTGAGAGGGAGGAAGAAAGGTGATTCTTCTTTTCTTGGAAGAAAGGAGGGTTGGTAAACGTGTTAATTAATACTGCACTGTATTAATTCCTTTTGGGAATTATAGGGACAGAACTACCCCAACTGTATAGAAATTTATTCACATATGCGACTACAGTGGCAAGAATGTGACTTGCCCAAAAATGGAAAGAAGAAAAAGTCCCAGCAAAGGAAGAACGGATACAAAAACATATGGAATATGAAGAAATGGCGAAACTTACCCGAAAAATAAGAAATCAAGATAGCAAACTTTTTATTAAAAAAATGATAATGGTTTATTGAATGTTTATGAACAAACTGTAAATGGATAAGAACATTGACAGGATTATTGTAATAACCTGCAGTTTTGTAATAACCTGCAGTTTCATCACCTGCTACTCACACCACATGACTGCAACAAAATTTCTGAAAGACCTACATTGGTTCTCAGTACGTTTCCGATCACAATTCAAAGTGTTGGTGCTGACCTTGAAAGCCCTAAACAGCCTCGGCCCATTATACCTGAAGGAGCATCTCCACCCCCATCATTCTGCCCGGACACTGAGATCCAGCACCGAGGGCCTTCTGGCGGTTCCCTCACTGTGAGAAGTGAGGTTACAGGGAACCAGGCAGAGGGCCTTCTCGGTAGTGGCACCCGCCCTGTGAAACATCATCCCATCAGATGTCAAGGAAATAAGACCTGACTTTTAGAAGACATATGAAGGCAGCCCTGTTTAGAGAAGTTGTTAATGTTTGGTGTTTTATCGTGTTTTTAATATTCTATTGGGAGCCGCCCAGAGTGGCTGTGGAAACCCAGCCCGATGGGCGGGATATAAATAAATTGTTATTAGTATTATCTGAGGGCACAGCTCAAAAGTGCCCACAGCCACCCCAATGACATGAGTACATCATGTAAAGAATGTCTGTAGGACCCTCCCTCCTACAGTAATTTGTGCCAACTCCAACTCTTGCCATGCTTTGCTGATAAGGACCATGCTTGCAGGTGACTCACTTTGTCAAACATGAAGACCTTGTTAATCTTGCCACTGAGCGGGTATATGATCGCCGCGATCTTCGTGTTGGCATCCTGGATGGCCTTACAGAGATGGTGAGTGTTGGCGCTTTCGTCAAACTGCAGATTCACAAAGACGATTGTCACAGGTCGAAGCTCTGATAAATATTCCAGGGGCTGGTTGTCATCGATCTGAAAAACAGGACAGGAGAATGTACACGATGACTAGTAAGACATGTTGGAAATGCAAGGATAATAATCCTGCCAATGTTCTCATTCTTGATTTTTTTATTCTTCCGGTAAGCTTCGCCATTTCTGCATATGCCATAAGTTTCTGCAGTTTTACGAGTATATATTTAAAGAAGATGAATAAATGAGCAAATTCAGTTAATTTGGATATGCAAAGAAGATATTAAAAAGAAATTTAAGGAACCGCAGAAAGAGGGGGAAGGAAGTAAAGTTATGAAATGTCAAAATAATTGTAAAATCAGTGAAATGTGTAAAATTAGTGAAATGTATAAACTTGAAAAGTATAAATAAATAAATAAATAAATAAATAAATAAATAAATAAATAAAATATCAGAAGACACCCCCCCCAAAAGGAAGTGGCTCTGTGCCGGATGACAAATGAATGGGGGCCCATACCTCAACTGCCTGTTAGTAAGACAAAAAGGCGGAGCTGAGGCTAGAAGTTAGAAGCTGGGCAGCTGAGTGACAGAGTCATGCTTGATTTCTTTTGGAATCCGAGGCTATGGCTATGAGATAAGCAAGACCCTCTTCCAGTGCTGGTGCTGTAAACCCCTCCATCGTAGGCTCAGGTTGTTGTTGTTTAGTCATTTAGTCGTGTCCGACTCTTTGTGACCCCATGGACCAGAGCACGCCGGCACTCCTGTCTTCCACTGCCTCCCGCAGTTTGGTCAAACTCATGTTGGTAGCTTCAAGAACACTGTCCAGCCATCTTGTCCTCTGTCGTCCCCTTCTCCTTGTGCCCTCCATCTTTCCCAACATCAGGGTCTTTTCCAGGGAGTCTTCTCTTCTCATGAGGTGGCCAAAGTATTGGAGCCTCAGCTTCAGGATCTGTCCTTCCAGTGAGCACTCAGGGCTGATTTCCTTCAGAATGGAGAGGTTTGATCTTCTTGCAGTCCATGGGACTCTCAAGAGTCTCCTCCAGCACCATAATTCAAAAGCATCAATTCTTTGGCGATCAGCCTTCTTTATGGTCCAGCTCTCACTTCCATACATCCCTACTGGGAAAACCACAGCTTTAACTATACGGATCTTTGTTGACAAGGTGATGTCTCTGCTTTTTAAGATGCTGTCTGGGTTTGTCTTTGCTTTCCTCCCAAGAAGCAGGCGTCTCTTAATTTCGTCGCTGCTGTCACCATCTGCAGTGATCATGGAGCCCAAGAAAGTAAAATCTCTCACTGCCTCCATTTCTTCCCCTTCTATTTGCCAGGAGGTGATGGGACCAGTGCCATGATCTTCGTTTTTTTGAAATTGAGCTTCAGACCATATTTTGCACTCTCCTCTTTCACTCTCATTAAAAGGCTCAGGTTGTGTATTTGTGTAAATAAACCATGTATTCTGGAGACACCAAAGTGTGCCTCAGTCTGAGGAAACCCAACCCTGGGGAAGCACAAAAAAACCCCTGGAATCTCACACGGCTCAGAGATCAGGAACAAGATATAAAATTGCCACAGTGATCATTCACTAACCAGGCTGATGGTAACACAAACAACACAGAATTAATAAGCTGATGATAGACATTATCTCACTTCAGACCATTGGGATAGAACTGGATTTATTGATGAGGTGCAATTTAGCAGTTTTATGTTGGAGACTCTTTTTGAAGTTCCTTTGTTCAAGAAAGGTAACTTTAATGTCTGTGACTCAGGAGGCTTCATACATGGAAGAAATACGCACATTACCTTAATTTTAAAAATAATAATAATACACAATAGCACTGCCTGTTTGCTACACGCCACGTAATAGTAAGAAAGCAACCGTCAAGCACTGAAGTACCTTCTTTAGGATATTCCTCATCACGTATTTTCTCAAACACTTCTCAAGTTTGTCATTTGGAGGCAACACAGACGCATTTCTCAAAATCTCTAGGGAGGAAAGGAAGACGTGATTAGGAAAGTTTAGAACAGGATGGAAGCTTCTCCTGGTATGCGCAGCACCCAGGCACCCATTTGCGTATTTGTGCAGGGCTATGCAAAATGTATGGGGGCCAGTTATAGCCCCACAAATTGCGAGTCGGTTATCCCTGCGCTAAGTAATTTTGGGGTGGTGGAGGGTCTGGTGCCATTTGCTTGAGCCACTATGGTGTATATATGTCACTAGACATCACACATATTTATGTTAGGCAACTATTACACCTTCTGCCTGGACACTGAGGTCCAGCACCGAGGGCCTTCTGGCGGTTCCCTCCCTGCGAGAAGCCAAGTTACAGGGAATCAGGCAGAGGGCCTTCTCGGTAGTAGCACCCACCCTGTGGAACACCCTCCCAAAAGATGTCAAAGAGAAAAACAACTACCAGACTTTTAGAAGACATCTGAAGGCAGCCCTGTTTAGGGAAGCTTTTAATGTTTAATAGATTATTGTATTTTAATATTCTGTTGGAAGCCGCTCAGAGTGGCTGGGGAAACCCAGCCAGGTGGGCAGGGTATAAATAATATATTATTATTATTATTATTATTATTATTATTATTATTATTATTATTAATGAAATGCCTAACCAATGTTTAAAATGTAAAAAGACTCAGGCGTTTTTGCTGCAACAGACTAACCCTCTGTAATAACTTGGACTAAATGAGTTGTTCTGTGAACACAGGGAATGAGTGAATGAGTTAAGAGTTTCTTGGTCTGTCTGAGTCTGTTTGAGGAGGAGATTTAATTTTTTAGGATAATGCCTTAGAGCTTCCTTATGGCGAGAGTCCCTTTCTTTTCCTTGACAAGGGCAAAAAATGATTGCATGAGCGCTGTCTGTGCACGTGAAAGAAAGAGTTTCTCTGTGTTGCCACCTTTCAAGCACTGGTGCTTTGTGCCCCATCTCAAAACTGGGCATATGTTTCCTAGGAAATCTTCTACATTTGCAATTTATTGCATGAGGCATTTGATGTGTGGTATGACTTGAACCTGTGGCTTGGCTCCTTTCTTGAAAGTTCTGCTCTTTACAAAGGCAATTTGCTGCCTTTGATATTTGTAGTGCAGGCGCAGTGGGTTAAACCACAGAGCCTAGGACTTGCCAATCAGAAGGTCGACGGTTCGAATCCCCGTGATGGGGTGAGCTCCCGTTGCTCGGTCCCTGCTCCTGCCAACCTAGCACTTCGAAAGCACGTCAAAGTGCAAGTAGATAAATAGGTACCGCTCCGGCGGGAAGGTAAACGGCGTTTCCGTGAGCTGCTCTGGTTCCCCAGAAGCGGCTTAGTCCTGCTGGCCACATGACCCGGAAGCTGTACGCGGCTCCCTCAGCCAATAAAGTGAGATGAGCGCCGCAACCCCAGAGTCGGTCAAGACTGGACCCTTTACCCTTTACCCCTTTATATAGCCCGGTCTGAGTTTTACCATGTGTGAATAGTACTGTTTGATACTGCAGAGGACTTATGAACATATAGATAAGGAAGGCCTTACCCAGATCTGTGTAACAGACAGGGGGGGAAATTGTGTTGTCTTATGGCTCGTCTACATTTCCGCTTCTGTTTCCATGCCTAGAAAGCGCAGTTTCAAGCAGTTTTCAGCTTGGCCTGAATTTTCTAGGCATGAGTCCAAGGCAGTTTCCCCCTTACCCCTGGGAAAGCCCCACTCTGTAGCTTTAAATCAGAACAAACCTCAATCTGCAGAAAACCCAATTGCTATTTGCTTCGATTGAGCACTAAAAGAGCAGTTTTCCCTGGGGGAAAGAGGTGTGGATAATCCCAAAGGGTGGGTAAGCCCTTAGAAACGACGGGGTATAATGCAATCCCAAATATCCTAATGTATTTTTTTTTAATGTATGCAGATTTTAAAAGTACTTAGCAATGATATGACATGTGCTTTGTATGCATATAGTTTCAGGTTCACTCCATAGCACTTATTTAATGTATTTTAGGGCTCTTCCCTATTATTGGTGCCTTTGCCTTCTGGTTCACATTGGGGGAGGCAGATTTCGCCTGCAGAAAATGAGAATGGGAGCCCCCACCATATGACTTGCTCCAGCCCAGCGCCCCTTCAAGGGACATCTATGGACCTCTTTCTAGACATCTTAGAATAGCCAAAGAACTCACCAAAATTGTCACAGATGCGGTTTTGGTACAGGTACTGTGTACATCTATCAAAGAACTCCTCAGTGTCAAAATCCAGGGTATTTCTAATGTATCGAACCTGGCAAACAGAATTACAGCTGTTTAACCATCTTCACCCCTGTTTCTGCCAGATATGACCTTTGTCAGTCAACTTCCCAACATTAATCTCTCCCCGCACCAAGAGACCCCAAGCACATTTCCTTGGATGCAAATTACCATCATATTCCCCCCTTATTTGTCTCCTCATGCCCCAACCCTGTTCAGCACCAGTATGATTTAAAGAGTGGGCTTTTGCAGGGAAAGCTCAGGGCAAACAGCAGCAACAACAACAACAACAACAAATGCTTGGTCACAGAGTATTAAAGTGTGGACCTCTACCTGGAAAGAATTGAGCCAAAAGTAAGTGTGGATAAACCCTAAGATCACAGAGAGTAGCTGCCTTTTCTAACAAACAGCACTAACCTGGGAGGGCCAAGGATCTTGAACTCAGCCATGTTCTATTTCCTCCACCAGACGTTTAAACTTTGTTTTTCTTTTTTTTCCAAAAAAATTTATTGATTTTCCAAAGTTATAAACAAACAAACAAACAAATCCTAACTGTAATAATTCTACGTTTGTTGACATAAAGTGACTTCCTCGAATCCCCCTGGCTGAGTTTCAATGTACCGTATTTTCCGCTCTATAAGACGCACCAGACCACAAGACGCACCTAGTTTTTGGAGGACGAAAACAAGAAAAAAAATATTCTGAATCTCAGAAGCCAGAACAGCAGTGCAGTGAAAGCAGCAATCCCTCTTGCTGTTCTGGCTTCTGGGATAGCTGCGCAGCCTGCATTCGCTCCATAAGACGCACACACATTTCCCCTTACTTTTTAGGAGGGAAAAAGTGAGTCTTATAGAGCAAAAAATATGGTATATCATTGTGACGGTTTTCCAAAACTAATTACTAATTTAATCAAGTAACATCTTTCTTTCTTTTCATAATAACTTTAAACATATTATTCTATAACATCACATATTTAAATCCTAAGCCAATCTGGTACTTGCAAGTATTTCTAATCAAGTTATTAGAAGTTTAAACTTTGGGTAGAGAGAAAGGATGCCACAACAGGCAGGGGGAAGCGTGTCGTCCACCGCCGGCACCCACCCACCTTAACAGCTCGCTCATCTTTGATTTTTTCCACCTCAATTAGTTTCCGGTCGCAGAGCTCCCAGCAATTTGGCGACAGGATAATTTCACTTGCTTTCGCCAAGTTCTGGGCCAACCGCACTTCATCCACTGCCCGGCCAATTACCAGGAAATACTGGTGCCTGTTGTCTCCAACCACAACTTTTGAGATGTGACCTGCAGATAGTCCTGGAGAAAGGTACAGCATCATAATCCATTTGAACACCTCACAGAAATGGCTAGATTAACAATGGAGAGAATGCATGAATGAAAACATATAAGCAAAACAAAATCTAAAGGGGCAGCATACAACACGGACAAAAATCAGGCAAGATTGCTGATTGATTGTCCAAGAGCATTTATTTAGTAGTTGGGGATTGAAATAATATTTGCTGAAGCAAAAGCTGGAACAAAGAAGAAGAAAGAAGAAAGAAGAAAGAAGAAAAAGAAGATAAGGAGAAACAAGTACATAATTTTATACAATTTTTCTGTACAAATATAATAACAAATTGTGCTTTATCTTCATACAAATACAATTTCGTAAAAAGAAAGGAAAAAGAAGATTTCTATAAATAAACTTTAAAAAGACTTCCAAAAATTCTCGTTTACTCTGTCTATTCTTTCCTTTATAATGCGCAGCCTCATATTACATTCAGTTATCTTCATATGTCCTAACATAATATTATTTACACTTTTTGTTTTGCAAAAATCAGTCTAGCTCTGCCAAGAGAATTTCATTCTTATAATGATTTTTTAAGTATTCTTTAAATATTCTCCATTCCTTATAGACTCTCTGTTTTGTGTCGTTTTTCACTCTTCCTGATAACTTTGCCAACTGAAGGTGTTCTATCATTAGAGCTTGCCACTCTACTATTGTGGGAACAGTTTCGTTCTTCCAATTTCTCCATTAATGGTCTTAAGGGTGAGGGGGATTTAGGTCTATCAAACTATTGTCTGCTTTTCTGACTTGGCCCTTCCCCTAGGGTTGCCATATTTCAAAAAGTGAAAATCTGGAAATAAAAGTTGTTGAGCTACTTTAAGGGCATTCACCCCAGAATCTACACTCCTGACATGGGAGTTTCCTAGACATTTCAGAGATTACTGCCCGGACACTGTTTCCAACAGCCAATTCCCAGGTATGTCCGGGAAATTCCAGATGTATGAAAGCGTGACGTTTCCACCTTATGGCTCCTTACAGTCTGGAGAACAAGGAGCTACTCTGTCTCAAGGCAAATCTTAAAAAACGTAGCATAAACACTGACAACTGGGAAACACTGGCGTGTGAGCGCTCCAGTTGGAGAACAGCCTTTACCAAAGGTGTCATGGGCTTTGGACGCTCAAACTCCGGATGAAAGGGAGAAATGTGCTAAGAGGAAGGCACGCTTGGCAAACCCTCACCGTGATCAACTCCCGCCCGGAAACCAATGTCCCCACTGTGGAAGGACGTGTGGATCCAGAATTGGCCTCCACAGTCACTTACGGACTCACTGTTAAAACTGTGTTCATGGAAGGCAATCTTACTCGGCTACGAGTGATCGCTAAAGAAGAAGAAGAACCTGGGGGAAATTATAGCAATGAACCCTGAGAGCTCCTGCCTTGCTGTGCCAGGCTGTGCTCCTGTCTCTCTCAGGCAGAGGCACACATTTTGACTTTCCAAGCATCGAAGGCTCTGAGCTCCATGTAGGGGGGATGCAGTACCTATCTTAACGCGCAGTTCCAGTCCCACCTCTGTATCGCGAACCCCGTATTCTTGCTGGATGCTGAAGCTACATTTTAGTGCCAGAGTGATGATGTCATTTATATGGCATCGTTCCACCTTCCAGAGTGCCAGCAATGCATCCCCTACAGAAGCCAGAGAGAATAACAATAATAATTATAATAATAATAATTTATTTATACCCCACCCATCTGGCTAGGTTTCCTCAGCTACTCTGGGTGGCTCCCAACAAAACATGAAGAAGAAGAAGAAGAAGAAGAAGAAGAAGAAGAAGAAGAAGAAGAAGAAGAAGAACCATCAAACATTAAAAACTTCCTTAAACAGGGCTGCCTTCAGATGTCTTCTAAAAGTCAGATAGTTGTTTATTTCCTTGACATCTCATGGGAGGGCGTTCCACAGGGTAGGCGCCAATACTGAGAAGGCCCTCTGCCTGGTTCCCTGTGACCTCACTTCTCACAGTGAGGGAACCACCAGAAGGCCCTCAGCGTTGGACATCAGTGTCTGGGCTGAACGATGAAGGCGGAGACCCTCCTTCAGAAAGACTTGGATTTGTGACTGAAATTCCCAGGGGTCAGGAAAGGTTATTTATGCATGCCACTACTGCGGCCCGTGTTTCGTTAGCTCAAAAATAGAAAATGATTGAGGTCCCAACCAACGAAGAAAGGCAACGTAAGTTGACAGAATATACGCAGCTTGCAGACTTATATATAATAAGCGAACAAGAAGAACATACGTTTAGAGAAGACGGGAAAACATTTGTTGAATATATTGAATTGTGTACAGTTGAAAATGCTAGCAGCACTAAGATGAATTCAACAGTGTAAATAACTTTGGGTGGATGCAGTAATGGAATACCGAATGGTATAGTTTTTGTAAAATATGCAGGGTTTTATGATATGTCAAATGAACCATGAAAAGAGAAGAAAGGAGGTCATTGATATCTTAAGCATGTATAAATGAGTACTTTAAATTGTAAAATATAAAATTTAATAAAAATTATATACAAAAGAAGAAAGACTTGGATTTTATGGAACATACAATTGAAAGCACACACACAGGTGCGACACCTGCCCACAGAAGGGTCCTACCTGCAAATTTCAAGACATCGCCTCCAAACACCAACACCTCTGCAAGCGAAAGAGAAAGGGAGAAGGATTACAGAAGTAGCTTCCATTGCTTTCACAGTTCTTCTAGGACTTGCCGATTAGAAAGTCAGTGGTTCGAATCCCCATGATGGGGTGAGCTCCCGTTGCTTGGTCCCTGCTCCTGCCAACCTATCAGTTCGAAAGCACGTCAAAGTGCAAGTAGATAAATAGGTACCGCTCCAGCGGGAAGGTAAACAGCGTTTCCGTGCGCTGTTCTGGTTCGCCAGAAGCAGCCTAGTCATGCTGGCCACATGACCCGGAAGCTGTACGCCGGCTCCCTCGGCCAATAAAGCGAGATGAGCGCTGCAACTCCAGAGTTGGTCACGACTGGACCTAATGGTCAGGGGTCCCTTTACCTTTACCAATCAGGGAGCGGTCTCCATGTCTTTGTTATCACCAGGCAGACTTACTCCTTCAGATTGCCTTCTGGCTGTCTTCCAAACCTTAATTGACTCTGTGTGAGTAGCTGCACGTACACAGTTTCCCAACAATAGGGCTCTGTTGGTGGTTTACCCTTAGTTGGATGCCCTGCAGATGGGCAGGAGTCAAGATATAGCCTGGCTTCACCCCAATGCATAAGCCAAACCGCTTACATCTGTAACCAATAAAGTTGTGGCCTATTTGAACCCATAAAATTGGAGTGATGGGAATGTACAGTCATATGTGGTGGCATTGTCCATTAGTTAATGAATTTTGGGAACAGGTTGGTATAGAAATATTGAGAATTGTGGGAAGGAACGTGGAAATAACTAAATTAATGGTTCTCATTACCCTGAGTAGTACGGTTACCGAGTTAAAAACAAAAGAGGAATGCAAATAGGTAAAATTGATGGTAATTGCAGCCAGACAGGCTATAGTGAGTAATTGGGGAAATGCCAAAGAGCTAGGGGTGAACCAATGGAGGAAAAAACTGGATAATATTATAATTTTAGAATGCCTAACTGTGAAGATACATAGAATGAAATGGTTTGAGGTCAGTGAGAAAGAGGAGGATTGGTTTGAGAAGATATTGAATTATTTGAGTAGTTTTGAACAATTTGGGGCAATTAAAATAAACCTTGTGAAGGGAGGAGTGTTAAGGTATATGGAGGTGTACGTATGGTTAATTTGAATATGTTATTATTGAACATTATTTAACATGTATATTACTGAATATGTATATTACTGAATATTGTATACCCAATGTATCAGCCGCCGGGGGGGGGGTCACTGTTTGTGTTTTGGTGGTTGGTAAAAATAAAAAATATATAAAAAACCAAAATACTTGTGTACATGTGTTATCTACTAGAGAACTGCGGGGTCACGGGGTCTTGGCATTCAGGTTGCTCTACTTACCTTCCACGATGTCTCCCACATAGTTATTAAGGGCCAGCGTTAGCTCATCAGCACCGCGGTCTAGGTTGGTGGTCATGCTGAACTTTTCGGTCAGTGCCGTGAAACCTTTAAGATATGTAAGCACTTGCTATTAGTGAAACACAGCTTGAGTTGCAGCCAAGAGGATGGAAGTGGGAAAGGCAGGCAGAAGGTTTCACATCACTTTGGGAGACGGATTCTTTTCTTCCCTTCCCCCCACCCCCAATATTTTATTATTGGGGGCTGACTGCTTTTAGGCATGGCTGGCTTCTGGTTTGGATCCAAGCCTATGAGAGAAGCGAGAGAGCCTCTCAGGGTGCAACGCTTTGAACTCCTCCCTATCAGGCTCAGGTTGTATATCTGTGTAAATAACCCATATGTCATAAAGACACCACAGTCTCCGCTTTGCTGCATTTCCAAACTCTGCGTAAGCACTGGGACCCCTGGATTCTTGCCCTGCTGAGGAGTTTGGGGTGGCATGAAGCAATATGAACGCCTGAGAAGCTGGGTTTATTTTCAGTATGGAGGGACTTGCGCATCCTTTACCCATCAGGACAACAATTTGAAGTCCCTCAACTCTCTTCCTTTCTTTCTTTGAGGTGCCTCCGAAATCTGCTCCCGTCCCTCCCTCCCAACGCCGATCTCCCTTTGCCTACCTGAAATGTCCACAAAGAGCAACACGCCATCGAAGCTCTCGATGAAAGGCACTTCCTGGGAGAAATCACCATAAACTATGAGGTCGGGGACGTGAGCGGCTACTTTGCCGAGGTTCGAGATCTCAAACTGTTTCTTGTCCTCACTCGTCATTCCTGCAGAGCGTTTATGGAGACGCTGTCTCAGAGCTGCCCGAGAGAGGCATTAGGACTTCTTACCTGGTGCCTAGGGACCGGGAGGGGAGGGCTCCTTCCCGCACCTGTGTCAGCAGCATCTCTTTTGTCAGCCCCATGTCACAATGAAGTGACAGAGGGCTCTTCTCCAATAGCAGTTACTTAAAGTTGTTTCCTCCCTAACAACGGTTGCTAGGCTAAACGTACTCGTTTTGCCAAGGAACCTACTGGGACGCGGGTGGCGCTGTGGGTTAAACCATAGAGCCTGGGACTTGCCACTCAGAAGGTTGGCGGTTCGAATCCTCGCAGCGGGGTGAGCTCCTGTTGCTCGGTCCCTGCTCCTGCCAACCTAGCAGTTCGAAAGCACGTCAATGTGCAAGTAGATAAATAGGTACCGCTCTGGCGGGAAGGTAAATGGCGTTTCTGTGTGCTGCTCTGGTTCACCAGAAGCGGCTTAGCCATGCTGGCCAAATGACCTGGAAGCTGTATGCCGGCTCCCTCAGCCAATAAAGCGAGGTGAGCGCCACAACTCCAGAGTCGGCCACAACGGGACCTAATGGTCAGGGGTCCCTTTACCTTTTCAAAGCTGCTTCCTTCCTAACAACGGTTGCTAGGTTAAATGTACTCGTTTTGAACCTACTGGGCCAAAGGCCACTGCTGGGCCAAGAGCCACTGCAGGCCCCCATCCAACCCAAAGGGCAAGCTAAACTCCAGCAAATTCTTTTAGCCACGGGCCGGTCCACTGTCCCTCAGACCTTTGGTGGGCCAGGGTAGCGGCACTGGGGGGCAGAGCTGGAAGAAGAGGCGGAGGGGGCAAGTAGTACTCCCCCCCACCCCCCAGCCCCTGCCTAAAATGGCGCTCAGCCAGCTCAGCCCAGCCCCCTTCCTCCTCTAGGCAGGGCAGGGAGAAGCCATTTTGCATCCATACGATATCAGTGACTTCCCTTCTTCTCTTTCCATGGTTCATTTTACATATCATAAATTCCTGCATATTTTACAGAAACTATACCCATTCAGTATTCCATCATTTTGTTGTTGTTTAGTCATGTCCGACTCTTCGTGACCCCATGGACCAGAGCACACCAGGCACTCCTGTCTTCCACTGCCTCCCGTAGTTTGGTCAAACTCATGCTGGTGGCTTTGAGAACACTGTCCAACCATCTCGTCCTCTATCGTCCCCTTCTCCTTGTGCCCTCCGTCTTTCCCAACATCAGGGTCTTTCCCTAGGAGTCTTCTCATGAGAAGAGTATTGGCGCCTCAGCTTCAGGATCTGTCCTTCCAGGGAGCACTCAGGGCTGATTTCCTTCAGAATGAAGAGGTTTGATCTTCTTGTAGTCCATGGGACTCTCAAGAGTCTCCTCCAGCACCATAATTCAAAAGCATCAATTCTTCAGTGATCAGCCTTCTTTATGGTCCAGCTCTCACTTCCATGCATCATTACATCCATCAGAACTGTTGAATTTATCTCAATTCAGCTGTACACAATTATTTCCCATCTATTCAATAAACATTTTTCCCAATCTTCTCTAAGGATATGTTCTCCTTGTTCTCTTATTCTGTATGTTAACTCTGCAAGCTGTGCATAGTCTGTCAACTTAAGTTGCCATTTTTCTTTAGTTGGGACCTCGCTCATTTTCCATTTTGGGGCTAACAAAACACGGGCCGCAGTAGTGGCATACATAAATAACCTTTTTTGACACCTGGGAACTTCAGTCTGAATTATCCCCAACAGAAAGGACTCTGGGGTTTTTTTTTGGGGGGGGGGAGTATTTTAAACATTTTTTTCAATTCATTGTAGATCATTTCCCAATACTCTTCTACCCTTTTACCCTTCCAAGGGCAAATCTATAGCACAGACTTAAAGTAGCTTTACTGTCCTTGCTTCTCCCCAGGGAACTTTGGGAACTGGCGCTCTGAAGGGATGCCTCATGCCCCCTCCCACCCCAGTTAGAATTCCTGGGATATTTGGTGGGAAGCCTTACTAGGTAAACTTGCATAAGACCAATATTGGCTTATGGTGTAGACATGTCCAAAGAGAAATAAAGCCAGTTTTACCCGTATCCTAGAGCCTTATTGGCACAAAGGTGAAGAAGAACAAGTCTAGTACCCACCAAGGAAGAATGTCAGCATAAAATGTTCAAATACGCTGAACCAGTCTGGCGAACAGGATAAGAGAAAATGAAGATGAGGAATATAAGGAGGAATGAATAATGTTTATTGAGAACCAGTATAGACAAATACAGTGGTACCTCACGTTACAGACGCTTCAGGTTACAGACTCCCCTAACCCAAAAATAGTACCTCAGGTTAAAAACTTTGCTTCAGGATGAGAACAGAAATTGCGCCACGGTGGCACAGTGGCAGCAGGAGGCCCAATTAGCTAAAGTGGTATCTCAGGTTAAGAACAGTTTCAGGTTAAGAACGGACCTCCAGAACAAATTAAGTTCTTAACTTGAGGTACCACTGTACATACCTTAGCAGGTCTCGAGTAAATCCAGCAGATATATATATATATATAAAATGTCCAGTAGCACCTTAGAGACCAACTAAGCTTGTTCTGGGTATATAAGCTTTCGTGTGCATGCACTGAAATACAGTGCATACACTGAAATGGAAGACACCAGACCCTTATATATAGTGGGAGGGTGGGGTGGGGTATTTCTCAGAAGGGTAGTAGGAGATGGATGATTGACTCAATGGGTATTGTAAACCTACTGACGACTGTTAATGACTGCAAATAGTCCTATAGGAAAAAGCAAGGGATAGTATGCAGATGATTAGCATATGTAATAAGGCAGGAATCCAATATCTCTCTTAAGACCAGGTATCTCCATAGTTTTCAGTTTAGTAATAAACTGCAGTCATTAACAGTCGTCAACAGGTTTACCATACCCATTGAGTCAATCACCCATCTCCTACTACACTCCTGAGAAAGAAGTGTGCATGCACATGAAAGCTTATACCCTGTGATGGCCTGGGATTCGGACTCAGAGGCTGAACCTGAGGAATCCCAGCCTGCACAGGAGTCCCCGCCTCCTTTTTTTTTTTTTTTTATAAATATTTTATTAGGTTTTTAATAAACAAATTTCCACTTTCAAATACATACTTCCATGAATCCAATGGACTCCCCCCATCTCCCGGGCACTGCATTCCCTGTGTAACCAAAACCTCAGCAATTTGTTAACTTGTTTTATACATAACAATATATCTTCCATTTTATCGTGTTATCTGATGTGAACATTTCAATACAATTGCATTAATTTTTAATTTCCACACAATAAAAATATTTCGTTACCTCACTTCTGTCTTATAGTGTCTTATTTATCAATTCAGAAATTTGCCGATACTGAAGCTATACCTTCCTAGAGAGGAGCATTTTTTAACATTCATACAACTTATAATGCTTTTTCAAATAGTCCCCGCCTCCTGAACCAGCTGAGCCGGGGCTGGGGCCTGAGCCTGAAGGGTCCTCACCTGTGCTGGATCCTCAGGTGCAGGCACCAGCTGAGTCTGCTCTGGCCCCCCGAGGTGATGGAGGACCCATTGCCTGCAGGTGCTCCACTCTCAGCCCCGATAGGGGAAGCTGAGGTTGCCTCTGGGTCCGGTAACCCTCCAGCCTCTCCTGAGCTGCAGAGGCTCAGGGCAGAGAGGCGGAGGGAACTAAGTTCCTGCAGGAGGATTGCTCGCCTCTAGGCCAGGAGAGGCCATTCACCTGTGGACCGGGGCTGCCCTGTGCCTCGGGGTAGATAAAAGCCAGCCAGCCCAGTCCCAGGTTGTGGGAGCAACGTTGTTGGTAACCGGTTCCTGCCTGCACCCTGACCTGCTCTCCTGCTGGAGTTCCTGACCTCACCCGACTCCCTGCCTTGGACCCAGCTTCAGCCTTGACAGATAGCCTCCATACTGCACCATCGACCTCGGACTGGACTCGGACCTCACCTCTCGGGTAGCCTCTGGGACCAGCACATACCCAGAACAAACTTAGTTGGTCTCTAAGGTGCTATATATATATTTCGACTGCGTCAGACCAACACGGCTACCTACCTGAATCCAGCAGATAGAGTTTTTAATAGATAACAAACTGGATGATTAAAAAAACGTGGATTACGTGGAGCAGTAGAAAAGCAAAAGGAACCAGGAAAAGGATGGAAGGGAAGTCGTATGGTATATGTATACATGCTGTGTTTGGTATGAAGTTGTAAGTGGGACAGGGGGAGGAGGGTTTAAATATGCTCTTTGTTCCTGTTTTTGAAAACACAGTTTTTTAAAGTTTAAAACAAACCCAGAATATATGACCTAGGCAGTAACTCCTTGATACATCATCACTCCAGATTTGTGGGCCAAACTGGTGATGTCATAAAGGCAACTGGTACCAACTGGGATGACATGGGAGCTGCTCCAGCAACAGGAAACACTTCTCCTTTAGCACTGAAGGTAAACTCTTCTTCTTCCGTTTAAGGTGTATAGGATGGGCTATCTTATTCCGCCCTCTTTCCGTACTTCCACACCCTTGTGGATAGCCATTCTCATTGTAATCAAATGGACAGGAAAGGGCCTTAGCTGTCCGTCAAAGTGCAGCTGTGAGCAAAAGGCAGTGAATTGCAGCATGAAGGCTTTAGACAAAGTTCCGGGCTCAATTCCGCTGACCACCAGGGAGTTGATTCTGTCCTACAACAAACTCGTCACATTGCCAGTGTTAGAGATGAGCTATCTCAACGAACTGGTCTATCTGGACTGCAGCCACAACCTGTTAGAAATGGGCCTGGATTTCACCTTTCCCGGTATAGTCAAGTTGACGTACCTAGACCTCAGTTTCAATAGACTCACCTTTGTAACCCCTTACACTTTCTCGCAACTCAACAAGTTGCTGCTGCTGAATCTCTCAAGCAACCGGTTGTTGGTGGAAGTGAAGAACAAAGCCTTTGACAGCAACCCCCTTCTGAGATTTGTGGATATGAGCGACTGCGGCTTGACGTACGTTGGCGGCGACTTATTCAAAGATCTGCACAACCTTCATAGCTTGAGACTGAAGGGGAACCCCTGGAATTGTGACTGCAGTTTCTTGGAGTTTTGCAACTGGATAAAGAAATCTGATGTTGTGTATCCAGGTGAGACCTTTTTCCAGGTGTGAATTCTGTGGGGCGTCTTCTCAGTGGCGTAGCGTGGGTTGTCAGCACCTGGGGCAAGGCAAGTAATTTGCACCCCCTAACCCGTGGATTTGCGCCCCCTAACCTTAACCCCCAGATGTTGTGCCCGGTGCGGCCGGCCCCCCCTGCACCCCCCACGCCACGCCACTGTGTCTTCTCCTGTTCGCAGGCACTCGGGGACAGCCCACCAAGGACGCAGGATGAGCACCCGAGAAGTGGTACCAAGGAGGAAGAGGAAGATAAGCATGGGGAAATGGGAGACAAAGGATGAGCAAATAACATCTTCAGTGATACATTGGACAATAGATATTGGTCATAATATAGACTTGGAAGCATGGGAACGATTGTGGAGTGGGGATATAAAATTTACAGCATGTTATAATCTAAGAGAAAAATGATATGGAAATGATATATCGATGGTATCTAACACCGAGTAAATTGGCCAAAATGTGTAAATCCAAATCAAATAAGTGTTGTAAATGTAAAGAGAAAGAATGTTCTTTTTATCATATGTGGTGGTCTTGTAGGAAGGTTAAAGCTTACCGGGAAATGATATATAATGAATTGGAAAGGATGTTTAAAATAATGTTTGTAAAAAAAACAAAAAACAAAAAAACCCGGATGCTTTTCTTTTGGGAATTATAGGGGCAGAACTACCTAAACTGTATAGAAATTTATTAATGTATGCAACTACAGTGGTAAGAATGTTTCTCTCCCCAAAATGGAATGAAGCAGAAGTTCCATCAAAGGAACAATGAATGCAAAACCTTATGGAACATGCAGAAATGGCAAAACTTACTGGAAGAATAAGAAATCAAGATAACAAACTTTTTATAAAAGAATGGAAATGGTTTATTGAAGATTTACAGCTAAATTGTAAACAGATAAGAACATTGGCAGGATTATTGTAATAACCTGCTGTTTCATAAGAGTATATATTTAAAGCAGATGAATAAATCAGCAAATAAAATTATTTTGGATATGCAGAAAATATTAAAAATACATTTAAGGAACCACATTATACATTTCACTGATTTTACAATCTTTTTTGACATTTTAAAACGTGACTTCCTTCCCCCTCTTTCTGCAGTTCTATAAGTTTTTGTATCCTTCTTCCTTTGCTGGGACTTCTTCTTTCCATTTTAGGGCGAGTAACATTCTTGCCACAAATATTGCTCTATTTCCTTCACCGCCCCCTTTTGACACTGGAAGTGTAGATTTTTAAATATTGTGTTTTAATGTTGCAACTCATCTTGGGACCTTAGGGTGAAGGGCAGGTAAGTCACGATGGTGATATGCTGCTACTGATGATGAAGAAGGCAAAGAATACAGTGGTACCTTGGTTCTCAAACTTAAACCGTTCCGGAAGTCCGTTCCAAAACCAAAGCATTCCAAAACCAAGGCACTCTTTCCCATAGAAATGCAAAATGGATTAATCCGTTCCAGACTTTTAAAAACAACCCCTAAAACAGCAATTTAATATGAACTTTTACTATCTAATGAGACCATTGATCCATAAGATGAAAACAATAAACAATGTACTGCAGTCACACAATCAACTGGGTTCCACACAGTCACACACAAAAAAAGAGCCGCAAAAGCAAAAACACAAAATAAATAGCAAAAACAGACAGACCTCGGTGTAACACTCAAATCGGAAGCGTAACACTCAGAATGGAGTACGTTCGGCTTCTGAAAAAAGTTCTCAAAGCGGAGCACGCACTTCTGGGGTTGCAGTGTTTGGGTTCCAAGTTGTTTGAGTACCAAGACATTTGAGATCCAAGTTACCACTTTATATTAAACTTTAAATCTAGCTTATGTGGAGGAAGGTCAGAGAAGGTGGAAATTGTTCATAATATACTGGTGGTGGTGAAAGAAGTCTGCTCTAGAGCATGAATGTCTGACCCAACTGAAGATGCCCTGGGCTTCTGTGAGCCAGAGAAATTTCCTCCCTTCCATGATCTCTCCAGGGTTCCTTACTCGCTTTTTGCTTGTCCTTGGTCTGTTAAGGTACATTCCTATTATAGATTTACCAGCCACGAATTAAAATGCCGACTGTAACTCCTCTTAAATTTGTTTTTCCCTCTCCCTCAGACTCTGAGGAAATGACTTGCAACAAACCGGAACTTCTCAAGGGTCTGACAGTCAATGTGGCCGAAACAAAGCTCCACTACCTCTGCCTTGTCCATTTAGACTTTCAAGATTTCGTCTTCTTGGGTCTGATGGCCATCTGCATCTTTTTTGGAGGAACTCTGGTGGCCTGGCTGGTTGGCCTAGCCACAGTGATCTATTATCACCCCGTAATGAAGGTGGACGAGGAATTGGACGAGGAGGAATACAGAATGATTTAGACCTGCTGTTTTGGAGCTCTGAGGAGTGTCTATGGCTTGTAGCCCTTCTGTTTCATTGCAAAATCCATTTGCTGGCGTTTCCCCACCTTTTGAGGATGGTCTCACTGTGGTCCCTTCTGTGTGTGCACAAGTATAACCTTGCGGTATAGAACGGGGCCTGACTCTGCTAGGTGTCAGCTCCAGGGTAGAGGACATGGGAGACTGGGTGCTTCCGGGTGTGCTGGGCCCAGGGGTTAACCTGAAGGAGCGTCTCCACCCCCATCGTTCAGCCCGGACACTGAGGTCCAGCACTGAGGGCCTTCTGGCGGTTCTCTCATTCCGAGAAGTGAGGTTACAGGGAACCAGACAGAGGGCCTTCTCGGTAGTGGCGCCCGCCCTGTGGAACGCCCTCCCTTCAGATGTGAAGGAAATAAGCAGCTATCTTCTTTTTACAAGACATCTGAAGGCAGCCCTGTTTAGGGAAGTTTTAAATATTTAATGCTGTATTGTTTTTAACACTTGATTGGAAGCCGCCCAGAGTGGCTGGGGAAACTGAGCCAGATGGGCGGGGTATAAATAATAAATTATTATTATTATTGTTATTATTATGTAACCCAAGCAACGTGGTCCAGGTCCGGTCCCGAATCCAAGGGTTCCGCGAGGAGTCAGTCCAACAGGGCCAAGGCAGGACACGAGGCAGGAAACCAGGCAAGGTCAGGCACAGGGTCTCAGGCAGGTTCTAGCAAACAGCAATGTTGCTCCTGCAACCTGGGGTGGGGTCCGACAGCCTTTTATCTTTGTCAGGGTAGCGGCTGTTCCTGATCCCCCGGTGACCCACCTCCCTGTCTCGCCTGAAAGTGAGCACTCCTCCTGCGAGTACTCAGGTCTCTCCATCTCTGACCTTAGTCTCTGCAGCTCAGGAGATGTCAGTGGGTTACCAGACCCAGGGGCCACCTCAGCCTCTCCTGACCCAACCGGTAGTGGAGCAGCTGTAAGTGATGGCCCAGCTGAAGGCAACGAGGTCATCCCCGCATCTGGAGCCAGGGCAGGCTCAGGCCCCTGACTCAGCCCAGCTGGTGCTTGTTGCGGGGGAACCTGTGCAGACAGGGGCTCTTCAGGATCAGGCCCCAGACTTGGTTCAGATGTCGCCTGAGGCAAAGGATCCGGTGTGGACTGAGACTCCTCTGGTTCTGAGTCCGACCCTGAGTCCCAGACCATCACACCGAGGTGCAAGTCCAAGTCTTGGCCCCCGAGACATCAAAGGAGGCAAGTGGGAAGGAGGTTCCGGGGGGGGGGCAAGTGTGATAGCCAATAACTGGTGCCCTACCTGCTCCGTAAGAGCTGAGGACATTTCTGAAAGGGGCCCCAAGCAAAGGACATTTACGGCCATTGATTTAGAGGAGTGGGGTCAGATGTTATATTTGTCTCTGGGAGCCTGTGTGCGCTTCACACATGACCTTCAAACATGCTTGCACAAAGGGAATCTTTTATGTGGGTCAGCTGTCCACCATGCTGGAAAAAAATGTTAAAAAGAGCTCCAAAGTCAGAATTTCATTCCCACGACAAGAGCACAAATTTACCGTATTTTTTGCTCTACAAGACTCACCTTTTCCCTCCTAAAAAGTAAGGGGAAATGTGTGTGCGTCTTATGGAGCGAATGCAGGCTGCGCAGCTATCCCAGAAGCCAGAACAGCAAGAGGGATTGCTGCTTTCACTGCACAGCGATCCCTCTTGCTGTTCTGGCTTCTGAGATTCAGAAATTTTTTTTTTCTTGTTTTCCTCCTCCAAAAACTAGGTGCGTCTTGTGGTCTGTTGCGTCTTATAGAGCGAAAAATACGGTAAATGGCGTTCCTTACAGGGGAGGGAGAGGGGAGAATTCTGTTAATCAATGGGGTCAGCATTGAAACCAAATCCCAAGTGCTTTTCCCCTAATACCTGCTACATTCACACTCCTAAACTAAACAATTAATTCCTAAAAGAGAGAGAGAGTACTCATACTAACAATAGCAGTGGAAAAGGGGTGGAAGCCTGTTCATTCAACAAGAAAACTCCCCAAAATAAAGATTGAAAGTTACCTATTTGGTGCTTAGAAGAGCTCTTGCAGATATAAACAGGTTGCAAATCCGTGTGTGTGTGTGTGTGTGTGTGTGTTTTATTAAGTATTATTTTATTTTGACAAAGTCATAATCAGGGGAAAAAATGTGCTCCCCACCACTGAGACCATTCCATTGTGCACTAGTGGCCAAAATTGTGGAAACCTTTTGGGGAAAGTGTATTTCCGAGGTTTGATGACTCACAACACCACTTTTGGGGGCAGTAACACCATAAAATTATATATCAATGGAAAGATAATTTAATGAAGAACATACAGTAATTGAAATACTTTATTGTCACTTGTACAACTTGTATACAGTGAGATTACACGAGCACCCCCCACTCAGCTCTCTTAGTCTTAATTCCCCTCGTTTACTGGCGCACACCCACCAAACCCAAAAGTCAGTTGCCCTGTTGTTATCTTTTCATTCAGCAGCCTAACAGCCCACTGAAAGAAGCTGTTCTTTACCCTGTTGGTGCAACTAATCATCCTTCTATATCTTCTGCCTGAGGGCAGGAGATCAAGAAAGTGCTGGCCAGGGTGTGAAACATCCCTGAGAATTTTCCTCACTCTCCTGAGGCAACGTTCTTCCGCTATTTCATCCAGCAGATTCACGGGACAGCCCATAATATCTTGTGCTGTATTCACCACCCTCTGTAGGCGCTTCTATCAGATGATGTCAAACCAGCGTACCACACCATGATGCAGTATGAAAGGACACTTTCTATTGTTGACCGGTAGAAGGAGATCATCAAATGTTGATTGACATCGTTCTTCCACAATACTCTGAGGAGATGGAGTCTCTGTTGGCCTTTCTTAACCAGCTGGGCATAGCTGTCAACTTTTCCCTTTTCTTGCGAGGAATCCTATTTGGAATAAGGGAATTTCCCTTTTAAAAAGGGGAAAGTTGACAGCTATGCACCTGGGTTGTATTTATTTATGTAATGCACTCAAAAAAGATGGGGGCGGGGTTAGAAGTCTTAATTAAGTTCCATCACACAAGCCCTGAATGCCTTCTCAGCCTTGGACTCTCTATAATTTTCTTGGTGATTGTCAGGCACCCTTGTCTGCCTCAGGTACAGAACACATACACTTTCTTTTTCCCCCCAAAATATTTTTATTGGTTTTCACAATATTATAAACAAACAAACACATAAGACAAACAAACATAAATCATAGACTTATTGAAAATTACACTTAATAACTTTGTTAAGTGACTTCCTCGCTTCCCCTTGGTTGAATTTCATTGCATATCCTTTTAACGGTTTTCCAAATCACAATTCTTATAAAATTTAACTTAAACATTAACATCCTTAAATCTTCACATTATGAAATTAAACATATTAATTCATCACTTAACATAAATAGAATCCTAAGCCAATTAAGTATCTGCAAGCTAATTTAACTTAACATATTTAACTAAATAATCATTAAATTTAATCCACTTTTCCTGATACTCCTCCTCCTTCTGGTTGGGGACTCTTCCGGTTAGGTTGGCTAGCTCTGAAAAATCCATCATCTTCATCTGCCAATGGCAGAAGACGTACACTTTCTCTTGTGTATACACACAAAGCATGCCCAAAACCTGTGTAGGGAAGAACCTTGGATGACATAAAGGTGTCAACTGGCAGTCAACACGATACAGAGCAGCAAGTGGCCGTTTTGCACATTCAAGAAAGTGAGCTGTCTGCCCCAGGTGCTTCAGTTGGCAGTTTGCCCGAGATGTTGACGAGCGAAGAGTTTGCAGAAAGCAGAGCACCTTGAGCTCTCCACAGGATTTGCAGAGAAGAAATGGCTCCCCACCCAGAATGGAGTGGAGAACATCAGGGTGCAAAGGGAGCCGGGTGCTGGTTGCGGTGGGTGGTGTTGCTCCTAGGAATTGGCTGGATGGCAGAAGGTGTGTCGTGTCCCCAGGGGTGCACTTGCGAGTATCTGGCCGTGAACTGCACAGGGAAGAGGCTCTCGGAGTTCCCGGCGACCATCCCTCTGGACACCAGGCAGCTGATCCTGGCTCAAAACCAGCTCAGCTACTTGCCATCCGTGGAGCTGAACTTCCTCAGCGACTTGATCTATCTAGACTGCAGTGGCAATGCTTTGGGCCAGGACCTGGATTTCACCTTCGTGAGTATCATCAAGCTTGTCTACTTGGACCTCAGTTTCAACAACCTCACCTTGATCACGTTTGGGACCTTTTCCCAGCTCGGCAGCCTGGTTGTGCTCAAGCTCTCCGACAACCCCGGTCTGGTGGAGATTGAGAAGGACTCCTTTGCCAACAATACCTGGCTGAGGCACCTGGATGTGAGCCGCTGTAGCCTGACGTTCATTGATGCAATTACCCTCAGGGAGCTTCCCAACCTGAGAAGCCTGGGCTTAAGCGGGAATCCCTGGTTCTGCAACTGCTCCTTTATGGAACTGTGCAGCTTCATAAAAGAGAGTGGCATAACTATCCCAGGTAAGTGGGAAATGCTGAACATCTAGGGGACGGTTTCCCATCTCCAGGTGAGCTGTAGGGTGCTCACTCAGCTACTGGGCTGAGAGGGTGAGCAGTCTGTGGACTCAGGACAACTATGGCGTTTGGTCTTTAAAAATAAGTCCTCTGCATTCCTACGCTTAGAGCAAAGGCATGTACCACTACTTTGCTCCTCTGCCTCCACTTACCTGGGATAGTTATGTAACCTGAGGTACCACAGTACTGCCACTTCATTGAAAAGTAAATTATTGCTTTCCCTCCTTGGCTTTGACTGAGTCAAAGCCAAGGAGGGAAAGCAATAATTTACTTTTCAATGAAGTGGCAGTACTGTGGTACCTCAGGTTACAGACGCTTCAGGTTACAGACTCCGCTAACCCAGAAATAGTACCTCGGGTTAAGAACTTTCCTTCAGAATGAGAACAGAAATCGCGTGGCGGCAGCGGGAGGCCCCATTAGCTAAAGTGTTACCTCAGGTTAAGAACAGTTTCAGGTTAAGAACAGACCTCCAGAACAAATTAAGTTCTTAACCCAAGGTACCACTGTATAACTATTGCACCAGGAAGGTACTTTAAGGGGAGAATAAGAAGCTCTTTGAAAATGTCAAGCAAACACACACAAATATTTCGTCTTGCCCCCTTCTCCCCTCATCAGCCATCAAGGTAACAGAGAGCCCTGGTGCTCTTTATCCTGAATTTCTTGTGATTCCAGAGTCAAAATATTGTGTGCAAGCTTCTCCACTATTCTGAGCTGAGTGTTTCTTGCTTTATTATGTGCGGTTTTGCTGATGCCATTCTTTTCAGCTGTTGTTGCTTCTTATTGTTGAAGAACCATCTAAAAGGCTTGCCGTATTATCATGGTAGTTTTTTTGGGGGGAGGGGGAACCCGTGCAATTCACAAAGTTTCTTTTTTTTTTACGTTACAATATTTCTTTTATTATTATCAATTCTTTATTGATTAAAAGGTTTGCATGTCTATACAAACAGGATGTACTATCTCTTAACAGGTTTTTTAAAAAAAGAAATTATATAAAATAGAAAATTTATAAAGAAATAAAGAAGTAACAAAGATCAGAAACAAAGAAATCAAATTTTAAAAAAGAAAAAAGAGACAGAGTTATTTACATAGTAAAAGTACTCATCAGCACAATCCTTTCCATCCTTCTCATCATACTGTTTGATATAACATTCTTTTTTACACAGGTTTACACTGTATAATATCATTTCTTTCTGCTTTGTATACATGCCTTCGATCTTTTTCTTTACAAATATCACTCAATTTCTGCTAATACGGAGTTTCAATCCTTCCCTTGTGCATTTACCAAAGCGGAGGCAATTTCCCATTAATTCCGATACACAACTCCCTTTCTGGATCCTTCCCTCCCTTCCCATATTCCAAGCAGAGACAAAGCTATGCTCCCAGAAGAATATTTCTATTCCTGCGTCGTGACTCTCAGAGAAGGGGAAGGGGAAAGGAGATGGAGGCTGCTTATATGTCTGGGAAGGCAGTTCTGTTTCCCACTTATGTCACACAACTCACCTTATAGCCTTGCCACGGCTGTTTCAAATAGCGAGCATCACTGTTGGTGTGTGAAACAGACACGTCCCTTTGTATTCCTCTGCGCCTTGTTTGAGAGCAGTGGTTAAACTTTAATGCTGGCTGCAAGCTTATCTGGAAACGAGAGCTCCTCTTTCCTTCTGGAAATGAAATAAGACACACCATGCTCCATGCCAGCCGGTGGCACATGATGGCACATCATGATGACTTTGTGGCTCCACTTGACCGCTGTCTTCTACAGTATGAAAGTGAGCTCGCGGCAGGCAACCTGTCTCCCTCCCAGTCTTTGAGAGCTGCACTAGGCGAATGGTGGAAGTCCAATAAAACTAGGCGGTTCTGGTGCCAGAGTTGGGTGGTCCAACACTGCATGAGTTCTGCCAATGGCATCACCACCGTTTGGGCAACTTAGGAAGCGGTTGGCACTGTGCTCTAAACGACTGAGCCTCTTGGACTTGCCAATCAGAAGGTTGGCGCTTCAAATCCCCACGACAGGGTGAGTTCCCGTTATTCTGTCCCGGCTCTTGCCAACGGCTCCCCAAAGATCTCTCCAAACTAGGAGATGGGTAGCAAAATGGGCAAATGAGGTTCTGTGTAAGGAAGCACAGAGGGACCACACCGTCACAAAGATGGAGTTGGGCTACGTCATCTAGCCCAACTCCCAGCCAACCCAATGCTACAGCATCCTTGGTACATGGGGGATGCGGGTGGCGCTGTGGTCTAAACCACTGGGCCTCTTGGGCTTGCCAATCAGAAGGCTAGCGGTTTGAATCCCCATGACGGAGTGAGCTCCCGTTGCTTTGTCCCAGCTCCTGCTAACCTAGCAGTTCGAAAGCACGCCAGTGCAAGTAGATAAATAGGCACCACTGTGGCAGGAAGGTAAACGCCGTTTCTGTGCGCTGTGGTTTCCATCACGGTGTTCCGTTGTGCCAGAAGTGGTGTAGGCATGCTGGCCATATGACCCAGAAAGCTGTCTGTGCACAAACACTGGTTCCCTCGGCCTGAAAGTGAGATGAGCGCCGCAACCCCGTAGTCACCTTTGACTGGACTTTACCGGACTTTACCAGGCCCAAAGCCAGGTGAATGTGACCCATCTGCAGGGCTGGCCCAAGACATTTTGGCACCTGAGGCAAACCACAAAATGGGGGGCTTGCCACTGCCAGGGGAGAAGGAAATAATGCTTGTGCATGCGCAAATAACACTTGCGCATGCGCACAAGCTATTTCTAGTGCTACTCCGACCTGGAAGTGGGCAGCCGTGCAGCTCAGCACCAGTAAGAGCGGGTGTCGGCAGTGGGCAGCAGGGGTCGCCACGGGCCGGATAAACGAGTCCCTCGGGCTTTATCCAGCCCCTGGGCCTTAGTTTGGGGACCCCTGTCACAGCCAGATCACCCTTGGGTTCACCCACTAACATGGACTAATAATAGCTTTTCATTCAGTATTCACCAAGACAATTATTTCAGAAGGATTATCCAAAAAACAAACCTCAGCTGCAGAAATCTTTTCCCCCAAAGTGATGGAGAATTCTGCCTCCCCCTCCAAGAATATTTGGCCCCTGGGAATGGGTCCAGTAATCAGTCTATTGGGCAGTAAGCACTCCGGTAAGCCATTTTAGATGCTTAGTAGAAAGATAACAAGCAAAAATGCTGATTTATTTTGTTTCCTGAAATGTATATACCACTTGACTGGAACAAAGACGCAAGCAAGTTAGGTCTGAGTTTGAAGGGGAGGGTGTCTTACTGGGTCTGGAGAACATCAAGGCCACAGGCCTCTAGACATGTCCTTAATTGACATGTTTTTTATGCACAAGTCAAGACTTGTTGTCACCCTTGCATTTCCTCTGCAGACCCTGACAACGTCACCTGCTATAGCCCAGCTTTTGTGCATGACTTGAAGATGCTGGAAGAGGCACAGGAGCAACTGAATTATAAATGCTTCATCCATTTTGATGACCAAGACTATCTTTTCCTGGGTCTGGTTGGGTTCGGCATCTTTTCTGCCGGTACGGTGTTTGCCTGGCTCTTGGGAGTTTGCGCGGCTGTATACGAATTCTTAACTGCGACAGGAGACGATGAAGACCAAGAGGACTGGGACGAATGAGCCTAGTAGACTCTGAAAACGGACTTGGTGATATATTGAGAGCGTCGTCCTATGTATCTTTACTTGGAAGTAAGCCCTGCTGATCACAATGTGACTAAGACTGCAGTCCACCTCACATGTCTTAGGAAGCGATCCTTTTTGAAAACAGTGGGGCATACTTCAGAGTAAATAAGCGTAAAATGCCTGAAAATAAAGACATCCTCAGAATGGTATTTGAAACTCTATGACAGTAAATGCCAGCAAATTACCTTAGTTTGGCTTTGGAGAGTGATATTATTCTGTTAAGATGTTGCTGCTATGCCTGGTGCTAGATTGGAGTACAGCTTTCCTCATATTTGGTAATGGCTCAGAATTGCTCTTTACTTGCAATAGAAATATTATTAGTGAGATGCAATGTGATAGCAACCCTTTCAGATGCTTACTGAAAACATGAGATGTGAAGCACATAAAATTAGCTCCTTTCCAGCACGAACACTGCTGACTGCCAAGGAAAGACCACTCCCACCTCCAATTAATTGAGTGTAACTACTGTATATCTCAGGTTGAAACAATTTTTCACTGGCTGTCATCCTCAGCCTGATATGGCTGACCTTTGAAGCCCTAAACGGCTTTGGCCCAGTATACCTGAAGCAGCATCTTCACCCCCATCGTTCAGCCCGGACACTGTGGTCCAGCTCCGAGGGCCTTCTGGTGGTTCCCTCACTGCGAGAAGCGAGGTTACAAGGAACCAGGCAGAGGGCCTTCTTGGTAGTGGCACCTGCCCTGTGGAACGCCCTCCCATCAGATGTCAAGGAAATAAACAACTATTTGACTTTCAGAAGACATCTGAAGGCGATCCTGTTTAAGGAAGTTTTTAATGTTTGAGGTTTTATTGTGTTTTTAATATTCTGTTGGGAGCTGCCCAGAGTGGCTGGGGAAACCCAGCCAGATGGGTGGGGTATAAACAATATATTATTATTATTATTATTATTATTATTATTATTATTATTATTATTCACAAATTGACGAAGTGAAAGTTACTTTGGCATGCAATAAATCAGAGGTAGCTATGAGTGGAGAAATTTCACAAATCAATGAAGTATTAACCTCTCTTACTTACCCTCTCTCAAACCCACTGCCATTCAGCTTCCTCCCTTTTTGAGGAGTTGCACAAACTTGATGTACCAATAAAGACTTGTGCTTCTACATAGCCTTGGTTGATGTATCGCCTTTTTCTTCAGAAACTGTGTGTCATAAAAGAATTGCCAAGTCTTTGGTGTTTTGGCCTCCCTAATCTGATATGTGAGTGTATGACATAACCTCCCTCATTTTTTGCCATCTAGTCCACATGGCTGGGAGAAAATGGAAGATGCCACTTGCTCAGCCGAGCTGTCGGAGGTACCAGAAACAAGCAACATAGTGATTTTCTTCACAGGTACAACAGATAGTCAAGGCAGAACCTCCATACAGATTCAAAGAAGAGAAATATAAGTGGTAATATAAGTACAGTCGAAAGACCCCGACTAGATCTGAAATCAGGTTCAGTAATAACTCTTCCAAATAGAACCAACACTGGTATGGTAAAAGATAAAGGTAAAGGGACCCCTGACCATTAGGTCCAGTCGTGACTGACTCTGGGGTTGCGGCGCTCATCTCGCTTTACTGGCCGAGGGAGCCGGCGTACAGCTTCCGGGTCATGTGGCCAGCAGGACTAAGCCGCTTCTGGTGAACCAGAGCAGCACACGGAAACGCCGTTTACCTTCCCGCTGCAGCAGTACCTATTTATCTACTTGCACTTTGACCTGCTTTCGAACTGCTAGGTAGGCAGGAGCAGGGACCGACCAACGGGAGCTCACCCCATTGTGGGGATTCGAACCGTCGACCTTCTGATCGGCAAGTCCTAGGCTCTGTGGTTTAACCCACAGCGCCACCCGTGTCCCTTACATTGGCACGGAGTGAACGGTATATTGAGTGTTTGTTCATATATGTTACAAAGGGCCTCTATTCTGCAGCAGATGCAGCCTTACCACTGGCAACGTTGAGTTTGTGTGTCAGTTTTTTCTAGGGCAGTGATACACAAAGTCTTTTTGAACCAACGTCCAGTGTGAAGGTCAGAGCATTTGCCCGGCCTTGAGGAATTGCTCGCCATGCCACAACCAGAATAAACTGGATCAGGGTTTTTTAACAGAAATCCAGAATCTCCTCTTTTCTACCCATCTCCAAACGATACAAAGGTCTTTACCCACAGGCTCTGTTATGTACTAATCTTGGATCCTTGACCTAGAACAATAGGCAGGTAGGATCCTAGAATGCAACATCCTGATTGGCCTGCAGGAGCAGCCCAATCAGACCCCAGGAGGAAGTTAATCAGCCTATTAGGCTGGTAGGATACTAGGATGCAACAACTGATTGGCAGGCAGCAGCAGCCCAATCAGGCTCCGGGAGGGAAACATAATCAGCCAATCAGACGGGACTCATTGTGTAAATAATGTATATAAAGCCTGAGGTTTGCAGGGTTGAATTCAACCACTGTTTCTATGAGCTGAAATAATGAGCATGAAATTATTACTCAACTCTTGAGTATATTTCAGGGTCGCTGCAAAGCACGTGAGGCCTCAGTATGGCCTTAGTACTTCTCAGAGCTTTGAATCTGTTATGTGGAGTGTCTTGGTACGTCTTTAGTGTGAGGGCTGGGGAAGGAGGGGTATCACATTTTGGGCTTACTCCCTGTCCCTCTGCCCATTCAACAAAGCAGTGTGTGGCCTGTAGGTTATGGTTACCAGATTTTTTTCCCCAACGAATCTGGGGCCATTTTCCTTTTTTTCTTTTTTCTTTTTGAAGCTGAGTAGCAACAGGGAGTCTTTAGTGGGGATGGTGAGACAAAAGACCCTGGGCCCAAGCAAACATGCATATTGTATAAAGGTGCAAAGCCCTTCTTTCACACCCTGTGAAATATAAATGCACAGAGTTTTTTTAAAAACTGGGCAACGGCAGGCCGCCCGCAACTCCAGAGCCTCTCCCGATCAGTCAAAACAAAGGGGGAAGGAGGCAGGAGATTGCGTAAGATACATCATATGGGGACTTCTGGCGAGGAAAAATGGTGGGCGCCAGGACAGCAAGCAGCTCCTGAAGCCAGCCAGAGCCAACTGCGCTACCAGGCTGGCTCTGGGCTGCTGAGGCTGCCGCTGCCACCTTTTCTGGGGACACATTTGCAAATCTGGGGACATTCCGGGGACTGAATTTGTCCGGGAACAAATTTGCAAATCCAGGGACATCTGGCAGCTCACTTTTTGGTATGAGACATTGGGCTGCCCTGAAGTGCAGGATACATAAGGGATGGGAGTGGCGCTGTGGTCTAAAACCACTGGGCCTCTGGGTTTTGCCAATCGGAAGGTTGGCAGTTTGAGTGACAGAGTTCGGAAGAACGCCGGTGGAAGTCCAAAGAAAAGGAAGAATGGATACAAAAACATATGGAATATGCAGAAATGGCAAAACTTACCGGAAGAATAAGAAATCAGGATAACAAACTTTTTATAAAAGAATGGAAATGGTTCCTTGAATATTTACAAAATGTAAACAGATAAGAACATTGGCAGGATTATTGTAATAACCTGCAGTTTCATAACAGTATCTATTTAAAGCAGATGAATGAGCAAATTATGTTAATTTGGATGTGCAAAAGAAGATACAGTCATACCTCATGTTACGTTTGCTTCAGGTTGGGCGTTTTCAGGTTGCGTCCCGTGGCGACCTGGAAGTAACGGAACAGGTTACTTCTGGGTTTTGCCACACGTGCAAAATGACGTCACACGCATGTGCAGAAGCAGCGAATCATGGCCCGCACATGCACAGATGCGGGTTGTGTTCTTTTCAGGTTGCGAACGGGCCTCCGGAACGGATCCTGTTCGCAACCAGAGGTACCACTGTAAATTTAAGGAACTGCAGAAAAAGAGGGAAGGAAGTTGAGTTTTAAATGTCAAAAGGATTGTATAGTTAGCATAGCTGTCAACCTTCCCTTTTTTTTGCAGGAAATTCCTTTATTCCAGCGCCGTTTCCCGCTGCTTCCCGCTGCTATCCCAGATTGTTAGATATCCCATAGACTGTCCCCGGGACAGGTGAGGCTGCTGATCCCTTATTTTTGAGGCTGCTGATCCTTTATTTTCAAAATCTGAAAGTTGACAGCTATGCAAGTTAGTGAACCGAAGATCATGGCCACTGGTCCCATCACCTCCTGGAAAATAGATGGGGAAGAAATGGAGGCAGTGAGAGATTTTACTTTCTTGGGCTTCATGATCACTGCAGATGGTGACAGCAGCCACAAATTTAAAAGACGCCTGCTTCTTGGGAGAAAAGCAATGACAAACGTAGACAGCATCTTAAAAATCAGAGACATCACCTTGTCAACAAAGGTCCGTATAGTAAAAGCTATGGTTTTCCCAGTAGTGATGTATGGAAGTGAGAGCTGGACCATCAAGAAGGCTGATTGCCGAAGAATTTATGCTTTTGAATCATGGTGCTGGAAAAGACTCTTGAGAGTCCCATGGACTGCAAGAAGATCAAATGTATCCATTCTTAAGGAAATCAGCCCTGAGTGCTCACTGGAAGGACAGATCCTGAAGCTGAGGCTCCAATACTTTGGCCAGCTCATGAGAAGAGAAGACTCCCTGGAAAAGACCCTGATGTTGGGAAAGATGGAGGGCACAAGGAGAAGGGGATGACAGAGGATGAGATGGCTGGACAGTGTTCCTGAAGCTACCAGCATGAGTCTGACCAAACTGCGGGAGGCAGTGGAAGACAGAAGTGCCTGGGGTGCTCTGGTCCAGGGGGTCACGAAGAGTCGGACACGACTAAACGACTACAACATAAACCTGGACAGCATAATTTTTTTTTAAAAAAAGGCTAACTAGGCAATGCTTTTTTAAAAAAACATTATTAAATTTTATTTATACTAGGCCTAACTAGACCTAACTAGGCAATGCTAATGTTCACACACAGAGAGAGACAGAGATGTACTCAAACTTTCCTTTCTCCATTGGAGAGGGCGCTCTTGCGCGCTCCGCGTTTCGGAGCAGCCGCGCCCTCGGGTGGATCCGCCCCGACGTGGGCCGGGCTTTCCGGGCAACCCTTCGCTCTTGGCCCGGGGCGGCGCTGCGTTTCTCCGCGTGCACTTGCTGGGCGGCAGCGGCGACGGTGGTGGTAAGTCCGGGTCGACGGGGCAGGCGGGCGGACGGGAGGACGAGGGTCTTCGGAGCCGGGCAGAGCTTCCCGCAGCCGTGCGCCCTGCTCGGCCCTTTCCCCGGCTCTTGGGGCCCGGTGTCCCCTGGCTCAGCTCGGGCTTCGCGGGCCAAATTCCTCCCGCCGGGGCGCTTTTGCCCTTCGCGGGCGGCTCCCTGTCCCGGCGGCGAAGCTGGCGGCTCCCGGATCCCGAGTGCGAATCCTGCCGGCTGCAAGCCGCTGCCATTCGGGCTGAGATTGTGGCGAGGCTTGACAGCGCGTCTGTGGAAACGGCAGGGCTTGTGATCAAATAGCATAGAGATCATAGGGGTGCAAGGGGGTCCTGGGCATCATCTAGTCCAGCCCCCCTGCAATGGCAGGAGTATGCAGCTGTCCCATGCGGGGATCGAACCTGCAACCTTGGCGTTCTCAGCGCCACGCTCTCACCAACTGAGCTCAACATGCCAGAAGATGGGGCTTTTGTCCAGGGCTGGCAGCCTTGCCCGGGGTGGGGGTGGGGGGTGTCCTTCAGCAGGGGGTGTCTTTACTTTCAGCCTTGTGGAATGAGCAAGGGCTGTTAGAGTTGTGCGTTGGCGGCAAGTCGGTTCCCTCTCATAATTTTGCCCCAAGCAACTGGTTTGCGATTTCCTAGTGCTCCGAAACCACATGCTAGGCTTTTCACACAAGCAGTTGACTCAGTGGAGGGGCTTTTTCCCCTTTGTGGCAAGCGGACACCTCTGGAATGAAGTGTGGGCTTGACCTGATATGTTGTTGTTGTTGCTGTTTAGTCGTGTCCACCTCTTCGTGACCCCCTGGACCAGAGCATGTCAGGCACTCCTGTCTTCCACTGCCTCCCGCAGTTTGGTCAAACTCATGCTGCTAGCTTCGAGAACACTGTCCCACCATCTCGTCCTCTGCCGTCCCCTTCTCCTTGTGCCCTCCATCTTTCCCAACATCAGGGTCTTTTCCAGGGAGTCTTCTCTTCTCATGAGGTGGCCAAAGTATTGGAGCCTCAGCTTCAGGATCTGTCCTTCCAGTGAGCACTCAGGGCTGATTTCCTTCAGAATGGATGACCTGATATATCTGGGGCAAATCACGCCGGCTGACACCTGCTCCGGAGGACTGAGCCTTGCAAGGGAGGTGGGCACGGCAGTTGTACAGTTTAACTTGCTGGGGGTGAAAGGACATCAGGTTGCAGATAAGCCGCCCCTGTGTGTTTGGACTTTGCACCTTAACGGCTCTTGGTGTTTCAACTTTACACAAGGTGAACTCCCTCGCTGTTGCTTTTTCTTCCAGACCAGGCCTTCAAGTCCCTGAGCCCTCAACTTTGCCCAGACTTGGCTGCCGCACGAAGTGCAATTTCCTTTGTCACTGAGACATAGTAGAGGAAAAATCCTGCGAAAAGCCAGCCTCTGGCCCAGAGCGCTTTATAGCTGCCTCCTGGCATCCTTTGATCTTTGTCTTCCTCCTTTCCAGTACTTCAAGCTTAGGCGGTTCCTCTGGGTTCATCGCTGGGGTTTTCAGCCTAGGATTTTTGCTATTGTGGGAGGGGGTGTTGCTTGCGAAAAACCTCCCTTGAGTGTATTGATTTCAACATCATAGGCAAGTTTGGCAGATACCCAGAGATCTGGGGTGGTTGGTTAAGACAGAGTGGAGTATCTGGCATGTTTGATGTAGGCATTTGGAGATAGAGAATGCCAGGGGGAAACATGCCAGTAGTTTGAAACAGTGCTTGCACCCTGGCGCATGGATGTGCTGCAAGAGCAGCTCTTCATTCCTTCGATCCTGCAAGGACTTGTTGCAAAGGCATCATCTGTCTGTCTGATCTGAACATGCGCAGACTGACACAATAATCTAGAGTCAGGGGCATTTGGGGGCACTATTAACAGCCACTAAAATCAGACATTGCCCTCATGGGGCTTGTTTATGGAGGAGAGATAAGATTGTTGGCCTCTGGAAAAATAGGGCTGGCTCTCATTTCTGACTCCTCAACAGTAATGTTGATGGCTCTAGCGATAATAGTAGAGAAATAAACATGTTTTTCATGGGGGTCAGAAAAATGGCCGACGGCAGAATCGATAAATCTCAGGAGGGAAGGAGCTCAGTGGCAGAGGCATCACCACAGAAAAGGCCCTGTTGTTACTTGCTGTTTCATTATATTTGCATTGCTTGTTGCGTTGCTTTGGTTATTCTTAAACTATAAGCCACATTTGTCATTTTACAGCTGAAAGAAGGAACTGAAATTACTACAAGAAAAAGGGGATAAAGACATAGGTATAGGCTATTGCCCAAAATGAAGTGAACTGCCTGGGGCTACAACCCTACACAGTGGTACCTCGGGTTACATACGCTTCAGGTTACAGACTCTACTAAGCCAGAAATATTACCTTGGGTTAAGAACTTTGCTTCAGGGTAAGAACAGAAATTGTGCAGCAGTGGCAGCGGGAGGTCCCATTAGCTAAAGTTAAGAACAGGTTTAGCTTCAGGTTAAGAACAGTTTCAGGTTAAGAACAGACCTCCAGAACGAATTAAGTACGTAACCAGAGGTACCACTGTAGTTACTTACTGAGGGAAAATTCCACTGAATTTTGCAGGTCTTACTTCCAAGCAAACATGGAAGTCAAGCAGTATAGGGAGAGCGAAAGAGCAGAATAAGCCCTGGGAGGAACATGCAGCTGATCTGCACCAAAACTTTGTGCATTTTAATTGAGGAGGAAACAGAGAATGTGGGCTGCAATGCAGACTGTGCTCTCCCCTCTCCAGAATATCAGCAAGGCTCGTCCCTTAACCCCACTCCGTCCCTTAACCCCTTTGGTGGTTGCACCAAATGCAAGTAAGACTGCCAGGTGAATGAATGCAACTCACCCCCATTCTGAAATTAAGATTGGAGGTCAGTGAATTCGGGAGGAAGACAGCAGAAATGCAGACTGAGTAGAAGTCAATTAAAGGCACAGATAGTTCTGTTTACAATACAGTGGTACCTCGGGTTAAGAACTTAGAATCATAGAATCATAGAGTTGGAAGAGACCACAAGGGCCATCGAGTCCAACCCCCTGCCAAGCAGGAAACTTACTTCATTCCAGAGGTCCGTTCTTAACCTGAAACTGTTCTTAACCTGAAGCACCACTTTAGCTAATGGGGCCTTCCGCTGCTGCTGCGCCGCCGGAGCACGATTTCTGTTCTCATCCTGAAGCAAAGTTCTTAACCCAAGGTACTATTTCTGGGTTAGCGGAGTCTGTAACTTGAAGTGTCTAACCTGAAGCATATGTAACCCGAAGTACCACTGTACATTTCAGTATGTTCTTCTGACCCCTTACACCCAGTGCCGATACATCAAGGGCTTTTGGCATCTTTTCTCTACCTGGAGTTAGGGTAGCAATGGAACTGGAAGCTGGCTTCTGCTGTGTTGTTGCTCTGCTCCTTTGTATTTCTCACGGATCCCTTTCCCATTGTGCTCAGGGCCAGGAGGCTTCTTGCTGTGACCTGTTGTCTGTCCCTTGCTACCAGAGTGATGGGTGCTTGCCCACTCTGTGTCTCTTGGCGGTGCGGGCGCGATTCTGATTCTTGGGCTTGAACTAACCTTCCCCTTTCCTCCTCTCCTCAGTGCCAAGATGGTGGTTCTCTCGAAGGAATACGGCTATGTGATTCTCACCGGTGCTGCCAGTTTCATCTTGGTAACACACCTTGCCATCAATGTGGGGAAAGCCCGCAAGAAATACAATGTTCAGGTGAGTTGCTGCATCACAACTCTGGGAAGACAAGAGTAAAGACGCAGCTTATCCAATATAATCTGATCATTCTGCTTATTTCCTGTGGGGTCTGTTCTTACTTTTTTCAAAGAACCATGTTTTTTCAGACCTCATGGCCAGTGGCATGGGATTTTTCCCCTTTGCTGGCTTGAAAGTGGGTGGGTTCCCCCCCCCCCTTTCCTTTGGTGCGCTCTTGAGTAAGCCATGTGGAAATGGAACAATGCAGGCAGCTATTGCTACTTTCTGCCAGGTGACATGCTGCCTTGGTGGAACCTCCATAGTCAAAGGCAGGGTACCGCTGAGATGGCTCTTCCCTTCATGTCCTGCTTGCAAACGCCCAAATAGCACTTGGATGGCCGTTGGTGGAAACGGCCTAGATAGACCTTGAATCTGTTCCAGTTCTAGTGTTTGCACACATTATGTAGGCAGGCCTTAAATCCCCTACGGAGAGCCTCAAGGTCCATGAATAGCGACACCCTAGAGGTCCCGGGCCCTAAGGAAGTCAGATTAGCCTCAACCAGAGCCAGGGCCTTTTCAGCTCTGGCTCCAGCCTGGTGAAATGCTCTGTCCCATGAGACCAGGGCCCTGCAGGATCTGATTTCTTCTTTCCACAGGGCCTGTAAGACAGAGTTGTTCTGCCTGGCCTTTGGCTTGGAGCCAATTTGATTCCCTCCCCCTCTTTCTTTTTCTTTTCCTTTCTCCTCCTGTGATGCAGCTACATTTTAATATTGTATTTTAATTTTGTTTTTAAGTTGTATTCATTTGACTTGTTTTTATTATTGGTTGTTAGGCGCCCTGAGCCCAGCCTTGGCTAGGGAGGGCGGGGTATAAATAAAAAAATATTATTATTATTATTATTATTATTAGGTGGCTCGGGGCATCCTTGACAATAGATTTGATCTTCACATCATAGCTCCCAACTCTCTCTGGTTTTTCAATCTGTGAGGACTTGGGCAAGGAATTTGGGAGTTGGCCTTTGCAAACGCCCACAGCTGGCAGCGCTGCACAGATGTTTCTAATCTGAAAGCTGCCGCAGGGGGAACGAGCTGTATCACCGCTCTTGCTAGTGTGATTCTCAGCTGCTAGCATCGCTTGGGGAGAAGATGAGCCGTTTTGCAGGGGTCTCCGAAACAGAGGAGTCTTGTTAGAGACCCTCCGCTCCAATTTGTGCACAGAAAAACCTTCCTCTCCTCTTCCTGGAAGGTTTTGGTGCCGCAGTTAGGAAGGAGGCCAGAGGGTGTGTCTGCTCTGCTCTGCGTTGGTGAGTCATAAGCCCCTCTGAAAACAACTGGAGCCGGGCTTTGTGAATGGTTTCTCGTGGCTCAGGGATGGGTGGGGGACTTCAGCCACAAGACTGGCAAGCCGTGTCCCTACCACTCCTCTTCCTTGACACTCTCACTTCTGTGTTAGTTAACTGCTGCAAAGAGCCTTTGAAATACACTTTGCAGGCAAACATAAAGGGAGAAGAAGCAACTTGGGAGGGGAGGGTTGCTGCTGTTGTGTTTGGGCTCTTATTCCCCCTTGTGGCGAGTGACCTGGCTTGTTTCACCTGCTTTGTTGTTGTTGTTTAGTCGTTTAGTCGTGTCCGACTCTTCGTGACCTCCTGGACCAGAGCACGCCAGGCACTCCTATCTTCCACTACCTCCCGCAGTTTGGTCAGACTCATGTTTGTAGCTTCGAGAACACTGTCCAACCATCTCATCCTCTGTCGTCCCCTTCTCCTTGTGCCCTCCATCTTTCCCAGCATCAGGGTCTTTTCCAGGGAGTCTTCAATTCTCATGAGGTGGCCAAAGTATTGGAGCCTCAGCTTCAGGATCTGTCCTTCCAGTGAGCACTCAGGGCTGATTTCCTTAAGAATGGAGAGGTTTGCTCTTCTTGCAGTCCATGGGACTCTCAAGAGTCTCCTCCAGCACCATAATTCAAAAGCATCAATTCTTCGGCGATCAGCCTTCTTTATGGTCCAGCTCTCACTTCCATATATCACTACTGGGAAAACCATGGCTTTAACTACACGGACCTTTGTTGGTAAGGTGATGTCTCTGCTTTTAATGATCCTGTCTACGTTTGCCATCGCCTTTCTCCCAAGGAGCAGGCATCTTTTAATTTCGTGACTTCTGTCACCATCTGCAGTGATCATGGAGCCCAAGAAAGTAAAATCTCTCACCGCCTCCATTTCTTCCCCTTCTATTTGCCAGGAGGTGATGGGACCAGTGGCCATGATCTTAGTTTTTTTGATGTTGAGCTTCAGACCATATTTTGCGCTCTCCTCTTTCACCCTCATTAAAAGGTTCTTTAATTCCTCCTCACTTTCTGCCATCAAGGTTGTGTCATCTGAGGTTGTTGATATTTCTTCTGACGATCTTAATTCCGGCTTGGGATTCATCCAGCCCAGGCTTTTGCATGATGCATTATGCATATAAGTTAAATAAGCAGGGGGACAATATACAGCCTTGCCGTACTCCTTTCCCAATTTTGAACCAATCAGTTGTTCCATATCCAGTTCTAACTGTAGCTTCTTGTCCAACTCACCTGCTACTGTTTGCTGAAGCCTTTGTTGACTTTTGCTTGAGATGCCATGGCTGCTTCTGGGTCTGGGGAAAAAGAGAGTTTCTTCCTCTGCTGCCATGGTGGGAAGGCTTCTAGCAAAAGGCAAGGGAAAGATGGCAGAAAGCAGCAGGAAAGTCTCGCACAGACACAAAGTTTTAATTCACCTACCTGACATGGTATGTCTATGAATGTGTTTCCGGCAAAGTGCAAAACAGAAGCCCAATCAGTCAGTAGCTACTATAGCTCCATTCTGTGTGTGCCCATTGGGTGTGGGAATAGAGTAACACATTGATCACTAGGTAGCACGTGGAACACTTAAACGGCTCAGGACCGCAATACCTCAAGGACTGCCTCTTTCCATATGAACCTACCCGGACCCTGAGATCATCTTCTGAGGCCCTCCTTCGTGTGCCTCCTCCTTGAGAGGCCCGAAGGGTGGCAACACGAAAACGGGGCCTTCTCTGCAGTGGCTCCCCGTCTGTGGAATGCTCTCCCCAGGGAGGTTCGCCTGACGCCTTCATTATACACCTTTAGGCGCCAGGCAGAAATGTTCCTTTTTCACCAGGCCTTTGGTTGATCTGATTGACATCCTGTGCCCTTTTAAAATGTGGGTTCCTTTTTTGTGGGGGGCTATTGGGTTGTTGTTTTTATTTTTATTATGTATTTTGTGGTTTTATATTTTGATTTTATTCTGTGAACCGCCCTGAGACCCCCAGGTATAGGGCGGTATATAAATTACAACAACAACACTTTTCTTCTCCAACTCCACAGTTGATGAGGTGTGGACATTTACTTTCTTTCTTTCTTTCTTTCTTTCTTTCTTTCTTTCTTTCTTTCTTTCTTTCTCTCTCTCTCCCCCTGCCCCCACTAACCTCCCTCAAAAGTACCCAAACATGTACAGCACAGACCCTGAAAATGGACATCTCTTCAACTGTATCCAGAGGGCACACCAGAACACGTGAGTAGCCCTTGGCACGAGGAGTTTAATTTTGGTTTCTTAAGTGTTTAATGCTTCGACTGGTGCAGCTGCTGCTGTTTTGGGAAACCATTCTCAGTTCAGCAGTCTCTGCCGTGCTGCCTGTAGCAGCCGTCATAAAAAACACTTGAGGGAATCCATATTCTAAACGCCTGTCCAACGCCCTGCGATGCAGGAATCTCAGCAAAAGCATCCCTGAGAGATGGCCATCCAGCCTCTGCTTAAAAACCTCCAAGGACGGAGAATCCAACACCTTCCAAGGGAGTCAAAAGGCCCTTACCACCAGATACTTCTTCCTGGTGTTTAGCTGGAATCTCCTTTCTTGTAACCTGAAGCCCTGGGTTCGAGTCCTGCCCTCCAGAGCAGGAGAAACAAGCCTGTTCCCTCCTCAGTGTGTCAGCCCTTGAGATTGACTTTTGGCTGTCGAGTGTCTTGCTACGGCCAGTGGCTTGTCAGCAAAAGGCTTGTCGGAAGCAGGTTGTTCAGAAGTCTGCGTTGCTGAAGCACAGAGCTCATGCAACAGCCAGGAAGGTGGGTTACGGAATCCCGGGGAAATTTCCAGCTTGTGGAAGCGAAATTTTGCTGACCTTTCCTGCCGAGAGAGAGCATGCGATTCCTGCATCAATATATGTTGGGAGTCCCTGTCTTTGGACCTTTGCACATCAACTGTGTACCTGCCTCGGCCTTCGTTTTCTCCCCTTTATATACCAATCCTTGATATTCTGCTGTGAACCTCCTCTTAACGTATTTTTCGCTCCATAAGACGCACCTAGTTTTTAGAGGAGGAAAACAAGAAAAATAATACTCTGAATGAAACAGTGGGTGTATAATTTTTGTGGTTTATGCTGTGGCAGCCTCCTTTATCGCTAGAGTCCCTTATCTCCCCTCCCGATCACTTGCTGCTCAGCAGATTTATTTCAACACCCCCTTCCCTCTTTCTAAAAAAAGAAGCATGATCTGCTTTTCGCCCCTGGGCATTTCGGCTCCAGGTACCACGCATTCACTCCATAAGACGCACAGTCATTTCCCCTTACTTTTTAGGAGGAAAAAAGTGCGTCTTATGGAGCGAAAAATACAGTAATTCATGTGTGCACATCCCAGAGGTTGAAATGGGGAAGATGCAATAAGGGATATACTGTGCAATAAGGGATACACTCCATGGTGCCCTGACAGAGCTGCAGAGGCCCGACGTTCCCGTAACAGGAAGGAATCATTGCAAGCGTGCAAATTATTCAGGGACAGCTGTGAAATCTGCTGCCTTTTTCCTTGCAGTCTCTTGTTGAGAATGATGGTCCTGGTCTCTGACACCAAGTGGCACGAATGAGGGAGCTCATTCCAGGCCATTTAAAAACAGATACAAAGCCACAACGCACACACCTGTCTCTGTTCTTGCAGGTTAGAAGTGTATTCCTCCTTCTTATTCTTTCTTGGAGTGAGCGGAATCTACTTCCCGGTAAGTACCAAGATGAGAGACTTTGGGGTTTGTTTTCCCCCAGCCTGCTCAGTGGGAGCAAAGCCCGAGAGTGACTGCGAAGCCCAAAGTACTTGATTCCATGCTATAGTTTCTCTGGAGAAGAGCTCAGGAACACCCACACAGCGTGGTGTGGTGGTTAAGAGCAGTGGACTTGTAATCTGGTGAACCGGGTTCGATTCCCCGCTCCTCCACATGCAACTGCCGGGTTACCTTGGGGTAGTCACACTTCTCTCTGAAGATTTTAATGTTTAATAGGTTATTGTATTTTAGTCTTCTATTGGAAGCCACCCAGAGTGGCTGGGGAAACCCAGCCAGATGGGTGGGGTATAAATAATAAATTATTATTATATTATTATCTCTCTGCCTCACTCACCTCACAGAGTGTTTGTTGTGGGGGAGGGAGGAAAAAGGAGATTGTTAGCTGCTTTAAGACTCCTTAGAGCAGTGTTTCCCAACCGGTGTTCCGCGGCACACGAGTGTGCCGTGAGACGTTGCCTCGTGTGCCGCGAGATGCCTGGAGGGAGGCGGGCGAGTCGGGCGGCGAGAGGCGGGGCGGCGGCGGCGAGGAGAGGCTGCGCCTCCTGCTGCTGCCTGGCGCTCCTCCTCGCAGCCGGCAGCGCTGCCTGGGCGCCTCCGCGCGACTCTGCCTCGCTGGGTTTGGTCTCCCAGCAGAGACGGGTCACACGCGCCCCTCCCTCCCTCCCTCAGCCTGCGCGGAGGGAGAGCCAGAGAGAGGCATCGCTCCTGTGCGGCGGGAGAGGGAGCAGCCGGAGCGATGCCCCAAACGAACGCATGGGACCGGAGGGGAAATCCTCTCCGAGGCGGATTGAGCGCAGCTGAGAGAAGCCTTTCGAGGAGCTGCCGTGTCCCCTGGAAACCCCCTTCCCAGCTCTGCCTCAGCCGCCGCCGCCTCAGTTGCCGCCGTCCCTCAGTCCCTCGCTCTGCTGCCTCCTCCCACCCCCAAAGCTTGGAGGTTCCCCAGCAAGGGGGAGGGAAAAAACTTTCACTTTTGTGCGTCCCTCCCGGCGTGACGCTGCGCGCTGACGTCATGGGGCGGGGCTTTAATGGTGGTGTGCCGCGAGATTTTTTTTCAGTAAACAGGTGTGCCGTTGCCCAAAAACGTTTGGGAAACACTGCCTTAGAGTAGTAATAAAGCAGGATATCAAATCCAAACTCTTCTTCTTCAAATCTGGTATGCCTCGAGGGGACAAATTCTACTTTGAATCTCAAAGTAAGAACAAAGGGCAGTCTTTACAAGAGGAAAACATATCTTACTGAATGTCTCCAACAAAATATTAAAATACAGGTATGTACAGTGGTGCCTTGCAAGATGAAAAGAATCCGTTCCGCGAGTCTCTTCGTCTTGCAGTTTTTTCGTCTTGCGAAGCAAGCCCATTAGCGGCTTAGCGCTATTAGCGGCTTAGCAGGCTTAGCGGATCAGCTGATAAGCGGCTTAGCAGCTTAGCTGTTAAGCGGCTTAGCGGATCAGCTGTTAAGCGGCTTAGCGGATCAGTTGTTAAGCGGCTTAGCGGATCAGCTGTTAAGCGGCTTAGCGGATCAGCTGTTTAGCGGCTTGGCGGATCAGCTGATAAGCGGCTTAGCGGCTTGGGGAAAGGGGGGGGAGGGAAAAAAACCCGCAGGAACTCGCAAGACATTTTCGTCTTGCGAAGCAAGCCCATAGGAAATTCGTTTTGTGAAGCACCTCCAAAACGGAAAACCCTTTCGTCTAGCGGGTTTTCCGTCTTGTGAGGCATTCGTCTTGCGGGGCACCACTGTATCAAACATTAAAAGCTTCCCTAAACAGGGCTGCCTTCAGATGTCTTCTAAAAGTCATATAGATGTTAAAACCAAACTGGGGACAAAATGGAAGCTGATGTCCCCTTCCCTATTGCACAGTCATATCAGCACCAATTCTCTTAGTGAGCAGTGACTATTTCTGCTTTTTTCCCCAGCGGGTCGCTACAGGACTCGGTGCATCTTGGATCATCGGAAGACTGCTTTATGCTTATGGCTACTACACAGGAGGTGGGTTTATGGGGCTGGTTAAACGCAATCCATTCGTCGCCTGCACAGCTGCTCCGATTGGGAGGTTTTCCTTGGATTCCCAATTGGATCTGTTGCCAAACTCTTCCATGCAGTGTGCAAGAGCTTGGAAACCAGAGCAAACAGTTGGTAATCAAGAGGAAGGGTTTATCTTATGCTTCTCCCCCCCCCCCCCCATAAGAGTAGAAAATAGTTTAGAATGAAAATAGTGGGATTTTATCCCATTATGCCATGGGTAGGCAAACTAAGGCCCAGGGGCCGGATCCGGCCCAATCGCCTTCCAAATCCAGCCCGCAGACTGTCCGGGAATCAGCGTGTTTTTACGTGAGTAGAATGTGCCCTTTTATTTAAAATGCATCTCTGGGTTATTTGTGGGGCATAGGAATTCGTTCATTTTTTTTCTTTCCAAAATATAGTCTGCCCCCCCCCAAAAGGAGTAGAGAAGCACACTGATAATTTCATTGCTTTTTTTTTTTTTTTTGCAAACCGCTTTGGGGTGGTGGTGGTGGTTGTTTTACAATCAAGCAGAATATAAATTTTGGGAAATAAATAAAATAAATATATTCACATATGGAACACTAGATGATGTACAAAGGGGGTCTCAGGGTTGCACACACACGCATCCCCCCCTCCAAACACACCCCGAAATCTCAAAACTACCGGACTTCTCCCTGCTTAGAATCAGCAAGGCTGCTGGTTTTTGTTATCAAATTTATTTATTTGCAGAATGCTTATAGACCACCATCTCATGCATAACATCAAGGCAGTGTGCAACAATATTTTACAAATACCGTATTTTTTGCTCTATAAGATGCACTTTTTCCCTCCTAAAAAGTAAGGAGAAATGTGTGTGCGTCTTATGGAGCGAATGCAGGCTGCGCAGCTATCCCAGAAGCCAGAACAGCAAGAAGGATTGCTGCTTTCACTGCGCAGCGATCCCTCTTGCTGTTCTGGCTTCTGAGATTCCGAATATTTTTTTCCTTGTTTTCGTCCTCCAAAAACTAGGTGCGTCTTGTGGTCTGGTGCATCTTATAGAGCAAAGAATACGGTACATTGTTGCTCTTGTCATCCATCTGTCTTGAGAGACAGTGGAGTGCACCTTCCAGGGTGAATTCAAACAGCTGGAGAATCACAGTGCCTGCTGTGGCTGCAGAAACTGGTAACTCGTAACTGCTGCCTCCTGCATTGTTTTTCCTGCGTTAGTAGTACCAAAGTGACCTCTCTGGGGTGCAAGCCTAGGCAATGTGCATGGAGGTCCTCTCTGAAAGGTGTGAGAAGGAGCAGTCTAGGAATGCAGAAATAGTAGTTCATGAACGTGTGTTCTGCTGACATTTGGCCGCCAAAGCCTCCTTAACTTTTTGTTTTGAAGTCTGTGTCTTGCCTTTGATAGGATATCTTGAAGGGGACAGTAAAACATTAAAACCTCATGTTTTAGAGCAGGCATAGGCAAACTCGGCCCTCCAGATGCTTTGAGACTACAATTCCCATCATCCCTGACCACTGGTCCTGTTGGCTAGGGATGATGGGAGTTGTAGTCCCAAAACATCTGGCGGGCCAAGTTTGCCTGTGCCTGTTTGCCTGTACAAAGGTTTACCTGTGCGAAGTTTGCCTGTACAAAACAACCACTGAGAAGTTTATCCTAGGTAGATTGCAGTACAGTGGACGCTCAGGTTGCGAATGTGATCCGTGCAGAATGCATGTTCGAACCTGCAGCATTCACAACCTGCGTCTGCGAATGCATGGGTTGCGATTTGGTGCTTCTGCGCATGCGCAAAGCGTGATTTAGCACCTCTGCACATGCTTGACCAGCAAAACCCGGAAGTAATCCGTTCTGGTACTTCTGGGTTTCGGCAGTCCGCAACCTGAAAAAACCCAATCTGAAGCGGCTGTAACCTGAGGTATGACTGTATACTGTGCACGCCAAATGCCCTTTCTCCATCCTGCACGCTTTGAAAGTTTTGGCGCTCTGGCTGGGTAGCTGAAAAGACAGGCTTCTTGCAACAAGTGAAGCTGGGATATCAGCTGCTCACCTTGCTTCTCATACCGAGAGTGAGTCGTGTGAACCTCACCTTTTCCTTACAGATCCCAAGAAACGAAACCGAGGAGTCCTCGGCTCTTTGGCGCTTCTCGGATTGGCAGGGACCACCGTTTACTCTGCTTTGGTGCATCTTGGCTGGGTGTGCGATCACTAGATGACACCTCCTCTATGGCTTCCTGGGAAGCCTTTAAATCTTTCAATAATGCAATTATATTTTAATTATAAAAAAATCAAATAAAAGCCAACATTAACCATAACTGCTCTCTTTCCCTTCGTTCTTGGTATGATCTGTTTATAAGCCTTATTCCTCTCCACACCAGACACTTTCCTGTGGCCAAGAGATCTAGCACTTCACAGGCAGCACATGGTAAAAACTGTGGTTATTTTTTAATTATTATTATTTATTGAATTAATATACCGCCCTATACCCAGAGTTCTCAGGGCGGTTCACAGATAAGATCACAATATATAAATTCAAAATAAAATCAATAACCCAATAACACCCTCCCAAAAAACCGATCCACATTTTAAAAGGGCATAGGATCAGGTCAACCAAAGGCCTGGTTAAAAAGGACTGCTTTTGCCTGGCACCTAAAGGTGTATAATGAAGGCGCCAGGCGAGCTTCCCTAGAGAGAGCATTCCACAGACAGGGAGCCACTGCAGAGCAGGCCCCGTTTTTGTGCTGCCACCCTCCGGACCTCTCGAGGAGGAGGCACACGAGTTTGTGGTGCTTGGCAGAGGGGTGTGGAAGACCTGCCAGGGTGACCATGCCCCGTGGAATTGTATGCTTAAGAACATAAGACAAGCAGATCTAGTCCAGCAATTCTGTTCTCAGAGTTGCCCACCTGATGCCTCTGAAAAGCCCACACGGAGCCCGTGACTGGATCAGCGCTCTCCCGCCAACTGGTTCTCGGACGTACGTTGCCTCGGCCATAGTTTTAGGTACTGCCGTGGCATCTGCCTACCTGAGTTTCCCCATAGCTGCTCTCACACAGCATAATCCAACTTGAAATTTTATGACGAATCTTGTAGAGCGATAAACATGGTTGCTGTTCTTCAGACATGTATCGGTGGACAGCAGACTCTGTCCATGTCTGCCCTGCCAAACCAAAATGCAGGCTGCCACTTGGAAAAGATGGCTCACCCACTGCCAGTTCATTTTTGCCCGCTGCTGGCATGAGACGGGGGGCAGAGGGCAGGAGACTGCTTCCAGTGTCCCTGTGAGGATCCCTTTCCTCCCCAAAGCTGGCCTTTGTCTCCTAAACTGGCCCAAGCTGGTGGTTCCTCTAGACCTGTCCTCCTTGCCATTTGTTTTTGGGGTTGCTGGATCTCCCGCATAGAAGCCACAGCATAGGAGCTAAAAGGGGGTGTCTGGGAGATAAAAGGTGCAGCTGCTTTAACAGGGATGGAGCCAGGTAGTGACAGATGGTTTGGGCGAGGATTGGAGCCTGGTTACATCTTGGAGTTTGCAGCCTGTTAGTTCTGCAGTAGGGAAACAACTAGTGTATTTTTCGCTCGATAAGGCGCACTTTTCCCCTCCTAAAAAGTAAGGAGAACTGTGTGCGCGTCTTATGGAGCAAATGCAGGCTGCGCAGCTTTTGCTGAAGCCAGGAGAGCAAGAGGGATCCGTGCGCACCGATCCCTCTTGCTCTCCTGGCTTCTGGGATAGCTGTGCAAAGCCTCCTGAGCGCAGCGGGAGCACTCACACTGTGCTCTGGAGGCTTGAGTGAATCATAGCTAAAGCCTAATTCAGATGGCACTCCCCTAAGTGCCAACTCACACCACAATGGGAAATATGTAAAATAAAAAATGGTGCGGATGCCACTGTCAACAGTCCAGTGTTTCCTGCTGTGTAATAAAAGGCACAGCCTCAATTCTATGCCTTCTTGTCGAGTAGGGCCTTTTTGTTTTTCACTGAGCTTACTCTGAAGTATGTGTAGACTATTCACAAACACACACACACACACACCGCCAAGCCTGAGCACGAGGAGGTTTTGGCCGGAGCAACCCAGATTTTGCAAAGCAAACCTGAGGCTCCAAAGTTACTGCCCCCCCCCAATGCACAATTCTGCACACCGGCTGTATGTGGTGAATGTCAGATCACTAGGTCTGGGAACAGGGAAGCAGGCAGAGGGCCTTCTCGGTAGTGGCACCCGCCCTGTGGAACGCCCTCCCACCAGATGTCAAAGTGATAAACAACTACCTGACATTCCAAAGACATCTGAAGGCAGCCCTGTTCAGGGAAGTTTTTAATATGTGACATTTTAGTGTATTTTTCATCTTTGTTGGAAGCCGCCCAGAGTGGCTGGGGAAACCCAGCTAGATGGGTGGAGTACAAATAAATTATTATTATTATTATTATTATTATTATTATTGGTACCAGTGATCAGAAAAACACTGAAATTCCATGTTCAGGGCCCTCAACACAACGGAGGGGAGGAACGCAAGCTCCAAAAGGAAGCTTGAAAGGTTTTTCTACCATATTTTACGGTATTTTCTGGGCGCGCAAAGCCTCCTGAGCGCAGCGAGAGCACTAAGCCAAAGACCACCCCATAAATCATCATATACTGTATACATATTTAGTAAATTTGTGTAGCGCCCTCCATCCGAAGAGCGCCCCCTGCAGGCCACTCTCCTGGTCTCTCCGCGGCCCTAGCGCTGGTTAGCGTCGGAGGGCCTCCGCCGCGCATGCGCGTGCTCCCTGCCATGCGCAGTGAGCTTCGAGGCGCGAAGACGAGAAGGGCGGGAGGGCAGGTGTCGGGAGAGGCCCTGTCGCGCATGCGCCCGCCGTGGGCGCTCGCGCTTCCTGTCATGCGCAGTGAGCTCCGCTCCTCGCTTTGAGTGACAGGCGCGAGGAGGAGGAGGAAGGGAAGAGGGTAAAGGGGCGCCGGGGAAGGAGTCGGGAGGGCTCTTGCCGCGCATGCGCCCGCGCCTCCTTGCTCATGCGCAGTGAGCTCCGCGCCTCGCTTTGAGCGAGAGGCGCGAAAGGGAAGCGGCGCTGAGGGCGATGGCTGCGCGGGCGGCGTCCGCGTCGCGTCTCCCGGCGGCCGTGGGGGCTCTCGGCGCCGCCTTGCCAGGGCCCCGCGTCCCCCCGGAGGCCTTCCGCCTCGCCAAGCTCGGCCGGCCCCATGCGGTGGGTGGACGGCGCGCGGGCGGCCTGTCTGTGAGGGCGGGCGGCCTGGCGGGGTCCCTCAGCCCCGCTCAGCCTCACGAGTTGGTTTGGCGAAACACCCCCAGAAATGCAGCAGGAACCTCGAAGAAGCGGTTGGCAGGGGGGAAATAGGAGAGAGGTTTTAAAAAACCGTAATATTAAAAAGTAGAAGTTACTTGAAAGTACCCAACAGGCCTAGGATTAAGTCAAGAGTTAGTAAATAAATGAGATCTAGAATGTCAATAAAAGTTAAGAAATTTGATTACAAATAGAATATTATTTTTGAATAATGATACTGGAAAACTTACATTCAGATACAAGGAAATTAGGATGGGAAGGATTAAAGGTAAAGGTACCCCTGCCCGTACGGGCCAGTCTTGACAGACTCTGGGGTTGTGCGCCCATCTCACTCAAGAGGCCAGGGGCCAGCGCTGTCTGGAGACACTTCCGGGTCACATGGCCAGTGTGACATCGCTGCTCTGGCGAGCCAGAGCCGCACACGGAAACGCCGTTTACCTTCCCGCTGGTAAGCGGTCCCTATTTATCTACTTGCACCCGGAGGTGCTTTCGAACTGCTAGGTTGGCAGGCGCTGGGACCGAGCAGCGGGAGCGCACCCCGCCGCAGGGATTCGAACCGCCGACCTTTCGATCGGCAAGTCCTAGGCGCTGAGGCTTTAACCCACAGCGCCACCTGCGTCTCCTTATGGGAAGGATTAGAGGAAGTCAAATAGCGTGTTTAAGAGATTGAGAGAGTTTAATTAATTATATTTTTTGTTTTTATTTGATTTACTAGTTTTATTTGCTTTTTTCTTTTTCTTTTCTTTTTTTCTTATTTGTTTTACAGTATGTGTTATATTTGTATGAAACTTAATAAAAATTATTGGGAAAAGGTTTTTAAAAAGGCATCGCCTCACAAAAAGTTTTAAGTTCCCCATGGCGTTTCCGAGCGCCCGGGGTCGTCCTTCCGTTTCCCATCAGGTGCCGAAGCGAGCGCGGCAGAAGGAAGGCGCCGGCCTGTTCTCAAGAGGCAGGGAGTTCCGCAGGGTGGGCGCCACCACGCTCCGTGGAGAAATAGGTGGGGGTTATTTCGAATCCCCACGACGGGGTGAGGTCCCGTTGCTTGATCCCTGCTCCTGCCAACCTAGCAGTTCGAAAGCACATCAAAGTGCAAGTAGATAAATAGGTACCACTCCAGCAGGAAGGTAAACGGCATTTCCGTGCGCTGCTCTGGTTCGCCAGAAGCGGCTTAGTCATGCTGGCCACATGACTCGGAAGCTGTACGTGCCTCCCTCGGCCAGTAAAGTGAGATGAGCCCTGCAACCCCAGAGTCAGCCACGACTGGACCTAATGGTCAGGGGTCCCATTACCTTATGTGGCACCTGTAGTCGGGTTGCTATTCCCCCGGTAGAAAGGGCCTGTCCGCGCCCCCCAAAGGCGATCTCATGGGCAAAGTGGACCTGAGTTCGTTAAGAGCCTCATATGCTCCTTCAACTCGAACCCCCCAGAAGATCGGCAGTTGGGCATTAATAGAATTAAAACTTTAATTTTTAAAAAAAACTATATATAAAACGTAGGTAACTTAAGCAAAAGCAGCACTGTGCAGCCCTTTAGATGTCAGTTCATAAACAGGAGGAGGGCCCAGCCCAAGTGTTTGCATAAAAGATATCCTCTCCTCCTCTTAGGATCCCCATTCTGCAAATCCACGAGGGGAAAGCTTTGCTCCTTTCATTTGTGGCTGAGCTAGATTTTGGGGTGGGGGTGGGGGGGAAGGCTTCCAGAGCTATTAAGGCCCATTGCTGTAAGGTTTGGCTTCAGTCCTAAGCACATTTATAAGGGAGTGAAGTCCCACTGAATTGGTCACAACTGCACAGTTTCTATAGCAGAGCTTTCCAAACTGTGTAGCAACACCTTAGTGTACTGGCTGCAGTGTGTAGGTGTGATGTGAGCGATCCCCACGCTCCTCCCAGGGTTGGAAAAGGGTTAGCGTTAATTTAACCGGTCTGTAAAACTGAATTACTGTGTCACAAAATGATGCAAAACTGAATTACTGTGTCGCAAAATGATGCATGTGTAAAAAGTGTGTAACCAACGTGAAAAGTTTGGGAAGCTCTGTTCTAGAGCCATCTGCATTTGCCTGGGCCCAAATGTTGTGATCCTTACATATGGTGAAAACAAAAAAAATTCCTTCCAGTAGCACCTTAAAGACCAACTAAGTTAGTTCTTGGTATGAGGTTTCGTGTGCATGCACACTTCTTCAGATACCATGCACACGAAAGCTCATACCAAGAACTAACTTAGTTGGTCTTTAAGGTGCTACTGGAAGGAATTTTTTTTGTTTTGACTATGGCAGACCAACACGGCTACCTATCTGTAACTTACATATGGTGGTTAGGTTTTTTGGGGGGTGGGGAGGTTAACATTGGGGTAGATGTGCAGCTCAGGCCTGCCTGGAGTGCTCCATTCTGTGACCTGGATGTGTTTCTTATCAGCTAAGGTTACTCTCTCATGAGAATTGCATTCTGTTGGTTTAATGTTTTATGAGTGGTTGGCATCGTTAAGGAAAGCAGCCTTGCTTCCTCCCTCTCACCGCCCCCAGTTTGTGGGGACAGCAGAGCAGAACCTGCATTCTTTAAGTTGCCTCTAGGTTTTGCAACTTGTAATCCCAATTTCTCTTGACACGTTCCTTTTTGAAAAAGGAAACCACCTAAAATTGAATAAAAGCACTGGGTGGTATTCAGCTTAACTTTTTACTTAGAGCAGACCTATGGAAATTAATGAATAAGTTAACGCCATTGCTTTCAGTGGGTTTAAAACTTAAGTTGAATACCACCCACTGTGGTATTCTCTGCTCCCCTCTGAACCATCAGAGGGAAGCTTGGGTTTGGGTTTTTGTGTGTGTTTTGCGGAAGGAGGAACCCAATTGAATTGCATTGTAAACAATACAGCAAATGTTTTAGTGCTGTTGTCTTTCTTAAACAGACTGTAGTATTCTGGAAACTACTGTACTCTCTTCTGAAGCAATTCCAAGGTGGAGGATGGATGGAGCCTGCTGACACAGGTAGCAAATTACTATTAATCTGGGAACATACTAATTTTTTGGCAAAAATTAGTGATAAGTATATGCATAATACAGAGCTTTTTATTTGTTTAATAGATATTTCCATTAAAAAAACAACAAAGTAGAACCACCACATTAGGAAAGAGCCACAATTAGTAAAACAGGAGAGTAGCTTTAACCAAGTCTGCAATCTCCTCAGCTGTTGCAATGCCTTGGGAAATTAAAGGCTTCTGGCCTGGCACCAAAAGGGCATTCACATGATCAACAGAAACTCCCTCGGAGAGAGTATTCCATGCTTTGAAAGCAACCAGTGAACTTGCTGTAGGAAGTTAGAGGGGAAGGTTGCATTGCTGTTATTTGCATAGCCCACCTGCAGTGTGAATTTGTTCTGGAGCTTTGTTCCCCCAGGACACAGTTGATTTTAAAATTGTGGAAAGTGACAACTGCTGCCTTATCTAACTTCCCTGTATAGGGAAGCTTTTTAATCCGCAATGCTTTTTTATAATGTTTTCATGTATGTTGGAAGGCGCCCAGAGTGGCTGGGGCAACCAATTATTAAATGGGCAGGGTACTACTATTAATAATCATCATCATCACCTGCTTCCTAGGTTCCCAAGTCAGATTCGTCAGGAGTGTAGTGTTGAGCCTTGGCTACAGAAGACCAGAATTTTATCAGCTTCCCTCTGATGGTTCAGAGGGAAGCAGAGAACTACTATTGGTATTTTCCTGGCTTCTATGCAGAATCAGCTTAATGGAGCAGTTACTAGCCCTAAATAGAGTGAAACTTTGGGATGAAGCAACTGTTTGCATGGTGAGTAATTTTTTTGTTAGGAATTGTCAGGTATCCTTTTCTTTACTAGGAACAAGATATTGGAAGGTGGGGCTGGACTTGAATGTGTATTGCAGTTTTGTTGCTGTTGCTTGTTTCGTGAAAATGGCAGCGCTAGATTAAGAGAAGACTTACATAGTTGATGTGGTTCCCATTGCATTTTGAGGAATACAGTGGTACCTCGGGATGCGAACGGGATCCATTCCGGAGCCCCTTTAGCATCTCGAACAGAACGTAAGATGCGACAGTGCGTCTGCATGTGTGCAGGTCATGTACCGTAGCTTCCATGCATGCGTGTGATGTCATTTTGACCGTCTGCGCATGCGCAAGCGGTGAAACTCGGAAGTAACACGCTCCGTGCGCCGCGGAGCGCAGCCCAAAAGCACTCAATCTGAAGCATATTTATCCCGAAGTATGACTCTATCTTTAATTCCTGGTTTCAGGAATAATCTGATGTATACCTTGTTGTATACATTACATTTTAGTCTGCTTAGGTGAGCTGAATTATGAAAATGGTCTTGATCCATTTTTAACAAGAAGCATTAAGTATCAAAACTTTCCTGAAAGACATCAGGAAACATTAGTTGTGCACCACAGTTGTTCTTTTCATTGTTTCATTTTCTGCAACTGTTGTCAATCTTTTCCTTGCATGCAATGTCAGTCCAGTAGCGCCTTCTGTGATTTTGGGGTCACGTTGTAGTGGAGGAGCTGACAGGTATGTGTTTGTGATCTGTCTTACTTCTGTAATTTATCAAACTTTGGATTATTGGTAGGATAGATTTGCCAACAGATCGCGAGAGTAATGTTAAAGGAAACAGTTGTATTCATTGTGAACTGATACTGAATAAGTTAACTTATGCAAAAATCTAGTTTTATTAATAATTAGTATCCCACTATTTTTTAGAAACTTTATTCAGGACAGTCTGCCACTTAAAAATAAAAATAAAAATAAAGTAGAAGCAGTTAAAAACATTACAGAAGAAACATATTTAATTTCAAAGTCTACATGGACTTTGTGGGAGCTGGGGCCAGGCACATTTCCGTTTGCCATGGGGAAGCAGGTCTGAAGAGGGGAGGCCGAGGACCAGATCCAGAGGTTTGGGGGACAGAGGTTCCCTACCATTGTTTTAGAGGAAGCCCTCATGAGGCCGTTGGGGGGGGGGACCATAAAACTGTAAAAATTAGACACCAGAGACCAAAGCTGGAGCTTGTTGAATAGTAATGCCTGGTTTTAAATATACTACTGCTGTAGCAGCCTCGGAATTGAGTCATTAATATATCTCTTGGTTGCCTGCAAAATGGGTTTCTTGAACTTTGCACCTTGTTCCACAACCCACTTCTGTAAGTGCTGCTTAAATTGCCAATAGGTGGCAGCACCGTTACAGTGGAAAGTCTTTTCAATAGGAAAATTGTTCCATTGAGCAATGTTTTACACTTGTAGCAATGCAGAGGCATCTTGCACTTGCTTTTCCTTGCAGAACACATTTCCCCAGCTTGCTGGTTATGTTAAAAATGATTGAAATATAAATATTTGATGCTCCCCAAGATAGTGTAATTGTGCCACAAGTATGACTCCAGTGGGGCTTTTTGAGAGTTTGCAACATCATACAGAATCTACAGGCAATGTGTTCTGCAACACAATAGGGTTTGGAGTAGCTAAGAGAACAAGGGCACAGGTCCTTCCTCAGTTTTACTGGCTCATTGCACCCTCAAGAATTCAGAATGATTTTTAAAAGGTTTGCAAAAGATTTATTAGCTTTTGTGCCAGCCTTGTTCATGTGATGTGCTGGTGGGTGATTCAGCTGGCTCCCCCCCCCCCCCGCTCCTCGTCTCCCATCTCTGCCTGAGTCCAATAACTTAGTTGTCCTGGTTGTGGACTTTATGGGGAGGACATTCTTATTTCCCGCTTCTTTAAATGGATTCAAAATGCTCCCTAGCAATATGGCTGCTGTGAGAATTGCTTTGCTTTGTTGCAATCACTATTCTCTGCCTTTTCTTCTGAGGTTTAGAAAGTCCTCTGAATCTCCTGAATCTTTTGTTTTTTTATTTACTGAAAACATTTTACTCCACTCTTGAGCAGAAAAAGGCTCCCACTTGCAATGATCAAGAATAATAATTCATTTTCATTTCATTGGTTTCTTTCTTATATCCTGATTGTTTTTCCTGAGGGACGCCTAAAGCGGCTCACAGAAAACAGCAACTTGATTAACACAAAATATCAGAATGAAAGTCAGTATAGCAGAAAAACATATTTGCCATTATAAAGCATTATCGGTTGTGTGAAAGCATGAACTTACTTTCAATAAATCTATTAAATCCATAAGAATTAATTCTGCATCTGTGTACAATGATGAGAGCTGCCTTGCATTCGTGGGGCTGCCTCGACCACCTTAGCACAAGCAGGCAGGCGCTAGAGGAGTGGCAGATTTGCCCTGTGCCTCCTGGGGCTGGGTCTCCTTCCTCTTGGCACCGGGTGCTAGAGGAGGCGGTGGCTTTGCCCACCCAGCCTCGACAGGAAGAAGCAGAAGCTGTGCGTGGTGATGCTAATCGTCTCTGTGGCTGTGTGCATGCATGTGAAAGCATTCATGTGAAAGTAGGTGGGGGGGCCGCACCAACTGCTGGTTTGCACCCCCCCAGAAGAGTTGCAGTGGCAGACTGGCTCTTTGATCCCAAAAGCTTAGCCATTCCTAGTCTAAAGATAAACGTATGGGGGAAAGTATGTTTTTCAAGATTTTGTTCCTTCCAATTTTAGTGTGATACCCCTTTGAAAAGCCTGCAGGGTGGAGAAAGCCTGGCTCCAAAATCTCATATGAAAGACCAAAGGGATGTCCGATATCTGCAGTGGTTAAATGGCCGTCTGCAGTTCCAGTGGCGAAAATGCCACACTGAACAGCAAGAACAATGCAAGCTCCTGAATAAGGTAATGATTTGGGTTGTAGATATTTGATCTTTCTGCATTAAGGTTAAAGTAAAACTAGTTTTGGGTTGTAGATGTAAACCATCTAACATTATTTTGCTGCAGACTACACTTCGCCGAAAAAAATGACAGCAAGCTGCCTTATTCAAATCCTGAAAATTTTTCTTTCTTTCTAATTTTGAAGACTATGGAGATCAAAACAGAATGAAAATTCATTCATAGTTTTCTTTAGAAATTGACATGCGTGCTCGTAATCTGTTAGCATCAAGTGTACCAATAGTATTAATGTATTGATTATGTAATAGGTGGTGTGTGCATGTATACAGATAGATATAATTTCTAAACCCACATCTCTGTTCCAGGTACATTCATACACGATTGGTTCTCATACTGATCCTATTATTGGCCATTTCTCCATCACAGAAGCAGATGTTGTAAGGCAACCAGAGAATTACAAACAGGTAATCCTTTTGTGGCATAGTGCTATGTTAGAAACTATGGAGAATTCTCTGAATCAATATGTATGCCAGAATTGGAGGACTAGATTTTCAGCCCTCAAGCCATAATCCACCAGAAATGGAAGACTTCCTAGCTCTGTGATTCCCCAAGTGGACTGGCTGGTCTCTTGATGTGCTGGGTGCCTAGATGCAGGCTGATGCCATTGGACTGTGCCAGCACCTTGAGGCCTTCGCAAGAGAATTGTTACAAGTGCTTGTAATCCACCCTTCACTCAAAGGTCCCAGAGTGGGGAATACATCTCTGTTAAAACCAAAAGTTGATAATATAAGCTAAAAAACCCACATCCGTATCATTAACAGTAAGCTTTAACAGTAACAGTTCGCAGTAAAATCCCAGTAAGAAAGCTGAAAAGCAGCAAAAATGAGGCAGAAGCACTCTCAGTCCCCAGTGCACCCTAGGCCTCCCCCAAAGCCTAGACAAAGAGGTATGCCTTCATCTGTCTCCAAAAGGAGAGCAGTGCCAAGCATAATGCACCTTAAAGAGGAGGTCATTGCATAAGCATGGAGACACCACAGAGAGAATCTTCCCATAGACACACACACACTGTGGACCTCACTTGACAGGGGAGCATGGAGAGCCAATTTGTGTGTTGTGTAGGTTGCATGCATTCCAAAGAGCATAGCACTCACATATGCCTAGATTCATAGGAAATTCCATTCTCTATAGTATGTACACTTAGAAAGGTCAGATTCCAGCCTCTAACTTCCATGAGGCACAGGAAATAGAGCTTTGGGCTCCTCCCCTTCATGCTAATAGATTCCAGTATCTTTTTCCATAGAATCCTTTCGATCAGCTAGCGAGGATCTACATCTATTTTGCTTCTAATTGGTGGTATTAAGCATTTGTTGGCTTTGACTTTCCTTTATCTTTGTCCCTATACCTGTCCCAAGGTTTTAAGTCCTTTTTTGCTGATTGTCGTCTACTCAGGCCTTGGTGCCAGGATTTTGTTACGTTTTGGACTTCATAGCTTAATTTTTACTGCTCTTTGGACACAAAACAAGGAAAACGAAAACACCAGTGAGTGCTATCTACTACCTGAGGGTGGCTCTACGTTGGCTTGACAGTAGAGAAATATCCAAGTGTTTGGTGCTAAGGAGGAAAAAAAACATTTAAATAATTCACATACAGACATGTTTTTGAGAATCATCCAGCTAAAGCCTAAGTGGCCTTTTGCAAATTCAAACCATGCCACTCTTGCATAAGTTGCTTTGTTTATTTAAAGGATTTTGCTTCAATTTTCAGCTTACAAAGACCAGAGGAAAAGGCAATCTTTGCCCTCTGGCTTACAGTCTAACAGGAAAGGGGATGAGAATGGAATAGGTAAAAAGCAAAGTCAGGCACCAGTTCCAGCGCCGAGGGCCTTCTGGCGGTTCCCTCATTGCGAGAAGTGAGGCTACAGGGAACCAGACAGAGGGCCTTCTCGGTAGTGGCGCCCGCCCTGTGGAACGCCCTCCCATCAGATGTCAAAGAGATAAAGAATTATCTGACATTCAGAAGACATCTTAAGGCAGCCCTGTTTAGGGAAGTTTTTAATATGTAATGCTGTACTGTTTTTAACACTGATTGGGAGCCGCCCAGAGTGGCTGGGGAAACTCAGCCAGATGGGCGGGGTATAAATAATAAATTATTATATTATTATTATAGTTCTTAGTTACAAGGTTCTGCAGGCCATGCAGCACAGTTGGGGGGGGGGTGCTGCTGCTTCCTTTCCTTCTAGGAGCCTCAGTTGTGGCAGTCGGTAGCTGCAGGGAGCAGGGATCTCACCTGAAAGCCAGGTGAGATGCAGACATGATGGAAGGTACCTGGCGGCAGCTGCTACTGCTTTTCCTCTTCGGTGTCTGCATAGCTTGGCATAATAGGGAGACGGACTTTTCTCAAAACTGTATCACACTTCAGTTATAGTTTCTTTGAATAATTATACCACAGTTGAATGAAAAAGACAGCATATTAGTATAAAAGGTAAAGGTACCCCTGACCGTTAGGTCCATTTACGGATAACTTGGGGGTTGCGCACTCATCTCGCTCTATAGGCTGAGGGAGCCGGTGTTTGTCCGCAAACAGTTTTTCTGGGTCATGTGGCCAGCATGACTAAGCTGCTTCTGGCGAACCAGAGCATGGAAACGTCGTTTACCTTCCCGCCGGAGCAGTACCTATTTATCTACTTGCACTTTGACGTGCTTTCAAACTGCTAGGTTGGCATATTAGTATATCTTACCTCAAATAGCCCCTTTGCTTTTTGATGGTGATGATGATACAAACTACTTTGTGTTCTAGCTTCCCCTCAAAGGATAGACCTATTCAGTGTTTGTGTCTGCCGCTAGCCATCCTAAAAGTGTTAGCCTGCTTTTAGTGAAGCATATAATTCATTTTCATTGAGAACTATCATAAAGTGAGCAATCTGGTTCTGACAGATAAGGTGTATTTTTTTTGGGGGGGGGAGAGGAATGACAGGACGTTTCCAATTAAAATACAGCTATTTCACCAGCTGTCAGACTTCAGCACCTGCTTTTAAATGTAAAGAAATTGCCTTTCAAAGTTTCTCTTCAGCATAGTTTTATCTGTGGATATTTCCAGTCACTATTTTTGTATTTAATTTAAAACTATCATCCATCCATATTCCAAAGGCTCAGAATGACTTGCAACACTTTTAGTACTAACATAAACTGTTCAAACAGATTTGTATAATATATCAGAATGATGGTCACATCTTGAAATAACAAGTAATCTGGGTTGCCAATCTGAGAGTGTTCCAGGTAATCAGCTACTATGTAGAGATAGATCATAGATGTGCAAGCAGGTTGCCCTGAAATTCAAGTTCTTCTTCTCTGCAGTGTAGTTTGTGTGATCACTGAAGGCAGCCCTTTGCTTCCCTTCATGGTGCTCTCTGGCAGGTCACTGCTGCCTCTCCTGTTCTGTTTGTTGTTCTTTAGTCCCTCGACGTGTCACTGCTCCTTTTCTTACCTGCTTCAGGTTTGCAAGGCAGTCACAATGGACAAAAATGCAAGCCTAAGCCAGGAGTGTCCTCAGGGAAGATGAATGTGCTTCATGCTTGACCTCTTGACAGGGTAGATGGCAGTTTCCTGGGATTGCCATTCAGTAGGTAATGAGACAAATGGGAAAACTGTCTGGCTTGCTGAGCAAATGATGAACATTGTGGTGACACTTTTGCCACGTGGCCAGTTGCAATACGCATTCATTCTCCTGAGATCACCGTGTGCAAATCATCCTATTCTGATGGTACTGTATTGCAATATTTTGTAATGTAATACATTTATTATGCTGTATAAATATTTGTAATAAGCTCCTATAGTGGTTTACAATTAAGATAACAAAACAACAACAAATACTGTATATAATATGAGCTGAAAGCAACAATGCAGCAATCAAAACAAACAAGGCTGAGCCGTTGTTAATTCTCAAAGGCCAACTGAAGCAACAACATTTTTACTTGTCTGCAAAAAAAGGTTGTTCCCTACAAATGAAATTCCATTTATTTAAAGCATTTTTACCATCCTCTTCAAACTAAAAAAAGGCCCCCAGAAGTACTATTAATAGAGATACAGTGGTACCTCGGGTTAAGTACTTAATTCGTTCCGGAAGTCCGTTCTTAACCTGAAACTATTCTTAACCTGAAGCACCACTTTAGCTAATGGGGCCTCCTGCTATTGCTGTGCCGCCAGAGCACGATTTCTGTTCTCATTCTGATGCGAAGTTCTTAACCTGAAGCACTATTTCTGGGTTAGAGGAGTCTGTAACCTGAAGCGTATGTAACCTGAAGTGTATGTAACCCGAGGTACCACTGTACTAGTAGTAAAACCATCTCTCCCCTCTGGCTCAGAGACTGAAACAAAAAAAGACTCAGAAGGTAAAGGGATTGGATATGCTTTCAAGAAATAGCCTGTCATCCTGAGCTTCCTTGAAGTGACTGTGGTTTAGGGTGTGGCCTTGCTTGAATCTGCCAGTAATCTCATTGCACATGCTGCAGCAGTAAAGGTTCAGGGGAGTCCAAGTGACACACCTGCATGCCAGGGCAGAGGATCCTGCTGTTCTTCCTCACATTGGTTCCAATTGCCTCTGGGAGGGGAAAGGCTCAGTCCACCAAAATGGATTGGCCTGTAGAAAAAGTGTTGTGCTTGCCTTTCCCATTGCCCCTGCTAATTATCTTTGGCAGGGCCTCATCTGCTGCTGCCCCAAGTTTGGTAGCCACTGAGACACCTGCATAAGCAGGCTGAAATATACCATATCTCCACCACTGGCAGAATATGGCATCATCCTGGCTACAAGAGACAATGCTGTAATTTCTCTACTGGCAAATACAGATGATAGATAGATAGATGGATGGATGGATGGAAAAATAGATGATAGATAGCACTGCTTAGATATCAAGGAATACATTAATCTGCCCTTCACATTAGAACAAGTGTGATATTTGAGATCCGGAGTACTGAAGCTCTGCTTGTGGAGGTGAATGCATCTGAGGTCCCCTGCAACATATTTCTTCAGGTATTATTTTTTTAGCTAGGCAATTAGTGCCCCACTGGGAAGCCCTGGCAGCGTTCCAGTAATGTTTAATAATGTTCAAGCTGGTCATTTCTACTTGGCGGCATTATTGCCTTGAGCTAAAATTTTCCCTTGGCCGTAATCTGTCACCTGTATGTGCCCTCAGTTGAAAATTTTCCACACCAGAAAGAGAATTAATAGAGCTGCAGTGCTATAGTTGCTGTCACCGTTTTAAAGGGAAGCTTCAGAAAAGAGTCATTGCTTGCCACGTTTTATTGGCTAAGCACGTGGAGTTATTGCTTCTTGAAAAATGATACTCTGGCTTATCAAGGCCTTTATAAATTACTGGACTTTGTAGCAAGCATACTTTTTTCTGATGGTTACTGTATATGGTGCCGCTCTCCCCCCCCCCCCCAAAATGGAAGTCTGTGGCTACCCTTTCCAGAGATTTAACCTGTCCTGGGGCTTGATGGTTAAGGGCAGGTACTAAATTGAAATAATTATAATATGCTCCACTCTGAGAACACTTTGGTGGACATGAAAATGTGTTTCTGTGCAAAATTTTCTGTCTACTCTTGATTATTCTAGTTGGAAAGAAGCAGAACACTTTGCATAGCTTTAACCTATAAACTTGCCTCTATAATAAACTTGCTTATTATAATTATTTATAATTGAAATAATTATAATATGCTCCACTCTGAGAACACTTTGGTGGACATGAAAAGGTGTTTCTGTGCATAGCTTTAACCTATAAACTTGCCCCCCCCCCCCCAGTACCTTCAGTATCTCTGTCTTTCCTTTGTCCCTGCATGATCTCCCAACGCTGACCTTGTAGCAGGTGGAACAACAAGATTGTAAAACAGTTAACCTATTAAAAAAAGATGTCAAGGATTAATCACTTGATATATCAAGCACAGATTTAAAATGTGGGTGTTAATGGAAGGTAACTGATGCAAGCATTCAAAGAATTTCTGGTTGTCATATTCGTTCCTTTCTTAGGAGAACTGGAAAAGCAATATACAATATTGACAAACTCGAGTGATCGTTCAAACAAATTAGGAAGGATGTGTGGTCTTCTCCTCTATAGCTGTTGAGTTTTCCTAATCATTATTTGTTCAATTTTCTCACCCTGGCCCCAATCCCCGGACTTGATGCAGATTTCGTCTAGTCTTGCTACAGAGTTTTTTCTTAATAGATTCAGCAGCATTCTAACGAATGCATTAAAGCCAAAAATATTCAGATTCTGAATGGTCTGTGAGGCAAACTAGCAAAACCAGGCAAGTCCATAGCTAACATCTGTGGGGAGTCAAAAGAGGGAGAAACAAACTGCAGCCGGGCGCTGGAGGCAGTGGGACTCAGAAGTGACAGCAGTTTCGCCAGCGATATATTGCTGAGTGAAACCACCATCATGGTCTGCCTCTCATACCGGCAGAGGGGGAAACAATTGGAGAGGCACTGGTACAGCTTGTTCCTCCCACCAATGCCCCAGGTCCCTCTGGCTTGCATGAGAGCAGGAGGGGCATGGGGATTGCTCAGCTGGGGGGAAAGAGCCTTTTTGCGCCCTGGCTGGCCTTCTTGCTCACGAGGAGGCAAACACACAGCCAGCCAGGCAGAGGGAGCCTCTCCCATCTTCCTGGCTGGCTGCTTGGCTGGGAGCAAGCGGGATGGGCAGCTGGTCATTTTCCTCCAGAGCGATCCACCGGGAGGAAAGAGATTGGATTGCACCTCCCAGCTGAACAGTCCTGATGCTTCTCGGGCTCATGTTCAAGCTGGAGAAGGATGGGGCTGCTCAGCTGGAAAGTGTGAAGCTGCTTTCTCCCTGGTGTGATGAGGCACTGGGGTGAAACTGCCTCAGCGATTTCACCTCCACGCCTAGCAGTGCTGTGGTGGGAAGCAGTGTTTTGAACATCACAGTAGATCACCAGATCACAATGATTGCCTGGCGATATATTGCGATGTGAACCTAGGGTGAACCTAGACAGGATCTTAAAAAGCAGAGACATCACCTTGCCAACAAAGGTCCGTATAGTAAAAGCTATGGTTTTCCCAGTAGTGATGTATGGAAGTGAGAGCTGGACCATAAAGAAGGCTGATCGCCGAAGAATAGATGCTTTTGAATTATGGTGCTGAAGAAGACTCTTGAGAGTCCCACAGACTGCAAGAAAATCAACCCTCTCCATTCTGAAGGAAATCAGCCCTGAGTGCTCACTGGAAGGACAGATCCTGAAGCTGAGACTCCAATACTTTGGCCACCTCATGAGAAGTGAAGACTCCCTGGAAAAGACCCTGATGTTGGGAAAGATGGAGAGCACAAGGAGAAGGGGATGACAGAGGACGAGATGGTTGGACAGTGTTCACGAAGCTACCAGCATGAGTTTGACCAAACAGCAGGAGGCAGTTCAAGACAGGAGTGCCTGGCGTGCTCTGGTCCATGAGGTCATGAAGAGTCGGACACGACTAAACAACTACATATCGCGATGTTGAAAACCTGACATCGCCTGGCCCTAGTGTGAGGGACACCTCATGAAGAAGTGCCCAATATTTCTTCTTCTGTGTAAAATTGCTGGTTACTAAATCTGAGTAAGGCAGTATACCTCATTATAATAGTAAAGTATGCCTCTTTTATAGTGCAGATCTATTAGTAAATACCCTATTTCAGGTTTTGGCAATTCATAGTTCAGCATAATTTTATTTGCGTTCTGGTCTATTTTGAAAAGTTTGTTGAACGTTAACTAAAATCCTTTTTTTCTTCATTGTAATGCACTGAACTAATGTAATACATTGAGGCTGCATGCTAAATATTATATTTGTAGTCTTTGGAATTTTTATTTTGCATTTATATATTGCTTTACACTGTTCACACTTAAACTACGACAGTCATTCTTACAACAGCCTTTTAAGGTATGTATTTTTTAATCACTATGATGCCTGTGGGTGGTTGAGGCAGAGAAATATGGGCTAGCCTCAGACCACAAGTACATTTGTGGCTGAGATAAGATTTGAAATGAACTCTGTCGCCACAATAATATGGAGGGAGAGTGAGGAACAGGAATTCGGGGGCAGCTGGGAAACCTCAGATGTACAGCCCTACAGAGACTCCTTTCTAGCTCTAGAAACCTACATCAGCAGTTTGCTTTTGTCGACAGATGGCTGCCAGAAGGCATCCTTGCCATTTTGCTTTGATGACTCCAACATAGTATATTTTGATTTCAGTAAAGCCTTTGACAAGGTTCCTCATAATATTCTTTTTGGCAAGCTGCTAATATGTGGGCTAGACAATACTGTCATTAGCTGGATTTGTAGCTGGTTGATCAATCATACCAAAAAAAGTGCCAAGCAACAGTTCCTCATCAAACCTGGCCAGGAGTGGCTTGTGGGAACTACACGGCTCAACTTCTTTGTAAATGATTTGGACAAAGGAATAAACCATCATATTTTTTGCAGATGGCATCAAGCTGGGTGGGTTAGCTTGTGAATCAGAAGACAGGAACTGAATCCAGTATGGTCTTGAGAGGGTGGAGAACTGGGCCAAACAAAATTAATTCTCTCAGAGATATATAAACCTTTAGGCAGAAAGAATCAGATGCACAACTGGCTCGACAACGATAGAACATAAACTAACCAGATCTGTGATGCAGCAAAAAAAAGGCTAATGCAGTTCTCTGCTGCGTCCACAGAAATGCAACGTCCAGATCACAAGAAGCCCAATTGTTCTGTTGGGCTTGGTCAGACCTTACTTGGAGTACTGTGTCCATTTCTGAGAACCACAGTTTAAGAACATTGGCAAATACCCAGTGGAGGGTGGCAGATGGCGCGTGGCATGAAGTCCAAGTGCTAGGAGGAAAGGATAAAGGAGTTGAGCAGTTTTGTCATGTGTGGCTCCAGACAGTAGGGCCCAAAAGCAGCGGCTTCCAGTTACAAAACAGGATTTCATTTAAACAGCAGGATGAGCTTCCTTCGCGTATGAGTTGTTTGACAGCAGAAAAGACTGCCTTGGAAACGGGTAGGCTCTCTTTTGTTAGCCATTTTTAAGCAGAGGGCAGGATGGTTTCATCCTAGGGATGCTGTAGATGTAGATTTCTTGCATTTGCAGGACTGGGTGGCCTTAGAAGCCCCTTCCAGCTTTATTCTTACTTGCCTTGGAATGCAACTTTACTTTCAACAAAGCTAGGACTGTCACTGACTTTGGTTTTATCTTGGATACAATGAGGCCCAGCGTGCTTCGGAATAAGAGCTGAGATTGCCAATGAAAATTGAAATGAAACAGATGACTAGGAGGGCAGTGGAGGGGCTGGGTGCAGCCGCAAAATGAGGATGGCATGTGTTGCTTTGAGAAGATTCCCCAAGAGCTGCTCCTCCAACTTTCCCCCATGTTGCAGCTGATCATTTGACAGTGGGATAAGGCATTTCATTGTTAGTTGTATATATTATATATGGACCCTCCAGATACAAACTTAAATTGTCCCAGGGGTCCATACTTACCTGAAAAGTCCATATCCAGAGGTGCCGCTTCTGCATGCAGCGTGATAGAGCGCTTCTGCACATGTGTACATGGCAAAACCCGGAAGTATACATTTCCTGGTTTGCCACGTTCGTAACTTGAAATTATGTTACCCAAAGGTAACGCAACCCAAGGTACCACTGTATCTGTATTGTTCAGCTAGATATGTGAAGTCCCGGGGAGAAAAAACTGGTGGGTTTCTCCCCCTCCCCCCAAAGACTTCTTTCCTTTTTTCCAACAGCAAAGGAAATTTTGGAGGACACTGAAAAGGACACTCCTGTGAAATATGCTCCCTTTGGAAGGAATGAAATGCTTTTGGAGACATTCAAAATGTCTAGTGTGAATTTTTTTATGGAAGGCAGCTTTCAGCATTAGAGAATGGTAATTCCTGTGTGTTCTGTGGATCAGGGCTGGCTAACCTTTCTGGCGCAGGTGCCAACACTCTGGGGCTGCATCCCAGCCATGGGTATCGCTGAAAATACACAAATGCACTTGCTGACTGACACAGAGATGCAGCTGCCATGCAGACCAACCGAGGTAGGGTGAGTTCTCCCCACTCCTCAAACACCAGGGGAAGGTATGATTTGCATCCCTCTGCCTGCTCCGCTGCTATGTCGTCTTCTTTCCCTTTCTGCTGCAGCTGCTGACATCAGTGGGGGCTTGAGTGAGAACAGGACGTTGGGCTGGATTGGCCATTGGCTCTTACCTTCCTCCACCTCTGCATTAGGCGGATGTGATCTACCCCCCCCCCCCAAATATACGTGAAGAATTGTAAAGTGCTACATAAATGCAAGGGACGCTGGTGGCGCTGTGGGTTAAACCACAGAGTCTAGGACTTGCCGATCAGAAGGTTGGTGGTTCGAATCCCCGCGACGGGGTGAGCTCCCGTTGCTCGGTCCCTGCTCCTGCCAACCTAGCAGTTCGAAAGCACGTCAAAGTGCAAGTAGATAAATAGGTACCACTCCGGTGGGAAGGTAAACGGCATTTCTGTGCGCTGCTCTGGTTCGCCAGAAGCGGCTTAGTCATGCTGGCCACATGACCCGGAAGCTGTGCGCCGGCTTCCTCGGCCAGTAAAGCGAGATGAAGTGCCGCAATCCCAGAATTGGCCACAACTGGACCTAATGGTCAGGGGTCCCTTTACATAAATGCAAAACATTGATATTGATGGGAAGCAATGGCTTCAAAACCTTGGTGGTTGGTGTGCAGAATTTGGATCAATCTGTTACAGAATCCTATCTGATCTGTGCTGAGTGGCTGTATTACTTTCAGCCTCCTAGTAATAGTGAAAAACTTCCCCCCCCCCTTTTCGTTCAGTTGTTGCAGTTGGTTGAATCGGATAGCTCTCGACTGGAAGCCTTTCTCAAGTGGAAGCTGCTGGAACCAGTTTACTGGCATTGGATGGTATGATTAAGTACTTGAGGGACAAGTTGTGTATTGTTTTTCTGGGAGTGGGGAAAATGTTACACATTCCTGGCCTTTTGTTTCAGCTGATCATAGCCAGCAAGAGTTCCTGCTTAAAAGGTGGAGAAGATTATCATTATGAATAAAAACCTCATTAAAAGCTAGGCAATGTACAATGCTTGCTTTAGATCTAAGACACTATTTGTGGTGGGAGCTTATGTTGAGGCCTATGACAGTACATGGGCTGCCCTCTTTGCTGATGAGAATGCCAAAGCAGTAATGTAAACTTGGTTCTCGTAAGTCTTGCTCCACTCCAAAACATTCTCTGGCTCATTCGGCACCATGCCTGCTCTCCTTCCCAGCTATGATAAACATAACTCTCAAATTAGGAGATCTTGCTTCAAACCACATGTATTCCATATTTTTTGTGGACTTACGAGTATCAGTGAAAGAGCTTCCTAAGAACTTCCTGTGCTGCTTAATTTTATCTCAATTGCAATGCTGGACTTCGGCTGACAGGAGCAAAGCGCCATGCCATACATCTGCAGTAATTGTAAATGAAAGAAATGTCTGTTCTTCTCCTTTTGTACTTTTTAAAATATGACAGTATAAACGTTGCTGTAAACAAAATGCCTTCATTACAAACTGCAGGGCACTAAATTTTGTGAGCCACTAGAATTGCAGTCAGGTAGCATTGTGGAATTGCAGATTTCCCTGGACAGTGTTGAATGATTTTAAGAATCAATAAAATCCTCTTTGCATCTGATGAAGGCTTCAAGAGCAAGTACATATATAATATAACCATTTGGCACATTTACAGCTGTGGAAAATATTCCTTAAAGACAATGAGTTGACAGAATGAGTATTTGGATTCTGTTCCCATGTAGCAAAGAGGTTAGGAATCTTTCTGTAAAGTAGTTCAAAACCCACGAATGCATTTGCACTGACTTGCATAGGAGCCAATAACACTTTTGCACACCAACTTGATCACTGGTGAAATTGTGCAACGTTTCCAGAAATTCAGATGCAACAACAGCAAATAGCTCTTGGATTTGGAAAGCATTTTGAAGTCTTAAAGAGGGTGGTTTGTTTTGTTTTGTTTTTTAAAGGGACTAGCTCTACATAGAGGCAAGCACCCACTTTCTAGATTCCAGACCTGGAGCTCTTCCAGCTGTGCTCGAATCTTTTAAATATTTGCAGTAAATTCAGCTAGACAAGTTCTATAGCAAGCAGCTGTTTTTGCAATATGTTAATCAGCAATATAATCCCTTAATTCAGAAATGGTGTAATATTCTAAGGTTTTTCTCCCTCTTTTTAAATTTAGCAAGGTTAGGAATTTTAATTTTGGGCAATTCTTTTTAAAGTGATGTGTCTGTGTTTCCTTCCAACACAGCCATTAACAAAAGGCTCAGAAGGTGGTGTGGTTTTATTGGTTGTGACAGAGATTTAAGAAGTCTTGCATCTGCTTTTCTTGCAAAGTCTCTCCCGACACTCAGTTTTTTGCTCTTATGAGGTACCAGTTTCCATTTGCAAGTGCCTAAAATCCTTTTGCTATGAATAAGCAACTTTTCTGTATTCTCTGAGAATAGAATTATGTTGCTCAAGAACTGCATACCTTTTCACAAACAGAGGTTGGCTATAAAGTTAACCTGGCTTGTTTATCTGTTGCACCAGTCTCTAGACAAATGTGGCAAGAAGTTCCTCATTAAGAAAAATTAATACAACTCCTTCCACCTTCCAGGAGACCCTTTTCAGTCCTGAAACAGAAGATGCAAAACCCCACAACACGTTTAACAAGGACACTATTTTGCCAAGTGCTGATCTGTATTGTTATGGCATTAAGAGAACAATTCAAGAACTGGACAGATACAGGAAAGATCTGTTGACTCTATATGATGGGCTGGGTGAGCTTATAGCCTACAGGAAGCTGAGCTGCTGTGGAACGGTAAGGGTTGATTTGGGGGCCTGTTAGAAATCTAGACAGATTGATTTCATAAAACTAGACTGATTGATTTCAGAACACTGTATTTATGTTTTTGGCCTGTTAATAGAAATCGCAACAAGATGCCTGGGGTCCTGTTTATAAAGACAACAAGGTTTCATTGAGCTCTGTTAATTAACTAAGACTGACAAAATAAAACTCTATTCTCTCATTGCTCTTTTAGAGCACATATTATCAGCTGAGTTGTCCTTTCCTCTTCACAGGTCCGAACAAGAGAGCAGGAGCAGCTAGGAGAGAGCGAGTTTTGCACGGCTGTCAAAAAAACACAAGACGTCGTGGAGCTGAAGCTGTCTGATCTGAAATGCCACAGTAGTGGCAATAGAATCGGCGCGATGCATGGACCATACAGACTTGTATTTAAAGGCAAGTGTTTAAAGACCAGCAAAACGGTCAGGTCAGCAAAGCCCCAGAAATCCATCGCAGAAGGTGCAACAGCAGCAGATGTGATCAGGGATCTGAGAAAAAAAGAAGCAAGGCTGAAGGCAGAGCTGAAGTGGAGACAGGAAGAAGGCAGGCAGAAGGTTTATGAAGCTGCCCAAGGACTTGGCCAGGTGCTTTGCATCCCACCCATGAAAAGAGCACAAACCAGAGATGCCGACTGAACGTAGAAGTTGGTGCTGTTCATTAGCTTTGAAGGGACAGTCTTGGGCCTTCCATGAGGCTGTTGTCCATGCCTGCTCCCATCTTCGAGGAGCAACTATGTTGTCTATGATTACTGTGATTTTTTGCATCTTGGGTTTTGCTGTAGAATGAGTGTGTGTGTGTGTGTGTGTGTGCGTGTGTGTGCGTGTTAGAGAGAGAGAGAGAGAATAAAATTGATATTACATTTTAAAATATAGATATATGTGGTTTTTCAAATTACAGTTTTACAATCGCATATCCAGCATAAATACAAGATTCCAAAGAATCTCCTGGACTTCCCTCATCCCCTTTGTGGATCTTCTTGTTAGTCATTTCCTCCTACATCTTTTATAATAATCCAAATCTTTTACAGCTCCATTATATCCAAAATTCACCATTAAACTACAAGTGTTATTCCAACCCTACTAACGATTTTAACTGCTTACAATGGTTTTTAGTATACATTTTCCCCATTCTTTATTTAAATGTTGGTCTTCCTGATTTCTGATTCTTCCGGTCATTTTTGCCATTTCGGCATAATCCATCAATTTAATCTTAAGCAGAAAATTAATATTACATTTAATTAACTACTTAATTGATATAATGACTGAATTAATGTTAGCAGCAGTCTGCAGGCAGGAGTTACAAGACTCCCTCCCCAATCCCTTTACTTTCTCGTGTGTGTATCTGTCATTCAGTTCTCGGTTTCAGTGGAGATAAAGCAGTCCTCAACCAGGCAGAGAGCACTAAATTGCCATGCTAAATATACAGACAAGAGGTGTTAGTTGTAAAAAAAGGGGGGGTACCATAAGCAGCTTTGCTTAAACTAATGTAAAGTTTTGTTGTCGTTTAGTCATGTCTGACTCTGTGTGACCCCATGGACCAGAGTACACCAGGCGCTCCTGTCTTTCACTGCCTCTCGCAGTTTGGTCAAACTCATGCTGGTAGCTTCGAGAACACTGTCCAGCCATCTTGTCCTTTGTCATCCCCTTCTCCTTGTGCCCTCCATCTTTTCCAACATGAGGGTCTTTTCCAGGGAAACTCCTCTTCTCATGAGGTGGCCAAAGTATTGGATCCTCAGCTTCAGGATCTGTCCTTCCAGTGAGCACTCAGGGCTGATTTCCTTAAGAATGAATAGGTTTGATCTTCTTGCAGGCCATGGGACTCTCAAGAGTCTCCTCCAGCACCATAATTCAACAGCATCAATTCTTCGGTGATCAGCCTTCTTTATGGTCCAGCTCTCACTTCCATACATCACTACTGGGAAAATCATATCTTTAACTATATGGACCTTTATTGGCAAGGTGATGTCTCTGCTTTTTAAGATACTAATGTAAAGTACCCTTTGTGAAATATGTTTAAAGGGTGTCACAAAATACATCTTTTTTATCCCTGTATTAGACAAAAGCTGGGCTTTCTTTCAGCTCTATCCTCTAGACCACAGTAGCACCTAAGAAACAGCATCCCTGAAGCCCTTTGGAAGGGGCCACCCATGAAGATGGGAAGTACTGACTACAATGAGCATGGCTGTGATCCATTGGTTTCAGTGGATCTATTCTGAGTATGACTTGGTTGGATGCATCCGTTGCTTTTAAGTTCAGGAAGAAGACCTTTATCCAACTGTGGAAGTGGCATGTCAGCCAGCAGAGTGTGATCGTGTTTAACATCATATAAATAGGCTGTTTTATTTGCGTTGGTTCTGTGGGTGTCCTCAAGATAGCACTTTCCTTGCAGTAGCACTGAATGTTGGGGAAATGTACACTGATATCTTTTTCTACTGGGAAGATGGAATTCATTCTCTTAGTAGTGTATCCAATATTGTGAATGCTCTGCAAAACATGGTCCCAAACCGTTCTGTGCGCACACACACCCATACACACCAGTAATGAGATATTATGCTACTGTTTGTAGCCTGGAGCAGTTGCAAATATAACATTAAAATGAAAGCTCCTTAAAAACAAAAGAAGCTTAAAATGCCTTAGAAGTGAACAGAAATAACAGATACAGTGGTACCTTGGTTCTCAAACTTAATCTGTTGCAGAAGTCCCTTTGACTCCAGAAACATTTGAAAGTCAAGGTGTGGCTTCCGATTGGCGCCAGCGCCCCAGAAATAGCTGACAGCCACATCAGATGTTCGGCTTCCGAAAAAAAGTTCTAAAACCAGAACACTTCCGGGTTTTCAGCGTTCAGGAGCCGATTTGTTTATCCTTAAGCCATTCAAGAACCAAGGTTCCACTGTACTTGTATTTAAGATGATAAGATAAGATAAGATAAATTTATTGTCATTGTCCGTATATACACAGTATACACAACAACGAAAATCAAACACCCAAAGACCGGGTTCACATACACATTTGCACGTATCTCCAACACTCTCATCCTATTCAAACATAATCTATAAAACATAACATAATCCAGAATATAACATAACCTATTAAAGGCATAACATAACCTAAAACCTATCTCATTCCTTCCTACTCCCTGCTTGCTATTTCTTGCAACTGGCCCTGAGATCATTATTTAGTGCAATCAGAGCTCTTGGATAGAAACTATTCAGAAGGCGTGTGGTTCGTGTTTTCATTGTCCTATATCTTCTGCCCGAAGGCAACAGTTCAAAGAAGTTGTGAGCAGGATGGGTGGGATCTCTCAGGATATTGTGTGACTTCTTGAAGCTGCGAGACGTGAAGATCTCATCCAGGGTTGGTAGTTGGAGCCCAATAACATTCTGGGCAATTTTAATTATTCTCTGTAAAGCTTTTTTATCCATTTCAGAGCTGCTCCCATACCACGATAATATACTATAGGTTAAGACACTCTCGATGGTACTGTGATAATAGGACAGAAGTAGGTGCTGAGATAGATTCAGTCCCCTGAGCATTCTCAGGAAATACAGCCTCCCCTGCACCTTCCTCGCAACCATATTAATATTCGCAGACCATGAGAGGTCCTCAGAGATATAAATGCCCAGATATTTAAAACTACCAACCCTCTCCACCTCCTCGCCATTTATGTGCAATGGTAAAAATACACTTTTCTTTCTCCTAAAGTCAATTATGAGTTCTTTGGTTTTTTTGGTGTTAAGCATAAGATTGTTTTCTTTACACCATTGAATTAACCCCTGTACTTCTTTCCTATAAGCAGTCTCATCGTTCTCACTAATGAGCCCCACCACTGTTGTATCATCCGCAAATTTGATGATTGTGTTGGACTTATACAGTGGGGTGCAATCAAATGTGTACAGGGAATAGAGAAAGGGACTTAGCACACATCCCTGAGGGGCTCCTGTGCTTAATACTAGAGTAGAAGAATAGTAAGGTCCCATTCTCACTGTCTGCGGCCTATCAGTCAGGAAATTCCTTACCCACAGACAGATCTTCTGATGTATACCCAAATTGGTCATTTTAAGGATTTGCAAAATGTGTTGCTTCAATATCCTGTTAATGTATCATGAATGCCACACCAGAAAGCGCCAGCCTCGTGGGATGAGGGTAAACATCTTAAGCACTCCAGAATCATCCATAAGACTGCACAAATCATGCTTGCCACTTCGCTTTGTACCAAGAATCAAGCAGATGGTTCTATATTATCCTTGCAGCTCACAATAAGAATGAGGGGGAACAATGTCTACATCTGGACTCGGCAAAATTTATGGGACAGTCTTTTGTCATCAGCATTCAGGGCCCATGTGGTGAAATCCAGCCCCTGCTGAGTGATCACTGAATCTCTAGTGTCTGCAATGAGACCGCCACCTCCATTTCTGGAAGAAGAAGAAGATATATGTGATGTAATGTGATATAAATACCCTGCAAAAAACTTAATTAGTTTGAGTGGTGCTGTCTTGCCCTACTAAGGACTTCTGAACTTTCACCTGTATGGGAATTCCCCATCTCCTGGGACTGGTGAAATAGAAGAGCTCCACGACTGCCTCCCTTGGTTGAAGCTGACATAATTATTTGATTGTTTTAATGTTACAGAAAGATCTAGGTGCGAGGCTGCTCAGTCACCCAGCTCGTCGGGCAGAGCCCGTGGGTCCCTGCGAAATAAAGGAAGGAGTCCAGCCACTAGCCGGAGCAAATAGCTGTAGACCAAAGTTTATTGCGCAACAGGTTCAAAGAGGAATTTTGACCTCCGAGTATGGGGTGAAAAGGACTTCTAAAAGTTTCTATCTTATCCCAGCACACAGTTCATTAAGCATCATCACTACATCATTCCTACATCAGAAAAGAGGAGGGTTATACATGATTAACATAGGAGGAATGTGTTGGGGCAAAAGGCGGATACAGGATATGTATTGGGAAGTACATTCTAAGCACCTACTACAAAGGGACAATAGAACTTTGGTTTTGCATAGTCTGCCACCTGGGCAAGTCTGGAGGACTGCCTTTGCCCAGCGATTGGCACCTATGAGTACCTTCCTGTGAGTACGTGACCTCCATGGCAGGGACCGAGTGGTTTCCAAGTCCTTGGCCAATGAAGCAAATTGGCGGTGGAATGAAGGAAACTAGCAAAGGAACTGATTTTTCATTATTTTTAAAGCTAGGTAACTTCCCTGAGCTGTCAAGTCGAAAGGATACCTTTATGCATAATATTTGTAACATTTAACAACTTTAAAGATGTGCCCCCCCCCCATAATTTCCGTAAGACGTTTTTATAGCCTACCTTTTAGAATAAAAACCCTCAAGGTATCTTACAAAACCAGCAGTAAGTGCAGATAGATTTATAAAAATAAGTTGCTAAGTTCAAAATGGTGGGTGGAATAAGACATGCTTTGGAATCTGATGTCCTCCACCCTAGTGCGAAAGAAAGAAAGAAAAATCTGATACTTTCTGTCTAAAAGGTGCTGTGAAGGGTCAAGCTGCACGTCTAACAACTGTTCACTCGCAAAAAGCAGTTCAGGGGGTGTTCTGTGTAGATTGGAACTGGTGTGAGGAGAAGGGGGGTTAATCCTTTCCTTCCTGAGCTGTATTCCCCCCCCCCCCAAAAAAAAATCACACTACTGTTAGCATCCAAAGATGCTGTATCCAGCAAATAGCACCTTGGAGGCAAATTATGATGACAGGATGGTTTTCAGTGGGAAAATAGCGCAGAGATGAAAAAAGTTAAATCTGCCTGTCCCTGTTGCCTTGGTCCCTATCCAGGCAGGGATACTCTCCCTCCTGCTCCCAGACACACATTTATCCAATTTATGCCATCCCTTTAAAAGCTGCTTCCCAAGGCAAAAAAGTGGGAGACCATCTAAACCCTGGGTGCTTTTGGCACTGTCAGTCTCTTCTTTCAACACAGGGGTTCCGCCCTGTGGGACGCCCTCCCATCAAATGTCAAGCAGATAAAACAACAATCTGACTTTTCAAAGACATCTGGAGGCAGCCCTGTTCGGGGAAGTTTTTAATGGCTGATGTTTTAGTGTGGTTTTAATATTCTGTCGGGAGCTACCCAGAGTGGCTGGGGCAGCCGAGTCAGATGGATGCCAAATAAATAATAAAATTATTGTGGTTGCTGTTACAGGCAAAGTAAAGTCATCTGCCTGCCGTTTGGCATTTTAAACATTTAAACAACCCAGCTCCCAGAAGTATGCCTCCAAAATAATGCCGCCATCTAAGTAGTGTACAACTGCTGGTATTTGGGGCAGAGAGAGAACTTTATGTTCCAATGACGTCCTGGTTTTTACTTTAAAGAGTAATGCACCCGTTTACGTTTGACAGTTCCCTGGCAAGCAATCGGCAGAGGCATCTGAACCTCGCCACCCTCAGCTTGGCAATTGGAACGTGGTGAGCCTGCCTTAGCCTGCATGTTACAGCCTTTGGTTTCCTTCCTTGGAGCTTCCAGTGGGTGAATTGTAGCTCTTTCTACATCCCCCCCCCCCCCAAGCCACTACCAGCTGCGGAACCGAACGATAAGGTCAAACTATAATAATAAAAGGGACACGGGTGGCGCTGTGGGTTAAGCCACAGAGCCTAGGACTTGCCGATCAGAAGGTCGGCGGTTCAAATCCCCGCGACGGAGCGAGCTCCCGTTACTTGGTCCCGGCTCCTGCCAACCAAGCAGTTCGAAAGCACGTCAAAGTGCAAGTTGATAAATAGGTACCAGCGGGAAGGTAAACGGCGTTTCCTTGTGCTGCTCTGGTTCGCCAGAAGTGGCTTAGTCATGCTGGCCACATGACCCGGAACCTGTACGCCGGCTCCCTCGGCCAATAAAACGAGATGAGCGCCGCAACCCCAGAGTCGGCCATGACTAGACCTAATGGTCAGGGGTCCCTTTACCTTTACCTATAATAATAATATTTTTTATTTTAAAAAAATTATTGAACAATTTTAACAAACAAATTATCAATCAATATAACCAATTACGTCTCCCCTTTTATTCCCTCCCATTCCTCCCTTTCCCACCCTCCAGAGACTTCCCTCCGCTCCCCTCTCTGATTTGTTTGCACATATTATTCTCTGCATGTTATATATGTTATACCTTATCTATCCTATGTTCTACTAATAAATGTGTGAATGTTTATTAAATAATAATAATAATAATAATTTAAAAAACCTGGGCAAAACCCACCTCAGGGCGTCTAACATCGAATATAAATACAGTAAAAACAAAAAAACCCCAAACAGTTGATTAAAACATAAGTTACAATACAGCTTAAAATGCAGCCTCGTTTTAGTGGTAGCCTATAGATCAAAGCCGTAAGGGGAGAAAACGTCAAATTTATATACAAAATCCCATATGAGGGGTTCCATCAAAAAATAAATGGGGGGCGGGGTAGACTGAGTGCAACCCAAAGGCCAGGCAGAACAGCTCCATCTTGTAGGCCCTGCAGAAAGATGTCAAATCAGATAAGAAGATGAGAAGTCAGCACTGGAGCTTGCAGTTAGGAGCCAGCGTAGAAATAATAAGCAGCTTAGCAGGGAGGAAGAATATCCTATATTTGTGTTCAGTGTTTTGTTTTCAAGAAATTTGACAAGAACAGATACAGAACTCATGCTGCCTTTTCTATCATGGCACTCAAGCGGCAGCCTTGCCCAACCTGCTGACCATTTGATGTTTTAGACTGCCTGTGCTGACTGGGTTATAGTCCAGGTGTTATAGTCCTAACCATCCCTAATGGGATGTGGTGGCACTGTGGTCTAAGCCACTGAGCCTCTTGGGTTTGCCGATCAGAAGGTTGGCGGTTCGAATCCCTGCAACGGGGTGATCTCCCTGTCCCAGCTCCTGCGAACCTAGCAGTTCAAAAGCATGCCAACGCAAGTAGATAAATAGGTACCACTGTGGCGGGAAGGTAAACCATTTCTGTGTGCTCTAGTTTCCGTCACAGTATCCCATTGCACCAGATGCGGTTTAGCCAAGCTGGCCACATGACCCATAAAACTGGACAAACGCCAGCTCCCTCAGCCTGAAAGCAAGATGAGCAGGGCAACCCCATAGTCACCTTTGACTGGACTTAACCATCCAGGGGTCCTTTGCCTTTTAGTCCTAAGCAGGATGCCCAGTTGGGGAAGTTGCCCATGAAGAAAGCAATTTGTTACCAGGCAGAACAGGTAACAACAAGGCAAGACTTGGAACAAGCCTGCCAGCTGATTCTTGCCTCACAGGTACGTGTGGAGCCTCAGATCTGAACCTCCTTGAGAGAGTCTTTAAACCTCTTTTGTTCACCACCATCATTACACTTTCCATTTTTAAGTTTGGAATGGAGTAGTTGTTTTGGAAGACTATAATCAGGCATCCACACAACATGACCTCAACTTTGTTGGACTGAGATATCCAGTGGTACCTCGGGTTAAGTACTTAACTCGGTCTGGAGGTCTGTTCTTAACCTGAAACTGTTCTTAACCTGAAGCACCACTTTAGCTAATGGGGCCTCCTGCTGCCGCCGCGCCGCCAGAGCCTGATTTCTGTTCTCATCCTGAAGCAAAGTTCTTAAGCTAAAGCACTATATCTGGGTTAGCGGAGTCTGTAACCTGAAGCTTATGTAACCTGAAGTGAATGTAACCTGAGGTACCACTGCATTTGTTGCTAGAGAAAGCAATTAACGTATTTTTCGCTCTATAAGACGCACCAGCCCACAAGTTTTTGGAGGAGGAAAACAAGAAAAAAAAAATTCTGAATCTCAGAAGCCAGAACAGCAAGAGGGATCGCTACGCAGTGAAAGCAGCAATCCCTCTTGCTGTTCCGGCTTCTGGGATAGCTGCGCAGCCTGCATTCGCTCCATAAGACGCACACACATTTCCCCTTACTTTTTAGGAGGGAAAAAGTGAGTCTTATAGAGCAAAAAAAACGGTATTTAAAATCCAGTTCCTCACAAAGGAACATCTAAAATCTTGCAAGCCTCCCCCTGTCCTTTCTACCTCCCTTTTCTTCCTGTTGCCCCTTTCTTTGCTGGTCAGTGTGGCCCCCAGTGACCTGCGCAGACCATCCAAGTGGCAGGGCAGGGGAGCAGGTGCTGGCAGCAGCCTCAACAGCACCAATGCCCCAGTAGATGCAGAGCCAGTCCACCCCTTCGACAATAAATACTGAAAAGTGTGAAATGAGATTTTTTTAAAATAAAAAAAATCCAGCTGCTTTTTATTTGTTGGATATAATAGTCTATTTTGGGCTTCTTGGGCATTTAGCCTGCCATTTAAAACCCAGAACAATTAGTCATTTATAAATGGCTGTAGCACATCTGCAACGTTATAGCCATCGCCATGGCAACAGCCTGCAGAAGCCGAGGAGAGGAAGTGCAGAGAGGAAAATGAGAGTCCTGAGCTTTTGAGCATCCCCAGAATGGGCTAGTAGATTGCGAGGCTGCCACACCCGCAAGAGTAGGCACATCCTCTGTTTGATAGTCATTTAGCCCTTTGAGTTCCAAACTGCTCTGCAGTCCTTATTTACCCGGACAGTGTCCCTGCTTGAAATTCGCTCTCACTTTGCAGCTGGAGAAGAGAGGATGAGAGCAGCTACTCCGTTAAGGCCGCACGGAATCTCTGTTCGTGCAACAGATCCAAGGATACGTGAGACCATGGATACGTGGGGCAGGGGCCAGCAGGCAGAATCCTGCTTCCAAAAGTTCGTGCCCACAAATACATTGTTGTTGTTGTTGTTTAGTCGTGTCCGACTCATTGTGACCCCATGGACCAGAGCTCGCCAGGCACTCCTGTCTTCCACTGCCTCCTGCAGTTTGGTCAAACTCATGCTGGTGCTTTAAGAACAATACCCAACCATCTTGTCCTCTGTTTTCCCCTTCTCCTTGTGCCCTCCATCTTTCCCAACATCAGGGTCTTTTCCAGGGAGTCTTCTCTTCTCATGAGGTGGCCAAAGTATTGGAGCCTCAGCTTCAGGATCTGTCCTTCCAGTGAGCACTCAGGGCTGATTTCCTTCAGAATGGAGAGGTTTGATCTTCTTCCAGTCCATGGGACTCTCAAGAGTCTCCTCCAGCACCATAATTCGAAAGCATCAATTCTTTGGTGACCAGCCTTCTTTGTGGTGCAGCTCTCACTTCCATACATCATTACTGGGAAAACCAGTAACTATACGGCTTTAACTATACGGACCTTTGTATATGAGTGGAATTAGAAGCTGCAGCAAGCATAGTGGGAACCTGAATCTAAAACCCAGGATCAGCTCGAGGGAATGTCACTGCTCTGAACCACCTGTCTTAGAGTGCCTCTTAGCCGTGGTGTAAAAATTGGGATTTGGCTTTTGCTGCCCAACTCCCCATGGGGCTCTGAGTCCCCTAAGTCCATGATCGGTCAGAGAAGAATGGATGGAGGCAGGATCCAGTGGAAAGCAAGGCAGATCTTTATTTTTTTGTTGCAGCAGAGTTCCCACTCCTCCTTGCAAGGAGGGAGAGACCCCGAACAAAAGTGTGCAGGAACCTTTAAAGACTTTGGACATTGCCCAACCCCCTTAACCAAGGTAAGGTAAAGGGACCCCTGACCGTTAGGTCCAGTCATGTCCGACTCTGGGGTTGTGGCGCTCATCTCGCTTTATTGGCTGAGGGAGCCGGCGTATAGCTTCCGGGTCATGTGGCCAGCATGACTAAGCTGCTTCCTGCGAGCCAGAGCAGCGCACGGAAATGCTGTTTACCTTCCCGCCGGAGCGGTACCTATTTATCTACTTGCACTTTGACGTGCTTTTGAACTGCTAGGTTGGCAGGAGCAGGGACCAAGCAACGGGACCTCACTCCGTCGCTGGGATTCGAACCGTCAACCTTCTGATCAGCAAGTCCTAGGCTCTGTTGTTTAACCCACAGCGCCACCCGTGTCCTCCCTTAGCCAAAGGCCACCCCCAAATCATCATACATACATTATTGGAGGCAGGTCTACAGCAGAAATCCTGTTTGTTAGGATACCTGATCATGGTCGTTGATTCCATTACCTGGGCAGCCTGGCCATTCTTTGGTGATGGTTAATACTTTAGTTCCGGAATCCAGGTCACAGGCTTACCCTATTGATACACAAATATGCCGTTAAAACAGGATTTGTAAGCAAAAATACAATGGGAAGGCAGAGGAATATTTGAGGTCATTGGGAGAGTCAAAATGGCTTCAGGATTGCTCTCCTGTACAATTTCAGACACATGGTTTATATATTTAGATATGTGTGCATTTATGAATATTCTATATTTGAGACCTTAAAATTCTTCTAACAGCCGTTCCCAGCTAGCCTCACCATCTCTGCCCAGTGTTAAGATTCCCAGTGCTAAGTAAAGTCAGCTCACTTTTGAGTCTGAAGGGAGCAAAGGCAAGTCTTTTTCTAAAATGCAGAGCAAGTAAAGCGAATCGCGCAAGATACATCCGAGGGGACCATGTGCTGGAAAAGAATTCACCAGATGGTGAGTGTCTGAAAAGGGGTTAAGTTATCACCTGAGGGAGGCCAGTGGGGACGAGTGTTCTGTGCTCCGCGAATAAAAGAGGCCTCCTGCTTCACACAGTTGCCTTCCACTGGCCTGCCCCCCCCCCCCCCCGCCGCCGCCTTACTTGGCAAATTTGCCAAGTTGCAAACACTTTGGAAAGGGCTCAAATCTCCCCTCAACCAATTAAGAAAAGCCTTTGGGTTGGTCTGTACAGGGACGCGGGGGGCGCTGTGGGTTAAACCACAGAGCCTAGGACTTGCCAATCAAAAGGTCGGCGGTTTGAATCCCCGCAATGGGGTGAGCTCCCGTTGCTCTGTCCCTGCTCCTGCCAACCTAGCAGTTCGAAAGCACATCCAAGTGCAAGAAGATAAATAGGTATCGCTCCAGCGGGAAGGTAAATGGCGTTTCCGTGCGCTGCTCTGGTTCACTAGAAGCGCCTTACTCATGCTGGCCATATGACCCGGAAGCTGTACGCTGGCTCTCTCGGCCAATAAAGCGAGATGAGCGCCACAACCCCAGAGTCAGCCACAACTGGACCTAATGGTCAGGGGTCCCTTTACCTGGTCTGTAGAAGAACCAATAGAGTCAATCCTGGCAGTATTGCAACAGAGAATTGTTGTTGTTTTTTGTTTTTTTGGTGAGGTAGCAGGTCTTAAGATTCAAAAAGATAAAACCAAACTCTTGCTTAAAAATATGAATGATGAGAGTAAGAACAAATCACAAGATGTATCTGGATTAAAGATCGAAAGAAAGGTTAAGTATTTAGGTGTATGGGTAAAAACAAACAATATAAATTTGTATAAAGATAATTATTTAAAAACCTGGGAAGATATTAAAAGAAATTTGCAAATTTGGAACAGAACAAATCTTTAACTACAAGGCAAAGTGTCAACTATAAACATGAATGTATTACCTAGGATGTTATTTCTGTTTCATTTGATTCCGGTGGTTGGCAAGACAGATTGTTTCAATGCATGGCAAAAAGATATTTGTAAATATATTTGGTAAGGGGGGGGGGAACCAAGAATAAAATACAAAATATTGATAGATGCAAAAGAGAGAGAATGTTTTTCCCTCCCAGATATGAGACCATACTGTAGGATGTGAAACACAAGAGCAGTCAAGTACAACATGCCTAGAGTGAACATGTTTACACATGAGGAGGAATGTTTGTCCAGTCAGCAGGTAAACTTCCCATTTCCTTCTGGACTGGGACAGACTTCCTCTGCATGTGACCAGAGGTGGGTGTGGCCTCACCTGTGCAGGTAAGGACAAAAGCACAGGGCAGGGCAGCCATCTCTCTCTCTTTCACCACATGCATCGAAGAAACAACATCTACTGAGCCAAAGATGCAGTCTTGGCTTCCAGCCAAGAGAGGACAAAGGGACTGTCTTCTTATGAGATAGATTCCAAGTGTATGTTACTTCATTAAGCTAAGTCTGCCTTCTGGAATCTGATTGTGAACAGAATGTGAGTAAACTCTTTTTATACTTTTGTAAAAGACTGTGTCGTCTTTTATATTTTATGAGGGAATAAGGCGGAAATACCAGAACAGTTATTATAGAGGCTTTAGCGAGCCTGAGCAAACACATCTGTTGCAAAGTTTAAAATAAGGGGAATGTTACTCTGCTGAAATTGTGGAACTTGTTAACACAAGTTGGATAAGGATATAATCAGACAATATATCCTCTCCTGCATCCCTGAACATTCCCATACATACTACGAAGCATCTTGTCTTTGTTGGCTGAAGGAATGGATGGCATTAGAGAATACACATATTCTAGACTTCGAAGGTCATGGTAATATTTTCGGTTGGCATGATTATTTATGGTATGAAAAGGTGAAAGTATACCAAGGATTTGCAAATCATATAATTAGGGAAAAAATGTATAGATTACAGGATGAATACAAAAATCTATTAGAGGTAAAAACACCACTTTGGCTCTCACCGTTGGAAGCTATAGTGGTAAAGATGTTGGCTGTGAGATTTCTCTTTCTTTGGCAATGTGTCCACAGTTCTTCCTTTTCTAAGGTTGAAACTGGTTAGAATAGAAATCTTACCCCAACTGGTCCTTACTGAGGCTGAATAGTCTTTGTTTAAAATGGGAGAAGCAGCTCATCTTTTCTGTCCTAAATGGGATGTCTCCGACATTCTGCATCTGGCTTAAGCAAATAACATAATGCTAAGTGAAGATTTAGTTAAGCTGCCTTATATTCATTTTGCTTTGCTTTCTGTCATTCTACAGTATTTTTAAAAGTTGATACGCATTATTTAAATTCCTTTTCATTCATTCGTTTTGCTGAGCTTTTCTGCGCGACTCCTGTCATTCATTCCCTTACTCACTTCTGGCATTTATGAATCATTCCTCCCCAACACAGAGTAGCAAACAAAATTCATAGAACGTTAATGTGTAAAATTAACCCTTTAAAAACCCCAAAATTGAAAAGCCAGCTGGAGTTACAATTACAAAATATGCCAGTCAAAAGGAAACAGGTTTTGAAGAGCTTGCTGACAGAATGACGACAAAGATGGTGTCCTAAGTGCTGGCACTGCGGTCAAGAGTTAGGGGTATATGCACATATGTGGCGGGAGTGTATTTGTGTAAAGGAATATTGGCAAAAGGTTATAAAGGTTATTTCTGATGTATTTCAGGTTGAGATAGAAGGCAATAGAGAAAGGCTTATCTCAGAAAGGCAATAGAGAAAGGCTTATACTGGGGAATAGTAAAATAGAAAGAAAAGAGCAAGATTGGTATAAAATTATGATCTTAGCTGCTATGCTTGTTATTGCATCAGGATGGAAAGAAAAGGAAAAATGGATATATACAATCTGATATATTTGAACAGGTAATGATGGAAGATACATGGGAAAACAAATGTCAAAAGATTTTGAATAAATGGAGAAGCTATAGGAATTGGATAGCACGGGGGGGGCGGGAGCCAACCCAAGCATCCAAATTAGAATGAATAATCTGTGCACATGGTTAAAATTTTGAAGAGAGAACAATTTTGGGTTAAAGGGGAGGGAGAAAGGGGGGGGAATTAGGATAAATGAGTAGGGACAAAAGAATATACTGTTATGCATAACTAATAGGAGGAGGATCTTGATGTATGTTATAGTTAGATTTTCGACTGAATGGTTTTTTTGTAAGTTATTCAACGTCCCTGGAGGAAAGTGTGATTATAAAGAATAATAATAATTAATAAAACAAAAAACAAAGATGGAGCCAAGTGACTTTCTGAGCGTGCATTGCCTAAAGTGAGCCCCACAACTGATATACGCCCCTCTTTAATTTTTGTCAGGAGGGCATCTTTTGCTAACCTAAGAAAACAGGGAGGAACAAATGACTCCAAATCCTACAGGGAGCGTGGAGGTCAGATGGAGAACAGACTATTGCAAAAGAGGCAGGACCTGAAGTTCTTCTGAATTTAATTTGCACAAAATAAATACCGTATTTTTCTCTCTATAGGACGCACCCGACCATAGGACACACCTTGTTTTAGAGGGGGAGAACAATAAAAAAAATATTCTCCCCCTCTCTGCTCAGCGCCCCTTCAGTGAAGCAGCAGGAGAAACGGAGCCCCTTCCATTTCTCCTCCCGCTTCGCTGAAGGGGCGCTGCGCAGCTCTCCCTCTCTGCTGAAGCCAGGAAGCGCTCCCTCTGCGCTTCGGAGGCTTCACATTGCTATCACTGAAGCCAAGGAGCCTGCATTCGCTCCATAGGATGCACACACATTTCCCCTTAATTTTTGGAGGGGAAAAAGTGCGTCCTATAGAGCGAAAAATACGGTATTTTGCAGAGCTGGCATAATGGGAAACGGATCTCCGTATTGTGTTGGTTTTGATAAGCTATGGTTAACCAGCCTGCTCTGGTCCACCTTGCTGCTCAGACCTGCTGCTTCTGAGCCTGTTGGGGAAGATTTCATACTCGGGGGGGGGGTGTCATGGGCTTCAAGCATAATCTTTTGCTGGCTGGTACCAGTTTATATTTAGATTTAAACCTATTGGCTTGCATACAGACAAGGTAAAGGTACCATTTTAAGCTAAATTGGCAAGAAGGTATCTCAGTGATCAGAGAGAGTTGCAAGGGGGGAAAAGAAAGAAGAAAGAAATTAAGTAGATTGATTTTCAGTGAAGAGCCTTTCATAAACACAAATCAAGAAGCCCACACTGGGATGAAGGTGGTCTCCTGTTAGGTTCAGATCTGAGGCTCCACATGTACCTGTGAGGCAAGAATCAGCAGGCAGGGTTGTTCCAAGTCTTGCCTTGTTGTTACCTGTTCCGCCTGGTAACGAATTGCTTTCTTCTTGGGAAACTTCCCTAACTAGGCATCCTGCTTAGGACTAAGAGTTAAAGGACCCCTGGACGGTTAAGTCTTGTCAAAGGTGACTATGGGGTTGCGGCGCTCATCTCGCTTTCAGGCTGAGGGAGCCGGTGTTTGTCCACAGACAGCTTTCCAGGCCATGTGGCCAGCAGGACTAAACTGCTTCTGGCACAACGGGACACTGTGATGGAAGCCAGAGCACACAGAAACAACATTTACCTTCCCACCGCAGCGGTACCTATTTATCTACTTGCACTGGTGTGCTTTCGAACTAGGTTGGCAGGAGCTGGGACTAAACAACGGGAGTTCACTCCATCACGGGATTTGAACCACTGAACTTCTGATTGGCAAGCCCAAGAGGCTCAGTGGTTTAGACCACAGCGCCACCAGCGTCCCTTGCATACCAAGGTACGTGAACTGAAGTTCATGGGAGGAAAGTTTCCCTCCCTAGTGCCTGAGCCTGCCTGAAAATCCTCTACAGGGAGTTGAGGACCCTCTGGAAGAGTTTGGGGTGGGTGGGGGGGGCTGCTGGAGGTCAAGTGGTCCTTGGCTGAATTTTGACCAGTGTGCCACATTGTTCAGGATGATTCCTGACCCTTTGGGGCAAGGGATGGGAAACACCCTTCCATTCATTTAGCTTTGGATTCAAGCATGGTAAATGGAAATAATAATAATGTTATTACAGTGGTACTTGAGGTTACCTACGCTTCAGGTTACATATGCTTCAGGTTACAGACTCCGCTAACCCAGAAATAGTGCTTCAGGTTAAGAACTTTGCTTCAGGACGAGAACAGAAATCAGGCTCTGGTGGCGCGGCAGCAGCAGGAGGCCCCATTAGCTAAAGTGGTGCTTCAGGTTAAGAACAGTTTCAGGTTAAGTACGGACCTCCGGAACGAATTAAGTACTTAACCTGAGGTACCTGATGTTATTGAAACAAAGAATATAAAATAAACAAAAATAACAAACACTAATAAATATGAAAAAATAATAATTTCAAAATCCGACCAGCGTAAAATCAAGCTAGCCGCAGAAAATAAGAAGCATGGAAAGAGTACACACAAGGAAAGGCAAAACTGAGTACATGACAGGGCAGTGCAGTTCAAAATGCCTGTAAAGTGGGGGCTAATGGGGCTCTGGAGAGAGCAAGGGTCAGAATAACGGGAAAGGGCTTGTTCTGTGTCCCAGCCAGCCTCGCTTCTGGTGATTAGTGGGACCCAAAGCAGTGGGTGGGCAGCAGGTTAAGTGGGGAAAGAGTGTCTTAATCTCCATTTTACAAGAATTTGCCTTGTGGAGAATGGAGATGAAGCTGTCAGGGTGTCCTGGGACTCTCTGATAGATGATGACAAGCCTAGCCATGAGCGCCGGACTCGGAAGACATTGCTGGGCTCGGAAGATGTGAAACTCCCTGTGCCCAAAGTAGCTGCGCCAATCCATCTTGAACCTGACCTCCGCATGCCTCTCCTTGCTTATAGCGTGCAAAACACTGACCCACCTGACTGCTGTGTGCTGCATTGCAGAGTGACCGTGGCTGTGAACTCCTCCTGTTCAATTCTGCTATTCAACAGGGATTACAGAATGACCGCTCACCACATTAAATGGGGGACGCCCTTTGCGTGGTCGTGCGCAGCCCCCGGGACCCTATGCGGCACCATTAGCACAGGCTTGGCTTCACCTTCCCTAGGTGGGATACCTGGAGGTCTCCGCCTACCTCAGCCAGTTGCCCAATCCCGCCTGGGGAGGCGTTGCCAAGGTGACCAGGCCAGGTAGGGGGAGGGACCACCTGCCCACACAATAGGGGGAGGATCTTACCTGGGAATCGTCAGTTGGCTCCAGAGCTTCTACAGTTAAGACTTCTTTTCCAGGTTAACCTTTTCTCCACAGGTACGCAGGCGCTGCTATGTCAAGGTCGCTGTTGAAGGGCCGGAAAGGAATTCTCCTGCATTGGCAGGTTTGTCTTTCCCGTAGCAAAACGTCACAACTTTGGCGGTATAAGGCCTTGGGCGGAATCCTTTAGTCTGTCTTCCCTAAATGGAGGTGGGCGTGTAGCGGTGACCCACGCCCCCTCCTCTTTGTGGCGGTGATACCAGGGTTCCCCGTTAAAGGGGTTGTTTTGAGGGGAGGCTTGGCCGTACACCAAGAGGTTGTCATTGCTCTCCCCTGCGACGACGGCGTAACCGGGACAGGCTCTCTCTGCTTGAACAGACGTTCTCCAGGGCCAGCTCAGTCCCCACATATTCTGGATAACCCTGATGTTCCCCAGATCCCCGGCGGGGGACTGGGAGGGATAAACGTTCAATGCCTGAGCCAAGGTCTACCCACATCTGAAACATAATAAAGTTGTGGACAAATTTAATCCCATAGCACATTGTCTTGAGTCATTAGTCCACACGGGGGCTGCCCAGGGCTTGGGGGACTCTGCCTGTCCACGTAATATGGTTTGGGTGGTGGTTGGTGTCAGCCAGGAGGTGGAACTGGTGGTCAACAGAAGAGGTTTAAAGACTGTCTCAAGGCAAATCTAAAAAAATGTAGTATAAACACTGACAACTGGCCTGCGAGCACTCCATTTGGAGAACAGCCCTTACCAAAGGTGTCATGGACTTTGAAGACGCTTGAACTCAAGATGAAATGGAGAAACGCACCAAGAGGAAGGCACACTTGGCAAATCAACAGCGTGATCACCTCTCGCCTGGAAACCAATGTCCCCACTGTGGAAGGACGTGTGGATTCAGAAGTGACCTCCACAGTCACTTACGGACTCATTGTTAAAGTTATGTTTATGGAAGACAATCTTACTTGGCTACGAGTGATCGTGAAAGAAGGAGGAGGAGGAGGAGGAACTAGTGAAGCAGAGGATCTATTACAAAACCTCACAGTTGTTATTCTAGTATTTATTTACTGCACCAGTTCCAAAATTTGGAGCAGATTTACACCAAGACCAAGCGAAACATTGAAGGTGGTGAGGAGAGTACTAAATCAATATAAATAATGGGAAAGGTAAGGAATGGGATAGGAGGCTGTATTTAGATTAATGTGCAGCCTTGTAGGTAATTATACCTTCTAGCTGTTGTGCATCTTTAGGAAATGCGTGCCAGGAAACAAAGTTTTTCCATTAAAGTTCAAGTGACTGCACTTATTCGGATTCAATAGGCAAAAAATATAGGGGCCCATCAAAATGAAAACGAAGGCAGCACACTGGCCGTGAGACGAAGGCCTGATTCATTGATGTCATCTTGTGGAAATTTTTGTTTCTGGCTTGACCCCTGTACTTACTTAACTAGGACTTAACTTCTGAGTATAGGATTGCACTATGCTCACTTAAAAAAAATAAATGGCAACATTACAAAAATGCATTTAAATTATCAAAATCTAGTAAAGCACACACAATATATACAGCACTGATCCATTTGAATAAGTCAATAAGCACATCTAAAGATACTGACCTATTTCCTTTATTATTTCAACCTTTATTGATGCAGTTGAACATATTTCTAAGGAAATTAACAGCCCAGCCCTATACGTGTCTCCTCAGAAGGAAGTTTCATTGAGTTCAATAGGGCTTGCTCCCAGGTAAGTGAGTAAAAGCTTGCCACATTCTTTGATAGGTTGTAAGTGAACACTGTGGCGTTAAACCACAGAGCCTAGGACTTGCCGATCAGAAGGTCGGCGGTTCGAATCCTCGCAACAGGGTGAGCTCCCGTTGCTCGGTCCCTGCTCCTGCCAACCTAGCAGTTTGAAAGCACATCAAAGTGCAAGTAGATAAATAGGTACCGCTCCAGCGGGAAGGTAAACGGCGTTTCCATGCGCTGCTCTGGTTCACCAGAAGTGGCTTAGTCATGCTGGCCAATAAAGCGAGATGAGCGCCGCAACCCCAGAGTCGGTCATGACTGGACCTAATGGTTAGGGGTCCCTTTACCCTTTACTTTTAAGCGAACATAAATAGCACAAATGTGTTTGTATTATTGTTTTTGCATATTTGAGTATTAGTGTTTTGCTCAACTCTGCCTCCCTCCCCACTTGCCCAGTTGTTGTTTCCACCAAGTCAGAATAGAAAACCCCAGGGCTCATTTGGGGTTACTCTATTCTGAACGCTTAGGACACATACTGAGAACTGGTATTTACTAAAAAAGGGTTGTATGGTAATTGTCAAGAGGTTCTCAACTCAGCTGCAGGCACCCATCACTAAAATAATCAATGCAATCAGTGCACATGATCCGTCTCTGTGATAAGGAGAGGATGTTCACTACATGTCTTTAGAAAACTAGTCTAAGAAAGGCCTATAATGGTGCCCATGCCCCAAGCAATCCCAGACAAGAGACCTACTTTAAGACAATGGTCCAGCTGGAGAAGACTTCTCTGTTGGTAAACGGTTCTCTCCCTGCAGTCTTAAGAGCAACTTCCAGGAATGGATCAGTCTTTTCCTGATGGCTTCATTATTTTTGTAAGCGAAGAAGCCTTCAGACCATCAAGGTTTGGAAGAATTGGCTAAGTCCTTTGTTGGTTATACTCAGCATAGCTGCCTGGGAATTCCATCACCTCCTGACTGCAGTTCCTTAAAAAAATTAAAAATAATATATATATTTGCTTTTTAATTATATTTTGCCGTCAACACTCATGCATCAAGTAGAAAAGAAATAATATAGATATATGGCACAAAAAAGGACAACAACAACAACAACAACAACAACAACAACAACAGATCTATATTGCTCCAAATTATTTAAATCCTATATATCTTAACTTTTAAGTTTCCATGGTTTCCTATCTACTTTCCTTTAAACTGTGTTTTCTTAATCTACTAAATTGTTTTCGTTACCGTACATATTCTCACATTACAACATCCACTGCTGAGTATTTTTTTCCAAGCTGTTATGCTTATTTTCTTGTTATAATATTTTCCCATATAATCTGTATGTAATGTCCAATCCTCTTTCAGCCTCTTGTCATCTTTATTTATTAATCTATTTGTCATACTGGGTAGTTCTATATATTCTAATTATATTTTGAGATGTCATTCTTCTCCTGGTGAGACTGTATCTGTTCCCCATTTTTGTGCAATTAGGACATATACATCCATAAGGGAAATTGTTTTTTGGGGGGCAGATTTCTGTCATTATTATTCCCAGAAGAAAAGCTTCTGGATTTTGGGGAATGAGGAAGTTCCTAGCTCAACCCATAAAGGTAAAGGTAAAGGTACCCCTGCCCGTACGGGCCAGTCTTGCCAGACTCGGGTTGTGCGCTCATCTCACTCTATAGGCCGGGAGCCAGCGCTGTCCGCAGACACCTCCGGGTCACGTGGCCAGCGTGACAAGCTGCATCTGGCGAGCCAGCGCAGCACACGGAACGCCGTTTACCTTCCCGCTGGTAAGCGGTCCCTATTTATCTACTTGCACCCGGGGGTGCTTTCGAACTACTAGGTTGGCAGGCGCTGGGACCGAATGACGAGAGCGCACCCCGCCACGGGGATTCGAACCGCCGACCATGCAATCGGCAAATCCTAGGCGCTGAGGTTTTACCCACAGCGCCACCCGCGTGCTCAACCCATTCTCACATTAACCCATGCTTTCCCCTTTTTTGGAAAATGCTCCTGGTTTCCAGAACATGGCTTCAAGCTGTGTGTTCCATGTTGAAGGTCCAAAGAACAGCCTTGCATCATACATGTGCTGGGCCTGGGGGTAACCCATGAAACGCGGTCCAGGATTGGTCCAGAATCCAAAGGTTCCACTGGGAGTCAGTCCGACAGGGCCATGGCAGGACACGAGGCAGGAAACCAGGCAAGGACAGATACAGGATCTCAGGCAAGATCTAGCATACAGCAACATTGCTCCCGCAACCTGGGGCGGGGTCCGACAGCCTTTTATCTTTGTTGGGGTAGTGGCCGGTCCTGATCCCCCAGCAACTCACCTCCCTGTTTCACCCGAAGGCGAGCACTCCTCCTGCGAGTACTCAGGTCTCTCCTTCTCTCAGACCTTAGTCTCTGCAGCTCGGGAGACCTCAGTGGGTTACTAGACCCAGGGGCCGCCTCAGCCTCCCCTGACCCAACCGGTAGTGGAACAGCTGTAAGTGATGGCCCAGCTGAAGGCAACAAGGTAATCCCCGGATCTGGAGCCAGGGCAGGCTCAAGCCCCTGACTCAGCCCAGCTGGTGTTTGTTGCAGGGGAACCTGTGCAGACTGGGACTCTTCAGGATCAAGCCCTAGACTCACACAGAGTCAATTAAGGTTTGGCAGAGAGCCAGAAGGCAATCTGAAGGAGTAAGTCTGCCTGGTGATAACAAAGACATGGAGGCCGCTCCCTGATTGGTCAAGCTCTTTCAAGGGAGTGATAATTAATGGCCTGCTAACTGGTAGTTCAGTGTTTGAGTTCAGAGTTCTGCGTCAGTGTGGGAGTTGAGAGTTGTGTCAGAGAGAACTAGCAAAAGATCCATGTTCTGTTCCTGGAAATAGTCCACTGTATATAATAAACACCTAACTACAAGTTCCTGGTTCCTGCTTCGTCTATCCTATCTGCAGCCAAGTTGCCAATTGCTTCCGTGGATTCTGCGTTTACTCTGCTAGGTCTGGCTAAGGTCCTGCAACTAGTCAGAAAGTTGTGAAACACCAAATAGGTTTTGCCAGTACAGACTTGGTTCAGATGATGGATCCAGTGCAGATGATCCAGTGCAGACTGAGTCTTCTCTGGTTCTGAGTCCGAGCCCGAATCCCAGGCCATCACAGTACAGGGGGGAAACCACAAAGAGCCCTGTGTTTCCACTGTGGTTTAACAGCATCCTTTTCTGTGATGTTTGAAAAGGATTCACATAGCTCAGGAAGGATATGGCGAGTGCTTCTTACCACATGTTTTCAGACACTTCAAACCCTCCAGAAAAGACAGCCAACCCACAGTGGCAACCTGGCAATTGAGCTTTTAGCATGACAGGCAAAGCGATGCTTTGATGGTCACAGGAATACCCAGTCCAGGAGGTGATTTGTTTCCCACATACCCTGTGGAAAGGAGAATTAAACAATGAAAAATTGATTTTCCAATTACTATCAATTATCTTTCTCACTAGAATATTAAATTACCTCGAGGCCTTGGGGACCGATGTGGAATTCAGAAAGATCCCCACTTTATATGGGCAGACAATTAATTCCGAAATTCATTATGGCCCTTGTAGTAAATGAGAGTGCATGAAACCAGTAAACATCTTTAATTAGGGGACCTGTGTTTGCTCTCAGGAGCTTCGGATACTCAAGGCACTGTTGACACTGGGTGGGCTTTCATGCCGGATAGCCTGACAAATTTAATTACTTCTTTATTACTTGGGGAAATTGACAGGAAACTAGAATGAGGCAGGATGCTCCACAATGAATAGTTGATTTGCTCTCCCAGCCTCAGCTAGCTGGGGACACTGCCACCTTTTTTTTTTTTAAGTGCTTTTTACTGCCACTTGCACCAAGTACACAGGCATATTCAGAATGGTCATAGTTATAAAGAATAAAAGCAGAATTTCCTGAATGCCTAGATTCAGGTTTTAAGCAAGTACAGTACTGTGTTGGTGAGGGAGCCCCAGCAAACATTTTAAATCACAAAACAAAACATGGAAATATGGGCTGTAAGAACTTTAATATATCCCCTTCTAAGTTGTTGCTTTTTTTTCAACAAAGCTTCCTTTAGCATAGAAAGATACCACATGTTTGGTAAGTTAAAGATGATTTACTTACAAACGCTTCAAAGGTCAGATTCATGTGCTTCTCCATACAGCAACAAGAAAAGACAAGCAGTACACAACTTAGTTTTCAAAACTGGTGTTTCTAAATATTTATATAGAAACATGGAGGTGGCTTGTTAAAGCCACACAGTCTAAGCTTTGAGCATCCAGCTTAGACATCCTTGCTGGTCACATGGTGGAAAAAGAGACAACAAGGAGTTTGGTAGCCCTTCCTCGCTAATCCTAGCTAGCTAATCCTAGCTAGCTAATCCTGGCAGACAGCTTAATCTATGGCAACATTACTTATAAACACAAGCAGAATTGCATGCTTTGGTGGTGGTGCCTGCACAATTCAAAACAATATCAAATACAGTGGTACCTTGTGTTATGAACTTAATTCGTTCTGAAGGTCTGTTCTTAACCTGAAACTGTTCTTAACCTAAGGACCACTTTAGCTAATGGGGCCTCCCGCTGCTGCAGTGCCACCACCGCACGATTTCTGTTCTAATCCTGAAGCAAAGTTCTTAACCCGAGGTAATATTTCTGGGTTAGCGGAGTCTGTAACCTGAAGCGTATGTAACCTGAAGTGTATGTAACCTGAGGTACCGCTGTACTAGTATTAGATTTAATCATGATTGTAGAAGTGATTCCATAAACAGAAGAAATACAGGATTCACAAATTCAAGAAATTTAATTATAATGACATTTTGAAAGCTGGTGGTGATGATACATCATAAAATCGAACCAAACAACCATTTGCTAAATAGAAAACAATTTTTATTCATAATTTATGGCAAAATTTAAAGGAACCCGTTAACAATATCTAGCGTTCCAAACATTCTAATCTTAAAAGTGTGGCTGACCCAAGGTTTTCCTGTACACAGCCGAGACCTAATATCTTACCATTTCAGACTAGAGGACATAACTGTGTAAAGGAAAACTTTTGGCTTGTTAAACTTTCAAGATGAGCATGTTTAGGGTGGAAGACCCTAACAAAAAATAAATTTAAATCAGGGCTCCTTAGCTGCCAGCTATATCACTTCAAATGGTGCCCCATAGTTGAACATAGCTGTAGAAAAATACCAATTTACCCATAAGGCCATGGGAGAACACAGCAAGGTGTGAGTGTGTCTGCATGTTACGAGGTCCAAACATTTCTGGGGGCGAGGACAAGACCTGCCTTATCGATAGTGGTAACCCCTCATTTGTCCCTATTGAAATTCAAAACTAGAAGAATGTATTCCCTGGTCTTGAATGGGGCAACTGTGCCCCTGAAGGACCAGGTGCGCGGCCTGGGAGTCATTTTGGACTCACAGCTGTCTATGGAGGCACAGGTCAATTCAGTATCCAGGGCAGCTGTCTACCAGCTCCACCTGGTACGCAGGCAGAGACACTACCTGTCCACAGACTGTCTTACCAGAGTGGTGCATGCTCTAGTTATCTCCCGCTTGGACTACTGCAATGCGCTCTACGTGGGGCTACCTTTGAAGGTGACTCGGAAACTGCAATTAATCCAGAATGCGGCAGCTAGACTGGTGACTGGGAGTGGCCGCCGGGACCACATAACACCGGTCCTGAGAGATCTGCAGTGGCTCCCAGTATTTTTCCAAGCACAATTCAAAGCGTTGGTGCTGACCTTTAAAGCCCTAAACAGCCTCGGTCCTGTATACCTGAAGGAGCGTCTCCACCCCCATCGTTCAGACCGGACACTGAGATCCAGTGCTGAGGGCCTTCTGGCAGTTCCATCATTGAGAGAAGTGAGGTTACAGGGAACCAGACAGAGGGCCTTCTCGGTAGTGGCGCCCACCCTATGGAACAGCCTCCCTTCAGATGTGAAGGAAATAAGCAGCTATCCTATCTTTAAAAGACATCTAAAGGCAGCCCTGTTCAGGGAAGTTTTTAATATTTAATGCTGTACTGTTTTTAACACTTGATTGGGAACCACCCAGAGTGGCTGGGGAAACTCAGCCAGATGGGCGGGGTATAAATAAATTATTATTATTATTATTATTATTATTATTATTATTATTATTATTATTAAAACAGTTTTATGATCCTCCCCCCTATGTAAACTGCCTTATGAGATACCTGAAGAAGTGTGCATGCACACGAAAGCTCATACCAAGAACTAACTTAGTTGGTCTTTAAGGTGCTATTGGAAGGAATTTTTTTTGTTTTGACTATGGCAGACCAACACGGCTACCTATCTGTAACTGGAATTATTATTATTATTATTATTATTATTATTATTATTATTATTATTTCAGTAGAGACAAAATGTAAGGTTCTATACTTAAGCAGGAATAACTAGCTGCATCAATATAAGACAGGGGAAACCTGGCTTGCCAGGAGAGAGAGAGAGAGAGAGATAGAGATTTAGAGGTCTTAGTAGATCACAAGCCTAACATGAGTCAACCGTGTGATGCAGCAACAAAAAAAGCTAATGCTATCCTAGGCTGCACCAAGAGAAGTATAGTGTCCAGGTCAATGGAAGTAACAGTACCATTCTATTCTGCCATGGTCAGACCACATCTGGAATCCTGTGTCCAGTTCCACAATTTAAGAAGGATGTTGACAAGCTGGAACATGTGCAGAGGAGGGCAACCAAGATGATCAAGGGTCTGGAAACTAAGCCTTATGAGGAACGCTTGAAGGAGCTGTGTATGTTTAGCCTGGAAAAGAGGAGATCTGATAGCCGTCTTCACATATCGAAAGGGTTGCCACATGGAAGCTGGAGAAAGTCTATTTTCTCCTTCTCTGGAGGGTATGTTCCAAACCAATGAATTCAAGTTGTGAGAAAGGAGATTCTGAATAAAGATTGGGGGAAACTTTCTGATAGTAAAAGCTGTTTGGCAGTGGAACAGACTCCTCTGGGAGGTGGTAGACCAGGCTTCCTCAACCTCGGCCCTCCAGATGTTTTTGGCCTACAACTCCCATGATCCCTAGCTAGGAGTACCAGTGGTGAGAGATGATGGGAATTGTAGTCTCAGAAGATCTGGAGGGCCGAGGTTGAGGAAGCCTGTGGTAGACTCTCCTTCCTTGGAGGTTTTCAAGCAGCAGTTGGATGGTCATATGTCATGGTTGCTTTAGTTGAGATTCCTGCATTGCAGGGGGTTGGACTAGATGACCCCTGGGGTCCCTTCCAGCTGCACAATTATATTATTCTATGATTCTATGAATACAGTGGAGGACTAGAGATAGAAAGTGAGCTGAAGCAGAAAGTGACCCAGTGAGCATGTCAATAGAGGACTAATAAATCTCCATGTAGTTGCCATGGAGATGCTCTATAAAGGGAAGGAAGGTTCACGATAATCTCTGTAGCATGTAGCGTGGAAACATTTGCAACCCTCTTAGCCTTGACTCCCAGGAGATAGTCGGAAGCCTGTGGGCACATGCCCTTCCCCTGGGATAATAATACTTGAACTCACAGAATCTTGCTATTTTTAAAAAGCTACTCTAAGTATCTTTATGCCCCCCTTCAATCATATCCATAGACAGGTTACAAGAAATAACTTAAACGTAAGTACGAAAGAAAGCCCATAATAATTTCTAGATCATAAATTCACACAAGCAGCGTAAACACAGTAAGATTGGGGAAATTAAAAAATGTTCGCCTGAAAACCCAAAGACAATAAAATAGGCACTGGCGAATTTCTCTGCAGAGACTTATTCCACAACCAGGATATTAACAAGAGCTCTTTCTCTGGTATCCTCAACAGATAATGACAGGAAACCCACAGAAGGCTCTCTAACTTAAACGATATGAAGACAGGTATCTTGACAAGTGTTAGGAAAGCTTGTCGCTTGGGTGAATTAGATTGAAACGATCTCTTACAGTTTCTGGAGTTCAAAGGCTTTATTCATGAAGGAACTAAGTACAGGGATGAGTGGGAATAAGAGAGAGTAAGCAGCAGACATCTTTTCTCAACCTGTTGGGAGAGAGAGAGAAACAAAAATGGCTCAACTTTTAGAGGTGGAATTAACTTAGACAGATAGGCTACAAGCAAGTGCTCTCATGCGGTTTAAAGTTACATATGCATTGGTAGACGCTCAAGAGAAGGAAATGGATTTGCTTTTCAAAAACAGCAAGGATCCCACTCCTAAGCTGTGGAGAGCCCTAAAAGTCACAAACAGAACTTGGTTGGGTCTGGAAATGAACTGGAAGCCAGCATGTTTTATTTTTATTTTTTTATAGAATTTTTAAAACACTTTTCACCAAAGGTGCACAATGACAGTAAAATAATATAATCTATAAGCTACAATCATTTGAAATCAGATTCATACATTACAATGTAAATATTGCAGCATCAAAACAACATAATACAGACAGCATGAACCTAAAGGTAAGGGTAAAGGGACTCCTGACCGTTAGGTCCAGTCGCGGACGACTCTGGGTTTGCGGCGCTCATCTCGCTTTACTGGCCGAGTGAGCTGGCGTACAGCTTCCATGTCATGTGGCCAGCATGACTAAGCTGCTTCCAGCAAACCAGAGCAGTGCACAGAAATGCCGTTTACCTTCCTGCTGGAGTGGTACCTATTTATCTACTTGTATTCTGACGTGCTTTCGAACTGCTAGGTTGGCATTCTGTACATAATACAACATAATACAATATAAACACACAAACACACAATATACATAGATTGGCATACATAAAACAACATAATACAGACAGCATGGACCTGAGCCAGAATTAAAGCTCAACAACTTTCGGGGTGTCCTGGTTTTTACTTTTTGAAATATGGAACACCCCCCAAAAAGCCAATATTTGCTGGCAATCCCCAGCTCAAGTACTCTCAGAGTCCAAGCAGCCATGCATACAGAGAGGCAGTAAACACTGAATTGGGCCTGGTCACATAAATTCAGCCGCTGCAAGATGGAAGGACGATGGCTCCTCTGTGGCTACTAAAAGTCTTGTGGATGCACGAGCTGGCAAAAGACCAACATTTAATAGATGCCATTTTTTAGTGGCACAGAAATGGGGTGCTTCCTCTTTGTCTATTGCTGCCCCATTGTGAGATGTCCTTAATGCATGCAATATTGTTTCTTATCTTGGAAGGAGACTCAAGACTAAAATTCCCGCAGAAATGTCTATTATTTGGCTAGGCTCAAATGCTTGCTTGCTTGTTGATTCACTGCCTTGACAGCACATGTTTTCTTCAAGGAGCTCCAGATTGTGTACGCCGTTCTCCCTCCCTTCATTAGATCCCAACAACAGCCCTGTAGGGTAGGGTAGGTTGAGAGGCAGTGATTGGTCTGAGGTCAGCTCCTTGGCTGAGTGGGCATTTGAACCCTGGTCTTCTAGGTCCTTGTCCAGAGCTCTAACCACTGCACCAGAAAACAGCACAAGATACAGATGTAGACAATAAACAGATTACGTACACACATTTGCAAATACTTTACAGTGGTACCTCGGGTTAAGGACTTAATTTGTTCTGGAGGTCCGTTCTTAACCTGAAACTGTTCTTAACCTGAAGCACCACTTTAGCTAATGGGGCCTCCTGCTGCTGCCGCACCACCGGAGCCCGATTTCTGTTCTTAACTAAAGTGGTGCTTCAGGTTAAGATGGCACATATACCGTATTTTTCGCTCTATAAGACGCACCCGACCATAAGACACACCTAGTTTTTAGAGGAGGAAAACAAGAAAGCAATGGAAAGCCTCTTGAGCGAAGAGGCAGGAGCGCTCCGGTTGCGCTCAAGAGACTTTGCGTGGCTATCCCTGAAGCCAGAAAATCGGTGCGCACCTCTTACTCTTCTGGCTTCAGCGAAAGCAACGCAAAGGTCTCTTGAGTGAAGAGGCAGGAGCCGCATGCTCTCTCCCTTCCCCCACCTCATGCAAAAGCGGTGTGATGGCCTGGGATTCGGACTCAGAGGCTGAACCTGAGGAATCCCAGCCTGCACAGGAGTCCCCGCCTCCAGGACCAGCTGAGCCGGGGCTGGGGCCTGAGCCTGAGGGGTCCTCACCTGTGCTGGATCCTCAGGTGCAGGCACCAGCTGAGTCTGCTCTGGTCCCTGAGGTGATGGAGGACCCATTGCCTGCAGGTGCTCCACTCTCAGTCCCATCAGGGGAAGCTGAGGTTGCCTCTGGGTCCGGTAACCCTCCAGCCTCTCCTGAGCTGCAGAGGCTCAGTGCAGAGAGGCAGAGGGAACTAAGTTCCCACAGGAGGAGTGCTCGCCTACAGGCCAGGAGGGGCGAGTCACCTGTGGACCAGGGCCGCCCTATGCCTCGGGGCAGATAAAAGCCAGCCAGCCCCAGTCCCAGGTTGCGGGAGCAACATTGTTGGTAGCCTGTTCCTGCCTGCACCCTGTCCTGCTCTTCTGCCAGAGTTCCTGACCCCACCTGACTCCCCGCCTTGGACCCAGCTACAGGTATGACGAACAGCCTCCATACCACACCATCAACTTTGGACTGGACTCGGACCTCGCCTCTTGGTTAGCCCCCGGGACCAGCACAGGCAGTAAGAGCTGCACGTTCTTTAAAGGGAGCGTGGCTCTTGGGGGCTTTTGCGGGAGATGGGGGAAGGGACAGAGCGTGGCTAAGCGAGAAGCTAGAACAGCGAGTGGGAGCACTGCGCAGCGCTTGCTCTCGCTGTTCTGGCTTCGGGGATAGCTGCGCTGCTTGCATTCGCTCCATAAGACGCACACACATTTCCCCTTACCTTTTAGGAGGGAAAAAGTGTGTCTTATAGAATGAAAAATACGGTAATTCTTCGGCACCCAAAGAGTTTCAAGTGAACTAAATAATCTCTCGAAGGAAGGAAGGAAGGAAGGAAGGAAGGAAGGAAGGAAGGAAGGAAGGAAGGAATGCTGTTCAGCCATCTCTTCTTTCCCTCAAGGTTTTCCAAAAGCTGCCTTTGAAAAGCTAGAAATATCTCTGTAGAATTTCAATGCACTAAAATGGCACAGGCATAAAATAGCCCAACATGCCACTGGTTGGGTTAAAAGCAAACTTGTCAAACAGCTTTTTCTGCTCATGTGGGGGCACCTCTGAGATCTGTGATTCCTCCTTTGGTATGAAGTCTCTCTCCTGAAAAAGGAACTTCATGGGATTTATCTGCACTATTTCATTTTATTTTTAAATCTGAAAGCACTGTGGCAAGCTCGACCCACCTTGTGATCATCCACCGAGGTGAGCCCAAACCCACAGACGTTTTATGGACGCAAGGATACCAAGTGGGGGCAAATGCAGAGTTCTGCCCATGGCCTGGCAGACAAAAGCCGGTCCAATAAAATGTGTGTGTGCAATACAGATAGCCTCCTAAATACTCACCCCCTCCAAAATCAACTCTGTCCTCCCAAAATGTGCCACCTGCGAAGGGCAGCAAATTTAGAGGACACGTAAGATGTCCTTGTTGCACTTGGTGCTATGGGCTAGGATAAAGGTAACATCTAAACCAGGCCCCTACTTTGTCTTTTGAGCAGGGTGGGGGACCCTGGCTACCTCTCCACCCCACCTCCACCCCGGCTGGATGCAAGCTATAGTTGTTGGCACTTCTGGGTACCCTCCGGCTCACTGTTAGAATTCCTGCTCCGTGATTGCAGTCATGGGATTGTTGTCTATCACATGACGGTATATGTTTTGACTCCACAGAGTGGGAAGTGACGGAGACAGGATGTTTGTGTTACTGTGTTCCATGAAGTGGGACTATTGGCCTTTGTTCTTTCTCTTTGCTGTCTGATGCTAGAGAGAGAGGGAGCCATGTTGCAGTGCTCCGTGTGTGTTTATATGTAAATAAAGTAGATTAGCCAAAATGCTGAGTTGCTGAGGTCTGTTATGCAACTGCTCAATCTCTGCGGAACCCTAAGTGTGCCGGTGTCTGTTGGTATCGGTTGTTGTGATGTTAAGGCTGAAGAAAGCTTCTGAAGCTTCTGAACGATCGACCAGGAGGGAAAGAACATGCCAGTCGGGCATGTGTCTCTGCCAGGGTCCTACTCGAGTGTAGGCTGAGCACCTGACATTCACCAGAGAGCATCTGAGAGGGAAAAAGGTGTCGATGTACAACGTGTGCAACTGTAACTCCTCACTCTGCAAGCAGATGTTCTGTGAGTAGATAAAAGTAGATAAAAGCAGCATGTATCGGCAGAGAGGTAGACTTTGCAAATACAGTGGTACCTCGGGTCACAGATGCTTCAGGTTACAGACTCCGCTAACCTATTTGTCTACTTGCATTGTGACGTGCTTTCAAACTGCTAGGTTGACAGGAGCAGGGACTGAGCAACGGGAGCTCACCTCGTTGTGGGGATTCGAACCGCCGACCTTCTGATCAGCAAATCCTAGGCTCTGTGGTTTAACCCACAGTGCCACTTGAGTCCCATTTGTGCAAACCCTATACTGCCATGTAACACGGCTTCTTCAGAGGGGAAAGGAGTGTGTTATGTGCACAAGCACCTCTCTCTGTCTGGGTGCACTGGGTGCAAGGGTGCTTTCAGGAAATGAAATGTTCTGGGATGGTGAACAGACTGGTCAATTTTCGCTGTCTGAAACTGATTCAAAAACGAAAAGCAGAAATTGTGCTCATCCTGCCTTGAGCACAGAAATTGTTCTACTCCTGTTAGCAAATGCAAGAGAAATGTGTTTCTCCAAAGCAAACAGGCAGGCAGGCAGGCAAGGGGTAAAGAGAGAGGTTTGAGATAAATTTGAGAAGAGATGAGGGAGCAGCAGCCCCGACACACTGGGCTAAAGATTTTGGATATAATATTCAATTAGGATCATGGGAAAGGTTACAGGAGGAAGGTATTACTTTTACTGCATGCAGTGCCCTTAAAGAAAATGTTATGAAAATGATGTATAGATGGTATTTAACACCAGCGAAACTTGCCAAAATGTATAAAACGAGAACGAATGAGTGCTGGGAATGTAAAGAAAAGGAAGGTATATTTTAGCACATGTGGTGGACTTTTAAAGAGGTAAAGGCTTTCTGGGAAATGATATATAATGAGTTAAAGAAAATGTTTAAAAATACTTTTGTTAAAAAACCAGAAGCCTTTTTACTGGGTATAGTGGGTGAAGAGATAGTGGGTGAAAAGACTGTTTATGTATGCAACAACTGCGGCAAGAATTATTCTAGCCCAGAAATGGAAACAAGAAGAAGTACCAACAAAAGAAGAGTGGCAGATGAAGATGATTGACTTTGCAGAACTGGCTAAGCTGACAGGAAAAATCCAAAACCAGCACAATCAAGCATTCCAAAAGGACTGGAGTAAATTTATACGATATCTCAATGATTATTGTAAGCAATTAATATCACTAGCAGGGTTGGTTGAAGACTTGTAATGAGAAACTTTCTACCTTTCTATATTTATTTAAATTTTGAGTTACTTTGTAATGTGTGTAACTAGAATTGGAATACGTGCAAAATGCAATTATATAAAGGTTAATTTTGAAATTTATGAGGCGGGAGGGAAGGAAGTTGACAGGCTCTAAAGAGCCAGGGACGTAAAGTGGAGTGTTATGATGTGAACGTATATTATAAAATAGAAAATAAATAGAAATGTTATACAGTGGTACCTTGGGTTAAGAACTTAATTAGTTCTGGAGGTCCGTTCTTAACCTGAAACTGTTCTTAACCTGAGGTACCACTTTAGCTAATGGGGCTTCCCGCTGCCGCCACACGATTTCTGTTCTCATCCTGAAGCAAAGTTCTTAACCCGAAGTACTATTTCTGGGTTAGCGGAGTCTGTAACCTGAAGCGTCTGTAACCCAAGGTACCACTATATATATGGAGCAGCAGCCCCGTGGAATTTGCTGAAAGTATAGAATGCAAGACAGTAATTCACTTACACACACACACACAGACACACACAAATATATATTTGCTCCCCATAACCTTTAAAAGCAACAGCAAAACCCCACTCCCTTCCCACCCTCTGCTTTGGAAACTAAAGACACTAACTGAATACCTAGTGATTACAGCTGCTGCAAACCTTTACTTATAGCTGAAAATGAGGCTCAGAATAAAGCAGGCACAAGTCAGCTGTGTGCAGGCCTCTAATTTCCTTTGTAATAAAGGCGTCTGGGTGTGTCTGAGGCCTGCCAGATGTCAGGCACAAAGGAGGGCAGCCCAGCTGTGGAACCACGGAAGAGGTAGGCAAATTACAGAGCCCATGGAAGTTCCTGCCAACCTCCTGGCAGGCTGCAGCCTCCAAGTGTCACTCCGCAGAACATATCCTGGAAAAACATTTGATGCTGCATCCCAGGGACAGACTAGATGTCACGAGGAGATCAGTGGTCCAGATCACCCATTTTCAAGCAGCTGCATAAATCTGTTAATTTGACCTGTGATGTTACACTGCGGGAGCGGGCTGTTCTTTCCCTTACAAATTAAATATATGTTCTCTGCTTGGGAAAAGCAGACAGCAACCATTTGAATTACAGTCATACCTCGGGTTACAGATGCTTCATGTTGTTCTTTTTGGGTTACGGACCACCGAAACCCAGAAGTACTGGAACGGGTTACTTCCGGGTTTCAGCGGTCGCGCATGCACACAAGCGGGTTTCGAATGTGCATCCCGCACGGATCACATACGCAACCCAAGCATCCACTGTATTATATGCTTTCCTCTGTAGGAAAAATAGCAGCTTTGGGGAGGGTGGGGAGGGAAAATAGCAGCCTGGGGGAGGATTACCTTTTTCCAGCTCAAAGAAGAAGCCTCATGGGTCTAATTTTTGTTTTTTTGTTTTTTAAAATAATATTTATTAAGGTTTTAAAGGTTACAAAAAGAAAAAGTAAAAACACCATATTAAACAAAAACAAAACAACACATCACAATAAGGGGAAAAAAGAAAGAAAAAGAAAAATAAGAAAACAGAAAAATAAAATCCATTAAAAAACACAGCGAATCTTCCCATAACTTATCTTTCATTTGCTTGTTTCCTTGACCTCCTCACACCTCCCTTTTTTGCATTCTAGTTCGGTTAACTATTTCAGCAAATCCTTTCCATCTTTTCCCATTTTTGTCCTGTAATTTATCTTAATATAATATAACTTTACTTTCCCTCCTTTCACCAATGAATTTTTCAAAACAAGCGTGCACACACACACACACACACACACACACGAGATCCTGAACACAGCTATCCCATGACGGCATGTCTGGTTGAGCTATCCCATGGAGCAATGTAGGGGTTAATCCAGAGGTAGGCAACCTAAAGCCCAGGGGCTGGATGCGGCCCAATCACCTAGTCAATCCGGCCCATGGACGGTCCGGGAATCAGCGTGTTTTTACATGAGTAGAATGTGTGCTTTTCTTTAAAATGCATCTTTGGGTTATTTGTGGGGCATAGGAATTCGTTCATTTCCTCCCCCCCCAAAAAAAATAGTCTGGCCCACCACATGGTCTGAGGGACAGTGGGCCGGCCCACAGCTGGAAAAGGTTGCTGACCTCTAGCCTGGGCAAGTGTGCCCAGCTAAAGGTAAAGGGACCCTGACCATTAGGTCCAGTCGTGGCCGACTCTGGGGTTGCAGCGCTCCTCTCCCTTTATTGGCTGAGGGAGCCGGCGTACAGCTTCTGGGTCATGTGGCCAACATGACTAAGCCACTTCTGGAGAACCAGAGCAGCGCACGGAAACGCTGTTTACCTTCCCGCCGGAGCGGTACCTATTTATCTACTTGCACTTTTGACGTGCTTTCGAACTGCTAGGTTGGCAGGAGCAGGGAGCAACGGGAGCTCACTCCGTCGCGGGGATTCAAACTGCCGACCTTCTGATCGGGAAGTCCTAGGTTTAACCCACAGCGCCACCCGCGTCCCACGTGTGCCCAGCCGCCCCTGCCCAATTCACAGGATTGACTTTGTAAGCCAGTGGGACAGATAGACTGCCCTGGGAGGTGGGAGCTCTCTTTCACTGTAAGCATTTAAGCAGAGACCAGGCAGGCAGCTGCCAGAGACACCGCAGTAGCTGATTCTGCCCTGCCGATCCTGCACTGAGCTGCAGGTTCAACTGGACAGCCTCCTCCAGCTCTGAGATTCTAGGGCTTTTCGGTGATTAAATGAAACAAAAGTAGGAACCTTCAGAAGGAACTGGAAGTAAGAGCAAAAAGCGACAAGGGTAGGCCAAGGAGATATTTATTGATCCAATGCATTTCAGATGCTTCAGGCCCTTTAGGGAGATTAAGGGAAGCCAACCTTCAACATTTAGATGGGCTCCATATTTTGTTATGCTCAGGTGATGAAAAGTATTTCCCTTGGAAGGAACGCGAAAGGACCCCCTTCGTTGTGTAAAGGCTCACCGGGCGTTATTCCCATGGAATAAACCTGGGGAATGCAATTCTAGCTTTTTAGAAACAGATTTTCTAAGGGCACCTAATATATAATTTAGTGCAATAAATATGAACATGTGAGGTAATAACTATGACATCATAAGGAACTTTATCATAACAAGTCTGAGTCCACAATAGGCCAATTGCCCTTCCGCCATTGGTTTTGGGACTTCCTTCCAGTTCTCAGTGACTTTTTGCCTTAGTCTGGAATGAATGTGGAGGGGCTAAATCATGACGGTGACACAACTGGAGAGGGACCTGTTGGAATATAATGTAAAAGTGCTGTCTAAAATGTATAAAATATTATTGGAAAGGGAGACAAAGGATGAGCAAGTAAAATCCTCAATGATAAAAAGATATTGGGCAAAAGATAATGGTCATAATATAGACATGGAAGCATGGGAACGATTGTGGAATAGGGATATAAAATTCACAGCTTGCTATGGTTTAAGAGAAAATTACTGTCGGACCTTGGTTTTCGAACAGCTTAGTTCCCAAACTTTTTGGCTCCCGAACGTCGCAAACCCGGAAGTGACTGTTCCAGTTTGTGAACTATTTTTGGAAGCCAAACATCCGATGGGGCTTCCGCGTATTCTGATTGGCTGCAGAAAGTTCCTGTGGTCAATCAGAAGCCGCAATTTGGTTTTCGAATGTTTTGGAAGTTGAACGGACTTCCGGAACGGATTCTGTTCAACTTCCATGGTATGACTGTACGTATACAGAAATGATATATCGATTGTACCTAACACCGAGTAAACTGGCAAAAATGTATAAATCTAAATCAAATAAGTGTTGGAAATGTAAAGAGAAAGAGAGTTCTTTTTATCATATGTGGCGATCTTGTAGTAAGGTTGAAGCCTACTGGGAAATGATATATAGTGAAATGGAAAGGATGTTCAAAATAACCTTTGTAAAAAACAACAGCAACAACAATCTTTATTACAGTCCATAGACCCAACAAATCGTTACAAAGCAATACACAATTCATACAGCCTACCTCCAGGTTAAACAAGCATTTTGTTCAGAATATAGGGATCTTGCAACCACCGATAAAAACTTTGCCACTGCTAATGTTCTAGCATTTGTCCGGTCTTCCAATAGGAACCTGACATAGTGAGCCTTTGATTTTCCCGGGAAAGGTACCAGCAAGGATAGTATCAGTTCAGCCCTGGCTTTCTCATATTTTGCATAGTGCAACAAAATATGTTTTATGGAATCGATGTCTTGAGTAAAAAACAAAAACAAATAAACAAACAAACCCAGAATCTTTTCTTTTGGGAATTATAGGGACAGAACTACCAAAACTGTATAGAAATTTATTCATGTATGCCAATTATAGTGGCAAGAATGTTACTCGCCCCAAAATGGAAAGAAGCAGAAATCCCAGCAAAGGAAGAATGGATGCAAAAACTTAGGGAATATGTAGAAATGGTGAAACTTACTGGAAGAATAGGAAATCAAGATAACAAACTTTTTATAAAAGAATGGAAATAGTTTATTGAACATTTACTGATAAATTGTAAACAGATAAGAACATTGGCAGGATTATTATTGTAATAACGTGCAGTTTTATAAGAGTATATATTTTGGATTGGATTGATCTTTATTACGGCCATTGGCCCATTACACGACAGTTTCCCATACCAACATATTATACTTAAACCTCCAAATTTAAAATCGCCAAAACTTACAAAAGACAAACAGTAACCGGAGCAAAACAAAAACAAAAACCACCATCATACATTACAATAAATTTGTAACCTATATATCGCCCTCTGCTCATAAATTAATCAAGGATATCAATGGTGATATCGCCTAAAACATAGATCATGGTTTATAAGAGTATACATTTAAAGTAGATGAATAAATGAGCAAATTAAGTTAATTAGGATATGCAGAAAATATTAAAAATAAGTTTGAGGAACCGCAGAAAGAGAGGGAAGGAAGTCAAGTTTTGAAATGTTAAAATGATGGTAAAATTAGTGAAATGTATAAACCTGAAAAGCATAAATAAAATGTAATGAAATGAAATTAGGCACTTTGAATAAGACTTCTCCCTCCTGGCCACAACTTCGCATCTAGCACAGGAAAACAAAAGGAGCAATTACCGAGTGAAAATAAGCCCTGGAATGGTCATCCTGGCCAATGCTAAACTGAAGTGTGGCTACAGCTGCTCTGGGGAACTGGCATGCAGTCCTTAATTAACTGCAGAAAGGAGTTTATTGCTCAGGAAAAGGCCAGTGGAGCAGAGCTCTTAACCATCGCATCTCTGCCTGGCCAGGCGCACTTATGCGCAGCTTGAAATGGCACAGCCCTGGTCCAGCGACAAACTCGACTGCTTCTCAGATGGACGAGATGAAGTCTCCGAAGAGCTCGCTAATTAAGGAAAGTGATACTTGCGAACCAGACACTGATTGGCCAAGCGCAAAACACTCAGCAGTGCCAATCTGTTAAGGTTTTTTTTTTCTCCCCTCGTAGCTAAGCATCATGAAAGGCAACTAGGCAATTTTTATTAACATGCAAATAAGCGGTGACATGAGCATAGCACATGACTCGAGGAACCAAAAGAGCCTGCGAGGCGATACAGTAAAACATTTTCAGCTATAAGCGTGAGGAAAAAGATGCCCTTTGTAACTGAAAGGTCACATCGCCAACTGCGCTCTTTATGGCGATTGTCAGTTGTGTCGTGTTTTTCAGGGCATGAGGGTGCACAATCTGGCTGGCACTCCAAGCACACCCTCGGGCGTTTTCAGGTTCCCTCTACAAGGATTTGTGCAAGCACAGCAGAGAAAGCAAAAATCGGGGCCTAGTTGAACTGTGCAGTGATGGTGAACCTTTTAGAACCTTTTAGACACCGAGTGCCCAAACCGCAACCCAAAAACCACTTATTCATCGCAAAGTTCCAACACGGCAATTTAACCTGTATATCTCATTTTTTTCTGTGTGTTTCACGTTTCTTCTTTATGAATGCTGTTGTAATAAATAATGCCTCGTAAAAGTTATTGCATTACATTCTTCATTAAATTATCTTTCCATTGATATATAATTTTATAAATCAGTGTTTTTTCCCCTAAAGAATGTTTAGGGGTACTCTCATTTTGACACAAGAAAATCACCACCGGAGAAAAATAAATACAGTTCAAATCAGGAAAAATAAATACAGTGAATTTCTTCTCCCATTAAATTCACGAAATGTTTAGGGGTATGCATCCCCCTGGGTCCCCACAGGAAAAAAGCACTGGTATTACTCCAAAACAAAGTGGTGTTATGAGCCATCAAACGTCGGAAATAGTACATTTCCCCCAGAAAGTTCCACAATTTTGGCCACTAGTGTACACTGGAGGCCTGTACTAAGAGCCACCCTCTTCCAATTTTTAATAAGAGATAATAATGATTGTCTGCATGCACACATACAGATAAATATATATATTTTTATTTTTATTGGAAATTTTATTTACAACATAACATAAACCCCCCACCCCCCAATAGAGAAATCCACCCTCATTAAATGTACAGATAAATATAAATAAATAAATAAACCCAGCCAGATAGGTGGTGTATAAATAATATATTATTATATTTTGCCATTTCTTCGGCTGCCATCAGATCACAGCCTCCACAGAATAAATTTCTCTGTTGGCTTCTGCAGGGAAGCCCAGTGAACATGTAAACCCAGCAGCCCCATCTTAGGTTGCCATCTTTATATGCTTACTGACCTGGGAGTTAAGCCCTGCTGAACTCAAGGCGGAATGCCCTGGAGCATCAAAAGTCAATACATGCTCAGCCCCTCGCTCGCTCACCAGGCCCTGATGCCACAGACTTTGGACGGCGCAAGCCCTCCTCCTCTTCCTCTACGGCCCTGCTGGGGGCAACGGCGCATGTGCCCACAGAGAGGACTCTAAGTGCCCTCTCTGGCACGCGTGCCATAGGTTCGCCACCACTGCACTAGTGGGGCAAAGATGTGTTGATTGGCCCATTTCTGGTATCTGAACTAGTCTTGGCAAAAGTCCTTAAGCTACCCAAAGAGAGCAAGGTGAAGAGAGTGGGGGCTTTCATCCCCCTCCCACACTTGCTTATTTTGCTTTGTAAAGGAGAATACCACCCTGGCCCCGTTTTTTCAGCAAATGGACAAGTGCACATTTCACAGGCAAGCCTACATTTACAGTGTCCCTCAGGATATTGTGGACTCTCCTTCCATGGAGGTATGTATGTACAGTGGTACCTCAGGTTACATATGCTTCAGGTTACAGACTCTGCTAACCCAGAAATAGTACTTCGGGTTAAGAACTTTGCTTCAGGATGAGAACAGAAATCGTGCTCCGGCGGCGCAGCGGCAGCAGAAGGCCCCATTAGCTAAAGTGGTGCTTCAGGTTAAGCATAGTTTCAGGTTAAGAACGGACCTCCGGAACGAATTAAGTACTTAACCCGAGGTACCACTGTATGTATAATATATTTTTTATTAAATTTTCCATTTTACAATTCCAGATAAACCTTTACATACTTAAAATATCAGTGACTTCCCTTCTTCTCTTTCAATGGTTCGTTTTGCGTATCTTATATCTCTGTATATTTTACCCCCCAAAAAAACAATACCAATCGGTTTTCCGTTATTACATCAATCAAAGGTTATTTACCCTGTTGGATTTATCTTAATGGTGCCAGCGTTTTGGGCTGTACACAGTTATTTCCCATATATTCAATAAACGTTTTCCAATCTTCTTTAACCCTATGTTCTTCTTGTTCTCTTGTTCTATATGTTAAGTCTGCAAGCTGTGCATATTCTTAAGTTGCCAATCTTCGTTAGTTGGGACCTTGCTCATTTTCCATTTTGGGGCAAATGGAACACAGGCTGCAGTTGTTGCATACAAAAATAACCTTTTTTGACACCTGGGAATTTCAGTCTGAATTATCCCCAACAATAATTCAATCTGATCCTTGTCATTGACTCACCGGAAGCTGCTTTCCCAAAGCTGCTTGTCTGCCAGGCCCCTAGCAATACCAATACTGGGAAGGTCCAGCCCTGGCAGGGGCAGAAGTTGTGGGTCGCCGGGCAGAGGCAGGCCAGGATGAAGGCTGTAATCAAGGAAGGAAGCCCGAAACGGACCTGTTTTTGAGAGATTATCCATTGCTCTGCCAGCAGACACATGTTCCATTTAAGAAGAGCAGAGATCGCAAAACGGTAACCAGAATTCTGGTTCTGTGCTGGAAGGAAAAATCAGATGGTCCAATTGGTGTGGCATGCTAGGCAGAGCAGATGGTTCCTTCTGCAAGTAAGGAAGTTTTGCCCTAATCTCAAGTAATTATCTTAACTATCTTCCTTGCCGACAAAAGTCTGTATAGTTAAAGCTATGGTTTTCCCAGTACAGTGGTACCTCGGGTTAAGTACTTAATTCATTCCGGAGGTCCGTACTTAACCTGAAACTGTTAACCTGAAGCACCACTTTAGCTAATGGGGCTTCCTGCTGTTGCCCTGCCGCCGGAGCACGATTTCTGTTCTTAACCTGAAGCACTATTTCTGAGTTAGCGGAGTCTGTAACCTGAAGCATATGTAACCTGAAGCATATGTAACCTGAAGCATATGTAACCTGAAGTATATGTAACCCAAGGTAGGACTGTAGTGATGTATGGAAGTGAGAGCTGGACCATAAAGAAGGCTGATTGCCGAAGAATTGATGCTTTTGAATTATGGTGCTGGAGGAGACTCTTGAGAGTCCCATGGACTGCAAGAAGATCAAATCTCTCCATTCTTAAGGAAATCGGCCCTGAGTGCTCCCTGGAAGGACAGATTGTGAAGCTGAGGCTCCAAGACTTTGGCCACCTCATGAGAAGAGAAGACTCCCTGGAAAAGACCCTGATGCTGGGAAAGATGGAGGGCACAAGGAGAAGGGGACGACAGAGAATGAGATGGTTGGACAGTGTTCTCGAAGCTACTAACATGAGTTTAACCAAACTGCGGGAGGCAGTGGAAGACAGGAGAGCCTGGTGTGCTCTGGTCCATGGGGTCACGAAGAGTCGGACACGACTAAACAACTAAACAACAACAACAAATCTTCCTGGGACCTGGAAGGCACTTGGTCTTCCTGCATTATTGCAATGTGGCCAAAGTCATATCGGCGGCTCTGTGCTGGCTATTCTGAACAACTGTAGAAAAATAAACTCTACAAGCGATTGGCAATGGAATTAATCGGACGTGAGCATAATCTGCCTAAACGATGATCGAGGGCAAGTGAAATACAGTGGTACCTTGGGTTAAGAACTTAATTCATTCTGGAGGTCCATTCTTAACCTGAAACTCCGCTAACCCAGAAATAGTACCTCAGGTTAAGAACTTTGCTTCAGGATGAGAACAGAAATCGCGCGGCCGCAGTGGGAGGCCCCATTAGCTAAAGTGGTACCTCAGGTCAAGAACAGTTTCAGGTTAAGAATGGACCTCCAGAACGAATTAAGTTCTTAACCTGAGGTACCACTGTATTGCTTCTCTCCTGTCGCATGGCCACACTTTCCAATGTTTCTGTAAAGGCGTTTCCTTCAATGATTTTTTAAAAAATTCTTCCAGTAGCACCTTAGAGGCCAATTCAGTTGATCTCTAAGGTGCTACTGGAAGAAGAAAATTGTTTTGTTTCAACTACGGCAGACCAACACGGCTACCTACCCGTTCCTTCAATGATGAGCAGCATGATTAGTGATAGCATCATGTGGTCTGCTCCCTACTCGGTGAGGCTGAGCATATGGTGGTTAATTAGAGCCTCTTTAAAATGATTAATTAACAGGGGAGCTTCTCGTTTTTTTCCACAGGAGAACCTTAAGGATGCGCAAAATTCTCACATTTGTGCTCTATCTCTGGAGCTCTCTCCTAGGGCACAGTCACTAGGTGACCTGCTTATTTTTTCCCTCCTTTCCAGTGCTGCTGCCACTGTTGAGATGCTTCCATCTCTCATGATCTCGACTGATTTTATTATTATTATTTTATGCTCAGCCACATAGTTCCCGGGTGTCCACAGAAATACTTCACCTTTCCATGCTTGACAAGCAATGCAGAACAGAGAGCTCGCCGTTCGGTTTATCAGAAGCGGAGGATTACACAATCCAAACCTAGGTCTGTTTGTTTTGAAATAAGCCTCACCAAATTTAGAGGGTCAGAGAGGATGAAAAAGCAAGCAGAGTTTCAACCTGGAAAGGTCTGTTTTCAGAAGGAAAATGAATTGTTATTGATCTATATAAATTAGCAACTTTGTATTAAAGTAACATTTTTATATGTAACTTGTGTGGAAATGGGTTTTTGTTACTGCATTTGAAACTGGGATGCTGTGCCACTATTTTTGGCCTTTGCATCTGATTTGGCTTGGTCGGGGGGTGCATGTTTTCTTTTAGGGGGGGAGGAGGCTTAATCCTGCCAGCAAACCAGTCTTGCTAGCCATTAGGTAAAGGTAAAGGGACCCCTGACCATTAGGTCCAGTTGTGGCCGACTCTGGGGTTGCGGCGCTCATCTCTCTTTATTGGCCGAGGGAGCCAGCGTACAGCTTCCAGGTCATGTGGCCAGCATGAGTAAGCCGCTTCTGGCGAGCCAGAGCAGTGCACGGAAACGCCTTTTACCTTCCCGCTGGAGTGGTACCTATTTATCTACTTACACTTTGATGTGCTTTCGAACTGCTAAGTTGGTAGGAGCAGGGACCGAGCAACAGGAGCTCACCCCATCATGAGGATTCGGACCGCCGACCTTCTGATCGGCAAGTCCTAGGCTCTGTGGTTTAACCCACAGCGCCACCCGTGTCCCTAGCCATTAGGACTCAACCTTAAATGAGTCCCTTTTGTTTACTCTTGAGGAGTGTGTGTTGCTGGGAAGCATCATTCCACTGACTGTGGCCACAGGGGACTCAGAAGGGAATTCTGTCCCTGAAGGATCGCTGGTGAAAAGAAATCCTTTGGGATGCCTAAGCCCATGCATAAGACCCAGGTGTTCCGGAGAATTATGTATTCCATACAGCTGAAAACGCTGGCAGCATTAAGATAAATTCAACAGTGTAAACAAGTTATGATGGATGTAATAATGGAATACTGAATGGTATAGTTTCTGGAAAAAATGTGCAGGGATTTATGATATGTAAAATGAACCACAAAAAGAGAGGAAGGGAAGTTGTTGATATTTTAAGGATGTAAAAATGAGTACTTTAAATTGTAAAATAGAAAAATTAATAAAAATTATACAGTCATACCTTGGGTTACAGAGGCTTCCAGTTACTTCCAGATTTTGGCGGTTGCACATGTGCTAAATTGCACTTTGCGCATGTGCAGAAGCACCAAATCACAACCTGCTCGTGCACAGATGCACTGCTGCGGGTTGCGGACGCTGCGGGTTGCAAAAGTGCATCCCGTACAGATTACGTTCGCAACCCGACTGTCCACTGTATTTAAAGAAGAGAATTATGTATTCCAGGCTCCCTGCTGTATTCAAAGATATACAGGCCCCCCAGTATGAAAGCTCCACATAGTGACTGTGGGGCTAGGATGGGCTTTCGTGGGGAGAGCTGGATGGGACTGTCCTGGGTGATCTTGCAAAACAGATAGGCCGAATGCAAATTAAAAGTGAAATGAACTAGTCGGTGGGAGAGCTCTGAGTTAAGGACATTGTTAAGGGGGTCTAAGACCCGGATCTTTTGAACCAGGGCTTGAATCCACACACACACACATACATGCCTTTGCTGAAGGAGCTGTGGGCCACATTGCAAAGCATGGGAAGACGCCCGGCAGCCACCATCTCAATTTGCACAGCCGTCTCCATGCACACATGCCTGTTTGTGTAGTACACCCGGTTCCTCCCGAGCCCTGAAGGTAAGTGAGGAGGGGGCAGCACGTTGGGGAAGCAAGCTGCCAGCATTCGCTTGTGGATAACAGATACACCAAGCTTACTGGGAGATGATATATAATGAATCGAAAAGGATGTGTAAAATAACGTTTGTAAAAACAACCACCACCACAACCACCAAACCCAGAAGCTTTCCTTTTGGGAATTATAGGTACAGAACTACCTAAATTGTATAGAAACTTATTCATGTCTGCAGCTACAGCGGCAAGGATGTTCCTTGCCCCAAAATGGAAAGAATTCCCAGCAAATGAAGAATGGATACAAAAACTTACGGAATATGAAGAAATGGCAAAACTTACCGGAAGAAGAGGAAATAAAGATAACAAACAGTTTATAAAAGAATGGAAATGGTTCCATGAATATTTACAAATAAACTGTAAGCGGATAAGAACATGGGCAGGAATTATTGTAATAACCTGCCGTTTTACAAGAGTATATATTTAAAGTAGATGAATAAATGAGCAAATTAAGTTAATTTGGATACGCAGAAGATATTAAAAATAAATTTACGGAACTGCAGAAAGAGGGGGAAGTCAAGTTCTGAAATGTTGAAATGATTGTAAAATTAGTGAAATGTATGAACCTGAAAAGCATAAATGTTTTTTTCTTTAAAAGGGAAACACCAAGGGGGGTGGGACGCAAGTGGCTCCGCCACCCCGGCCATCCTATGGCGCGTCCATCCCCGGGGCAAGGAGGGGACCATGCAGCGGTGGGCAGGCTCTCGGGGTCCTTTGGGCGCCCCCATATCTGCGCCCGCGGGCGCCCCGTCCAGCTGTGCTGCATCCTCCTGCCAGATGGGTACTTGCGCCTGGCTCCGCCACCCCGGGCATCCTATGGCGCGTCCATCCCCGGGGAAAGGAGGGCGCCCCCATATCTGCATCCTCCTGCCAGATGGGCGCCTGGCGCAGAGGCGGCGAGGCGCCCCTCGGGGGATTCCGGCGAGGCTCCTCTGGGGCGCCGAGGCCGGGCATCCCCGCGCGCGCCCCATCGGAGGCAGCTGGCTGGCTGGCGGCGAGGACGGGGGTCCTCCTGCGACGGGGGGGCAGGCCGATCCGCGGAGCCGCGCCCCCGGCCGCGTCATCGCAAGCGGCGCGCCCGCGCGCGCTCCCGCCGCCGCCGCCGCTCCGCTCGCCCCGTCGCGCAGCAGCCCCGCCGGCCAAGCTCGCCTCGGCCAGCCCGGCGCCCGCGCCGAGAGGCGGGTCGGCGGCCGGGGACGCGCCCGGCCACGACGGGGGCTGGAAGCGGCCGTCGGAGCCCGCTCGGCCGATGCCAGGTAAGGAGAGCGCAGAGCCGGCCGGGCGCCCCGCATCCGGGGGACCCTTCGTGCCTCGTGGGCCGGGATCGGGGCCAGGTTCCCCGGGGGAGGAGGGCATCTCGGCGCCCCCCGCCCCGCCCAGGAAGTCGAGGATGCCGGGGCGCGTGCACGCCAGGGGGGTGTTGGTGGCGGGTAGGGGTCGCCCCTCGCCCTCCCCCTCGGCGATGCCCTCTTCCTCCGGGCATCCCCGGGCCTGCCGGGCCCCATCCGCAGTCCCGCAGCCCGTCGGGGAGCGCGCAAGGTGGGCCAGGCGGCCGCAGCTGGATGCTCTTCCGACTGAGCGCCCCGGATTCGTCCCTCTCCCCTCCCCAGGGCCCTACGGGTGGAGGGCGGCTTTGGGGTGGGGGCCCTCTCTGCTGGGCCGCCCCCGATGAGAGGGAAGGGGAGCAGCCTGCCCTGGGGGGGGGGGGGCTTGAGCACACACGCCAGGCCCTCCGCCAGCCCCACGGCTCGGAGGGCAAGCGCAGGGGAGCCATTGGTGTGGGGGGCTAGGGGACCGAGGCTTGCAAAGCTTCTCCAGGCGACTCTTGGCTCTCAGCTGCTCAGAGGAGGTGGAGACGGAGCGGAACAGTGTGGATGCAAAGGGAGCGGATTCCCCCTGCTGCTACTCCCAGATGCAGAGACAAGGCTCGCATCCTCGCGAATTTTGCATCTTCCCAACTCTTGGACAAAGTCCCACTTCATCTTGACAAAGTAGGACTCGCCAGGCTGGTGTTGCTGGGCGGATGTGGATTTGGGGCAGCGGTGGGGAGGGATTATGGCTGTCCTAAGAATCGGGAGCTGTTCTCCCAATGCTCCACTACTTGTAGCATGCAAGAGAGAATCCCAGCCCCAGCAGCCAAAGGCGGTGCAAATGCTCTCCAGTCGCTCTCCATGGTGCCTGGGTCAGGGAGGCCCTGGAACAGAACAACCCTCTGGTTCTCAGGGCCACCCAGCTTCCAAGATCCCTTGGCTAAGATGGCTGAGACTCGGCCGGTCGTGAGAGGAAAGGGAGCTTCTTTTCCACACATTGCATCCTGCACCGTTGTGCATGCAGACGGTGTCGGCAGGATATTTTGCTGCTGCCGTTCCGAGTGTGGAGAACGTTGCTTTTCTGAGTGTTTCTAGATTGAGACGTCGTAGGGGCTTGTTAGCCACAAATGGATTTTCATTCTCCCTCGGAAAGGCTGGGGCTTTCCTGGTAAGCTGTTCAATATGCTCACTGAATAACCAGTTTACACCCCCCCCCCAAAAAAAAGAACCTGTGAATGAGAGGGTTGGGGTGAGCCTTTAGGGAAAGGACTGGCCTCCAGGCAGGTTGCAGCAGTACTCATTTGAGAAATGTACTGGGTGGGGTGTGGAGGTTTGTCCGTGTAAACCAGACAGCCCTAGAAACTACTATCTATCTATCATCTATCTATCTATCTATCTATCTATCTATCTATCTATCTATCTATCTATATCTATCATCTATCTATCTATCTATCTATCTATCTATCTATCTATCTATCATCTATCTATCTATCTATCTATCTATCTATCATCTATCATCTATCTATCTATCTATATCATCTATCTATCTATCTATCTATCATCTATCTATATCTATCCATCCATCCATCCATCTGTGACTCTCTCTCTGTGTGTTCCTGCTGGAGCTTTTTCTATGTGCTTATGAGCACTCTGTGCATTGCCTCTCTTTGGATCAAACATTGCTAGGGCATCGACTGACTTGGAGGTTTCTAATGCCGCTAATCTGAAACAGATGTGCTATAGAAGCACAGAACTGGAAGGGATCCAAAGGTCATCCTGTCCAACTCATGGCCAATGCAGGAAATCCATCATGACAGCATCCCTGATAGTTGGCCACCCGGCCTCTGGTTAGAAGGAGAGTCCCCGGTCTGTTTCGCTGTCAAACAGCTCATGCAGTCAACAGGTTTTCTGTCATACTAGTTCTACATGCTTTTTTTCCAATTTGAACCCATGGCTACAGGTCCTTCCCTCTGAAATAGCAAGATGAATCTGTTCCATCATCTCTGTGATAGCTCTTCAGCTATCTGACGATGCCTCTAGGCTTCTCCTTCAACCTTTCCTCCCAGGACTTGGTCAATGGCCCTCACTGCTTTTGTCAACCTTCTGTGGGCATTTTCTAGTTCGGCAGTTTCCTTCTGAAACTGCAGTGCTCAGAACTGAACCAGTGGTGTAGCGTGGGGGGTGCAGGGGGGGCTGGCCACACCGGGCGCAACATCTGGGGGTTAGGGTTAGGGGGCGCAAATCCATGGGTTAGGGGGCGCAAATTACTTGCCTTGCCCCAGGTGCTGACAACCCACGCTACGCCACTGAACTGAACATCAGAACTGAGCTGACAAAGTAGAGTAGAGCAGCGCCATTACACCTTACTAAAATGTCAATTTCCTTTTCATACTATAGCATTGAGATAGCCTGTGGAAACATTAAGCTTGTTTGCTTATCCAGTATTTAAGTGCTGGCATCTGTGAGTGCATTAAATGAGGCAGTGGTGAAATGAATATTACATTCATCTGCCAAGCGAGGTATCCTAAGTGGCCTGTACATTTTTAGAGACCGTAGGGCTGCTCTGGTGGACTCCAGGTGAACATAGCAAGCTGCCTCAAACCAAGGGAGTCCCTCTAGCCCAGTATTGTCCAGGCAGCACCTCTTTGGACATTCAGGCAGGGGTCTTTCCCAGTCATGCCAGAGACTGAAACTGGGAGCTTTTGCATGCAAAGCAGGAGATCTGCTATGGAGCTATAGGCTGCTGCTTAATCCACAATTCAAGCTGATTCTTGCCTGTGCTACAGCATGCTTGTTAACACATTTCTGGGAGAAGATGCTTGATTACTACAAATTAGCGCTGATATGAAATCTGTGTATCTTTTCCTTGCATCTTTTCCTTTCCAATCTTGCAACATAGAAAGAAGCAGCTGTGTAGTTTCATTTGCTCATAGGGCTATCCAGTTGTTGGCCAATGGTCAGGGACAGAGGCGTTGCGTCCTTTGCTGGTGCCCGGGGCGTGCACACCAAGCAGGACCAAGGGCTGGGGGGTGGAGGGTAAACAAAACCCACACCAGCCCAACCCTCACCACCACCACCAGGCGGGCATGGGACACAGAGGCTGGCTGACGTGGCCTTGGCAGGTGCATCCACACCAACACTGGCCAGGCGGACATTCAGCGAGGACCGGAGGCAAGGCCAGGCAAGGCTCTGGAGCCCAAAGAACCCCAGCGGCAAGCAGGGCAGGGATCCCTGTATGGGGGTGCCTGGCTTGCACCCCCTCAGAATCATGTGCCCAGGGCTATGGCCCTCCTGGCCCTCTCCATGCTACACCCCAGTTCAGGGGTGAGGAAAGTTGGGCTGCCACAGGTTCCCCACCTTTAGGTTTGGGTAGGAACAGCACAAAATGCATATTTTATTAACTCAGAAGTAAGTGCCACTCAGGGACGCAGGTGGCGTTGTGGTCTAAACCACAGAGCCTAGGACTTGCTGATCAGAAGGTTGTGGTTCGAATCCCTGCGACGGGGTGAGTTCCCGTTGCTCGGTCCCTGCTCCTGCCAACCTAGCAGTTCGAAAGCATGTCACAGTGCAAGTAGATAAATAGGTACCACTCTGGTGGGAAGGTAAACGGCGTTTCCGTGCGCTGCTCTGGTTCGCCAGAAGCGGCTTAGTCATGCTGGCCACATGACCCGGAAGCTGTACGCCAGCTCCCTCGGCCAATAAAGTGAGATGAGCGCCACAACCCCAGAGTCGGCCACGACAGGACCTAATGGTCAGGGATCCCTTTACCTTTACGTAAGTGCCACTCAGGGACATGGATGGTGCGGTGGTCTAAACCGCAGAGCCTAGGGCTTGCCGATCAGAAGGTTGGCAGTTCAACTCCCCGTGACGGGGTGAGTTTCCATTGTGCAAGTAGATAAATAGGTACCACTCTGGTGGGAAGGTAAACGGCATTTCCGTGTGCTGCTCTGGTTCGCCAGAAGCGGCTTAGTCATGCTGGCCACATGACCCGGAAGTTGTACACCGGCTTCCTCAGCCAATAAAGCGAGATGAGCGCCGCAACCCCAGAGTCGTCTGTATCTGGACCTAATGGTCAGGGGTCCCCTTTACCTTTACGTTATTCTGACATCATACTGGACTGGTGCCCAATTCTGACATCATACTGGACTGGTGCCACATGACCCGGAAGCTGTCTGCGGACAAACATGGGCTCCCTCGGCCTATAGAGCGAGATGAGCGCTGCAACCCCAGAGTCATCCATGACTGGACCTAATGGTCAGGGGCCCCTTTACCTTTATAAGTGCCACTCAAGGTGGTTGGGGGCCCTGTTGCAGTCCCCAAATAGGGGCTGATTCCCACTCTGCAAAAGGAACACATGGGACAGTTATTGCGCTAAGTAAAGCCTTGTTGGGGCATCTTAAAGACTTAAGAAATTTACCATAGCACAAGTCCTTGGGAACTGCAAAAAACTCACTCAACGTGTGGTGTTTCACAGCACCAAAAACATTTCGGAAACCTTGATAATCATAAAGAAAGTACTCTGAGCATTTTAAGTTCAGTTAACTCATCCTTGCCTTTGCTGACTTCCTGTCTTGGGCCTGTCACCTATTCTCAACCTAAGCGACCTCACGCAAATCTAATGAGTATAGACAATGGCAGCGAAAGGGGGATGAGTGCTTTTTTCAGAGATATCAAGTCTGGATTGCTTTAACCAGGTGATGTGTTTTTGTATGTAAAGGTTCCTGTTTCTCTGGGTATGTTACCCCTGCAAATTAGAACAGCTCCAAGGCTGCAAGCCAATCTTAACCTGGCCTGATTATTACATGTTTTAGATGGAGAGCCCACTACTCTCAGGTTTGGGTGCTGATGTAAAAAAAATGGTGTTTGGCTTTTGCTGCCCAGCTCCCCATGGGACACTGAGCCCCCTAAGTATATGATGTGTCAGAGAAGAATGGATGGAGGCAGGATCCAGTAGAAAGCAAGGCAGATATTTATTTGTTCTGTTGCAACAGAGTTCCCTCCCCTCCTTGCAAGGAGGGAGAGACCCCGAACAAAAGTGTGCAGGAACCTTTAAAGACTTTGGACGTTGCCCAACCCCCTTAGCCAAAGACCACCTCAAAATCATCATACATACAGCATAGGAGACTGGTCTACAGCAGAAATCCTGTCTGCCAAGATACCTGATAATGGTCACTGATCGCAATACCTGGGCAGCCTGGCCATTCTTTGGTGATGGTTAATACTTTCGTTCCTGAATTCAGGTCACAGGCTCACCTTATTCATACACAAATTGGGCACCAGCTTGGCTGCAAGAGTTTCCAGAAGGAGGTGAGCAAGGTGCCCTCTAACCGCCTTTGGAACTCCACTCTCGATTTGTGTAGGGTTGACTTCTGAGCCTGTAATTCTCCCGAAGATGTCCCGCAAGACAGGGGATTTGCCTGCAAATCACAGATATGACTTCCATCATTTGGTAAGAACACTGAGAAGTATGAGCAGCTCATCTCATAACAATCATTTAGAAAGTTGCCTTCATGTTTTGGTCTAGAACTTTGCTTCCAGGAGGGATAAAAACTTTGGGACAGGTTCAGTCCTCACCCCCCTCTTCTGCTATCAGAAGCCAGCACAAGGATGGCTGCTAGTGTAACACAGCTTTCTTCCCTCTCCTCCCCACTAAATCTTCCCCAGATCTGCTCTGGAGAAGCGGGAGAAGGAGAGAGGGCAGTCTGTGCAACACTGAATTCTGCCGTTTTAAAAAATGAAAGCTTAGAACCTGAGGCCCTTGTTCCTGGTGCAATTGCTCCAATTGCACCATTATAATCTAGCCCTGGTCCCACTGTATTCAGTCAGCTCACTTCCAGATAAGTGTGCACAGGATTGCAGCCCAAAGCGATGCGCGCAATGATTCTCAATAAACAAAATCGATACTGTAAAATAATACCAAAAAATAAGACAGTGAAGCTGGCAATATTTCACAATAAAACATAGTTAACGTTAACATATCTAAAAAAGTGCTAGGCTAATAAAATGGATTTGACTTGACCTTGAAAGGAAATCGGCGCCAATTTGTGGTGAAAGCATTTCAAAGCAAGGGCACAGCTCGGAATTGTTATTCTTTATTCCCAGTACTTTTTGATGCATTTTTCAAGGGAAAGGAATCAGTAAATTCAAGTCAAAATAAAAAAGTCATAAACAACTAGAACAATTTATTCAGTATGGTATTCTGACATCAAGGGACGCAGGTGGCACTGTGAGTTAAACCACAGAGCCTAGGACTTGCCGATCAGAAGATCGGCGATTCAAATCCCTGCCACGGGGTGAGCTCCTGTTGCTCGGTCCCAGCTCCTGCCCACCTAGCAGTTCGAAAGCACATCAAAGTGCAAATAGATCAATAGGTACCACTCCGGCGGGAAGGTAAACAGCGTTTCCGTGCGCTGCTCTGGTTCACCAGAAGCGGCTTAGTCATGCTGGCCACATGACCCGGAAACTGTACGCTGGCTCCCTTGGCCAATAAAGCGAGATGAGTGCCGCAACCCCAGAGTTGTCTGCAACTGGACCTAATGGTCAGGGGTCCCCTTTACCTTATTCTGACATCATACCGGACTGGTGCCCTCTTTAGGCATTTGGCTTGAGTGCGCAAAGAGGCAAGCAGCCACCCAGGGGTGGGCCTCACCCTCTCAACAGCCAGCATCCTCCAGGCACCCCCCACCCCACCCCACCAATGCATGCTGGCTGCGAGTGAGTCTTAAGGGGGCTTAAGGGGAGCAGGGTGTCCAACATGGGGGCAGTGGCGGAGGGGCAAACATGATGTGCACCCGGGGGTGGAGTGATCCGCCCATGGGGGTGCGCCAATCCTCCTGGGGGTGCCAGCGCCACCCGCCGGTCACGCAAATACGCCCGGCGTGTGTTTACTACTTTAACAACAAACAAACAGAGTGCATAGGTATACAGTGGTACCTTGGGTTACATAGCCTTCAGGTTACATACGCTTCAGGTTACATACGCTTCAGGTTACACTCTCCACTAAGCTAGAAATAGTGCTTCAGGTTAAGAACTTTGCTTCAGGATGAGAACAGAAATTGTGCTCCGGTGGCGCGGCGGCAGCGGGAGGCCCCATTGGCTAAAGTGGTGCTTCAGGTTAAGAACAGTTTCAGGTTAAGAACGGACCTCTGGAACGAATTAAGTACTTAACCCGAGGTACCACTGCATTGGTCTGTTTAAATATGAATTTTAAAATAAATAAAACTACTTCAAGGTAAGGACATAATGTATGGCCATCTAATATATTGGATGCTAGTCAACTTGTGACGTGGCCCAGGGCACATTTTTAAGTTGCCCCTTGTCTCTGGAACTTGCCCCTTCCAGATGGCGCTATTAAGACTTCCAGTTAGCAAGAATTTTAGCACAGAATAAGTATTATTTATAAAGAAACACATGCTATTATTACAAAAATCCACCAGACATGAAATGAAGCGTACAAGTAAATGCACACGAGAGTTTTTAACCCTGCTGAAAAGGCTCCTCTCTGTTTCCCCCTCCTGACTCTCAAAAACAGGGTTAAAAACTCTCGTGTGTGTTTACTTCCAGCTGGCAAGAATTTTGGCAACACCTCTTTCGAGAACGGCTTCCCTGGTAGCCGCTTGAGATAATCTTTTCTGTGGCAAGCAAATGCCTTTCTTTTCCTCCAGGACTTTCAGTGGCTTGCAGCCATTTTTAACAATCTTGGCGTCTTTTATCAACCATCCGTTTATTGGGGCTGTTTAATCTGATGTAGATTTGTGTGTCTGTGCTTGCAGAGGCGATTCTGTTGCGGTTGGCTTCTGTAGTTAAGCCATGGTACATTATGCTTTGCTCTTGAGAGCATGAGGCTCTTAATCGCAGGGCCATGGGTTCCAGCCCACGGTTGGGCAACAGATTCCTGCAATGCAGTGAGTTGACTCGTGTGGTTCCTTCCAGCCCTACAATTCTATGATATATTGTATGCTGTTGATCTGCTTTAAATTGTCTACAGTAGGGTTGCCACGTTTCAAACTATTTCAAGCTTTTTAAAGGGGAAATTGGCACTGCCAACATGGGCTGCAATATGTCTGGATTTTTCTGGACATTTAGCCTATTTCCGCCCAGACGCCACTGACAAATGTGGTATCCCTTATGTGTCCAGGAAAATCCAGATGTATTGCAACCCTACTCTAGAGGCCATACATGTATGGAACAAATTTCCATGTACATAATCTTCTTCTTCTTTGGTGATCCCTCGTAGCCGATTAAAGATGGTCTTCCATGAACACGGTTTTAACAGTGAGTCCATAAGTGACTGTGGAGGCCAGTTCTGGATCCACACATCCTTCCACAGTGAGGACATAGGTTTCCAGGTGGGAGTTGATCACAGAGTTTGCCAAGTATGTCTTTCTCTTAGCGCTTTTCTCTCTTTCATCCTGAGTTCAAGCGTCTTCAAAGCCCATGACACCTTTACTAAAGGCTGTTCTCCAACTGGAGCGTCACAGGCCAGTGTTTCCCAGTTGTCGGTGTTTATACTACATTTTTTAAGATTTCCCTTGAGAGAGTCTTTGAACCTCTTTTGTTGATTACCAGCATTACACTTTCCATTTTAAAGTTCAGAATAGAGTACTTGCTTTGGAAGGCAACAATCAGGCATCCGCACAACTTGACCATTCCAACGAAGTTGATGTTGAAGAATCATTGCTTCGAAATTGGGGATCTTTGCTTCTTCCAGTAGACTGGCATTAGTTCGCCTGTACATGTATGTAATCACTATGTACATGATCCATGTACATATTCACTAGGCGGCTGAAATAGGGTTACATGTAACTTGGCAGAGTGTTGGCGCTGACCTTTAAAGCCCTAAACGGCCTCGGCCCAGTATACCTGAAGGAGCATCTCCACCCCCATCGTTCACTAAGGTCCAGCTCTAAGGGCCTTCCGGCAGTTCCCTCACTGCGAGAAGTGAGGTTACAGGGAACCAGGCAGAGGGCCTTCTCAGTTGTGGCGCCCGCCCTGTGAAACGCCCTCCCATCAGATGTCAAGGAAATAAACAACTATCTGACTTTTAGAAGGCATTTGAAGGAAACCCTATTTAGGGAAGTTTTCAATGCTTGGTGTTTTTAAAATTGTATTGGGATCCGCCCAGAGTGTCTGCGGAAAACCAGCCAGATGGGCAGGGTATAAATAATAAATTACAGTATTATTATTATTATTTTAGCTCAAATGGACACAGTGCTGCAAAAAGAGCTGCCCTTTGCTCAAGTGACTCTATAGAATCAACATCTTGTATCTCCTAAGAATCCTCATACATCAGCACTCTTCCAGAACCGTTTTAATATTGGTCTGGCATGGCAGAAACAACAGAGAATCCTGTGTTTCTTTAATGCATAGTGGACTGTTCTCTCAGATGCACCAGTAAAGGTCAGGGTCTCATCTCTTACGTCTTGTATCATTTCATTTGTTGGACAATTGGAGGGTTTGATATTTGCTTTGTAAATGGTTCTATCCTGTCTTGCGTACAACTCCCAACAGCCGAAGGCACCACCCTCCTTCGTGACACCAGGTCCCAAATGAGATATCGCTACATTTATTGTGGGTGAGCTTCATGAGGCTGGAGCCAAACTTCCTCATAGGCTGAGTGAGCCATGAAGATAACAGGGAAGCTGTTGTGCATACAGAGTGAGATTACAAGACAACACCGACTATTCTGAAAGCAAAACAACATCTGTATATCAAATTGTACGTATATCAGACCTTCCTCGATACGATTTTGGCTCTCCGACAGTTGCAAGACAAGCAGAATTATAACACATGTTCAATGTGAAATGGTTGGGTAGATGTTATAGGAAGCTGTAGACAAGTAGGTTGTCTTCCAAGTCCTGCACAAATTGAACTTGATCACAGTTTATAGAACCCGATATAGAAACATACGCAGGGGCTTCCCCACAGTTCCGAGTGTGCAGCACACTGACATTCTCAATATAGCAAGTACTGTATACATTCAGTCTGAAAAGTCTGAATGTGATCAAGATGGTGAGGAGATCTGGTTGCCTCCCTTTTATAGTGCTTTGCCAGGGACATTACACTCAAGGTGATTTGTGGTAAAGCATGAAAAACCGAATCAATATAAATACATCAAAATAACATTCTTATGCCTAGCATGTTAACAAGAGAACTCAGAATGGTAAATCTCGGTGATGAAAACCAATGCATACTATGAAGAGCTCTACAAAGATCTCTCCAAACTAGGAGATGAGGAGCAAAACGGGCAAATGAGCTTCTGTGTAAGGAAGCACAGAGTGACCACACTGCCACAAAGGTGGAGTTGGGCTATGTCATCTAGCCCCACTCCCAGACAACCCAATACTGCAGCATTCTTGGTACATGGGGGATACGGGTGGCACTGTCGTCTAAACCACTGAGCCTCTTGGGCCTGCCGATCAGAAGGTTGGTGGTTTGAATCCTCATGACGGGGTGAACTCCCGTTGCTCTGTCCCAGCTCCTGCCAACCTAGCAGTTCAAAAGCACGCTAGTGCAAGTAGATAAATAGATACCGCTGTGGCGGGAAGGTAAATGGCGTTTCCGTGTGCTCTGGTTTTTGCCATGGTTACCCATTGCACCAGAAGCGGTTTAGTCCTGCTGGCTACATGACCCGGAAAGCTGTCTGTGGACAAACGCCAGCTCCCTCAGCCTGAAAGTGAAATGAGCGCCACAACCCCATAGTTGCCTTTGACTGGACTTAACCATCCAGGGGTCCTTTACCTTTTTTTTTTTTTACCTTTACATGGTCAAAACGTACAATTCATTAGCTAAAGAGAGTCTACCACCTTCTGAGGCAACCTGTTCCATGGCCAACAACAGCTCTTATAATCAGGAAGAGCTTCCTAATGTTTAGTCTAAACCTGTTTTCTTGTAATGTGAATCTATTGCATCGGTAGGGGAAACGGAAAGCAAATCTGGTTGTGTGACAGCCTTTCATATCTTTGATGATGGCTCTCCTCTCACCTATCAATGGTCCCTCTTCCAGACCAAACACACCCTAACTCTTTCAACCTTCATAGGAGTTGGGTTTCCAGGCCCTTCATCATCTTTGTCACCTTCCTCTGGACTTGTTCCACCTTCTTCTGCTGAGGTTCCGAGAAATAGGCACAGTATTCCTCATGAGGTCCGATCAAAGCAGACTAGAACAGTACCATTATTTCTAATGATCTGAACTCCCTACTTCTCTTGATCCAGCTTAGAATTGTGTTAGCCTTTTTTTTAGCTTGTCACCTAGGTATTTATCACATGTTATCCATCCTCTGTTTGTGGATCCAGTTTTCCCTACCTGTAAAAAGAGCTTTATATTTATCTGTTGACATGCAAGTTGTTTGTTTGGGTCCATCCTATTCTCGTGGATCCTGTTTCTGTCTCCTAAGGCATTGGGTATCCCTCTCGTCTTGGTGTCATCTGAGAATTTGATGAGCATCCCTGCTTTTCCTTTCCACGAGTCATTTATAAATGTGTGGAACAGCTCTGCACCCGGGACAGAGCCCTTTGGCCCTTTGCTTGTCACTTCTTCTCAGAATGACAAAGAGCTATTGATGAGCCTGGTTTGGTCCAGCAAGCATTGTCCCCCTATCAGCATTGTCTAGCCCACATTCTGACAATAGCATCGCAGCACACTTTGTGGAAAGCCTTGCTAAAATGAAGGTATACTAAATCCACAAAAATCCCCCGATTTATCAGGCTAGTAGAGCTATCAAAAAGGGAGATAAGTTTAGTCTGGCATGACTTCTTGGTTTATGGGTTGCAGGTGTTTGCTGTGGTGGCAGCCGGTGAAAGCTTGAACCCCCCTCCCATAGGCAACTTTTTAAAAAACAGGGGGGGGGGGAGTTTCTCTTACACCAGATAGGAAACAAATCGGAAGCAGACCATGAGAAAACTATATGAACCCCTAGGATTTTTTTAAAAACTGCCACCTAGTTTAACTAGATGCAAAATATCACCTGAACTGAGATATTATATTTAAATTTTAAAAGACAGTTGAATACAGTGGTACCTTGGGTTACAGACGCTTCAGGTTACAGATGCTTCAGGTTACAGACCCAGGTTACTAACCCAGAAATAGTATCTCAGGTTAAGAACTTTGCTTCAGGATGAGAACAGAAATCGCACGGCAGCAGCGGGAAGCCCCATTAGCTAAAGTGGTACCTCAGGTTAAGAACAGTTTCAGGTTAAGAACAGACCTCCAGAACAAATTAAGTTCTTAACCCGAGGTACCACTGTACTTTAAATAATTGGTTGTTAATTTACTTAGACTGCAATCCTACACCAGATCTATGGCTACTGGAGGAGAGAAACTGCTGGAAAGATCCAGAAAATGTGCCAGGGTTATCCACCAATGCTGGATATTAATGGGAGGAGAAATGAAGGGAAACCCCTCAAAACAAAAGGGGGAATGGGGGACGACCCAGAAAAGCCCCTCTTCCTACTTGGTCAAAAGGGCTCTGCCACGGGCGCTCCTCACCGCCTTGAAGATTGCTCAATATTAATTCTGAAGCAGAAATCACAGGCACAGGATTTTAAGAGCTCTTCTGCAATAACTGTGAGAACCCAAAATCTGATGAGAACAAGAAACCGGAAACCTTACGGAAGCAGCTTCGCAAAATGAATGACCTTGGTCTCAGGGGGAGGTAATTGTGAATCCATGTCCCTTCTTTTGAAAACATTGCCGCACTGTTTGTCCTGTATTAATGAATCCAAACAAAAATGAATCTGAAAGTGTGCCCGTTTTGTGAATTGGCATGAATTAATCTATACATACATACATAATGCACATCTTGCATTAAGACAAGCCGGGGGCAAGTGGGTACATTTCAGTCCTGTGATTCCATCATTCATCTAAATCATTCATGAAATGAAATTACCATGGTTAGTTTGATATGATTTGTTCTTAATAAATCCATGTTGATTGCAAATATATCATTCCTGTTTCTTCTAGATGTTAAAGTGAATCCGCCCCCCCCCCTTTTTTTATGTTGCTGCAATTACTTTCCAGGGATGTGACTTGCACTCAAGGCTTCGTTTGCAATTCTCCAGCCTTCTGGAAACTCATCTCTGTTTCAATCACTTTCGGTGGTGCAATTTGTCAGGTCTTTCTGACTTGTAGTTAAAGACGCTGTTTGTGGAAGTCTTCTGCCATCCTGTCTTTCTGCCATATTTTTCCTCGGTTGCTACTTTCCCCTCATTGAAATGAAGCAGAGGGTGATAAATAGGGCAGTGCTGTGTTGGGGGGGGGAGAGCTAAATATGGACAGGAAGGGTGTGCAGAACGGAAGGCATTGCAGCTTTTAATGCTCTCAAACCGGTAGCATCGCTGGGATGTTTGGAGATACAGAAAGGTAACTCCTTGCTGCAGCTTGGTTTGGAATTGGGCTCAGCAAAACTGAGAGCCTTCTCTCTCAATAGATTATACCTTGGTTTATTATGAATAAGCTCCATTCTGAAATTCAGTCCCCATCACACCTTGAAAACATGATTAGAAGCATGAATGAATGAATGAATGAATCTTTATTTGCGTCAGCCATCAGCCATAGCAATAAAACAACAATACGATATACAAAGAACAGAAATAAAAAGTCAATTATGTACAGTGGTACCTCCGGTTAATTCGTTCCAGAGGTCCGTTCTTATCCTGAAACTGTTCTTAACATGAGGCACCATTAGCAAAAGCATGTCTCCCACTTCGCGCGCACCTCTAGCGCACGATTTCCGCTCGCATCCCGGGGCAAAGTTCACATCGGGAGCAACTGCTTCTGGGTTAGCGCAGCTTGTAACGTGACGTGTACACAACCAGAAGCGTTTGTATCCAGAGGTACCACTGTAAAATACATTTTAGGGTTTCGAATCAATAGTCAAATGTGGGTCTTATTCTGATTGCCCCAGCTAAAAACAGGACCGTCTTTAGCAGATGTGGCGCAAGGGGTGCAAATATCCACCCAGCGCCCCAAATTACCATGGATAGTGTTGGGGTGGCCATAGCTGTACACTGCCAGCCATTGGGGGGCGCAACTCTTCCCCATGCCGCTGCAGGAGAGGAATCCCCACAGAGGCTTGGGAGTGAAGTTGCGCCCCTCCCAAGCCTCCTCAGGAGAAGAAGAGTTTGGATTTGATATCCCACTTTATCACTACCCAAAGGAGTCTCAAAGCGGCTAACATTCTCCTTTCCCTTCCTCCCCCACAACAAACACTCTGTGAGGTGAGTGGGGCTGAGAGACTTCAGAGAAGTGTGACTAGCCCAAGGTCACCCAGCAGCTGCATGTGGAGGAGCGGGGAAGCGAACCCGGTTCCCCAGATTACGAGTCTACCGCTCTTAACCACTACACCACACTGGAGGAGAGTGATCTCCACAGAGGCTTGGGAGGGAAGCTGCACGCCCGCTAGCCTTATGGTTGGCGGGGCGCAGCTGGCGGGTGTGCAAGGAAAGGGGAGGCCACCGGCAAAGCTGCGCAGCTCCCCCACTTGTTGGGGCGCCCCTGAGAGGCCAGCGCCCTGGCGTGATGCACCACTAAGCCCTATGAGAAAGACGGCTCTGGCTAAAAACCTTAATGATCAGAAGCATAAAAGCAGCTTAGTGCCTTCCCAATCTTCCTACAAAATCTTGCAGCCTGCTTCCTAGACCTATTTAAGGTGTTGTTGATATTGACATATACAACCCTAGCTATCTGAATAAATGTCTCATTTGTCTTCAACCTGCCTAGATCAAGAAGGGAGGCTCTTTTAGTGACAGGGCTGCCTTCCAGTGGCGTAGTGTGGGGGGTGCAGGGGGGCCCCGGCCGCACCAGGTGCAACATCTGGGGGTTAGGGTTAGGGGGCGCAAATCCATGGGTTAGGGGGCACAAATTACTTGCCTTGCCCCGGGTGCTGACAACCCACCCTACGCCACTGCTGCCTTCACCCCTGTTGCATTGCTGCACGCCTGGTGTGCTGCTCCTTTGATTTTGTGTTGTTTTGTGGTTTTAATTTAACATTTTCAATGAATTTTATGTAACTTCGTGGTGAAGGGAGGGCTGCAAGCAGTGCTTTTTTCTGGGGGTACGCAGGGGTACATATACCCCTAAACATTTTGTGAATCTGTGTATTTTTGTCCATTTGCCGTATTTATTTTTCATGATTTGAACTATAAAATGGTGATTTTCTTGAGTCAAAACGAGAGCACCCCTAAACATTTTTTTTAAGGAAAAAAGAAGCGCTGGCTACAAGTACAAACAAACCATTCCTCTACCCGTGGATACCAAATTGCAGTCCTCTTTCAAATCCCACCTACTCCATCTTGCCTTGTCACTCAAATTTTCTGCAATGCAGACTCTCTATTTCCCTTCTCTTGCTGTCCAGGCTGCTAATATTCTAAAGTATCTTTCAGCTGGAAACGTGGCCGCCGCTGCCTAACTGTTGAGAGAGATTGCTCTCCCAGTCTGAGCTGAAAGGGAATCTGGCAGGGGGAATGAGAGGAGATGCTCAGAGCTCTCACGGGAGGAAACTCCCAGTGACCAAATGGCAGGAGGATTCTGGCTCTGTGTGTGCATAGGGAGGGCAGAGGCAGAAGGATTTCCTGTCTTTTATATTTAAAAGCTTACTGATCAGCAACGTGCACATGGTGTGAAATGAGGTGCTGTGTAGAGTTGCTTAGATTCTTACACACACACACACACACACACACACACACACACACATTAAAAATTTCTGTTTTACAATTTAGAATATTCATTTAAATAACCTTAAAATTTCAGTGACTTCAACCTTAATAAATATTTATATAAAAAAAAAAATTTCAGTGACTTCCCTTCTGCTCTTTCCATTTTCTGTAACATGAATCCCTGCATATTTTATATAAACTAAACCATTCAGTATTGCGTTATTCCAGTGGTACCTCGGGTTAAGTACTTAATTCGTTCCGGAGGTCCGTTCTTAACCTGAAACGGTTCTTAACCTGAAGCACCACTTTAGCTAATGGGGCCTCCTGCTGCCGCCGCACCACCGGAGCCCGATTTCTGTTCTTATCCTGAAGCAAAGTTCTTAACATGAAGCACTGTTTCTGGGTTAGTGGAGTGTGTAGCCTGAAGTGTATGTAACCTGAAGCGTATGTAACCCAAGGTACCACTGTACATCCATCAAAACTTATTTACACTGTAGAATTTATCTTAATGCTGCCCATGTTTTCAAGTGCACACAACCCCCCCCCATATATTCAATAAACATTTTCCAATCTTCTCGAAACGTAGGTTCTTCTTGTTCTCTTATTCTATATGTTAAGTCCACAAGCTGCGGATATTCCATCAGTTTAAGTTGACATTCTTCTTTTGTTGGGACCTCACTCGTTTTCCATTTTGGGGCTCTGCATGGGCTGCAGTGCTGGCACACATAAATAAACCTTTTTTGACACCTGGGAATTTCCATCTGAATTATCCCCAACAAAAAGGACTCTGGGATTTTTTTTTTTTTTGGAAAAGTGCTTTTTTGGAAAAGTCCCAGTACTCTTTTACCCTTTTACAAGTCCAGCCCATATGAAAGAACATCCCATCAACCTCATTGCATCTCCAGCACTTATCTGATTCAGTCTGACACATCTTAGCAAGCCTACTCAGAGTTAGGTACCATCTGTAAACCATTTTCAAGTAGTTCTCCTTCAAGGAATAACATGTAGAGTTGCCTAGATTCTCAAGACCCCATCTTCAACCTCCCTAAATTGTCAGTGAAGTCCACAGAAGTCGCCGCCATCACTCCATGTCTTCTGCAGCACTTGGGATGGAGCTAGGAGAGCAGCGACTCTCCTCCATTCTCCTCCTTGCTCTCTCACACCACTTTTGTTATTCTCACAATTACCATGAATTAATGGTAATTCTGGTCCTGAATGGGGTAACTGTGCCCCTGAAGGACCAGGTGCGCAGCCTGGGAGTCATTCTGGACTCACAGCTGTCCATGGAGGCGCAGGTCAATTCTGTGTCCAGAGCAGCTGTCTACCAACTCCACCTGGTAAGCAGGCTGAGACCCTACCTGCCTGTGGACTGTCTCGCCAGAGTGGTGCATGCTCTGGTTGTCTCCCGCTTGGACTACTGCAATGAGCTCTACGCGGGGCTACCTTTGAAGGTGACCTGGAAACTACAACTAATCCAGAATGCGGCAGCTAGACTGGTGACTGGGAGTGGCCGCCGAGACCATATAACACCGGTCTTGAAAGACCTACATTGGCTCCCAGTACGTTTCCGAGCTCAATTCAAAGTGTTGGTGCTGACTTTGAAAGCCCTAAATGGCCTCGGTCCAGTATACCTGAAGGAGCGTCTCCACCCCCATCGTTCTACCCGGACACTGAGGTCTAGCACCGAGGGCCTTCTGGCGGTTCCCTCACTGTGAGAAGCCAAGTTACAGGGAACCAGGCAGAGGGCCTTCTCGGTAGTGGCGCCCGCCCTGTGGAACGCCCTCCCATCAGATGTCAAAGAGAACAACAACTACCAGACTTTTAGAAGACATCTGAAGGCAGCCCTGTTGAGGGAGGCTTTTAATGTTTGATGTAGTACAGTATTTTAATATATTTTTTGGAAGCCGCCCAGAGTGGCTGGGGAAGCCCAGCCAGATGGGCGGGCTATAAATAATAAATTATTATTATTATTATTATTATTATTATTATTATTATTATTAATGTTACTCGCTTACTACAGTTTTAGCTACTCGGCATGTGTCATATCAGTGCCCTGATCTCACCATGTCATTTTTTTTCTCTCTCCTCGCCTCACTGGCAATTCTGTCTGATCCATCCTGGAATTAGCGGCTGAGATTTTAAATGAAAATAAATGCCAGTCTTTGCTCGTGGATAATGCCTAGAAATTGGATTTGATTAACATTATTGACACTATATATTGTTTAATTAAGCGCATGCCCACACAGTGCAGGATGGTGGCATTTGCATGCAAGCAGAGAAGGCAAATTCAGGATTGGGATGAAGAAGTCGTCCTCTCTAGAGTGTGAATCAGGTGCTCAGATATGAGTTATGGAAAAAGAGACTGCAGGTGGGCTTGCAGCCTGGCAGGCAGCAAAGAAGAATAGATGGACGAACCTCATCAGCAGCAAATAGCTGAAAGTTAGGGCAGCAGGCAGTGAGACAGGATTGAGCCCCATGAGCAGAAGGATTGTGCTTTGTGCTGCAAGAGCCTCAGCTTGAGCTGTCTGTGGGTCTTTCTCCTGACCAGTGGCCAGAGGCTAGAGAATAGGGGCCTCACAATGAACCGAGGGCCAAACGATGTATACCTGAAGGAGCGTCTCCACCCCCATCGTTCAGCCCGGACACTAAGTTCCAGTGCCGAGGGCCTTCTGGCGGTTCCCTCATTGTGAGAAGTGAGGTTACAGGGAACCAGACAGAGGGCCTTTTCGGTAGTAGCACCCACCCTGTGGAACACCCTCCCTTCAGATGTGAAGGAAATAAGTAGCTATCGTATCTTTAAAAGACATCTGAAGGCAGCCCTGTTCAGGGAAGTTTTTAATATTTAACGCTGTATTGTTTTTAATACTTGATTGGGAGCCACCCAGAGTGGCTGGGGAAACTCAGCCAGATGGACGGGGTATAAATAATAAATTATTATTATTATTATTATTATTATTATTATTTATTATTATTATTATTATTATTATTATTATTATTATTATTATTATTATTATCTTCTTCTTCTTCTGTTGCTTCTTACATTAGGTTTGAAAAACAGTATTTCATATTTATGAGCTGCACAACTATGTCTAAAGTTCCTCAGAATTGTGATGGGAGACAAGAGTGGTCCTGTGGAACCGTTACCAGAATGTCTATATGAGCATTTTTATTTTATTTTTAAGTTGCAAAGTCACCAGTTTCAAGAAGAGTAATGCTAGATTTATGGCAGATTTTACTTCCTATTCCCCCCCCCCCCGCCACCTTTCTACCTTCATTTTCTGCTGCTAACTCAACTAGAGATTTTTGCAGCTGGGATCAGCCTGGGATGTAAGAACATCAAACATTGCTAATTCTGGCTGAACTCAGACTGGAGCTCATTTTATAGCTTACTTGAGCAAGGAAGGGATACTTTTATGCCATGATACTGTTAGCACAACTGTCATCCAGTGAAAGCGGTAAGGAGTAATTAACAGCGGCTTCCAGGTTGCTTATAGGAGGGCCAGGGCTGTCTATTCTTTGCAAATCTCTTGCAACTTGGCCTCCCATACACCCACCCCTCCTTAGCTTAGAATATCAATAATAATACAGCCGTACCTCGGATCTCAAATGCCTTGGCTCCCAAACAAATCGGCTCCCAAACAATCAAAACTCAGAAGTGAGTGTTCCAGCCAAACATCCAGTGGGGCTTCCGCGGCTTCCGATTGGCTGCAGGAGCTTCCTGCAGCCAATTAGAAGCCGTGCTTTGGAAGTCGAATGTTTTGGAAGTCGAACGGACTTCCAGAACAGATTCCTTTCGACATGAAAAAGCTTCCCCATACAGGGCTGCATCCAGATGTCTTCTTCTTCTTCTTTTAAAAAAAATATTTTTATTAAACCATTTTAACAAAACAATTATCAATCGAAATAACCAATTACATTTCCCCCCTTTCCCCCCTTCCCTCCCTCTCCCACCCCCTAAGGACTTACGGTACCTCAGCTCCCCCCTCTGATTTGTTGACACATATTATTCTCTGCATGTTAAAAACTGTACATATCATTACCTTATCTGTCATATATTCTACTAATAAATTTGTGGATGTTTATTCAAAACCTGCCAAGGAGTCCAAATCATTTTGTTGTTTTTTTTAGACAGTTTGTTAAGTCCCCATTCTTCCTTGAAGTCACAGTTGTCCTTATATGTCAGCTTTGCCAACTCCGCATAGCTCATCAGTTTTTCTTGCCATTGTTCTAAAGGTTGTCTTCTAAAGGTTGTATAGTTACTTATCTCTTTGACCTGGGGAGGCATCAGTTTATTCCCCCCCCCCCTCCAATTATCTTTAGGCAGCTTTTCAGACTTGCTCCTTTCCCCAAGGCAGTGTTCCTTATTCAAAAACCAATCTCCGTCTATCTCTACAAGTGCACCTTTTCCTTTTCAGACAAATGTGGGGAAGGAGAAAGTGAGGCTAGGTGTGGATCTCTCATCCGACAGAAGCCGCTGTGTCACAGCTGCCTGCCTGGTACAATTTTCCTCTGGAGAGGAGAATTGGGGAGCATGCAAGCAGGACTGGGAAAGGTGCCCACTTAAGGCTGACCCAGATTTTTGTTGCAGAAATCAAGCAGGGGTGCTCACCTAAGTGGGTAAAAGGTAAAGGTAAAGGGACCCCTGAGCATTAGGTCCAGTCATGACCGACTCTGGGGTTGCGGCGCTCATCTCGCTTTACTGGCTGAGGGAGCCGGCGTACAGCTTCCGGGTCATGTGGCCAGCATGACTAAGCCGCTTCTGGCAAACCAGAGCAGTGCACGGAAACACCGTTTACCTTCCCGTCAGAGCGGTACCTATTTATCTACTTGGACTTTTGACGTGCTTTCAAACTGCTAGTTTGGCAGGAGCAGGGACCGAGCAACAGGAGCTCACCCCGTCGCAGGGATTCGAACCGCCGACCTTCTGATCGGCAAGTCCTAGGCTCTGTGGTTTAACCCACAGCGCCACCCGCATCCCACCCATATATGCAGATATGGAATGGGGACGGGGACGGGGAAATAAACATTGACGTCATTCATTATCTAAGGCAAGGGTAGGCAACCTAAGCCCCGGGGGCCGGATGTGGCCCAATTGCCTTCTAAATCCGACCCATGGACGGTCCCGGAATCAGCGTGTTTTCACATGAGTAGAATGTGTCATTTTATTTCAAATGCATCCCTGGGTTATTTGTGGGGCATAGGAATTCGTTCAACCCCCCCCCCCCAATATAGTCCAGCCCACCACATGGTCTGAGGGACGGTGGACCGGCCCATGGCTGAAAAAGGTGACCTTGTTGTAGTCAACTAGCATGGCCACTCTGTAGACTCAGACTGGTAGTGGATCCCAAGCAGAGGTGGATCCCAGTGCTTGATAAGCAGAGATGCCAGGGTTCCACTCCCTCAGCCTTCTCCCAAATGAACAGTAGCAACCACTACCACCACCAGGGCCAGATTTACGAATAAGCTAAACAAGCTATAGCTTAAGGCCCCAAAAAATTTAAAGGAAAAAAACAACCTGAATGTACATTTCCAATATATAAGATAAAAAACAAATAAAATAAAACCTACAAATAGCAACAGCGTTTTGTGTTGTGTAGGCTCCTATAGCCTGCTCCCTAAAATATCACTGGTTTGCTCATATTTATATATAGCAGGCATGTCTAAAATCCAGTCCGAGGGCCAAATCCGGCCCCCTGGTCGATTTAATCTGGCCCCCCCAAGCAATTCTGAGAAGTGAATCTGTTGCGGCCCCCGAGCGCCTTGTGGTCGGCTTCTTCTGCACAGGAACCAATGCATCTACGGAGAGCTGCAACTCTCCAGTGTCAACCCTTGGAACCACTTTGGCCGGCCCTCATGCATGTTCACTTCATCAGATCTGTCCCTCTTTGAAAACAGTTTGGACACCACTGATATATAGGGTGCCTACATTCTGCATGTGCAAATGGCTTTAGATTCCTATTAGGTCCATAAATCACCATATAGCATATATTCAACACAAAAAACACTGACCATTTGTTGTTGACAAAGGACAGCTGGACATATAAAGGGCCACATTAGCTTCAGTAGCACAGGGCCTCATCAAACCTAAATCCGGCCCTGAACTGCCACCAAAACCACTTTGAAGGGCTTGGGTCTGCCTGCGTACTAGGGCTTCGATGCTCCCCAATGTTTGGGTTTCCCCAGTCCAAAGTGCATGGAGGTGCCTAAGAGGGATGACGGACAAGCTTTGCCTTGAGAGACATGTATTACCGTATTTTTCACTCTATAAGATGCACCAGACCACAAGACACACCTAGTTTTTGGAGGAGGAAAACAAGAAAAAAAAATATTCTGAATCTCAGAAGCCAGAACAGTGAAAGCAGCAATCCCTCTTGCTGTTCTGGCTTCTGGGATAGCTGCGCAGCCTGCATTCGCTCCATAAGACGCACACACATTTCCCCTTACTTTTTAGGAGGGAAAAAGTGCATCTTTATAGAGCAAAAAATACGGTATTTGTAAAATATTGTTGCACACTGCCTTGATGTTATGCATGAGATGGTGGTGTTATGCATGAGTCTTATAGAGCAAAAAATACGGTATATTGAGGAGAAGAACTGCTTTATACGGTATGTAGGAAGAGCCACGTTTTTCTTCAGTGCATGGCTACAGGCTATTTAGAACAACCCACAGAAAGGCAGAGACAATTTAATTAAATATTGAAAAGTGAGGTCAAGTTATTAAAATAATTCTGCCATTTTTAGGAATAAACTTGCCTTTGGTACCTTGCCGCAGGCTGTTCTGCTGCGTTAATTCTGGGAGTTCCACTTTTGCCGGCCCATGTCTTGCTCTTGCCAGGCAAATTCATGAGGGAAGCAAATATGCAAATTGGGTGTCTTTGCGGACTCATCTGGGATTCGAATCAACAAACAAACACTTTCATGCAAAACCAGAATGAAACCCCTGAAGTCATGAGCCCGACTGCCTTTGAATCTCCATTCCTTTGATCGCAACAATTGCCGATTGCCACGGCTCTGATTTCCATAGAGATCGTTGCTTGCTGCTGGGAAATGAATGAGAGCACAGGGACTGCACACAGAGAAAGGAATGGCTCAGCATTCTGACAGCGGCTGGCCAGATGCCACAGGGAAAGTCTCAGGCGTGAAAAGGTGGCAGTATCCAGACCTTCCTGTTTGCTGGTCCCCACATCTGACTCTCATCATCTCTGCCCTGGAAGTGCCAAGCAGTCTCCCCCAATATGATACCCTCCAGATATTTTAAACCAGCTGCCCTCCAGAGCTGTGCTTGCTGGGAAAGATGGAGGTTATAGTCCAAAACATCTGGAGGGCATCAAGTTGGAGAAGGCTGGTTTGGAGACTCTGATGCATCTGTGATCCAAGACTCATTGAATCTAGATTCAGGTAGGTAGCTGTGTTGGTCTGACGCAGTCGAAATAAATTAAAAAATTAAAGAAATGGACGGTGGAGGAAGATTGGAAGAAATTTAAAGACTATTTACAAAAGTATTGTAAGATCAATGAATGTTAGAATGATGTTGGAATGAATTTATGTGACTCTAGCAGAAATGTAACAAAGATTTAAGAAAAATAGACTGTTAATTGGTGAAAGGAAAGAAAGGAAACTTATATTAGTATCAAGAAAAATTCTCAGGACAAAGATTTGAAAAGAGGGAAAGGATTTGCTGAAATGGATAATTGACTTAGAATACAAGAAAGGGAGGTGTGAGGTCAGGGAAATAAGCTAATGAAAGGAAAGTAATGGGAAGATTTGTTGTATTTTTTCCTTTTTCTTTCTTTTCTTCTTGATTCTTCTTTTTGCTTACTGATTTTTCTTTTTTCTTTTTTGTATTTTCTTTTTTCATGTTTAAAAGGATGTTTTCTTGATTTCTCTTTTTGTACTTCTAAAACTTTAATAAATATCTTTTTTAAAAAATATAAAATTAAATTAAAATTAAAAAATTGTCCAGTAGCACCTTAGAGACCAACTAATTTTGTTCTACGTAGATGGAAATGTACAGAAAAAGAAGGAAAATTTTATCACATGTGGTGGGAATGTAAAAAGTTAAAAGCTTCTGGGAAATGATATATAATGAGATGAAAAAAATGTTGAAATATACATTTATAAAAAAACCAGAAGCATTTTTACTTGGCATTGTAGGAAGTGATATAAATAGAAAAGAATGTAAGTTGTTTTTATATGCAACGACGGCAGCAAGAATAATATTGGCACTAAAATGGAAGCAAGAAGAATTACCGACAAAAGAAAAATGGAGGATGAAATTAATGGACTATGCAGAACTAGATAAACTAACAGGAAGGATTCAAAACCTGTGGGACCAGAAATTCACAGAAGACTGGTGTAAATTTACAGACTATTTGAAAAGTAATTGTGATGATCAGACTATGTTTGTAGGTTTGCAAGAAGTTTTGTGAGGTGAATTATTGGAACTATTGCAAAAATGGATAAAGGGGAGGATGGTTAGTTAAGATAATTAAAGATAATTAAAGGCAATATGAATTTAAGAAATGCATAAGGTAAAGGTAAAGGTACCCCTGCCCGTACGGGCCAGTCTTGACAGACTCTGGGGTTGTGCGCCCATCTCACTTAAGAGGCCAGGGGCCAGCGCTGTCCGGAGACTCTTCCGGGTCACATGGCCAGTGTGACATCGCTGCTCTGGCGAGCCAGAGCTGCACACGGAAACGCCGTTTACCTTCCCGCTGGTAAGCGGTCCCTATTTATCTACTTGCACCCGGAGGTGCTTTCGAACTGCTAGGTTGGCAGGCGAAGAAATGCATAAGAAGTGGTTAAAACAGTGGATCATCAGAGGTGCTGATGGAAGTCCAAAAAAAGATTGTATAAGTGGTATGTATTATAATTTATATGTTAAAATTAATAAAAGTTATTATCAAAAAAAAGTTTGTTCTGCGTATAAGCTTTCGTGTGCATGGTATCTGAAGAAATGAGCATGCACACGAAAGCTTATACCCAGAACAAACTTAGCTGGTCTCTAAGGTGCTACTGGACATTTTTTAAATTTTTTTCATTGGATCTAGTAAACCCCACCAAGTGATTCTCTTTTGTGATCTCCCAGCTTTGCCTAAATGAATGAAAAATGTGATGTTTACTGGTGAGGGGTTAGCTCAGATCCCGACTGGATAGGATGTAGGTTCTCGATACATCCTCTCATGTCTTTTCTTTGGTTTATTTCAGATCTGAATGGATGTCTCCCGGAAAGCGATGGGCGAGCAGAACCCTTGCTTGGAAATGCAAGTCTTGTTCACCATGGATCCTGCTCCAAATAGGTTTGGGTCAGGAGGAGCAGAAGAAGTCACAGGAGAAAGGATACCCTGGGAAATGTCTGCGCTGGTCCTGTCTGCGGCTCTGGAAGAGTCTGAACCAGCTGTGGAGTAACATATTCCCCTTTTACACTGATACGGCTGTCCAATAGTTTCTCTAATTGTTGAGGAGCTGAACAAGTTGCTGCCAGGAGGTCCATAAGAAAGATTGGCCTCTGGCCAGTGCAGGACTCCTCTTACCCCCAAGAAAGAAATTAGTAGTGAAAAGTCGAAGAGAATTGAGAGTGGGAAGGGACGGAAGGGAGAGGAAGGGAAAGGTTGGTGCTTTCAGGGGTACTGAGAATGGTTTTGGGCAGAAGGCAACTCCAGTAGGAGGCAGCGAAGGATTTGCTTGAGGTCATTCCATGAAGGAACCTCCATCCATACGTTGCAAAGCCTCCAGGAGCAATGATTGTGTCGAGGGTGCTGTGTTTCTGGGCTACTGGAGCCTGAGGACATCACATGAAGTCTCTGGTCCATCTGTCATTGCTTTGCTGGAACTTCTTCTGCGGCAGAGGACTTCTGCTGCCCGCCTCGTGACACTCCATCAGAGATGAGCGCAGGCCTGCCTTTGTAGCAAGGAGGCCCGAGGGAAGAGTGGGCGCCTCCATCGTCTCACCATGGTGCTTCCACCCCCGGACAAGCGGCATGTGTGTCTCACCACTATTGTTATAATGACCAGCATGGCATTCATGGATGCTTATCTAGTGGAGCAGAATCAGGGGCCCCGTAAGATTGGCGTCTGCATCATCGTCCTGGTAGGAGACATCTGCTTTCTGATTGTGCTGCGCTACGTGGCTGTCTGGGTGGGGGCTGAGGTCAAAACGGCCAAGCGTGGCTATGCTATGATTCTGTGGTTCCTCTACATCTTTGTACTGGAAATCAAACTCTACTTTATATTCCAGAACTACAAGGCTGATAAGAGAAACCTGGAGACAGTGGCCAGGAAGGCACTGACCTTGCTGCTCTCCATCTGCGTGCCAGGACTATATTTGGTGCTCGTGGCTCTGGACAGCATGGAATACATCCGCACTTTTCGGAAGAAAGAGGACTTGCGAGGGAGGCTTTTCTGGGTAGCCTTAGACCTCCTGGATATCTTGGACATTCAAGCCAATCTATGGGAGCCACACAAGACGGGGCTGCCCATCTGGGCAGAAGGTCTCATGTTCTTCTACTGCTACATTCTTCTCCTGATCCTCCCTTGCGTATCGCTCAGCGAGATCAGCATGCAAGGCGAGCACATTGCTCCGCAGAAAATGATGCTCTACCCTGTCCTGAGCCTGGTGACCATCAACGTCGTCACCATTTTCATCCGCGCCATCAACATGGTGTTGTTCCAAGACAGCAGAGTCTCCACCATCTTCATCGGCAAGAACATCATCGCCATTGCCACCAAGGCTTGCACGTTCCTTGAGTACAAGAAGCAGGTGAAGGAGTTTCCCCAAAATGCCATTGCACTTGAGCTGCAGCAGAACTCGGTGCCCCACAACCAGACGGTCCACAGTTCGCAGGGCATTGCCCACGAGCAGTCGCCCACCAGGGAGATCTTGGACACATGACAGGGCTCCTCGGGCGTTGGCGCTCGCTCACCTTCCCTTGGTGGAGTGGGAGAGGGGGATTGTGCTCTCACCCCAGCACCCAGAGCTGCCCCCACCCCCGGCACAAGGTTCTGATCAAAGTGGTGGAACACCCCATGCTTCTCAGGTATTTTCTTGGGGCCCTCTAGAAAGGAAACAAAACCAAATGGACCTCCGGAGAAGAACTCTGCCCCAGCCAGCATCTGATCTTTTCTATCTGTTTGTTATCTGTGCATCACAACATGACGGGAATGAGGATTTTTGTTATCACAGTCTTTTCTAAGGAAGGGAAGGGGAGGGCGGGGAGAATCGGGCCTTGCACTTTTACCAGTGTCCCTGTAAACATGGGTGTCTTATTTAAAATGGCTGTGTTTACAGTTTCTTATTTTTAAGACGAAAAAGCCACACCCGTTCGATCCTTGCTGGGATCTCTAGCAGAGTCCGGACAGTTTTATAACATCCGGCAGCAGCTCCTGGTTCTGTTCAGCTGCTCACAGCAGCCATGCCGTTCTCTTCAGGCTTGGGTGCAAAAGTTTAGCCGTGGCAACTCTCTGGGAAAAGAGGACCTCCAACGTGGCCAAAGTGCGAAGGCAGCCGCGCCAGGAACAGTGTTTGACAGCCAACGGAATGCTTTGTAAGGGTCATTCTGATGCTTTGTCAAATAATTCAGCACAAGGTTCCTGGGTTTGTTTTTATTTTGGGGGGTGTGGGTGTAGGACGGTTTTCTCATTTTCCAACTCTCAGTCCTGGTGGCTTGATTTTTCCGGGGGAGGGGGGGTTTCGCCAGAGGGGGTCAGGGCGAGGAGAGCTGCCAGATGGGGCTACAAGTAGAAGCTGCAACCATAAGGATGATGCAGGTTCATTTTTATTCTAGCAGCAGCGGCGGCAGCTGAATTTAAAAACGGGCTGCTTTTGTATAAACCACACAGTCTTTCTCTAGGCGAGAGCAGGAGCCGGTCCCTCTGTGCAGGTCAGAGGAGCAGCAGTCAGATCCAGCAGAGGATGGGCAGCAGTCGGATCCAAGCACCATGAACATGCTACCAAGAATGGAAGCCCCATCCAAGCCGAAATAAGGTCTTGCAGTGTCTCTGTCCTGCTTTGAAGCTGCTAGCAGCAAATAAGGCCGACACCCAAGCAGAGCCATGTCCCAGTGGCCCCTTCCTTATCGCTGATCTTTTCTCCAATTTCCACACCAACCTCTGGCTTCTCCTGGGCAGCCTCGCAGTGTCTGGGGGCAGCTGCTCCCATTGCATGTGTCATGCGCCATGTGCCGTACACCTCCCTGCCCCCTTCAGCCATGAGGTCCATTGCTCACTTGCCCCGTTCAGCTGCACAGGATGAGTCCCATTTGGTGACCTGCTGCCATAGCCCAAGCGGTCAAGTTCCCAATTGTGCTGAGGTTGCCACCGGCCCGAGTTTTCATTGTACGTTTTGATACCTCGGCCTGGGTGTCAGAACAGAATACATCAGTTCCCTTATGCAAACCAACAATGGGATGCCTCTCTGAGGAGGTGGGCCTTGGTGCAAAAGGAAGGGGGCTGGCAAACCCCATGGGCTGCCATTTCTTCCTCAACCGGGCAAGCGATACCCAGCCATTGTGTTCCATGCCACCATACGGATGGCAGAGGAGGGAGAGGGACCCTGAGGCTCAGCGACAGAGGAAAGGTTTGAGCTTTCTGACCCATGGAATTGTCGCTCCGCCAAGTAATGGCGGGGAGAGATATGAGGAGATGGAAACAGAGGGTGAGCAGAGGAGGGGTGTGTCCGGGAAAATGTGGGTGACTCAAGGGGGTCTGTGCTGCGGAGTCTTGCTTTGCAAGGTGTTGTGCTGGGAGCAGCAGCCTCTTGGGCCCTGAAACCATCCCTTGACTCCAGGGGGGCCTTCATTGCATATCCACCACTCCTACGAATCCGCTACTCTCAGGCCATAACAGCAGGGTGTGTGTTTTGGAGTCATCCAGCTACAGCCGTCCCAAAAAGGAAGTAAGAAAGATGCCCAACAAGAGGGCACTCTCAGATCATGTTGTCATTTGCCTGGGAAGCGACACAGTTCCGAGGGAGAGTTTGGTCCCTGCACAGGACTCTGTTTTTATTTTGTTTGAAGACAGTTCTGTTTTTATGTAATAAAGGGTTCTGGACACCCAGCGGGCAGCTGCTTTCACTATCTGTGTGTCTTATTTGCCAACACTTCGATTTCATCCCTGCTCTTCTCCAGAAGTCCGCACAACATCTGCAAACAGCTGTACAGGAAGTCCATCTCTGTAGGATCCTCCCGGTCTTTCTCAGGAGGCCAGCTAACCAGTTTTATGCAGCCAAGTTATCGCAGAGAACCCCTCCAGCTGATATTCTTCCCCAAACCCACCCTACTACCTTGCAGCCCCCGTTGCAGAACTAGGACCAGCTGATTTTGTACCTCTGCATGCAGGAAGGTAAGGTTAAGGAGACAAGGAGCCCACTTCCTAGGAGCGGACCAGCACACCCCCAGGCAGTCCACCAGGAAGGCTGACAGCCGCTCTTGCCGTCACCTGATGGGTTTTCGCTTTTGGGACTGGACATGGATCCTTATTTTGTAGTGGTTTCTTGTTATAGGGATGCAAGTGGCGCTGTGGTCTAAACCACAGAGCCTAGGGCTTGCTGATCGGAAGGTCAGCGGATCGAATCCCCACGACGGGGTGAGCTCCCGTTGCTCAGTCCCAGCTCCTGCCAACCTAGCAGTTTGAAAGCACACCAGTACAAGTAGATAAAAAGCTACCACTGTGGTGGGAAGGTAAATGGCGTTTCCATGCACTCTAGTTTCCATCATGGTTTCCCGTTGTGCCAGAAGCAGTTTAGTCCTGCTGGCCACATGACCTTGAAAGATGTCTGTGGACAAACACCGGCTCCCTCGGCCTGAAAGCAAGATGAGCGCCGCAACCCCATAGTCACCTTGGACTGGACTTAACAGTCCAGGGGTCCTTTACGTTTACCTTTAGTGGTTGTTTGTAATAGAATATTCTGGTGTACTGGTTCACTTCTCCTTCTCTTGGATGGTGGGGAGATCAGAGCAGCTTTTATGAAGCCAATAACATCCTCTGGAGAAGAAAGCAACACAAACCAAAGTCACAGACAGGTGCATTGTTGTCCCACTGTGCTGGTCCAGGGGGGAGGTTACCGTGGGGCAAGGTCCAGGACCTGAGTTGAGGGTCGGCAGACAGTCCTCCTCGGGCGAAGCGGGGTCCACAGCGGGAAGCCGGCCAAGGACAGGAACTCTGGGGGAAACAGGACTGGATGCTGGCCGAAACAGCTCATCAACGACGTTGCTCCCGCAACCTGGGACCGGGCTGACTGGCCTTTATCTTCTCTGAGGCCAGGGGCGGTCCTGGCCCCCAGGAGACCCGCCTCTCCTGGCCTTAAGGCGAGCACTCCTCCTGGGAGAAACCAGTTCCCTTCGCCTCTCTGCCCTGAGCCTCTGCAGTTCAGGAGAGGCTGAAGGGTTACTGGGCCCAGGGGGAGACTCACCTGTAGGCACTGAGTCCTCAACCACCTCTGGAGCCAGAGTGGATTCACCTGGTGCCTGCTCCTGAGGATCCGGCACAGGTGCAGGCGCTTCAGAATCAAGGCCCTGCCCCAGTTCAGCCGGCCCTGGAGGCGGGGACTCCTGTGCAGGCTGGGATTCCTCCGGTTCAGCCTCTGTATTGGATTCCCAGGCCATCACACCCACTCCAAATCATACTGGGAATGTGTGGAGTCTCTGCTGAGCTGTTAGCCAGGAGATGTTCAATTCATTGGAGTGGAGGCTTTTTGGATAGTTCTCAATCATGGCAGAGACAGGCATTTGGTGTTGCTTTTTTTTTTCTTAGCACCCCACAACCCACTTAATCAAAAAGGTAAAAGGTAAAGGACCCCTGGACGATTAAGTCCAGTCAAAGGTGACTATGGGCTTGTGGTGCTCATCTCGCTTTCAGGCTGAGGGAGCCGGCGTTTGTCCACAGACAGTTTTCCAGGTCCTGTGGCCAGCAGGACTAAACCGCTTCTGTGACGGAAACCAGAGCTCATGTCTTGGCCAAGAAGTTTAGGGCTGTGCCAGAACATTGCCCTTAATTTGGCAGCTCCTTTTAAATTGCAACATCAGGGCCCCTTGGGCTAGTTTTCCCAGATGGAGCTTCCTTGGAGGGCTACAGTGGTAGCAACATGGCCTGCCTTCCCCTGGCTTGCCCAGCAGGCAGAGGTGCAGAGGAACCAAGATGAAGGCAAGTTCCAGGGAGGACTCCAGGGGGCCGCCCCGAATTCAAAGGATACTGTGACTCACCTCTTAGCTAGGTGCTGTTGCTGCAGCTCTTCCCCTCCCCTGCCCCAGGTACAGAGTGTCAGCATTTAACGGCTGTATGACAGTCAACGATTCAGTCCCAGACTCAGAACATCATGCTAAGCTTTCTGCACGCTCGGCATGGTCTATACCGTTAGAAAAGATGCTGCTGCCGAAGGGAGCAGTGGGGCAGGCATGGAGAGGGAGGCTTCCTTTGGGTGAAAGCCAGAAGGAAGGGGAGATGACCTATTTTCTTCCAAAGAATAAACAATCCATTCGGAAGTGATGCTATGTGGTTCCTTGGCAGCAAATCCTTTCAAAGGACGAGGCTTATACTAAAGTAGGGAAGAGATCTCAGAGTCACAGTGGGAGGATAAGATATTTTGGGGGGGGGGGGGAGCAGGGTGAGGAGTAACCGAAAAAGGCAGTTAAACAGCCACCAGCATGACTCGATAGAGGCTCCCTCCCCCATTATTTTAGGGACCATTCTCTGTCACTCCCTCTTATTTAGATGCTAATACTCAAGTTCCTGGTTGAACCAATCCTGCAACTCATAGCAGGCAGCTTAATGCACCCCCTGGCTCAGCCTGTGGCAGCTGTGAAAAGGGCAAATGTCATGTTAAGAGATCGTGGCACTGGCAGTCTTTTTTTCGGATCCCTTTCCTAATGATCTTTTACCGTTGTGGGAATGTTCAGGGAGGCAGGAGAGGATATATTGTTTAATGATATCCTTCCTAACTTGCATTAGCAAGCTCTATATCGTAGCAGAGTTTAAACATTCCCCTTTAAACGCACAGCGGTTTGCTTGTTGCAGGCTCGTCTGAGCCTCTCTGTATACGATTCCTGGTAAGATCCCTTCTTGTCCCTCTTAAAAAGAACAGACACGACAATCTTATTAAAGTCTGTATAAAAGCAATTTACTCACATTCATTCAGTTCACAGTTGGATCCCTGAAGGCAGACTTAGGTTACAAAAGTATACATACATGTGGAACTATCCCATAAGGGAGTTAGTCCCATGTGACTGCCGACAGTCACTTCTGCTAACACGTGAAAAAACAAAATGGAGAAAAGCAGCAAAAGAAGAATGTGTGCTCCCCTACCCAGATTAGACCACACCCACATCTAGTCACATGCAGAGGAAGTTTGTCCCAGCTCAGGAGGAAACAGGAAGTTTTCTCCTGGCTGGTACAAAGCATCCCCTAGCATGACCATTCTAGGAATGTTGTACTTCACTGTTATGTGTTTCACATGCCACAAGTGTGGGGTTCACCTTGATTACAGCTGCCCTTTCTACAAATCTGTGGTGCAACCACAGTTGGATCTTGTGTTCAGCTCTAGGCAGGCTTGTCTCCAAAGGGAAAAGGTTCATGAGGAGGCTACTGAATGACCGGGCTGCCAAAGCAGGGGGAGAGGGTGGCTTAGCAATGATGGAGGTTTATACAATTATGCGTGGCATGGAGGAAGCAGGTTCTTTTCTTTCCCTCTCATAGTACAGTGGTACCTCAGGTTACATACGCTTCAGGTTACATATGCTTCAGGTTACAGACTCCGCTAACCCAAAAATAGTGCTTCAGGTTAAAAACTTTGCTTCAGGATGAGAACAGAAATCGTGCTCCGGCAGTGTGGCAGCAGCAGGAGACCCCATTAGCTAAAGTGGTGCTTCAGGTTAAGAACAGTTTCAGGATAAGAATAGACCTCCAGAACGAATTAAGTATTTATCCTGAGGTACCACTGTACTAGAACTGAACTGGGAAGAGGGAAACTTCTCATGTCATGCCACCTTCAGCTCCTTGCATGGGACATGGGTAGCACTGTGGTCCAAATCACTGAGCCTCTTGGGCTTGCCAGTCAGAAGGTCGGCGGTTTGAATCCCCACAACAAGGTGAGCTCCCATTACTCTGTCCCAGCTCCTGCCAACCTAGCAGTTTGAAAGCACATCAGTGAAGTAGATAAATAGGTACTGCTGCAGCGGGCAGGTAAATGATATTTCTCTGCACTCTGGCACTCGTCACAGTATTCGGTTATGCCAGAAACGGTTTAGTCCTGCTGGCCACATGACCCAGAAAGCTGTCTGTGGACAAACGCTGGCTCCCTCAGCCTGAAAGTGAGATGAGCGCCCAGGGGTCCTATACCTTTTACCTTTACCTTGGAGGAAAAGGGAGATTGGGGGCTGAAGTGAAAATGGTTGCCAGGGAGGGCCGGCTCGCTCATGAGACAGACTGAAGCAGCCACTTCAGGCGGCCAAATCCTGCGAGACGGTTCCCCCAAGCCACCTCCCAGGGCGCACAGCTGCAGCAGCTTGTAGCTGGATCTTGTGGATCTCTTGCTGGAATCCACTGCTGCAGCAGAACACTGGCAGGCAAGGCTTCCAGGATGGGGAAGGGAGCAGTGCCAGGGGGGGCACCTTTCCAATTTGCCAGGCTGCCCCTGCCAGTAGGTGATGTACTGAGGGATGCTTCAGTGACAACAGTGACAACTCGGGCCTGGGGGGGGGGTGGAGCGGCAGTCTCATCACTGAAACTGTTTTGAATGTTTATCGTGGCAGCAGCTGTTCTTTCCTTCCCTTCTTAGGAGCTCCGCTGGACCTGACAAAAGGCTTGTTTAATGCAGAATCCTCTTTCCCCCAGAGACCAACCATATGCCTCTGGAAAGGGGGGCAAAAGCTCCCCACGATTCCCCAAATCTGCCACCGTGAGGCTGCCTCTGAAGGCAGTACAAGTGCCATCCAGATTAGTCGCCATTGGTGGTCTTCTACTCCATAATTCTGTCTGTGAACAGAATATTATAATTAATTATACCGCCCTATACCCAGAGGGTCTCAGGGCTCTTCACAGAACAAGATCAATATAAAACACCACAACAAATACAGTGGTACCTCGGGTTACAGACGCTTCAGGTTACATACGCTTCAGGTTACAGACTCCGCTAACCCATAAATATTACCTCAGGTTAAGAAGTTTGCTTCTGGATGAGAACAGAAATCGTCCTCCGGCGGCGTGGCAGCAGCGGGAGGCCTCATTTGCTAAAGTGGTGCTTCAGGTTAAGAACAGTTTCAGGTTAAGAATGGACCTCCAGAACGAATTAAGTACTTACCACTGTTATCAAAACGGAAGCGACAACCCAATAACACTGCCCCCCCTCCCCGCCAAAAGACTCACGTTTTAAGAGGGTATAGGATGTTGATCAGGTCAACCAAAGGCCTAGTCAAAAAGGAAGGATTTTGCCTGGCGCCTAAAGGTGTATAATGAAGGCGTCAGGAGAACTTCCCCAGGGAAAGCATTCCACAGACGGGGAGCCACTACTGAGAAGGCCCCGTTCTCGTGTTGCCACCCTCCAGACCTCTCAAGGAGGAGGCACAGGAAGGAGGGCCTCAGAAGATGATCTCAGGGTCCAGGTAGGTTCATATAGAAAGAGGCGGTCCTTCAGGTGTTGCGGTCCTGAGCCATTTAAGGCTTGATAGCTCAAAACCAGCACTTTGAATTGGGCCAGGAAACAAAGCTAGGAGAAGGAGGTGTTGGAAGCTGGAGAAGCAACAGGGTTTAGTGAGCAGGAAGCAGATGGAGCAGAGGGCAGTCCAGACTCAGAGGCAGGAGAGGAAGGGGACCAGGAGACAGAAATCAGACGGACTGCTGAAGAATCCAGGGTGTCTTCCCTTCCTGCTGCGACCAGCTCCCCTGCCCCTGGTCTCTCAGAACATGCAGATAAATGTAGAGGACAAAACAAAGGAGCCTTAAACTGCTGGGGAAGGAGCCTTAGAGAGCGGTGGAAATGTGAGGACCTTCAGTCTTGTAACAGCTTCAGTGGGGCAAGACCTACTGGGAAGTCTGGCTGTGATCACCAGGCATGAGCTGTTTTGGTGTGGGGTTTTTTTTTTAAAGAAAGAATTCACTGACAGCGGTTGTTTTATTGTTGATCTGCAACAGACTCCAGCTGCTGACACTCTCTCAAGGCATGAGGAGGCTAGGAATGTCCCACAAACAAAAATTTAAGTGCAGCTTAAATTTGCGACCTTACAAAAATTGGTTTTTATGATATCATTGCTGAAACAGACATATGGTAAAATGCAACTGGTGTGAGTGCCATCAGAAAATTAAGGAAGTGTTTAAAAGCAATAAATATTACTTTTTTTAAAAAAAAAAAAGACAATTAAGGAAGTGGCTTACATTTGGGTATTGTTTGTTTTTCTTTTCCCCCTTTGAATTTTAAAGGTGCAGCTTATATTTGGGTGCAGCTTATATTCGGGCCAATACGGTATGTTGTGATCTTTTCTTCTTCTTTTATTAAATACTTTTATTTTGCTTTAAACAAATACATATAAATATAGACAACCAAAATTACAAAAGAAAATTCCTTAATAATAATAATGAAAAAAGCTTTAAAAAACTACAAAAAAATCAAAGTACATGGCATAGAACATAAGCCATTATGGGAAAGAAAAAAGAAAAAGGGAAGGAGGAGGAGGAGGGGAAAAGAGAAAAAGAGGAAGATGAGCCAAAACCCAAGAAGGCTCATCTATTGTAGGCTTCCGTCAAGGTCACAACAGATCATTATTCTTATCAATTCTCTCTGCATTCCATAGAATCCCTCATCTTGGTATCAGGGAACATTTCCCTATGCGGTATCATTCTAAACATAACCAGGTCTTTCTTGATCAACCCTTATCCCCTAAATAATTATTTAAACATTCCCATTCTTCTTTCACCATCTTTTTAGGTTTATCTCTTATTGCATCTGTCAGCTTTGCGAGCTCCAAGTACTCACACAATTTGACTACATCTTTAGTGGGTGTATTTTTATCTTTCCTGTGTTTTGCCACTATAACCCTTGCTGCTGACGTCGCATACATAAATAACCTGTGAACCAACTGGCGACCTCCAGGTATAGGGCGGTATATAAAATATCATCATCATCATCTGCTCCCTCTTCTCCCTCTGACTATGCATCGCTGTCCTATCACCAATCCCCTGGCTCTGAGCCTTCTTCCCCTGGGGGTTCCCAACTTGTTCCTACCAACACTCCTCAGCATCCAGCCAGCCCAAGAAAGTGAATCTGGAAGCCGTAGGGCTTCATCTTGGTGTCACAGGTGGCTGTAGCAAAATACATGCAAATTGCACAGAATCCAGCTTTTGGGTGTACCTTTAAAGCAGTGGTACGGTAAAGGTGGAGTACTGTGTCACCTGGAGTACTATGTTCACTGGAGTACTGTGTCCAGTTCTGGGCACCACAGTTCAAGAAGGACACTGACAAACTGGAACGTGTCCAGAGGAGGGCAACCAAAATGGTCAAAGGCCTGGAAACGATGCCTTATGAGGAACGGCTAAGGGAGCTGGGCATGTTTAGCCTGGAGAAGAGGAGGTTAAGGGGTGATATGATAGCCATGTTCAAATATATAAAAGGATGTCACATGGAGGAGGGAAAAAGGTTGTTTTCTGCTGCTCCAGAGAAGCAGACACGGAGCAATGGATCCAAACTACAAGAAAGAAGATTCCACCTAAACATTAGGAAGAACTTCCTGACAGTAAGAGCTGTTCGACAGTGGAATTTGCTGCCAAGGAGTGTGGTGGAGTCTCCTTCTTTGGAGGTCTTTAAGCAGAGGCTTGACAACCATAGGGAACCAGGTAAAGGGACCCCTGACCATTAGGTCCAGTCATGACCGACTCTGGGGTTGCAGCACTCATCTCGCTTTATTAGCCGAGGGAGCCGGCGTACAGCTTCTGCATCATGTGGCCAGCATGACTAAGCCTCTTCTGGCAAACCAGAGCAGCTCACGGAAACACCATTTACCTTCCCGCTGGAGCAGTATCTATCTACTTGCACTTTGATGTGCAACTGTTAGGTTGGCAGGAGCAGGGGCTGAGCAACGGGAGCTCACCCCGTCGCTGGGATTCGAACCACCGACCTTCTGATCGGCAAGTCCTAGGCTCTGTGGTTTAACCCACAGCGCCACCCGCGTCCCTTGCAGTGGTGCTTCGCAGTAAATCAGGTGGTACAAGTTCAACCACCTGAAAAGCAGGGCCTTGAGACATTGTGGGTGGAAGGGGGGGGGGAGAGAACCCTGCAAAACCTGTTCAGCCAGAGACCATGGAAACCCTGACAAACCCAGATGTGTCCTGCTGGCACCATGGGCTCCTCAGCCCTGCCTCCCGGTCTATGAAAAGCCTATGGATCTGTGCTATAAATAACGTTGCTTGTTAGAGATCTGCGCTGCTCCCACACCTGCATTTTCATGTAAATTAATTCTTGAGGAGGAAACTGAAGCTCTCGGAGGAGTTTCCATGGCTACTGGTGCATGGAGGTCCAGTTGCACGCACTTAATGACTGCGCCTTCTCGCTGTTTATGGAAATAAAACAAATACCTCTGGTGAGCGTATTCTCAAAATGGGAGAAAAAGGCAGAGTTCGTGGCAGAAGCATAACAGACAGATGAACTGTGAGAATTGCAGCCTGTGATCAGCTACTCGGCCAGAGTAGCACATTAGTTAAATGCCCATCTCCCCACTTGGGAGCAGCCAGGAGTTGATGTTGGAGAGCATCCTTTGCAGCCACAGTCTCATCCCTTTTGGATAACGCTACGATTAATTGAAATTAAATTGAAATACTTTGTTGTCACTTGTACGACTTGTATACAGTGAGATTACACAAGCACCCCCCACTCAGCTCTCTTAGTCTTAATTCTCCTCGTTTACTGACGCACACCCACCAAACCCAAAAGTCAGTTGCCCTGTTGTTATCTTTTCATTCAGCAGCCTAACAGCCCACGGATAGAAGCTGTTCTTTACCCTGTTGGTGCGACTAATCATGCTTCTATATCTTCTGCCCGAGGGCAGGAGATCAAGAAAGTGCCGGCCAGGGTGTGAATCATCCCTGAGAATTTTCCTCACTCTCCAGGGTGTGAATCATCCCTAAGAATTTTCCTCACTCTCCTGAGGCAACGTTCTTCCGCTATTTTATCCAGCAGATTCACGGAACAGCCCATAATATCTTGTGCTGTATTCACCACCCTCTGTAGGCACTTCCTATCAGATGATGTCAAACCAGCGTACCACACCATGATGCAATATGAAAGGACACTAAAAAAACTAAATCCTTCGAAGACAGAGGTCCTATGGCTAGGTCGGGATTGCATGGGGATGAGGGACCAACTCCCTTCTCTTGCGGGGACCCAATTAGTGCCATTGCCTTCCGTTAAGAGTTTGGGTGTAATCCTTAACGTCTCCCTTTCCATGGAGGCGCAAGTTACAGCAACAGCCAAGGCAACATTTTTCCACCTTCGCTGCATCAAGCAGTTGGTCCCTTACCTTTCCCGCCCTGACCTGGCCACAGTGATCCATGCGACGGTCACCTCCAGGCTTGACTACTGTAATTCGCTCTATGCGGGGCTGCCCTTGAAGCTGTCCCAGAAACTCCAGCGGGTGCAGAATGCTGCAGTGAGGCTCCTCACGGGGTCACTGCCATGGGAACATATTCACCCAGTGCTTTTCAAGCTGCACTGGCTCCCAATGGAGTACAGGGTCAGATTTAAGGTGCTGCTTTTGACCTTCAAAGCCCTTCATGGCCTAGGACCCTTGTACCTACGGGACCGCCTCTCCTGGTATGCCCCACAGAGAGCCTCAAGGTCCATAAATAGCAACACCCTAGTTGTCCCGGGCCCTAAGGAAGTTAGATTGGCTTCAACCAGAGCCAGGGCCTTTTCAACACTGGCTCCAGTCTGGTGGAACGCTCTGCCTCATGAGACCAGGGCCCTGCAGGATCTGATTTCTTTCCGCAGGGCCTGTAAGACAGAGTTGTTCCGCCTGGCCTTTGGCTTGGAGCCAATTTGATTCCCTCCCTCCTTCTCTTTCTTTTTTCTTTTCCTTCTCCTCCTGTGATGAGGCTACATTTTAATATTTTAATGTTCCATTATTTTAATGTTGTATTTTATTTTTGTTTTTAAGTTGTAATCATTCATCTTAATCACCTGTGATGTATTGATTTTCCAAGTAAGGTCTTCACTGAGATAAACTCGTAATCACTGAGCAATCTGCCCGCATGCAGTGAACCTGCAAGCTTTACCATTCCTAACCTGGAAAAATGTGAGTAGGGGATTCAAGTGTAGAGTTAAGAGATGCCCAGAACATCTGGCCCAGCTCCCAATGTTCTTTCATATGTGGTGGACATGTAAAAGGGTAAAAGAATATTGGGAAATGATCCATGATGAATTGAAAATCATGTTTAAAAGTACTTCCCCCGCCAAAAAAACCAGAGTCCTTTCTGTTGGGGATAATTCGGACTGAAATTCCCAGGTATCAAAAAAAAAAGGTTATTTATGTACTCTACAACTGCAGTCTGTGTTTTGTTAGCCCCCAAATGGAAAACGAGTGAGGTCCCAACCAAAGAAGAATGGTAACTTAAGTTGACAGAATATGCACAACTTGCAGGCTTAACATATAGAATAAGAGAGGAAGAAGAACATACCGGTACATTTAAAGAGGATTGGAAAAAGTTTATTGAATATATTGAATTGTGTACAGCTGAAACCACTGGCGGCATTAAGATAAATTCAACAATGAAAATAATTTTGGTTGATGCAATAATGGAAAACTGATTGGTATAGTTTTTGTAAAATATGCAGGGATTTATGATATGTAAAATGAACCATGAAAAGAGAAGAAGGGAAGTCATTGATATCTTAAGGATGTAAAATTATTTTAAATTATTATGCAGAATCATTATTTTTAAATATTTTTTTTAAAAAAAGAACATTCCACATTCCAGCCTCTGTTGCAGATCTTACTGGTAACCATGACCATAATCATAGTTGTCATATAATATGGCTAAAAAAGACAATGATTGTCCAAAGAGGATCTGAGCTTAAAATAAGCAGAAAAACTACAGAACCAGGTGCTGACAAAAGACCAAAATTTAACAGCTGCCGTTTTTCAGTGGCATAGAAATGGGGTGTGACACAATGGTTTCCTCTTTGTCTGTTGCTGCCCCATTGTAAGATTTCCTTAATGTATCCAATATTATTACTTATCTTGGAGTTATCATTGTCCGATTCACTCCAAAGCGGTGCCAAACTGTGGGAAAAGGGCCCCCCCGCAACGTTTGGAAGTGAAAATAGATATATAAAAGTCAGTGCTTTATGTGATTCAGCCACATGGTGGAGCAATACACAAAGATTAAAGAAGCCATGATAGCTGGCTCTGAAAGGCTGGGATGGTTTGTGTTTTCAGAGACATGGCCACAAGGCTAGGAGTTAATGACAGTCATGTTGACACCATGAACTGAAGGGTCCCAGTGTTACTCTGAGCCTCGGCCACAAGGAATGTGCAGCAGCAGAAAAATGCTCACGCTGTTCTAGGCTGCACCAACGGAAGTCCAGGGTCCTGATCAAGGGAAGTCACAGTCCTGCTCTCTCCTGCCTTGGTCAGACCACATCTGGAGTCCTGTGTCCAGTTCTGGGCACCACAATTTAAGAAGGATGTTGACAAGCTGGAACATGTGCAGAGGAGGGCAAGCAAGATGATCAAGAGTCTGGAAACTAAGCCTTATGAGGAACGCTTGAAGGAGCTGGGTACATTTAGCCTGGAAAAGAGGAGACTGAGAGGAGATCTGATAGCCATCTTCAAATAACTTAAGGGCTGTCACGCGGTAGAGGGAACAAGCTTGTTTTCTCCTGCTTTGGAGGGTAGGACTCGAACCCATGGCTTCAAGTTACAAGAAAGGAGATTCTTATGAAATATTCGTAAAAACGTTCTGACAGTAAGGGCTGTTTGGCAGTGGAACAGACTCCCACGAGAGGCAGTGGACTCTTCTCCCATGGAGGTTTTTAAGCAGAGCTTGGATGGCCATCTGCCATGGATGCTTTTTCTGAGATTCCTCCATTGCAGAGGGTTACACTAGATGACCCCTGGGTCCCTTCCAACGCTCAGATTCTATGATTCTATGAAAATGATCTGGATTAATGAGTGCCACCCACCAGTTTCATATTCAAAACTGCTTCCCACCCCGTTATTACTATATATAAAGAATACATTAAAGTAGACAAAAAACAACTTACAAAAAGGATCAATAAATGTGTCACCTTTATTATAATCACATGGCAGATTTTCTTTTGTGAATGAAATAAAATGCTTTCAACCAGTTTTTAATAGCCAATAATCAAATGTAGAGCTTGGGGTACATTCAGTGCTTTTTTTATTAAAAAAATGTTTATGGGTACTCTCATTTTGACTCACCATTTTACAGTTCAAATTGAGGAAAATAAAAACAGTAAATGGACAAAAGTACAAAGAACATGCGTTACCTCATATTACACAACACCGTTGTCCCATCTTTTGTTTTTTACAGTGTCTTCATTAACTTTACACTTCTTTTCTGGTTGTGTGGATGAAAAATAGTTTGTAATTTTCCTACTCATATTAAATTACTGCCCCTCAGTGAGGCCAAACTTTCATCGCTAAAACACCACACATCCACATTCCACACATTAAACACTCGCTTCCGTCTGAGACTCAGGAAACAGCAGGAATGGAAATAAGGCTGCTATCAGGGGCAGATTTGGAACTGACGATTCACCGTACTAGAGAAGAAACTAAGAAATTCTAAAATCTTTGTTTCTTCTCCTGTTAGATTCCCAAAATGTTTAGGGGTATATGTACCCCTGCATTTCCCCCCCCCCCCCCGAAAAAAGCACTGGGTAAATTTAAACATGGCTTAGATCAATTCCCTAGATGTTCAGTGTCCAGGGGTTCAGTGTCTGGCACCCACAAACTCATGGCAAAGGGGAGCCTGGCACCCACAAACTCATAACATTCCACTTCCTTGCAACCTAAGGAAAGCTGTTTATTGGCAGAACACACTGGGCAGAAACTGAAAGAAACAGGGGGGTGAGGAGGTCTAAGGGTGAAATCCTGCTCCTGTCTATCATAATACTGGACAGATTACTATAGGGTGTTGAGAGGGGTTATTTTTAACTATTAAGTGAGAAACAGCAGCCATAGTCTAGCTCAGAAGTGTTGTCCCTTGGTGACTCCGCCATGTTGAAAAGTGTGTGTGTTTGCAAGGTGTTTCTTTTTCCCCACTTAAAAAAAATAAATAAAATATTTTTATTAAGTACAAATTAGAAAACATACATATTTACAACAAAAGAAAACACAAAAGAAAAAGAAAATACATATAACCAAGGGGAAAAAAATTAGAGAATATTTTGTCTCTTTTCATATTTACAGTTATTTATACCTCTATAAAATGCTATTCACAATAAAGCAGTGAAATGAAAGATAAGATATCAGAAAAAGGAAAAAAGGACAAAGAAAAATAAAGAAGTAAAAGAAAAAGATCATAGGTGAAAAATTTTAAAAGTAGATAAGTACTCACAATACATAGCCATTTCCCATCTAAATTTATATTCATTTGTATAATTTCATCTTGTCCTTATCTACCTTAAATAAAGTGTGTGTGGTTTTTTTAAAAAAAGACTTCCACCGTGTTTCCTGTCCTGTTCAGAAATGCACCGTGCTGGATGAAGCCAGCTCTAGTTCTTTTCTAAATTGAATAAAACCACTTAACCCAATGGAAGATAGATCTGAAAAATAAATATTAAGGGGAGCAATGCCCATTGTTAAGCAAGGTAGCTAAAGAGTAACGGAGTCATGTTTTCCATTGTGACATGTCCACTGCTGATTGGTTGGCCGAGAACTTTGGACAGAACATCTATTAGATTTGAGTGAGAGAGAGAAAGCAGGAGACGTAAATTTTGATTTGGAAAAAAAATGAAACCATCTCGTCTGTAAGTAGGATCTCTTATTCTTTCCCGTTTCTTTAGCTATTCCTTAAGATCTAGACACATAGGGGACCAGGTCATGGTTAGATTAATTTTTTAAAATTGTACTCAGGGCCTCCTTAGATGCTTTGAGGGAAATGACTTGCAGTGCAAGAATAGAGAGTATCGAGGAAATAACTAGAATCCATTTTGTGACCTTCTTCCTTTTCTTCCCTACATGTGGCGGACTGTGCAGGATTCGAGAGCTAGATGAAGCCAGCTCTAGATCTTTTCTAAATAAATTGAATAAAACCGCTTAACCCACTGGAAGATATATTTGAAAAATAAATGTTAATGGAAACAATACCCATTCTTAAGCAAGGTAGCTAAAGTGATGATGTCTTGTCCTCCATTCTGACACGTCCCCTTGCTGAGTGACTCGGCTGAGAACTTTGGAAGAGCAACTATTTGAATTTACTGAGAGAAGAGTTAGTTTGACAATTGTGGTTTTCGACATAATGAAGGTTTCTTCATCTCTCTTGTAAGTAGGATCTCTTATTCTTTCCTGTTTCTTTAGCTATCCCTTAAGGTTTAGACACATAGGGAACCAGGTCATGGTTAGATTTATGTTTAAAGATTGTCCTCAGGGCCCCTTAGATGCTTTGAGGGAAATGGCTTGCAGTCCAGAGATAGAATCGAGGAAATAACTAGAATCCATTTTGTGACCTGCTTCCGTTTCTTCCCTAGATGCTCCGGTTTTCGCAGGTTGAGAGAGCTGCTGGCCGCCTGTTGCCGCTCCATAAAAATCCATCCTCTGGACGAAGATACTGTGATGGTTGATGGAAGGAGGATTAAAGTGAGAACAATTTATGTGAGACCGAGAGACCAGGGGATGGATGCCACCAGTGCTTCCGCCAGGGGTGAGTGTTGATCTTCATAAATGAAAATATTACGAATCATGTTTCTTCTTTTCTCTGAGTGACTTGGCCGAGAACTTTGGACAGAGCATCTGAATTATGGTTTGGAAAAAAATGAAACCATCATCTCGTCTGTAAGTATATCTCTTCTTCTTTCCGCAGTCTGCTTCTTTTGCTATCCCTTAAGGTTTAGACACATAGGGAACCAGGTCATGGTTAGATTTATTTTTTAAGATTGTCCTCAGGGCCCCTTAGATGCTTTGAATGAAATGGCTTGCAGTGCAGGGATAGAGAGTATCGGGGAAATAACTAGAATCCATTTTGTGACCTTCTTCCTTTTCTTCCCTAGATGTTCCGGTCTGCGAAGGTTGAGAGAGCTGCTGGCCTCCTGTTGCCGCTCCATCAAAATCCATCCCCTGGACTGTTTGAAGGAGGAAAGCGTGGTGGTAGATGGAAGAAATATTAAAGTGAGAACGATTTATGTGAGACCGAGAGACCAGGGGATGGATGCCACCAGTGATTCCACCAGTGGTGAGTGTTGATCTTCATAAATGAAAATATTAAGAATCTTTTTTCTTCTTTTCTCTTCTAGGCAGTAACAGCAGTGGGGCCATGCCCATTGTTAAGCAAGATACCTAAAGTAACCGTGTCATGTCCTCCATTGTGACACGTCCCCTGCTGAGTGACTTGGCCGAGAACTTCGGGCAGAGCATCTATTAGAGTTGAGTGAGAGAGGGAAAGTGTGAGAAGTGAATTGTGGTTTGGGGGGAAATGAAACCATCATCTCGTCTGTAAGTCGGATCTCTTATTCTTTCCCGTTTCTTTAGCTTTAGATTCCTTAAGATTTAGACACATAGGGAACCAGGTCATCTTTAGATTAGTTTTTAAAGATTGTCCTCAGGGGCCCCTTAGATGCTTTGAGGGAAATGGCTTGCAGTGCAGGGATAGAGAGTATCGAGGAAATAACTAGAATCCATTTCGTGACCTTCTTCTTTTCTTCCCTAGATGTTCTGGTCTGCGCAGGCTGGGTGATCTGCTGGCCTCCTGTTGCCGTTCCATCAAAATCCATCCCCTGGACTGTTTGAAGGAGGAAAGCGTGGTGGTAGATGGAAGAAATATTAAAGTGAGAACGATTTATGTGAGACCAAGAGACCGGGGGATGGATGCCACCAGTGATTCCACCAGTGGTGAGTGTTGATCTTCATAAATGAAAATATTACGAATCTTTTTTCTTCTTTTCTCTTCCAGGCAGTAACAGCAGTGAGGCCATGCCCATTGTTAAGCAAGGTAGCTAAAGTAACCATGTCATGTCCTCCATTGTGACACGTCCCCTGCTGAGTGACTTGGCCGAGAACTTCGGGCAGAGCATCTATTAGAGTTGAGCGAGAGAGGGAAAGCGTGAGAAGTGAATTTTGGTTTGGGAAAAAATGAAACCATCATCTCGTCTGTAAGTCGGATCTCTTATTCTTTCCCGTTTCTTTAGCTATTCCTTAAGATTTAGACACATAGGGAACCAGGTCATGGTTAGATTAGTTTTTTGAGATTGTCCTCAGCGGCCCCTTATATGCTTTGAAGGAAATGGCTTGCAGTGCAGGGATAGAATCGAGGAAATAACTAGAATCCATTTTGTGACCTTCTTCCTTTTCTTCCCTAGATGCTCCGGTCTGCACAGGATGAGAGAGCTGCTGGCCTCCTGTTGCCGTTCCATCAAAATCCATCCCCTGGACTGTTTGAAGGAGGAATGCGTGATAGAAATGGAAGAAAGATTAAAGTGTGAACAATTTATGTGAGACCGAGAGACCAGGGGATGGATGCCACCAGTGCTTCTACCAGCGGTGAGTGTTGATCTTCATAACTGAAATATTAAGAATCATGTTTCTTTTTTCTCTTCCAGGCAGTGACAGCAGTGAGGCCAGAAGCTCCAGTACAGCTGTCCCCCTGCCTTGCCCAGTTTCCCTTCCCCAGAAATCCAGTTAGAAAAGTAAATTGATAAATATTTCTATTGTTATTCCTTGGGGGTGCTTTTGTCCAACAGTTGTGGGCATGGGGGGAAATCCCAGGTCACCTGACGCCTGGAGCAGAGCTTGATGGTTTCCCGTTTCTTTAGCTATTCCTAGATTTAGTGAGAGAGTGAATTTAGTGAGAGTGTGTTTGTGGACATAATGAAGGTTCCTTCATCTCGTCTGTAAGTAGGATCTCTTATTCTTTCCACAGTCTGTTTCTTTGGCTATCCCTTAAAGTTTAGATGCATAGGGAACCAGGTCATGGTTAGATTTATTTTTAAAGATTGTCCTCAGGGCCCCTTAGATGCTTTGAGGGAAATGGCTTGTAGTGCAGAGACAGAGAGTATCGAGGAAATAACTAGAATCCATTTTGTGACCTTCTTCCTTTTCTTCCCTAGATGTTCCGGTCTGCGCAGGCTGGGTGATCTGCTGGCCTCCTGTTGCCGTTCCATCAAAATCCATCCCCTGGACTGTTTGAAGGAGGATACTGTGGTGGTTGATGGCAGAAAGATTAGAGTGCAAACAATTTATGTGAGACCGAGAGACCAGGGGATGGATGCCACCAGTGCTTCTACCAGTGGTGAGTGTTGATCTTAATAAATGAAAATATTAGGAATCTTTTTTCTTCTTTTCTCTTCTAGGCAGTAACAGCAATGAGGCCATGCCCATTGTTAAGCAAGGTGGCTAAAGTAACCATGTCATGTCCTCCATTGTGACACGTCCCATGCTGAGTGACTTGGCCGAGAACTTTGGACAGAGCATCTGAATTATGGTTTGGGAAAAAATGAAACCATCATCTCGTCTGTAAGTATATCTCTTCTTCTTTCCGCAGTCTGCTTCTTTTGCTATCCCTTAAGGTTTAGACAGATAGGGAACCAGGTCATGGTTAGATTTATTTTTTAAGATTGTCCTCAGGGCCCCTTAGATGCTTTGAGTGAAATGGCTTGCAGTGCAGGGATAGAGAGTATCAGGGAAATAACTAGAATCCATTTTGTGACCTTCTTCCTTTTCTTCCCTAGATGTTCCGTTCTGCGAAGGTTGAGAGAGCTGCTGGCCTCCTGTTGCTGTTCCATCAAAATCCATCCCCTGGACTGTTTGAAGGAGGAAAGCGTGGTGGTAGATGGAAGAAATATTAAAGTGAGAACGATTTATGTGAGACTAAGAGACCAGGGGATGGATGCCACCAGTGCTTCTACCAGTGGTGAGTGTTGATCTTCATATATGAAAATATTAGGAATCTTTTTTCTTCTTTTCTCTTCCAGGCAGTAACAGCAGTGAGGCCATGCCCATTGTTAAGCAAGGTAGCTAAAGTAACCGTGTCATGTCCTCCATTGTGACACGTCCCCTGCTGAGTGAATTGGCCGAGAACTTCGGGCAGAGCATCTATTAGAGTTGAGTGAGAGAGGGAAAGTGTGAGAAGTGAACTGTGGTTTGGGAAAAAATGAAACCATCATCTCGTCTGTAAGTCGGATCTCTTATTCTTTCCCGTTTCTTTAGCTATTCCTTAAGATTTAGACACATAGGGAACCAGGTCATGGTTAGATTAGTTTTTTGAGATTGTCCTCAGCGGCCCCTTATATGCTTTGAAGGAAATGGCTTGCAGTGCAGGGATAGAATCGAGGAAATAACTAGAATCCATTTTGTGACCTTCTTCCTTTTCTTCCCTAGATGCTCCGGTCTGCACAGGATGAGAGAGCTGCTGGCCTCCTGTTGCCGTTCCATCAAAATCCATCCCCTGGACTGTTTGAAGGAGGAATGCGTGATAGAAATGGAAGAAAGATTAAAGTGTGAACAATTTATGTGAGACCGAGAGACCAGGGGATGGATGCCACCAGTGCTTCTACCAGCGGTGAGTGTTGATCTTCATAACTGAAATATTAAGAATCATGTTTCTTTTTTCTCTTCCAGGCAGTGACAGCAGTGAGGCCAGAAGCTCCAGTACAGCTGTCCCCCTGCCTTGCCCAGTTTCCCTTCCCCAGAAATCCAGTTAGAAAAGTAAATTGATAAATATTTCTATTGTTATTCCTTGGGGGTGCTTTTGTCCAACAGTTGTGGGCATGGGGGGAAATCCCAGGTCACCTGACGCCTGGAGCAGAGCTTGATGGTTTCCCGTTTCTTTAGCTATTCCTAGATTTAGTGAGAGAGTGAATTTAGTGAGAGTGTGTTTGTGGACATAATGAAGGTTCCTTCATCTCGTCTGTAAGTAGGATCTCTTATTCTTTCCACAGTCTGTTTCTTTGGCTATCCCTTAAAGTTTAGATGCATAGGGAACCAGGTCATGGTTAGATTTATTTTTAAAGATTGTCCTCAGGGCCCCTTAGATGCTTTGAGGGAAATGGCTTGTAGTGCAGAGACAGAGAGTATCGAGGAAATAACTAGAATCCATTTTGTGACCTTCTTCCTTTTCTTCCCTAGATGTTCCGGTCTGCGCAGGCTGGGTGATCTGCTGGCCTCCTGTTGCCGTTCCATCAAAATCCATCCCCTGGACTGTTTGAAGGAGGATACTGTGGTGGTTGATGGCAGAAAGATTAGAGTGCAAACAATTTATGTGAGACCGAGAGACCAGGGGATGGATGCCACCAGTGCTTCTACCAGTGGTGAGTGTTGATCTTAATAAATGAAAATATTAGGAATCTTTTTTCTTCTTTTCTCTTCTAGGCAGTAACAGCAATGAGGCCATGCCCATTGTTAAGCAAGGTGGCTAAAGTAACCATGTCATGTCCTCCATTGTGACACGTCCCATGCTGAGTGACTTGGCCGAGAACTTTGGACAGAGCATCTGAATTATGGTTTGGGAAAAAATGAAACCATCATCTCGTCTGTAAGTATATCTCTTCTTCTTTCCGCAGTCTGCTTCTTTTGCTATCCCTTAAGGTTTAGACAGATAGGGAACCAGGTCATGGTTAGATTTATTTTTTAAGATTGTCCTCAGGGCCCCTTAGATGCTTTGAGTGAAATGGCTTGCAGTGCAGGGATAGAGAGTATCAGGGAAATAACTAGAATCCATTTTGTGACCTTCTTCCTTTTCTTCCCTAGATGTTCCGTTCTGCGAAGGTTGAGAGAGCTGCTGGCCTCCTGTTGCCGTTCCATCAAAATCCATCCCCTGGACTGTTTGAAGGAGGAAAGCGTGGTGGTAGATGGAAGAAATATTAAAGTGAGAACGATTTATGTGAGACTAAGAGACCAGGGGATGGATGCCACCAGTGCTTCTACCAGTGGTGAGTGTTGATCTTCATATATGAAAATATTAGGAATCTTTTTTCTTCTTTTCTCTTCCAGGCAGTAACAGCAGTGAGGCCATGCCCATTGTTAAGCAAGGTAGCTAAAGTAACCGTGTCATGTCCTCCATTGTGACACGTCCCCTGCTGAGTGAATTGGCCGAGAACTTCGGGCAGAGCATCTATTAGAGTTGAGTGAGAGAGGGAAAGTGTGAGAAGTGAACTGTGGTTTGGGAAAAAATGAAACCATCATCTCGTCTGTAAGTCGGATCTCTTATTCTTTCCCGTTTCTTTAGCTATTCCTTAAGATTTAGACACATAGGGAACCAGGTCATGGTTAGATTAGTTTTTTGAGATTGTCCTCAGCGGCCCCTTATATGCTTTGAAGGAAATGGCTTGCAGTGCAGGGATAGAATCGAGGAAATAACTAGAATCCATTTTGTGACCTTCTTCCTTTTCTTCCCTAGATGCTCCGGTCTGCACAGGATGAGAGAGCTGCTGGCCTCCTGTTGCCGTTCCATCAAAATCCATCCCCTGGACTGTTTGAAGGAGGAATGCGTGATAGAAATGGAAGAAAGATTAAAGTGTGAACAATTTATGTGAGACCGAGAGACCAGGGGATGGATGCCACCAGTGCTTCTACCAGCGGTGAGTGTTGATCTTCATAACTGAAATATTAAGAATCATGTTTCTTTTTTCTCTTCCAGGCAGTGACAGCAGTGAGGCCAGAAGCTCCAGTACAGCTGTCCCCCTGCCTTGCCCAGTTTCCCTTCCCCAGAAATCCAGTTAGAAAAGTAAATTGATAAATATTTCTATTGTTATTCCTTGGGGGTGCTTTTGTCCAACAGTTGTGGGCATGGGGGGAAATCCCAGGTCACCTGACGCCTGGAGCAGAGCTTGATGGTTTCCCGTTTCTTTAGCTATTCCTAGATTTAGTGAGAGAGTGAATTTAGTGAGAGTGTGTTTGTGGACATAATGAAGGTTCCTTCATCTCGTCTGTAAGTAGGATCTCTTATTCTTTCCACAGTCTGTTTCTTTGGCTATCCCTTAAAGTTTAGATGCATAGGGAACCAGGTCATGGTTAGATTTATTTTTAAAGATTGTCCTCAGGGCCCCTTAGATGCTTTGAGGGAAATGGCTTGTAGTGCAGAGACAGAGAGTATCGAGGAAATAACTAGAATCCATTTTGTGACCTTCTTCCTTTTCTTCCCTAGATGTTCCGGTCTGCGCAGGCTGGGTGATCTGCTGGCCTCCTGTTGCCGTTCCATCAAAATCCATCCCCTGGACTGTTTGAAGGAGGATACTGTGGTGGTTGATGGCAGAAAGATTAGAGTGCAAACAATTTATGTGAGACCGAGAGACCAGGGGATGGATGCCACCAGTGCTTCTACCAGTGGTGAGTGTTGATCTTAATAAATGAAAATATTAGGAATCTTTTTTCTTATTTTCTCTTCTAGGCAGTAACAGCAATGAGGCCATGCCCATTGTTAAGCAAGGTGGCTAAAGTAACCATGTCATGTCCTCCATTGTGACACGTCCCATGCTGAGTGACTTGGCCGAGAACTTTGGACAGAGCATCTGAATTATGGTTTGGGAAAAAATGAAACCATCATCTCGTCTGTAAGTATATCTCTTCTTCTTTCCGCAGTCTGCTTCTTTTGCTATCCCTTAAGGTTTAGACAGATAGGGAACCAGGTCATGGTTAGATTTATTTTTTAAGATTGTCCTCAGGGCCCCTTAGATGCTTTGAGTGAAATGGCTTGCAGTGCAGGGATAGAGAGTATCAGGGAAATAACTAGAATCCATTTTGTGACCTTCTTCCTTTTCTTCCCTAGATGTTCCGTTCTGCGAAGGTTGAGAGAGCTGCTGGCCTCCTGTTGCCGTTCCATCAAAATCCATCCCCTGGACTGTTTGAAGGAGGAAAGCGTGGTGGTAGATGGAAGAAATATTAAAGTGAGAACGATTTATGTGAGACTAAGAGACCAGGGGATGGATGCCACCAGTGCTTCTACCAGTGGTGAGTGTTGATCTTCATATATGAAAATATTAGGAATCTTTTTTCTTCTTTTCTCTTCTAGGCAGTAACAGCAGTGAGGCCATGCCCATTGTTAAGCAAGGTAGCTAAAGTAACCGTGTCATGTCCTCCATTGTGACACGTCCCCTGCTGAGTGAATTGGCCGAGAACTTCGGGCAGAGCATCTATTAGAGTTGAGTGAGAGAGGGAAAGTGTGAGAAGTGAACTGTGGTTTGGGAAAAAATGAAACCATCATCTCGTCTGTAAGTCGGATCTCTTATTCTTTCCCGTTTCTTTAGCTATTCCTTAAGGTTTAGACACATAGGGAACCAGGTCATGGTTAGATTAGTTTTTTTAAGATTGTCCTCAGGGGCCCCTTATATGCTTTGAAGGAAATGGCTTGCAGTGCAGGGATAGAATCGAGGAAATAACTAGAATCCATTTTGTGACCTTCTTCCTTTTCTTCCCTAGATGCTCCGGTCTGCCCAGGATTCGAGAGCTGCTGGCCTCCTGTTGCCGTTCCATCAAAATCCATCCCCTGGACTGTTTGAAGGAGGAATGCGTGATAGAAATGGAAGAAAGATTAAAGTGTGAACAATTTATGTGAGACCGAGAGACCAGGGGATGGATGCCACCAGTGCTTCTACCAGCGGTGAGTGTTGATCTTCATAACTGAAATATTAAGAATCATGTTTCTTTTTTCTCTTCCAGGCAGTGACAGCAGTGAGGCCAGAAGCTCCAGTACAGCTGTCCCCCTGCCTTGCCCAGTTTCCCTTCCCCAGAAATCCAGTTAGAAAAGTAAATTGATAAATATTTCTATTGTTATTCCTTGGGGGTGCTTTTGTCCAACAGTTGTGGGCATGGGGGGAAATCCCAGGTCACCTGACGCCTGGAGCAGAGCTTGATGGTTTCCCGTTTCTTTAGCTATTCCTAGATTTAGTGAGAGAGTGAATTTAGTGAGAGTGTGTTTGTGGACATAATGAAGTTTCCTTCATCTCGTCTGTAAGTAGGATCTCTTATTCTTTCCACAGTCTGTTTCTTTTGCTATCCCGTAAAGTTTAGACACATAGGGAACCAGGTCATGGTTAGATTTATTTTTAAAGATTGTCCTCAGGGCCCCTTAGATGCTTTGAGGGAAATGGCTTGTAGTGCAGAGACAGAGAGTATCGAGGAAATAACTAGAATCCATTTTGTGACCTTCTTCCTTTTCTTCCCTAGATGTTCCGGTCTGCACAGGTTGAGAGAGCTGCTTGCCTCCTGTTGTCGCTCCATCAAAATCCATCCCCTGGACTGTTTGAAGGAGGATACGGTGGTGGTTGATGGCAGAAAGATTAGAGTGGAAACGATTTATGTGAGACCGAGAGACCAGGGGATGGATGCCACCAGTGCTTCTACCAGTGGTGAGTGTTGATCTTAATAAATGAAAATATTAGGAATCTTTTTTCTTCTTTTCTCTTCTAGGCAGTAACAGCAATGAGGCCATGCCCATTGTTAAGCAAGGTGGCTAAAGTAACCATGTCATGTCCTCCATTGTGACACGTCCCATGCTGAGTGACTTGGCCGAGAACTTTGGACAGAGCATCTGAATTATGGTTTGGGAAAAAATGAAACCATCATCTCGTCTGTAAGTATATCTCTTCTTCTTTCCGCAGTGCGCTTCTTTTGCTATCGCTTAAAGTTTGGAGACATAGGGAACCAGGTCATGGTTAGATTTATTTTTAAAGATTGTCCTCAGGGGCCCCTTAGATGCTTTGAGGGAAATGGCTTGCAGTTCAGGGATAGAGAATATCAAGGAAATAACTAGAATCCATTTCGTGACCTTCTTCCTTTTCTTCCCTAGATGTTCCGGTCTGTGCAGGCTGGGTGATCTGCTGGCCTCCTTTTGCCGCTCCATCAAAATCCATCCCCTCAACTGTTTGAAGGAGGAAAGCGTGGTGGTAGATGGAAGAAATATTAAAGTGAGAACGATTTATGTGAGACCGAGAGACCAGGGGATGGATGCCACCAGTGATTCCACCAGTGGTGAGTGCTGATCTTCATAAATCAAAATATTACAAATCTTTTTTCTTCTTTTCTCTTCCAGGCAGTAACAGCAGTGAGGCCATGCCCATTGTTAAGCAAGGTAGCTAAAGTAACCGTGTCATGTCCTCCATTGTGACACGTCCCCTGCTGAGTGACTTGGCCGAGAACTTCGGGCAGAACATCTATTAGAGTTGAGTGAGAGAGTGAAAATGTGAGAAGTGAATTGTGGTTTGGGAAAAAATGAAACCATCATCTCGTCTGTAAGTAGGATCTCTTATTCTTTCCCGTTTCTTTAGCTATTCCTTAAGATTTAGACACATAGGGAACCAGGTCATGGTTAGATTAGTTTTTAAAGATTGTCCTCAGGGGCCCATTATATGCTTTGAGGGAAATGGCTTGCAGTGCACGGATAGAGAGTATCGGGGAATTAACTAGAATCCATTTTGTGACCTTCTTCCTTTTCTTCCCTAGATGTTCCGGTCTGCGCAGGATGAGAGAGCTGCTGGCCTCCTGTTGCCATTCCATCAAAATCCATCCCCTGGACTGTTAGAAGGAGGAATGCGTGATAGAAATCGAAGAAAGATTAAAGTGAGAATGATTTATGTGAGACCGAGTGACCAGGGGATGGATGCCACCAGTGCTTCTACCAGTGGTGAGTGTTGATCTTCATAAATGAAAATATTAAGAATCCTTTTTCTTCCTTTCTCTTCCAGGCAGTGACAGCAGTGAGGCCAGAAGCTCCAGTACAGCTGCCCCCTGCCTTTGCCCAGTCCTCCTTCCCCAGAAATCCAGTTAGAAAAATAAATTAATAAATATTTCTATTGTTATTCTAATAAAGTCTTTGATCCTTGGGGGTGCTTTTGTCCAACAGTTGTGGGCATGGGTGGAAATCCCAGGTCACCTGACGCCTGGAGCAGAGCTTGATGGTGGTCGCAAGGCTCCCAGATGTGGTGGGAGAGCCAACCGATGTTGCCTTCTTGCCTCCATCAGAAACACGTTTTGTGGTTGCACCCTTCCTAACCAAAGAGTATGCCCTCTTGACCTTCTTCCTTTTCTTCCTTAGATCTTCCTGTCTGCGCAGGATTTGAGAGCTGCTCACCTCCGGTTGCCGTTCCATCAAAATCCATTCCCTGGACTGTATGAGGGAAGAAAGCGTCATAGTAGATGGAAGGAGAATTAAAGTGAGAACCATCTATGTGAGACCGAAAGACCAGGGGATGGATGCCACCAGTGCTTCTACCAGTGGTGAGTGTTGATCTGTCTCCTGCTGTCGTGCCACTAAGATCCATCCCCTGGACTGTGAGGAGGAGGAGACTGTGATGGTGATGGAGAAGGGAAAGGAAAGATAGAGAGTATCAAGGAAGCATCTAGAACCCATTCCCTGATTATTTTCCCTCTTCTTCCCTAGGTTTCAAAGTCTGAGAAGGCTCCATGGGCTGCTGGTCTCCTGCTGTCGCATGCCGAAGATCCATCCCCTGGTCTGTGAGAAGGATGAATGAGAGGAGGTGAACATCATAAAGAACGAGAAGGTGGAGAATGTGAAAATCCAAAGGATATATGTAAAACCATGGGACCAGGGGATGGATGCCACCGATACCAAAATGGATGGTGAGCACTGATCTTTGTTCATGAGGAACAGGGAGGCTGGAGAGAATCTGTCTCACTGAAGGGGGGTGGGGGAGAGGTAGCTCCCTTATTCAAGAAGAGTTCAGGAATGGGATGAAGACTTTGGGAAGAACAATTATTTGAGAGTCCATGTGAGAGGAGGACGTTTTTGAGGAAGCAAACATGTTTTCTAGTGCAAGGAAGAGACTTTCTTCATCTAAAGTAGGATTCCACATTCTTTCTGCATTCTGCTTCTTATGCTATCCCTCAAGATTTAGAAACATAGGGAACCACATTCAGCACAGAGATAGAGAGTATCAAGGAAGTAACTAGAAGCAATTTCCTGACTATTTCCCCTCTTCTTCCCTAGATTCCGTAGTCTGCGCAGGCTGGGTGAACTGCTGGCCTCCTGTTGCCGTGCCATCAAAATCCATCCCCTGGACTGTTTGAAGGAGGAAATCGTGGTGGTAGATGGAAGAAATATTAAAGTGAGAACGATTTATGTGAGACCGAGAGACCAGGGGATGGATGTCACCAGTGCTTCCACCAGTGGTGAGTGTTGATCTTCATAAATGAAAATATTAGGAATCTTTTTTCTTCTTTTCTCTTCCAGGAGTGACAGCAGTGAGGCCATAAGCTCCAGCACAGCTCTCCCCCTGCCTTTGCACAGTTCCCCTTCCCCAGAAATCCAGTTAGAAAATAAATATAATAAATATTTCTATTGTTATTCTAATAAAGTCTTTGATCATGACTTTATCCTTGGGGGTGCTTTTGTCCAACAATTCAAGATTGTCCAACAATTTAACATTCAAGAAAACTTCCGGGACATCCCTTTTGAAGAAGAGAGAGAACAATTTCTCTTTAATTCTGTCCTTTTCCATTATGGCGTAGCGCTCACTGCAGTCTCTCAGGTTTGCAGGTGTGCCCATGAGTTCAAAGCGTTGGCGACGCAACTTAGACTGCTGAACTAGGACTTGGGGACCCAGATTCAAATCCCGCCTCACCCATGGAACTTAATGGGTGGCCTTGGGTACTCACTGCCTCTTGATCTACCTCACAGAGCTGTTGTGGGGATGGGATGAGGAAGGGAGGCAGGGAGAATAGCGTTAGCCACCTGGAGATCATTGCAGGAAAGATGGGCTATCAACGTAATAATAAATGGGAAAATTAAAAATCTTTTCTTTTCTTTTCTCCTCCAGGAAGCCACAACAGTGAGGCCAGCAGCTCCAGCACAGATCTCCCTCCCCCACCATGACCCAGTTCCCCCTTCCCCACAAACCCAAATAGAAAAATAAATAAATAAATAATATTATTCTAATAAAGTTCCCTTACGAACATGCTAGTCTGTGATCATCCTTTTGTCCTATGGGGTGTTTTTTTCCTACATTTGTGAGCATGGGTGGAAATCCCGAGTCTCGCTGCAGGAGTCGACAGTTTGGCTCCTTCCCTGGTTGTTGCTCCTAGATGGAACTGTGCATGTGCGAAGACAAGACAGAGACTTCCAAGCTGGATCAATAAACATGTCACCCGTTGTCTGAAAACCTTTACCCTAATCACATGCCAGATTGTCTTTTGTGAATGAAATAAAATTCTTTCAAATAGTTTTTCAATGTTGGCATTTGTCTGTCTCGAGAAGCAATGGAGTGCGCCTCCGGGGGTGAGGTCAAAAGTCAAGCAATAGTGTTAGCAGTCCCAAAGTGACCTCTCCAGGGAGAAAATCTGGGCAGTGTGTCTGGAGGTCCTGGGCTTCCTAGATGACAAGACTTTTGGCCTTGCAGATGTGTCTCCAAGGAAAGCAGAGTTAGGCACCATTTGGGCTGCAGGAGTTGTCAGAAGGGGTTGTAAACGGCGCCATCCAACCGCCTGAGGGACTCCACTACAGATTTGTGTAGGGTTTACTCCTTAGCCTTTTCAGCTCCCAAAGATATCCCACGAGGCAAATTAGGATCAGAGTTTTCCTTCTCGATGGGCTATCTTTCTAGGTGGGTGAGCCCCATCTGCCCCTCACTTCCCTTCACAGCATTGCAGAAACCACCTTCTTGACCACTGGGCCCACGATTGGTCCTGTCCGCTCAATCTGCTGGAGCCGGTCTTGGCACACAGGGGAAGTTCCTGAGCATTTGAGACTCCTTGGCTGCCCTCACCTGGTTTAGGTGGCCAGTCAAAGCTGTTCCCAGGATGCAGCCTCTGTCGCATGCTGACCGTTTCTAGGAGCAAGAGAACAAACTTTTTATTAAAGAATGGAAATGGTTTATTGAATAATTGCAGACAAATTGTAAACAGATAAGAACCCTGTCGGGATTATTGTAATAATAACCCGCTCCCTGCCCCCCCCAAAACAATATAAATATTAAGGATTAGAATATTAATAAAGGTTAGTAAATGAAATAAGTTAATATTATTAGAAATATGAATTTGGAGAACTGCTAAATAGGTGATATAATTTAATTCAGTTAGAGGGGATTCAAGGAAGTCAGGAAGTTAAAATTTATTTTTATGTGTTTTTCTTTGGTTTTTGTGTGTGGTAATGTTTTTCTTCTTTCTTGATTTTATGTGATAAGTGTGAAAACCAATAATTTTTTTTTTTAATAAAATATAGTTGTTTTGCTGCTGCTTTTTTCTGTTCTCAGGCATCCAAGTTAGCCTCCTCTTCCTGCTCCTCTAGTATACGACAGCAACTTCTCCCACTAGGAATCTCTGCTTGGGCTTTCACAGTGGCGTAGCGTGGGGGGTGCAGGGGGGGCCGGCCGCACTGGGCGCAACATCTGGGGGTTAGAGGTAGGGGGCGCAAATCCACGGGTTAGGGGGCGCAAATTACTTGCCTTGCCCCAGGTGCTGACAACCCACGCTACGCCACTGGGCTTTCATTGGCCATAAGCAATATCCCATCGAGCCAGGGGGCAACACTCCCTGGAGAGATATGCCCCATCTCTCCCATCTTTGGGGTTTGACTTTGGCTTTGGTCTTGCCTTCAAGGGGTATAGCCTCTGTGCATGCACAGAGTTCCTGATTCAGCAATTCAAAGGAAGAAAGCCAAGACTGGCTTTCCTCAGCAGGGACACAAAGTAGAGGAAGGTGTACGTTTAAGAAATCAAATTCCCCAAGGGCTGAAACTCTAATTGTTCAGCCAATTAAAAAACCCAAATTCTCTCATTAGAGTGCTTCGTATCTGGCAGGCAGGGCTTGTGTGCTTTGCTCATGATCCCTTGGATGTCCTGAGGCCGTTGTACAGCAGCAGTAAGTATTGGGGCTCTTGGAGTGAGACATTGTCCTCAGAAGGCAAAGAGTAACTAAGGTTCCCTTTTCTCTCCCTTGGAGACCCTGAAGAAGGAGCTGGCCATCTTGTGATTGTCCGTTCAGAGTCTAGTGCAACCAGATGCGTTCTCTGGCCAGCCAAGAGTGGGGAGAGAGGTAGGAGAAAGGGGGACCAGCACTTGTGCTAAAATGAGCTTTCCTATGTGGTCAACCTGCCCCACACTCACATTCCAAAATATCTGCATGCTCACCTATCCAAGAGGTGGTTGGTGTTGGGCTGGGGGGTCCCAGAAGGCAGAATAAGTTGAGAAGCAAAGCCCAAGATGTTTGAGGCATCCTCTTCGCATCCACCCAAACCCAATCTAAACAGCTTTGCTCCAGAACCAGCCCCTCCCTTCACTTCTGTTCAGTTAAGAATGTCAGTTAAGAGGGACCAACTGTATTTTCTTGTTTCTTGCCTGAATGGGCATGCACACTGGTATCTGTTTACCTGTAAGCACACCCCTTTAGTTTATCTATTTTTTACATATTATTAATAATAATAATACCTTTATTGTCAATGTACAACCAGTGTACAATGAAATCTCCTGAGTCTCCTCCCGCACAAACAATCTCATTGCACTCTGTGTGCTTGTCGCACAACACACCAACCCGAAAGTCATTTGCACTATATTATTTTCCGTTCAGCAGCCTAACCGCCCAGAGATAGAAACTGTTTTTTAGCCTGTTGGTACGACTGATTATACTTCTATATCTCCTGCACGAGGGTAGAAGATTAAAGAGGTGCTGCCCGGGGCGTGAATCGTCCCTGAGAATTTTCCCGCTCTCCTTTTAAATTTTTTTTTTTTAAAATCCCTGACAGCGGTTGGATTAGGTGAGCCGTGGGGAGTCCCTTCCACTTACACGTAATATTTTCATAATATTTATCTACAGCACCATTCTCATGATGGCATCTGTTCCAACATTTAAACATTTATTTCAGTTTTCATCCTATATTCTGATATTATAGCTCTCCCCTTACCTTCCTGGAACTGCCTCAGACATATAGTTTAATCATGTAAGTAAGATATATCCTAAATCATTTTAAACTTAACATCTTCCCACTTCACAGGTCTTTCTATTCTTCCTCCTTTTACAAAAAAGTTACAGATCTGCACTGTGTATTGTGCAAACTACCCCGCCTTCCTTTTTTTTTTTTTAGAAAAAAATATTTATTAAGGTTTTGAAAGGTTACAAAGTTAAAGAAAAAGAAAAGGAAAAAAAAACCCAAACACAGAGAAATAAAAACAATTAAGAAAGAAAAAAACAAATCAATCTTTCCATAACTTATCTTTCATTTGCTTGTTTCCTTGACCTCCTCACACCTCCCTTTTTTGTATTCTAGTTCAATTAGCTATTTCAGCAAATCCTTTCCATCTTTGTTTTTATCCTAATAATTTATCTTAATATAATGTAACTTTACATTCTTACCAATTAACAATCTATTTTTACTTAATCTTTTATAACATTTCTGCTAAAACCACGTAACTTCATTCCAACATCCTTCTAACATTCCTTAATTTTACAACAAACTACTCCGCCTTCCTGACAGTGAGTCTAAAATTATATCCATGCGAAATTTATCTTTGAGGGGTTGCAAGCATTTTGTGGCCTATTTTACACGTTCTTCAGGCAGGAACAAAACAAATGACATGAGGGCTAGAGACATCCTGGGGATTTTGTTGAAGATAGTGACATTCATTATTTAAATGAAGGAAAGATTAATATTTACGAGGGACAGATATATTCCGAAATTTAATTACTCGTTCCGTGGCCACACCTGATTTCATCAAGGCTTCCCCGTTCTAGCTGAAGGTGCTTCAACAAATTTCCACTTGTGACACATGGGAATTCAAATCTGCATAACAGACAACATTTTAATGTGCATTGGTGATTTTAAAGTTGTTTTCTTTTCCCATGATGGTCGTTAGTCTCCCTGGGCTCTGAGGAGGAGAAGGGCAGGATACGAGAAAAACAACTTCAATTAATTAATTAAAACAAATCTCATCCAAAGCACTAGCTGCACTGACATTTCTGAGTCAAATCCTACAGTAATTATAGTGATATACATAACATCCAACACTCCAAAACCTCTCCTGCAATCATCCCTCGACTGGTTTTTCCTAAGAGCAACCCCTCTGGGCTCCAGTGCTTTCATACTGCTTGGCATTTTGTAGCAGGAAAGGAATTATAGGACACTAAGTCACATTTTCCTAACTTTCTAGGTAGGGAGATAGCAGGGAATGCGGCCAAGGCTGAGGTGGAAGGAAAACTAGGTAGGTAAAAGTAAAAGGTAAAGGTAAAGGACCACTAGTTATGTCCAGTCAAAGGTGACTATGAGGTTGTGGTGCTCATCTCGCTTTCAGGCCGAAGGAGCCGGCGTTTGTCCACAGACAGCTTTCCGGGTCATGTGACCAGCAGCACTAAACTGCTTCTGGGGCAACAGGACACTGTGATGGAATCCAGAGCGCACGGAAACGCCGTTTACCTTCCCGCTGCAGCAGTACTTATTTTTCTACTTGCACTGGTGTGCTTTCGAACTGCTGGGTTTACAGGAACTGAGACAGAGCAACAGAGAACCCAGTCACGGGGATTCGAACCGCCGACCTTCTGATCAGCAAGCCCAAGAGGCTCCGTGGTTTAGACCACAGCACCACCTACGTCATTCCTATACTATCCAGACACCATGGAGACATTGGGTGTCCTGCCCAGTGGTTCCAGTTCCAGCACATGGGTCCACATCCAGCACAAGCTGGTGCCCGGCCATGAATCTCTTCTCCCCATTTTTAATCCGATTTCCACAGCGGTTGTGGCTCAAGGGCTTTTGGTCCCTTTTGGTTGCCTTGTTCCTTCACTGCTTGAGCACACATGATTTTCACAGTGTGCAGTCAGGCTTTCCTTGCGTCTCTTCCAAGGGAGATTCTCCTATTCTTATACCCAAGGTGAGGGTTCCATAGGAACCCAGGGGAAGAACAGACTGGGATTGTGGTCAGCTATTGGGCTGAATGATAGGGACGCGGGTGGCGCTGTGGGTTAAACCACAGAGCCTAGGACTTGCCGATCAAAAGGTCGGCGGTTCAAATCCCCACAACGGGGTGAGCTCCCGTTGCTCGGTCCCTGCTCCTGCCAACCTAGCAGTTCGAAAGCATGTCAGACTGCAAGTAGATAAATAGGTACCGCTCCGGCGGGAAGGTAAACAGCGTTTCTGTGTGCTGCTCTGGTTCACCAGAAGCGGCTTAGTCATGCTGGCCACATGACCCGGAAGCTGTCTGAGGACAAACGCCAGCTCCCTCGGCCTATAGAGTGAGATGAGCGCGCAACCCCCGAGTCGGTCACGACTGGACCTAATGGTCAGGGGTCCCTTTACCTATTGGGCTGAATGACCAGCTACCTCAGATGGTGCTATTTTGACAGGCGAGAAAATATTTGAACCTCTCCGAAATATCTCATCCTGCCACAGAGCACAGGCAAGGAGGAGGCCTCCTATAACAATGGCTGTTGCACCCTTCTTTCCCACCTCCAGCCTTCATGGCAGGTACAGTGTGCATTTCTGGTCCTGTCTCTTTTTACATTGTAGAGTCCTGCAATCTTTCCCATTCCCCGCTCTCACGAGGTTGGTTTTCCTATTGCTTGACATACGAGCTTCTCCAGGGAAGATTCCAAGTTAAGATCCTCATATGCAAAGTGAAAGGACAACAGTCACCATAAAAGGAATACATTAATTTTAGTTGAGAGCTCTGCTGGATAAGAAGTTAGGCCTCAAACACCACCAAAAGGTGCAAAAACACAGCACTGGAATACTTCCGTTTCTACAAAAGACATTTCCTTTTCAGGAAAACGAGAAAAGGCTATTTCAATGGCAAAACCTTGTTCTTAGTGCATCTGAAAACAGCCAGAAATCTTCCTCAGCATTTAAAATGAGTTGGTGTGAGAAGCAGGGGAGACTTTAGCAAAGCCATCTCTTGGGAGCTGCTGGAAATATCTCTTGCAAATTTCCCCCAAAGGCTCGACAGGTGGCAGCAGAACTTGGCTTTCACAGGAGGCCAGTATAGCTGATGCAGCCTTGAAAAGGGTGAAGCGAACACGGCTTTGTTGTTGTTTAGTCGTTTAGTCGTGTCCAACTCTTCGTGACCCCATGGACCAGAGCACACCAGGCACTCCTGTCTTCCACTGCCTCCTGCAGTTTGGTCAAACTCAGGCTGGGAGCTTCGAGAACACTGTCCAACCATCTCGTCCTCTGTTGTCCCCTTCTCCTTGTGCCCTCCATCTTTCCCAACATCAGGGTCTTTTCCAGAGAGTCTTCTCTTCTCATGAGGTGGCCAAAGTATTGGAGCCTCAGCTTCACGATCTGTTCTTCCAGTGAGCACTCAGGGCTGATTTCCTTAAGAATGGATGCATTTGATCTTCTTGCAGTCCATGGGACTCTCAAGAGTCTCCTCCAGCACCAGAATTCAAAAGCATCAATTCTTCGGCGATCAGCCTTCTTTATGGTCCAGTTCTCACTTCCATACATCACTACTGGGAAAACCATGGCTTTAACAGGCCTTTGTTGGCAAGGTGATGTCTCTACTTTTTAAGTTACAGATAGGTAGCCGTGTTGGTCTGCCATAGTCAAAACAAAAAAAATTCTTAGTTGGTCTTTAAGGTGCTACTGGAAGGAATTTTTTTTGTTTTGACTATGGCAGACCAACACGGCTATCTACTTTTTAAGATGCTGTCTAGGTTTGTCATTTTCTCCCAAGAAGCAATTTTCATATTGGAGGGAAGCTTTGGAAAGGAGCTTGGAGGCAGGAGAACTCTAGGTCCCCGTCAGAGCCCCCACTTTTTCCTGGTTTCAGGGAGGCAGCACAAGGGCTGGGGTGCTGGGGGGGGTGTGTGTCAAAAGTTGCCTAGAAAAGGTGCCACATGTTGAACCACCTTGGACTAGGAAATGTTTTACAGCATACACTCATGGATTTACATCTGATGAATTGTGTTGCACTCAATAAAAGTTTGTGCCACAATCACCTGGTATTCTTTACGTTGCCATAAAACTCTTCGCCCTGTCTCCACTGCTGATTAGAGGATGCGGAGGTGAATTAATTATTACTTGGGTGTGTGTGTTATTGTGTTGTTGTTTTCATTCTGATTATTTATGTGATCTTTTCTGTGAACCGCCCTGAGACCTCCAGGTATAGGGAGGTATATAAACTCAGTAACAAAATAATAATAATAATAATTACTTAGGCTAGGGCAACTGCAAATGTTCTACACATTTCCACAGATTCCTGTGGGACAGTAAGGAAAACAATGCAAATCTTCTTCAGGGGAAGACGACCGTCTATGCCTGTTGATCACTCAGCATTAGTCTGCAAAGCAGGCAGGGCATTATTAAGACTCGTATAAGTGATGACAAACCTAGACAGCACCTTAAAAAGCAGAGACAAGGGTCCGTATAGTTAAAACTATGGTTTTCCACGTAGTGATGTATGGAAGTGAGAGCTGGACCATCAAGAAGGCTGATTGCCGAAGAATTGATGCTTTTGAATTCTGGTGCTGGAGGAGACTCTTGAGAGTCCCATGGACTGCAAGAAGATCAAACCTCTCCATTCTTAAGGAAATCAGCCCTGAGTGCTCATTGAAAGGACAGATCCTGAAGCTGAGACCCCAATACTTTGGCCACCTCATGAGAAGACTCCCTGGAAAAGACCCTGATGTTGAGAAAGATGGAGGGCACAAGGAGAAGGGAATGACAAAGGACGAGATGGTGGGACAGTGTTCTCGAAGCTACCAGCATGAGTTTGACCAAACTGCGGGAGACAGTGGAAGACAGGAGTGTCTGGCGTGCTCTGGTCCATGTATCACAGAGTCAGACATGACTAAACGACTAAACAATAACAATAAATGTTCTTCCTGCCCCTCCTTATTAGTGATGCAGTATACCTCTATATAGAGGGACGCAGGTGGCACTGTGGGTTAAACCACAGAGCCTAGGGCTTGCCGATCGGAAGGTCGGCGGTTTGAATCCCCGCGACGGGGTGAGCTCCCGTCGCTCGGTCCCTGCTCCTGCCAACCTAGCAGTTCGAAAGCATGTCAAAGTGCAAGTTGGTAGATAAATAGGTACCGCTCCGGCGGGAAGGTAAACGGCGTTTCCGTGCGCTGCTCTGGTTCGCCAGAAGCGGCTTAGTCATGCCGGCCACATGACCTGGAAGCTGTACACCTTGGCCAATAAAGCGAGATGAGCGCCACAACCCCAGAGTCAGTCACGACTGGACCTAAACCTCTATATTCCTTCTAGAAACCTCATTGTTGGGTAGCGCATCTTGCTAATGTGGCATAATAATCCTTCAAGCCCCATAATAAAGTGTTGGGATCATTGTGTGGCATGCATTGCTATCCCAAAAGGCAAGAATGGCAGCTTGGAAGTGCAATGCAGCAGTTGCGTACTTCGATTAATGAATCAGGGCAGAACTGGGAGTGCAGAAAAGAAATCCTGCTGGCAGAGATTATAGTGGGAACGGACAACTGCTGTGTCGTGATCTTTGCCCGCAGAAGGCATCAGGAGCAAGGACACACACCCAGCACAACCACCCACCTTTGCAACAAAATAATAAATGGATTTATTTCGTTTTTCAGCTTAAAACTTTACAGTCACATATCCAACTGAAATGGGGTTTAAAATTCACAGCATGTTATACGTTGAAAGAAAATTACATGAAAATGATGTGCCGTTAGCGGTGCTTTTCTTCTGGGGCGTATGAAGGGGTACGCATACCCCTAAACATTTTGTCCTTGAGGGGCAGTATTTCAATAGGAGTAGGAAAAGAGAGTACCCCTAAACATTTTTTTTAGGGGGGAAAAAGCACTGACCGTTTGTATTTAACTTTTGCTAGTCAATTAGCAAAAATGTATACAAAAATGCAGTGGCGTAGCGTGGGGGCTGCAGGGGGGGCCGGCCGCACCGGGCGCAACATCTGGGGGTTAGGGGCGCAAATCCACGGGTTAGGGGGCGCAAATTACTTGCCTTGCCCCAGGTGCTGACAACCCATGCTACGCCACTGCAAAAATGTATAAAACGGGGTCAAATGTACGCTGGAAATGTAAGGGAAAAGAAGGTTCCTTTTATCATATGTGGTGGAAATGTAAAAGAAAGAATTTTGTAAAAGAAAGAATTTAGTAAAAGAATTTTGGGATATTGGGAAATTATATATAATGAGTTGGGAAAAAAGTTTAAAATGGTTAACCTTTGCTTAACAAAAACCCCTAAAGCATTCCTTTTAGAAATTCTCGGTGCCGAAATTCCAAGGGAGCAGAAAAGAATATTTATATATGCAACTACAGCTGTGTGGGTGCTATTGGACCAGAGATGAGGGATTATGGGGGAAAGCCTCACTTGTTTTTCCTCTCTGACATTTTATAGTGTACAGTTTGCGGCAACCCACTCCACCTGCCAAAAAAGAGGACATCACTTTTAATTTGACACGAAGCATACTGTATGTAGATTTGTGCAAATTGTGTCCTCTTCTGCAAAGGGGCCAGAGGGCCCAATCCACGCAGAGTGGTGGGCTCAAAAAAACCCAGCCAGCACCTCTTGTGGAGGGGTACCCGCCCATGCTGTGCCCTCGATCACCTGCCCCAGGAAGGGGCTCCAGGGCCCCCTTGCCATCTTCTTCTTCCCAGCCCAGTCCCCCCCACACACTTTAAAAAAAAGTTTTTATCTATACTTTTCAAGTTCATACATCCCATTAGCTTTACAATCAATTTAACATTTCCAAGTCTGACTTCCTTCCCCCTCTTTCTGCGGTTCCGTCAGTTAATTTTCTACTCTGCAGGTTATTACAATAATCCTGCCAATGTTTTTATCTGTTTGCAACTTATTCAAGGAACCATTTCCATTCTTTTTATAAAAAGTTCATCTTGATTTCTTATTCTTCCGGTAACTTTCGCCATCTCTGCATATTCCATAAGTATTTTTTATTATCCGTTCTCCCTTTGCTTCTTTCCATTTTCGGGCAAGTAGCATTCTTGCCGCTGCAGTCGCATAAACGAATAAATTTCTATATAATTTAGGCTAGAATTCCCAGTCCAGTTTCAAGCCGGCGCCGCCCCCGCCCCCCCCCCGGCTTCTCCCTTTGCGCCGGAGCCGCCCACTCGACGGCTTATCCTGCTCCACGGATGCCGCCTTGGGGGTCCGATCGCTTTTCCGACCCCCGGGAGGGAGAGAGGTGGTCCGGACGGAGGGGAAGCGCGTCCGACGGGTCTCCTTGGCCAGGACGGCGCGCCGGCGCTCGACTGCTGCGCCGATCGCGGACGGGGCGGGCGCAGCTTCGCCCGGCCGCGCGGCTCCTCCTTCCCGGGCGGCGCATGCCGGGAAGCGGCGGCGGCGTGCGCTCTCCCGACCGGAGCTTCCTCGGGGCGGTGCCGTCCCGGGGCCCGCCTCCCCGGGTTGAGGCCGAGGGGCCGCCGCCGCCGGACCAAGGGAGCGCCAGGACAGCGCGATCGCCCGCCCGCCCGCCTGCGCCTTCCCGCCGCCCTCCTCCCCGCGATGCCCGTCGGGGCCTCCCCGTCGGCCAAGACCCGCTACAGCCTGGTGGACGACCGGCACGACCTGCGCGTCCCGCTGCACAACGACGACGCCTTCCAGCACGGCATCGCCTTCGAGGCCAAGGTAGGCGACCGGCGGACGGGGCGAGAGGTCGAGAGGGCTCCTGAGCGCGTGCAGAAAGCGGAGGTGGTTTCTCCCAGCGGTGCATGGTAGTGGGGGGAAGCGCAATTGGCCTCATCTGTTCCTTGGGATGAGGTTGTGCGCTCTGCACGTGCTCCAGAGCACCCTTGCTCCCCATCTGGATGCCAGCCTCGACGGGGGAGAAGGGAGTGTAAAGGCGAGCCCGGGTTCGAGTCGAAGGAAAGAGCGCTTTGGACGGGGGTCCTGCTGTCTCGCAAGGCTCGCCCGTGCCAAGGTGAGGAGGTGGCTCCGAGTCTGCTTGTGCCCCGCGCAAAGGGCACGAGATCTGCCCAGGGAGTGGGCATGGAGCGAGCTGTCTTTCCTGGGCGCCCCTTCCTGGTGGCCTTTGCTGGGATCTCCAATAATAACCTCAAATATACCAGTTTATAATACAGTTATTAATAGCGATAGCCTGCTGGGATCTCCGAGTCCCGGAGTGGCACGGGAGCAGGTGCCCTTTGTCTCTTGTTTGCCAAGCAGGCAGGTGTGCCCTCTTCTTCCCCTCCCTGCCTGGAGAGAAAACAGGGCAGCGCTTACCCACCTGCCCTCTCCGCTCTTGGCTTGCTCTCAATCGGGAGGCCCTGGGCAAAGGCGGCTGGGCATCTCAGGTTGCTGGTGCCACCTTTGTGCTGGGGTCCCTGCCATGGCACTCGCAGGCGCTGCCCCCTTCATCGCAAGGGGGGGGGCTTTTGCTTCTCCATTCCCCTTTCAAAAGGGCATAGAGTTGAAGGACGAAGTTGAAACTCACTTTACTTTCCAGTCCTCGGTCAGTCAGAGCAATGGAGAGAAAGGGTGGGTGGGTGTGATTTTTTGGGGGGGGGAAAGATGGTGAGGGGGGATGTGGGGTGCCACCGGAGCCGAGGGAGAGAGGGGTGACATCTTCTTCTTCTTCTTTGGCGATCACTTGTAGCTGAGTAAGATTATCTTCCATAAACACGGTTTTAACAATGAGTCCATAAGTGACTGTGGAGGCCAGTTCTGGATCCACACGTCCTTCCACAGTGGGGACATTGGTTTCCGGGCGGGAGTTGATCACAGTGTGGATTTGCCAAGCGTGCCTTCCTCCTAGCGCATTTCTCCCTTGCGTCCTGAGTTTGAGTGTCTTCAAAGCCCATGACACCTTTGGAAAAGGCTGTTCTCCAGCTGGAGCGCTCGCAGGCCAGTGTTTCCCAGTTGTCAGTGTTTATACTACATTTTTTTTAGATTTGCCTTGAGAGAGTCTTTAAACCTCTTTTGTTGACCACCAGCATTACGCTTTCTGTTTTTTAAGTTCGGAATAGTTCTAGAGAAAGGAGGCTGGATCCAATAAAACGAGTAGCTGTTGAAATTGCATTTTTAAAATGTGTCGTTCCCCCCAAGCAACCCCTGTCCTGCTTCATCCTTCACCTCAGTCAGAAAGCTTTATCTCTGCCACATACTTTGGCACAACCTCATAATGTACCCTGACTGCATTATGCTGATCGCTCATTGCTTAAAACAATGATAACAACCTAAATGACAACAAAAACGATGACAACAACCTATTGCTCATTCCGCCTCTAAAGCATGCAGCACTGGCCTTATTATTGTCATTATTTATTGAATTTACATACCGCCCTATACCTGGGAGTCTCAGGGCGGTTCGCAGAATAAAATCAAGATATAAAACCACAAAATACATAATAAAAACAACCATCCAATAGCTCCCCCCAAAAAACACATTTTAACAGGGCATAGGATGTCAGCCAGGTCAACCAAAGGTCTGATTAAAAAGGAATGTGTTTGGCTGGCGCCTAAAGGTGTCTAATGAAGGCGCCAAGCGAACTTCCCTGGGGAGAGCATTCCGCAGACGGGGGGCCACTGCAGAAAAGGCCCCGTTCTTGTGTTGCCACCCTCCGAACCTCTCAAGGAGCATGAAGCACATGAAGGAGGGTCTCAGAAGATGATCTCGGGGTCTGGATAGGTTCATATGGAAAGAGGTGGTCATTGAGGTGTTGCAGACCTGAAGGTTTTATAGGTCAAAACCAGCACTTTGAATTGGGCCCGGAAACTAATTGGTAGCCAGTGCAGTTGGACCAGGATCGGTGTAATATGTTCAAACCGTCTTGCTCCGGTGAGCAACCTGGCTGCTGAATTCTGCCTTATCATAAGGTAAGCAAGGGCAGGAAGGAACGGAAGACAGAAGCAGGGATTGCATCTTAGCAGTGCCAGGGAGGGGAGTGTGGGAATAGGTTGGACTCATGAATATAGCAGCAGACCATCTGCTGTGGGGCTCAGTACGGAGACAACTTACCCATGTGAGTAAGTGTAAGAGCGGAACAAAATGGGCAAGTAAGAGGAAATTCGAGCATCCAGGGAGGGAATATTGTGATCTGCTTTGGAAAGACACTTGGTTTTGCAAAGCAGCATGCATTAAATAAATCAATAAATCAAATTAGGCGGACGTATTGCAGCAAACAACAGGGACGCTGCTGGCGCTGTGGGTTAAACCACAGAGCCTAGGACTTGCTGATCAGAAGGTTGGTAGTTCGAATCCCTGCGACGGGGTGAGCTTCCGTTGCTCGGTCCCAGCTCCTGCCAACCTAGCAGTTTGAAAGCACACCAGTGCAAGTAGATAAATAGGTACCGCTCTGGCGGGAAGGTAAACGGCGTTTCCGTGCGCTGCTCTGGTTCGCCAGAAGCGGCTTAGTCATGCTGGCCACATGACCCAGAAGCTGTATGCCGGCTCCCTCGGCCAATAAAGCAAGATGAGCGCTGCAACCCCAGAGTCGGCCACGACTAGACCTAATGGTCAGGGGTCCCTTTACCTTTACCTATTACAGCAAACAGACTCTGGGAGTTTTGTAACCTGCACGAGACAAAATCACAAAAAAGTCCACACCAGCAATTGGTACCCAGATGTCCCTTCATGCTTATGTATGTTCCATCCTATGTGTTATCTAACTTAGTCCTACATTTCCGTGTTGGATAAAAGTAAGTAATATTCATGAACGATGCCTTATTATGAATTTGGGCAGGTATTCCATTGCCCTCTAATCATTAGACTCCTGTTTGTCTCCCATAATCATCTCTCCCCCTCTTAAATTGCATGCAGTGATTATTTTCTTCTTCTTTTTTTAAAAAAAACATCAGGTTAGGCAAATTTCCACCTGTTCACCAATCCCCCGTTCATTCTTTCTGTAGTTGTGAGGCAGGGTTCTGACATCGCCCAGCCCTGACTAGTTCTGAATGTTGTCGCTCTTTTATTAATTTATTCATTTTACATGTGCATCAAAGCAATTAACAAACATGTCATTAAAACATTGTAGTATGTCATTATTGCTCTCTGCTATCATCATGAATTTGCACGTGTGACCCAGTCACTTCTGGCTACACGGGGCCTTGTCTTCGTTTTTTAATTTTTATTTCCGTAAACTGGCAACATGGGTTATGATGAACTTTAAAGCCCTAGTAGGCTTGCAAATAGTTGCCTTCCTGGTTGCTTAGGACAAATAAGAATTGCCTAGGTAACCAGGCAAGAACTTAGCTCTTTCTTGAGCACAAATGAATCACACAGATATTTTAGGGCAGGCAGACTTGGGTTTTGTTTGTTTGTTTATGATGGATATTTAGTTAGAGTTAAATACTGTGGGGGGTGTTATTATTTTTGTTTGTTACTATGTTATGCAATTTTGTGTTTTTATATTGTAAACTGCCCTGTGAGCCTTGGATAAAAGGTGAAATAAAATAAATGAATCAATCAATAAAATAACAGTTGGGCAGATTTTCACATGTTGGTTATTGTTAAGGAATTAACTTCACTGGAACAACAAAATGGTTTTGACTTTCCCCAACTCTCCATAATATAATGTCTCCCTTGCAGCAGTATTTCATATGTTTACTTCAGTCGGCGCCTCTCACCTTCCTTAGGGCAAGCAGAATTTAGTTCCACACATCTCATCTCATCGTTTCCCAAGCTTGGAATTTTAATGGGACTCCCTTCTGACTAGACCGCATTCACTTTTCTGATGTTTCCTTACCTGATTTTTTGAATACGTTTCATGCCATCTTTCCCGTGACATAAAAGCCACTTCTAGAAATCTAGTGGGAGTTTAGCACTCATTTCCATGTTAAACTGCTTCTGGGGAGGAAAAATCAGTTTGCAGTATTGTTAACCTGGAAAATAACGGGAGTTTTGCACTGCAATTTGGCAAGGTTTTCATGGCTCAAGCCGTGTGATGAATTTTGGGCTGATATTCCAGCATGCAGTTATTTCCTGCCAATTTTGTGAGTGAAATGGGGACAGACGGACTGGGGACAGAAGCCCTGCTATAGAATCAAGATCAATGAAATGCTGAATCTTCTTGTCAGCTGGGGAGATGGTTGTCCCAACAGCTAGCCTTATTTGAGGACTGTAGCCGTCAGTTAAGATATTGCTTCCCATTGCTAGAATGAAGTGGACAGGACAGTGGTGGGTGCAAAACACGACCAGATCCAGATGTTCTCCAGGTGATATGTGACTGAGTGTGTGGTTGACGGACACCATTACAGGAACATCAGAGATGTTGCTCTTCTCTGTGTGTATATGTGTTAATGCTTAGGATTCATGATGTCAAGTGCAAAGCATGGGGATGCTGAGCTGTACTGAAAAAATATAAGGTGTAAATGGCTTTAAAAGGGGATTGCAACTCTTAGGATGGGCAGTTCCAAGGTGCTGGCATTTTAGGCCATCTTCTGAATTTGCACTGCTTGCCCTTGAATTTCTTCGGAAGGTTCAGTTCTTCTTGGCAGGTTCAATTCTTCCGCCTCTCCACAGTTACACACATTAGCCTTGCTGACATATTTAGCATTCAATATTTCCATAGCTTGATATACAAAGTTCCTCTGATATCGATGTTTCCAAATGATGGGTTTTTCCCAGAAATGTTTTTGAGTAATCTTTCTGCATCCTTCTGATAACCTTTGTTGGTGATTTAGCAATGCGCTGTGGTCTCAACCACTAAGCCTCTTGGGCTTGCGAATCAGAAGGTTGGTGGTTCGAATCCCCGCGACAGGGTGAGCTCCCCTTGCTCTGTCCCAGCTCCTGCCAACCTACCAGTTCAAAAGCACGCCAGCGCAAGTAGATAAATAGGTACCGCTGTGGCGGGAAGGTGAACAGCGTTTCCGTGCACTCTGGTTTCCATCACGGTGTCTCATTGCGCCAGAAGCGGTTTAGTCCTGCTGGCCACATGACCCAGAAAGCTGTCTGCGGACAAACGTTGGCTCCCTTGGCCTGAAAGCGAGATGAGCACAGCAACCCCATAGTCTCATTTGACTGGACTTAACCGTCCAGGGGTCCTTTACCTTACCTTTACCTTATCCCCTCTCCCGCTGCTTTAAGTCTGAAAGAGCCCATATATTGGTGTTTGCAAGCAGGGTGTTCTGTTGTGCCAGAGGTGGCCAGATTCCTGTTCGAGATTCCATTCTACCTTTTGGTTCAGACGTGGAACTGTTGCATGTCACATCTCTGTTTACATTCCAGCACTGTTTGCTGGCATAAGCGGAACTTCTGTTGTGTTGCTTTTGCTTCTCTGTCTCTCTTGGAAGGACGGCAAAGAGAGACGACATGTTTCTTTGTCTTGATTTATGTTTAATAAATACGTAGTTTGTTAAGTATGTCTTCATATGCCTCAAGCCTCTTTCATTGCTCAGTTTTGCTCTGCTAAGTAAAGTGCGCCCATGTCAGCAGACTTGGGTCACTGATTTATGTCGCACCAGAGGTCAGAGGATCTTTGCAGCGTGGGGCTAGCCAGCTGGCCTTTTGACCCATGGGGTGGCAGTAAGACTGTGCTTTTAGAGCTGGACAACTGCTCTGACCTCTCATTATTCCCCACCCCCCATTTGCCATTATCTAGCATTGGGAACGATGAAGGTGAGATCATGAATGCCTATCTTCCCTGTGGTGGAACACGGTGGGGGGTGGGTATTGGTTCTTGTAGCCCTGAGAGGAGTGCAAAAGGGAGACAAGAGACTAGGAGGACCTCTAACCACGACACAGTCTTTCCCAGTGATCTGGGAACCCTGACTCTGGGGGAAATAGATAGAAATGCATCACGAGTTTTCCTATAATATCTGGGCTAATTTGATCGAAGGAGAGGGACTTGCCCAAGATCTCGCCTGAGATAGGTCAGGCCTGAAGCTGTGTTTTCCAGATCTAATCCCAACTTGTCATCAGTTCCTACTGGGCACAGAGCCAGTACAGTGGTACCTCGGGTTACAGACGCTTCAGGTTACAGACTCCACTAACCCCGAAATAGTACCTCGGGTTAAGAACTTTGCTTCAGGATGAGAACAGAAATTGTGCGGCGGCAGTGGGAGGCCCCATTAGCTAAAGTGGTACCTCAGGTTAAGAACAGTTTCAGGTTAAGAATGGACCTCCGGAACAATTTTAATTCTTAACCCGAGGTACCACTGTAAAACTCCGCAACTGGGTGTTCATAAACAAAGCATCATCTTCATGCCATCTGTGTATAAGACCACTTTTCACAGCGGTGGCTAAGCTCTGCCCGCCATGGGGATATTGGGTTCCCCCCAGATCTCCCCCATTGGCTGCCCAGGCTGGCTGGCTGGGGCTGATGTACGTTGGAGCCCAATGACACCCAAAAGGCCACAGATCTGCCACCCACGTTGTACAACTGCTACACTCCGTAAAAACTCTTTGCTGAAATATTTTGGCAGCAGGTTCCTCCACCCAGTTTGGGGTGAGTTAATTACTACTCTATCTAAATCTCATTTCCTCTGGTTTTGGATTGTGGAACAATTCATTTCATGTCGGAAAGAACAACGACAAAAAGTTCACAAAGGAGAGCAGGGTGGTGGCAGGCAGGTGGGCAAATGCCAGCTCTCTGGTTAGGTTTCAGGACTAGCAAAGTTGCATGTGCTGTTCAAACAACGGAGGAGAGGGAGAGAAGTCTATGCAAAGAGCTGAAGTCTGTGCGAAGAGGCAAAAGACATGTGAAGATTCCTTTCATAGCAAGACTGAGTTTGGGAGTGGGGAGAAAGGGTTTTATTCTGCCAGGAGAACTAATTTGGCAGCAGAAGAAGATGGCATTTTCATATTATAAATGGCATGCATTCCCAGGACCACATTACTCCTGCTCTGGCTTTTTAAATACCTTCCAACAGTTCTACATGTTTTATTTTGCAACCAGGACGTGGGTGGCGTTGTGGTCTAAACCACGGAGCCTCTTGGGCTTGCCAATCAGAAGGTTGGCGGGTCGAATCCCTGTGACGGGGTGAGCTCCTGTTGCTCTGTCCCAGCTCCTGCGCTTCCGTGCGCTCTGGTTTCCATTGCGCCAGAAGTGGTTTAGTCATGCTGGCCACATGACCCACAAAGCTGTCTGTGGGCAAACATTGGCTCCCTCGGCCTGAAAGCGAGATGAGTGCCGCAATCCCATAGTCGCCTTTCACTGGACATAACCGACCAGGGGTCCTTTACCTTTTTTTAAAACCTATGAAAGGAGCCATGGTGGGAATAGGAAACAACACTGCAAATTTACTGTCAGATATCAACTACTGGAGTAAAATATTACTGAGCATGAACTATGCACATCAGATATTTAAAAAATATTCTCCATTAACATTTGTAAATAATAATTATGAGAATTTTTGGAAGCACCACTCTTAGGGCAAGCAGAAATTCAGCAGATGATATTTTCCCCATTGTTGCTGCTGCAGGGCTGAATTCTTAGTAAAGGTAAAGGGATCCCTGACAGTTAAGTCCAGTCGCGAATGACTCTGGAGTTGCGGCGCTCATCTCGCTTTACTGGCCAAGGGAGCCGGCATTTGTCCGCAGACAGTTTTTCCGGGTTATGTGGCCAGCATGACTAAGCCGCTTCTGGCAAAACCAGAGCAGCACATGGAAACGCTATTTACCTTCCCGCTGGAGTGGTACCTATTTATCTACTTGCACTTTGACGTGCTTTCGAACTGCTAGGTTGGCAGGAGCTGGGACCGAACAACGGGAGCTCAACCCGTTGCGGCGATTAGAACTGCTGACCTTCCGATCGGCAAGCCCAAAGCTCAGTGGTTTACATCACAGCGCCACCCGCTTCCCCTAGATTCTTACTACCTAGCTCTTAAGACATAGTGCCTCTTTTAAGAAACAAAAACCCCAAAACCTATTCACATGAAGAGTTAAACACAACTAAACCCAGTGGAATCATTGCGCTGAAGAACACCAACTCTTTATAGGACTGGACTGTGATCCATCCAGCTCCTCTGAGTGAATTGTAATTCTGGTCTACTCAGATTGAAGTTTGCATGTGAGATGATGAACTGTTTGGACATGTATGTGCTTAGGTACAGTTAAAGAAAGATGGTTAAACATTGTGCAGCGTTGCCTTGTTCATATTTTCTCAGCCATTCCATCCCATAACTGCCCCCCCCCATGCATGTGCCTTTTCTCCATGCATGAGCCCTGATTAAGATATTCTTAAAGTTAAAGAGTAGGCAATTTAGGGTGTCGGCCTAAGTGCACAGCAGTTAGTGGCTGGCAAGGAGAGAGTTGAGATTTGGTTGAGATGGAGATAAGATAGGTGACAATTCCCTTGTGCGTCTCCTTGCCTCTTTCAGGATGTTTAGCGCTGGACCCAAATGCCTTCCAGTCTGTTCCTTCTGCTACTCAATGCAAGATTGGTGCTAATCTGCATTTGGGACTATAATTGAAAAGCATTCCTGTTTCTCAAATTGCAGGGAGTATGATTTTGAATTAAGTACGAGGAACCTGAAAGGGGAGTTTAGAACCAGAACTGGCTCCCCAGGAGGTTGTGAAATCATCTGCCTTGAGAAAGTTTTCCAGAAAGGAGAAGTTACTGGGGTGGTTTAGACACAGGTGGTCACAGGGACTCGGAAACGCTGTGAAAGGATGGGAAAATGATTCCCCCAACCATGAAAGCCTTTTCTCCCCAAGCAATTGAGGGGGAGGGTGAAAGTGGACTACAAGGGCCCGGTACAAACCCTCCCAAGTGTCCCTGTTTTCCAGGGACAGTCCCAGATTAACAGAAGCCATCCCGGTTTCTGATTTGATCCCGGAATGTCCCGCTTTTCCTTAGGACATGCCAGTTTTCATCGGTGAAATGTTGGAGGGTCTGGAGTTATGTGACCTTCAAGTCAAGGAGATAAGATATAGACTTTAGGAGAGATCTGCCCTGTATTGGGTAGGTTTTTTTTAATGCTTAATATTTCATTATGTTTATTTATTTGGTTTTTCAGATTACAGTTTTACAACCGCATATCCAACATACAACGTAAAAAACAAGATCCTGAAGAATCTCCTGGACTGCTCCCCATTGTGGGTCCTATTGTTGATCATTTCCTCCTGTATCTTTTATAATAATCCAATTCTTTTATCTCTCCATTGTTTCCAAAATTCACCATTAAACTGCAAGTCATATTCCAACCCTACAAATGATTTTAACTGTTTACAATGGTCTTTAAGATAAATTATGAATTTTCCCCATTTTGGCATAATCCATCATCTTGATCTGCCATTCTTCTCTGGTAGGGACTTTATCTTCTTTCCATCTCTGGGCCAATAACATCCGTGCAGCCGTGGTCACATACATAAATAGTCTTTTCTGCTCCCTTGGGATTTCGGCACCTAAAATTCCCAAAAGAAAGGCCTCATGGGTTTTTTTAATAGAAAAGGTTATTTTAAATATATATTTTTCAGTTCATTATATATCAGTTTGTTTGTTTTGAAGGGAAGGAAGGTTCAAGGAGTACTGCCTCCCCCTTGCACATATCTAAAGCAGCCGCCAGTCAGGATTCTCTTCTGATAGAAAAGGGCTTTAACAGGTGGGTGATGTCCAAGGCCGTCTTAAGCATATCCAGCGCCGTGGTGCAAAGATCTCTCTGGCAACTCCAAAACAAGGGAGGGGGTGTGGAAAATGTCCTCTGCCTCCCCCACTGCCCCGATCCCCGGCGTGGTGGCGGCGATCAAGCAGGAAAACGGGCTGGCGGACATACTCTCTGGCATCAGGGCGCCCGAGAAGGCAGCCCAGGAAAGCTGTGCACTGCCTTTCTCCAGAAAGCAGGAGACGGACAACGGACCGGGAACAGGGATGCAGAGGTTTGGGAGGGAAGCTGCGCTCCAGCCAGCCACACACCGCATTTTTCGCTCTATAAGACGCACCCGGCCATAAGACGCACCTAGTTTTTAGAGGAGGAAAACAAGAAAAAAAATATTCTGAATCAAATGTTGTTAAAGAGGAAGGATCAGGCTAAGGAGCCGCTGGTCCGTCCGCCCCTTTGGGGAAGCTGGATCTGCTGGCCACCTAACAGCGTTGTCCCTGCTGGGGGGATCGGAGGAGGCGGGCAAGGCGAAGCGACACTCTTCAGCGAAGCGGGAGGAGGAAAGGAAGGGAGCCCTTAGGGAGCTGCTCTGCTCTGCTCCGCTCTGCTGAACCCAGCAGAGCAAGAGGGATTGTTGCACAGCGCCTCTTGGTCCGCTGGCTTCCCAGCGAAGCAGGATGAGGGGCGGAAGGGGCTCGCTAAGGCCTCCCTTCCGTCCCTCATCGTGCATCTCTGTGAAGGCAGCACAGCAGGAGGCTGCACAGCTCTCGCTCTTCCTCTGCTGGGTTCAGCGATAGCTGCGCAGCCTGCATTCGCCCCATAAGATGCACACACATCCCCCCTTACTTTTTAGGAGGAAAAAAGTGCGTCTTATACAGTGAAAAATACAGTAGTTGGCGGGGCGCAGCTGGCGGGCGTGCAGGGAAAGGGGAGGCTGCTGGCAAAGCTGTGCAGCTCCCCCACTCGCTAGGGCATCCCTGAGAGGCCGGCACCCTGGTGCAATGGACCACTAAGGCCAATGGGAAAGACGGCTCTGGTGATGTCTCTGAAACACTCTTTGTCAGGGCTACATTACCAGCCTATGTGCTGCTTATATGAGAAAGATAAGGAGTGGAGAGAAGGGGTGGCTTTGTTGCTTAGCCTAACACACAGCATGCGTCCCTTGATTTCTTAATGGTTCATTTTACATATCAAAAATCCCTGCATATTTTACAAAAACTATACCATTCCGCATTCCATTATAGCATCCATCAAAACTTGTGTACACTGTTGAATTTATCTCAGTGCCGCCAGCGTTTCCAGCTGTAAACAGTTCAAGGGCCGTCTTAAGCATATCCGGCGCCTTGGTGCAAAGATCCCCGGCGCCCCCCTTTTCCCAGAGTTTTCGACCTTTTTTTAGGGCTGGAGGAGGCGGGCAGCGACTGGAGGGCGGCTCCTCCAGTGGGGAAGAGGCGGAGGCTGGACGCGGCGCCTCCTGGCTCAGCTGGCCGCTTCGTGCTGCAGTGGCCACGGCAGGCAGCACACTGAGCGAGTGGGCCTGCGCCAAGTGAGCGAGGGCGCGTGCGCCGCTCCCGCTGAGTGCCGGCTCAGTTTTTTCCCTTTCAGCCTTCTGGCGCCCTGCAGAATTCAGCACCTGCAGGCTAAAAGGGAAAAAACCAACACGACACTCAACGGGAGTGGTGCATGCACCCTCGCTCACTCAGCAAGCTTGTTCAGTGTTCCCCGGACTCTCACTTGGCGCCCTGCGCCACCAGCCTCTATGGGTAACATGGGCTGGTTACTTCCCATATATTCAATAAAGCTTTTCCAATCTTCTTGTTCTCTTATTCCATAAATTAAGTTTGCAAGCTGTGCATATTGAGTCAACTAAGGTTGCCAATCTTCTTTGCTTGGGACCACGCTCGTTTTCCATTTTTGGGCTAATGAAACAAGGGCTGTAGTAGTGGCATACATAAATAACCTTTTTTGACACCTGGGAATTTCAGTCTGAATTATCCCCAACAGAAAGGACTCTAGTTTTTTGGGGGGAAAGTACTTTAAACATTTTTTTCACTTCATTAGGCATCATTTCCCAATACTCTTTTACCCTTTTACATGTCTTCTTGTTGTTGTTTAGTCGTTTAGTCGTGTCCGACTCTTCGTGACCCCATGGACCAGAGCACGCCAGGCACTCCTGTCTTCCACTGCCTCCCGCAGTTTGGTCAAACTCATTTTAGTAGCTTCGAGAACACTGTCCAACCATCTTGTCGTCTGCCATCCCCTTCTCCTTGTGCCCTTCATCTTTCCCAACATCAGGGTCTTTTCCAGGGAGTCTTCTCTTCTCATGAGGTGGCCGAAGTATTGGAGCCTCAGCTTCAGGATCTGTCCTTCCAGTGAGCACTCAGGGCTGATTTCCTTCTTCTTGCAGTCCATGGAACTCTCAAGAGTCTCCTCCAGCACCATAATTCAAAAGCATCAATTCTTCGGCGATCAGCCTTCTTTATGGTCCAGCTCTCACTTCCACACATCACTACTGGGAAAACCATAGCTTTTACTATATGGAACTTTGTTGGCAAGGTGATGTCTCTGCTTTTTAAGATATGCTTCTACCACATATCAAAGAACGTTCCCTCCAGCTCTTTGCATCTCCAGCACTTAACTGATTCATTCTTATACATTCTTAGCAAGCCTACTCGGAGCAGGCAGAAGGTGCACTTCCTAAAAAGTTAAGACGGAGTCATCGCATGAATCAGACGGTCCTTTGAGGTTTCCTGTTCGCTGGCTAGCTTCTGTTCCCGCATCCTTCTGATTGTACACCCTACTGTTCCTTTTTTTAAATGTCCCCTTCAGTCATGTGTTTCTGCTCCACATCTCGACCACATCACCTCTGCTTGTGTGATTCAGAAACCGTGGGATGGAAGAGAGCTGGCTTCCTCAGTGCCACAGGATAAACGGACTCCCATTCGTGAATGAGTCCTTCCTTCCTATACGGAGGAACAGGCAGACGGACATCCAGCCTGGAGAGTTTGGGATAAGGACACAGAGGGGGGGGTGCTTGTTGCAAATTAGAATTCATTCATTCTGAGTCTTTCTCATCCAGCAATGGTATCACCAATGTAGGGAAGCTTTTACCAGTTCTTTATTTTACTGGTAGATAAATAGATGGATAGGGGCGCAGGTGGTGCTGTGGGTTAAACCACAGTGCCTAGGACTTGCCGATCAGAAGGTCGGCGGTTTGAATCCCCGCGATGGGGTGAGCTCCCGTTGCTCGGTCCCAGCTCCTGCCAACCTAGCAGTTCGAAAGCACGTCAAAGTGCAAGTAGATAAATAAAAACTGCTCTGGCAGGAAGGTAAATGGTGTTTACGTGCGCTGCTGTGGTTCGCCAGAAGCGGCTTAGTCATGCTGGCCACATGACCCGGAAGGTCATAGATGGATGGATATAACATGTAACTAGAGAGATGATAGATGCAGCACATAACTATTAAATTAAATTAATACATATTAAATTAATGAATTAAACACATGCACACAGATAAATACATTTTTACATCAGAGCAAAAGCACCGTATGGATATCTTCCTCTTGAAAGTTATCATTCCATGTGTGGAAAATAACGTCTTCTCGTTTTGAGCATCCTGCTTACTTGATTACTTGGCCTTTTGTAATACAGTGGTACCTCGGGTTAAGTACTTAATTTTTCCGGAGGTCCATTCTTAACCTGAAACTGTTCTTAACCTGAAGACCACTTTAGCTAATGGGGCCTCCTGCTGCTGCCGCGCCGCCGGAGCACGATTTCTGTTCTCATCCTGAAGCAAAGTTCTTAACCTGAGGTACAATTTCTGGGTTAGCAGAGTCTGTAACCTGAAGCGTATTTAACCCGAGGTACCACTGTACATTAAATGCACAACTAGTATGCCGCATATTCTTTCAAACCATTCTCAGATCAATGGAGTTTGTGCTTTTGTCCCAAGACAAGTACAGGGTCCCACCCGCCCACCCCTGCCCCAGGAATAATAAATTGAACACAACTTTCAGATCTACCTCTCATGTTATATCTTTCAGATTGCCTAACGGTATCCCTGCGATAATAAGTATTTAGTTATTTCATTGATAAAAGTTATGGACTATAATCCAGAAAATCTTGATTACTGGGCAGTTCCAGAATATAGGTATTGGATCTGCTTGAGAAGTATTACATTCCCAGCAGTTACTTTGCATTCTAAATTAAAAACCCCATTTTAATTCTGTTTCCAGTAGGAAAGCAATGCCCCAATAGTCCAAGCAATCTTATCTATCTATCTACCTACCTACCTACCTACCTACCTATTTTCTGTACAGTGGTACCTCTACTTATGAGCACCTCTGGTTATGTATCCTTCAGGATACGGACGCGGCAAGCCTGGAAGTATTTTTCTGGGTTTCGCCGCATGCGCAGAAGCTCCCTGCCATGCGCTTGTGCAGAACAGACACCTCCGGTTGTGAAAACCTCAGGATCTGACCGGCGTTCCAGAACGGATCCTGCCCACAACCGGAGGTACCACTTTGCTGTCCTTCATCTGAGGCCACAGGTGGTACACAACGTAAAGACACAAACACACATAACATAGTAACAGACACTATCTCCCCCATCCCGCTTTCAAAAGGCCATAGATGGTTTAATGGTCCGTATAGTTAAAGCTATGGTTTTCCCAGTAGTGATGTATGGAAGTGAGAGCTGGACCATCAAGAAGGCTGATCGCCAAAGAATTGATGCTTTTGAATTGTGGTGCTGGAGGAGACTCTTGAGAGTCCCATGGACTGCAAGAAGATCAAACGCATCCATTCTTAAGGAAATCAGCCCTGAGTGCTCACTGGAAGGACAGATCCTGAAGCTGAGGCTCCAATACTTTGGCCACCCCTCACGAGAAGAGAGGACTCCCTGGAAAAGACCCTGATGTTGGGAAAGATGGAGGGCACAAGGAGAAGGGGACGACAGAGGACGAGATGGCTGGGCAGTGTTCTCGAAGTTACAAACATGAGTTTGGCCAAACTGCGGGAGGCAGTGGAAGACAGGAGTGCCTGGCGTGCTCTGGTCCATGGGGTCACAAAGAGTCGGACACGACTAAACAACAACAGATGCTTTAATTCTACAGTGATGTGAATTTGCTTCTCGTACCATTGTTCTGTGCCGGAATTTTTCATACGGTTCATTCCCCCCAGTGACGGTTTGCTGTTTTCGGAGGCAAAATGCCATTTGCCACAAATCTTGTCAGGTTTGGAATTTTGCTTCTGAAACCTGACCAATGAATGCTTAAAGAAAAGGAAAATTAATCTCTAATTTGTTCAAGACTTCATTAGCTTGTTAACATTCTTTATTCTTCGTTTCCGCCCTAAAACCTGCAGATTTTAAATTGCATTGCAATCAGGAGTGTTGAAAGTAATCAGATATTTGTGAGGGAAGTACAAATAGGAACAATTTGTTCAGTTCCCTTCCCTTTATTTATTCCTGCGCTGCTGCCCACAAGAGCTGTAACTCGGTTAAGGAGATTTTATTTGATTGAATCTCCATCGAGTAATCAACCCATTTAAATTTGCAGTATTTTTTAAATACCGTATTTTTCGCTCTATTGGACGCACCGGACCATAGGACGCACCGGACCATAGGAGGGGGAGAAAAGGGGAAAAAAAATTTATTGTTCTCCCCCTCTAAAACAAGGTGCGTTCTGTGCATTCAAGGTGCGTTCACTGGAAGCCTCTGGCTTTGGGTTCCTTTCGACCTGCTCTTTGGGGCTGGCGGGGGGGAGCGCTCCGCCTCCCCGCTGTCCCCCGAGCTTGTGGGGCTGGCGGTGGGGAGAAGCGCTGCTTTCCCCACCGCCAGCCTCCAAACCAGGTCGGGTTTGGAGGCTGCTATCCGCAAGCCTTGGGAGCCCGGCGGAAACTCCTGCCGCGCTTCGAAGGCTTGCGGATAGCTTCCTGAAGCCTGGAGAGCGAGAGGGGTCGGTGCGCACCGACCCCTCTCGCTCTCCAGGCTTCAGCGAAAGCCTGCATTCGCTCCATAGGACGCGCACACATTTCCCTTTCATTTTTGGAGGGGGAAAATGCGTCCTATGGAGCGAAAAATACGGTACTTTGGTGGTTTGCAGAGTTTTGTGGCAGACCTCCTGTTCTGCACGAAGTGGGCCCTGTTCTTAACCCCTGACATCTCCAGCTGCCTCATGAACAGAAGAGTCGCTGCCAGTCCGAGCAGGAAATACTGAGCCAGGTGGAGCTGTGGCCTGACTCAAAAATAAGGCAGCTTACTGTCTTGTTCAGGTGATGGCCACTTGCGTTGTGGGAGGCAGAGTATTTTAGAGGCCTTTCCATTCATTCATTAGGTTGATTGGTTGGTCTTTCAGATTAAAGTTGTACAATTTACAATAAAGTAAATTGGACTACTGCAATTAGCTCTACGTGGGGCTACCTAGGAAGGTGACCTGCAAACTGCAATTAATCCAGAATGCGGCAGCTAGACTGGTGACTGGGAGCAGCCACTGGGACCACATAACACCGGTCCTGAGAGATCTGCATTGGCTCCCAGTACATTTCTGAGCACAATTCAAAGTGTTGGTGCTGACCTTTAAAGCCCTAAACGCCCTCGGTCCTGTGTACCTGAAGGAGCATCTCCGCCCCCATCGTTCTGCCCAGACACTAAGATCCAGCGCCAAGGGCCTTCTGGCGGTTCCCTCATTTCGAGAAGTGAGGTTACATGGAACCAGGCAAAGGGCCTTCTTGGTAGTGGCACCCGCCCTGTGGAACACCCTCCCTTCAGATGTGAAGGAAATAAGCAGCTATCCTATCTTTAAAAGACAAAGGCAGCCCTGTTCAGGGAAGTTTTTAATATTTAATGCTGTACTGTTTTTAACATTTGATTGGGAACCACCCAGAGTGGCTGGGGAAACTCAGCCAGATGGGCAGGGTATAAATAATTACTATTATTATTATTATTATTATTATTATTATTATTATTATTATTATTATCATCACCATCATCACATACCCAACATACAACATAAAGACAAGATTCCGAAGAATCTCCTGGACTTCCTTGCTCCCCTTTGTAGGTCCTATTCTTAGTCATTTCCTCCTGCATCTTTTATAATAATCCTAAATCTTTTATCTCCATTGTATCCAAAATTCACCATTAAACTACAAGTGTCATTCCAATCCCACTAACGGTTTTAGCTGTTTACAATGGTCTTTAAGATAAATTTTTAATTTCCCCCATTCCTTATTAAAATTGTACTCTTCCTGATTTCTGATTCTTCTGGTCATTTTTTGCCATTTCGACATAGTCCATCAACTTCATCTGCCATTCTTCTCTGGTATGGACTTTATCTTCTTTCCATCTCTGGGCCAATAACATCTGTGCAGCCGTGGTCACATAAATATTCTTTTTTGCTCCCTTGGGATTTCGGCATCTAGGGTTCCAAAATGAAAGGCTTCGGATTTTTTTTTAGAAAAAGTTATTTTAAACATTTTTTTTCAATTCATTATATATCATTTCCGAAAATTCTTTTACTACCTTACATTTCCACCACATACGATAAAAGGTGCCTTCTTTTTCCTTTTACAGATAGGTAGCCGTGTTGGTCTGCCATAGTCAAAACAAAACAAAATCCTTCCAGTAGCACCTTAAAGACCAACTAAGTTAGTTCTTGAACTAACTTAGTTGGTCTTTAAGGTGCTACTGGAAGGAATTTTTTTTTTCTTTTTCCTTATACATTTGACCCTGTTTTATACATTTTTGCTAAGCTACTGGGAGTTAAATACCAACGGTACATCATTTTCATATCATTCTCTTTCCGCGTGTAACATGCTGTGAATTTTAAATCCCACTTCCATAACTTCTCCCATGCTGTAAGTTGTATATTATACCCAAAATCCCTCGCTTCACGGAAGCCTCTTTTAGAGCGGTGCTTGCCATCTGCACTTTTTGCCCGCATTTGCATTAAAAACAACACATTCAATATATGTGTATTAGAATTCTGCTGCCTGTTTTAATCAGGGACCTTTTTAGCTGATTAAAAGCATTTCATCCAAGGGGATCAGCTCTAGTGCTAGTGATGTCTTGAGCTTACTGAGGCCAAGCATATATTCTGTATTGGTCCTCTCTGCACAACTTGCTTAGGCATTTAGAGTTGTAGTAACGTGTTGTTATTGTTAAGTCGTTTAGTCGTGTCCGACTCTTCGTGACCCCATGGACCAGAGCATGCCAGGCACTCCTGTCCTCCACTGCCTCCCGCAGTTTGGTCAGACTCATGTTTGTAGCTTTGAGAACGCTGTCCAACCATCTCGTCCTCTGTCGTCCCCTTCTCCTTGTGCCCTCCATCTTTCCCAGCATCAGGGTCTTTTCCAGGGAGTCTTCTCTTCTCATGAGGTGGCCAAAGTACTGGAGTCTCAGCTTCAGGATCTGTCCTTCCAGTGAGCACCCAGGGCTGATTTCCTTAAGGATGGAGAGGGTTGATCTTCTTGCCGTCCATGGGACTCTCAAGGGTCTCTTCCAGCACCATAATTCAAAAGCATCAATTCTTCGGCGATCAGCCTTCTTTATGGTCCAGCTCTCACTTCCATACATCACTGCTGGGAAAACCATAGCTTTAACTATACAGACCATTAAACCATCTATGGCCTTTTGAAAGTGGGTTGGGGGAGAAGTTAGAAAGCATGAAGTGCAAGTAGATAAATAGGTACCACTCTAGCGGGAAGGCAAATGGCGTTTCCGTGTGCTGCTCTGGTTCGCCAGAAGCGGCTTACTCATGCCAGCCACATGACCCGGAAGCTGTACGCCGGCTCCCTTGGCCAATAAAGCGAGATGAGCGCCGCAACCCCAGAGTCGGCCTCAACTGGACCTAATGGTCAGGGGTCCCTTTACCTTTACCTAGACCATTTATCATTCTATTATTGCATCCATCAAAGCTTGTTTACACTGCTGAATTTATCTTAATGCTGTCAGCGACACTTCCCCCCATTCACCTGTTGGGGGCACGGTTAGTGAGCAGAGGTCAAGCCCTGTGGTCCAGGTGGGAGCCAGGTTCTGTAGGGGATTTCTGATTCTTCCTGCCATTTTTGGTATAATCCATCAACTTAATCTGCCATTCTTTTCTGGTAGGGACTTTTATCTTCCCTGCCAGAGCCACACTTCTTGTCACATGGAATATCTGTACAAGGATCAGGATCGCTGGTGTTTTTGCTATTGCTTCCGTTTTGAAAGTACTGCCTAAAACTGCTTAACATCACTTGGGGGAACAAAGTTGGGATAAGCAGTGGGACATAAACTCTGTCCTCTCCCATGTTATTTCCCTAAACTAAACCACGCCAATAAATGCTTGAAACTGCTATTAGAGCTCTCTCGGAGAGAAAAAAGACAGGTATACAACAGTGATAAGAGAGGCAGAGAGAGATATAACTGTTTTTAAACTAAGTCAAATGGAATTTGCACAGAAAGTTTGCAATTAAAGGCAGATGGTTTGACTAACAGGGTTATATTTTTGTGAGATGTGGGGCCAGAAAGCCAGAAGCCTTTGTGTGTGTGTGTGAAGCAGACCGTCCTGTATCCTGAATGGAACTTTCCCAGGAGATAGCTAGAAAATTAATAGGGGGTACTTGATTAGTAAAAGAGACCCTTTGCAGTAAAATGAGGCCATCTGGATATAAACTAGCTGGGTTTACAGATCTCTCCCCCCTTTTGAAAGCTCAGCTAAGGATGTCCTGCAAGTGGAACGGTGCTTCAGTATTTTATTACTGGCCTTTGCACATTGTTCACAATATTTACAATATTTACATGCCATTCCTTAGCCCCTTCCCCGAAAAGAAGACCTCCCTGTTTGTTTGAGATATGTTTGGGAAAGTTGCAGCTACTAAATCTGAATATACACCCAATTTTATTGTAGTTATTTCACAGAACAGTCCTGTACATGCTTCTGAGAAATGAGTCCTATTGAGTTCAGTGGGGCTTACTCCTAAATGGGTATAGGATAGGGCTAATTTGTCTGGGTCAGGAATGGCACAACTTAGGTGCCACCACAGAGAAGTCCCTGGTGAAGATCTTAATTTATGGCAGGTTTACATGGGAGCAGATGGTCCTCTGGTTCATTGTAGTTCTGAGTTGTGGGATTTGCTGTTTTGTAGGGTGGCGCTGTGGGTTAAACCACAGAGCCTAGGACTTGCCAATCAGAAGGCCGGCGGTTCGAATCCCCGCAATGGGGTGAGCTCCCGTTGGTCGGTCCCTGCTCCTGCCAACCTAGCAGTTCGAAAGCACATCACAGTGCAAGTAGATAAATAGGTACCACTCCGGCGGGAAGGTAAACGGCGTTTCCGTGCGCTGCTCTGGTTCGCCAGAAGCGGCTTAGTCATGCTGGCCACATGACCCGGAAGCTGTACGCCGGCTTCCTCAGCCAATAAAGCGAGATGAGCACCGCAACCCCAGAGTCGGTCACGACTGGACCTAATGGTCAGGGGTCCCTTTACCTTTGCCCTTAGGATGGTGAGAGGAATTCTTCAGCAGAAGCAAGGAAGCCACTACTCACTTTTAAGAAACTAAACTAGGGTTCTCACATTAAGCTCTTGGGTGTCATGACTTGTCGTCTTCCTGTTCTGCTGTAGCATCAACATTCAAATCAAATGAAATCAAGCTGTTAGACTACACCGAAATTTTTACAATTTATTTAGCAGACCACTGTAAACAAATGAAAACATTAGCAGCAGCGTGGATAAAAATCAATGATTTTTTAAAAACCAACAACAGATTTTTTTTAATTTAAATCGGATTTTTAAAATAAAATGCTTTTGGAGGAAAAATCTTTCTAAAGATAGTTTTCTATTTAGGTTACATTATAGTCCAAAGGCTATTCATCAGGAAATAAGGATTTGTTTTAAGTTTTTCACGTGTGCTAAAATTCAGTCTAAGTTGTTTGTTGTTGTTTTTTAAAAAAGTTTAACCACATCAGTTAACAAACATGGATACATATGCTATAACATTTCTGCTTTAGTTAAATAAATTGTTTAAATTGTTATTAAGGAAATGATTATTTTTCTCCTTCCAATAAAGTACAGCAGAAAAGTTGTCCATATATAAACAGTTAACTTATTAGACCTCACAATAATTTAATAATTATCTGTCTATGTATTTCTAATAGTATAACCAAATCAGTATTTTTTGATATAACTGTAAAAACTGCTCTGAAAAATTATTATTCCATATTATTCCAAAAATGAAACCTTCATCTGGTTGTAAATATTAAGATTATACCAGCAAGAATGAGTCTTTCTGTAAAAAAAAGAAGAAAAAAGATTTAAATCCAGTCTTACTGACTAGTGATTTAAATCGATTTGATTTTAATCAAATCCACCCTGATTAGCAGGATTTTAATCTCACTTGTAATGTAACAAATCATATGTATAATATGGATAGATACAAAATATTAATTATGAAATAATATGCAGTTGAAAACGTTGACAATAGGACCCATGGAGGGGATTGGGGGAGGTCTCAAAATTCAGAGAAATCTCTCTATATGGATATGTATTTGGTTTTGTTATAAAACTGATATTTTGTAAAAATCAAATAAAAACGATTTTAAAAACACCCAAAACATTCAAATCAGCCAGATCCTAGAAACAGAACATTTCCCCCCCAGTGGGATAGCTTTGATGAAATACCATCCCATAGTAGAAAGTTTCATGCCTGCTCAGAGGAATTAAATGTTGTGCATTTTGCTGGCATTGTAGCGTTGGAAGAATGAGAATGCCCCATCCCTTAGTCTGAGGACCAAGCCTTGTTTGCCCTCTGTGAACTGCCAACATCATCAAAACCATTGAGTTTCTGAAGTTTGCCAAGACATCAGAGAGGCGAAGCAAACAACAGCAGCAAGAATACTTATCGCAAAGTATTGGAAGACACAAGATCTACCCACCCTGGAAGAATGGCAGATGAAAGCGATAGACTACATGGAACTGGCGGAAATGACTGGCAGAATCCGAGACCAGGGAGAAGAGTTGGTGGAAGAAGATTGGAAGAAATTTAAAGACTATTTGCAGAAACACTGTAAAATTAATGAAACTTTAAATGATGTTGGACTGAAATGAAACGGTTTTAGTAACGGGGTTAAAAAGAATATGTAAAAATGGGTTGATAATCAGATGAAAATACGAAGTTACAATATGTTAAGATATAGAAGTAAGATGAAATAAAGAGGGAAAGGATTTGCTGAACCAACCTTGTGAACTGGAATACAGAAAAGGGAGGTGCGAGGAGGTCAGGGAAATAAGTAAATGAAATATAAGATATGAAAAGAATGACTTGTTTTTAACTGTCTTGTATTTTTTATGTATTTTGTATTTTTCCTTTGTAATTTTGTACCTTTTTTACCTTTTACGTTTTCTTTTTTTCTTGTTCTGTAACTTTTCATTTTGTTTGTAAAACTTTAATAAATATTATTTAAAAAAAACAACAGAGAGGCGAAGCAAAATACAGCCCTCCTTGCCACCTGGTTCTGTATGCTAAAACCAAGTTTAGATAGTATCTTTCATAGTTCTTGGCTCCCAACCAACATAGCTCTGAAGTTGGCCAATGGTTGTATCTTTGGGCATCATTCAGCTGAAAAATGGTGCAAGCAGAGCAATTTCTGCTTGTGCAAAAAGACTCCCCCCCCCCATCCATGTGCCCCCTTTGCCATCCCCACATGTACTTGGAGAGGGGTTGGGGAAAAACTCAACAATGGCAAGTCCCATTGTGGAAGTAAAAGTAATTCCAACATATTTGAATGTCACCTTTTGCTTAGTACAGTGGTACCTCGGGTTACATACGCTTCAGGTTACAGACGCTTCAGGTTACAGACTCCGCTAACCCAGAAATAGTACCTCAGGTTAAGAACTTTGCTTCAGGATGAGAACAGAAATCGTGCTTGGGCGGCAGCAGGAGGCTCCATTAGCTAAAGTGGTGCTTCAGGTTAAGAACAGTTTCAGGTTAAGAGCCGACCTCCGTAACGAATTAAGTGCTTAACCCGAGGTACCACTGTATTATAAAAAAGGTAAAATCAATAAAAACTATACGCTTAAAATGTCAAATTCAAAATAATAATAATAATAATAATTTATTATTTATACCCCACCCATCTGGCTGGGTTTCCCCAGCCCCTCTGGGTGGCTTCCAACAAAACACTAAAATACAATAACCTATTAAACATTAAAAGCTTCCCTAAACAGGGCTGACTTGAAACCATGAAACATGATTAATAGCTATTTTCAAACCCAGGCTTTCATCCTTTAGTTTGAACGTTAGTCCTGTCTAAGGTGGTCGACCATTTACTGCGGCGGGTGGGTTTGCTCTGTGAGATAATCCCGCTTGCGAGATTTTGACTTGCAGAGAGCAATTTTGCAAAGTGGTTCTATCGCTGAATGGAGTTTCCCAGAAAATCTGGCATGGCATTGGCTGTGCTTTATCTGTCTGTGTCTCCCAAATCGTTAGAGGCAGATGGTGGAGGGGGGCTGTTTTTATCACAGTGAGTGGGGCTGGGTGATCTTCCAGCCGATGGACCTGAGTGAGGGAGAATGCATTTGAAAGCTGCTGGCCTTGCCTGGAAGAAATTTAAAGACTATCTACAGAAACATTGTAAAATTAATGAATGCTAGAAGGTTGTTGGAATGAAGTTATGTGGTTTTAGCAGAAATGTTTTAAAGGTTTAGGAAAAAACAGACTGTTAATTGGTGAAAGGAGGGAAAGTTAAGTTACATTATATTAAGATAAATTGCAGGACAAAAATTGGAAAAGATGGAAAGGATTTGTTGAAATAGTTAACTGAACTAGAATACAAAAAAGGGAGGGGTGAGAAGGTCAATGAAACAAGCAAATGAAAGATAAGTTATGGGAAGATTCGATGTGTTTTTTGTGTGTTTTTAATGGATTTTATTTTTCTGATTTTTCTTTTCACTTTTCCTTTTTCTTTCTCTTTTTTTCTTTTTTTCTTTATTGTGATGTGTTGTTTTGTTTTTGTTTAATATGGTGTTTTTACTTTTTCCTTTTGTAACCTTTAAAACCTTAATAATTTTTTTTTTTTTTAAAGAAAGCTGCAGGCCTTGTGACCTCTGCTGAAGATATAATGCTTCAGGAAATGGCTTCCCTCTGAACCTAGATCCCTTTTTTCATCACACTTACATTCTCCCTATGAAGGGACACGGGTGGCGCTGTGGTCTAAACCACTGAGCCTCTTGGGCTTGCCGGCCGGAAGGTCGGCGGTTCGAATCCCCGCGATGGAGTGAGCTCCCATTGCTCTGTCCCAGCTCCTGCCAACCTAGCAGTTCGAAAGCACACCAGTGCAAGTAGATAAAAAGGTACCACTACGATGGGGAGGTAAACAGCGTTTCCATGTGCTCTGGTTTCCGTCATGGTGTCCTGTTGCACCAGAAGTGGTTTAGTCCTGCTGACCACATGACCCAGAAAGCTGTCTGTGGACAAACACCGGCTCCCTTGGCCTGAAAGCGAGATGAGCGCCGCAACCCCATAGTCCCGGTACCCGCAGCCCAGGGGGCCTTCAGATGACCACCCATTGAGTGCCAGCTGGAGGAGGCATTGGCAAAAAGACTGCATGCCAGCGGCTGGGCCAGCAGGACTTGTGCTGGTCACTGCAGCTTCCTTTACGTTCCCCCTCCTCACCCCAAAAGATCTTAGAGCCAAGAGACAGCATAATAAAATGTGTGTTTTATTGTTTTTTTGAAAGATATTATCCCTTTCTGCAGTAGTGTGCTTAATCCTAAGCAAGCGTGTTTGGCACCAGGGCAGGCAGACGCAAGCTCCATTTGTTTCCCTGTAATCGTAAAGATGCTGTGATTTCAGTGAGATTAAATCCAAAGCTGCGCGTACTCAGAAGTGTTTGTTCTTATTAGGGTTGGCAAACTTTATTTTTTATTTTTATTGTGTTCCGAAATGCCAAGCAAGTGGAAGCAGTTGTAACTCATGGAACGGCAGTGGAGCAGAAAAGAGATATGTTAATTATGTGCTGTTGTTGTTTAGTCGTTTAGTCAGGTCCGACTCTTCGTGACCCCAAGGACCAGAGCACACCAGGCACTCCTGTCTTCCACTGCCTCCCGCAGTTTGGTCAGACTCATGCTGGTAGCTTCGAGAATATTGTCCAACCATCTCGTCCTCTGTTGGCCCCTTCTCCTTGTGCCCTCCATCTTTCCCAACATCAGGGTCTTTTCCAGGGAGTCTTCTCTTCTCATGAGGTGGCCAAAGTACTGGAGCCTCAGCTTCACGATCTGTCCTTCCAGTGAGCACTCAGGGCTGATTTCCTTAAGAATGGATAGGTTTGATCTTCTTGCAGTCCATGGGACTCTCAAGAGTCTCCTCCAGCACCATAATTCAAAAGCATCAATTCTTCGGCTATCAGCCTTCTTTATGGTCCAGCTCTCACTTCCATACATACTACTGGGAAAACCATAGATTTAACTATACAAACCTTTGTTGGCAAGGTGATGTCTCTGCTTTTTAAGATGCTGTCTTGTGTGCTACTGAAGCCTTGCTCACAGAGCCATCAAAAGGGACTCACCCACACACCCATAAGACCATTAAGCCCAAAGTCTAAAATCAGCTGCACCATTGAGATTGGGCATAACTTTCCTTAGAGTGTGCTCACACTCCTGTTTATAGTGCACTCATCCTGCTTCCAGAGCTGGAATTTCAAGACAAGACACGTATGTATGTCGTGCATCGTAATACAATATTCCTGTTTGATATGTTCTTTCTCAAACCAGATTAACACGGATTGGAATTCTTAAGCTGTTCCGATTTGGTTTCTAGCCAGGGTATGAACCCCCTAAAAAAAGGTAAAGGACCCCTGGACGGTTAAGTCTTGTCAAAGGCGACTATGGGGTTGCGGTGCTCATCTCGCTTTCAGGCTGAGGGAACCAGCGTTTGTCCGCAGACAGCTTTCCGGGTCGTGTGGCCAGCATGACTAAACCGCTTCTGGAGCAATGGGACATCGTTATGGAAACCAGAGCACACAGAAACGCTGTTTACCTTCCCGCTGCAGCGGTACCTATTTATCTACTTGCACTGGTGTTCTTTCGAACTGTTAGGTTGGCAGGAGCTGCGATGGAGCAACGGGAGCTCACCCCGTCACTGGGAATTGAACCGCCAACTTTCCAATTGGCAAGCCCAAGAGGCTCCGTGGTTTAGACCACAGCGCCACCCGCGTCCCTAATGCAGGGTAAAGACACTCTCAACCCAATAAGGCCCCCTCGATGCATACAGAACAGAAGCAAAGTGAAGCCATGCAGATGTGAACAGTGTTTGTTGGGGGAGAGAGATTTAGGAAGCACTGAAAATGCAACCGCTGGAACGTGGCTTTTTGAACACATTTTCAGTAAGATGCAGGGCGTGGCACCCTATAATAACCTGGGTGCAGAGAGGAGCAGGAGAGCAGCTCAATATGGGATGCAGCTGCTCAGAGGGCTGGTTCTGAAGGAAAGTTTGACTCTTGCCTTGGTGTTGCCTAACTCTTCTCTCTTTTCCTTCTAGTATATTGGCAGCCTAGATGTACCCCGGCCAAACAGCAGGGTGGAGATTGTCACAGCCATGAGACGCATCAGGGTAAGCGGTGTCAATGCTTTGATTCCAGCACGCTTATAGATGTCTGCTGTATCCGAACAAGATTTGTGTGAACGAGAGAGAGATATCTTAATTCTAGATGGTCGGGAGAGGTAACGTGGGAATGCTGTGATTCTTATTAAGCCCCTTGTAGGCGGGTAAACGCGGTCCCTTCCTCAACGGCAGTGACTCATGTTCTGTTTCTGCTAATAATAATTTTAGCAACATGAATTTTTATAGCACTACCAGTGCACCTCGTTCTTTAGGAAGTAATAACAACAGGAGGAGGAAGGGTTCCTGCCCCAGAGAGCTTGCGATGTAAAATTCAACCCAGGAAGGCAGCTGCAGAAGAAAGATTGCGGGTTCAGTTCAGTTGTACCCTCACCTGAGTGCTAACCATTTCTGGCCTGAGAGCTCTAGTTACTCTTGGCCCATGGAAACAATTACTTTGCCTGCCCTGCCTCTCCCTCTCCCCCCTCACTGAATGTTTCTGGATTCTGTATTAGCTGATAACATGGAGTACGGTGGATTTCATCGATAACCTCATTCTAGAAACTTTGAATACAGTGTTTCCTTGGTTGTCAAACTTAACCCGTTCAAAAACCAAGGCATGGCTTCCGATTGGCTGCAGGATTGGCCAATCAGAAGCTGCGGAAGCCACGACAGACATTTGGCTTCCAAAAAACATTGCAAAGTGGAATACTTACTTCCAGGTTTGCAGTGTTCGGGAGCCGATTTGTTCAGGAGTCAAGCCGTTCGACAACCAAAGTACCACTGTAGTAAGGTAGATCAAAAAGATGGATAGAAAATCTTCCTTAGAAGAACATCTCCAGCCAGCATCTGACCTGTCGTGAGAAATTCCCCCGTATATTGAAATACCCAAGGTTGATTATTTGAAGTTTTCTTTCAAATTTGTGTTCCGCAGAGTGCATTGTTGGCTATCCAAGACCATTCCTGTTATTGAATTTGTATCTTTTCAGTTATGCTGAAACAATGTGTGTTTGAGCGGATTCCTTGCATGCAGATAATAAAGAACATATTTTGCTCATCCACACTTGCTTTTTCTGATTCGTTATCCTGCTCTCAAACATTGCTTCATCCTATAAGGGCGGTAGTTTGCCACCACCTCAGTTACGATGTGCCTTATTTGGGAAGGCAAAAAAACATGGTGGACGAGAACCTTCCGTGACAGCAGATAGTTCTTTGTAGGACATTATGCAGCGCGCAAGAGCCTGTTGAATTTGCCCCAGAAGGACCAGCGCTTCTTTGCTGCTCTCTGTGTCTGCATAGCGATGAGCGCAAGAACAGGAAATTCCTTGCCGCTGACCTGCGCAGACTCGTCCCAGAGGTCTCCAACCTCTGTTCCCCCATCTCTGCCCAGCCGTGTGCTAATGAAGCAGGAGAAAGCAGAGTAATGGAAATTCCTCACATTCCAGCCTTAATCTGCCGCTCTGGATTCCATCTCAAGCTTAGCAGACAAGGAGGGAGGGAGCTGCCTGCCAGACGTCTTGGAAGGGGGGGGGCAGCCTAGCTTTTCTGGGAATCGCAAGGCCAACATGACCCAGGCAAAGGTGTGGTGGAGCAGCAGTTGCCTTGTATTGAACCCGAAGAATGAGAGAAACCCTGGCAAGGAGTACAACTTCCAAGCACTTAGCTAAGAAGTGTTTAAAATGCAGGATAGGACCTGTTTTTTTCGGGGGGGTGTCAAAGCCCTAGGTCAATATAGCTGCTTCGGATTTTTTCGCTTTGCGTAATAGGTAAAGGAACCTCTGACGATTAGGTCCAGTCATGACCAACACTGGGGTTGCGGCGCTCATCTCGCTTTATTGGCTGAGGGAGCCGGCCCACAGCATGTGGCCAGCATGACTAAGCTGCTTCTGGAGAACCAGAGCAGCACACGGAAACGCCGTTTACCTTCCCACCGGAGCGGTACCTATTTATCTACTTGCACTGGTGTGCTTTCGAACTGCTAGGTTGGCAGGAGCAGGGACCGAGCAACGGGAGCTCACCCCGTTGTGGGGATTCGAACCGCCGACCTTCTGATCGGCAAGTCCTATGCTCTGTGGTTTAACCCACAGTGCCACTCGCATCCCTTGCGTAATAGATGTCCTTATGTTAAGACCGGTTGATGTTGCCATGATTGGTGGTATTTTTTTAGTGTTTTATCAACTGACCCTTATTATGGTCAGCGGGGGATGTAAGCATCGCTAGCATTTTCATCAATTTTTGAGACTTACTCTTTAAAGAGAGGGTTTAATTCATGAGAGAGACAACATCGATTTCAAAAAGGAGTGGGAACCATTTATAAACTACAGTGGACGCTTGGGTTGCGAACGTGATCCGTACGGGATGCACATTCGCAACCCGTAGCCGCACTTCTGTGCATGCGCGGGTTGCGATTCGGCGCTTCAGGGCATGCACAAAGCGCGATTTAGCGCTTCTGCGCATGCACGGCCGCTGAAACCCGGGAGTAACCCGTTCCGATACTTCTGGGTTTTGGCGGGTGCGTAACCCAAAAAAACGCAAGCTGAAGCTGCTGTATGACTGTATATAAAAAGATAGTATAAAGATTTGGACTCATTGGCAGGTTTTGACTAAACTTTCACAATTATATCAGAGGTAAAACCAGCAGGGTATAGAATTTGTTTAATAAATTAATACGGAAATACGTGGGAAGACAAACTGGGGAGGGGGGGAGAAATATGGATATATAAATTGTTTGATTAAGATTTGTGGAAAATTTGTTCTTACAATTTGAAAATTTAATAAAAATTATTAAAAATAAAGAGAGGGTTGAATTCCCCAATGTATATCCTATAGAGAAGAGCAGGGCAGACTTCAGCACATTAGTTCCTGCAACATCCCTGCCCGACCCCATCCCACGGCTGCCAGGAATTTCGGGAGCACCCTGTTCCCTCCGTCTGGCTCTCCTGGAGAAACCACCTAGGCAGAACAGAGAGACAGCGGCTGGATGGTGACCTTTGTAAACGCAGAAGGAAGGCTAGCCACCCAGTTGCTTCTACTCATTTTAGAAGGCGCAGCTGTCTACCTTTTCCCTGCTCCTGCCAGGCGCACCTCCATGCTTAAAAGCTCCCTGTCTGAGCATTGCTGCCGCCGCTGCCGCAACTGCTGCTGTTACCCCCTGAACTTTCTCCACGAAAACCTGCTCTTTAGCGCTCCATCGGAGCAAACGTCAACTTGTGTTTCAATCGGATTGCTGTTGGCTCCGATGGAGCTTTAAAGAGCGTGTTTCTGTGGGGAAAGCCCCAGAGCCAGAAAGGACAAGCGGAAGAAATTGTGCGGTATAGGGAACCGAGAGGAGCCCTTGGTGGCCCAGAGATGGAAGGAAGATAAAGTCCCTACCTGAGAAGAATGGCAGATGAAGCTGATGGATTATGGCGAAATGGCTAAAATGACTGGAAGAACCAGAAATCGGGAAGACCAAAATTTTCATAAGGAACGGGGGAAATTATAATTTATCTTAAGAACCATTGTAAACAGCTAAAACCATTGGTAGGATTGGAATGACACTTGTAGTTTAATGGTGAATTTTGGACATAACGGAGATGTAAAAGATTTGGATTAGCATAAAAGATGCAGGAGGAGATGATTAACAATACGTTTCTGAGCACAATTCAAAGTGTTGCTGCTGACCTTTAAAGCCCTAAATGGCCTCGGTCCTGTATACCTGAAGGAGTGTCTCCACCCCCCATTGTTCATCCCAGACACTGAGGTCCAGCTCCGAGGGCCTTTTGGTGGTTCCCTCACTGCAAGAAGTGAGGTTACAGGGAACCAGGCAGAGGGCCTTCTCGGTAGTGGCGCCCGCCCTGTGGAACGCCCTCCCATCAGATGTCATATAAACAACTATTTGACTTTTAAAAGACAACTGTTTAGGGAAGTTCCCTGTTTAGGGAAGTTTTTAATGTCTGACGCTGTATTGTTTTAATATTCAATTGGAAGCCGCCCAGAGTGGCTGGAGAAACCCAGCCAGATGGGCGGGGTATAAATAATAAATAATAACTAATTGTTACTGTTATTATTGTATGTTGGGTATGTATGTTATTATTGTATGTTGGGTATTGTTATTGTTATTATTGTATGTTAGGTATTTAATCTGAAAGACAAAATAAATTATTATTATTATTATTATTATTATTAATAATAATAATAATAATAATAATACAGCGGTACCTCGGGTTACATACGCTTCAGGTTACAGACTCTTCTAACCCAGAAATAGTACCTCGGATTAACAACTTTGCTTCAGGATGAGAACAGAAATCACGCGGTGGTGGCAGCGGGAGGCCCCATTAGCTAAGGTGGTGCCTCAGGTTAAGAACAGCTTCAGGTTAAGAACGGACCTCCAGAATGAATTAAGTATTTAACCCGAGGTACCACTGTAATAATAATAATAAAGAGGAGCCCTTCATGGCTGTGGCGCAAGAGTTTGCTCTGCCATTGGCTGCTTGCAGTCCAGGGCCATTCAGGAGAGCCTTCTTTGCGGAGAGATCTCCGGAAGAAAGCCCGGGTTCTGGTGGCGCTTCTTTCCCTGGGGAGGTCAGGTGATGGTTGGAGACCTTCCCGATTTTCTCCTTCCATGGATTTGCTCTCCGATATGCCACCGACCCCCCCTTCCCGGCCACTTCTTGTTTCTCTCTCCTCCCATGGTAACGAATTGCAGCCCCCTTCAGAGGAGTGTGGTAGCCTCTGGCTTTTGTCAGGAATGCCTGGAATTGCTGTTGCATGTGGTCATTTTTCACCTTAGGCCTTTCCTAATCTGCAGACAAGAGGCTGGATAGAATGTGCTGAGTTTTAATATATTTTCCGGACCGACTAGAGTTTAATTTGCAGAAACCCACCCCCCATATTCTATCAAAACAGTGTCGGGAAATCCAGTTCGCTTATGCCAATGCGACTTTTAGTCTAGCTCCTCAATTTTTATTTTTATTTTGTGAATTTAAAGTTTAAGGTGTAAATTCCACATATAATTCTTGGTCATTATCGCAAACCATCCAATTCAGTTTCTCTAATCCTACACAATTACAAATTTCAGATTATAATGCTTAAAAAAAGAAAGAAAGGACCAGACCCGCCTCAAAGAGCTAAATGCGACAGCAACATGCAAGTGTGTGCGAACGAGAATAACTATAAATATCTGTCTTCCCATAAGGGGAAGCGCACTTGGCCCAGGGTTCCTGATCGTATGGAGGAGCCCCTTGTGTGTTTTCACTAGCACTGAAAAGTGATTTCAAAGATGCACTTCGTGCGAACAGATGGCACGTCCAAGACATTATTGCCAGCAGCAAACAACAACAACAACAATAATCTATTATTTGTACCCCGCCCATCTGGCTGTGTTTTCCCCAGCCACTCTAGGCTTCCAACAAAGATTAAAAATACAATGGTAGCTCGGGTTACATACGCTTCAGGTTACATACGCCTCAGGTTACAGACTCTGCTAACCCAGATATAGTACCTCAGGTTAAGAACTTTGCTTCAGAATGAGAACAGAAATTGTGCAGCGGCAGCAGGAGGCCCCATTAGCTAAAGTGGTGCTTCAGGTTAAGAACACTTTCAGGTTAAGAACAGACCTCCAGAACGAATTAAGTTCTTAACCCAAGGTACCACTGTACATTAAAATGTCACACATTAAAACCTTCCCTAAACAGGGCTGCCTTCAGATGTTTTCTAAATGTCAGGTAGTTGTTTATTCCCTTGACATCTCATGGAAGGGTGTTCCACCTGGTCGGTGCCACTACCAAGAAGGCCCTCTGCTTGGTTCCCTGTAGCTTTGCTTTTCGTAGTGAGGGAACCGCCAGAAGGTCCTCAGCGCTGGACCTAGGTATCTGGGCAGAACGATGGGGATGGAGACGCTTCTTCAGGTATTCTGGGCTGAGAGCGTTTAAGGCTTTAAAGGTCAGGACCAACACTTTGAATTGTGCTCAGAAACATACTGGGAGCCAATGTAGATCTTTTAGGACTGGTGTCATATGGTCTCGGTAGCCGCTCCCAGTCACCAGTCTAGCTGCCAAATTCTGGATTAGTTGTAGTTTCCGGGTAACCTTCAAAGGTAGTCCCATACAGAACACATTGCAGTAGTCCAAGCGGGAGATAACCAGAGCATGTACCACTCTGGTGAGACAGTCTTCGGGCAGGGAGGGTCTCATCCTGTGTACCAGATGATGCTGGTAGACAGCTACCCTGGACACAGAATTGACCTGCTCCTCCATGGACAGCTGTGAGTCCAAAATGACTCCCAGGTTATGCACCTGGTCTTTCAGGGGCACAGTTACCCCATTCAGGACCAGGGAGTCCCCCACACCAGCCCGCCCCCTGTCCCCCAAGAACAGTACTTCTGTCTTGTCAGGATTCAACCTCAATCCATTAGCCACCATCCATCCTCCAGCCGCCTCCAGGCACTCACACAAGACTTTCACTGGTTCCTGCTCTCTCCTCATGCTCCCAGTGAACTTTTTCCTTTTCTTTCTTTGAGGGCGCATGTGATCTAGAACTGATGAGGGACCTTCTCCATGGGGAAATATAGGAAAATGGCGAGCGGTTTGTCACCCTGCCCCCCCCCCCAAAAATACTCCTGGCGGGAACAAATGGTTCTGCGAACCCTAGAATTACTTCGCCAGCATCTCTGCTTTGCTCTCCCAGGCGGGTAAGGCTGGCAAAGATCCAGCCATGGGCCTAAAGAAATTGGCTACCCACGTTTCTCACGAGGGAAAAAGAAATCAGAAATAGGCTGGGGAAATCTGCATTGTCTTCCATTTTTGTGGCCATTTTAAGCCGCACAAACCTAGGTTAGATATAAAACCCCCTGGGCACCTCAGCTGTTCTCCACAAGCCACTATCCTAATACAGTGGTACCTCAGGTTAGATACGCTTCAGGTTACATACGCTTCAGGTTACAGACTCTGCTAACCCAGAAATAGCGCTTCAGGTTAAGAACTTTGCTTCAGGATGAGAACAGAAATCGTGCTCTGGCGGCACGGCGGCAGCAGGAGTGATGCTTCAGGTTGAGAACAGTTTCAGGTTAAGTACTTAACCTGAGGTACCACTGTAGATGCATTCTCTGTGGAGAGATTCACATGGTTTCACATCCCAAAAGTGTTCAGTAAAGAGGCTGGAAGATTATCCACTCAACTCAGTGAAAACTGATTTGGGGGAAAGGACTCTAGGAATGGCATAATTTATTCCTGAGCGGCCCGTTTTATCTTTCGTCTGTCCTATCCCAAGGGACGCAGGTGGCGCTGTGGGTTAAACCATAGAGCCTAGGACTTGCCGATCAGAAGGTTGGCGGTTCAAATCCCCGTGACGGGGTGAGCTCCCGTTGCTCGGTCCCTGCTCCTGCCAACCTCGCAGTTCGAAAGCACAATGTACAAGTAGATAAATAGGTACCACTCCGGCGGGAAGGTAAACGGCGTTTCCGTGCGTTGTTCTGGTTTGCCAGAAGTGGCTTAGTCATGCTGGCGACATGACCCTGAAGCTGTACGCCGGCTCCCTCGGCCAGTAAAGCAAGATGAGCGCCGCAACCCCAGAGTCGGCCACGACTGGACCTAATGGTCAGGGGTCCCTTTACTTTTATCCCAAGTGTTACACCTCATACCTTGGTAAATTTCCCCTTTTTGAACTCCCAAGGGCTTTGAAGCCTGGAGGATGTTAGATGGGAAGATCTTGTTGTTCTGTGCATTTGAACCCCTGGATGCAAGGATTTAAATATTTATCAGGATCCTGAATAGCTGACGCCCAAGCATACTTTTGTACCTTTTTGCTGTTTATATTTCTTTACTCCCCTTCCAACTCTTGCCTCTTCTGGAGGACAAAAAGGTTGCCTCCATTTTGTGACACGTTTGGTTGGTCCTAATAAAATATATTATGCTTCTGTGGATTATTTCTGCCCCCCTTATGGGTCAGTGTGGCTCCCTTTGCTCATTGCTCCTGCTTTGTGGCTTTTAGATGTTCTGAGAACTTGATTTAGGGCCCCTGTCTTCCCCCACAGCCTGATTTTGGATGGCAAAAGGGTAGAGTTTCTGCTTTTTTAAATAGCCTCTGTGGGAAATAAAGGAGATGCTAAAGACAAAGGTCAGTTTGGAGAGGTTGTGGGACTCTCATCCACTCCCCAGTCCCAAATTTTATATGAATATTATATAACCGCCCTGGATATGTGTATGAGTTTGTTTTGCTTGTGTAAACTATTGAGAGGTAGAAGCAGTGTGCATTAAACTGATGAATTCTGTCACATGTGACCTTTTGCAAACAGGATCTTCCTGATTCTATGATCTGATGTTGGCACCAGGCCTATGTCCTTCTGTGAGATTGTTGACAAGGAAATCCAGCTTTCTTTCACATTGCCATTCCCTGTTCCTGCCTCGAAATGATCGATATATGCCCCTCTCTTGGCGGTTTGCAAATGCAGAATTCTATGCTGGTTCCCTGCCTGGAGCAAGTCTGTCTGGATAAATAAGGGTCATGGAGATGACATGAAGCAGTTTCCCATGGCACAAGGCCCTTTAGGAGATAGTTACACTCGGACAAGTCTTTGTAAATGTGCTTCTCAGCAGCCCAATGGTCAGTTAAGGCCGGTATCTAGCTTGAGGACATGCCGGTGGCTAACCAAGCCAGAAAACAGAACTGCCGACTCAGGATTTAACCAGGAGGCATTCACATTTTTATTAAAGATAAGATACAACATTTAAGAGTTTGCATTGTGGTTACAGAAGTGGGTGGTTTTTACAAATGGTACAGATCTGTAACTAATAAAGAAAATAAAGGGCTACTTGAGCATTTGGGTGAGCCCATGGGAATGAAATGCAATGCAAAATAAACTTCAGATAAAACAAAAGCTATGCAGTTTGCAAAGCTGGCATTACAAATATAGGAAGCAAGCTGCGAACTGAACCCCGTCCGTCGTTGATTAAATAATTTGCTCTACTTGGTCCAAAGTGCAGAAATGTAGTAGGGAGAATAATTCTCAGTCTGTGCTGCTGTCTGGCTTTTTATACTTCTGTTCTGGTTAAAGGAAGAGCTGTCATGGTTGGATGATGCTTCCATCACCAATGGAGGAGCTACCTCCAGCTATTGCAATGGCCCTTACGTTTCCTGATAGGGATGTCTCACCCCTGACTTTGTACTGTGTGTTTGGACCTTCCCAACACCTGGGTATCTTGACTGATTCACACGTCCTTCCTTGGCACCATCTTCTGTCATGGTTCTGACAGCATGAAATAATCTGCGTCTCATCTGCAGTATTGCTATTCCTTAAGAACTGTTGTTGTTGTTGTTTAGTCTTCTAGTTGTGTCCGACTCTTCGTGACACCATGGACCAGAGCACGTCAGGCACTCCTGTCTTCCACTGCCTCCTGCAGTTTGGTCAAACTCATGCCGGTAGCTTCAAGAACACTATCCAACCATCTCATCCTCTGTCGTCCCCTTCTCCTTGTGCCCTCCATCTTTCCCAACATCAGGGTCTTTTCCAGGGAGTCTTCTCTTCTCATGAGGTGGCCAAAGTATTGGAGCCTCAGCTTCAGGATCTGTCCTTCCAGTGAGCACTCAGGGCTGATTTCCTTAAGAATGGATAGGTTTGATCTTCTTGCAGTCCATGGGACTCTCAAGAGTCTCCTCCAGCACCATAATTCAAAAGCATCAATTCTTCGGCGATCAGCCTTCTTTATGGACTGATGTACACCAAGGAAAAAAGGTTTCCTATTGCTAAGCAAGGACCCTCTCCCCATAAGTGACAGAGACTGCTCAGGGCTCAACCACACTAACCTTCGCTCTGCACAGCTCTGGGCAAAGGGCAAGGGCTTTCCAGGTCTGTGTTTGAGTCCTTCCTTCCTTCCTTCCTTCCTTCCTTCCTTCCTTCCTTCCTTCCTTCCTTCCTTCCTTCCTTCCTTTTTGCCCCAGTGCTCTCCCTTTAAAATACTGCTCTTTACTGCAGAATCGGAACAAATGGCAATCTGCAGACAACTCAAATTGCTCCAATTCAGTAGTAAATGTTGGGTTTTCCTGAAAAAAGCACCGGGGGGGGGACACCAAAAAACAACTAGTGTTAAAACATGGACTGGAGAAGCATGAGCCTGTGGCTAGAAAGGCTAAGTATGGATGAGCCCTTAGTCTTCAGCAGGTCTTTCTCAGCAGCTGTGAATCATGTACGAAAACAATCCTTGCTTTATTCTCCTGTATAAAACAGTTATTGTAAAGCAGCTTGTGCAATAATTTTCCATCAGAGGCTCGGATTTCACTCTGGACCTGAAGGTGCATAGAGGCTCTGTCACACAATCTGAGATCTTGATGCAGAGAACATACTGAAGTCTTAAAATCTTTCAGGGGTCACCTGTGACTCAGGGGATCATACCTCCAGAGGATGTCTCAGGATCCTGAATGAAACTACAGTGGGACCTCGGTTTACTAACTTAATCCGTTCTGGAAGTCCGTTCTTAAACCAAAATCTGACCGTTCTTAAACCAAAAGCTTACCCTAATGAGGCCTCCAGCCTCCAGCCACTGGTGCCCTTCCAATGTTCGGCTTCCGTTCTTAGACCGAGGTAAAGTTCTCAAACAAGACACTATTTCTGGTTTTGCGGAGTTTGTAAACCAAATCATTCTTAAACCGGACTGATCTTAAACCGAGGTACCACTGTATTTGATGGTTTTAGGACGAAAGTAACCATACCTTGTCAGTCTTGTCCTGCCTTAGTTCATTCAGATGTCAAAGAGATAAACAACTATATGGCATTTAGAAGACATCTGAAGGCAGCCCTGTTTAGGGAAGTTTTTAACAACTAATGTTTTAATGTTTTTTTTACCTTCTGTAGGAAGCTGCCCAGAGTGGCTGGGGAAACTCAGCCAGATGGGCGGGGTAGAAATAATATATATTATTATTATTATTATTATTCCCATGGAGCTTGCTCTCAGGAATTCTGTGGAGGGCTGTACTTCATGACAAATGTGCCCCTGAGGCTTGTGCTTCATGTTAGTGCTGAGACAGCAAGTTTGTCCCATCATTCATTTGTACTTCTCTGTTTTGTACAAGTCAAAAGTGGCTCAGAAGCTAGGAAAGGGTATGTTCTATCCTATATGGTGGACCTGTAAAAGGGTAAAAGAGTGATGGGAAATAATTCATAATGAACTGAAAAAAATGTTTAAAAGCACCCCCCCACACCAAAAAACGAAACCAAACCCAGAGTCCTTTCTATTGGAGATAATTCAGACTGAAATTCCCAGGTGTCAAAAAAGGTCATTTATGTATGACACTACTGCGGCCTGTGTTTCGTTAGCCCAAAAATGGAAAACGAGTGAGGTTCCAACTAAAGAAGATAGGCAAATTAAACTGATGGAATATGCACAGCTTGCGGTCCTAACATATAGAATAAGAGAACAAGAAGAACATAGGTTCAAAGAAGATTGGAAAATGTTTGTTGAATATATGCAGGGAAATTGTGTATATTTGAAAACGTGGGCAGCATTAAGATAAATCCAGCAGTGTAAATAAGTTTTGGTAGGTGCAATAATAATAGAATACTGAATGGTTTAGTTTATGAAAAATATTCAGCTATTTATGTTGTGCAAAATGAACCATGGAAAGAGAGGAAGGGAAGTCGTTGATATTTTAAGGTTGTTTAAGTGAATATTAGGGACGTGGGTGGCACTGTGGGTTAAACCACAGAACCTAGGGCTTGCCAATCAGAAGGTCAGCGGTTCAAATCCCCGGGACGGGGTGAGCTCCCGTTGCTCGGTATCTGCTCCTGCCAACCTAGCAGTTCCAAAACACGTCAAGTGTGAGTAGATAAATAGGTACCACTCCGGCGGGAAGGTAAACGGCATTTCCGTGCGCTGCTCTGGTTTGCCAGAAGCGGCTTAGTCATGCTGGCCACATGACCCGGAAGCTGTATGTCGGCTCCCTCGGCCAATAAAGCGAGATGAGCGCCGCAAGCCCAGAGTCAGCCGCGACTGGACCTAATGGTCAGGGGTCCCCTTAACCTTTACTGTTAAGTGAATATTCTAAAATGTAAAACAGAAAGAAAAGGCCTCTTCCTCAACAGGCAGACAGCTGGCCAGGCCTGCGGAAGCTCCTTGCTGGGGTATCCCCTCCAAGCACATTGCATCTTCTGCTGACGCTGCCCTTGTCCGTGGCCCACCTGCCTGGCCCCCTTTATGAGGTTGCTTGCGCATACCAGGGTCCACAGAAAGTGCCCCTAGGAAACATGGTAGCTGTGACATGGGGGCTGCCTTGCGCATGAAATAAGCCTCTGCGGGTGGCAGGCCAAGGGGTGGATTCGTGTGCTTCACAAATAGCTTGGAGACGCTGCTGAGGGGGCCTTCCTTCCCATTGTGCTTTTGCTCCCCGCAGTACGAGTTCAAAGCCAAAAGTATAAAGAAGAAGAAGGTCACTCTCATGGTGTCCGTGGACGGCGTGAAGGTGCTGCTGAAGAAAAAGAAGAAGAAGAAGGTGAGCTCCCGATTTCCCGGGCTGCAATAAGCTCTGGGCCCCGTCTGTGCTATTCCTCCCTTAGACTGGATGGAAGGAGATTTTTGTGCAGGAAATCGTTGACTTTCATGAGGCGGCCACTGTCCTATCTGGCTCCGTGAGAGCCGACTCTTCCCCCCATATTTGCTCGGGACACTTTTCTGCTCAGCAGTTCAAATCCCCACAACGGGGTGAGCGCCCGTTGCTCAGTCCCTGCTCCTGCCAACCTAGCAGTTCAAAAGCACGCCAGTGCAAGTAGATAAATAGGTATCCCTCCGGCAGGAAAGTAAACGGTGTTTCCGTGTGCTGCTCTGGTTCGCCAGAAGCAGCTTAGTCATGCTGGCCACATGACCCCGAAGCTGTACGCCGGCTCCCTCAGCCAATAAAGCGAGATGAGCGCTGCAACCCCAGAGTCGGCCACGACTGGATCTAATGGTCAGGGGTCCCTTTACCTTTACCTTTACAGCTTACAGGCCTTGTTTGTCTATGCGTTCCTCTTACCTGAGTAGAACCTAAGCCTTGCCCATCAGCTGGCTACTGTGGGCCATATCCTGCTGCATTGGCTGCAGTTGCCTCTTCCTTCCTGGCAAAAGTCACCTGCAGCCAATGCAGAGTCAAATCTCATCCTGCCCGCCCTGTGGGTTGCAGGTGACATCAGCTGATGCCAGGTCACCTGAAGGATGATGGGTGCACAAACCCTTCCTTGTGAACTTTGTAATAACTCTGCCACTCAGTGAGGCATCTGTCTTGCTTATACGCAGCTCTCTTTTGCAGAAGAAAGAGTGGGATTGGGACGAGAGCAAACTGCTGGTGATGCACGACCCGATTTACAGGTGAGATCTCGAGAGCAGGGAAGGAGTGTCGGCTCGTAGCACACTTAACTTGGGTCGGTCGGTGTCTGGCCAAAGGAAATCTACAGTTGGACCTCTGGCCGCTGCTGGCAGATTAATAAAAGAGGAAGCAGTGCCTTTTCTGAGGAAGAAGGGAACACTGCAAACGAGGCACAAGGGGAGGATGGGCTCGGTCGCTTTAAAAGAAGGAAAAAAACCCCACACAAAATGGAAAAGGACATGGTCTTGCTTTTCACTATTCACAAGAGCCAGTTGATGCCCTTCAGGTTGACAGCAGGTGGACTTTTCTGGTTGAGAGGTCCTCTCACCACTCTGAGCGTTCCCACATGAAGCCTGGTGTCCTTCATTAGTGCCTGATGTCCTGTACGCAGAGGGACGCGGGTGGCGCTGTGGGCGACACCACTGAGCCTCTTGGGCTTGCCGATCGGAAGGTCAGCGGTTCGAATCCCTCCGATGGAGTGAGCTCCCATTTCTCTGTCCCAGCTCCCTCCAACCTAGCAGCTTGAAAGCACGCCGGTGCAAGTAGATAAATAGGTACCACTGTGGCGGGAAGGTAAACAGCATTTCTATGCGCTCTGGTTTCCGTCTTGGTGTTCTGTTGCGCCAGAAGCAGTTTAGTCCTGCTGGCCACGTGACCTTGAAAGCTGTCTGCGGACAAACTCCGGCTCCCTCGGCCTGAAAGCGAGATGAGTGCCGCAAGCCCATTGTTGCCTTTGACTGGACTTAACTGCCCAGGAGTCCTTTACTTTTACCTTTTTATCTTTATGCAGGTAAAGGTAAAGGGACCCCTGACCATTAGGTCCAGTCATGGCCAACTCTGGGGTTGCAGCATTCATCTCGCTTTATTGGCCAAGGGAGCCGGCGTACAGCTCCGGAGGTCATGTGGCCAGCATGACTAAGCCGCTTCTGGCGAACCAGATCAGCGCACGGAAACGCCGTTTACCTTCCCGCCGGAGTGGTACCTATTTATCTACTTGCACTTTGACGTGCTTTCAAACTGCTAGGTTGGCAGGAGCAGGGACCGAGCAACGGGAACTCACCCCGTCGTGGGGATTCGAACCGCCAACCTTCTGATTAGCAAGTCCTATGCTCTGTGGTTTAACCCACAGCGCCACCCGCATCCCTTCTTTATGCAGGGCCCACCCCAAATAACCATTCCAAGACAGGAGTTCCCTACTTGCCCATGTCCTGATTTTCCCTTGTGCCCGGGCGGGAAGCTGTTATCGGACTCCCACCCACAGCAACCAGTATGACCAGTGCCCAGGGGTGATGGGACTTGTGAATCCCACCACACCTGGAGGGCCACAGGCTCCCATCCCAGCCAAAGAGCATGGGAGCCTCTTTTGCACATCTTGGGCACGTGTACAATTACTGTGCCATTCTTGCAGGATATTCTACGTGTCCCACGATTCCCAGGACCTGAAGATCTTCAGCTACATTGCCAGGGATGGCTCCAGCAACGTCTTCCGCTGCAACGTCTTCAAGTCGAAGAAGAAGGTGAGCTCCAAGCTGGTCTGGTCTGGCCAGCAGCAGGCAAGCCTTGGGGTGGTGGCCTCTGAGTATCTTTCTTTGCGGGGCAGGATCATGGTGTAAATGTGGAGTTAGCACCTCTGGCAGAGCTTGCAGCTGGAGACACAGTGTGGAACCTGAGACCTACTTAGATGGGGATTGTGAGCAGGTTACAAGGAAGGCAATTTTCTCCCCCAGATTCAAGCTAGTATGAGAAAAGACCACCTCTGGTGCCAAAGGATTTTTCCTTTCTTCTACTCTTTCTTTCTGTTTTTACATGCTATGGTAGACTGAAACATCTGGAGGGGCCCCCTCGGGACTTAAGAATTGGCTTCCCATGGAGATTCAAAGAGGTGGAGGGAATGTTCTTTCATATGTGCGGGACTTGTAAAAGGGTAGAAGAGTATTGGGAAATGATCTATAAGAAATTGGGGAAAGAATTAAAAGTACTTTCTCCCAAAATACAGAGTCCTTTCTGTTGGGGATGATTCAGACTGAAATTCCCAGGTGTCAAAAAATGTTACTTCTGTATGTCACTACTGCGGCCCATGTTTCGTTAGCCCAAAAAAGTCCCAACCAAAGAAGAATGGGACTTAAGTTGACAGAATATGGGCAGATTGCAGACTTAACCTATAGAATAAGAGAACAAGAAAAACATACATTTAGAGAAGATTGGAGAACGTTTATTGAATCTATGGGAAATAATTGTGTACAGCTGAAAACCCTGGCAGCATTAAGATAAATTCAACAGTGTAAACAAGTTTTGATGGATGTAATAATGGAATACTGAATGGTTTAGTTTATTTAAAATATGCAGGGATTTGTTATATGCAAAATGAGCCATGGAAAGAGAAGAAAGGAAGTCACTGATATCTTAAGGATGTTTAATGAGTATTTTAAATTGTAAAATTTAATAAAAATTATATTAAAAAGAGAGAGAGAGGATGGGGGAGCTGGGGGCAGTTACTTGGGCACAAATGCCTTGCCTGGACTGCTTGAATGGTCAGGATCCTGTGCGGTGCTACCCCCGGTTGGAGTTGCATCCTTGGGTTTCTCTCCAGTTGCATCAGGGCAGAGGTGGCAGGAGGCTCTTGATTTGGCAAAGGGTCCGTTGTTCTTTGTGTCCCAGGAAGAACCTCTTTCCTTGCCTCTCTGCAGAGTCAGGCCATGCGCATTGTCCGAACTGTGGGGCAAGCGTTTGAGGTCTGCCACAAGCTGAGCCTGCAGCACACTCACCAGAACGCGGACGGCCAAGAGGACAGCCAGAGCGAGAAGGGCAGAGAAGACCCGGAGGCGCCAGGTGCGTGGGCGAGGGCTAAGAGGCTGCTGCTGGCCTCCTCAGTCTGGATGTTCCTCCTCCTCGGACTAAGCCCTGAAGAGAATCACTCTCTTCTCAGAGCAACAGGCCTGGCAGAAACCACCAGGAGTTGTGTGGATCTGTCATAGATGCTTCAGTTGAGATTCCTGGAAGGGTCCCTTTTCCAACGCCACAGTTCTGTGACTCTACGATTCCATAACCACCCCTGGGTCCTCCGTCCTCATAGTGTCAGCCTGCAGCAACGTGACGAGTGGGACTGGGACAAGAGCAAAGTTTGAGAAACTCCCTCTGACGCCGAGTTGAGAGGGTGTACAGAGCAAAAATCTGGCTCCATTCTGTCAGGGACTGGGCAGAGGAGGAATGATGGAGACGGCCTCCCCGGCCTGACCCTTCCAGAGAAGAAGAAGGCAGTTCAGAATTACAACAGGGGTTTGAGGGAGGTCACAGGTCAGGGGAAGATGAGTGGGAAAGTTGGGAAATAACGGGAGAGGAGGAAGAAGAAGAAGCACCAAAGGGGCGTCAGTTGATGGACTCAGTGTCTTTAGAAAGCATTCCAGACCACCCTCTCCCAGAACCTGGCGAGCCTTGAAAGTAGGAGAGCAAAGAGCTCAAAGGCAGAGGGCACATAGCAGCACCCGTAGCTGTGACACATGAGAGAAGAATGGGGGTGGACACTCACTCGGGGCAACACCATAATTCCAAGAGGCTATATTCCCAAGCCTCTCTCTGTGAATATTGAATAAAAAGCAGTTGGTAAGAACTTTCCCTTGCCTTATCCGTTCCTGGCGTCCTGCCACGGGGGGTGGATCCTCTGCCGCCTGACACAATTCCCTCACCCACCCACTGCCTGCCCCTTGGCATGGAGGCCACACGGGGCCTCCACCAGCCCCCTTGACCCTTAGAGGAGAAGCTTGCGGACTTCCTTCCATTTTCTACCAAGAGTTTTTGGGGATAATTCCCACCTCCACTACCATGCTCTCAAGGTACCCTTTGTTTTCTCCTAGCCTTGCCTGAAGCCGAGCCGGTTGTCGCCGCTGAGGAAACGGACATTGATGCCGTGGACTCTGGGCTGCCGGGGAGGCACCACCTGGAGTTCAACAGGGGAGTGACGGACCTTGATGCTGTCGGGGGAGAGCTGCCTGGCCTTCTTTGCACCAAGGTACGTTCATCTTGAGGGACACGGGTGGCGCTGTGGGTTAAACCACAGAGCCTAGGACTCGCCGATCAGAAGGTCGGCGGCTCGAATCCCTGCAACAGGGTGGGCTCCCGTTGCTCGGTCCCTGCTCCTGCCAACCTAGCAGTTTGAAAGCACGTCAAAGTGCAAGTAGATAAATAGGTACCACTCCGGCGGGAATGTCAACGACGTTTCCATGCGCTGCTCTGGTTCGCCAGAAGTGGCTTAGTCATGCTGGCCACGTGACCCAGAAGCTGTATGCCGGCTCCCTCGGTCAATAACGCGAGAGGAGCGCCGCAACCCCAGAGTTGGCCATGACTGGACCTAATGGTCAGGGGTCCCTTTACCTTTACATTCATCTTGGGGCGGGGGGGGGGGGGGACTTCAGCATACGAAAATCTGTTGCCTCCCATTCCGTAGAACCAGGAGTCTGCGAAAGAACAGGCTGCAGCCACAGCACAGGAGCAGAAGAAAGGCCTGCAGGGCAAATTTCCCAAGCCTTAGAGTCATCTTGGGGGGTGGGGAAAGATCCGCGTTTTCTGTGGATCTAATCTTGGGGGATGGGTTTGATCTTTCTTGCCTTAGATATGGCAAATCAAAGCAACTCCGTGGTGTTTTCCCCCAGTGGGACTAAGGTCCAGTGCCGAGGGCCTTCTGGCGGTTCCTTCGCTGTGAGAGGCCAAGTTACAAGGAACCAGGCAGAGGGCCTTCTCGGTAGTGGCACCCGCCCTGTGGAACGCCTTCCCACCAGATGTCAAAGAGAAAAACAACTACCAGACTTTTAGAAGACACCTGAAGGCAGCCCTGCTTAGGGAAGCTTTTAATGTTTAGTAGATGATTGTATCTTAATATTCTGTTGGAAGCCGCCCAGAGTAGCTGGTGAAACCCAGCCAGATGGGTGGGGTATAAATAATAAATTGTTGTTGTTGTTGTTGTTTCTGATTCCCTGCAGCTTGCTTGTCTTTTTCAGGGCTTGCTCCACAATGAGGACAACCTGACGGCCTCCCCCGAGATGCTGCTCCCGTCTTCTGCCCAGCTGTCTGAGCCAGGGACCCCTCTCTCTGCTCACCACCAAAGGCAGCTTTTGCAGCAGCTTTTGCAGCAGCAGACGCAGCAGACGCAAGTGGCCGTGGCGCAGGTTGTTATCTCTGTTCTGCGGGAGGGAAGAGCACAAGGGGATCCATGGGGCAGAGCCGGTGCATGAAATTCTCCTGTCCTAGAAATCACCAGATGCCTTAAAGGGCCAGTGGCTGGTGTCATGAGAGAGATGCCCTATTGGGTCCCTGTGACTCTGTGTGGTGTAGTGGTTAAGAGCGGTGGACTCGTAATCTGGTGAACCAGGTTCGCTTCCCCGCTCCTCCACATGCAGCTGCTGGGTGACCTTGGGCCAGTCACACTTCTCTGAAGTCTCTCAGCCCCACTCACCTCACAGAGTGTTTGTTGTGGGGGAGGAAGGGAAAGGAGAATGTTAGCTGCTTTGAGACTCCTTAGGGTAGTGATAAAGCGGGATATCAAATCCAAACTCTTCTTCTTCTTCTCATTCACTCTCCTGCGTTTGTTTTTTATTGCTCATTCAGTATTTCCACAGAATGTTGCTCAAGAGTCTGTTCCTCATTCCTAACTATTTTTAATTCTGCCTGCTATCCTGTTTTTAAAAAAACTTTGTTTATTCAAAATTAAAACAAAACATATGCAGAAACATATCATCCTGATTTCCCCGCCCCCATTTTTCCTCCCTCCCCCTTCCTCCCCCACAAAACCCACCCACCCCCACCCGCCATCTTCCCTCAGTTCCAGTCTTTGATTTCTCTAAAAAGGCTGTTTTCCTCATGTTACACAGCTGTATAGACCCTCAAACTATTTAGCTGATTATTATCAATAAAAAGATGGTGAATGTTTATTCAAAGCCAGCCAAGGAGTCCAGTTCGCTTTGTTGCGTCTTCAAATACTTTGTAAAGGGTTCCCATTCATCTTTAAAGTCACAGTTATCCTTGTCCCGTAGCTTATATGCCAGTTTTGCCAGTTCTGCATAGTCCATCGATTTTTCTTGCCATGATTCTTTAGGGGGTTTTGTATTATTATTATTACTCGTTCAGTGTTTCCACGGAATGTTGCTCAGGAGTCTGTTCCTCATTCCTAGCTATTTTTAAATCTGCCCGCTATCCCACCACGGCTTCCGACAGTTATCTTGGCTTTCAATATCACCAGAATACTGCTGTTCTGCCTCTTTGCCCCAGCTCATTCTCCCTCCGTTCAGTCTGGCACCTCCAACTGCTTATCCTGCCTAATTGGATGTCTCATCACAATTTCAAACTCAAGATCTTTTCTCCTAAGCCTTCCTCTGCTCAGTTACTCTCTGTATCCAGTAGCAACGGCCACGGCTTCCTCTGTTGTCCAGGCACCAAGCCTCGATTTCAGCTTTGAAAGCTCCCTCTCTCTGGCTCTTAGCATTGCTCAGTTCCCATCACGTTTCTCCTCCCTGTGACATGTTGTGAAAATCCACTTTTCCTGGGCGCATTTTCTACCCACTCTTTAGAAACTGGTGGTGCTGTGGGTTAAACCACAGAGCCTAGGACTCAGAAGGTCGGCGGTTCGAATCTCCGCAACGGGGTGAGCTCCTGTAGCTCGGTCCCTGTCCCTGCCAACCTAGCAGTTCGAAAGCAAATCAAAGTGCAAGTCGATAAATAGGTACCACTCCGGCGGGAAGGTAAACGGCGTTTCCGTGTGCTGCTCTGGTTCGCCAGAAGTGGCTTAGTCATGCTGGCCACATGACCCAGAAACTGTACGCCGTCTCCCTCGGCCAATAAAGCGAGATGAGCGCCGCAACCCCAGAGTCGGTCACGACTGGACCTAATGGTCAGGGGTCCCTTTACCTTTACTAACTGCATTCTCACACAGTTTGTCCCAGTTACCTTCACACTTCCTTCCCTCTGTTGGTTTCCCCCCTCTTTCAAAATATGTGTAAGGACCTGGCTTTCTTTGCCTCTGTTGCTCTGCAAAGTGTTAGATACATTTACAAGGAAGCTGACAATGCTTCAGTATATATCTTGCATCCCGGCTTTTTACAATGATACATGGTAGGTTTGTATTTGATCATTGATTAAATAATAATAATCGGTTGCTGTTAGATTTTTCATTTAGTTACACAGTGATTTATTACTTATGTCTGTTTCTGAAGCTAGCTTCTGTGACTGTAAGTAGGGCTATTTTTTGCATCATAGCCACAACAGTGATTACCTGATGTTTAGTCTTGATTCGTGAATTCTGAATACTTTGAGGCGATTAATTTTCGACAGGTCCTTTAGGGAATCACCAACTCCAGCAAAAGTTATTTGAAACAGAGCCATGCCTCCATTTTGTTCGTTTTTGTTTAATTTATATCACTTCTAAGCATTGTATACTTTATATACAATGGGAAAAGACATGCATCGGCCAAATACAATGTCGAAGACAACATTTTCCATAACAAAAAACCCAAACACTCATGTACATGAATTCAAGAAGGACCACCCTTCTGTCTGCTGCAGTTTATTTAACAATATGCTATAGAAGTAAGAAATGAGTTTTTTTCTCCCTTCCCATTCTATACAGTGATTGAATCTTCTTGCCATTTTTCATATTTATAGCAATTCTAGAGCTTGCGTGATTTATGCTATAATTGCACTTCCTCCTTTCCAGTTACACATCGCTGAATTAAAGAAAAGAATATGCTTCTTCCGTATTAAAATTAGCATGGCCTGAGAAGTGATCATCCCTATTTTATTTTTATTTCTTTGTAAACCCGAAACCAGTTTTTATCAATTTTGTTTCTGTCTCTGAGATAGGTTATTGTATTTTAGTGTTTTGTTGGATGCCGCCCAGAGTGGCTGGGGGGACCCAGCCAGATGGGCGGGGTATAAATAAATAAATTATTATTATTATTATTATTATTATTATTATTATTATTATGGCAAAGATGCTTGGCCTGAAGGCATGTTGCCAGGCGGTAGAAAATGTGGGTGTGCCCACATTGTACATAATGTATGTCCCCAAAATGTCCTCTTGGGGGGAGGGGGGAGTACTGTAAAAATAAGGCAGGAAGCCACGCCATTGGGTGCCTTCTCCACAAAACAATTTGCAATGTTTCAGGACCCCCCCCCCACCCCTTAAAATGCCCCCTCCCCAATTTGGGGAAACTGGCAGTTTTGTGACGGCCCCAGCAAGTGTGTTCCTACATGGGTGCAGAGTGTCTTCCGAGAAGATTTCCCTTTGCTTCCTTCCCTGCTTCCTCTGAGCATCTCACCTGAGTCTTCCTTTATCTCTGTTCCTGCAGGTGCACTTGCTGAAGGACCAGCTGGCAACAGAGGCCGCTGCCCGCCTTGAGGCCCAAGCCCGAGTGCACCAGCTCCTGCTGCAGAATAAGGACCTCTTGAACCATATTTCGCTTCTGGTGAAGCAGGTGCAAGAACTAGAGGCAAAGCTGTTGGGATCCAACCCCAGTAAGAGCTCCTCCTCCTTCATATTCCTCCTCCCTTGTCATTCTTCTGCTTCTCCTTAACGCTTAGAGCAAGCTTTTCATCTGACAGTTGCTCTTCCGCCTTTGTGCTTACGATCGCAGTGACGCTGTGAGCAGGGGCGGAGGAAGGGGGTGCGGCGGGGACAGGCTGCCTCGGGTGTCACCACTGGGGGGGTGACAAAATGCCAAATGGCACTCATCGTGGGGTCTGCAGCGCGCCTGAGCCACCCGTCTCTCCTGGGAGTGACGCAATGGCTTGGGCGCCCACGGGCTCCACTCTGCCCCAAACGGTCCGCCTGCCACCTCCCCCTCAGGTATAGGGCGGCTGAGTGGGAGGAGGCAGGCGGACTCTTCGGAGGCCCCACGGAGCGTCCTGCCCTGGCTTGCCCCACCCCATGGGTGGCTGGCCCCGTCCCTAGCATAGCTGTCAACCGTCCCTTATTTGGAGGGAAACTCCCTTATCCCAGCGCCGTTTCCCGCTGCTATCCTGGATTGATGATGTCCCTTAAATTTCCCGGGTTTCATGCTCGCCCGGCTCGGGAGGGAAGCAGTGGCTCAGGGTCCTCCCCCTCAAGAGAGAGAGTGCACGAGCTGCCACATCTCCGTCTCTCCCTTTTCCCCTTCAGGGGCGTGTCATGAGGAGACAGGTGGCGGAGGGCAGGCAGGCAGCCCCTCTCTTGCGAGACTTCCGCCGTGATGCCAAGGGAAGCCGGAGGCGGCCTGAGGGAGGAGGAAGAGGAGGAGATGGGGAGGGACGCAGAAGGGCGGCGCTTCAGCAGCCACTGAGGCGCCGCAACCGCCTCATGCCGGGCTCGTGGGCGAGAGTCTTTCTCCCTCCCTCTCTCTCGGGTAGACAGGGGCCAGTGGAACTCCTCGCGCCAGGACGACAGCAGCCCCGATGTGCAGAAGCTAAGCAAAATCCCTTATTTTGGCTGCTGGTCCCTTATTTTCAAGGCTGCTGGTCCTTTATTTTCAAATCTGTAAGTTGACAGCTATGGCCCCTAGGCGCAGGGCACATGCGCCACCCCAGGCGCCCAATCGGCTTACTCCGCCGCTGACTGTGAGGCAGGGATTTCCCTCGATCTGTTCATTAAAATATTTATATACTGTTTTCCCAATTGCTAAAAGCAGTTTGCAAGGCAATCAAAGCAAAACAAATCAGAATGCACCAGCAAAATCCCACAGGAATCCAACCTAAAGAAACATGTATTTTCAGCCCATATAAAATGAAAATGGGGGGGGGGGTTAGCTTGTACTGATAGAGGGAGTCTGTAAAGCACCAAGGAGGGTGGTGTTCTCAAATACTGACTGTCCGACTGACTTGACTTTCACAAGCCTCATTCTCACTAGCTCCCCAAAGGTGGCCATATTCTCTCCATTGGGTTTCAGGCTCTCACGCCATGGACCCAGCTGCATGCAATTTCCCTTGTGTTGGACAGTCTCCTCCACTTGGCTGCCCCAGTGCTCATCCCTAACCCTAGATCATTAATGAAGAAGTTAAGAAGCACAGGTCCCAACCATGATCCTCGGGGAAATTCCACTTTCTTCATCCCTCTGTAGGGAGAACTGTCACTTTCCCCCCTGCTCTCTATTTCCTGTTGCTTAGCCAGTTGCTGACCACAGGTGGCGCTATGGTCTAAACCACTCAGCCTCTTGGGCTTGCCGATCAGAAGGGCGGCGGTTCAAATCCCCACAACGGGGTGAGCTCCTGTTGCTCTGTCCCAGCTCCTGCCAACCTAGCAGTTTGAAAGCACGCCTGTGCAAGTAGATAAATTGGTACCTCTGCGGTGGGAAGGTAAGCGGTGTTTCCGTGCGCTCTGGTTTCCGTCACGGTGTCCTGTTATGCCAGAAGTGGTTTAGTCCTGCTGGCCACACGACCCAGAAAGCTGTCTGTGGACAAACGCCAGCTCCCTCGGCCTGAAAGTGAGATGAATGCTGCAACCCCATAGTCGCCTTTGACTGGACCTAACCATCCAGGGGTCCCTTTGCCTTTTTTTACCTGACATTTGCTGCCAGCCTAGAGGATCTCATGCCTGAGCCTCCCTCTCTCCCATCAGGCAGACTGGATACAGGGCCTGACGCTGCTTCTTCTCTCCTTTGTCTTTCAGGAGGCTCTCGGGATAGTTTGTTGGAAATCACCTTCCGCCCCGGCGGGCTGCCCGTTCTGTGTGACCCCAGCACCCCTCTGCCAGAAGACACTCACCCCCTCCAGCTCAACCCCAGCTTCTCCAACGCTGCCAGCTCTCTGGCCAGCCCCTTAGGTAGGAGTGACTGCCTGGCGAAGCTGGAATATTTCTGCTTCCTCCCTGGCGATGGCCCTCCCTTGGGCAGCTTGGAGCTCCTCAAGTTCCGTGAGTCGGGGATCGCCTCCGAGTTCGAGTCCAACGCGGACGACAGTGAGGAGTGGGACTCGTGGGGCCAGGAGGACTCGCTCCGCCTGTTCAGTGTCCTCGACAAGCAGGGCCTGGGAGATAGCTTGGATGAAGAGGTTGCTATTTAAGAGGAGGCAGAGATCTCAGGCCCGTGGCAAGCAACAGGGGAGGAGAGAGTGGGGGGCTCAGGCCTCCTTGCAAACAGGCCGGGGAAAGCCTGCTTCTCTGTTTTTCTGTGTCTTGGTACCTGAAAGTCAGGAGTAGGGTGGCGGTTTTCCTCCTGAAGGCAAGAGCCGCTATCCGGGGCGCCCAAAGGTCTCAGGAATTGTTTTCATTTATTTATATATGTATTTTAATGCCATATTGCACCACCAAAAAGGGATACTGGGTGCAAATGACAGCATCTTGAGGATCCTCATCTTTCTTTTAGAAAAGCTGAAAAGGTGTCAGCAGTTCCTGGTGAAACCTTTAAAAGCCAGCAGTGAGAGGTTACCAGTGTCCAGGTGTCTCTTCATAACACTCTCCCTCCCCAAAATACCTATTAGACGCTGGATAAATTATGCAAATTTAGCAAGGACCTTCAATTTGGCCTCCTTTGCATCATGCATACAGGTGGCAGAATTCAGAGGGGCCTTTTGTGTACCTAGTGGGTTAGATTCGGCTACTGAGTCGCATCCGCAAAAGCCCTGCAGAGGGATTTCCCCTCCTCCTCCCTTGCTGCCCCCCGTACTTAGGATAATCCCTAGTCAGCTTCCAGACAGGACCAATAGCCTTACGTTTCTGCAAACCTCTGAAACAATTCAATTATGACAGGTTGCCTGTGGTTAAATGATCGAACCTTGGTTGGAATTGGTATTAGAAGTGTGGGCCTGATAACTTCTCCTACAATTTTTGAATACCGTTGAAATTCTTGACACGGCAGCCTCAGTTCCAGAAGCTCAAATCGTCCTCTTTTGTCGTAACTCTGGCACCTTAGTCCCCTGAACGTATAACTGCAGGAACATAGGAGCGGGTTCCTTATGGAAGCAACTAAACAAAAGAGGCCTGTGTGTCTGAAAGCTCAGGCTGCCTCTGCGTTCGTCCCAAAAATCTCCTAGACGTGTCAGAGCTACAGTTGAACTTGGAACTGGGCACAAGAAAAGTTAGAATTTCTTTGTCTAAACTCAGAAAACGGCTCAGTTCTTTCTAAGCAAATTCCAAGTGTGCGGAATGGATGGGTGAGAGGCAGAGCAAAGACTACATATGTCCCTCTCTAGCTTGGATTTGAACCTGAGCCAGAGAAGAACTTTTTGGGGGGTTGCAATGCGTGTTTTGTATGGAGGCAAATGTTATACACTTTGCTGTATTTGTTCTCTGAGATGCACTCAGGCAATGCTTGGCATCATCGGTAGTTAAGCATTCCATTGGCTCCATGTTGTGATTGTCCTTTGGGAAGTAGCATCTCAGCCCTGGCCTTCCATTGGCCAGGTTGTTTTCCCCACGTGAGACATGGCCTCTCCTGCCCTGCTTTCTCTTTTGTGGATTTCTGAGGGATAGGGCGAGCGGCGTACTGCAAGCGAGAGGTCCAGATTTTTTAGTTTTAACTTAAGACACAAAAGAATCCTAAAGGAGCTTCTGTGTTCAGAATAGGTAAAGGTAAAGGGACCCCTGACCATTAGGTCCAGTCGTGGCCGACTCTGGGGTTGCGGCGCTCATCTCGCTTTATTGACCGAGGGAGCCGGCGTACAGCTTCCGGGTCATGTGGCCACCATGACTAAGCCACTTCTGGCGAACCAGAGCAGCGCACGGAAACGCCGTTTCCCTTCCTGCCGGAGCGGTACCTATTTGTCTACTTGCACTTTGACATGCTTTCGAACTGCTAGGTTGGCAGGAGCAGGGACCGTCCAACGGGAGCTCACCCCATTGCGAGGATTCGAACCGCCGACCTTCTGATTGGCAAGTCCTAGGCTCTGTGGTTTAACCCACAGCGCCACCCTACAAAACAGTAAATCCCACAACTCAGAACTGCAATGAACCAGAGGACCAGAGCAGCACACGGAAACGCCATGTACCTTCCCGCCAGAGCGGTCCCTATTTATCTACTTGCACTTTGACGTGCTTTCAGACTGCTAGGTTGGCAGGAGCAGGGACTGAGCAACGGGAGCTCACCCCGTCACGGGGATTCGAACCGCTGACCTTCTGATCGGCAAGTCCTAGGCTCTGTGGTTTAACCCACAGCCCACCCGCGTCCCTGCAAAATGGACTGCTCACTTTCAGGGAGCTGTTGAGTAAAACAACGGGGTGGTCCCTGCGCAGCATAAACTGAACTAGAACTCAGTCGTGCAAGACAGCATTTCAATCTCTGAGATCTGGCCCATATTATGACTGGCAGCTAGAAGAAGCATTAGTGCCCTTCCTTCCAGCTCAGGTGGTGCAGAGATCCCTGCTGCCCTCTTAATACTGCCCTGAAGAAGCATCATGTGCTCAGAAACATTATGGGGCTGTTGGGCTTTTGCTCAGTTTGACCTTTCCTTAGGTGTTTCCATAGCTCGAATTTTGTTCTGTTCTCCTGCTGCCGCTGCAGACTTTGCCATTATTTAATTTGCAGGCCGTTGCCTCGGTTTGTGAGGAACGATCGCTTCTGTCCTTCCCTGTTGGGGAGCATAAGGCACCAAAGGAAGATTTGGGATTAATATTAATATTTCCAGGGTGTTCTGCAAATCCTCCCAAGGATTTGTTTGCAAACAAGGGTCATGGGATGTAGTTGGAGAAATCACAACGATGAACAGGGAGATACAGCTGCACAGGGAGACACGTTGCATTTAACTGCTGTGCAGTTCTTATTAAGCAAATTGGATTTTTTAATTTTTAAAAAATTCCATGGCAGTTTTCACATAGCATCCACAGGATTCCACCTGTGTCTGCAAGACAAGACCTTTCTTTTGCGGCTGCTCTCCACCCTTTCCTTCCACTCTTGGTTCAGAGAAAGCAATGCAAATGTGATAAGCCATTGAACAAGCTGCGTCCCTTCCCCTCTCTTGTGCAGCTTCAGCAAAGCTTTCTTGGTTTCTTGTGGCATATCCAGGTTTGGAGGGAGGGAGCCCTTAAGCTACTGTTTCCTGGTCTGGATCTCACAGGAAACCGTGGCTTGGGAAAACAAGTGAGTTTCCTGCAAGAGGGAAGCAGCACATGGCTCTCTTAGGTTGAGAAGCCACGGTTTATCTCACCAGGGTTGTTACATCCGGAGCCACTTAAGAGCCAGTGTGGTGTAGTGGTTAAGAGCAGTGGACTTGTAATCTGGGGAACCGGGTTCGCGTCTCCGCTCCTCCACATGCAGCAGCTGGGTGACCTTGGGCTAGTCACACTTCTCTGAAGTCTCTCAGCCCCACTCACCTCACAGAGTGTTTGTTGTGGGTGAGGAAGGGAAAGGAGATTGTTAGCCACTTTGAGACTCCGTAGGGTAGTGATAAAGCGGGATATCAAATCCGAACTCTTCTTCTCTTCTTAACCCGGCAAGTTTGAAGCCAAATTATCTCCCCTGAGGAAGTCAGGCCTATTGTTTGCTCAGTAGTTTGGGCTCTCAGGGATGCAGCTCTGGGAGAAAGTGCCTTTGGGGTGAATTGAGAGGGAGGGCATAATCCTGCTGGTCTTGTTCAGGAAGGGAGCATCCGAGATACTTCTGTGTTTGGGCAAGAGCAATGAAGGGGCTGGGCTGCTGCTCTCAACGTAGGTCAGGCCCTGATATCCCAAGACCTTGCTGAACGCGGGAGGCATGAAAGTGGAGTGAGCTGGACAGTGCCAAATGAATGTTTTTCGAGACGGAATGAGTGTGTGTCGGTCGTAAGGGCAGGAAAGCGCCTGCCATAGAGCAGTCAGGGCAGAGGTGCCAGCATGCCCAGCAACACTGGCAGATGCCTCAGGCAAGAAAATGCAATTTGAAAAGGAAGGCACCTGCTCTCAGTTCATGGGGCAGCTCTCTCACAGCAGCCCAGACTGCTTAGAGCATGGGTAGGCAAACTAAGGCCTGGGGGCCAGATCTGGCCCAATCACTTTCTAAATCCGGCCCACAAATCAGTGTGTTTTTACATGAGTAGAATGTGTCCTTTTACAGTGGTACCTCGGGTTACATATGCTTCAGGTTACATACGCTTCAGGTTACAGACTCCGCTAACCCAGAAATAGTACTTCAGGTTAAGAACTTTGCTTCAGGGTGAGAACAGAAATTGGGCTCCGGCGGCACAGCGGCAGCAGGAGGCCCCATTAGCTAAAGTGGTGCTTCAGGTTAAGAACACTTTCAGGTTAAGAACAGACCTCCGGAACGAATTAAGTTCTTAACCTGAGGTACCACTGTATTTAAAATGCATCTCTGCGTTATTTGTGGAGCCCGCCTGGTGTTTTTACATGAGTAGAATGGGTGCTTTTATTTAAAATGCATCTCTGGGTTATTTGTGGGGAATTTGTTCAATTTTTTTTTTTCAAAATATAGTCCGGCCCCCCACAAGGTCTGAGGGGCAGTGGACCGGCCCCTTGCTGAAAATGTTTGCTGACCCCTGGCTTAGAGGGACTCTCAGAGGAAGGCCTTTCTGCATCTCCTGGCATTCCACAGGTGGTTCCTTCATAAAGCCTCTTGGGATTTCCCTCTCCATTTTTCCTTTCGTTCTCTCCTTTTGCAAAAGCAGTGGATGTTATGGAATTTCTTTCTCTGTAAGTGCACTTAAGCCCTGGCCGGTGGTGTTAGAGCTTCTTGGCTATTGCTAAATAAATCTTCCTTATTTCTCAAGCTGAACTGTCGTCTCTGCTTCCTTTGCTTTCCTTGTATCTTTTCACACTTCCCTCCTTTCTTCTCAATCACCTCGAGTGTTACAAGAAAGATGGCTGGTTTGTTCAGGGTTCCTTACAAGGAGTAGCACAGCAACCTTCAGTTAGAGAACAGGGACCCAAATTTAACACCCTGAGTCTGGAAAAGAGAAAAGGTCATGTGAAAATCTGTGGCTAACACTGGCAGGTCCCAAGGCAGGGTATAAGTAAAGGGACCCCTGACCATTAGGTCCAGTCGTGGCCGACTCTGGGGTTGCGGTGCTCATCTCGCTTTATTGGCCGAAGGAGCCGACGTACAGCTTCCGGGTCATGTGGCCAGCAGGACTAAGCCGCTTCTGGCGAACCAGAGCAGAGCACGGAAACGCCGTTTGCCTTCCCACCGGACTGAGGCCATTTTGGGGTTTAAAGGTCAGCACCAACACACTGAATTGTGCTCGGAAACGTACTGAGAGCCAATGCAGATCTCTCAGGACCAGTGTTATGTGGTCCCGGCGGCCACTCCCAGTCACTAGTCTAGCTGCCGCATTCTGGATTAATTGCAGTTTCCGGGTCACCTTCAAAGGTAGTCCCACATAGAGCGCATCGCAGTAGTCCAAGCGAGAGATAACCAGAGCATGCACCACTCTGGCGAGGCAGTCTGCGGGCAGGGAGGGTCTCAGCCTGCGTACCAGATGGAGCTGATAAACAGCTGCCCTGGACACAGAATTGACCTGTGCCTCCATGGACGTCTGTGAGTCCAGAATGACTCCCAGGCTGTGTACCTGGTCCTTCAGGGGCACAGTTACCCCATTCAGGACCAGGGAGTCCTCCACACCCAGCCACCCCCTGTCCCCCAAAAACAGAACCTCTGTCTCAATCTCAACTTCAATCTCTTAGCCGCCATCCATCCTCCAACCGCCTCCAGGCACTCACACAGTACCTTCACCGCCTTTACTGGTTCTGATTTAAAGGTGAGGTAGAACTAGGTCTGTGCTTTCCAGATCCAGGTCTGAGCACTCCCCCACCCACTGCAAAAGCCCGCTTTTTAATGCTGAATTTGAACAAACGGAAATTTGGGATTTCACCGGATTGCTGTTTGCTCCAGTTTAGCAGTAAAGAGCAGCTTTTTGCAAGGCAAGTGGCCAAAAAGTCGGTGAGGGGGCTCGGACGCAGTGCAGGCCTGTACCTAGAAATGCGGCGCAAAAGGAAGTCTGGATGAGCCCTCGGGCAGCTGTCCCGGACGAGAGTGTGCCTTGAGGCGTGCAGTAATGTTAATGGTGTGTGCCATCCGGAATTATGGTGCTTGGGCTGTTCCCAACCTCCTCACCAAATGGTCTGGGAGCTGTCCTGGTTGTTCTTCTTTCCTTAGCAAAATGCACACCCGCCTCTACGACTGTGCGCTCCTAGGTGGGGAAACCCTGTGAAAAGGCCGCACTTGGAGGGCTACCGTAAGTAGCCGAAATGTTGTGTCTCGGAGGCCCTGGCCGACCGGTGAAAAACCAGCTCTGAGGAATAGCAAAGGGAAAGAGATACTGGGAGGAAAAAGCAGGAACCAAAACAGCCTTTTAAATGATGGCATGAGAGGGTCAGGCCACCCTACTTAGCCCAGCTGCCGGAACAACATGGTCTTCACCTGCTGACGGAAGGACAATGAGGGAGCCCGTTTGGCTCCTCTAGGTAGGGAGTTGTGAAGCTGCCACCACCAAGAAGACCCTCCTCTCCCGCAGCCCCACCTGCGAAGGTCTAGGGACAGAAAGAAGAGCCTTCCCCAAAGATCTCAGAGCCCAGGAAGGTTCATATGGGGGATTAGAGTCCTTCACACAACCTGGGCCTCAGCCAGATTCTACGCAGACATTGCTCCTTCGCACGGGGGCATGAGCGGGGGGACAGACCTGGCTGGGCCGTGTTCCCCCTCGTGTGAAGGAACTCTACCCCAACCCTCAGGGTATAGGCACAGAATCCATTCCCCCCACCTGCCAAATGTGAGGGTGATAGCAGGGCGTTTTCCCCCTACACTAAATGGTCCCTGTCCCCCTTTAATTTTTCTCCATAGGTAAACTGCTCCTGTCTCCTGATCATTGTAATTTCCCCCTTGCAACACTTTTTTCCAAAACACAAAAATCCTTTGGAAATGCTGCAACCAGGACAGCACCAGGACTGAACTGGAAGTGACCCCATACCTTTCCTCTCTAGGAGAACCCCGGACCAGGCTGGCTGGGGCAGATGGGAGTTGGGGGCCCAAGAATGTGGAGGGAGGCACCAGATTGGCTACCCCTGTTTTATAGACCTCCCACCACCCCCATTTTACCAACTCAGTATACAGAGTCAACAGTCTCCTTGAGCATTCCTCCATGAGCCAGCGTGGTGTAGTGGTTAAGAGCGGTGGACTCGTAATCTGGTGAACCGGGTTCGCTTCCCCGCTCCTCCACATGCAGCTGCTGGGTGACCTTGGGCTAGTCAAACTTCTCTGAAGTATCTCAGCCTCACTCACCTCATAGAGTGTTTGTTGTGGGGGAGGAAGGGAAAGGAGATTGTTAGCCACTTTTGGACTCCTTAGGGTAGTGATAAAACAGGATATCAAATCCAAACTCTTCTTCATGATTTTTTCCTAGTCACTTGCAAAGCTTACATTTGAAGTTAGGGAGTGAAGCCTCAATGTCTGGGGCCTGCCCACTGGATCTCAATTTTCATTTTGTTTTCTGTACACCATGTTTGTAGTAGCTCTGAAAGGACCATCTGTTTCGATTTTCACTATTTTAGTGAATAACTCTGTCCTCTTCAAATTTGGCCACCTTGCTGCTCACCCCATTTCTAGGTCATTTAAGAATAAATCAAATAGCATCACTCTCAGGACAGATCCTTCTTCTATTGTGGAATCTTATCAATTTATAACTGCTGTCTCTGTCTTCTTTCTTAACCTTTTAAGGATAATTAATGCTGGCCCAATCCAGGGAACATTTCCAAAATGATACTTTGGAGGTTCCATCCTATATCCAGCAACCCAGAATTTTCTTCCAAACCCTCTACAGCCACTGACTTCTCCTTGGCGTTGCCTGCCCAGCATATGATTTCTGTGCCCCTGCATTAGGTAATTAGATAGCTATTTTATTACAGTCAAAGACCAGATCCCTGCATTGTTTCTCACTAAGTGCCTGTCCTCCTTCCCATTGCCATGCAATCCTTTTAGACCAGACATGTTCAAAATCAGGCATGTCCAACAGGTAGATCGTGATCTACCAATAGATCACTGAATGTCTGAGGTAGATCACTGGCCGATCACAGGCTCCCCCCAAAGAAGCTCAACAACTTTGGCTCCCCTAAAAAACCTCAACTTTTGTGCCCTGCACCCTTAAGAAACAGGCCTTCCTCCTTTTCCTTCCCCCCAAAAAACATTTTTTCTTCCTAAAAAAAGCTCAGCAACTTTGACCTGAACCCCCAAAAAGGGGGGGTAGATCACTGCCAGTTTTTAACACTGTGAGTAGATCGCACTCATGGGAGTTGGCCACCCGTTCTGAATAAAGTGCTCTGTGCCTGTCGCAGTGTTTCCCAACCTTGGGTCGCCAGCTGTTTTTGGACTACAACTCCCATCATCCCTAGCTAGCAACACCAGTGGTCAGGAATGATGGGAATTGTAGTCCTCAAACAGCTGGAGACCCAAGGTTGGGAAACACTGATCTAGGGTACCAGCCAGGTCCATAACAAATTATGCAGCTGACCCAGTTTATTTTTCTGCTATCTTCCCACTTCTCCTGCCTGATACTTCTCTTGCCTGATGCTTCCCACTTCTCTTGCCTGATTCTAAAACGTGTTTCGGAAGCCGGAGATGAGGGCACCTCTCTGATTGCCAGCCTTAAACATTTGCCATAAATGCACCTTCCTGCTCATTCTGCAGTGGCGTCTGCTCCAAGCCTCTTCCAGAGCTATTGATGGCACAGAGCTGGGGTTGAGGAAGGTAGGGAATGAAGCATGCATGTGTAGCATGTAACTGGCAGGACTGCAGCCTCTCCTGCCATGCAGGGCCAGGACTACTCTAGTCCCACAATGAGGGCAGGCAAAGGGCCAGTTGAAGGCCAAAGCCCCCTGAATCGGCACAGAAGAGCTGCAGGCAGTCCGCCCCCCGTCTCATGTGCAGACATGCCCTTGATGCCTCTGTGGCCTGTAGGTTGAATCTGCTGCCTTGGTGTGTCTCCAACTGGAGCGACTGCCCTTTCATGGCAGCCAGGCGCCCTGAAGGTGCCAGGAAGAGGCTCCTGGCATGGTTCTAGCCAGCCTTGCCAGCCTCGCTTGCCTTGGTGACCATGCCAGAGGAACACAGGAGCCTTAGTAAACAGCCACCAGATGAGCGGTGGGGATGCTTTGGGGCAGGGCGAGCCGAGTTGCGGGCAGGCCTCAGCCAGCACCAGAGTTTGTCAGCAATGTCTAGGCAACACGATGACCATGTACATACGCAATAGACAATCTTTATAGAATTCCTTCAAACCATAAGAAGTACAAAATGAAATCTTTCGTCTCAAAGTCTCTGAAAATCTTTAAATGAGGCGAGGTACCAGACTTTGTACGATGAAAGACAAGCTGTGAAGCTTTGTCTATTCAGCAAATATGATGCCCAAGACTGGACAGTGATTCCGGATATTGACTACTGTTTCGTAGAATTCTTTGTCAGCGTGGTGGGAGGATATAGACTTGCATTCTACATTATTACGTGAGCACTGTTCCACAGCATTTGATATTTTCATTTACACACATTCATTCGAAATAAGATGGGTTTATGAAGCAATTCTATATCCTCCACCGTGCTGACGAAGAATTCTACAAAACAGTAATCAATATCCGGATTCACTGTCCAGTGTTGGACATCATGTTCGCTTGTCTTTCATCATACAAAGTCTGGTGCCTCGCTTCCTTTAAAGATTTTCAGAGACTTTGAGACGAAAGATTTCATTTTGTTCTTCTTATGGTTTGAAGGAATTCTAGAAAGATTGTCTATTGCGTACGTACATGGTCATCGTGTTGCCTAGACATTGCTGACGTTCTCTTTGCAACACAGGGGTTTGTTTGGTTACTTATTGAGGCACCAAAGTTTGAGCAGCATCAGCGGTGGAAATAACCGTGAGGGGCAAGCTCAGGGAGGAGGAGGTCTGAGGAAGAGGCTTCTCCCTTTTGGGAACAGAGACCCCAGGCAAGGAAGGGAGCGAGGTTATGGTGGAACAGCGAGCTTGCTCTAAGCGGCATCAATAACTTGCTTTATTTTGGAGCTGCGGGGGAGAGGACGGGCGCCCGCTGGCTGCGGCGCCTCTCGCAGACGGACATTGCTATTTGAGCATTTTGTGGCTGCCCGCTGGGTGATTACTGGGCCGCCATTTGCGCTCCTTCCCCCACAGGGCTTTGAGCTTGTGGTAATAGACCCGGCAGCTGAAGCCCTCCTGGGCTCCACGTTTGATGTGGGCCTTGAGCGAGCGCAAAGTCGGGAACATTCGGCAGCAGGCCACACATTGGCACCCATGTGGGGGCCGCCACTTGGAAGCCAATAGGATGTCCTGGGAAGTGATGCAGTCCATGGCCTTTCTGCTGCCGCCACCGCCACTACTCTCTTGGGGATAAGTTTTCTCCAGGGAGCCGGACGAAGAGGAGCCACTGTCCACGTTGTCTCCGGCAGGCCCAGTGTCCGCTGGGACTTCTTGGCTGTTGCCTCCCAGTGTCCCTGGGAAACCACAGGAGTCGGTTTGGCTGTCTTGGTCCATGCACACAAAGTAGCTGTAGGGGGAATACCAGGGGCGGTAGATGGTGCAGTTCTGCTGCGGAGGCTCCCCGCTCTGCAGTTCCGCGAGGAGGCAGTCTGGCAAAAGAAAAGGGGGAGTGAGCCTTGTGACTTTCGCAGACCTGGCCAGCACCGTGTGATGGTAGGTGCGGTAAGCTAAAAGGTAAAGGCAATGGTGGAGCAAGCCGATCAGGTGCCTGTGGTGGCGTGTGTGCCCTGCGCCCAGGAGCGGGGCCAGATGCCCTTGGGGCAGCACCAGCCGGGGCCGGACGCTCCACAAGGCCTCCAAGGAATCTGCCTTCCTCCTCCCACTCAGCTGCCCTACAGCTGAGGGTGAGGCGACGGGCAGGCCGATTGGGGCAGCGCGGAGCCTGTGGGCGCGCTGCAGGCCCCGCGGTGAGTGCCGCCTGGCATTTTGGCACACCCTCGGTGGTGACACCTGGGGTGGCCCACCCCCAGCGCACCCTCTTCCTCCACCCCTAAGTAAAGGACCCCTGGATGGTTAAGTCCAGCGAAAGACGACTATGGGGTTGTAGCGCTCATCTCGATTTCAGGCCGAGGGAGCCAGCGTTTGTCCACTGGCAGCTTTCCGGGTCATGTGGCCAGCAGGACTAAACTGCATCTGGCACAACAGGACACCGTGACGGAAACCAGAGCGCACGGAAACACCATTTACCTTCCCGCCACAGCAGTACCTATTTATCCACTTGCGCTGGCATGCTTTTGAACTGCTAGGTTGGCAGGAGCTGGGACAGAGCAACGGGAGCTCACACTGTTGTGGGGATTCGAACTGTCAACCTTCCGATCGGCAAGCCCAAGAGGCTCGGTGGTTTAGACCACAGTGCCACCCGCGTCCCATGCATTCCTATACTACTGCAGGCTAGGTTACTCCTCATTCTTCTACCCCATTTCACATTTCATTCAGAAAACATTTGCTTCTGCTCAAACTGTTCCGGGGGTACTTTTTCCTGGCACTCCCCCGTCCCCCTCCAGCTCACCTGGCAAGCTGCTTTTGTGCATGGGGCATGATAAGTCAGGTACACTCTTCAGGGCAAAGCTGGGGAGACGTGGCCCAGAGATTGTCAAGAGGGAAAAATTTTCCATGTCCTCTCAGACACTCCTTCACTAAAAGGGCCCATTGTGGTGCAAAGCTTTCTCCGGGCAAAGGACCAGGTAGCCAGCTGGCCTTGTGACATCATCTCCTGACCTAACAAACAGAGACTGCTGGCACCTGGGCATGACTTTGTAGAGGCTGCTGGCTGCCAAGGGCAAGTTGTGGGGGGAGCCTTTCTATGTGGGTCTCATGCTGAATCCTCCTCGAGGGGAGAGATGCGTAGGACAGGCTACACAGATGCAATCAAAAGTGGTTCTGTGTCCTTCGCGAGGTATCTCAGCCCCATCGTCCTAATTTACCGCCTCTAACGAGAAAAGCAACAATCGGTGGATTAAAATGAGACACAGGCTCTGAGCAGAGGAGGATTTGCCAGGAAAATCTCACCTAAAGAGATGCCTTGCGATAATTTTTTTAATGAAGTGATTGAAGTGGCTTAACCACGGATGAGAAGAGTATTACAAAAACAATATGGTATAACCAGGGAAAAGGGGAAGGAGGCAAAAACTGAGTTAAAAATATTTGGCTTGGCAAGCAGATTTAAGTCAGAATGTGGAAGGAGAGAGGAAAAGAGTGGAGAATTAGAGAAGAGACACTTAAAAGATAATGAGAGCTTGAAGCAGATCTGAAACGAAAAAGGGAGTCGAAGGGAAGAGGAGAAACGTGATCACAATGACATGCACTCTAAAGGAGACCATTGGCCAAATTTTGAATAGGAGTAAGCAAAAGAGGGAAACGGTCAAGGGTGAAGTGTGAGGAAGTTCAAGAGAGTTTGAGAAAACTCATGAAGAGGGGAAAGAAATGATGGAAGAAGGGTAATGGGAAATATAACATCCGGAGAGATGGAAACCAACATGCCGAAATAGAATGAGGGTAATAAGTGCCAAAACACAACCAGCCGAGTGAACTGAAAAGGGAAGAGGAAATTAACCAAATGGAAAGAGGAAAGGACGAGTAAATGAATCGCTAGTGAAGAATAGATTAAAGCAACTTGAAATGGAGTAAATTGTCGTTGGGATCCATTTGTCTCAAGAGACGATGGAGTGCGCCTCTGGGGGTTAAAGTCAAACCACTGTTTTATCAGCACCAAAGTGATCTCTCCAGGGTGCAAGCCTGGGCAGTGGTATGTGAAGGTCCTGGGCAGCCCAGACAACAAGACCTACCTCTTGGCCTCACCATTGCATAGCTGTCAACTTACAGATTTGAAAATAAGGGACCAGCAGCCTCGAAAATAAGGGATCAGCAGCCAAAATAAGGGATTTTGGCTTAGCTTATGCATAAATCCGCCACTCATGGAGCCATGCTGCTTTGGCTGCGACTGACTGTGTTTTGCAGGGGGTTGGACTAGATGATCCTAAGGGTCTCCAACCCCGACCAAAGAGTGGCAGACAAAACTGATGAACGACGTCGAGATGGCAAAGCTTACAGGCGGAATTAGAAACCAGGAAGAGAACCTCTTTAATAAAGAAGGGGGAAAGTTTATAATTTAGTTGAAAAGCTATTGTAAAGGGTTACATACATTGGTAGGATTGACAGAAAACTTGTAGTAAAAATTTGAACTATGGATGGACAATTGATTTATAAAAATAGAGTTATGAAAGGGATGCAGAGGGGGAAATCACTACATTAAGATGCTCCACTGCTTGGAGGGTATGCTAAGCAGCACGTCGGGGCTGCCATCGTCCTGGCGCGAGGAGTTCCATTGGCCCTTCCCTGCCCGAGAGAGAGGGAGGGAGGGAGACTCTTGCCCACTCCGTCCGCAAGCTTGGCATGAGGCGGTTGCGGTGCCACCACGGCCGCTGAAGCACCGCCCTTCTGCGTCCCTCCCCATCCCCGCCTCTTCCTCCTCCCTCAGGCCGCCGCCTCCAGCCCCGCTGCCGCCTCTGGCTTCCCCTGGCAGCGCGGCGGAAGTCTCGCAAGAGAGGGGTTGCCTGCCTGCCTGCCCACCACCACCTGTCTTCTCACGGCGGAGGACCCTGAGCCGCTGCTTCCCTCCCGAGCCGGGCGAGCATGAAACCCGGGAAATTTAAGGGACATCATCAATCCAGGATAGCAGCGGGAAACGGCGCTGGGATAAGAGAGTTTCTCGCCAAATAAGGGACGGTTGACAGTTTTGCACCAATGGGGTCTAAAGGAAAGCAGAGATTTATAAGCCTGCTTCCTAAGGAAACAGGAAAGCCTATGTACAGAAGTGTCCTAGGACAAAACTGGGAAAGTAACTATGGGCTTTTTAATTGACTGAATAGACTTTCTGCCCTTTGGGGAACTTGATTTCTTAAATGCACACCTTCCCCTTCCTTGTGTCCCTGGTGAGAAAAGCCAATCATGGCTTTCTTCCTTTGGCAACTGAGACGGCAATGGCCATTTCTAGACTGGGAGAGCCTCGCCACGGCCATCCACGCAGTGATAATCTCCATGTTGGATCGCTGCAGTCCACTCTATCTGGGGCCCAGAAAATCTGCACTTGGTGAAAAATACAGCGATGTGGCTAGTCACTGGGGCAGAATATTATGATCACGTTATGTGTCTTGCTGAAAAAAATTGCACCGGCTTCCAGTTAGCTTCCGGCTCAGTTCAAAGGGCTGGTGTTAATTATAGGCTCTTGAGACCAGTATAGCTTAAAGTTGTCTCACCACTGATAACCGTGTTCCTCAAGAGAAGGCCTCCTGCAGATACCAGTTCACTAGGAGGTCCATCCCATGCCGTGTTAGAATTGGGATTCTCTCTTACGCTGTGTTTCAGGCAACCACCATCTCGGTTATCATTATCAGTGTCTATTGAAGAACTTGCTTTTCTTTTTCCCTTTTTAAAAATAATTTTCATTCGTTTTCAATTACAACCCAATAATAGCCTCATTATAACAATGCCAAATTATAGCACAATTACTAATACCAATCATTCAGGTACCAAATTATATCATTTAGGTGGCCCCCGCGTGCTAGATAAGATGGTTTGATGATTTGCTTTATTTCTGCATTCCGAAATCTTATTAATTTCAATTACACTCCAGTCAAAATAATCCATTCATATTGACACATTAAGTGGTTTATAAAAACTACAAGTGAGGCAGTAAGACTATATCCTTGTTCTTCCGGTGTGTGGCAATTATTCTGTCCGTAGTTTTTCTTCCTGTCCTTGTAAAATATTACAAAAATCACATTGTCCCAATATATAACCTGCTTTTGCCATCTTTTCCTCTCAGCCTGGGAAGGAGAGTGATTTGAAGAACTCGCTTTTCAAGAAGATTTTCATCCCAGCTTGTGTTTATATTGGACTTGAAGCTCTTTGGTTATTAATACACATAGCTGGTTAATTTGCCTTGTGTTCTATGGGAAGAAATTCATTCATTAAACAGATAACAAATGCACATGAAAAACAATTGATCAGGCTAAGCTGTGTGAAGAGGGATTTTCCAGGCAACTGTCCCACTCACACAGGTGCCATTTTGTTTCTTTTCTAGTTGACCAAAATACGTATGAGAATTCAAACACTACCGCTGCAACAAAGCTGCCGGCTGCCAAATCAGTCTCCCTTCACCCCAGATCCTCCCCCCGTGTGAGTCCTCGAGGCCCCCCCGAGTGGGTGGGGGGCAGCCAGCACTTGAAGAACCTGAGCAAGACGATGGGTGCGAAAGTCAACGACTTGCTACGCAGGAAAGAGACCAGCAACCACAGCAGCTTTGGGGTAACCGAAGTGAATGAGCGTGCTGGGGCCGCCCTCTCCTGTGGGCAAGGCCAGGACCAGGAGGAATGGTAAGTGGGCTCAATAATAATAATAATAATAATAATAATAATAATTTATTTGTACCACGCCCATCTGGCTGGGTTTCCCAGGCCACTCTGGGTGGCTTCCATAGAAACCAAAAATACACTAAAATATCACAGATTAAAAACTTCCCTGAAAAAGGCTGCCTTAAGATGTCTTCTGAATGTCAGGTAGTTATTTATTGCTTTGACATCTTATGGGAGGGCGTTCCACAGGGCAGGTGCCACTACTGAGAAGGCCCTCTGCCTGGTACCCTGTAGCTTTGCTTCTCGCAATGAGGGAACCGCCAGAAGGCCCTTGGCGCTGGACCTCAGCGTCCAGGCAGAACGATGGGGGTGGAGGCGCTCCTTCAGGTATACTGGGCCGAGGCCGTTTAAGGCTTTAAAGGTAAACACCAGCACTTTGAATTGTGCTTGGAAACGTACTGGGAGCCAATGTAGGTCTTTCAAGACCAGTGTTATGTGGTCTCGGCGGCTGCCCCCAGTCACCAGTCTAGCTGCCGCATTCTGGATTAGTTGTAGTTTCCGAGTCACCTTCAAAGGTAGCCCCACGTAGAGCGCATTGCAGTAGTCCAAGCGGGAGATAACCAGAGCATGCACCACTCGGCGGGCAGGTAGGGTCTCAGCCTGCGCACCAGGTGGAGTTGGTAGACAGCTGCCCTGGATACAGAATTGACCTGGGCCTCCATGGACAGCTGTGAGTCCAAAATGACTCCCAGGCCGCGCACCTAGTCCTTCAGGGGCACAGTTACCCTATTCAGGAACAGGGAGTCCTCCACACCAGCCCGCCCCCTGTCCCCCAAAAACAGTACTTCTGTCTTGTCAGGATTCAACCTCAATCCATTAGCCGCCATCCATCCTCCAACTGCCTCCAGGCACTCACACAGGACCTTCATCGCCCTCACTGGTTCTGATTTGAAAGAGAGGTAGAGCTGGGTATCATCTGCATATTGAGGGACACCCAGTCCAAACCCCCTGATGATCTCTCCCAGCAGTTTCATATAGATGTTAAAAAGCATGGGGGAGAGGATGGAACCCTGAGGCACCCCACAAGTGAGGGCCCAGGGGTCTGAACATTTATCCCCCACCACCACTTTCTGGACACGGTCCAGGAGGAAGGAGCGAAACCACTGCATAACAGTGCCCCCAGCTCCCAGCCCCTCTAGACGGTCCAGAAGGATGTTATGGTTGATTGTATCAAAGGCCGCTGAGAGATCCAGCAGAACTAGGAAACAACTCTCACCTTTGTCCCTAGCTCGCCGGAGATCATCAACCAGCGTGACCAAGGCAGTTTCAGTCCCATGATGAGGCCTGAACCCCGATTGGAAGGGATCCAAATGGTCCGCATCCTCCAGGCGTGCCTGGAGTTGTTCAGCAACCACCCACTCAATCACCTTGCCCAAGAATGGAAGATTTGAGACTGGGCTTAATAATAATAATAATAATAATAATAATAATAATAATAATAATAATAATTTATTATTTGTACCCTGCCCATCTGGCTGGGTTTCCCCAGCCACTCTGGGCGGCTTCCACAAAGACCAAAAATATACTAAGATGTCACACATTAAAAACTTCCCTGAACAGGGCTGCCTTCAGATGTCTTCTGAATGTCAGGTAGTTGAGGCCATTTAGAGCTTTAAAGGTCAGTACCAATACTTTGAATTGTGCTCGGAAACGTACTGGGAGCCAATGTAGGTCTTTCAAGACTGGTGTTATGTGGTCTCGGCAGCCACCCCCAGTCACCAGTCTAGCTGCCGCATTCTGGATTAGTTGTAGTTTCCGAGTCACCTTCAAAGGTAGCCCCACGTAGAGCTCCAGAGCCATTAGTGGTCACTACTGTTTGCAGCTTCCTCAGGTCACTGATATAGGAATTTAGGACTTTACCTGAGGCCCCCCTCCCCCACTGCCAGAGGATGCAGGTGGCACTGTGCTCTAAACCACCTGAGCTCAGAGCCTGAGCTCAGAGCCTGTGTCTCATTTTAATCCACCGATTGCTGCCTTTCTCGTTAGAGGCGGTAAATTAGGACGATGGGACTGAGATACCTCGCGAAGGACACCGAACCACTTTCAGTTGCATCTGTGTAGCCTGTCCTACACATCTCTTTTTTTAAAAAAATGATATTTATTAGAGTTTCAAATAATACATAAAAAAGTAAAACAAAAAAGAAAAAGAAAAAAAGAAAAATTCAACATTTACAATCCATATTTTCAATACCTTTTTTCCGCAACTTCCCCTCACCTCCCCTTCTTGTATTCCATATCCAAAAGTTTGTTCAGCAAGTTCTTATCCCTAAATTTTAACCTTAATTTATTGTTATGTTAAATTCAATTTATATATCAACTTTTAGCTTATACAGTGGTGCCTCGCAAGACGAAATTAATTCGTTCCGCAAGTCTTTTCGTCTTGCGAGTTTTTCGTCTTGCAAAGCACGGTTTCCCATAGGAATGCATTAAAAATCAATTAATGCGTTCCTATGGAAACCAAACCGCCTTCAGACCAGGTCTGGGGACAGTCTGTCCCCCGACCTCTTCTGAAGGCTGGCGGGGGCGAAAGTCTTTGCTTCCCCTCCGCCTGCCTTCCCGGGACAGCGGAGACTTTTCCGCTGTCCGGGGCGATCTTAAAATGCTGGCGGGCAGCAGCAAAGCCTTCGCTGCCGCCCGCCAGCATTTTAAGATCGCCCCGGAGCAGCGGAGGAATTCTCAGCTGTCCCGGGGCGATTTAAAAGCCCCCGGTTAGGCAGGCGGGGGGCAAAGCCTTTTGCCCCCCGTCCGCCTTGGGAAGAGGTCCTGGACCTCTTCCGAAGGCGGGCGGGGGGCAAAAGTCTTTGTCCCCCCTGCCTGCCTTTCCGGGAGAGCTCTTTCCGGGAGAGTCCAGGACCTCTTCCCAAGGCGGGCGGGGGGCAAAAGTCTTTGCTCCCCCCGCCTGCCTTCAAAAGCCGTCCGGGATAGCGGGAAGCGCTTCCCTGCTATCCCGGACCGCTTTTAAAATGCTGGCGGTGGGGAGCAAAGCCTTTCGCCCCTGCCGGCCTTCCTGGACCTCTTCTGAAGTCCGGAGGGGGGGAAAAGGCTTTGCTCCCCACCGCCAGCATTTAAAAAAAGGTCCCCGGAGATTTCCCTATGGGCTTTCGTCTTGCGATGCAAGCCCATAGGGAAAATCGTCTAGCGAAGCGTCGCAAAAACCGAAAAACCCTTTCGTCTTGCGGGTTTTTCGTCTTGCGAGGCATTCGTCTTGCGGGGCACCACTGTATACACCAATCATTATACTTAAAGACTTTTCCTAAGATCGTCCCAGTTTCCCTTCCACGAACTCCCCATTTTACAACTAGTGGCAACACACTGTCCTACACATCTCTCCCCTCGAGGAGGATTCAGCATGAGACCCACATAGAAAGGCTCCCCCCACAACTTGCCCTTGGCAGCCAACAGCCTCCACAAAGTCATGCCCAGGTGCCAGCAGTCTCTGTTTGTTAGGTCAGGAGATGATGTCACAAGGCCAGCTGGCAACCTGGTCCTTTGCCCGGAGAAAGCTTTGCACCACAAATGGGCCCTTTTAGTGAAGGAGTGTCTGAGAGGACATGGAAAATTTTTCCCTCTTGACAATCTCTGGGCCACGTCTCCCCAGCTTTGCCCTGAAGAGTGTACCTGACTTAACATGCCCCGTGCACAAAAGCAGCTTGCCAGGTGAGCTGGGAGGGAGGGGGGAGTGCCAGGAAAAAGTGCCCCCGGAACAGTTTGAACAGAAGCAAATGTTTTCTGAATGAAATGTGAAATGGGGTAGAAGGATGAGGAGGAACCTAGCCTGCGGTAGTATAGGAATGCATGGGACGCAGGTGGCACTGTGGTCTAAACCACGAGCCTCTTGGGCTTGCTGATCAGTAGCTTGGCGGTTCAAATCCCCATGACGGGGTGAGCTCCCGTTGCCCTGTCCCAGCTCCTGCCAACCTAGCAGTTTGAAAGCACGCCAGCGCAAGTAGATAAACAGGTATTTCTGTGGTGGGAAGTAAATGGTGTTTTCATGCACTCTGGCTTCAATCACAGTGTTCCGTTGCATTAGATGCAGTTTAGTCCTGCTGGCCACATGACCTGGAAAGCTACCAGTGGACAAATGCCGGCTCCCTTGACCTGAAAGCAAGATGAGGGCTGCAACCCCATAGTTGCCCTTGACTGGACTTAACTGTCCAGGGCAGGCATAGGCAAACTCGGCCCTCCAGATGTTTTGGGACTACAGCTCCCATCATCCCTAGCTATCAGGACCAGTGGTCAGGGATGATTGGAACTGTTGTCTCAAAACATCTGGAGGGCCGAGTTGGCCTATGTCCAGGGGTACCTTTACCTTTTTGCTGCCAGAGGACTCTTGGCTGTGCTGTGCTGGGGCTGGAGTTGGAATCATGACAACATCTGAACTCCCAAAGCTCACAACCCCCATGGGCTCACACCTTTCAGAGGTTTAAGTCCCAGGACATCCAGCTAACAGAAGGTCGTGAAAAGTGGTACTAGGCCATTTTGCCCATTGCTACACTTGATTTAAGGGGACGCGGGTGGCGCTGTGGGTAAAACCTCAGCGCCTAGGACTTGCCGATCAGAAGGTCAGCGGTTCAAATCCCCGCGACGGGGTGCGCTCCCATTGCTCGGTCCCTGCTCCTGCCAACCTAGCAGTTTGAAAGCAGGCCAGTGCAAGTAGATAAATAGGTACTGCTCCGGCGGGAAAGTAAACAGCGTTTCCGTGTGCTGCTCTGGTTCACTAGAAACGGCTTAGTCATGCTGGCCACATGACCCGGAAGCTGTACGCCGGCTCCCTCGGCCGCGAGATGAGCGCCGCAACCCCAGAGTCGGTCACCACTGGACCTAATGGTCAGGGGTCCCTTTACATCTACCTTTACACTTGATTTACATGTGCACCAGAAAGCAGTGCACCACAATAGGTAGGTGGAAGATGGGATGGGACTCCCCACCAGATCAGCCCTGGGGTGGAAGAAGAACTAAGAACCTGCGCTCTTAAGGAGGTGTATTCTTTCGAAGAGCTGGAAGAATTTGTGCCAATTTTAAGCTGTGCTGCCCCAGTATGCGAAGTGCTGACAGTCTTCTGCATGCTACACATTCTAGCTTTGGTCGAAATGGAAGCCATTAGCTCTTGCCATCTTGTTTCTTAGAAAGAATCTGGTGACACAGAAGACCTGTGAGCCATGATTGGTTTCAAGCCATGCTTTTCAAAGGATTCGGTAATGCACCGTTCTCATTGAGTGCCTCCCTTAACCATTTCTTCTTATGCTTGTAGGCAGGTTCCTATCGATGCCATTCCGCGGCTCAATCCACCCCCGGAGATTACCAAGAAGCGCACCCCAAGAGCTCTGAAGACCACCCAAGATATGTTGATTGCCTCCCAGCCATTGGTAGGTAGCGCCGAGGCTTCTTTCCCAGAAGGAAGCCAGGAACACGGATGCCAGCCTTCCAGGAGAGAGGCAACGCGGAGCGAAATGGGTTTGTTGACGCAGGAGGAGGTTGGGACCAGCCACAGCCGGGCCTGTGAGGTGCCTGATCTCATCTATAAGGAGAATTTGGAGCCTAAACTAAACACTGCTTACAGGATACCTCCCTCCCCGGAAAATGTGGCGCTCAGTTTGAGTGCGGGCAAGAGCCCTCCCGAATGCCAGTTTGAGAGCAGTGTGGCCCCCTCCACAGCGGAGACGTCCACCCTGGAAGCTGAAGGTCACAGTCCAGATTTGCTGTCGTTTGAGTAGAATCATCTCGGCTGCTCCCGTTTCGTAGCAAGACTGTCCCTGCTTCGGTTGCTGCTTTCTAACATTTCTTGAGCCTGGTGACGGAACGGACCCCACATCGCCAGAGGACGGCTCCAGTTGGGTAAAGGTGTGGGCAGGAGGTCAAGAAAGGCAGATGTTCTTTCCAGCACCCAGACATGTTTGCATTGGGCGTGGGGAGCCAGCCATTGGGGGCTCTGGGCTGCCTGGGGTGCTTTGCTAACCAGTGGAGCATCTGTGGACCTTCCTGAGCAAACATCACCTCCGTTGGGGCGTTGGGAATGCTGAAACTGCACAGCCAGAATGAGAATCACTTCCCTCCAGAGACCGGTCCTCGTGAGCAGAGCTGGAAAGTGCTGTTGTTTAGCTGTTGTCCGGCTGTTTTACCGTAGCGCTGTGCCTTCTTCATGCCAGTTCTGCCACCCGGGACTCTGATCCCTACAGCTGTCTATATTCATCGGAGCTTCACGGTGCCTGGTGAGCAATTCAGAGTCAAATCACCGCTGTGCCGGTAGCCTTGCCAGTCGCTAGCCTTGCCCCTTAGGAGTCTACTGTATTTCTCCTAGCCGGCGGGGCTGAAGGTGAAGCGTCTTGCATCTCGTGCCGAACTTCCGCATAAGGAAGCACTTGAAGCCAGCTTCGTTGACAAATCCCTTAAAACCTCACGGCGAGAAGCAAAAGGGTCTTCTGCTTACAGCCACTCTCACAGTCCTGTTCCTGTTCCTCCTCTGCTCGGACCAAGACCTACCTTCCTTCTTCTATTTGAGCTGTGTTTGACTCCAACAGGCCTTCTAATAAAACTCTTGTTTCTGGAATTCCTGGCAGAGTCCTATTTATTCAGGTGACCAGAGACCTTAATCTCTCTTGCCAAGTTGATGTTCTCGTTAAGCACACAAGATTCCTAGACCTTGTTGGGGGGAAATCCTTCAGGATTCTGCTCAAGAGCCGCCTGTCCTGTCAGTGTCTTCCAGGAATACAGTCTTTGCTGCTTCTATCTCCCTTAGGAGTGTACCTCATTGTCTTTCTAGAAGTCCTTAACCTTTTCCTCCCCCCTTTACTGTCCAGACTCAGCGCTGGGTGTTTTCAAGCCAAAGAGAGAGCAATGAGCAACTTGTACTGAAATCAGTGTGCTCTCTGTCATCTGCTGGTGTTTCCTTTACCCTTCCTCTCACTTTACCTCAGGATATGAAGATGGCAAAAGCCCCTTCCATCTGACTTGCACTACAGATGCCCGGCTACATTTCAGATGGATGGCAAGCATATTCAGCAATACTATTTGCAAATGCCAATCAAACGGCTTTAACTCCGTTGTTCGTGAAGAGCAGATGAAACGCCACAGCTGCACGATCACCACAGATGCTCATATGATTTCCAAACAGTCTCAGGCCACCAGACATTCTGGACAAGGGCGTTCGACCTCGCTGGTGAATTTTCACATACCTGGTTACATCATTTGTCTTTTATACAAGTATTTGAAATTCAGCGAACCTTCCTATTTATCGCCAAAGTGTTTCTGTTACTTAGCAAGTTTTATATACCACTTAATCAGGAAAAAACAATCTCTTAACAGTTTACATAAAATGGTACAATATGTTAAATGAGATACTTTGATTTCAATGTGCAATTTGTAATTAACATTGGTAAGGCTCCCCCCACTTTTTTTTTTCATCTCTCAATTTTGCTGGGTTTGAAGTGAGAAATTCCACGAGTTGTCAGTTACTGAAAAGTACTAATTATGACTGCACGATATATCAAATGCTGTAAGATGAATTATACACACAGAGAGAGAAAGATTAGGTGTGTGCCTAAGAGTCAGACAAGTTCCCGATCTGAATCAAGCTGATTTGGAGAAAATCAGGAGATGTCTGAGCCAAACTGGGCTGCCTCCAAAATGTTCTAAACCAAATTAGATCCCCTCAAAGCCTTGTGCATATTAATTCAGAGATTTGGAGGCAGGCAGTGTATCTGCAAAAACTGCAACATTTATTCCCAAATTTGCTTTTATTAGGAAAACACAAGGGTAGGAAATGTGGGGCTGTAGTTTTGTGATGGACAGCTTTCACTTTTAGCTGGGGAATCTTTCCCAGGGTTCTCCTTTCTTCCTTCCCATCGCAGTGCTTTTGGGAGGGATGCAGAAGCAACTTGTCAGAGGCTGATCCTGTGCTTTCGGTGCATTTTGCGGCTACATGTCTGTGGCGGCAGCAGCACACAGTGCTCCAAGGATGCTCAAGGCCCATCACTGCGCTTTCCCTGGTTGGGTGCTGCTGGCACCAACTCCCCTGGCAGCGCATGGAGTTCCAGGGTATCCCCACAAACCGAAACAAGCTGTGCCAGCTCCCCTGTTGCCTGGCAGCGAAGGGCACAGCACCCCTTCCTGCTAAAAGCAGCTTAATAATAGAGGACCACAGGTGCCAGGCAGCCAGCCTGGCTTGCCATTCTGCTGCCTCCTCCCCCACTTGCTTAGCATAAAGGCCAGGAAAGCGCTCAGCATCTTGCTCTAAAACGGAGAGTGGGTTGCATATCTGTTCTCGGGCTGAAAGAAGAAAGTGTGAGGGGGTGCCCTGGGGGCAAGCAGGGTTGTATGGTTGCACTAAGCACTAATATAACACTGTGTGGGTGTGTATATGTGTGTGTGTAGCACAGTTACACAACACAGAACGCAGCTAATTGTCTACAAAACGGGGAGGGGGATCCCTTTTAGAAACAGCCCAACTTTAAAGAGCAGTCTATACTTTAATATAAGGGACGCGGGTGGCGCTGTGGGTTAAACCACAGAGCCTAGGACTTGCCGATCAGAAGGTCAGCGGTTCGAATCCCCGCGACGGGGTGAGCTCCCGTTGCTCGGTCCCTGCTCCTGCCAACCTAGCAGTTCAAAAGCACGTCAAAGTGCAAGTAGATAAATAGGTACCACTCCGGCGGGAAGGTAAACGTTCTGGTTCGCCAGAAGCGGCTTAGTCATGCTGGCCACATGACCCGGAAGCTGTACGCCGGCTCCCTCAGCCAGTAAAGCGAGATGAGCGCCGCAACCCCAGAGTCGGTCACGACTGGACCTAATGATCAGGGGTCCCTTTACCTTTACCTTTATACTTTAATATATTTTATTCTGTCACTGATGAAACACTTTAAAGTTTCTTTCTGCAGTGTTTTCAGCTGAGCAGGAAAACTAAAAACACCCTAAAAGTTTTTTTTATTCATTTTTACAGCCATTCTCTTTCAGTTTGGCTGCCTTCTTTACTGTATATGGATATAAATTGCCCACAAAACCACAGAAGGGAGAAAGAAATGAATCCCTTTGCAGTGCCCACTCCCCTCTAAACATACCTAGCGCAAAAAATCCCTCCATCTGTCCATCTGAAATTATCCAGGTTTCTTACCAAGAAACACTTCTATGTTTTCATACAAACTGACTCCAGAATAGGGAGGGTTAAGTTACACCTTTTAAAAACTACCCTCAAACTTGCAGGAAAAGCCATCCTTCTCAAATTTGGTGGGAATTATCTTCTGGGAAGGGACTAATAGGCCTGGAAATTTCATCCAGTTCTGCCGGAAAAGTTTGTTAAAATAATAATAATAAGCCAATGTATCAAACATGCCCAACACACACACAAAAAAATCTCCATTTATCTGGAACTTGACAAGCTTCATCCTCTCAGAAAGAAAGGATATCATTCAATTCTGTGGAGGAAAAAAAAGAGGGGGGGATGGTTGACTAACACAGGGAAATCAATAAATGGCTATAACCTTTCACCCTCTTTTTGGAGGGTAGTAAAAAAAATGGATTTACTTCATCTTCCCTATTCTGCAGTCTATTTGTATGAAAAGAGGGGTCCTTCTAGGTAAGAAACCAGTCTGAAGTGGTCTGAGCTGAATTGTTCTGCTTTCCTAAGCACCCAACCTGCGTACCAGCCAAATCTTGCAAACTCTGCAGGCTCCAAATTAGATGGAGCTGCCAGATAGTTCTATCAATCACCAGTTCTATCAATCAAATAGAATTAAATAACCTGTGAACTATCAAATATTATTAAATAGCAAGGCATGCCAGCTTTCTCGACACACCATATGGTTTTCAAACTTTTCCCCAGGGGACCCCGAGTTGTTTGGAATCTTATGGCCTGTTCCGCAGTGAGAACAGATCCACAATGGCCTTCCTTGAAAAACAGTGGCTAAAGGCTGCTACTGATCTTCTTTTGCATTGTGCAGCCGCAAGGGAACGTTGGGTGTGTTTGAGGGCACAACTTCCAGTCCATGGTGTGCAAGAGAAAATCCCAAGAGTGCCCTTGCGTCACTGACTCTGCCCTCACTCTAGGGCATGCCCCAGAATCCTTTGCGACTTCTATGGAGTCCTTGGCCAGTAGCTGATGCCGCAATGTTCCCTGAAGGTTATGAAAGGTTATGGGATGGGGGTGGCTCTGTGCTCTAAACCACTGAGCCTCTTGGGCATGGATAGGCAAACTAAAGCCCAGGGGCCGAGTCTGGACCAATCGCCTTCTAAATCTGGCCCGCGGATGGTCCGGGAATCAGCATGTTTTTACATGAGTAGAATGTGTCCTTTTATTTAAAATGCATCTCTGGGTTATGTGTGGGGCATAGGAATTTGTTCATTATTTTTTCTCAAAATATAGTCTGGTCTCCCACAAGGTCTGAGGGACGGTGGACCGGCCCCCTGCTGAAAAAGTGTGCTGACCTTGGGCTTGCTGATCGGAAGGTCAGCGGTTCGAATCCCCGCAACGGGGTAAGCTCCCGTTGCTCTGTCCCAGCTCTGGCCAACCTAGCAGTTCAAGAGCATACCAGTGCAAGTAGATAAATAGGTATCACTGCAGCAGGAAGGTAAATGGCGTTTCCATGCGCTCTGGTTTCCATTACAGTGTTCTGTTGCACCAGTAGCGGTTTAGTCCTGCTGGCCACATGACCTGGAAAGCTCTCTGTGGACCAACGCCAGCTCCCTCCGCCTGAAAGCGAGATGAGCGCCACAACCCCATAGTCACCTTGGACTGGACTGGTCCAGGGGTCCTTTACCTTTTTTTAAACCTATGAAAGGAACCATGGTGGCACTAGCAAGCAACACTGCAAGCTTGCTGTCAGATATCAGCTACTGAAGTAAAATATTACTGAGCATGAACTATCCACATCAGATATTTAGAGAATATTCTCTATTAACATTTGTAAATAATAATTATGAGAATTTTTGGAAGCAACACTTTTAGGACAGGCAGAAATTCAGCAGATGATGTTTTTCCCATCGATGCTACTGAATTCTTATTACCTAGCTCTTAAGACATAGTGCCTCTTTTAAGAAAGAAAAAACCCAAAACCTATTCACGTGAAGAGTTAGACACAGCTAAACCCAGTGGAATCATTGCCCTGAAGCAAAATAACTCTTCATAGAACTGGGCTGTGATCCATCCAGCACCTCTGAGCGAATTGTAATTCTGGGTAACAGGTCTACTGAGATTGATGCTTGCGTGTGAGATGATGAACTGTTTGGACATGGATTTGTTTAGGTACAGTTAAAGAAAGATGGTTAAACATTGTGCAGTGTTGCCTTGTGCATATTTTCTCAGAAGTAAAGCCCCTGGTGGTGTTCAGTAGGGGCCTACTCACAAACAAGTGTGCACAGAACCACATCCTCATTTTCCTGAGAAAAGAATTACCTGGGGAAAGTATGAAAGTCGAATCAACTCCTGTTGAAGTGTATTCATTCTTCAGATGTCTTAATGTTGTCGCTCAGAGACCTGTTTCGGATATGTATGTGTTTATGCTATATATGTCCTATATAAAAATATAATGTATTTTGTACTGATATGTAGAAATTGAAGAAAGAAATCTTCATCACTTTTTAATGAAGGAGAATCTGCAACAGCACTAGTATTTGAAAATCACAGGTTTCGCAAGAAAAATGATAGAGCTTTTAAACTCTGTAATCTAAATGTGTTCTGGTGTGGGCAGTTCGTATTGCACAATAAACTCTTTTCACCTTATGAGTTGCGGTGGTTTTCCTCTCCTCTCCGTAAACTGAAACACCACAAAAGCAGGTTCGCTAAAGCTGAGTTTCTCTTGCTGTATAAGTCTTCCTGACCTTCTTGCACACACCTTATGCCTTAAAATCTTAAGCATGGTGCAAAAATCTTCCTTTTCTGTTGCATTTCTTATGTGGAGAAAGGATCCTAAAAGAAGGCATGGCTGCCTGCAACACTTGAATACCAACACTGCACACCAACAGAAATCCTTGCAGGTAATCTGTTTTATTTAAAATGCATCTCTGGGTTATTTGCGGGGCATAAGACGTGGGTGGCACTGTGGGTTAAACCACAGAGCCTAGGACTTGCCGATCAGAAGGTCAGCGGTTCGAATCCCCGCAACAGGGTGAGCTCCTGTTGCTCAGTCCTGGCTCCTGCCAACCTAGCAGTTTGAAAGCACGTCAAAGTGCAAGTAGATAAATAGGTACCGCTCCGGCGGGAAGGTAAACGGTGTTTTGTGCATATAAAAAGAAACACAACCACTAGGATCCCCTCAAACTGCACCCTTAAAAATATTTTATCTCTGCCTGAAGTCTTTTCAGTGCAGCTGTGGCTTCATTCAAATGCTGGACTCTCCATAGACCATTTTCTAGTCTTGTCCACAGAGGCACCTATGTAGATGGTCACAGTTTGAAAAACAAGCACAGAATAGGGAGGGTTTTGCTGTATCAAGGTAGTTCTTGCACTTTAAAGTTTTAGGTTAGTTGGACTGCCATCTTCTGGCCGTTTTCTGTAACTCTTCACAGAATAAAGGCAAGTGCCAGAAGACACTGTGTTGTTCATCTGGGAAATCCCTCTATATCTTAAGAACTAAAATACTTGTGATAGTACCACTACCATGTCCTCCTTTGAAAGAAAGCAGGTGCTGGTTTTTATATGATTTATAGCGCAGCATATCTTGGATTCAAATCTTCACAGGCAACTCAACTTATTTGTTCATTAGCCTTTTTTATTTATTTTTTGCCATCACCTACACCAGCTCAAGGGTGGCGCTGTAGGTTAAACCACAGAGCCTAGGGCTTGCCGATCAGAAGGTCGGCGGTTCAAATCCCCGCGATGGGGTGAGCTCCCGTTGCTCGGTCCCTGCTCCTGCCAACCTAGCAGTTCGAAAGCATGTCAAAGTGCAAGTAGATAAATAGGTTTACCTATTTAGGTAATAGGTTTACCTATTTAGGTAATAGGTTTACTTATCAGGTAATAGGTAATATAGGTAATAGGTTTACCTATTACCTTCTGGCGGGAAGGTAAACGGCGTTTCCGTGTGCTGCTCTGGTTCGCCAGAAGCAGCTTAGTCATGCTGGCCACATCACCCGGAAGTTGTAAGCCGGCTCCCTCAGCCAATAAAGCAAGATGAGCGCCGCAACCCCAGAGTCAGCCACGACTGGACCTAATGTTCAGGGGTCCCTTTACCTTTACACCAGCTCAAAGGCATTTGCCACAGAGCATTAAGCATTAATCTTGACTATTGCGCTGTCTTACAAATATGACGGGAAATGCAAAGTACAGTCCAGTGCTATTCCCAGAGCATTCGCTCATCTCTTCTGGAGGAAACATCTCATTAACATAGTCTCCATGTTGGAGAATGTTAGCAGTATCGGATTTTGATGCAGATGCTAAAAGCTCCAGCATGCTTGCTGCAACTTCACTAATATCCTTTTCTAAAATTTACTTAATTCCCTTTGTTGTTGTTTAGTCGTGTCCGACTCTTCGTGACCCCATGGACCAGAGCATGCCAGGCACTCCTGTCTTCCACCGCCTCCCGCAGTTTGGCCAAACTCATGCTGGTAGCTTCGAGAACACTGTTCCACCATCTTATCCTCTGTCGTCCCCTTCTCCTTGTGCCCTCCATCTTTCCCAACATCAGGGTCTTTCCCAGGGAGTCTTCTCTTCTCATGAGGTGGCCAAAGTATTGGAGCCTCAGCTTCAGGATCTATCCTTCCAGTGAGCACTCAGGGCTGATTTCATTTAGAATGGAGAGGTTTGATCTTCTTGCAGTCCATGGGACTCTCAAGAGTCTCCTCCAGCACCATAATTCAAAAGCATCAATTCTTTGCTGATCAGCCTTCTTTATGGTCCAGCTCTCACTTCAATACATCACTACTTAATTCCCTACAATGTGCCTATTACTCTTTACAGTTCTGAAGCCTATCGTGTACATTCAAGTGAGCTTACTGTATTTTTTGCTCTATAAGACTCACTTTTTCCCTCCTAAAAAGTAAGGGGAAATGTGTGTGTGTCTTATGGAGCGAATGCAGGCTGCGCAGCTATCCCAGAAGCCAGAACAGCAAGAGGCATCGCTGCTTTCACTGCGCAGCGATCCCTCTTGCTGTTCTGGCTTCTGAGATTCAGAATATTTTTTTCCTTGTTTTCCTCCTCCAAAAACTAGGTGCGTCTTATGGCCTGGTGCGTCTTATAGAGCGAAAAATACGGTATTTCAGGATTGAAGCCCAAATGCTGTTGTTTGTTTGAAGGAGCAAAAGTGATTTCTTGATCCTAGCTCCTTTTAATCCACATCTTGAGTATTTAAAAAGCACTTAAACTGTTGGATAAAAGCTTGAAATTGGGGCTACAGTAGGCTTCTGTTGTAGGTTTAAGGTAAAAATGCATTGCACCCTTTCCCCACCACAGTCTGCTCAAAACTTTTAAAGGCCAGGAGATTTAAAAGAGAGAACATATTGCTGAGAGAAACCAGATATTCAGGTACTTGATAAGGCATACCTTCCCCAAAACATCATGCTACCCCATCTATTAATAGCATCTTTGAACCAAGTCACAGGGAGATGCAGCTATTCAGTGTGTCATGGAGAGCTGCTGCCTAAAATAGCTCAGTAATCTTTTATGGTTCTCTAATAGGAAGGTACATCACACACATGCTTATGTCCAGGTAGCTCTGTCCAACAAAGCAAGACCAATGCCGAAATTAAATCAGGGGGGAAATAGAATTATCTGTGCTGAGCCCATCCTCACTTCGCTTCTAATGGTTCCTTTTCTGATTATATTTCCACTTAACCATGTAACCATGTATAGACAGCGGCTTCACGCTTTTACTGTAGCAGCTACCTACATAACCAGAAAAGCCATGAGAGAAATGATCCGTTTCCTTTCAAAGCAATTTAAACATTTCTGAACCCAGCCTTGGATGTGTCATTTGAATGGGAACAAGAATTTGCATCTGAGTCTTTAATTTCCAACACATTTGCAAGAGAGTTGATTTCATCCCAGTGTTGGTGCTAATCAGATACTTAAGAGACTACCTTATTATATCTCTTTTCTATATCTTTGGTGATCACTCATAGCCGAGAAATAATAATAATAATAATAATAATAATAATAATAATAATAATAATAATAATAATAATTTGTTGTTTAGTCTATATATATATAATATATTAAATATAATATATATATATAATTATTAGAAGATTATATAGAAGATCAAACATATCCATTCTTATGGAAATCAGCCCTGAGTGCTCATTGGAAGGACAGATCCTGAAGCTGAGGCTCCAATACTTTGGCCACATCATGAGAAGAGAAGACTCCCTAGAAAAGTCCCTGATGTTGGGAAAGATGGAGGGCACAAGGAGAAGGGGACGACAGAGGACGAGATGGTTGGACAGTGTTCTCGAAGCTACCAGCATGAGTCTGACCAAACTGCGGGAGGCAGTGGAAGACAGAAGTGCCTGGCGTGCCCTGGTCCATGGGGTCACGAAGAGTCGGACACGACTAAACGACTGAACAACAAAGTCTTTTTTAAATTCTCTATTGTCTTTGTCTCTTAAGTTTCCCAGTTAGCTTCGCCATTTCCACATAGTCCATCAGTTTTTTCTTGCCGTTCTTCTTTAGTTGGTATGTTGTCTTTCCATTTTGGGGCTAGTAATATCATAGTTTCTTCTGTTCCTTTGGCAAGTCTTGACCTATAATACCTAGCAAAAAAGCTTCTGGTCTTTTAACAAAGGTTATCTTAAACATTCATGTCATTCGACGAAGTTGATGTTGAAGAATCATTGCTTCGACACTGGGGATCTTTGCTTCTTCCAGGACACTGGCACCAGAGCCAGGCTTTTAGTGTGGCTGCCCATTCTGCGCAATAGCATTTCTGTTGAGACACAACAAGTTCCTACTAATATGCACTCTCTGGAAACAACGGAAGAGATTTTTGTTCTGATAACCTTCCCCAGCTGGACTAACAGGTTTCTGACTCCTTGGCATTGTTTCTGAATTCATTTGTTGCTTTTGCGTTCTTCATTTCAGCTGCTTTTGTGCTTTGAGCGTTGCCTTGAAAGATGGTTGGAAGGTGATTTTTTTAAAAAAATAACGAAATTAAATAATAATTATAATAAATTTTAATTATATCCCGCCCTCCCCAGCCGAAGCCGGGCTCAGGGCGGCTAACAACAATCAAATAATCCAACATTCTAAAAACATTTCATTATGAAAATTAATTAAAATCAAATTGATGGCAACCGTTAAGCAAAATTCTGTGCAGATTGCCAGAGGAGGGAGTTAGGCTGCGCCCTGACCAAAGGCCTGGTGGAACAGCTCCGTCTTGCAGGCCCTGCGGAAAGATGTCAGTTCCTGCAGGGCCCTAGTCTCTTGCGACAGAGCGTTCCACCAGATTGGAGCCGCAGCCGAGAAAGCCCTGGCTCTGGTTGAGGCCAACCTAACCTCTCTGTGGCCTGGGACCTTCAGGATGTTTTTATTTGCAGACCATAGGTTCCTCTGTGGGACATACCAGGAGAGGCGGTCCTGTAGGTACAAGGGTCCTAGGCCGTATAGGGCTTTAAAGGTTAAAACCAGCACCTTAAACCTGATCCTGTACCCCACCGGGAGTCAGTGCAGCTGGTATTGTACCGGATGAATTTGATCTCGCAGCGAAGACCCCGTAAGGAGCCTCGCCGCGGCATTCTGCATCCACTGGAGTTTCAGGGTCAGTCTCAAGGGCAGCCCCACGTAGAGCGAGTTACAATAATCCAGTCTGGATGTGACCGTCACGTGGATCACAGTGGCTAGGTCAGGGCAAGAGAGATAAGGAGCCAACTGCTTAGCTTGACGGAAATGAAAAAATGCCGCCTTTGTTATAGCTGTAATCTGCGCTTCCATAGAGAGGGAGGTATCGAAGATTACACCCAAACTCTTAACGGACGGTGCTGGCACTAATTGCACCCCAGCAAGAGATGAAATTATGAACTTTGGTAGATACTTCCAGGGCAGTTCACATACAGTGGTACCTCTGGTTGCGAACGGGATCCGTTCTGGAGCCCCGTTCGCAACCTGAGCGGAATGCAACCTGCATCTGCACGTGCGCAGGTCGCGATTCGCCGCTCCTGCGCATGACATCATTTTGAGCGCATGCGCGAGCGGCGAAACCCAGAAATAACCCGTTCCGTTACTTCTGGGTCGCCACGGGACGCAACCTGAAAAGATTTAACCAGAAGCGACTTTAACCCGAGGTATGACTGTACAAAAAAAAGAGGGCATCAAACATCTCAATGCAAATGGACTGCAAAAAGCACTTTACCGTACTTTTCTATCTATAACACGCAGCTTTTTTCTCCTAAAAAGTAAGGGGAAATGTCTGTGCGTGTTATTGAGCGAATGTGTGGTCCCTGGAGCCAACTCGCCCGAGTGCTGGGGCAAAAATCATTTCGCTCGTCAGGGAGGAGGGACGCCTGAAGAGAGGAAGCTGTTGCTTTCCTGCATTCTGCCTCAGCGTCTTACTGCCCACCCTCTTGTGTTTCGGTTGCTGTTTGCTCAAACGGAACAAAGAGCAGGGAAATCCCCTCCCCTCCAGGCAAGCACAGGGGAAAGAAAAGGATCGCGCCCTTCCTTCTAATTCCTCTCCGTGCTCCGGTGCTGCTGCATCCAGGGAAGTATTTTAGGGACTCGCAGGCAGCCGGAAAACATGCAGGTGGGAGAGGGGGAGGGCTGGCTTGGGTGGGGGAAAACTTTTGCCTTCCTTTCCTCCCTCCCTTTAAACCCCTCTCCTGCATTCGTAGCCAGCTGCTTCTCTGCACACCCCTCTCACGCTCCTTGTCCCTTCTGTGTTTTTCCTTCCCTCCCCACTTAAAACGTGGTTACAAAGCACGGATCCACATGGATCCTCAGGATCTTTGCATTGGGTCACCCCAAATTCACCATCAGATCACATTACATGTCCATGGCTACAGCCTGCACCAAAAAAATCACGCACCCACTGTTGCCTGGGGCTGCAATGGTGCAAAAACGTGGTTACAAAGCATGGATCCACATGGATCCTCAGGATCTTTGCATTGGGTCACCCCAAATTCACCATCAGATCACATGTCTGTGGCCACAGCATGAGGCACAAAAATGATACATCCACTGTTTCATTCAGAATTTCCCCCCCCTTGTTTTCCTCCTCTAAAAACGATGTGTGTGTTATGGTCAGGTGCGTGTTATAGAGCGAAAAATACGGTAACTGGTACCAAAAAAAGACAGAGACCCTACCAAGAAAACCAAGCCACTCCATCCTCTGTGTAACCGTGCATCTTTTGTTATCCTCCTCTGGACATGCCCCAGAATTGTCCTTAAATAAATGTGGGGCCCAGACCTGACTTTTATGCTTGTTTTGCTGTTCCGGCACATTTGCTGTAGACTGAAACCCATATTATATTCTTATATTAAACAATGCATACCAGTAAGGTCTTGGCAGCTTACGGAGCTTTGAGAGGTCTTTTAGGGTCTGTTTTTATTTTCTGGGAGGGGGGAGCTGTAAAATACAACAACCCTCTATATTTCTTCCGTATCTTTCAAATAATATCACGTATGACCCCAAAAGGGCACCAATTCCTTCCTCATGCCTGAGATTACACTTATGCTAAATTTTGAAGGGAGCATCTGTTAGATTTAGCATTGGTGTTTATATTTGAAGATAGGGAACATTTGTGCAACTGGGAGAAACTTGTTTGCTTGTCACCCGCTTCAATATACAAAGCAAAGTAATAATAAAAGCCCTAGCATCCTGGTTGGAAATCCAAGAAGACATCTCTATCTGCATGGACAGAGCATTCCAAATTAGGTCAAGAACTGCCGGACCCAATAGGTGGCCTGGAGATTGCCTAGTCTTTCTTAACTCACAAATTTTAAAAGATAAAATAATGCAAGCTAATAAGAAGAAAAAACTCAGAATTGAAGAACAAGAAATTATAATCATGCGTGAAATACCAGCTAGGTTGAGGAAGAAAAAAGGAAAATATAAACGCTTAACAGATGCACTCAAAAAGAATAGCATCCCCTTCCGCTGGGAATTCCCGGAAGGAATTTCATTCACTTATAAACAGAGCAGGAAGAGGCTGAACTCAGAGGAAGAAGCAAAAATATTTCATATATCATAAAGCATTAGGAGGGGAATATCATAAAGCATTAGGAGTGGGAAATGGATGGGACAGGAGAGATACGAGAGAGGAACAAGAGAATGACAAGGGGGAAACAGAGGATGGTAGAAGATGTTAATGACAGAGCAGAAATAAGGAGGAACTTTTAGACGATATACGAAGCAAAACACTTTGACCAGAATATTTACATATTTTATTAAATCTTTACAATCAGCAATAATAATTAGGTACACAATTGTATATACAAGGATTATATATACACTTTGAGCTCAGACTTCTACATCACAGTACACAGTTGCCCTTAGGAGTATTGTACACACTTAAAATTACCAGACAGTAAACCCTAACAACGGTCGTGTTGCAGCACCCCTTATTACACTTTTCATAAATTACATCATAAGAAAATATATGGCTGTAAATTGGGCTGGTAAAAAGTCTTACAAAATCTGGATGTACGGTTATGCATTCATAGAATGTTTCCTCTGGTTGTCCTAACTATAGGGTTTTTCTGGGATCTCTATGAACCTGCTATAAATAACTACGGCGAAAGATGCACAAGACAGCAGGTTTAGGAAAATCCTGATTAGAAAGTAACCCTGTTATTGTGCCAGCTCATTTGATACCCTCTCCTCAAGGAACGCCCCAACCACATACAGGAATGCTTGTCCAAAAAATGGGCTTCTGTTGTGATATGAAGATATTAACTCATAATTGGTAAGCTCTCTGCAAAAGACAAGTCTCCAAATTTAGCTACTAACATGTAAACCTTTTTTTGCTATTGTCCAACAGGCTTATGGCTATGATGAAGAACAAAAAATATATAAAAGGGCAACCTATATCTGAGGTAGACTCTACCACCGTTCAGATGCTCCTTTCTAATGGCAAGGGAATCTTTCAATAATCCCTGAATCAATGAGGAAAACTCAAAAGGTGTGCAGATATTTCGATGTCAATACATCAACTTAAAAATCCACATTATGGACTATGTACAAATAAGTAGCAGGTAGCTCACACTCTTAATAAATTATCGGTAGGAAGAAATGGAATTTAGCAGCTGCTGTTTCGTCTAAAACACTTGGTGAAGATACAATGACTAAAGATTCAGTTCACCAGAAACACCAAATGAGCCGTTACTATTGAAGGCCTAATAAAAATAGCAGTTTGATGGGGTAAGTTATAGCCTAGGACAGAGTTAATATTGAGAAGTTTTTTACGAGTGGCACTATTACTCAGACATGCAGAACATCCCACTTGCTTTTTACAGTTCTAACTTAAAATTAAGTGCATTTGGCCTGAAACGCACACATTCTCCTCTAAGCTCTAGGCCTAAGTTACTAAAGGACACTTTAGAGAAGCCTCTATTCAAATTCCCTGAAGGAACAGTCCACGTACAAAAAAATAATAATAATCATAACAAAATTAAAGCCTCCGGTCTAAACATAATTCATCTCTGGGAACTCCACAAAAAAAATGCTGAAGGCCCCACATCTAACACTCACATGTGCAAATGGGAAAAAAGAATTGAAAAAAGTTAAAGGACACTTTTATTCATTTGTCCACTAAGATTTCGCACCACTCTTTCATCCATAAGAATAAGGTCTTTCCACCTGGCTGATATGTTTTTTAGAAAGATGCCTTTGCACCTTTTTGTGCTAGGATCAATCCTCGGGTTCGGACTGGAAATGAACCTAACTGTTATATAGCCAGTTTCTAAGGATTTGTGTTGCACGCGACATTGACGCAATCTGGGACTGGACGGATAAAGGTATACTTGCCCTTTGAACTGCTCAGTTCACTGGGGTACAAAAACAGAGGGCAGGTTTAGTTCACATACCAGTAGAATCCCAACAGATACAGCTTTACTTTCTCCCTATATGGATGTCTAAGTCAACGGTTGATAATTCACTTCTATGGGGAATGTAAAGTGCTGTCTTAAGAAAAAGTTCGTGCGCTCCAAAAACACCCATCACCGAATGAATTTCGGTGAGAGCACTGGGGTACAAGCCCTCCTCTCCCCACATACATCCCAGCACCCTAACAGGGATTCTGCTAGTTCTCAATTAAAACAAAAACACATTTATACATAAAGTGGCAGAACAGGGCACAGCACATACTGTGCCGTGTCAAATCAGTTTCCGACAGCCAAAAAACCTGAGAACAATAAAGACAAACGTCATCAAGACTGGATATAAATAAGCAACGTCTGGCAGTCTTGCGTAGATGCAACTGTATTGTTTTTCTTTGTCTTTTAGCTACACGTGGGTTTGTAAAAAAAAAAAAAGCTCACTTTAAGACATTTGTGAAACATGATTGCTGTCAAACACACTAGGATTTCTACAACTTAAAAAAAAAAATCTACACATGATACCAGTCTTTCACTGACTTCATACTTTCCTATGGACATACTGGCCTTTTTTGTGCACAGAAATTTAAGCTGTATACAGGAATAGAGAGATGTTACTGATGTAAGGCTGATTTAAAGTTGCAAAAAAATAAAATGAAATAAATTCTATCCCAGCGCTATCTGATTTGGTACCTTTCCCAGGAAATCGGCAAGGAAGCAAGTTTGGCTTATTTTAGCTCACGATTCACTGTGCAAGGTTCAAAATCAAAGTAATGGGAGTGTAGAGAAGAGGCTATGCCCCATTACTCAGATTCAAGTTTCAGAATTAACTGCGGTTTTATTTTTTATTTTTTGCTAATCGAGCACATAGTCTGTAAATCAAAGGCAATCTTGACTTGAACTAGGAACTTAAAAAAAAATAAATCCAAGTTATCTTGGTCGCTCTTCAAAATAATAAATGGAAGATGTGATAAAGGAGGTACAGCACACTCGCTATATTAAGTGGCACAGGACACGTCAGAGCTGCCTGCTATTCTGCCCTCACTATAAAGGCCACCACCGCCTGAAGTACCTTCTGCCATGTCTCCATAAAAAGGCTTCTGAGATACGGTATAGACCCTTGAAAAAGCATCATCGCCAACAGCCAGCCTGTAGCCATCATGTGCCGTGCCCCAACTAGCCATCCAGACTCGGTGGTGCATTGAAATCCCCGTTTCATTCATTCTCTGCTTCCTAAGGCTTAGACAAAGCTCACTTACAGCAACGTGGAACGCAGGAGGGATCCAAATCATTCCCTGAATGAACCTCCTGTGCTACAGCACCATGCAAAGGAACCCTGCAAACGGGTCAATTGCACATTCCCATTTTCCATAAAACAGGGGGAAGAAAAACAATAGAAATTTTAACACATGCTGGAATTTGCCAAAGGAACCTGGCTGCTCCTCACAATACTGAACAATTCTCTCTTCTTTTTTTTTTAATTTTCAGATGCTAGGGTCTTTACTATCCTCCATAAAGTTCACCACTTTGTAGTCCCACAAGCACTTTATTAGAAGTTATAGTTCATCCTTTTCCATCATTTCAAAAGCTTCTATGTCTTCATTCCAATCAGCTAATATTGATTCCATAGACTGTCCTTTATTATTATCCCAGCTATCAGTGGGATTGGAGTCAGTTTCAATCTTTGATTGTTCCTCGGGGTGATTTTCCAAGTCTGATGCTTGACTACTGGTTTCCTGGAGTTTATTAGTTTCCTGGAGTTTAGGGATACAGGATTCCTGGTCCATAAGGGAAACACTATCGCTGCCCAACTCTGCAGGTGACTCCAACCCACCTTCTCCTTCTGGGTCTTGATTGACCAAGTTCAAATCTGCAGAAATCTCTTCTGACCTCTGGTTATGAGAATCATTATCAGATGACTTCTGATCCATGCTTTCCATTTCCAAATCTTAAGAGGGGAAAGAAACACAATGATTTTTTTAAAACAACTGTAGTTTATGGCTCTTGAGTACAGTCGTACCTTGGAAGCCAAGTGGAATCCGTTCCAGAAGTCCATTCGACTTCCAAAACGTTCAAAAACCAAAGCACGGCTTCTGATTGGCTGCAGGAAGCTCCTGCAGCCAATCGGAAGCCATGGAAGCCCCGTCAGACGTTTGGCTTCCAAAAATAGTTCACAAACCGGAACAGTCACTTCCAGGTTTGCGACGTTCAGGAGCCAAAATGTTTGGGGAACTAAGCTGTTCCAATTCCAAGGTACGGCTGTATCTATTTTCAAGCTTTTATCAAATAAACACAGCTATTAATAATGTCATAATTAACCCTCTTATTACACATGTTTGAGAGTGTGAGGCTGATAGTTATTTTTGAAACAATTCCGAAGAAATTTTCTCCAAAGAAAATATATGCATGGTTTCCAAGGTCTCTAAAAATCAATTACTATAATCTGCCTAAAGGACCTTTTCGGTCTGAACTAACCAATGGCTGATCTTTCAAGCGGTTTATCTGCCCCAAAGTTCCTAGAGATTATTAGTGTCCATATGTCACCTATGAGACCAACATGAGAACAGCACCTCAATGACTTGAAACATACATTACTCATGAATCAAGGATTAGGCTGGTTCGTTTTGCATCACAATTCAGCATTGTCAAAGCGAACATCCCAAAGGAGAAATGCTTTCAGAATTTTGGGCAAAAACATACAGATGTTTGATACTTACTGCTATCAATAATGTAGTTTGGAATCATTTTATCTTTAAATATAGTTGCTGACAATCCAAGGGTAGCACAGGAAGAAGGGAAAAAGCACATATGCATTTTAAATTCAGAAATTTCCTAACTTACAATGGCAATTCATTCATTAACATAGCTGCTGCTTTAAAAAATGGTTTGAGGGGACCGCACAGCAACACAAGAATATTGTTGACATGCCCTCCCTGCGTACAAAGGCATCATCGCTTTTGACTTTCAGACATCTTTGAAAGATTATTTTTATGCTATGGGGTCTATGACATCCTTTAAAATGTCCCTTGAGCAGCCAATCATTTTAATTATTGCTTTGTATTGCTTTTAAATGTCTTTATGTTGTTGTACACCGACCCACTGTTTTGTGAGAGGGCAGTTTCCAAATGCTTTTATAAATAAAATGTGATACAGCAGTCAGAAAGTTGCCACCTGAAGAGAAATATTCTAGGAACATAAAAGGCGGGAGAAATCCAGGGAGCTTTAAGGAGAACGCTAAGTTGGCCCTAATCGAGAAGAACCTACTTGCATCTTGAAATAGATATGACAGGCCTGCAAGCCATCTTAAGTCAGCCTTTTAAATTACGTTCCTGCTAAAACACCCCAATGGGAATCAACAGGACTTCAAGGTGGGATAGTGCTCAAACATGCCCAAGGCAAATCCACTGATTTATATGTTTAACTACTGTAGCCTTAAAACGTTCTACCAATTACCTGAAAACCTGGAAAATTAGGCTGACAAGTGTATAATTTCTTGGATTTTTACCTAAGTTGGTGTTCTATTGGCTACCTCCTCAGTCCTTTGGGAAGACTGACCTTAGTGCTGTTATGCCAGGCATAGGCAAACTTGGCCCTCCAGATGTTTGGGGACTACAACTCCCATCATCCCTAACAGGACCAGTGGTCAGGGATGATGGGAACTGTAGTCCCAAAATATCTGGAGGGCCGAGTTTGCCTATGCCTGTGTTATGCGTTTGCTGATCTTCCTGATTCATCCTGTTATTTTGGACTCTCTCCTCTTTCTATATTTTGAAATTTGGACTGAATTAACTGAGCCGGGGCCACCTTTCATACGCTAACATGGTTTTCACTCTTACCTCGGTCTTTTGCTTTGTCAGAAAGCAGCACTTCTACAGCTTCATATTCCTGGATGGCATCAAGGATAATACTGCCTTCCTTGTTGAACAGAAACAGCATTGGCACAGTGATGTCGTCTGTATTCTTGCCATCGCCTGCCATCTGGAAGAGAGGGGCTGTGTCGCTGCTGCTTCCTTCATTGTCATCTAGGTGGAACGAGCAGGGTTTCCATTAATATTAACTTTCACCCACTGAATTCTCAGTGCAACTTGAAAGTTACTTGGACCTTCAATCAGTATAAAACCTGGTTAGCAGAATTCGGACCAATACAACCAGATTCACTTATACAGTGGTACCTCGGGTTACGTACGCTTCAGGTTACAGAATCCGCTAACCCGAAAATATTACCTCAGGTTAAGAACTTTGCTTCAGGATGAGAACAGAAATCGTGCTCTGGGGCCGCGACAGCAACAGGAGGCCCCATTAGCTAAAGTGGTGCTTAAGGTTAAGAACAGTTTCAGGTTAAGAACGAACCTTCAGAACTAATTAAGTAAGTAACCAAAGGTACCACTGTAAAGGAAAAGGTACCCCTGACCATTAGGTCCAGTCGTGGACGACTCTGGGGTTGCAGCTTTCATCTCGCTCTATAGGCTGAGGGAGCCAGCGTTTGTCCGCAGACAGCTTCTGGGTCATGTGGCCAGCATGACTAAGCCGCTTCTGGTGAACCAGAGCAGCGAACGGAAACACTGTTTACCTTCCCGCTGGAGCGGTACCTATTTATCTACTTGCACTTTGACATGCTTTAGAACTGCTAGGTTGGCAGGAGCAGGGACCGAGCAATGGGAGCTCACCCCGTCACGGGGATTTGAACCGCCGACCTTCTGATCGGCAAGCCCTAGGCTCAGTGGTTTAGACCACAGTGCCACCCGCGTCACTTATAATACATACCAATTTTAAACAAACTTCTAGCTGCCTCTTTGCCTACAGGTGCTGGTACTTATCTTTAAAAATCCTAAATGGCTTAGAACCTGAATACCTGAAGGCATGCCTTTTCTCATACAACCCACTGTGAGATCCTCAGGAAAGGTGGGATATGAATGTAATACAGGCAACCAGACCATCTTGAGGTCTTCGACAGTCCTTAACCAACCACCTACTCTATCAGAAATTCATTATTCAACCAAAAGGGCATTTTCACCCATGAGGCATCCTGGTTTTTGGAATAAACACAGTATGCGGCACCCACACTGTGATCTTTTAAATGCCAAGGTATTTTTATTTATTTATTTAATGAGAGAGTTTGCATTGGCCAAGCCTTAACCTGGGTAATAGTTTGAATTACTTCATGCCGTACACTGAATTAGAAGGAGGGTCGTATACAGTGGTACCTCAGGTTAAGAACTTAATTCGTTCTAGAGGTCCGTTCATAACCTGGAACTTTTCTTAAATCTGAGGTACCACTTAAGCTAATGGGGCCTCCCACTGCCACCGCTGCGCGATTTCTGTTCTCATCCTGAAGCAAAGTTCTTAACCCGAGGTAATATTTCTGGATTAGAGGAGTCTGTAACCTTAGGCGTCTGTAACCTGAGGTACTACTGTATAAAGGTTTAAAAGGTTTTAAATACAGTAGACATCTGCGCCCGTGCGGGTTGCAATTCGGCGCTTCTGCGCATGCGCGACTGCCAAAACCCAGAAATAACCCATTCTGGTACTTCCGGGTTTCAGCGGTCCGTAACCTGAAAAAACGCAACCTGAAGCAGCTGTAACCCGAGATATGACTGTACAATCAAAACTGTTCACATTAAAATTATTAAAGTGCATGAGTCACACCTGCCTTAACATTTCAAGTGTGTCACTGTTAACTAAAAAACCTTTATATACGTTTTCTGTTTCACTTACCAATAACAATGCCACCTATAGCCCCAGCTTTTTGGATGTTCCGTGCCTTTTCAGCAAACATGCACTGCCCTCTTTGCATCAAAGCAATTTTATCCTTCAGCGCTTCAGGGTTGGTGATCTCAGAGCATCCATTATATGGTTTACTGACTGCAACAAATCCTCTTGCCTGTTGAAGAGATGAGAGGCTTTAGTAGTCGGTATTCAAGCATGTAAACATTTGCATTTTTCGCACTAAAATATATGAAGAGCATAATAGGAAATACAACCCTCATCATCAGGGCCAGATTTAGGTTTGATGAGGCCCTAAGCAGTAGGTAATGGGGCCCGTTATATGCCCAGCTATCCTTTGTCAACAACAAATTGTCACTGTTTTTTTTCTGTTGAATATATGCTATATGGTAATTTATGGACCTAATAGGCATCTAAAGCCATTTGCACATGCAGAATGTAGGCACCCTATATATAGAAATAAGCAAACCAGTGATATTTTAGGGAGCAGGCTAGCAGGCGGGGCCCATTACTTACATCACAGGAGCCTACACAACACAAAACACTGTTGCTGTACGTAGGTTTTGTTTTAGTTGTTTTTTATGTTATATTTTGGAATTGTACATCCAGGGGTTTTTTCTTTAAATTTTTTCGGGGCACCCAAGAGAGTGGGGCCCTAAGGTATAGCTTGTTTAGCTTATATGTAAATCCAGCACTGATCATCCTCCAACCCAGGGTTGGTGCTCTTAAACCCAGTGAAATCTAACAGCTTCGCCACACTGCACTGGATTGTGCCCAATAACTGCAGTGAAGGCAGTTATTGCAGAATTCATTCATAGAATCATAAAGTTGGAAGGGACCCCAAGGGTCATTTAGTCCAACCCTCTACGATGCAGGACTCTATTGCCCAACGTGGGGTTCAAACCCACAACCCTGAGATTAAGAGCCTCATGCTCTACCAACTGAGCTATCCCAATAGGATGATTCATTGCATGCTAAATCAGAATAGTGGCATTTGAAGCTACTGCACTTTATAAAAATGTGTTGCCTGCAACAAATCATGTGTCAGCTGATGCTCAGGACGTTCAATCACGCTTTCCAGCCAGATCCAGACGCATTTCTATCTGCCCCACACCTGATATCACATAAGCTGTCAGGTATGGGATGGGTGGGCGTGGTTTGGGGCAAATGGCCTGGTGGGCAAAATGGGGAGCCTCAATTGGCTTCATACATAAAACAGTCTTGCCCAGCGCCTATTCAGACTGTTCCCCTCCACTCCACTCTCATTCGAGTTAGCCATCTGCTTTTGGCCTTAGTTATTCAGAGTTGCTTTGTTTTCTTGACTTAGGGGGATTCTAGAACAACTCCTCTTCTTGTTATTTTTTAGACTTAACACATAGAATAAGAGAACAGGGAGAACATACGTTTAAAGAGATTGGAAAACATTCATGGAATATACAGGAAATAATTGTGTACAGCTGAAAACGCTGGCAGCATTAAGATAAATTCAACAAGTTTTGATGGATGCAATAATGGAATACTGAATGGTATGTTTTTTTGTAAAATATGCGGGGAAAGTAAACCATGGAAAGAGAAGAAGGGGAGTCATTGATATCTTAAGGATGTATAAATGAGTATTTTAAATTGTAAAACAGAAAACTTAATGAAATTATATATAGTACTATAGTATTATATAGTACTATAGTACTCTTGTTTTAGATAAATTAAAGTTCTGTATGTTAACAATTTCCCATAACTTCCGTCTAAACTATACAAGTGGTTGCTGTTTTGAATCACAAGGCTGTAAAGACAGAACGCACCCCTGATTTGTGTTTGGAGAGATCCATTCCAAACTGCGCAGGCCCAGCTGTCAAAACCACTCTGCCAAAGAACGGGTGGGAAACAATTTGAACGGCACGAGGAGGTAGCTGCTGCTCTTTTTGTTGCTGACTGGACAGCTCAATCATTTCTTGCATGAACCGTAGACCATCCTCTGCATCGAGTGAGCTTGCTGCCTAATGAAAAAGTAAGCAATATCTAGCATTTTTTCATTCTAACCCTGCAGACAAAACATGCAACAGCATTTCCTGAGGAAACTCGCTCATTAGTTTGTTCTGAACTTCTAGACATCCAGCGTTAGCCAAAATATTTCAGAATTAGTTTTTGTTTTTATAAAAAATAAAATAAACAGTTATTTGTATCTGACAACACTTCCAAGGGTATTTTCAGTATAAAATTTCACGTGCATGCTAAAAATATAAAAACACAGGCAAAAGAACTATTACAATGCCAGCAGCAAGACACAATACTACTCAGTAAAAAAAAAAACAGTTCAGAGAACTCAAGATGCCGTCTAGAATAAAGCAGCCCTACTCAGTGCCAGAAAGTCCTCAGCACAGGTGAGGAGAAAGGCTAACCTGGAAAGTTCTAGAGCCTCGGTGTCACCACTGAAAAGGCCCTGTCATGGTAATGACCTCAAAATTTGAAACACATTCAATTCAACTTCGCAGCTTACCACTAACAAATATTTCGAAAAACTTGTCTCCCACTAAACATTCAGACATGATTGAATGGACTACTAGACAGTATAACTGTGTTACTTAGTTTGTGTAACATCAGGAAAAGGGACTTGTCATCTAATCTTCCTTGCTGTATTATATTATATTGTTTTAATTAGTGTTTTTATAGTTGTTCTGATTTTGAGTGGAGTGCCCTATCTGGGTGGATGGAGCAGCCAAGTAATTTCGTTGTCCCTGAGAGGGGGCAATGACAATAAAGGTATTTTTATTATTATTGTTGTTGTTGTTGTTGTTGTTGTTGTTGTTGTTGTTCAACAGCTTCACAGAACATAGGGCACATATTTCAAGAATACTTTCTTGTGTGCCTAAATTTAAGAGTGTCAAATATCTCTAGTATTTGTAGAATTTGTACTGTTAAAACGGAAAGAGGGTCAAACCATCATAAAAGTTGTTGAAATTTTGGGAGGTTGGATAGTTACAGAGGTCTTGGGGGGTGGAGTGCACATTTTTATTTATTTATTATTATTACTTTGTCAAAACACAAAATAAAAATAAATAAAAATAAATGATGTGAGTGTACAGTATAAGGATTAGTAAACAAACTCAATGACTTATGGGCAATACCCTTATAGGCCAGTCCGATTGAAATACAGTGGACCATCCGGATACGAATTAAATTTGTTTTGGGGGTCTGTCCGCAACCCAAAAAGTCTGTAGGCAGAGGCGCCGCTTCTGAACACGCACATGGTGTGATTGCTTCTGCGCATCCGGCGAAACCGAAAGTAGACACTTCTGGGTTTGCCGCATTCGTAACCTGAAAGTTACGTATCCAGAGCAGTACGTAACTAGAGGGTCCGCTGTATAACCTTATTAAGTTTTTTTTCCTGCCATTAGTTCAGATGCGCTATTGGTATCCAAACCGGCAGGGTCTGAAGCAAAATGAATTGATTATAAATTTAAAATGATTATAATTAAAATTGTAATTCTAAATAAATCATTATTTTATATGCAGGTAGTTTGTTCACGGGACGCGGGTGGCGCTGTGGGTTAAGCCACAGAGCCTAGGACTTGCCGATCAGAAGGTCAGCGGTTCGAATCCCCATGACGGGGTGAGCTCCCGTTGCTTGGTCCCGGCTCCTGCCAACCTAGCAGTTCGAAAGCACGTCAAAGTGCAAGTAGATAAATAGGTACTGCTCCAGCGGGAAGGTAAACAACGTTTCCGTGCGCTGCTCTGGTACACCAGAAGCGGCTTAGTCATGCTGGCCACATGACCCGGAAAAACTCTCTGCGGACAAATGCCGACTCCCTCGGCCAATAAAGCGAGATGAGCGCCGCAACCCCAGAGTCGGTCACGACTGGACCTAATGGTCAGGGATCCCTTTACCTTTACCTAGTTTGTTCATAATGGAAAGTCTTAATTTATTCCAATGTATTATATCCATATTTATACCTCTCCAACCTGTACTATAATTAAACTGAAACAACTTGTTTCAAATAAAATAAAATAAAATAAAAATTAAGAGTGCCTGGATGTCAACTTCCTACTACTGCATAAATGAAGACAAGTACACTGAAGGGCTATGACAGGGCAAGATCTTACTTGAATAGCATGTTGCACCAGTTGGACTCTTCCATCTTTGAGGTGAATCAAGCTGACTCCCATCTTCTTTAGGATCTCTAAATGCTCAGGATTGCTGGCCATGAAATCCCTGGCTCTCAGGGGGGGCTTTGGTCCGGTGCCCAAACTCTCTTCCCTGCAAGAGAAAGCATGCCGCCTACATTTTAAGAACTGAGTTGATGGTGCTTGAATAATATACATGAGGTGCATAAGACTAAAACATGCTATGCGTAGCCGTCAGAGGCCACTGAACGGATAATAAAATGCATGAAAGGGCTTCTGGAAGCTTGCAGGCTGAAACACAAGCCTTGCTTTCTCTTATTGCACACAAATGTTTTTGACTACAACTCCCATCATCCATTACAAATAGACAAGCTGCAATCAGGCTGGGAAATTCTGATACAAGAACCTCAGGCATATTCCATTGCATGGAGTCATCCAAACCAAACTGTATTGAATGATTTCATCGTTATGTGTTAGTCAATGCATAAAAGTATATCAGCTCCATATAAGCAGCTGTATCACCTAGTTAGGGACGTGGGTGGCGCTGTGGTCTAAACCACAGAGCCTAGGGCTTGCCGATCAGAAGGTCGGCGGTTCGAATCCCCGCGACTAGGTGAGCTCCCGTTGCTCGGTCCCAGCTCCTGCCCACCTAGCAGTTCGAAAGCACGTCAAAGTGCAAGTAGATAAATAGGTACCGCTCCAGCGGGAAGGTAAATGGCATTTCCATGCGCTGCTCTGGTTTCGCCAGAAGCGGCTTTGTCATGCTGGCCACACTACCCAGAAGCTGTCTGTGGACAAACGCCGGCTCCCTCGGCCTATAGAGTGAGATGTGCACACAACCCCAGGGTCGTCCGCAACTGGACCTAATGGTCAGGGGTGCCTTTACCTTTACCTATCACATAGTTATGAAAGGTATAAACAATGCTCTTACGCTCTGGAAACACCCCTAGGACAACTCTTGTCCACCACATTTTTCAGAGGTTCCCTGATGCTCTGAGCATACATTGGGTCATTTGGAAAGAGGATCTGAGTGTTGGGGCATGTCCAGTCAAAGTTGCTATCATCCAATTCTGTGTATTCTGTAGTCTGCAAAGGGGAAAAGAGGGAGAATTTAAGCATTGTTTTCTCTTTCTTTCTTTAACCATGTGCAGTCACAATATCCAAATGTGTTTGCAACGAAAGTACAATTACAAACCTTCCAACCACAAAAAGGAATAGGCAGAGTTAAAATGTCAATCAATATATTGTTACAACTGTACAATTCTATGATTCTATGTAAGGAATCAAGTTACAAAAGACCAAATTTTCATTTAGAAATTCGTTACCTAATTTACGTTTGCATAAACAGCAAAGAATGGCACAGTTTGTGCACCAACGGAAGAATAATCTAAAAATATTCTAAGAGTTACTTTTACTGAGGAAGATAAAAGCTAGTCTGCAATTAAATCAATTCAAAAATATGAAGCAACACTCACAATGTTTTTCCTAGGGGCCGTTTGGTTTGCAGTAGATAGCCAGAGAGGTAGCAAATGAGCTTCTGTGGTAAAGATATAGTCTTCTATATCGAAAGTCAGGTCTTCCTTATCAGCAAAGAGCAGGTATAAATATTTAAACATTTCAGCCAGGAAGAAAGAATCCATCCTAGAAAGAGGAAATAAATAAACTAAGTATCATTTTTCCTTCTTGATACACAGTCGTACCTTGGAAGTCAAACAGAATCCGTTCTGGAAGTCCGTTCAACTTCCAAAGCGTTTGGAAACCAAAGCGTGGCTTCTGATTGGCTGCAGGAAGCTCCTGCAGCCAATCGGAAGCCCCATCGGACGTTCGGCTTCCAAAAACAATTCGCAAACCGGAACACTCACTTCCGGGTTTGCGGCATTCGGGAGGCAAAACGTTCCAGAACTATGCTGTTCGAAAACCAAGGTACGACTGTATCACTAACAACAAAATGAAAAGCAAGATATTTTTGAGTAAAGTCAAAATGACAACTAATGGGAAGAACTTCGCTAAGTTTTTCCAAAGAATGCATACATGGCTAAAGACTAAATAGCAAGAATTTCACGTAAAGGATCTCTTAGTCTCGCATGATCCTGCCCACCCACTTGGGTCACTGATAGAAATCCTGCTCTGCGCCAGCATCTTAAGGGCCTTCTCAGATGCTGCACCTAGAGGCAGAACTTCTTCCCCCAAGGGCCTAATCTGACCGCCTCCTTATTGACATTTCACAGCAACTCAGTCCAAACAGTCCAGTTTGGATGTGCCTTCAATTATTTGTATGCTGTTTTGATGTTGTCACCTTATTTTCTGCTTCTGATGAGGGCTTGGACCCCAAAAAAGTGCCTTTTCACTAGCAGACTGCTATTTCTGTTCATAGAAGGGCTGTTTCTGCTGTGAGAAAAGTGACCCCAACTTCTTCTGCTTGTACCAGCTTGAAGACCTTTCAATATTGCCCAATTATGCCACAACAGGAGTGGGAAACCTTTTCTGGCTAGTGGCTCAGATCCTAACTTCCTAGACAGCAATTCTGTCAGGTGGGTGGGATCACCTGACATTATTCTGAGGCAGGAAGTTCCCCATGCCTGCAATTCGTCTTCCGTTAGGGTTGCACAAGTTTACAGAATGGCACTATTCTCCCACCTGTGGTTGTGTGGATCTAAGCCCTTGTTTTCATGCTATTTAAATGTCTATTGTTAAATACATTAACAAGTTAAATACTTAAGTTAGGTGCCTTGAGGAGGAATATATATATATATATATATATATATATATATATATATATATATATATCTTAATAAAATAAAAATCATGAAACACTTGTTAACATTTACTAAAGTATTAAACCAGTGAAGATTTAATGTACAAAGAAATCCTACCAGCATGAACGCACGGTTGCAAGATTAAATTAGCAAAACCTAGCAACGCTTTTCAGCTAATTACCTGTCTTCATGGCTTCCAGTACGAACATCCTTCATAGCAGCAAATCCACAAGGTACACGAGCATATTTATTTAAGTTTTCAATTAGTGTTTTTCCTACTTCTAGGTAGTAAGGATCTCCAGTAGCCTGTTTTTAAAGGAAAATTTGTTGCACTTACTCCTAGAGATACGCTATACACACAATACATTCTTATCTGTTATTATACTTTGATATTTGACTTCTGCACACATTTTAAAGCCTTGGATTTAAAGTCAAACTGCACTGCTAAATACATCCTAGCCTGGACGGAAGAATATTCACAGAGGGAGAAGAGAGCTGAGAAACTGTTTGCAGTCAGCAATTCAAGGGGCTTACCAGCCTCAATAGAAAGCTTCTTTATCTTGCGCCACAAGTTAGAAAGTCTCAGGCTCATCGTATTGTTAAAAATACTTGCTCTGCGTAAGTATTGTTCTTGAGCATGCATAAGAAGGTGTCAACCCTCTGAGACCGGAAGTACAGCCAACCCACACCACAAACAGGGAAAAATCAGAAGCCCAGGGAGTAAGTATAGATGGAAATTACCATTCTCTGCTGCTTGCCCTAAGCATCTGGTAACAATCCTACTTATATTACCTTTCAGTTTGGAAGCTGGACTTAGCTATCCCAGTTCATAATCAATAGGCCTCCTTTTTCAAAGCCATCTAAGGTTAGAGGCTGTGTGACGTAGTACCTGCTGGCATAATTTCAGAGCAAGTGAAAGAGAACAATCTCTTCCCACTATTCACGATTTCGAAATACTTTCATATCCTGCCCCCAAGCCCCAATTCATTCATTCATTCTAAGCGAACAAACCTAATTCTCTTTAGTCTTTCTTTATGGGGAAGTCGCTGCATATTCTTAACCATTATAGATTCCTCTTTTTGTAGCTTATCTGTGCCTGTAATATTCTTCTTGAGATAAAGCAGCCACTTCAGTACAAAGTATTTTAGTGCAACTGCATCACAGTGTCATAAAAAGGTGCTAACGTTTTCAATTCCTTTCCTAAGATTATCAAGGATTTAAGACACCTTGAATTTGAAGAACGAAATCTTACTTTATACAAGAAATAGGTACTCTCTGCAAATTCTGGCCTTAAAGGATGTTGAGCCCAATGAACCCGGAAGTCTGTTGTGAAAGCCTGAAGGAGAAAAGAAGACATAGGGAAATACTAAACTGTACAGTACTTTGGTCACAGGTGCTATTATTATTATTATTATTATTATTATTATTATTATTATTATTATTATTATTATACCACACTTCATCCGAAGATTGCAGGGCAGTTCACAACATAAAAATACAAAATGAGAACATAAAATACATAATAAAAACAAGAACAGAACAAAAGCAATAACCTCACCCCTACCCACAAACACATTGAAAAGGACAGAGAATGTTAATCAGCCAAAGACCTGGTAAAAAAGAAACATTTTGCCTGCTGCCTAAAAACTTATCGAACAGTCCCTGTTAGCCAGACAGGCAGGCATTTTCCTTTGCGGTCGTCCTCACCTGTAAAATGAGGAGTAATCATCTACAGCACAAGGGTTTTGTGTGGATGAAAATAGCATTCCCAATATGTTAGGTGCTATTTTATTATTCCCCTGTTACAGATTAGCTATCAAGAGAAGTTTGCAAAGTTCACTCAAACATGACAACTCTATGCTAGGCCAAGGTCTCCCAGGCTCTCGTCTGACATTATCCACTGGGTCACAATCTCAGATACAGGGGAAGGAAAAAGACCAAGATATAGGATAGCATCCAGTTAGTCCTATTCTGAGTAGATTGATGGACTTTAAATATGTCCAATGATTTCAAAGGAAATACTCAATATGACTTAGTTGGATACCACTCATAAAACTAGATTTGAAAGTACAGTGGTGCCCCGCAAGACGAATGCCTCGCAAGACGGAAAACCCGCTAGACGAAAGGGTTTTCCGTTTTGGAGGTGCTTCGCAAAACGAATTTCCTATGGGCTTGCTTCGCAAGACGAAAATGTCTTGCGAGTTCCTGTGGGGTTTTTTTTTTCCTCCCCCCCCTTTTTCCCAAGCCGCTAAGCCGCTTAACAGCTGATTGGCTAAGCCACTTAACAGCTGATCTGCTAAGCCGCTAAATCGCTTATCAGCTGATCCGCTAAGCCGCTTATCAGCTGATCCGCTAAGCCCGCTAAGCCGCTAAGCCGCTAATGGGCTTGCTTCGCAAGACGAAAAAACCGCAAGACGAAGAGACTCGCGGAACGGATTCTTTTCGTCTTGCGAGGCACCACTGTAAATGAGTTGTGAACATATGGCAAAGCTTTTCACTGTATGAGTGTGATGTAGTGGATAAAATGGTTAAGAGTTGAATATCTGGGTTTGAATCACTGTCACACTGACACATTAGCCAAACCCAGGAGCACTGGTTCGGATGAGACACTAAACCAGTCTCTCCCCATTCATGTGCAACCACTGTGTGAACAAATGAGCACAAATATGAAAAAGGGAATTGCAGGCAGATGTAGCGATGCATGGAAAGATCTTGGTCAACCATATGAGCAAGAAATGCACTAGCCTCCAGTTCCTACAGGAGGAACAGAAAGTTAAAAAAAGATCAAAATATGCAAAGGGATGCTGATTAGTGCATGAATGACTAATCAGTAATTAGAAATCAACATCTCCCCTTTCCCAGTATTATTATTATCCCCACAATGATACAAGCCAACCGCCTTACCTCTGGAAGAAAGTTATGCTTTTTTATCACCTGATACAGCATCTCGTGAGTTTCTATAGCTGGCCTGATATCACCTTTCAAGACCTATAATCCAAACAGATAGTACCAATGTAAGGCCATTTAGATATGCCCCTTTCCTGTCAGATAATGACCAATTCCATATCTCCCACCACCTGCCCCCAGCCCATGGTTATTTCTTTTTCTTACACAGGCCACGGCGTAAGACAAGGAAACATGAGAGAGCAGAATGGCACTTGGTTAATTAAGCAAAAGACAGAATAATCATATGTACACATGTGCTGAAACCAGTGATTAACATATATTTGGTTTGGTCTGCCAGGTTGGCCATATGTTTACATTCTTAGCGTTAAAAATTATTAGCTCAAATTTAAGTACTGCTTTAATAAAGTTGCTTTCTGGAAATCTTAGATGCCAAACCAGATATTTCCAAGAGTACTCATGTGGTATAGAGGAACTTGTGAATTAAACAATGCTTATGTAATGATATTCCTAATGCATTCCCAGCCACAGAAATTTCTACTCCAAAATGATGGGGGTGGGGACAGAAAAATTCTCTGAAACCTTGCAAAAGGCAAATAAGGAAGGAAAATGTGCTCTCTTATTTGTGCAATCTCTCCTTCCTCTTCCCCCTCCCACCATGGTTTTTGGCAAAATGGCTGCTGCAGACTAGCAAAACACAAAAAAGTAAAGCTTGTTTACGGCTGTTTATTTGTCTGCAGTACCATAAGCCGGACCAAATTTAGAAGCTACCGTTTATAGAGGAAGGAAAGGAAGATTTACCAATAAAGATCGAAATACTGAGAGAATATTCTAGTCAAGAAAAAAAATAATTTTGGAACACTGTGTATAAGAGGCAAGAGAAGGAAGTAGCAGCTAATAACATAAAAGAAAGAATTTAAGGATGTATAACAAAATATCAACAAAACTCCTTAAAAATGTGAGAGTAGGGCATTTGGTGGGCTATTAGTAAGTAAGCTTTATTGTACCAAAGGCCATGACAAAACCATTAGAGCTGTTGCTCTAACGATACTATGAGCCTATTTTAGATGTTTGATATGCTTTATATAATATAGAAATGAGAAAGATGTGCTCCAGGTTAGTGGGATACAAAAGAAATTAAATTTCACAAAAATCTGATTTTATTTGCAGAACACAGCCACCAAGTGTTGATTGCACAATGCTAACACGGCTAGAGACAGCAATTGTAAAAGATTATTCTTTTTTTAAAAAAATAATTTTTATTCATTTTTCAAACACATAATAAAAAACAAACAAAACACAGAACAAAAACATACAAAACATTTAAACATATATAATTTCATAATCTTATTTTCGTACACCTTCTTTCCTCCGACTTCCCCATACCTCCCTTTCGCTGCATCCTTATTTTGCAATTCTTTAGCAACCCTTTAGTCAATTTGTCTATTAGTTCCCTTTCATTAAATTTCCTTAAACTTATTAGTTACAGCTTACAATCATAACACTCCTCAATTTTACAACAATTTTTAAGATATATTTTAAATTTCTTCCAGTCCTCTTCCACTGTCTCTTTCCCCTGGTCGCGGATTCTGCCGGTCATCTCTGCCAATCCCATGAAGTCTGTCATGTAAAAGATTATTCTTCCCCACCGGATGACTACTTTCCCATGACATCATATTTCAAGTTCAAAAGCTTACACCAACCATTCTTTGCTATTTTTTTTTCCAATTACAGCGTCCTGAACATTTATAGAGCTTTGAAAACAAATACTTCTCACACTCAACCCCACAACTAAATAGTCATCACTGGACTGAAAAGTTAAATGCTACTGCACCTCTGATAAACCTACCTGCAAACCAGGGAAAAAGGCTAGTAGGGAGTCCATCCAGGTGCGAGCATTAAGCATTGGTTTGTGTATGTGCACATCAAGCAGGAGAGGTGGTTGGCTAATGTATCTCATTATGGCATCATAATGCTGCAAAACATCAGACCCTGGTGAGCCCACATTCATTTTTCATACCAAATTCATTTGCAAAGTTAAGATCTAAACACACTAAATTGTATGTTGCACTTGCCTCTCCTTAACGTCATGCAAAACAGCTGAGAGGACACCGAACCACACAAGTTAATAAAGGTAAAGGGACCCCTGACCATTAGGTCCAGTCATGACCGACTCTGGGGTTGCGGCGCTCATCTCGCTTTATTGGCCGAGGGAGCCGGCTTACAGCTTTCGGAGTCATGTGGCCAGCATGACTAAACTGCTTCTGGCAAACCAGAGCAGCGCATGGAAACACCCTTTACCTTCCCACCAGAGCGGTACCTATTTATCTACTTGCACTTTGAGGTGCTTTCAAACTGCTAGGCTGGCAGGAGCAGGGACCGAGCAATGGGAGCTCACCCCGTTGCAGGGATTCAAGCCGCCGACCTGCTGATCGGCAAGCCCTAGGCTCTGTGGTTTAAGCCACAGCGCTACCCACGTCCCTGAGTAAGTCATACAGGCTTCCTAATCAAGAAGAGTCCAGCTGAGAAAGGATGGTAGGAAAGACTCATGCAACTGGCCACAACAGCAAGGGGTGCAATTTCTGCCACGCTTGGCTTAACGTTGGATAATTTTTGTGAAGTGCATTTGTTAAATGAAATTAAACAGGCAGGAAGGACGGAGGGGTGTCATTCCAGGAATTTCTTGTTCCTCTTTGAATGATTTAAAGCTTGAGCTCCCACAGCCTTGCCATATAACAAAATTGCTAAATATCACACAGATTAATTGTTTTACCCTCCCTTCATGTTTGAGCCGGATTGTGACACATAAGCTGCTCTGCCTTTAGCACATCGCTGCTCAGTAAATTCCCTCAATCTTTTAGTCAGGGTGACATCTGGAATTTGTTTAAGTATTTTAAAGTTGATGCATCAAGAGTTCATGTAAGGAGGCTAGCAGCCTTTCACCTGAAAAGGGTTTTACTCAGAGAGATGAGCTTTAATAAAAAGCAACACAGTCCAGTCTTCATCTTTCGCAAATATATCGCATGGTGTTTGTTCATAAAATTTACATTTCCAACTCACAAATGTAGCCAATATTTCACTACTAAGCCACTTTGAATAGGGATACTCAATTAAATTCAAAGGGAATCCTTTTACAAGCCCTTCCTGTAGATTTATTCATGTCTGGAGCCAGATGGACTTTTATGGCAAGCAGATACAATGGCCAGTGGTCGCTTCTTAGGACATGCTATGGTACCATGGCAAAAAATATTTTCTGGTTCTGAAATAATACATTACTGAGGGAAGAAGTGCAACCGATGCTGCAAGGAGCCATACAACTCATTATACCTCATGAAATGCACAACCCCTGAGTCTCATGCAAGAGACTTACCGTGTTAAATCTTTCCAGAAAACTGTCATCTCCAAGCAAGACGTAAGCCTTTAATAAATATTCGTAATATGAATCTATACCTGCTCCAACACCACTATCTAGGAAAAAGATGAAAAACCTGTTATATATCTAAGATTGACCTTACAACTAGTTTTCATTCCTGCGAAAGAAGAGCCTGTTAAAGAGTTTGGGCAGGAGTACAGCCAATAAACAAAGAAACTGTGAGAAGTTGCACTCAGCCCAATACAATACTTTCTGTTTTATTTCTTAAAATCCACATGGATCAGGGGGTGGGTAGTCTTTGCCACCCTGATGGGCACCTGCCAGCTTGCCAGCTCTTCAAGGGCTATGTACCAGCAAATACACACAGGTAGGTGCCGCTAAAAAGGTTCTGCCCTGGTTCTACCACACATGCACAACACATTCATTCATTCAGTCAGTCAGTCATTCATTTGTTCCTTCATTCACACCCCACATTCATTCCCATCCCTGTGCTGGACCAAGAGCAAAGGTTTAGCCCTCTCCATGGCTGCAGTGGGACTATTTCCCTACCATTGCCGGGTGTGGAGAAGGCGGCCAGAACTCCGACAGGGAAGAAGATGGGGACTGGCAGTCCACTTCACATAGCTACGCGGGCCAGATCCAGGCCACAGTGTAGTTTAAGGAAATACTTTTCTAGCATTCTGTTCATCTGCATAAAACACTTCTATCAATTCCTTTTATTTGCTCTTCTACTTGCAGGAATGTTTGCCCTTCTTTAGGTAAAGATGGTTGAACCAAATAAGACTAAGGGGAGCAGCCACAAGCAGCTCATCTTATTTATAGCCCATACATTTAAAAGGTTAACCACTCATTCATTAGGTTGCAGCCTGACAAATCCTAGGTCTCGCATGTCAGGGTCAAGAATACAGGCCTCCCCAGCATGAAAGAGGCCCAAGACTGCATATGTGCTTTACAAATTCCCATTTCTGCATGAGCCACAAGGGCACACAGTTGCAAAGTGCCATACCTTTGCGGACCCAATCACCCGTATGAATATTAATTGTGACTCCCACCAAGTTGCTGCTGCGTTGCCTTTTCTCCCAAAGAAAATCAAGTGCCTTCCGTGCATATTCCTGCAGCAAACAAAGTCAACATTTCCAGTTAAATGCTGTTTAATTACAATGGTGAAAATGGGGAAAAAAATCTGATGCAAACAACTGGTGTATCCATTCATTCCACATTTATAATTAGAGAGCTCTGAAGTATTTTGCATAGCTAAATTAAGGTACAAAGGAGTAAGCCAGACCCACTGATATCATGGAATTAGGTAACTTACCAATTGATTTCAATGAGTCTATGGAGAGCATAGATCATGGGTAGGCAAACTAAGGCCCAGGGGCCGGATCCAGCCCAATCGCCTTCTAAATCCGGCCCGCAGACCATCTGGGAATCAGCGTGTTTTTACATGAGTAGAATGTGTCCTTTTACTTAAATTGCATCTCTGGGTTATTTGTGGGGCATAGGAATTTGTTCATTATTATTTTTTTCAAAATAAAGTCCGGCCCCCCACAAGGTCTGAGGGACAGTAGACCGGCCCCCTGCTGAAAAAGTTTGCCAACTTGGCATAGATTAACATAATCAATGTTAATCACCCAAAAGCAATTTTCTGCTTTCACAATTATTCCACTCCTTGCTGCCAATAATGGCTATTCATTCCTGATTCCACATATGTCAATGGAGATTCTATCCATCAGCTGGAACGGCAGCCCTTCCAGTTTAAGAACCAGTCATTCTTTAAGACTGGAAGGAAATTACCAAATGCACAGCCTTTAGATGCTACCCTATGTAAATTGCTACTGTCACAAGCAACTAGAAAATTGCCAAATTACAAGGCCGCCCTAAGACTCACATAATACCCAGATAGCAATAGATAGCAAACAATTCCACAAGCAATGTTATTAACAATGTAAGGGGGAGGGGGAAGAGAGAGACTGAATAGCTTAAGGCAATTTGGGTATTATTTAGGAGAAATCTGAACTGGGGATTTTTGGTCCAGCGTTCAGTCTATTTTGCTACAGTAGAGCAAAGCTACAAGAATATTGGTTGCTACTGTTGGGAATCAATATCAACATAATCAGGACACCATAAAAGAAAAAAAACATTGGTTTCTTCCTTGATGCAAGTGCAATGCCCACCATAAATGCCAATAAATAGCAGCTTACGGTAAACAAAGGTTTAACAATAAACTGCTGCTTATACCATCGAGTTTATGCCAAGATGTTTACAATACTGATTAGAGTGCAACAAACAAGACACTGATAAGAAAATATACCTTACAGAGCAATCCAAGTACAGAATTTCTGGAATATTTATCGCAAAGCCTCCAAATAGAGAAACCATTTACTAAACTCCTATTATGACAGATTTAGTTCCCAATTCAGCAATAGATATAGTGACACTGAGATGCTATAAAACACCACACTAACAGAAGTTATAAATTAAAAAAAGGAATGAAGAATTATAACCCGTATTCAAACCTCAAATATTGATGCTCCTGTGAAGCGGCTCAGAGCAGCAAACTCCAAGATCAAGGTACCTGCACAAGCTGTACAAGTGTCAGTTTCTGTTCCTGTTCGAGCTTCTGGACTCCTTACACCAAATTTTAAGTTAACCTAGAAGAAAAGGCACCCAAACCGTTTACTGTTACAGTAGTAAATTAAGCAATCAAATTAAGCAGATAAAACGCAACTTATGAAAACTGCAAGAAAAACACGGTCCTTGAGTTCTGGATAGAGTTTAAAAGCAAAGTACCCGATGCACCAACAAAGTTCAGTATAGTTAAAGCTATGGTTTTCCCAGTAGTGATGTATGGAAGTGAGAGCTGGACCATCAAGAAGGCTGATCGCCGGAGAATTGATGCTTTTGAATTGTGGTGCTGGAGGAGACTCTTGGGAGTCCCATGGACTGCAAGAAGATCAAATCTCTCCATTCTTAAGGAAATCAGCCCTGAGTGCTCACTGGAAGGACAGATCCTGAAGCTGAGGCTCCAATACTTTGGCCACCTCATGAGAAGAGAAGACTCCCTGAAAAAGACCCTGATGTTGGGAAAGATGGAGGGCACAAGGAGAAGGGGACGACAGAGGGTGAGATGGTTGGATAGTGTTCTCGAAGCTACCAGCATGAGTTTGACCAAACTGCGGGAGGCAGTGGAAGACAGGAGTGCCTGACATGCTCTGGTCCAGGGGGTCACGAAGAGTCAGACACGACTAAACAACAACAACCCGACTCACCATGAACAGTTGGTAAGCTGGCTTTCAGACAAATGTCAGAATTTGGTGCCATACATACACAAACAAACTTTATACAAACTACCGAAGTTAACATTAATCCTTACGGTTTCCATTACCAGACAATATGGACCAAGACATCTTGACAAACACAAAAGTGCAACGTTCAAAACATTTATATTTCTTGGCATCGTGTAAAGTGCGCTAGGCTTTAGACACGAGAATGCTTGCACATATTTTATGTCATCTAGACTAAAATAGGAATGCTAACAGCACACTTCCAGATGACTATTTTAAAGCAACTTTCATGGCTAAACATGTAGCTCACCACCTATAGACTATGGCCATAACTTAGGGTTGCCATATTTCAAACAGTGAAAATTTGGACAAGACAGTTGTTCAGCTTGTTTGCGGGGGGCAAAGTTGTTGACCTTTTTTGAGCTATTTTTATGGAAAATCAGCAAAAACGACACTGACAACATGGGCTGCCATAGATCCGCATTTTCCCAGACATTTTGCTGCTGCCACCTGCATGTAGCTATAATCGTTTCTGAAGTTTGCGGCAGCAGTTCCCAACACTGAAATCTCTGGTGCTTTGAGTTCAAGAACAGCTTGCCGTTTAGAATGGAGAGAACAGCGAGTTCACAGTAAACTCTGGCAGTATTCCTGACTTTCAAGCATACAGCGTGCTTGGAACAGAGAACTTGAAAATTAAAGGGCACAGGATAGACATGGCGGCAATTGCTTTAAATACGAAATAAGCTACAAACAGGATTAACTGGTATCGTACGCTTCTTAACAGATTTACATCTTGCAATCAAGAGATATGAAAATATACCATGGGATAGTTCAGTCAGTAGAGCGTGAGACTCTTACTCTTAGGGTTGTGGGTTCAAACCCCACATTGGGCAAAAGATTCCTGCATTGCAGAGGATTGGACTAAATGACCCTTGTGGTCCCTCCCAACACTACAGTTCTAGGATTCTATGAGAATTTATATCTAAATCAACCAGAAACAAAATTATCAACTGCCCTCACAATACATTATATACTTACTCGTGGATATGGAAGACCGCTGGTGGTGTTAAAAGCTGGCAAAAGCTTGTAGCCCAACTGTTTTGCCATATGCAGAAGTTCTCCGTTGTACCATTGCATGTCTTCACCCTTCTCTTTCAGCATGATTGCTACTGAGTGCCCACCTAAAAGACCTCTAAAAACACAGAAAGGACAACAATGAAATTCAGCACATAAAAATACCAAGCTCAAACATGGTATTGCTTAAGGACTGGTGCCAAACGTTCAAGCATTAGCACTTTCTCAACTGGGGCTGGCACTGACCCCAGACATCAGTGAAGCAGAGCAGAACAGCAGGGTGGGGAGAATGGATTACATCTCCCTGCAAACCGCTTCCTTAAACTGCGGTTAGTACATTTATTTCACATATTTATTACATTTCCCATTCCCTTCCAGGAGCTCAAGGTGGTGTACACGGTTGCCCACCCCCGTTTTATCTTCATAACAACCCTGTGAGGTAGATTAGGCTGAGAGAGAGTGATTGACCCAAGATCAACCAGTGAACTTTGTGGCTGAGTGGGGATTCGAACCCCAGTCTCCTAGCTCATAAACCAACACCCTAACCATTACAAAACACGATCTGTATCAGTTCCAAATGTAAGTCGAGTAGCAGAGAATAAAGTCAACAGAGCTAAATGCTCTTCACTTTTGGAGAAGACGTTTAAAATGGGGCTATCTATATACAATCGTACCTCTGCTTATGTATCCCTCCGGTTACGTAAACTTCAGGATACGTAAGCGGCAAACCTGGAAGTATATTTCTGGATTCTTGCCGCACACGCATGCACAGAAGGGCTCTACTGCCGCACATGCGAGAGCAGAAGTGGTCTCTCCAGTTGCGAAAACTTCAGGATCCGGCCAGACCTCTGGAACGGATCCCGTCTGCAACCAGAGGTACCACTGAACTGTCATTCCACTGGAATGTAGAAATCCTGCAAAATATGCAGTACATAATATAGCATCCTGATAACTTAAGAAGAGCTCTGCAAGGTTAGAGTAAAAGCCTAGATTAGTCCAGGATCCGGTTTCCTACAGTAACCAACAAGGTGTCTGTAAGAAAGCAGGACAGAAGGGCAGACGGTGTCTCTCGCTGTTGTGCTTGAGCAACTTGCATTCAGAGGGCTGTTGCCTCTGGGCATAGAGGCAACATTTATCCATTGCTAGTTGTATCTTACATGAGTCTGTCTAATCCCCCTTTAAAGCTATCCAAATCTTAGGCCATCTCAGCTTTTAGGTCTTTAACTTATCTAATCCTCATGCAAACATTTCCCACAAGTATGGGGAAATGCCCACGGTATATATTATTTCAGCTATCAAACTTTCACCAAAGGACACTTCTAAGGATTTGAGCATGCAAGGTTGCAGCTAAGTGGAGATGAATGCAGGAAAAGCTAGAACTAAAACTTTTGCTGCCTGTTTCTTAAGGTAACAGACGCACAATTTCTATTATTCTTAAACACTTATGGAACAGGCATATTCACCTCCGACTAAAAAGCAGCACAGAAAGTACCAGAACTCGACAAACTGAAATGTGGTTTGTTTTCCTCTGGCATCAAACTTACCCAAGGACTCTTATGTTAGTTTCAAACACTGATACTACAATGTCGTTGTCTAAATTAACATCTCTGATCACTTTTTTGACAGCCTCTTCAAACTCTTTGGTTTTATTTAACACCTGCAAAACAAAAATTAGCTGTAAACAATTTGATCCTCCCTGCTGTGAAACTTATTAATGAGGAGGTAATTACAGATATCCTCCCAAACCGGACAACTGACTTTCGGGCAGGTTTCAAACTTCCAGTATATTACACAAGACCTGTAAGATCGCTTGGATCTGGGTAAACAATACTCGTGGGAAATTGAACCTTACCTCCAGAGGTCAACTTATGTGGCTAAATAAACATATCAGGAATGTGGATGTTAGGCACATGATCAATTCATCATCTGATACATTCAACATACTGAGCTGGCAGCTCCACTCATATTTACCATGCCACTCACTGCTAAACCCTCTTTCAGAAGTTTTGTAATGTCACAATTAAGTGTGGGCTGAATTGTAAGGTGGGTGTAGGGAGAAGGGAAATTAACCACACTTATTTCAAAAGCACCCACAGTTCCTCCTGAGTCATCCAAGTCTGTGAGGGCAAAAAGAAATAGAATGTGCAAAAGAAGCAAGGAGGTGATGCAAGCAGGAAAAGATCAAGTACAAGTTGACAGGAGAGGGATAAGTTCAAAAGAGTTCCTGGTATGGAAGAGGAGAATGCGATACAGAGCAAGAAGGCTGGTGGGGTCTCACAGTATTTAGAAATACTCTTGTATTCTCCAAGGCTGGTCCTAAGTCTGAGACTATCAGGGAACCACTTTTTATTTGCAATACAATGCGGAAACCGTTTTTCTTCATAATAATAAAGGTCTCTAAAGCCATCTGATTAAAGTAGACTTAAACCATAAGTTACACACACACACGTCAAAGAATTTACTTCTAAAAAATGGAAGTGCAAGTATAACATTCAGAAGTGACCCAACTTACCACAAGAGTGTCCAAAGTATCAATCAGTGTCAGTGAAAACCTGAGTGGGGGAGAAGCAAGCAGAAGACCACATTAGAACCCAGTACACTTTATCTGTAGCGACAGCAAAACATCCAAAAAACAGTATGACACGTTATTACTAACAAAGAAGACATCAGTTTGAATGGAGAAGTTCCGGTGCAAAGGAGCCAGAACTTTATTGTGCATGTTTTGAGTGCGAAGGAGGAACAAAACTAGCGCTCTCTTCATAGTCCTCACACCTAGTGAAACAAGATGCTGTCTGCAATTCTTGTATTTTTTGCGTAGCTTCAAGGCATTGGTACCTGCCTCTCCCAGACAAATGCTGCCACCGATGTCAGAACTCCACTATTTTCAGTATCCACTTTTTAGGCCAAATGTGCAAAAGTTTACCACATATTTGGTGTATGGAATTTTATCCAAATAAGTACAATGGTACCTCTGGATAAGAATGGGATCCATTCCAGAGCCCTGTTCGCATCCAGAAGCGAACGCAACCTGCATGTGCGGGTTACGATTCGCCACTTCTGTGCATGTGCGTGACATCATTTTGACCATCTGCGCATGCATGAGCGACAAAACCCAGAAGTAATGCACTCCGTTACTTCTGGGTCGCTGCAGCACGCAACCTGAAAATACTTACCCTGACGCTACTTCAACACGAGGTATGACTGTACTACAAAGGAAGTAAGGTAAAAAGGTAAAGGACCCCTAAATGGTTAAGTCCAGACAAAGGCGACTATGGGGTTGCAGCACTCAACTTGCTTTCATGCCGAGGGAGCTGGCGTTTGTCCGCAGACAGCTTTCCGGGTCATGTGGCCAGCAGGACTAAACCGCTTCTGGCACAACGGAACACTGTGACGGAAACCAGAGCACACGGAAACACCGTTTACCTTCTTGCCACAGCGGCACCTATTTATCTGCTTGCACTGGTGTGCTTTTGAACTGCTAGGTTGGCAGGAGCTGGGAGAGAGCGACGAGAGCTCACTCCGTCGTGGGGATTCGAACCACCGACCTTCTGATTGGCAAGCCCAAGAGGCTCAGTGGTTTAGACCATAAAGGAAGTAACCAACTGCAACTTATTCCAGCCATGAAGCAATATAGCTAGATGGAAGGAGGGAGTGGCATTGACTTATGGCTCCACAATACAAACTTCGCAAGCTGTGTGGCATGGGAGTAGAGCTTTGCTCTACTTTCCATAAAACCTTTAGTGTAAGCTAGTGCTTGTATGAACAAAAGCCTTCGCAAATAGATTCTGCTTATGTATTTTTTTGTGGCAAAAAAGGAGTGCATGGGCAGGGCCCACTTCCCAATGAAGATTCCATAAAGTGCCTGGGTCCAGGGGTTATTTCCACATTATTATATCCAAAGACTGTGGAAATGAATGCATTTGCCTGTGTTTTGCTTTATAAGGCACGTGGGGCTGTGTTTCAGCACCGGACCTGAAACAATATTTTTGCTGTTTCACCGAACTAAAATTATTTTGAAGTACTAACTTTCCCAAGGCATCATCCACATCTCCACGACTTGGTTCTTGACCACGAACTCTTCCACGGCAAGTTAAAGGCATGAGCTCGTCGGCTGGGTAGGCATGTTCCTGTTTAATGCAAAAAAGTGCAAAGAGTATGCTGAAATTTGGGGTACGTTGGTGGTTAGGGAACAACAAAATGGACGTGATTACTGAAACATACACATATAAACGTATGCAAGTATATGTGTATTGAATACAAAATATAAGTTACCCAAGCTATGGCCACTGTATTAACAATGAAGTTCTCCAAATAATCCAGATACTGACAGATGAGATCTCTCATTTCATATTTCTTTGGAAGCAAATAGGAGCATTTGCACCTCCTCAGCATCACCCCATAGAAGTGTGGAAAATTCAACATTGGTGCAAGGTTACAAGCCCTGTGCAATTCTTTATTAAACCCCCAATGGAAAACAACTATTTTTAAGCTGCAATCCTAACACCATAGAACTCAGTGAAACATATATTCAACTAGACACGTATGGAATTGCACTGATAACTACAGGCAGAAAGCTTCCTGTTATATACTGTGTTTAATAATGGGAACATTGGTTATATTTTGTTATGTAGCAGATTTACCTTCAAAACAAAACAAAATTAAAGCAGCAGTAAAAATCAGCACTTTATGGCAGCCTGCAGAACATGTCACTATCATACCATCTGATAAAGTACAAAACCATAATCTTGTTTGCCAGGTTCGCAAACACAAGAAATACAATTCGTTTATTTAATACCCTAGTATACGTGGCAAATACATATCCTTTTGCCTTGAAAGCTTCCAGGATATGCCAAGTCATGCTTTCACATAACCCAAACATTTCATGCTACAAATGTAGAACAGAAAGCCACTGTTTCCCTGCAAAAGGTACAATCCAAGCTCACTATGGTGTTTCCCTTGCACAAGAGAGGTTCAGTTTTAAAGTCTACTGAAGGACATTTCCTAACACCTTATGCACAATGGACTTTGTTTGTTTGTTGTGTTTCTACACTACCCCCTTCACTGGAGGATCACAAAGCAGTTTACAATATAAAAAAATAACATAGTTACAAACAAAAACAACAACCTTCCAACACACAGTTTAAAAGGCCATAGAATTGTTTAATAATTAGGGTTCAAATCCGCACCATTGTCTCAAAGACTGCATTTTATTCCTAAACACGTAACAACAGAGCATCATTTATGTAAACTGTACATGAGTAAAACGCACTGTCTGTGTCTGTGTCAAGACAGCATAAAGCCAATACACAACAACCACAATTAATAAGTTGCTATATGCACTTGTATTTCACACCAAGCAGTGTAAATTTGAATTCCATTGCTCCTTCTTAACAATAATCCCACACTCTAACTCAGATTCAGTACTTTGACCACTGTTGCTTATTGCCAAACTGGAGTGAACTATGTACAAGGAGATGGTATCAGCATTTAGGGAAACTCTGAGGTTTGCAAAAATATTTAGTAAAAAACATGGTTAGTAAAACCAGTGCCCACATAAAATTGACTGTTGAGAGCATAAACTGGACAACCAGAGGGTTGTTTGTTTGTTTTTTGGAGGGGGTAGTGGAATGGAAGGACTGGAAAATGAAGCTTAAACACCATCTAAATGTCTAGAGAGGCGACTTTCTGGTTTATACAGAGGAATTATTTTTATGTGTCCCCAAGAACAGAAACGAAAATTATCCACATAAATATTTTTTTTAATATATGATATTTATTAAATTTTCCATTATAAACATACAAATACAAAACAAAACAAAAATGAACAAACCAAAAAACAAGTATAATTTCCATTCTTATTTTCTCAACCTATTTTTCCCAACTTCCTCATACCTCCCCGTTCTGTTTTCTAATTTAATTATCCTGCCAGCAAATCCATTCCCATATTTCTGAAAATTTTTCAATAAATCCATTCCTTTCCTTAATCAAGGTCTCTGAAAAAGCCACAATATTTTTAAGACCCCTGTCTATCTAACATTCATCAATCTTATAATATTTATTGAGATAGATTTTGAATTTCTTCCAATCTTCTTCCACTGTCTCCTTCTCCTGGTCGCGGATTCTGCCCGTCATCTCCGCCAGTCCCATATAGTCTGTCATTTTCATCTGCCATTCTTCCAAGGTAGGTAGATCTGGTGTCTTCCAATACTTTGCAATAAGAATCCTTGCTGCTGTTGTAGCATACAGAAACAAAATTCTATCCTTCTTTAACACCACATGGCTAACCATACCCAGGAGAAAGGCCTCTGGTTTCTGCCACTCACATAAATAAAAGGACAGAGCCATGATTTTAAAGTAGCTGGGACGGGACACCAGTGTGTGCATTCTATGCTCAACAGACATGGTATGGCTGGAAACCTGAATGGTAGAAATTATCACTGCAACATTTTGTTGTTGAAGAGGCCCACTTGAACTAACTACATGCTCCAAGTGCTTTTCATACACGGGGTCAATAATGTTTACCATACCCCTGTAAGAAGATTACTATTGCCCTCACTGAACAGAGGCATAATAAACAGAATAGTGGCTTGTTCTAGCATGTGGAGAATTTGTGGGAGGAGTGAATTTCACCAGGAACTTGCTGGATCACATACTTGCAGTCCCAGGTACCTGTGCCATGCTATTTGTTATCAGAACATAAGGTAAAAATGTTATCAGAACATAAGGATACTTTATCAGAACATAACTTATCAAACTGCCCTTGTTAGCTAAGCAGGCAGGTGTTTTCCCTTTGCCATAGTTCTCACCTGTAAAATGAGGATCATCTACATCACAAGGATCTTGAGGGGATAAAAATAGCATTCCTAATATGTTAAATACTCTGCTGGGTTTTAAAAAACTACTATTGGCATTATTTATAAGTTTTATGTAGATTAGTCAATTCTCACATCTATTAACTGTAGAACAATTAATAGATGTGAGACTTAGGTGTGTACAAGTAACTCTCAAGAGACAGCTATTTAAGCAGGTGCAAGTTGCCCTGAGGGATAGCTCAGCTGGTAGAGCAAGACTCTTAATCTCAGGGCTGTGGGTTCAAGCCCACATTGGGCAAAGGATTCCTGCACTGCAGGACTAGATGATCCTCATGGTCACTTCCAACAAGATGATTCTACGATCTATTATCTAAGTGGCGTCAAAAAGCAAATACAAAAACCCTGCAGTAATCACACTATGACAAATACACAGATTTGTTGTACACTATGGCTGAATTTTGATAGCACACTAAATCATGGTTAATGCAAACCACAGTCCATCACTTGAGCTTCCTAATATTTACAAACTAAGGTTTAACGCAGTTTCTCTGCGTTCATTTTCCTTCCAGCTGTGGAGCAACAGTCACAACTGCAATTTAATTCAGATATCATGCCAAACTGTAAGGACATGCTGATCCATCTCAAACCATGTTTCCAATTTTAGTCTGCTAGCTAGTCTGTGAATACAGACATTACATCAAACCACAACTATCCTCTCTCGACCATGGTTTAGTGTAACAACTAAATCAGGTGCTTAAGTACTTATAGTTACAACATTACAGACAAAACTCAGAAGTAAATCCTATTAAGACTATGCAGGACCACAACCATAGCCTCGTTGCGGTCTAGGAGTGTCACTTAACAGCAACTGAACTTGCTTCCATATAGGATTAGAACACAAGATTATAATCCTAAAAAATAAAATAATGAAATTCATCACCTATTGACCATATGTTTATACCTTATGTATCTCTCTCAGAGTGGCCTGGTTCATACGTCACATTAAACCATAGTGCAAAACAGACTATGATTCAATATGAACAAACAATATGTGGCTGCAAGATGCTGGCTGCAAGTCTGACTTGTTGTGTCATCCGAACCTAGGCTTGTACTTTATTTCCCCAGAACAAACCACAACCAGTGAGTGAAGAGCAAATTGTGGTTCTCTTCAAAGATGCCACAAGGATGTGTTTTGACTCTGGATTATTTGTCGGTGTCACGATGGCAGTAGGAGCACAGCGGGAACTTTGGAGCACCATGGACCACAACACTGCTCAACCACAGATATCATAGTTTGTTTTAAGCTATGGCTTAACATGATATGTGATACACTGAGTCAAGGTAGAAGGAAGCAGTTATTTAAAAGTACATATAGTCATTTTACTCACCATGTAATTACTATAGGCATGATCAAACATTTCCACTACTTGATTCCTGCAGAAGAGACAAAAGCGAAAATGATTTAGCTGGTGAAGTAAAACCTTCTCTGACCATGAGGTTTAAACAGAAACAATTCATCACATTTAGGTCAAGCAGAGCACTGCTGCACCAACCTCAGTCCACCCTCATCTGCCTGCCTTTCTTACTTTCAACCATACAAGGTTTGTGGCACTGCCTGTCGCTTTCTGCCTCCTGAACTGTTGCTCCTATAGACCTCAGTAGGGAGGATGAGGGAGGCAAACCTGGAATCCATTTGCTCTGCGTGCCATTGGCTCTGCCTCCATGTACTGATCGGCCTCCCTGCCTTCCACCCTACCAGTCTCAGTGGGCCTCAGCGACCACTGCACCAAGAGATTTTAAAAGACTATCAACATGTAGTAAACAAGATACTTAGGCTCTTATCAGTCATAATTTGTCAGTTCGGGGTATAAAGGAAAACAATACTACCTAAAGCTGCAATGTATTGTAAAAGACAAAGTATATTCAGTTAAAACCCAGCAAAGCAAATGATAGGGATGATATAGCAGTTGTGGTTCAGAATATCTAAACTTCTAAAGGGAACCAGGTTGGGGAAGGTTGGCAGAACTGAAAATATGGCTTGCAAAATGTAGGGAAAGATCCTTATTTCCTCTAATTACTAAAGAAGGCATAAGTGAAATGGTAAGTCTGAAAATGGGAGGGTGCAGCCCCACTTGGACTGATTAGCACAGCTTCTTGGGCCCTCCAGGGACTCAGCTAGATTGGTAAAGAAAAAGTATTTTATATGTGTTGTATATGTGATATACACTGTGACACCAGATGGCGCTGTGGAGTCCTGTCTTTCCCTACCAGATTTCCCTGTATGGGCTTGCAAGGCATTTAACTGACTCACTTCTTTGACGTATCTAGATCCAGGCCAGCTTATTCACATGGCTTTTATTTCCCAGTGATGCCCATCACAAGAATTTCAATGCATGCCTATAATCTATAGGCGTGCCATTTTAATCCATTTCATCTTCCTATGCCCTGTATCTAAGAAGAAGTACCGGTACTAGAAGCTCACCCATTTTGCCCTAGCTATTTTTCAGAAAGGCACATGTTGGGAAAGTCTGTTGTGAACAGTAGCCACAAATAATGAACCAACACTGAATATTTGCTTAACTTGTCCAAGGTAGGAAGTGTGATGGACGGCATATTTCACACTGACAGTCTCAGAAAAATCCCACAGGTTATTGTCAGTGCTTCCACTTCACCTCCTTTGCTTTCACAACAGGTTTTAAAGAAAATGCATGAAACAGAAAACATTCGTAGCTCTGCTCTTTGTCTCCCTTCGCAATCCTGACATGATCACGTGTAGCATCACATGCCCTTTCTTTAAGTATCTGTCTTGCCCCCTTCCTCACCTTGAACAATAAATTAAAATATATAAACACCAAATAAAATATAAAAACAATTTGGAGCAAAAAAATTCATATATGAGCTTTTATTCCTTTAATAATTCACCTTGTCAGCAATTATTGTTCAATTTATGGACAATTCATTACTTCAATAGGGCACCGCTACTGTGTATTTCTCCAAGCATCATTTTAACCAATTCTATACCCTGATCAAGGGACGCGGGTGGCGCTGTGGGTTAAACCTCAGTGCCTAGGGCTTGCCGATCGCATGGTCGGCGGTTCGAATCCCCGCGGTGGGGTGAGCTCCCGTCTTTCGGTCCCAGCTCCTGCCCACCTAGCAGTTTGAAAGCATACTAAGTGCAAGTAGATAAATAGGGACCGCTTTATAGCAGGAAGGTAAACGCCGTTTCCGTGTGCTGCTCTGGTGCCGGTTCGCCAGAGCAGCTTCGTCACGCTGGCCACATGACACGGAAGTGTCTCCGGACAGCGCTGCTCCCGGCCTCTAGAGTGAGATGAGCGCACAACCCTAGAGTCTGTCAAGACTGGCCCATAAGGGCAGGGGTACCTTTACTTTTATACCCTGATCATATGCATGTTTACTCAGAAGGAAGTCCCATGAAATCAATGAGATGCACTCCCAAATTGGTGTAAGATTTAAGCTGCTATCTTATGTACTTAGTTCACTGAAGCATGAGGTTTACTTCCAAGTAAACATACACAGAATTGCATTTTAAAGGAGCAAGAAATGTTTTTTATCTGTATCAGCTGGATGATACTTTTCATACCAGCTGCCAACTTGGCTGCTTAGCCAACTGTACTGCTCTAGCAGACCAGGCTACGAAACAGGAAAACCCCAGTTCATGGGGTTCATGATTTGCTAAATCAGACCAAAGGTCCATATACTCCTATTTCCCACAGTAACCCACCAGGATGAGCCTCAAATAGCTAACAACAGATACTTCACTCAAGATTAGACCTTCACTCCCCTTGGAAATGCTAACTTACTTTTCACGAACTTTCAGCTCAAGCATGTGTAGCTGTCTACTGTAAGCTAAGCCTCAACTCTTGTACAGTATATGCCTATGGAGATATATAGACAAATGAGCAAGTGCTCACTCCTCCAAAAAAACCAAGCAAAACCAAGTAGCAGGAGAGTCACAAAGTACTTATAGTCTGAGTAGACTGTTCACCTCTGGAAAATTTTGCATAATGAAATAGAAAAGTCGTAAGAGGAAAGCTTACTTGCACCACCACCCAACTCTGAGTTGTACCTGGAGAATAACCTTTATTTATAAAATGGGTGGTTTTGGTGGAGATCAAGACACACAGACTTGCCACTCTTGACTTGAGAGAAACCTTATTATCTCAGACTTCTGAATACTTACTGGCCTAGTCACCTATAACAAACAGGAACTCCCTCAAGGCGACCAGGCAGGGAGGAGGAAAGAGAGGCCGAATGGAGGAAGAGAAGTGACCAAAGACTAATAAAACACGTTTACAGGCTAGCAAGATGAAGGGGCTTTATTTACAACACTTCCTTGTCCCTCTTCTCAACACAGCTTGCTTTATCTTGCAGCCTGCTCTTTCTTAGTGACACACTTATTATTATTATTATTCCTCAGTAAAGCGTGGAGACGAGGGTCGTGGGTTCGAGTCCCACGCTGGGTGAAAGACCCCAAGGGGTTGGTCTAGATGGCCCTCGGGACCCCTTCCTTCCCAACTATGATTCTAAAAACGAAAGCAAACCGTGTCAGGTTCACCTGAAGTGTCCCCCCCCCCACTTTTCACAGACTACGAGACCCATGAACACGGAGACTCGTTTGACGCAGGTTCTCTCCTTCCTCGAGGTTTTTAAGCAAGGGTTGGATGGCAACCTGCCAGGAACGACTTGAGATTCCTGCATTGCTGGGCGGTTGGGCTAGATGACCCTGGGGACCCCTTCCTTCCCAACTATGATTCTAAAAACGAAAGCAAACCGTGTCAGGTTCACCTGACGTGTCCCCCCCACTTTTCACAGACTACGAGACCCATGAACACGGAGACTCGTTTGACGCAGGTTCTCTCCTTCCTCGAGGTTTTTAAGCAAGGGTTGGATGGCAACCTGCCAGGAACGACTTGAGATTCCTGCATTGCTGAGCGGTTGGGCTAGATGACCCTCGGGACCCCTTCCTTCCCAACTATGATTCTAAGATCGAAAGCAAACCATGTCAGGTTCGTCTGACGTGCTCCCACCCCCTTTTTTCGCGAACTACAAAACCCATGAACACGGAGACTCGTTTGACGCAGGTTCTCTCCTTCCTCAGAGGTTTTTAAGGGTTGGATGGCCGCCTGCCAGGAACGACTTGAGTTGAGATTCCTGTGTTGCTGGGGGGTTGGGCTAGATGACCCTCGGGGTCCCTTCCTTCCCAACTATGATTCTAAGAACGAAAGCAAACCATGTCAGGTTCCCAGTGGCGTAGCGTGGGGGGTGCAGGGGGGCCCGGCCACACCGGCGCAACATCTGGGGGTTAGGGGGCGCAAATCCACGGGTTAGGGGGCGCAAATTACTTGCCTTGCCCCGGGTGCTGACAACCCACGCTACGCCACTGCAGGTTCGCCCCTTTTTCACAGACTACGAGACCCATGACCACGGAGACTCGTTTGAGGCAGGTTCTCTCCTTCCTCGGACGTTTTTAAGGGTTGGATGGCCGCCTGCCAGGAACGACTTGAGATTCCTGCTTTGCAGGGGGGTTGAGCTAGATGACCCTCGGGGTCCCTTCCCAACCCTAATAGCCGCTGAAAGAACCATAAGGAGAAGGCGGGCTCGGGCCTCGCTTTCCCCCCCAACCTCGGCAGGAAGGCTTGGGTGACAAGCGAAGAAAGCGCCGCCACTTCTTCCCTGACAGGGCGACCTGCCCGGGGGCGGAACAAGGCGGACCCCCCGCTCCCTCCCGCCGCCGCCGCCGCTCTTACCCGAGGCGCCGCTTCTCCTCCCTGCCCATGGCCTGCGCGGCCGGGGCTGCCGCCAGCACCGAGGACGCGGAGAGGAGGCCCAAGGCCAGCAGTTTCCAGCCAGCCCAGCGGCCTGCAGAGTCGCCGCCGCCGCCTCCTCCTCCTCCGCCGTCGCTCCTTCCCTGGCCGCCAACCGCTACTCCGCTCATGGCGGCAGCTGCCTCGCTAGGCCCGGCTCTGTGCCATCCCCTCAGCGGTGCTGCTGCTGCTGCTGCTGCCGCCGCCACATAAGAAGGGACCGGCCCTTTTTTTCCTCCCCCCCTCCCGCCCTTCTCCGTCGTAGCCAAGGAAACCGAGATCCGGCCTCTAGCCCGCTTCCGGGTTTTCCTTTCCGGCCACGTGACCCTCGCGCCGCTCGCCAGCCAGTGGGGAGGGAGGGTTCGTGTCACGTGGCGGCCGAGCCAACGCGCTCCCGGATGCACAGACGTGGCCCCGGCGCGCGGTGCGCGCGCAAGGGACGCAGGGGCCTCTTTTCACGGCCCCGCCCCCGGGCTTGGACGTGACATGTCACGTACGGAGATTTAAAAAAAAGGGAAGAGTAGCCGGTCCTTATTGTCCTGAGTGGGACTTGCGAGGCGCGTTTGCAGCGTTTCCCTCGGGGCGGAAATCAATAGAAGGAAAGAATTGTAGAGTTGGCTAGAATTAAATAAATGGGATTTAGAATGTTAAGAAAAGTGAGTAAGATGGATAATTGGATTTATTTATTTATTTTGACAAATTTATTAATTCACTAATTATTAATATTAATTAATTAATTAATAATTAATTAATTAATATTTCCAACAATTGGAAATTGTTTGAGTTTAATAATGATATTGGAAAGCTGATACTTTTAATTAAAAGGAAACTCAGAAGGGAGGGATTTGAGGAAGCCAACCAAGATATTTAAAAGGTTGGATTTGTGAAGAATTAAGTTTGTTGTTATTGTTTATCTGTTTATTGTCCCCCCCCCTTTTTTTCTTTTTCTGTTTTTGTGTATCATTTTGCTTTGTGGTTAGATTGTGGAAAATCTAATAAAAATTATTATTTTACAAAAAATAATTGTAGAGTTGGAAAGGAAACTTTGTTGTTTAGTCGTGTCCGACTCTTCGTCACCCCATGGACCAGAGCACGCCAGGCACTCCTGTCTTCCACTGCCTCCCGCAGTTTGGTCAGACTCATGTTTGTAGCTTTGAGAACACTGTCCCATCATCTCGTCCTCCGTCGTCCCCTTCTCCTTGTGCCCTCCATCTTTCCCAACATCAGGGTCTTTTCCAGGGAGTCTTCTCTTCTCATGAGGTGCCCAAAGTATTGGAGCCTCAGCTTCAGGATCTGTCCTTCCAGTGAGCACTCAGGGCTGATTTCCTTCTTCTTGCAGTCCATGGGACTCTCAAGAGTCTCCTCCAGCACCATTATCCAAAAGCATCAATTCTTAGGCGATCAGCCTTCTTGATGGTCCAGCTCTCACTTTCATACATCACTACTGGGAAAACCATGGCTTTAACTGTAAGGAACTTTGTCGGCAAGGTGACGTCTCTGCTTTTTAAGATGCTTTCTAGGGACGCAGGTGGTGCTGTGGTCTAAAACACAGAGCCTAGGACTTGCCAATCAGAAGGCTAACGGTTCAAATCCCCACGACGGGGTGAGCTCCCGTTGCTCGGTCTCTGCTCTTGCCAAACTAGGAGTTCAAAAGTACGTCAAAGTACAAGTAGATAAATAGGTACCGCTCCGGCAGGAAGATAAACGGCATTTCCGTGCGCTGGTTTGCCAGAAGCAGCTTAGTCATGCTGGCCACATGACCTGGAAGCTGTACGCCGGCTCCCTCGGCCACTAAAGTGAGATGAGCGCCGCAACCCCAGAGTCAGTCATGACTGGACCTAATGGTCAGGAGTTCCTTTACCTTTAGGTTTATCATTGCTTTTCTCCCAAAAAGCAGGCGTCTTTTAATTTCGTGACTGCTGTCACCATCTGCAGTGATCATGGAACCCAAGAAAGTAAAATCTTTTACTGCCTCAATTTCTTCCCCTTCTATTTGCCAGGAAGTGATGGGACCAGTGGCCATGATCTTCGTTATTTTGATGTTGAGCTTCAGACCATATTTTGCACTCTCCTCTTTCACCCTCCTCCTCACTTTCTGCCATCAAGGTTGTGTCATCTGCATATCTGAGGTTGTTGATATTTCTTCCGCCAATCTTAATTCCAGCTTGGGATTCATCCAGGTCATCTAGTCGAACCCCCTGCAATGCAGGAATCCCATGCCCAACATGGGGCTCCCACGACCCTGAGATTAAGAGCCCCATGCTCTACCGACTTGAACTATCCACACAGGACTCTCCTCCCTTGAGGTTTTAAAGCAGAGGTTTGGATGGCCATCTGTCATGGTCCATGGATGATTTAGTTGAGATTCCTGCCTTATAGAGGGGGCTGGACTAGATGACCCTCGGGTCCCCCACAGAAACAACAGTAGTAGCAGAGAGGGGGGAAATTAATGCTCTTTCCAACTCGGGACTTATTTGATATCAATATTATTCATATTTTATATTTAATAGCCCTCTGATACTAGTTCTTTTTTCCTCTCTTATCTATTTTTTTTAACAAGCAATATTCTCCCCAGAATAAAAAAAACGAAGATCATGGCCACTGGTCCCATCACCTCCTGGCAAATAGAAGAGGAAGAAATGGAGGTAGTGAGAGATTTTACTTTCTTGGGCTCCATGATCACTACAGATGGTGACAGCAGCCACGAAATTAAAAGACGTCTGCTTCTTGGGAGAAGGGCAATGACAGGCCTAGACAGCATCTTGAGAAGTAGAGACATCACCTTGCCAACAAAGGTTCGTATAGTTAAAGCTATGGTTTTCCCAGTAGTGATGTATGGAAGTGAGAGCTGGACCATAAAGAAGGCTGATCGCCGAAGAATTGATGCTTTTGAATTATGGTGCTGGAGGAGATTCTCGAGAGTCCCATGGGCTGCAAGAAGATCAAACCTCTCCATACTGAAGGAAATCAACCCTGAGTGCTCACTGGAAGGACAGATTGTGAAGCTGAGGCTCCAGTACTTTGGCCACCTCATGAGAAGAGAAGACTCCCTGGAGAAGACCCGGATGTTGGGAAAGATGGAGGGCACAAGGAGAAGGGGACGGCAGAGGACGAGATGGTTGGATAGTGTTTTCGAGGTTACCTGCATGTGTTTGACCAAACTGCGGGAGGCAGTGGAGGACAGAGGTGCCTGGCGTTCTCTGGTCCATGGGGTCACGAAGAGTCGGACACGACTAAACGACTAAACAACAACATTCTCCCCAGAAGGGAGGTGCACTGTTCCTGGAGGTACAGTCATATCTCGGGTTACAGATGCTTCAGGTTGCGTTTTTTCGGGTTACGGACCGCTGAAACTCAGAAGTACCAGAACGGGTTACTTCTGGGTTTTGGTGGTCACGCATGCGCAGAAGCCCCGAATCGCAACCCGTGCATGCACACAGAAGTGCCGCTGCGGGTTGCAAACGTGCATCCCACACCGATCACGTTCGCAACCCGAGAGTCCACTGTACTGCAATACCAGGTCGATGCATGGAGTGGATAGATCAAGTCCCTATTCCATCTCCCAGCTCCAAAAAGACATTTAATATATAGTCCTCAAATACAGGACATATCAGATATTAAACTGATAAGAACAGATACTACACTTGATCTTAGCCAAAAGGCTGAGACGAGATGTCTGATACTAGTTCTCAGCGCTACGCTATTTTGTTCTCATGATATTGCAAGGTTTGGGTGTAAACATCACAAAGTTTGGGTGACTTGGGAGGGTGGTTTGCAGCAGCCTTGGGATGTACAGTGGTGCCCCGCAAGACGAATGCCTCGCAAGACGGAAAACTCGCTAGATGAAAGAGTTTTCCGTTTTGGAGGTGCTTCGCAAAATGAATTTCCTATGGGCTTGCTTCGCAAGACGAAAATGTCTTGCGAGTTGCTGCGGGTTTTTTCCCCCTTTCCCCCCCCCTTTTTCTAAGCCGCTAAGCCGCTTATCCGCTAAGCCGATAAGTCGCTAAAAGCCGCTAAACCGCTAATAGCGCTAATCCTCTAAGCTGTCAATGGGCTTGCTTCGCAAGACGAAAAAAACGCTAAACGAAGAGACTCGCGGAACAGATTCTTTTCGTCTTGCGAGGCACCACTGTAGTCTGTTGTTGATATTGCAGGCTAGGGTTCAGAACAAGGGCGGTTTGCAAAAAATATCTGCCCCCTCGCCATGCAAATCCACCATCAAGCTACAGCAATTGCTCAGTTCTGCAACATTCCTTCTTCAGCCACTCTCAGAGCACCAATCCAGGATTCAGTTGCAAACTACTGCTCTACTCACATTCATGAAAACCAATTGCATTTTTTTTTTACACAACTGATTAGTTAGAATGACTAAAAACTCTTGCATTTATTATTTACTCGATGACAACTATGGTAGTTTTGCAAATTGAGGTTGGAAGTCGACATCAATCAATTCCAGCTGCTGCTTTTGTAAAGTGATCTTCAAATACGCAAATTTTAGTATCTGGAACGACAGTTTGAATGTCTTGGATCGCATTGAGTAGTCATTATGAATTATTAGGTGCAAATTTTATGATAGAGAACACCAGAATATGAGAGAAGCACCTTCTAGCATAGTAAGACAGGAATGGGGTTGTGGGTGAGCAATTGGTAGACTGTTCTGGACTGTTCAAACTGTCAATTTTGACCATGACTCAGGGCAAACATTTAATTTTCACCCAAAAATATTAGGACTTTTGGAGCACGACCTTTCTAAAAAGTATATGACAATATGAAGAAATTATGTGACAGATCTAACATTCCTCATATGTACCAAATCACATTTTAAAGAAAAGACACAATGGAAGAGATAATAATATTTTATTTTGGCTTAAGTACTTGAGAAACGTTAAAAACATTACACTGTGTTTCATAATTTATCTGTTCAGAAGAGTTAATCAAATGAAATAAAGATCCTACATAAAAACCATGATACCTGGGACAACCTGCCCATGGGAAAACAATTCTTTACACATGAAGCTATTACATATTAGCTGTTGGTTTGAATTTTTCTTAGAAAGTCAGCTTCTGAATTAGCAAAACTGGGAGGGGGGGCACAACTTAAAATACAAGTTGGTTAAGCAGATTAAACAGAAGAATTAAGGATTTGCCTTTTTAAGGCTGCAGTGCAAGATATGCTTCATTAGGAGGAGGAAGCATGCCCAACCAAAACAAGTGGGACTCGTTTCCAAAGAAACAGGGTTAGGATTTGATTACAAAATAAGCTTTATAGAGCTCCAGTTCCTGAAACCGAACAGGGAAAGCAGAATGACAGCATGTATTGTACACATCACTGTAAGACAGAAACCAAAGTTACAGATAGGTAGCCGTGTTGGTCTGCCATAGTCGAAACAAGAAAAATTCCTTCCAGTAGCACCTTAAAGACCAACTAAGTTAGTTCTGTTTCAGTGTATCTGAAGAAGTGTGCATGCACACGAAAGCTCATACCAAGAACTAACTTAGTTGGTCTTTAAGGTGCTACTGGAAGGAATTTTTCCAGAAACCAAAGCTTATTGTGAAGAAGCAGTATTCTGGTGCATAACTGCACGGTCACTCCTGGTTTCCTCCTTCTCTACTGTAAGCTACAAGGCATGTTCATTGGAGTATTGTGATTCCCAAGCCTGGAACTGTGACTTGTTTACGGAGAAAGAAAGCCACAATCCCAGGCCTTACTTTCTGGAAGAGGACACTCTGCAAATGTGGGGAAATGGAGTACTATAGCCATAGATATAAAATATCTCCAAAAATCCTTTCATTTGTTAACACTTTTTGAATAGTAAAGCAATGGAATGCAGAAACAAAATTACAGGTGTATGCAATCCAAGCATATTTAGGCAGCTCGCAAACGTCCGCTAAGAGATCAAGGATTCCTAATATTTAAGGCTGCAATCATATGGACACTTGTCTGAAAAGAAATCTGGCTGAAATTGCTTCTCAGAGGACAACTGTCAAAGTTTGTAGTTCTCAGGATAAAAGTGATAAAATGTGGTGTATGATAAAATGTGGCAGCCATCGTTTTAAACCCTCACTGAAATGCTCAACTTTCATTATTTTCAAATCCAAATATAAAGGTTATCCAAGACGATTAGCCTGGAGAAGAGGTTAAGGGGTGATATGATAGCCATGTTCAAATATATAAAAGGATGTCACATAGAGGAGGGAGAAAGGTTGTTTTCTGCTGCTCCAGAGAAGCGGACACGGAGCAACGGATCCAAACTACAAGAAAGAAGATTCCACCTAAACATTAGGAAGAACTTCCTGACCGTAAGAGCTGTTCGACAGTGGAATTTGCTGTCAAGGAGTGTGGTGGAGTCTCCTTCTTTGGAGGTCTTTAAGCAGAGGCTTGACAACCATGTCAGGAGTGCTCTGATGGTGTTTCCTGCTTGGCAGGGGGTTGGACTCGATGGCCCTTGTGGTCTCTTCCAACTCTATGATTCTACGATGGCTTTTCAGATTTCTCATATGTGATGCGAATGTCAAATATACCGTACACTAACTTATATTTTCACCAATGATAGCTTTCATCTCTGCCATGTTCAAGATACGCAAAATCAATTAAATGCCATTAAAATATATAAATTAACTCCAGTCTGGCTTATGACACATTTGCAATATGGTTCTTGGGGTTGTTGTTTTTTAAGTTGCCAACTCTTTGCACTCGTATGTCTACCGCTCTTCAACTGAAGTAACTTTTTAATGTCCCCTTGAATTAATCTACTGGTGTTGCCTATGTCAAATACAGACAATTCAGAGCTAGTTCCATCATGCCCTGTTATTTTATTTTATTTTATTTTATTCTTGCATCATAGTAGCGATGCCAAACTTTCCAGTGGGTGTATCACAGACTAAGAGAGTACCACACATCTGGCACAAGTTTTCTGTGCTGCTCTGACACTCTCCCCTTGCCAGGCCCTCCTAATTCACTCCAGGCATGTCCAAGATCCCTTTGCCTATGCCACTTGAGGCAAAACACACACCCCCACACACAATTTTGGGCATATTTACTTGGCAAAAAAGAATCACTAAAAAGATGTTAACGATGTACAGTTACGTTTCTGAATCTATGCTAAGGATGAAATCAGCTTCATAGGTGCTACCTCTAAATTAGGACCTTTGTTCTGGTGTATTGTTTGTTATCCAGATAGACTACATTTCTACCTTGGTTTTAAACAGCTGAACCGGCATATTTAACCACAAAACTAAGAGTCTCAGAGATAACTGTAACCTGTCCCTGCTTCTAGGATGTCCCAGGACCCCTCCCTGGATTTTCAACTTGACTTTTTAAAAAAAATAAAAATGTAAATCTCCAGACCTTTTATTTATAGAGGTACCAGAAAAAATGTGCAGGCCATTTTCTACTCAATTGCTCATTTAAGAAAGACGTGTGTTTCTGGCTTCCAGCATTGTGACCAATAAGAGCAAAGGCATTTATTGGGGTGATCTGACATCGTGCACATTTTCCATGTCTAAAAGGATCGGAATAAATTATGTAATGTAACAAATATGCAAATCTCCTTAGTTTGCATAATATATGCATTTTTCATAATGCTGCTCTTCTTGGTATAGAACGTAGACTGTTGAGACAAAAATTGGTTTATTTTTGGGTTTTTTTAATGGCCCTGGCGAAAGCACCTAGCTGTAGACACGGGTTACCAGTCACTGTAAACATCTGTCATTTTCTTTGGAAAGAAGGTATAAAGTGCTCTGCAAAAGGTGCAGAAGAATAGGATAGAGAAACCTGCCCCAACTATTCTAGCAGTTTTAAATATAGCAACCACAACTATGAGGAATGGAATCAGACCACTCCACTGTCAAAGTATCTGCCAAATGGCGGGTGGGTGGGAAATCTGCCCAAGCTTTTAAATACAGATGCAATCATTCAGCTATATCAAAGGTCAAAACTACATGCACAACTATGTTGTGCAAGATTCCAATAAGCAAATCGTTTCACCCCGTCATTTGAGATTTCCCAGCGTCTTCTTCTTAGCATGTTTCATGCAGATTTTTACTCTCCCTTAATGGTTATTTGATTTTATCAGGTCCTTGTAAATTCTACTGGCCCCTGGCTACAGGTCTCATTCCCGTGCGTGGGTCATCGGCCTCAATGAATATATTCTCAGTTTTAAAGCAATTTCAAATGTTTAATGAGTTCTGTCGCTGACAGGTCACTCAAGTCTTCACCACTTTGGTGAGAGCAAGTAGTCTTTGGAGGCCAGCTTCCAAGTTGTGGGAACGAACGACGAACAAGAAGTAGTAAGTGGAAGAGGAAAGGTGATTCAGACTATCAGCATTCTCAAGAAGCTGGAGATTCAACACGTAAGAGTGCTCTCAAATAGGATTTGAGAGTTTGAATAGACCTCTCTCTTCTAATTTTAAGGGTACTCCGATCATAAAACCTGCAAGGATGGGCTTTAGATAGCCAAGATAACCTTTTTCATTTCTCAGACTGTGGCTCAGGGCAGTTGCCCCCAGTATCTCCCCTTCGGTCTTTTTCCCCTTCGACTGCATCTTCTGCACTTGGCAAAGGCACATTTGCTTGCTTCAAATCTTCTTCCTGAGCAGAGCTGAAGCCTTTGGAGTCTAACTTCACTGACACCTCCGCATCACTACCTGCAGTCTCTTTGGCTTCTGGAGAAACTGGCAGATTTATTGACGCTATTGCCAACTTTGCAATATTCAAAATGGACTCCTGTGCTTCAGCAGAACAGCCCGGGAAGGAGAGAGAATCCACTTCGGTCAGAACAGAATGAAGAGAGGGGACTTCTGTTGCCGGCAAGTCAGATCTTAGATCTTCAACGTAATGCCCTGTTTGGAAATGGTCATCCCCTGGGACTGACTGAAGAGAAGGAAGTTCTTCTCTTTCCTGGTCATGCTTTCTAATTTCAGCATGTTGTACTACCTGTGACTTCTCATCTATAGGGACATGAGGAAGAGGGGAAAGGTCTCCTTCCCTCTGGCCAGATTTTTCACTTTCAGCATCTGGCTTTGTTTGAGATTGGCCATCAGGGCTGTCACTCTTCACATCCGTGTACCATACACTGATCTTTGTCTCAGACTCTGCCCCTGGGCTAAGACCTAGTTCTTCACACACCATGGAAGGATCCGGGTGAGTAATGTAGCGTCCTTCACCAGAGACACTTGTCACGTTTATATAGTCCCCTTCCTCACTGGGTGGAAGAGAAATTCTTGTCACGTTTATATAATCCCCTTCTTCACTGGATGGAAGAGAAATTCTTGTCACGTTTATATAATCCCCTTCTTCACTGGGTGGAAGAGAAATTCGTGCCACATTTATAGGACCACTTTCTTCACTGGGTGGAAGAGAAATAGCTGTTGTGTTTGTATCGGCAGCTTCTATGCTGGGTGGAAAACGCACTTCAGAAGGTTCATGCATCTCATCTGTTTGACATTCCTCTACGTTCCTTTCCTCTTCCTTATCCTTCGCTTCTGCAGGTTCCTGTGGCGTTAGAAGCCCACTTTCATGAACTTGTTCCTTCTTCTCAGACGGAGGATCTGCTGGCAGTTCAACAGTCACAGTCAGCAATCTTCTTATTTCATCCACACCTCCAAGAACCGGAAGATTTTCCTCTTCCTCGGGTACCTTATTTTCACTTTCTGTGCTTCCACCCAAACTTGTTTCTACCACAGTGAGAAACTGTGGGTCCACCTTCTCTTCCCTTCCTCCAGTAGGAATGCTAGGTAGAGTACCGGAATTCTCTTCACTTTTGTTCCTAGCCTCGTGGCATCCATCCTGAGCCATTTTTTCCGGGGCGAACACTTCATTACTCTGAGCGTCAGTAGCCAGTGTCTCTATCAAGCTGACGGAAGGCTTCCTAGCTGGGCTGGCTTGCGCTGATCCCGAAGGGGTCTTTAGATCACTCAGACTGGAAACACTTTCACAAGGCAAGTGGACTTCCTCATAAAGGTTATGTTTCTTCAAGTGGGCAGCCTCTTTTATCACTAAGCAGGAAATAAACAAAAACAAAAAAAGTGGGGAGAAAAGAAATTCAGCCAAAGGATGTGTAAGGGTAGAGAGGAAAGCAGGAAAACGACACACAATCCTAGAAAACCCAGGAGGTGGGGATTGTCCCTTCCCAAATAAATTGTTGATCTTGCTGGGTTTCTGTCCTTGAATCCCACTCGTGAATAAGCTTGGCTAAGTCTAGAGGGCAGAGTGGACTGGCAAGACCAGAGGTAAGGGGGCAAGAAACACAAAGGCTCCTGCTGGATGTGGTTGCGAGAAATAGGTCAGGGACATGGGCTTGGTGGCATCAAGCGCTGGGTGGGTGAACCAAGGGGGCAGGTATTGGCTGGGTGATAAGGCATGGCTTCAGGAGCCCAGACTGTCTTCACCCCACCCCCTGAAAAGTTCAGCCTGTTAGGGGGAAGGTTAAGGGTCTGGAAGACATCTTAGAAGATGGAGCAGAGTCGTTCTGTGTTGCTCCAGAGGGCAGGAGTAGAACCAATGGGTAAAAATGACAGGAAACAAGATTTCAGCTAAAGATTAGGATAAACTTTATAATGGCGAGAACTGCTCAGCAGTAGGGCAGACCATCGAACCCTGTAAAAGCTTTGAGGGTGTGTTTTTTTTGGGTGTGTGGAACCCGTAGAGTCAGTAAACATCTAAGGAAGACCACCATCTAAGATGAAACTAAATGGGTAAAGCCAAACTTACTATCTTGAAAGCGGCTGCCAGTTTCTTACTTCGCGGGATTATTATCGTTTTGTCACAGAAAGCAAAGTTACCTTTGAGGGCTTCATCGAGCAAAGTTTGCAGCAAAATCTCTTCGTAGACGTTTTCGACTTGGATCACGTTGTTGTGTTCGGCAAAAATGAACTGCTCGTATTTCTGGAGCTCCTGTGTGGTGAGACACAATGTCAAGAGGATTAAAAAGGACCACGTTCCGACTGCAGCTAATAGGAGTTCTTCCTGTATGTGTGAAAGAGGCCCAAGCCAGGTCTGTGCCAAAAGAAATTTCAGAGGGAGTGGGAGAGCAGGGGAGGGATTTTCAGGAAACAGTGAGCAAGCCAAGGGAGCAAAGTTCTTTCCAACTAGGCAAGAAACCCAGAGCACTGGCTCAGGTTTGAGAGGAAAGAAAAAAGAAGAACTGGTATCATTTGGCATATAAAGCAAACAAAACGGACAGAATCCCTAGACTAGCTCAAGAACATAACCTGGAGATAAGGTAAAGGTAAAGGGACCCCTGACCATTAGGTCCAGTCGTGACCGACTCTGGGGTTGCGGCGCTCATCTCGCTTTACTAGCCGAGGGAGCCGGCGTGCAGCTTCCAGGTCATGTGGCCGGCATGACTAAGCCGCTTCTGGTGAACAAGAGCAGCGCATGGAAACACTGTTTACCTTCCCGCCAGAGTGGTGCCTATTTATCTACTTGCACTTTGAGGTGCTTTCGAACTGCTAGGTTGGCAGGAGCAGGGACCAAGCAACGGGAGCTCACCCCATCGAGGGGATTTGAACCGCTGACCTTCTGATCAGCAAGTCCTAGGCTCTGTGGTTTAACCCACAGCGCCACCCGCGTCCCTCAGCCTGGAGATAAGTCTGTACTAACAACTACTCTCTCCATCTCTCTTATTGGCTGCTTTCATGGCTCCTTTGTAAAGACAGCTACACCATCTGCATCTATTTCTTACCATTTTTGCTCTAAGGACCAATACTGGCAGAATTCAGCTGATGGCTGACCAAATTTATTGGTTGATAACATGGTAGATAGATAATGTAAGGAGATTTATAATTTCATAACATGCCGAGAATAATATGTGCTGAGAAATCAGAGAGAGGAGCTGAGGAAAGTCTCGGAGGGAGTCTAAGGTCTAAGTCTAAGGTGGGTGGGAAAAAAGGGGGGAAATAATGAATATGATATGATTTGATAATTTGTTATGTTGAAATTGCTAATAAGAACATTTTTTTAAAAAAGAATTCAGCTGATAGGTCCACAAGGGGAAATGACAGGCATTTCCACCCCCCGCCAAGCCGTGTACTTGCTGCAAATTAGACACACCCACTGTGAACACATTCTCCTTCGCAAAGACTATTATGTGTGGGAGGGGGGGCATGGAATATGCAAAACAGCGGCTAACTAAGGAAATACCTTTTCAAAGGTAAAAATCACAGAGTTGTAGAGTTGGAAGAGACCCCAAGGGCTACCTAGGTGAGCCCCTGCAATGCAGGAATCCCATGCCCAACATGGGGCTCAAATGCACAACCCTGAGATTAAGAGTCTCGTGCTCTACTGAGCTATCAAGCCACCTTGTGGACTAGCAGTGTTGTGCAGCAGGCTGCCTCTTTTAAAACCCTTTCACAGACCTTACTGTATTTTTCGCTCTATAAGACACACTTTTTTCCCTCCTAAAAAGTAAGGGGAAATGTGTGTGCGTCTTATGGAGCAAATGCAGGCTGCACAGCTATCCCAGAAGCCAGAACAGCGAGAGGGATCTCTGCGCAGCAATCCCTCTTGCTGTTCCGGCTTCTGGGATTCAGAATATTTTTTTTTCTTTTTTTCCTCCTCCAAAAACTAGGTGCGTCTTATGGTCTGGTGCATCTTATAGAGTGAAAAATACGGCATTTCAAGAAGGGCAATGGAGCTTATTTCAAGTAGTTGTTCTTGCAATGCTGGGGGTTGGATTAGATGACCCTCTGTGTCCCCTTCCAACTCTAAAATTCTATGATTTTATATGTGCTTCTTGTGCTTCCTGCTTTCACTCAATCAGATCTTATGCACCCCTCCATGCAAAGGAGATTGGGAAATGCAAGGAAGAGGAAATGCAACTGAATCAATTTCCTGTGTTGCCCACAGCTTATCATTATGCCAAAATGGCTCATATGTATGTGTGTATGATATTATCCTTTCATATGGCTTCATCTATGTCTAGATCAGTGAAGATTCCCACCTCCAACGAACCTTGGATCAATCACTACATCTTCCAAAGTTGGTGCAGTTTGGTCACAGAATATGGAAAAGGGAATGGACCCCTGGACATTTAAGTCCACTCAAAGGCGACTATGGGGTGCAAAGATCCTCCCCCTATTGTGTGGGCAGGTGGTCCCTCCCCCTACCTGGCCTGATCACCTTAGCAACGCCTCCCCAGGCGGGATTGGGCAACTGGCCGAGGTAGGCGGAGACCTCCAGGTATCCCACCTGGGGAAGGCAAAGCCAAGCCTGTGCTAATGGTGCTGGATAGGGTCCAGGGGGGGCTGCACGCGACCACGCAAAGGGCACCCCCCATTCAATGTGGGGAGCGGTCATTGTGCATGTTTTGAGTGTGCAAGAGGAACAAAGCTAGCGCTCCCGTCATAGTCCTCACACCTAGTGAAACAAGATGCTGTCTGCAATTCTTGTATTTTCTGTGTAGCTTCAAGGCACATTGATACCTGCCCACTCCCAGACAAATGCTGCCACAGATTTCAGAAATCCATAATTTTTAGTATCTACTTTTTAGGCCAAATGTGCAGACGTTTACCACATATTTGGTGTATGCAATTCCATCCAAGTAAGTACTACATAGGAAGTAAGGTAAAAAGGTAAAGGACCCCTGGATGGTTAAGTCCAGTCAAAGGCAACTATGGGGTTGCAGCATTCATCTCACTTTCAGGCTGAGGGAGCCGGCGTTTGTCCCCAGATAGCTTTCCAGGTCACGTGGCCAGCAGGACAAAACCGCTTCTGGCGCAATGGAACACTGTGACAGAAACCAGAGTGCAGGGAAACACCATTTACCTTCCCGCCAGAGCAGTACCTATTTATCTACTTGCACTGGCGTGCTTTCAAACTGCTAGGTTGGCAGAAGCTAGACAGAGCAACGGGAGCTCACCCCATCACAGGGATTCAAACTGCCAACCTTCTGATCGGCAAGCCCAAGAGGCTCAGTGGTTTAGAGCACAGTGCCACCTGCATTTTTAGCTCCCGTGAGGCCACAGAATATAAAGGATTGTCAAAATGTGAAACTCGTGTGCTTGTATGGCTGTGGTCAGGAATACTGTTTGGGGTGTGGCGCACTTGCCCCTCTCCATCCTACACGCTGTTGTTGGTCAGTGCCAGACTACAAAAGTATCTTCCCACCCTGATCATTCTTCTGATTGCAACCACTTGTGTTTTGTAATAGAAGTCATTGCCACAAATGCACTAGCAATGACTTACTATGCCGAACTGTACTGTACATAACAAGAAAGGGAAAGGGTACTGTCTGTTTTTGAGAAACGCATCCAGAATATATTTCTTTGGCTCCAAGAGCAAGAAAGGAGGATAACCAAGGCTTCATAAGCCCATTCTGTGATTTAAAAGACATTGTAATATTTTTTGGGGAGGATGGATGGCGGCTAACAGATTGAGGTTGAATCCTGACAAGACAGAAGTACTGTTTTTGGGGGACAGGAGGCGGGCAGGTGTGGAGGATTCCCTGGTCCTGAATGGAGTAACTGTGCCCCTGAAGTAAATGCCCACTCACAATGATAAGCCCAGTAGCTTCGGTATCCTTCCTCTCCTTTCAATTCAAACATAAGTATTGTAACTTACCGGCTTACACGTTGAAGCCAATGTCCGCTGAAGCGTGGGCAACGAGATTTGGACCAAGGCATCCTGAAATATCTTTTTCCGGGCGGTGCTGCTGTCATAGTCATATTGCTGTCAATTTAAAAATAAATAAATAGAATCAGCTGTGAGATCTGAATGTGCTGGCAAACGTCTCCCAGCTTTCTGCACAAAATCAAGTAAACCCCATCCAAAATCAGTGCACAAAGGCAATCTATAGTTTCCTTTCAAACTATTCCAGGAATTCTTTGGAAACAGTTGCTTTAACCAAGTCCCTTCTTTTGTTCTTGCAAAGTATAATGTGCACAATCTATAAAATCCACATGTTAAAAATAAATGTATGTGTTTGTGTGTGTATAAGAAGTGAACACACACACACACCTCCTCAAAAGATTCCTTGTTCTATCACTCATGACTCACTTATCATAAGTGTTATTAATAAAATAAGAAGCATCTGGTGCATTTTTTATTACATTTACTCTACCTTCAGATTGTTTCTAATCTTGTAGATTAGAAAACCTGAGATTAATTTTTGCTTTCACTCCAATCAACAACTGGATATGCACCAACTTCACACATTTACAAAATGGCTACAGCAGGGTGAAAGGCGCAAAGGACAGGGCTTCGGGACCTTTTAATAACTGGGGGGGGGGGGAGGAAAGCACAACTTATCACGCACTATTAAAACAACAGAAATTGTGTCTTCTTTTGCAACCGAGCTAGAGCTGTTGCATGATTACATTCAGAATGAGACAAACAATAATAGCAGGATTGGCCAGTATGATGGAGCGGAGTTGCAGAGTCCTTCAGATCCACTGAAGATATTTCTTCCCCGAATATCTATTAATATGTACTATGAACACTTTAGGAACATTAGGGACGCGGGTGGCGCTATGGGTTAAACCACAGAGCCTAGGACTTGCCGATCAGAAGGTCGGCAGTTCGAATCCCCACGACGGGGTGAGCTCCCGTTGCTCAGTCCCTGCTCCTGCCAACCTAGCAGTTCAAAAGCACATCAAAGTTCAAGTAGATAAATAGGTACCACTCCAGCAGGAAGGTAAACAACGTTTCCGTGCGCTGCTCTGGTTCACCAGAAGCGGCTTAGTCATGCTGGCCACAAAGCTGTACGCCGGCTCCCTCGGCCAATAAAGCGAGATGAGCGCCGCAACCCCAGAGTCGGCCACGACTGGACCTAATGGTCAGGAGTCCCTTTATCTTTATGAACACTTACCGTATTTTTCTGTGTATTGGACGAGGTTTTTTGACACGAAAATCATGTCAAAAAACTGGGGTCGTCCAATAGACAGACATGCTGTGCGCAGGGAGCGATCCGGGGGCGCTGGCTAGCGGCGCGCAGCTTCCCCCGATGCCGCTGCGTGAAGGAACCCCTCCCTAGATCATTTCCCGCACGTAGCGGCATCAGGGAAAGTTGCCCTCCGGCCAACAAGCTGGCTGGCTGGAGCACAACTTCCCTCGATGCAGATGCGTGAGGGAAACACTCCCTACCTGCGCGCAGGAAATGATCTAGCCAGTGTTTCCTTTCCGCAGCTACGTGAGGGGCGAGGCTCAACAACTTTGGGCCATCTCCCCTCATTTTCTTAAAATTGAGTCCCCCAAGATAGGGGGGGTGTCCTTATACACGGGGGCATCTAATAGACAGAAAAGTACGGTATTTCAATTTCTTAGCATTGGGCAGGAGTGCCTGGCATGGTGGATTTGCGTCGCTACAGCTGACCTGGCCGGGGGCAGGGCAGCATTGAAATTGCAACTGTGTGGACGCACTGGCAAGGCCGCTCCACTTCCTTGTGGGGCGGTGTTGCAGACAGGCCACATGGCCTCCTGCACACAGGGAGTCCCTGGTTGCATCACGGACCCCAGCCAGCCAAGGGGCGTGGCTTAGCGCATTTAAGCAGTCGCCAGAGGATATCCCTTCTTGTTCCTTCTCCTGCCCTCTTTTCATGCGTTCAACATCATGGCCTTGCTATGGACCTCAGTTGGTCACCTGTTCAGGGCGCCTGGTAGGATTTTTTCCACTTGGCAAACTGGCACTGGCCATTCAGTTTTTGCCTACCTCGTAGCAATTGTTACGACTTTTGAAAGGTTTGGCGCATTGGTAAAACCTTGTTCTGGGGAAGGGAGGTTGTGACCATCACCTGCCCCTCCACTTTAAGGGTATTCCGTTAAAGGGATCCAGGGGTGTGGATCTTGTCCGAAGCCCAGCTAGGGCCTAGGGCCATGCCATGACCCCATCAGGGACCCTGGGGGAGCTCTTAGTTGATGTAAATCAACAGGGCTCCCCCTATTGGTGGTTAACCCTTACTGGACTACCTGCATGGCAGTCAGGAGTCAGATACAGTGGTACCTCAGGTTACAGATGCTCCAGGTTACAGACTCCACTAACCCAGAAATATTACCTCGGGTTAAGAACTTTGCTTCCTGCGTCGCAGCAGCAGGAGGCCCCATTAGCTAAAGTGGTACCTCAGGTTAAGAACAGTTTCAGGTTAAGAACGGACCTCTGGAACGAATTAAGTTCTTAACCCAAGGTACTACTGTATAGTCGATTCAATTCCAATGCCTAATAAGCCAATACCACTCACATTCTGTAACCAATAAAGTTGTAGCCTTTATTTGCCCATTAACCTAAAATACTGTGTCCAGGTGTTATTATTCAACATAAGGGGAGGCCTTGGGGTCTTGACATGCAAAAGAGCCAGCCTGGTTTTGCTGGTGCATCTTCACAGCCCTGACCTCACAACCCCCCGCACTATTTGGTCTAGCTGCAGGGGTGCTGGTACTGGGAGTGGGGTTCAGTGGCAGCGTCCCTTCACACAGCAGCTCCTTACCAACGCTAGGAAATGGAAACACATGTCCAGGCTATACATTAATAAAAATTTAAGGAATGTACCTTTTCTCCTAGGCTTGTGATAGACCAAGATGATAATTTATTTTTACACTGTAAGTGTGCTGTCGTATCTTCCTGAGGCCGTTACTAGGGGGTTGCGGGGATTGTTCTGTGTGTGTGTGTGTGTGTGTGTGTGTGTGTATAATCATCTGTGTTTCTGCACGGAGGTGTTCATTTTTTTAGTGTTTTGTGTTTTTCAAACATATGTTTGAAGCTGCTTGGAGACCTCCAGGTAACAAGCGTCGTAATACAGTGGTTCTCAAACTTTTTTTGTCCGGGCCACAATAAAAAATTGGTTTTGCGATGCCTAATTTTTGTCAGGGAACTGCCATCAGGGCCGGAGGGAGAGAGCGGGCTCTGGAGGGGTCCCAGAGAGCATCCCGGGATGGGGAGAGGCAGCCCATCTTCTGGGGAAGAGAATCAGCATAGCACCAGTAGAGAAGGGGGGCAGATGGGGGAATTGGCGAGGCAGTCCCATGACTCCTTGCCAGGGACCAGCGGAAAGAGTATAAGTCCTCCACTGCCTACACCCTCCTTGCGCAGAAGGCTTCCGCGCAGGGAGAGTAGGAGGAGACTAGGCATCAAAGAGCTTCTTTGCTGGAAGAAGTTCAAGAAACGCCCACTGACGGATTCTGCCAGCGATTGAGACAGCCACGGGTGAGTGGCTGTCTGGACAGAAAAGGTTCACTCAGGCAACCCAGCCAGGTGTTGCACCGATTTACGCACGAGCAACCCCTAGAACCATTACATAACTGTTAACAAATACAATGGAAAACAAAAAGAAACAACCCCCAGCAGTGCTTGATTTGTAACATAGAACACAACTACTTTATAATATGAACATGTTTATAATATGAGCAGTGAGGGAGCACTGAAAGTATGAAACAATACAACTACATAAGACCATGATTCATTCCCAAAATATATTATTAACAAGCCTGAAATGTTTAAATATCTCTTTGATTGTCCTTGTGTCTTCCCACCCCACTTACCATCCTCTCCTGCCACACCCTTTGCGAACCACTGGTCTAACAAGTCTAAATGTGGTGTTATATATAATTATAATAGACACTACACCCCTAGATTTCCCTTGCAGAGGACGGGAATAAGTAAATAAACAGCATACCTTAAGAACACGGAGTTTGACTTTCTCAATGGCTGTTGACACTTTGGCCGCGTCCCTATGATGACTTAGACTCAGCAGGTGATCGAAGGTATATACAGCATTTTCCATAAGCTATAAACACATTGAGAGATAGAGGCCATATTTATTTGCCTGCAAAATTCCGAGAGTCACCAAGATGAACCTACATTAACCTCAAGGCACTTCTGGCAACAACACATCATCATCTTGGTTCTGTCAGAGACTCTACGGCTTAATTCAGGAGTCTCGTGGTCTGGGGATGGGATCTAGCCTGGTGATTATTGTCAACCCTCTGTGAATCCTCTTCAGGCACAGAAGGGAACAGTGACATCATCTCCTGTGATGGGCAGGCAACATGAAGTCTTTGCATCAATCTGGTCTGATATAGTTTCCATTCGCTTGACTTTCTTCCCTCGCCTGATACAACAGTGACTTCTATATTCTTCACTTCCTGCTCCAGTAACTGAACTAAGAGCTTAGGGACCTTGGCTTAGAAGGCACACACTCCAGATCTGGATTTCTGAGACGGCTGGTCAGAATGCTGGTTTGGCTCTGACGGGGCAAACCGTTTTCCAGATAGCATTTGGGAGTGCTTAACTCCTTAGAATGTAGGGACACGGGTGGCGCTGTGGGTTAAACCACAGAGCCCAGGACTTGCCGATCAGAAGGTCGGCGGTTCAAACTCCCGCGACGGGGAGAGCTCCTGTTGCTCGGTCCCTGCTCCTGCCAACTAGCAGTTCGAAAGCACGTCAAAGTGCAAGTAGATAAATTGGTACCACTCCGGTGGGAAGGTAAATGGCGTTTCCGTGCGCTGCTCTGGTTCGCCAGAAGCAGTTTAGTCATGCTGGCCACATGACCCAGAAGCTGTACGCCAGCTCCCTCGGCCAATAAAGCGAGATGAGCGCCGCAACCCCAGAGTCGGTCACGACTTGACCTGATGGTCGGGGTCCCTTTACCTTTAATGCCTTAGAAATCAATACTACCCCACTGGCAATTGGCCAGTAATCTGAATGTGTGTTGAGCCACTGACAACAATAAGGGGTGCACGCACCAAGACCAAAAACTAGGCTGACTGTCAAAATAAATGTGAATTTTACACTACCTCCTGCATGACATTCTGGGTCATCTGAATAACCAAGCCAATATCATAGAATTTGAAGCGGCTCTTGAGGTCCTGGAGTTGCTCTTGAAGGAAGTCAACTTTCAGATAGCAAGGTTCCATTTTCACAGAGTCATATGGCAGGCTTGTCAGGTGCTTCACGTTCTGTCAGGAAGACAGTATCCATAGGTTTTCAGTAATGTTTATGCAACTACTTTGCGCTGGTGAAACGCAGTGGCTAAGAGTGTTATCCTAGGCAAAGGACTGATGGCTCAGGAACCCTGAAGATCCAGTCGTAATGACTGTGTGGTAATGAATCCAGTGGTAATGAGTGACTGATCCAGTGGTAATGACTGTCTGGGTGTCTGGAGGCGGTTGGAGGATGGATGGCGGCTAACAGATTGAGGTTGAATCCTGACAAGACAGAAGTACTGTTTTTGGGGGACAGGAGGCGGGCAGGTGTGGGAGACTCCCTGGTCCTGAATGGGGTAACTGTGCTCCTGAAGTACCAGGTGCGCAGCCTGGGAGTCATTTTGGACTCACAGCTGTCCATGGAGGCGCAGGTCAATTCTGTGTCCAGGGCAGCTGTTTACCAGCTCCATCTGGTACGCAGGCTGAGACCCTACCTGCCTGTGGACTGTCTCGCCAGAGTGGTGCATGCTCTAGTTATCTCTCACTTGGACCACTGCAATGCACTCTATGTGGGGCTACCTTTGAAGGTGACCCGGAAACTACAATTAATCCAGAACGCGGCAGCTAGACTGGTGACTGAGAGCGGCTGCCGAGACCATATAACACCGGTCTTGAAAGATCTACATTGGCTTCCAGTACATTTCCGAGCACAATTCAAAGTGTTGGTGCTGACCTTTAAAGCCCTAAATGGCCTCGGTCCAGTATACCTGAAGGAGCGTCTCCACCCCCATTGTTCTACCCGGACACTGAGGTCCAGCACCGAGGGCCTTCTGGCGGTTCCCTCACTGCGAGAAGCCATGTTACAGGGAACCAGTCAGAGGGCCTTCTCGGTAGTGGCGCCCTCCCTGTGGAACGCCCTCCCACCAGATGTCAAAGAGAACAACAACTACCAGACTTTTAGAAGACATCTGAAGGCAGCCCTGTTTAGGGAAGCTTTTAATGTTTGATGTATTACAGTATTTTAATATTTTTTTGGAAGCCGCCCAGAGTGACTGGGGAAGCCCAGCCAGATGGATGGGGTATAAATAATAAATAATAAATTATTATTCTTATTCTTATTATTATTACCGAACAGCCAACAGAAGGCAGTGTTGGGCTTCTTAGAATGTAGGCCCCATAGAATAGGTCAACCAATAATGCGACTGATCCATTATTGACCTAGTTGTCATTGTGTTAGTTGTATTGATGCCATAAGGATAGTGCAAATGAGCTAAGTAGTTGAGTGATAAGGGGCTCATAGCGTCAAACTAAACTTCAAATTTGCCACCACAGGGAACTTTCCTCCCAATGTGAACAGCAGGCACATGGTGACAGCAAGTCTGACCAAGACAAAAACAGTGGCAAAGGGTGAAAGATCCTCTACCCAGATGCCACTACCTTAATCCGGCTCAGTATACCCGAAACAGCGTCTCCACCCCCATCATTCAGCCCAGAAACTGAGGTCCAGGGCTGAGGGCCTTCTGGCGGTTCCCTCACTGCGAGTTGAGGTTACAGGTAACCAGGCAGAGGGCCTTCTCGGTGGTGGCTTCCGCCCTGTGGAATGCCCTCCCATCAGATGTCAAGGAAATAAACAATGATCTGACTTTTAGAAGACATCTGAAGGCAGCCCTGTTTAGGGAAGTTTTTAATGTCTGGTGTTTTACTGCATTTTAATATTCTGTTGGGAGCTGCCTAGAGTGGCTGGGGAAACCCAGCTAGATGGGCAGGGTATTAATATGTTGTTGTTGTTGTTGTTGTTGTTGTTGTTGTTGTTGTTGTTAATATTATTGCTCCCAACTAGCTACTTGCTTTCTGTAAATGTAAACTGCCAAGGGCAAGCTACAGGACAAATGCCATATACAGTATGACTTTGAGATGATCTTAGAATTGTAATTCCAATTGCAGTAATCTCTATATACTGCCGCAGCCTTTACAATTATGTACATTGGCTCTTTCTGAGCCTTTGAGTAGGAAGATAATGGCTGCAGACAAACAGATGACAATTACGGCTTATGGATTGTAGCTTAGCATTTGTAACCTTGTTCATTAGGCTTCGACAGACAGCAATATTCCCTTATCCTATTCCTCCTGAAAAGAATCCTGTGAGACAGGTTACTGTTTTGGGTGAACAGGTGGGGACTGAACCAAAGGTCACATCACGTGGCTATCATACCTCTTTCAGCTTTGCAATGTCATTTGTCTCTTGGAAATTTTGGCTGATCTCGTTGACCTCTTTTTCAAAGAGAAGACGGACTTCGCTGAAGCCAGAGCTCACTGGGCCCATGAGCTCCTCCAGGATGGAAGCCAGAAAAGGCTGGATGCTCTCGCCGCAACAGGTCTGCATGGGCTCATATATACTCTCTGAAAGTTTAAGGCAGGCCGGAGTTAGAGGCTCCAAGGACAAGAAAGACTATCAAAATCCAAAGGACACCTAAAGTCATTTATCAGTGAGGTCCGAACTAAAGAAGAATGGCAACTTAAGTCAACAGAATATGCACAACTCGCAGACTTAACATATAGAATAAGAGAACAAGAAGAACATAGGTTTAAAGAAGATTGGAAAACATTTATTGAATTTATGGAAAATAACTGTGTACAGCTGAAAACGCTGGCAGCATTAAGATAAATTCAACAGGGTAAATAAGTTATGATGGATGTAATAATGGAATACTGAATAGTATAGTTTCTGAAAATATGCAAGGATTTTATGATATGTAAAATGAACCATGGAAAGAGAAGAAGGGAAGTCATTGATATCTTTAGGATGTAAAATTAGTATTTTAAATTGTAAAACAGAAACACACACACACACAGTCATACCTTGGAAGTCAAACGGAATCCATTCCAAAAGTCCATTTGACTTCCAAAACATTCAGAAACCAAAGCGTGGCTTTTCATTGGCTGCAGGAAGCTCCTGCAGCCAATCGGAAGCCCCATCAGATGTTCGGCTTCCAAAAATAGTTTGCAAAATGGAACAGTCACTTCCAGGTTTGCGGCGTTCAGGTGCCAAAACGTTCAGGAACTAAGCTGTTCCAAACCCAAGGTACGACTGTATATAGTCATTTATCAGTGACAGATTAATCGATACACAGACCTTTTTCTTTATCCTGCACATCGTGAGAATATGCAGATTGTGTCTGGCTTAGTTAGCAGTGTCTCCCATTGTGTTCTATGGATCAAAGTAATAGGACTGTACTGTGAAGTACAGTTGTAACTCTTGACTCTCAATCCAGACACTGGAGTCACTGGCAAGAAGGGCAGCTCTTGTTCCATTGGACTTGGAACAGTGCCTCTCTATGCATTCTGAGAAAAGGCTGCATCAAGCACACTCTCACACAAACAAGCATATTGCACATCATGCACACAAGCATTTTACAATATCCTTGTTCAACATGACTAGGGGAGGAAAGAGTCTGATAACTACCAGATCTTTCCTAGACTGACACTCTTGATTCAGTTTCTTAGTCATGATGTAAAGAGAACAGGAGAATTATACATGTAGTTTTGCAAAACAAGCTAGTTGATTGGCTACCGGCAAAATAGCAATGTAGGTAAGATGCGACTTGTAAACTTCATACTGCAATCAAAATTTCTGAATGTTTCTTTTACCGGATGTGAAAGTCTGGAGCACTTGATTTCTTAGCTCAGTGTGCTATCACTGTATCAGCTCCACAGAGCTTTAACACTTAAAAAAGCCAGTGTGGTGTAGTGGTTAAGAGCGGTAGACTAGTAATCTGGTGAACTGGGTTCGCTTCCCCGCTCCTCCACATGCAGCTGCTGGGTGACCTTGGGCTAGTCACACTTCTCTGAAGTCTCTCAGCCTCACTCACCTCACAGAGTGTTTGTTGTGGGGGAGGAAGGGAAAGGAGAATGTTAGCCGCTTTGAGACTCCTTCGGGTAGTGATAAAGCGGGATATCAAATCCAAACTCTTCTTCTTCTTCTAATTATGGTAACCCTTGGGCATATTTAGGCTTGCTCAACTCCCTTTGATGAACAAGAATGTAGCTTTTATCTCTGACTGGCCAGCCCAATTTAAAATAAGTTGCAAGCATTAAAACTATGGATTAGTTTATTCTTAAGTACAGGGAATCAAGGCAAAACAAGACCATAGGCGCCGACTCCATGGGGCCTGAGGGGGCCCGAGCCCCCTCAAAAATTTGTTTGGGGGGGCTCTGCCCCCCCCCAATAATTTAAGAAAATTATTAGTTATATTATGCTTTGTAAAATCACAAAATTATGTTGGTATTTTTTATTTTCCTTGTTTGACGATAGTTACCTTTTAAAATACATTCAGTAATGAGTTAAAACAAAGCCACTCCCGATCTAGAGAGGGGGTGGGGTTGCGGGCTCTCGACCCATCAACAATCTCGCGGGGCTGGCGTCAGCCAATCGGCTGCCGCAAAGGGCGGGCCCTCACAGGTTCACTTAAGGTCGGGGCAGCTCGGGGCTCGCCCCTTTCGTTCCCCCAGCAGCAGCGGTTTGGAGGTCTTGGGCCCCCCCAATATTTTTTATAAGTCGGTATGGGCCCCCGCCCCCCCAATATTTTTTATAAGTCGGCGCCCCTGAACAAGACGTCCAAGATACAGAGGCTGTTCTGTTCCTATTAAGCCTTGGTGACTTGTTGCTGTGAAAACAAAGGATACTTCTAGACCACACCATGTAAACTGTACTCCAGTTCAATTCAGCTGAAATCTCCCAACAAGGAAATGTCTAATGGTTACGGAAAGAACTGAAAGATGAGGTCACTAATATATTTTTACTATCAACAGTAACATAGGCAACACCCATCACCAACTGGGAATTCTAAGTGACGTTTGTGCCCTCACACACATTATACAATGGAAATGAAATGTGTAGTGTATTCAACATGCCGGACAAAACTGGAGAAGGACGCCCTTTCACTAAAAGGCACAAAGGTGGTCCTACTTTATCTTTCCATAATACAAGGAAGAAACCACCGATTTGGATTCAACCAGCACAATGAGGGTTTCATAACTATCTAACTAAAGTTTAAGGGGAAGAAAACATTATAAGCAGAAAGTAAAAGACATGTTTTCTTGGAGTTAGTTCATATTAATGCAAGTGAGCACAAGATTCATTGTCCTTTATTGATGTGGTCACCTGAATGAAAACCCCCCCAAAATAATATGTGCCCTGTCTTGTAGGCTTATTGTGTCACTTTCCTGCCAGCTTGCAATAGAGTAACATACTTTCCAGAAGGCAAAGGAAAAAGATTTTTACACGTGAGCATACCCTACGTCAAGCAGTTTTCTGAGGATAAGCCTCTGAACCGTGCTGTCAACTCCCGTGTCTCCAAAGTATGACGATGCAGCAATTCTTAACCAGTTCATGGATTGGAAATTTGGAAATAGCAGGGCCAAGATGTCGAAGCTTTTGCCCAGAGCATAAATCTTAGGTTTGCAAACTAGTTTTACTAGTTATACTCCTGTGACCTTCACACGTAACAGGTAAATTTCTCCTTATCACAGTTTCTCCAAGCCAAGAAAAAGTTTCACATGCTAATTTTTCCTCTATAGTGGTCAAAGGAGAAGTAGAAAAATACTGATTTTTAAACAAAATCCTGTCTATTTAAGATTAGAACAGGCTTTCTAGGGCAGGCCAAAGGCCCCACCCACAATGGCGGAGGAAGCGAGTGCTGTGGGTGCGGTCTGCCCTGGGTGTCATCCCTGGGGGGGTGACCTTGCATGCCACCCCCCTGGGACGCTCACTGTTTGCGGTGCCCTGCTGGGATGCTAGCCCCGTCCCTAAACACCCATCGAGTACTCTGTTCTCCCAGTGGCCAACCAGATGTTAATGTGTCACGGGGGGGGGGGGCTCCCCAGCCAAAGGAATGCACACGGCAGAGAGTTACCATATTTTTCACTCTATAGGACGCACCCGACCAAAGGACGCACCTTGTTTTAGAGGGGGAGAACAAAAAAAAAAAAATTCTCCCCCTCTCTGCTCAGCGCCCCTTCAGCGAAGCGGCAGGAGAAACAGAGCCCCTTCCATTTCTCCTCCCGCTTCGCTGAAGGGGCGCTGCACAGCTCTCCCTCTCTGCTGAAGCCAGGAGAGTCCTGCTCTCCTGGCTTCAGTAAAAGGAACCCGAAGCCTTCAGAGCGTAGCACGAGTTCCCACTGCGCTCCGGAGGCTTCAGGCAGCCATCCCTGAAACCTGAAGAGCGAGAGGGGTTGGTGCGCACCGACCCCTCTCGCTCTCCAGGCTTCAGCGAAAGCAAAGCAAAGCCTCCGGAGCATGGAGGGAGCGCTCCCTCTGCGCTTCGGAGGCTTCACGTTGCTATCGCTGAAGCCAAGGAGCCTGCATTCGCTCCATAGGACGCACGCACATTTTCCCTTGATTTTTGGAGGGGGAAAGTGCGTCCTATAGAGCGAAAAATACGGTAACTCTTTAATGTTAAAGTTCTGAATACCCCAACACACCAGTCTAGCCGCTAGGCATTTATTCCCAGATCTTTGCTCTGCGGAGCAGTTGCAGCGACAGGGGATCGCTCCCTCTCCACCAGTTTATGTACCTCACCCCAACACACATACAGGCGCACATACAGGCGGAGACTATGCCTGAGTAGAAGCTTCCTCTGCTCACCCCTCTTCAGTCCCCTCCTGCTTCTGGGAGACAGTGTGGGGAAGCACCTGGTCCTTCGCTTGCCTGACCTGCTGCCTCCTCCTCTTCTTCCACCCCATCCCGTGCTCCACCCTCCAGCTCTGATGCTTCCCCTGCCCCTGACTCCTGCCTCCTGGCCGGTACAGTCCCCCACAGATCACGGGCCCCCTGTCCCAAGTCAAGACTCCAGCCCCCTTCCCCCTGCTGCATTCTCATCAACGTCCTGACACACCAGGGTACGTCCACAAGCAAAGCACAAATCCTCTCCCCAACTGTGATTCCCAGCAACCAGTAATTAACACCGCCAACCTTTTATTTTCCCAGCTAAGTGATTCTTGGAGGTCAGAATTTCATCCATATTTGACCGAATGGTTCCTTCAAGGCCTGAGGCGACTTCTTTGCATTCATCCTTCAGCGAACGTAAGCCTTCGGAAACCTGATTTTGGACCAAATGGTAGGTTTCTTCTAGTATCTAGGACAAGGGAAAGCACAAAAGGAGCTTGATCGTCAATGGCAACGCAGGCCAGCTAGCTACTCTGCAAATTAACCACAATTGTAAGCGTGTTCTCTGGATCAAAAAGATCGCTTTCACTGAAGTATTTTGTATATAGCTGGAAAGCTGAGAGAGCTTGCTTTAATATCCTTTGATCGCCGGTGGCTACCGCAAGCCACTGGAACTTTTGAAAAGCACCCCAGCTTCCTGGAGTGGAGCTGAAACAAACAGTTTTAAATCTATTTCCTGCAAGAGAAAGAAGTCTTTGCATTATAATATAAGAAGCAGCTCTGGGTATGCTTGTACAGTGGTACCTCGCAAGACGAATGCCTCGTAAGACGAAAAACTCGCAAGACGAAAGAGTTTTCCGTTTTTTGAGTTGCTTCGCAAGACGAATTTCTCTATGGGCTTGCTTCGCAAGACGGAAACGTCTTGCAAGTTTGATTTTCAATGCATTCCTATGGGAATCCGTGCTTCGCAAGGCGAAAAATTCGCAAGGCGAAAAAACTCGCAGAACGAATTAATTTCGTCTTGCGAGGTACCACTGTAGCTTTGAAGGACTGATTTCAATACTGGCATTGTCTCATACTAAATGACTGTTTGCTTCCCTCTGCTCAGCTTATAGAATTTATTACAAAAGGCACTATAAGTCTCTGAACCTGTAAAACGCTGCCCAGAAACTTCCTACTGCTCAGGAAATAGGGAAAACAATACTTACACCAAACCACGCCCGCTTTCGATCATGTCTCTTCCCTTTCATTTTAGGAAGCACCATAGTCTGAAGGCTAGGTAAAAGTTCCTCCATTACAAGGTTGCTGAGAATCTAACAAGGGAGAAAAATGACACAATTATATTTTCAGCCTCAAAAGCATGTACCGTATTTTTCGCTCCATAAGACACACTTTTTTCCTCCTAAAAAGGAAGGGGAAATGTCTGTGCGTCTTATGGAGCGATTGTGTGTGACTGGCTGATTAGATTATCTGTCTGGAAAGAAGCTGCAGAACTATGAGTTGGACCCCATAAAAACAGGATTTTTTCCCTTTGCAAAGTAAGTTCAACAATTTTGAGCTGATCCTAAAAATTGGTCTTTTCCCCTTTGCAAAAGAAGCTGCACAACTGTGAGCTGATCCCCCCAAAAAACGGGGCTTTCCCCCTTTCCTCCTCTAAAAACTAGGTGCGTCTTGGGCATGGTCGGCCAATTGGTGCCAAAGAAGGATAGAACCTTTTTTATGTACGCTACAGCAGCAGCAAGAATACTTATCGCAAAGCATTGGAAGACCCAAGATCTACCAACCTTGGAAGAATGGCAGATGCAAGTAATGGACTATATGGAAATGGCGGAAATGACGGGCAGAATTCGTGACCAGGGAGAAGAGTTGGTGGAAGAAGATTGGAAGAAATTTAAAATTTATTAACAGAAACAATGTAAAATTTTTGATTGTAGATGACATTGAAATGAAGTGAAGGGGTTCTAGTGATAAGGCAAAATAAGAATATGCAAGAATAGATTGGTATTAGATGAAAATTTGAAACTATAATATGTGAGGAAAAATAATTAAAGATAAACAAATAAGATATGAATTTGCTGAACCAATTTCTAAATGGAATACAAAAAAGGAGGTGTGAGGAAGTCAGAAAATAAGTTAATGAATGGAGAGGAATTAAAAAGAGGGATTTTTATTTTTTATTCTTTTTTTCTATATATGTTAAATGATTGTACTTTTGTATTTTTGTGTTTTTGTACTTTTCTTGTGTTTTTTATCTATTGTCTAAAAAAATTTCTTTTTGTTAAAACCTAATAAAATATTATTATTATTTTAAAAAACTAGGTGCGTCTTATGGTCAGGTGCGTCTTATGGAGCGAAAAATACGGTGCCTGAACACTGTGAATGAAGCTATCTTGGCAGAAACTCAGAGGCTAAGGAGCTGGTTCATGTGGGAGACTGCTGTCAAGCATAACTATGCATGACTTCTAGTTAGTGCATGAAGAGGTTAAGGACCACAGAGCTGCATTGCTAGATAGATTCAATGAGATCACACACCCTCTCCAGAGGAAGCGAAGCTTTCCCTCCAACGCATCATGTAACAAAGGATGAGTGTAAGCTTGCTCCCAAGCTTAAAGTACATGTTTGGAACTATATTCTATGCTTTCTGCCCAAGAGTATTATGCCTGTGCTTCCCCTTGCAGTTGCATGGAACAACACATGTATCAGACCTATGAATCTGTAAGTAAAGCATTTTAAACTTACTTAGCAGTATGTGGCCTGTTCCTTGCAAGACGGGTAGAAAGAGGGGAGTATTAGGGAAGCTTTTAATGTTTGATGTATTACAGTATTTTAATATTTTTTTGGAAGCCGCCCAGAGTGGCTGGGGAAGCCCAGCCAGATGGCGGGGTATAAATAAATTATTATTATTATTATTATTATTAGGATAATAAAGTTATGACAACCTATATTCCTAACACTACACTGTTGTTCAGAGTCAGATGGGTGGGGCAGAAATAAAAAATATTATTATTATTATTTTGCCAAATCCTTTTTATTGATTTTCCAAATTTTAACGAATCAACCCCAAATTAAAACAAATGCAATTTTTCCAAAAATGGTTCCCCTCACTCCGTTGTCAATGTGTCCATAATTTCCTCTTGTTCCTTCACAGTTTTCCCAATTATTTCTAATTCACATTTCATTTCTAATAATTATCCTTACAATACAATAGTTTTTTGTTATTTTTATCCATCAGCTATCCATTTGCCAATTCCTGCATTTACAATACAATGATGGTGATGGTTTTAATACTCTGTTTTTAATACACTTCGCACAAAAAGAGCAGGCACTAGCGAACCGCGTGACTCATGACTAAGGAGATAATAATGTAATCTATCTAAGCTCTGTTAAAATAGGGCTAAAGGGAGATACGGGCTGCGAGTAATTCCCACAGCTTGCCAAATCAGCTAATGAGATGCTATAAGCTTGCCAGGTGAATGCGGAGCTGTGCAAGTTTCAAATAATACTTTAATCCCCTCGGGTACATCAAAATGTCCAGATGTTATCACGTTTCAGGTGAGTGGAAGCACCTTGTAGAATCATTTAACCTGCAGCTAGACAGCATCTTAAAAAGTAGAGCCATCACCTTGTGAACAAAGGTCCCTATAGTTAAAGCCATGGTTTTCCCAGTAGTAATGTATGGAAGTGAAAGCTGGACCATAAAGAAGGCTGATCGCCAAAGAATTGACGCTTTTGAATTATGGTGCTGGAGGAGACTCTTGAGAGTCCCATGGACTGCAAGAAGATCAAACCTCTCCATTCTTAAGGAAATCAGCCCTGAGTGCTCACTGGAAGGACAGATCCTGAAGCTGAGGCTCCAGTACTTTGGCCACCTCATGAGAAGAGAAGACTCCCTGGGAAAGACCCTGATGTTGGGAAAGATGGAGGGCACAAGGAGAAGGGGACGACAGAGGACGAGATGGTTGGATAGTGTTCTCAAAGCTACCAACATGAGTTTGACCAAACTGCGGGAGGCAATAGAAGACAGGAGTGCCTGGCGTGCTCTGGTCCATGGAGTCACAAAGAGTTGGACACGACTAAACAACAACAACAACAACATAGAAGTATGGATATGGGGCTGAAGCGTGGCTTTTAAACTCTATGAGAAGCTAAACTTTTAATAAATATGACTATGCTCACGCCTTGGTCCAGTATTCCTAAAGGAGCGTCTCCACCCCCACCGTTCTGCCAGGACACTGAGGTCCAGTGCTGAGGGCCTTCTGGCGGTTCCCTCACTGCGAGAAGCCAAGTTACAGGCAGAGGGCCTTCTCGGTAGTGGCACCCACCCTGTGGAACACCCTCCCACCAGATGTCAAAGAGAACAACTACCAGACTTTTAGAAGAAATTTGAAGGCAGCCCTGTTTAGGGAAGCTTTTAATGGTTAATAGACTATTGTATTTTAATATTGTGCTGGAAGCCGCCCAGAGTGGCTGGGGAAACCCAGCCAGATGGATGGAGTATAAATAAATTATTGTTGTTGTTTTTGTTGTTGTTGCATATGGTTTTTTTTTAAATCATAGTTGAACACACATCCGAGTATCACCTAACCTCCAACTTGCAGCCTAGTCTTATTCTGGTATTCCATTTTCCTGTTATGGAATTGGAAGTGTCCTAGCGGCGGAAAGGATGTGAGGGGGGAGAGTGTTTGTGCTGACCACCTCCATTGCAAGGATCCTCCAGAAGGGAACTGCCGCCAGGAGCGTTATGTACAGCTGGATTTTGATGCGTTGAACAGAATGGAGGTTTATGAGTCATGGCGGAGGGGAGAGCATGTGTACAAACTCAACAGGGCATTGTTTGTTTTGTTGCTATTTTGTTAATGTTGTTTTATAGAAGGGATGTCCAACAGGTCGATTGCGATCGACTGGTGGATCCCCTGGTGGTTCTGGTCGATCAGAGGCTCCTTTTCCTTTACGGTGGCATAAGAGCATCTGGCCCTGGACCCTCGCCCCGTCCTCCATTCGCGCATGATTGCTAGAATGGAAGACGGAGTTATCCCTCAGCAGCAGTTTGTTTCCTTAGCAATCTTCTGGTCAACGACTTTTCCCCTCTCCCCTTTAATAAATTTTGGCATTTTACTCTCCAAATAAAGCTCAACCACTTTGACTTGAACCCTCTCAAAAAGGAGCAGATCACTGCCAGTTTTTTATTCTGTGAGTAGATTGAAGTCTTTTGGGAGTTGGACGTCCCTGTTTTATAGATATGAATGCTGTCGTACTTTGTGATTCCTATAATATTGATTTTTGGTGTAACTGTGATCTTTATCCTGTTTTTTAGTTGTTTTGTTAATAGTGTTACATAGATGTTAATTGTTTTATTTGGAATTTGGGACTGTTTTACAGTTGATTTATTAAGTATTCTATATGATTTATGCTGCATTCGTGATGCTCCATTACGTTATTTTTATCTTTTGTTTGTAAGCCGCTTTGGGGTTTATTTAAATAAAAAGCGACATAGAAATAGAATCAATCAATCATTTCTGGTTAAAACCTGCCTGCCCCCTATGGGTAATCATCCCTACATTCTAATACTGGTATCATAAAGGATACAGGTATCATAAAGGATAACAATCAGTGCTGTTCAAGTATTTAAAGTCAATCGTATACATTCTTATCTCTGTAAGCCTTTGGGTAACACAGGTCAGCCTAATTGTCCCTGTATTTCACGTAAAGGAGGGGCTGGGGTTGAAGTGGGCATCGCCCACAAGGCATCTGAGGCTTTTAAGTGTATACATAGAGGTTTTGAAATCTTTTTGCTTTTGCCTTTCTCACAAACCCATTAATAAGCATCTGTGAACAAAACTAAAAATACCCCCCCAATACACCTAAAGTCATTTTAAAATTTAAAACTGTTATTTTAAAACTGGCTTATGTGTGTGGTATGGAAGCTGTACTACCCAGGACAGGATGGGGTTGTGCAGAGTTGTTAAGGCAGCAGAGAGCATTGTTGGCTGCCCACTCTCCACCTTAGAGCAGATTTATGCCACAAGGTGCCATAGGAAGGCACTGGACATAGTAAAAGATCCATCGCATCTTGGTCACTGTCTCTTCGAGGTCCTGCCGTCGGGACGGAGATACAGGACGATGAAGACAAGAACAAGCCGTCTTAAGAACAGCTTCTTCTCCAGAGCGATCTCGGCCCTGAATGGGAAGCCTGGACTTTGAAAGTCATCTAATCTTCCTTGCTGTATTATACTGTATTGTTTTAATTAGTGTTTTTATAGTTGTTTTGATTTTGTGTGGAGTGCCCTACCTGGGTGGATGGAGCAGCCAAGTAATTTCGTTGTCCCCGAGAGGGGGCAATGACAATAAAGATATTATTTTTTATTATTATTATTATTATTATTATTATTATTAAAAACTCAGTAACCATGTTGACCACTTGTCATTCTATGCAACAACTCAGATCCATTATTGGAGGTAAAACTATTCCCATAGCAGGTATCATTTGCTAGAAAAGCTGAAGAAAAAAAAATCAAGGGGGAGAAAAAATGTCAACAGCTCCCCTGAAATCAGGCTTCTTGAACCTGTTGCCCTCCAGAACTACAGGGCTACAATGAGCCTCAACCAACACAGACATCCCTGCTGTAATGCAACAGATCAGGACGACACCAGGTCTGAAATTATTCATGACTAATAATAATATCAGATCTAAATGGATTTAGTGACTTATGTTCAGCACTCTGCATTTACAGGACACAAACTTTGCAATGGAATTCTACTCAATATTAATCCAGAGCAGAAGTCCAATGTATAGTTAGCAGAGTAAAAACTTAAACACGTTGCAGGATTCCCCCAAAAATAGACCAGAAGCAATTAATATTTCATCCAGCAGAGCTTTACTGCTAGTGAAGGCAAATGAGCATGATGGTCACAAATCTAATACATTCAGGACTGGCACTGTCCATGAGAAATCCAGTTGCAGCAGACTTAAACTTATAACTTTTAAGAAGACTAAAACTTAATACTACATACAGAAGGAAAAGAGATAGAAATAAAACGTGGAACCAAGCTCCTTCTGGCCTTATTATTACAGTGGTACCTCGGGTTAAGTACTTAATTCGTTCCGGAGGTCCGTTCTTAACCTGAAACTGTTCTTAACCTGAAGCACCACTTTAGCTAATGGGGCCTCCTGCTGACACCGTGCCGCCGGAGCACGATTTCTGTTCTCATCCTGAAGCAAAGTTCTTAACCCAAGGTAATATTTCTGGGTTAGCGGAGTCTGTAACTGAAGCGTATGTAACCTGAAGCGTATGTAACCTGAGGTACCACTGTATGGGCAGCATGACCTTGAAGGAATAACCCAAACATCATGAACCTTCTGCTTGTTTCTTTCACACAGAGAAGATTCTGATTCAGAAAGATCTCTACACATCAGATCAATACTTTATGTACTAAGAAATGCAAACTGACAAACATTACTTTGTCTTTTATTATTTGTTGTCCTGGGGTGGAAAGGACATATTGGAGGGGAAAGCAATATTTGGTGCATGGCTCAACAGCAATGGCATTTGGCCCAATTTGGGTTTTTGTAGTTTTTTCCTTGATTCAAACTTTCTGTACAGTTCTTCCTTTATTGTTACCACAAGTATCCTGGCTAGTACCTGAATTTCGTTGCCAGTTATCATTTCCGATGACCCGTAGTGGCCTTTCTCCTGACGGAAAAACTGGACAGCTTCCAAAAAAGCTTGAGCTTCAAATGAGGCCTGTTTGAAATAATCTGAAAGAAACAAAGAAGAGGAATTGTTGATTTGGATTAGCAAGTGCTAATATTTGGGGGTAAACTGCCCCCAAAAAAGCTCAACAACTTGCCATCTCCCCCCATTTTCTGAAATTTCAGTCCCCCAAAATTCGGGGCATCTTATACATGGGGGCGTGTTATACATGGAAAAGTACTGTACTTTTCCCCAATATGTTCTATAAGACAAAGTCAATCATAGAATGAAGAACAATAATAATTAATGCAACCATCATCCCTAGAATGTTTCTAAAAGTTATTTGATGAATACTTTACCTAAACATATTCAAGTTTCTGTGGATTTCTGGAAAACTCAATCTATAGATAATCAGTAACACATTAAACCATATAGTTCACAAAGATTTCTAAGCCAGCAGTTAGAAATGGCTACCATTTTGTACAACACTTTAATAAATGTGTAGAGAAACTGGAATTTTGAACGCAGAGGCAAAGGTACATTTGCAGATTTCAGATGCTGACGATTTTCATTAGGAAATAAAGACTTGTATTTGTGCTCCTACTTCACCTCCTGGGAGCATTGATGCATTGTGATCATCAGAAATCTTAGTAAAAATTGACTTTTAAATTCACTCACAGGGTTGAGTTTCTTATTAACCTTCTTCATGAAGAAATATGCAGGGAAGTCCTGTTCCGTCAGCAACAGTTCTCTTTCCTGATATTTAATGCAAGTGGCAATAACTTGATTTTGCCCCTCCCATTTGGAACGCTCATTATTAGGTATCTTATTGTCCCATCACAGAGAAATCTTGCAATAACAAATGACAGTCCCACCTGCTTCTCCAGTTGGTCCAACGACAATGTAAAAGTTTGTGTTCCGGGTTATAAGTTTATTTCTGTTCTTGTGTTTGTTATGTATTTTGTGTTCTCATTTTGTATATTTACGTTGTGAACTGCTCTATGTTCTTCAGATGGAGGGAAGTACACACATTTTAATAATTTTAATTTTAATTAAGTTAAATTAAATTAAAGACAGAGGAGAGATGGAAAGCAGCTTATGGCAACTTTACACTTGGAGAACCATACCTTCAGCTCAGCCACCAAGCAAACCCCATTTTTAAGTGATACAATATTCTGCTAGCACAGCAATCAGTAGGTGCAGCCACAAGAAGTGTGAGGTTGTTAAAGCATCCACTTTTCTGCAGGCAAGAGCACTTGTAAAAACCATTTTTGCCACCAGAGGGACCAGCGGCTTGGAAGTTCCCAGCCAGTGCAAGGTTTTGGGCAGAGGAAGACACAAAAGCTGTAATTATTGCCCTGGTGGTGGGGACTCTGAGTCATGTGTTTTCATATTTAAGAGCTGTGCTCATCCCTATCCAGGGCAAGGACAACGAGACCAACAAGAAGGCTGGCATTTGGATGTAAACAAAGATGTCTCCACCCCAGCTAGCAATGATAGGGCTTCTCTCATGTCCACGAGCTTTCAGATGTAATGATAGAATTAGTCCTTACATCTTTCGACAATTTCTGTTGTCTGACTGTGGGAGGGAAAGGGGTATCTTGTAAAAGCTGCAAGCGAGTCAGTGGCAGCTGGCTCCTTCGAAAAATGAGGGGGTTACGTGTGTCCCCCCACTCTGCTAAACCCTTTTTTGCATCGCGCATGACTGTGGCTTCACTGAACGCCCCTCCCATCAATCAAAATGGAGCTTCCATGTTCGGAGGCAGTATACCAGATGCTAGAGACAAGCAACAGGGGGTGACTGCAGCCCTCAGTCCCACCTTATAGGCTCCCCAGACACGTTTGGCTGGCCACCGTCAGAAAGGCTGGACTAGATGGAGACAGGTAACCTGCCCAATTACAGAAACTGAGAAGAAAGCACACCAAGAATTTCTTGACAATTAGATGGAGACGGCGAATGGATCTTTTTTTTAAAAAAAAAGTCATCAATTTTACTCTTCTGCAATTATGACATGACCATTTTATTTTTAATGACGTTTTGGTGCTCATAATTATGTACTAATTTCTTTGAGCCCCAACTGGGGCTCAGCGGTTCTTGTTTCTCCAAAGTGTGCACAAATCTGGTCCCAAAATCTCATGCGCAAGTTAGATGTAGCAGGTGAATCGGGTCTGGTAACTCTCTCTGTGTGTGTGTGTGTATTTTCTGCTAAAACCACTCCTTTTTTTGCCAAGCTTTTGGTGTGAGTTTTGGGGTGTTTGTTTTAACACCTGCTGCTATGAATTGTGTTTTGTTTTTGTTTTTAGCTTACTTTGATTTTTAGCTCTTGCTCTGTTATACCGCTGTTTCTGCTGCATTGTACTGTAGTTTTACCGTATTTTTTGCTCTATAAGACTCACTTTTTCCCTCCTAAAAAGTAAGGGGGAATGTGTGTGCGTCTTATGGAGCGAATGCATGCTGTGCAGCTATCCCAGAAGCCAGAACAGCAAGAGGGATTGCTGCTTTCACTACGCAGGGATCCCTCTTGCTGTTCTGGCTTCTGAGTTTCAGAATATATTTTTTTCTTGTTTTCCTCCTTCAAAAACTAGGTGCGTCTTGTGGTCTGGTGCATCTTATACAGCGAAAAATACAGTACTTTCTGATTGTGAGCTGCCTTGGGGACCTGTGGGATGGGAAGGTTTTCTTTAAAATATAAACAAGCAAATAAATAATATTCATTTAAGCTGGACTCACAGGATCTCAGCTCAACACGAGAGCAGATCCTTCTAAAATGGATCAACTTCCATATTGCATATCATTTCCTTAAGTAGCTGAATAGTTCAATTCACTATGCTTCTTTGACAGCAAAACAGGTTTGACCGCAGTTTGGGGCTATTAGTCATTTTTCAGAGCAGATGCTAGGAACATGGGGTCATCAATTTACCCAAAGGCTATTTTCCTTCTTAAAGGCCACGAAGGAAACTGATGGAAGTGTTTGGCCTGAAATATTATGGGACACATAGCAACACTGCACAAAACGTCTAGGGCAAGAACAATTTACACATCAGTCGCATTCACGTGATGATGTCTCTCAGAGCAATCAGAATGAATAAAGACATTCAAAACACCCATTACTACACTACTAAAGACTTTTCAAATACTGGAAAAAAGCAGTCAAAGCAACACTGCATGCGATAAATATTTGACATAATCCTGACCAACTGAGCATTCATTCTATCACCACTGAACTTAAATATAGATCTGTCCAAACTTGCTTTTTCTAACTCTTCAGCAGATGACGGCGGGGGGTGGGGTGGGATCCATGTTTATAAAGAAGAATGATTCCTAAGAGAAGCCCTACAAAATAATTATGTAATCTTTGGACGTTTCACTACTGAGATCCGAAAACTAGACTTATACCAAAATTTATGAGGTAGATTTGCCTGCTCTGTAGCACAGCACAATTACATCTTGATTCATTCCACAGGGCTGAGGCACAATGACTCACTTTTTGGAAGCCAAGTTATTAGTTTGATATGTTAGCTAGCAAAGAAGGAAAAAGAAACGAATTTATTTTGTGAGATGTGGAAGCTGAGCACAGCTAAACTAAAAGCACTATTCTTAGCGGAATGGTAAATGCTATTTTTCCGGCCTAAACACGACGGTAATGCGCTAATAAAAATATTTTTCATTAAGATCCTATTTTCTTCATATGTTCTGTTAATTGACATCTGGCCTGTTTTGGTTCAGCAGAGAGAGAGAGAGAATGAGAATTAATGTGTGCATGGAGTTTGGGATAGTACAGCACCAATTTAAAATACTGAGCTACTGAGAGAATATTAAGAAAGACTAAGAAATTAAGATCCCAATAATATGGGCTACTACTGGGATTTGGTCTTGACACATCAAACAGTATGAAGTGACCTCATAATCAGTGTTAGAAACTGGGATTTGAAAGCTAGGAACTAAATGGCACCTTAAACCTAGGTTATGGGTGCCGCAACTGAGTGCCTAGGCGCACTTTTTTTTATAAGAACACAAAGCTGAAAATGAGTATTTGCGCCTAGTATTGCACCTAGAGCTCAGGAACTGCTCACATTCATGAAATTCCCTGTCGCAAAACGCACCTAGAACAATAGGAGTTTAGAACGCTGCCCACAATTGCATATTACAGAAGTACACTTGATTTTTATTTTATTTTTTGTCCTGACACTCATAGCTGAATGTGTGCACTGCCTCCACTGAGAAACATGACAAATGAGGTGATATCAAATTTCTCTCTGCCATTTTTTGATTCTTCCTGTCTTCACCTCTGTGGTGATGACTCATCTGTGATGCCTCATTTGCAGATAAGTATCCATTTGATGGGTGAACTGTCTCTCACTTAGTCACTATGCATCATTTTTAAACACCCTATCTCATGGGTAGGCAACCTAAGGCCTGGGGGCCAGATCTGGCCCAATCGCCTTCTAAATCTGGCCCGCGGACGGTCTGGGAATCAGCATGTTTTTCACATGCAGCCTGGATAGCTCAGTTGGTGAGAGCATGGTACATGAGTAGAAGGTGTGCTTTTATTTAAAATGCATCTCTGGGTTATTTGTGGGGCATAGCAATTCATTCATTTTTTTCCTTCAAAATATAGTCTGGCCCCCCACAAGGTCTGAGGGACAGTGGACCGGCCCCCTGCCGAAAAAATTTACTGACCCCTGCTCTATCTTGTTGTTTTGTTGCCCAAAAAAATTGGCAATTTGACGTAATTTCATTATGTTCTCTTTTAAATCACGGAATCATACAGCTTGGCATGTTTTAAGCAAAAAGCAACATGTAAATCTTTTATTAAAGAAACGGAAGTGCAAAAAATATATTTTGTGTCATGTGTAGTTTTTTGAGCCTCAGACAGTAAAATCTGAATGCAATTCAAAGGTGGTGAATTTTGGACTTCCCCCTGCTGCCCCCCCCCCCGAGATAGACAATGCGCGAGTCCGGCACCATCTTGGAATTCATTCCATACCCCCAGATTTATAAAGCCAGCCAGGTGCAGGTTATGTGTGTGAGGTGAAAGATAAAGCAGGCCTCAGGAAGCAGAATCAGAGGTAACCAAACAGAAGGCATGCAAGCTAAGGTGATGTCTGTTAATTCCCTTTTTCTGATCAGCAGTAAGACCAGCAACTGCTGATCTTCCTTTGTCTTAGTTCCATTTTAGTTTTACGCGAAGAGGCTCGTGACATTCCAAGCCTTTAGTGTTATGTACTGAAGTTCTCACCCTGGGCCAGCAGGGGGATACTGTAGATAGTTATGCAAATAAGGGATCAAAAGTGACATTCAGTGATTGGATAGTTTTAGAGAATTGCTACAGTTACGTTGTACTGGAGCTCTATATAAGCAGGCTGACTGAACCCTTCTGTTCTGGCCTGTGAATAAACAAGAGCTGTTTGAAGAATCGCTGTGTCGTCTGATATGTTCACCCACAACTTAACATTTAGAGCCAAGTCACTGGAAGGCAATGAAATCCACAAGGTTTTTCTCCTCAGACGGTTTGTTATTTAGCACAAAAGCATCAAGCCCAAAATCTTAACATGCAATTAAGGACAACCCAGCCAAATCAATTGTTCCCGATTCTGTGACTGCCATAAACCGCGGGATTACGTTACAGTTGAGCAAATAGCAGAAACCTGTCGAGCAATTTGCAAGCAGAAAAATAAGACTTTGATCCATGTTTGCGCAAGGTAAAATCCATGTGCATAAAAATGAATGTCAGACTTCGGGTATGCTCACATTACCACAGTAAGAGAGTGCAGTGAAATTACAACCCATCGTGCATTTCACAGCTTTTTCCTACCTAGTTGTTTGCATCAGCAAACAGCCTCGATTTATTTCTGTTTGTGTACACACCAGGGAGTGTTGACAGGGCCAAGTATGCCTTTACTCTGTGTAAAGGTTTGTACCTTAGCTTGAGACAATTTAGGAATGGCTTAAGGACTTCAATCAGTGTGAAGCTGGTTTGAGAAACAACTGCATCAGGCAGTAGTATCTTATAACAAAGTACAGGATACATAAGGATTTTGGATAATGTCAGGTGAACACGGACTGACAGGAGAAGGCACTGAGAGCAGTTTTGTGGCAGGTAAAAAAAAGGTGGTAAAAGGTAAAGTACCCCTGCATGGGGTCCTAGTCAAAGGCGACTATGGGGTTGCTGCGCTCATCTCGCTTTCAGCCCAGGGGAGCCGGTGTTTGTCCACAGACAGCTTTCTGGGTCATGTGGCCAGCAAGACTAAACCACTTCTGGCGCAAAGGAACACCGGGACGGAAACCAGAGTGCACGGAAATACTGTTTACCTTCCCGCCGCAGCCGTACCTACTTATCTACTTGCACTGGCATACTTTCGAACTGCTAGGTTGGCAGGAACTGGGACAGAGCAACGGGAGCTCACCCTGTTGCAGGGATTCAAACAATAGTTTGAATCAATAGTGCAGGCATTCAGCATATGTGTTTCTCTGATCACTCTGCCTGCAGCAGGATGAGCCAACTTTTTAAGAATTCTCAGTTATGACCGAAAACTCCATGCTAGCAAAGCGAGCGATGCATACAATCCCTGAGTTTTGCCTGAATGCTGACAAAGCATGTGGTGAGAATGGGAAGACAGACACCTCCTGATGTTACACTTTCTAAAGCAGTCTTCCTCAATCAGCCACTTCACTGCCAGGCATGAAGAACTCAAAACTCCCAGCTTAGTTTCTGCCAAAGACTTTAAAGCTTAAATCAGAGCGCTAGACAAGCGAGGCACGGTTGCAAGTTATGGCAGGTGCGCAAGAGGAATAGATACCTGGCTAGGTGCAAGCTAAGTGGTTGATCAAGCAAACAACATGCTCCCTGCAATGGGGGGGGGGCACAGCATTTAGCGCAGCAAACAGCCAAAGTTTATGAGAATGGTCAAGCAAATAGGCACTCCTCTGGGTGGGGTGAGTTTACGAGGTCTGTTCATACCTTGTTATCCAATGTCCTAAGTCACTGTGGCAGACCTTGATGTCAGCTCAACATCCAGTTTACTCTAAGTCTACTCATCACTGACAGGAGGAGGCACTGAGGGAAGTTTCGTGGCAGGTAAAAAAAAAAAAAAGAAGGTAAAGGAGCCCTGGACGGTTAAGTCCAGTCAAAGCTGACTATGGGGTTGTGGCGCATATTTTCTCTAATATAATGCATTTTACTAAGTTTTTTTCAACGATACATACATTTTCATGCACACTTTACCTTAACACACACATTTTTTGCACATATTTGCTGGAGAGCTACACTCCAAAATTGTGCAAATTTCAAGCCTATGGCTTTGTTTTGGTTTGTATATTATTTCCGAAGGGGTAAAATGGTAGGTTCACCTTTAAATGTGAACTGAGTCAAATTTTCCCCTTAATCCTACTGCTAAAATAGCTTACTATTTTATTAGTCTATGCTTGCCTAAAGTCTTTGTTCACTTTGACCAAAAAATGGGTCCCTGTGCAACATGAATGCAAGGGATGCTGAATGTAAGTTATGACTATATCATGCGCAGTGCTCAGAAATTACTGCTTATTTTATTTTGATGCAGTTTCTAATTCCATCTTATTTACTTACTTGCTTGCTTATCTTGAATCCTTTTCCTTTAACCAAAGTCTGGAGTTGACTGAGTACTTGCTAGCTCACAGAATTGGTTTCCACCCACATGCTAGCTGCTCATGTTTATAGCTAGTGGGTTAACAGAAGGAAACTGGCCCAGATCCGCCTATCTTCTTAGAATTATCACATGGCTGAATTCCCACATGTTCAGAATACGATAAAATAAATTGGGTAGCAACAGTTACCGATAACTGCAAGCAAGACTGGAGAGCTTTTCTTTCTCATCCTGGTGCCTAAAGGGTTTGCTGCTCTTAAGGCAAAGAGAAGCAGAGATGCAAAACGATCAGGTTTTTCAGCAGAGAATCCTAGATTTAATGAGTCACTAAACACATCCACATTCCGAATGTGTTCCAGGCTATCAGATGGAGCTACAATCAAGCGTTCAGCCTGCCATCTCCGTCTTAAATGAAAAGCAGACCACTCCTAAATGAGAAACGTCCAACATTGGGGATAAAGGGCCAGATTCAACTACCCCAGTGCAGTAGGGGAAGCTAGCAAAATAACTCCTCTAGTGTAACAGGGCTTTCCCCCCTCTTCTCCCCCTGTACCTCCCACAAATCTGTTGTGGAGGATCGAGAGAACCCACAGAACATTTGGCGGGGGTAGAAGAGAGATCATCCTGTCAGGCAAGCAGAAATGGTTGTGTTGATGGAAGAAATGGTTGTGTTGATGGAGAGAGCCAGTGTGGTGTAGTGGTTAAGAGCGGTAGACTCGTAATCTGGGGAACCGGGTTTGCTTCCCCGCTCCTCCACATGCAGCTGCTGGGTGACCTTGGGCCAGTCACACTTCTCTGAAGTCTCTCAGCCCCACTCACCTCACAGAGTGTTTGTTGTGGGGGAGGAAGGGAAAGGAGAATGTTAGCCGCTTTGAGACTCCTTAGGGTAGTGATATCCTTCGGGATATCAAATCCAAATTCTTCTTCTTCTTCTTCATTTTCTCAGCAGTATGTTGAATTCCACCCAGCACTGTGATTCAATAAGTCTTCTGTGTACCTTCTGTGTACCAGATGGGCGTGGTATTATTATTATTATTATTATTATTATTATTATTACCTCTAATCATAGCTGTCAACTTTTCCCTTTTCTTGTGAGGAATCCTATTCGGAATAAGGGAATTTCCCTTAAAAAGGGGGAAACATTGACAGCTATGCCTCTAATAGTCCACTTTGATCCAGTAGTTGCTGCCACAGGGAAAAGGTAAATGTAAAGGACCCCTGGACAGTTAAGTCCAGTCAAAAGTGACAATGAGGTTGCGGCACTCATCTCGCTTTCAGGCCGAGGGAGATGGCGTTTGTCTGCAGACAGCTTTCCGGGTCATGTGGCCAGCATGACTAAAACGCTTCTGGTGCAACGGGTCACCGCAAAGAGTGCCAGAGCGCACGGAAACACCGTTTACCTTCCCGCCGCAGCGGTAGCTATTTATCTACTTGCACTGGTGTGCTTACAAACTGCTAGGTTGGCAGGAGCTGGGACAGAACAACGGGAGCTCAGCCCGTCACGGGGATTTGAACTGCCAACCTTCTGATCGGCAAGCCCAAGAGGCTCAGTGGTTATGGCAAGGAAGGCACATGGCTAGTGTGAGTGCTTTGTCTAAACAGAAAGGATTAGAACCGTGTCTTATATTGCATAATATTTTGCACTGGTTTTCAAGCTTACTGCTGCAAGGTTACAATTTTGTTTTTAAACGTTTAAAACCCTGAGAGCTGTTTTAATTTTTAGGCGATAGTAGTTGTGGATACAATCACATTGTAGGAATCGTTGGGTAGAAGTGGTAAACTGTTCCTACTTCTTGGTGGGGGTGGAAATGAAGAAAATCCTGTATGAACTGGATTTTCAATTTCATGCAATCATAGCTTTATGATTCAGCATTTGACTGTAGTCTGCAAACCCAGAAGAATAAGTAAGAGCTGATATTCACAGAGCAGGAATTAAAAAAACAAAAAAACCTCAAGGCTTCACTCTGTGCCATCCATTGTAATGAGAGCTGAATTGCCTGGTACACAAAGAAACAGGACTGTGAGGATCCTTAGCCGGATCATGCGGTACAAGAGCTGCTAACCACCAACAGAAACTAGATGAGGTCACTTCCAAACAGGATGCGGGCCTGCAATCATGCGCTGTTTTTATAGCAACAGAAAACTTGCAAGCTTCATGTACAAAGCTTGGATACCTATAGGATTCAGCAGTCCTCATCTTGCAGGATTCTAATGATTTGCAAAAAGCATTGCTTAGTTGCAAAACTACAGCTTCCAAAAGCATGGAGAGCATGGGGTAGGGGCTGAATATTAAGGCACCTCTTCGTTTATTCTTTCTACCTTGCTCTATCACAAAGGCTCAAGGACGGCAACAACCTGGGCTGCCACAGAAATTTTGCCTAAAGCAAAATGTGGAGTGAGTGTTCGGTTTCCTCTTCCAGCAAAACATCTGAGGAATCCCAGAGTAGCTGAAAATGTGGTTTGATAGGACGAGTGAAATATCTTAAGGGGAAAAAATATCCCTGGTAACAACTTTTCTAAAAGAGAACAGAGTGGTTTTTAAAATATGTATATACTGTATATATGCAGAAATCTATTAGAGTTATCTTCAAAACTCTATGCAAGCGCTAACTGTTTTGTACGAAAACAAAGAATGAAAAAAGCAAATGAACACTGTGTAGGTATGCAGGACACAGCCAGGACTGCTTCAGCCCTGAGCGATCTGAATTCAGCAGGCAAGCAGGAAGTCAGCGCTAAAGGAACACATATTTGCCAAACATAAAAATTAAATAGTGAGTGGCTTTTTTTGCAGAACTAAGAGGAGAGCGGAGACAAGCAGCAGTGTGGTGACAAGTGGATTAACATCGAGGGCTGATAGCAGAATTATCAGCATGCGCAATATGAGCAGCCACCATAAAGGAGAACGATAAAGGGCACGACAGTTCTAAACTTCCAGAGTTGGTTCTACAGTTCTGTGAGCCTAACTGGAAACATCTATAAACTTAAATACTTGTTTTCAAATGCAACTCCGCAATCATGAAGGTTAGAACCTTTATCAAATGTGAAAACTACGGGTTGTTTCCAACGTTAATTCGACTCAGAGTGAACACTTGGAAATTAATGACTAACTTAGGTTCATTAATTTTCATGCCTCTATTCTTACCATTGGTTTGGACTCTAAGCGAGAACCCAGAGGCTGAGAGGGAGGGTGTGTCAGAAGGAAAATGAACTGATATCAATTTATATATATTACTAACTTTGTATTGATGTAACATTTTATACGTAACTGTGTATTTTTGCAAAAATTCTGTCGTTGATGTTAACTTCTTGTATCCTTATTTTGTATCTTATGCTTTCTGTATAAATTGTTCAATTTGGTTGCAAACTTCCTGCTGTTTTGTTTATTGTTTAGGGCTACTTTTGTCACATTTGTAGTTATGTCATTAAAAAATATATATCGTAAGCCGCCTAGAACATGGTTTTAACCTTGGAAAGGCGGCATACAAATAAAATCGGGGGGGGGGGGGAGAGAGTTAAATGATATAGAAGTTAAAAAATTAATTAATTGGTAGGAGCCTAAATTCTATGCAAAATGCCAGATTCCATAAAGATGGATGTAGTCAGACAATTATAGCCACGCTTACCAATTATAGCCACACTACAATAGCACTTGCACAAACCGCTGTCTGCACACAAATTGGGCCCTCCCTTAAAGAGGGCACGTGTTGCGCTGAGACCTGGCAACCTAACCATGTGTTCTGGGTGGGTACATTTGGATAGCCACAATACCCAATTGGTAGGTCCCTTGATGTAGGGTTCAATCAGGCCAATGGGACGAAGGCTAAAGGGATCAAGGGACCTATATATACCTATGCATGTGACCCAGAGCTTCCTCTTTCAGTGTGTGCATTCTGAACACCCGCCCACCTCTCCCTACTTTTAGGGCTTACGCGCTTGACCTTGCTATGCCGCCGTGTGTCGTCTGTCATTGGGACAGGGGCACGGCAGGGATTTTCCCCACTTGGCTGATTGGCTGTTGCCATTTGGGTGTAGCAAATCGTCTCAACTTGTAAGGTTTCGGATAGGCTCTGGTTCAGGTGATAGGGATGGGGGAACACTCTCGCCATCCCTATGGGAAGGGTATTCCGTTAAAGGAATCCAGGGACTCGATGGTTTGGTCAACTCCTGTGAGGGGGTTGCACCCGTGCCTGAGTTCAGGGGGACATTTGGGTGGCAGAGATAGTCTGTTCCCAGCTTTCTGCTTATCCAGGTGTTCACCCTAGGCTGACCTGTGCTGGAACCCTGAGTCAGTGCTACCTGCATGGCAGGGAGCTAGTCGAACCAGAGCCTATGCAACCAGTCACTTGCTGTAATCAATAAAGTTGTGACCTAAATTCTGCCAAAAACCAAACCAAAATTTGAGCCTTGTCTGAATTTATTTAAGGGGGAGGTTTAAAGGTTTAAACACGCAATGGCAATGTGCAATTCCACTGAGTCCAGGCAGGGTGTGCTCACACTATTCCATCACTTCCCCCCTAGTGTTCCAGGATACGATTTTTATTTTTTTTTAAAAGATTGTGGCTGTGTGCACAAGCCCTTTCCCACAGTAAGCCCAACACACCAAGGAGAGGCAGGCTTTAGGAGGGGTGCACCCCCCCCCATGTACACACAGCATATATGGGGGGCGGGGGTCTGTGTGAATAGGGAATTTATTACCCCAAAATATGATTCACTCACCAAGAGAAATCTATAGTCCTTCCATTTCTGCTTTACACTTCCTACAGGCTTAATAAATTCTGCCTTGCCTTTAATACTGAAAAACAAGGTCACAATCACAAATCTAACATGCTTGGAATTAACAAACAGACGCGAAATAACAAGGTCAGGAACAGAGTGCATAATGGCAGTAGCCTTTTTTTTTTCAACCGTGTAGTTCTGACTAGATTTCCTGATGTTGTGGGTTTTCGCTTTTAACTAACTACTGTTTAGGATTTCAATGTTGTTAGTTATTTCGCTGGGGTAGCCACCCAGTGAAAGGGAAGGGCAAGGCAGATGCTGGTGAAATCAATAAGGGTGCTGCTTTATTGTTGCCAAAATTTCTCTACCGGCCTTTCGTTTAACGTGTGTTGCAGTGTCTGTCATTCCTTCCCCTAAAATGAGCAGAATGAAGTCAGCCACACCGAAATCTCGGTTCGTGCAACAACTCCACCCCTCCCCTAAAGCAACTCTGCTCTCGTAAGTTTCCCGTCAAACATCCAGATATTTAATATGTGAAAGATCCTTCCACAGCGTGGTAATTTCATGTGACAGAAATAAATAAAAAATGAAGGCGCAAGCACGAAGAGAGCAGGAAATAAATCCAGAATGTTAAAGATGGAAAATACTTATTAGGTCATTTACTCCACACTTTGCTAGCACATCACTGAGCAATGGGCTGAAATTCAGCTAACATTTCTGCAGAAAGATATCGACCAAGCTAAACCCACTGTGCAGGTTCTGAGTCAGAGAAGATTTGCAGCATGCCAGGAAAAGTTGATCTGCTCTATTACTGGCCCAGTACAGAACAAAAGAGATTATATTTCACCCAGATCACTGTATGACCAAAGTTTCAAAAGATGAATAATGGGGATTACAAACCATGCAAAATAAATGCTTTCCCTTTAAGTATGCATCAGAGGAAATTGACTTCAGCTGGCTGTTTTACAGGGCACATTCATGGGAGGCTTATAGAGATTCAGGACTCTGTGCCATGCCAAAAATGTGTGTTCCTCCCAAAAGCAGAAGCTTCACCATATATAGATGCTTCACCACATATAGATCTTGCCTCAGTGCTGAGTACATTGTCTGCCCAAGTAAGGTAAAGGTAAAGGGACCCCTGACCATTAGGTCCAGTTGTGGCCGACTCTGGGGTTGCGGCGCTCATCTCGCTTTATTGGCCGAGGGAGCCGGCGTACAGCTTCCAGGTCATGTGGCCAGCATGACCAAGCCGCTTCTGGCGAACCAGAGCAGCGCACAGAAACGCCGTTTACCTTCCCGCCAGAGCGGTACCTATTTATCTACTTGCACTTTGACGTGCTTTTGAACTGCTAGGTGGGCAGGAGCAGGGACCGAGCAACGGGAGCTCACCCCGTCACGGGGATTCGAACCACCGACCTTCCAATCAGCAAGTCCTAGGCTCTGTGGTTTAACCCACAGCGCCACCCGCGTCTGCCCAATTAAAAGGTAAAGGTAAAGGTACCCCTGCCCGTACGGGCCAGTCTTGACAGACTCTAGGGTTGTGCGCCCATCTCACTTAAGAGGCCAGGGGCCAGCGCTGTCCGGAGACACTTCCGGGTCACATGGCCCAATTACAGATCTGTAATTTAAAAGAATTGGGGTCCCTTGCTCATGAAAGATCAGAAAGGTATAGGAAATGATTCCTTGTGGACCTTGTGGTTGCTAGGAAAATGTTGCACCAGCAGAGACCACTTCCAGTCTTAAAACTGGCTGGGCATCGCCCTTTCCTCTAACACTCACCTATAATTAAGATGGCATTTTGAAAAACATTCAAAAATTGCGTGGGGGAAAGACACACCCCAGTTTTGCACCCGGAATTCAAATGCTGGAATTCTGGATGTGACATTTGTACCTCCAAAGTGAAACTCAAGTGCTTTCGTCATATTTTGATTGGTTGTTTAGCCAGTTAAAAAAAAGGAAAGGAAAAGCATTAGCTGTGATAAGAAAGCTGCGAAATTCATTTAATCAGGAGCTAATCGCCCATCCAGGCAAACCAAGCCTGAGGTGCCTGCCTTAGTTATTCTCTACATTCAAGAGCTTGTATTTTCCTGCATTCCCTTTCTTTCTGGCCTCGCTCTCTGCCATTCCTCCTCCTCCACCATGTATATATGTGTGCGCAAGTCAAGGTAACATTTCATGCATCTTATGAAGTGGTCTGTAATCTACGAAAGCACTTGGCACAATAATTTTGTTAGTATTTAAATGGCTTGTACCCTTTGGTGCTGTTAACACAGCATTTTGACTTCACCCTTGGAGGCGCACTCCATTGTCTCTCAAAGACAGACAAATGCCCAAAATTTAAAAGTGCCGCAAGATTCTAAGTTGCTATTGTCTTCTTGAAGAGACTAACACGGCTGACCCTCTGCTTGGAACAATTTTTAATCCAGATTAAACTCAGTAAGCACAGAGCACTTCTTCTAAAGAAACTCTGTACGAAGTCATTCCTCACCATCTAAGTCATGGGTAGGCAAACTAAGGCCCAGGGGCCGTATCCGGCCCAATCGCCTTCTAAATCCGGCCCGCGGATGGTCTGGGGATCAGTGTGTTTTTACATGAGTAGAATGTGTCCTTCTACAGTGGTACCTCAGGTTACAGACGCTTCAGGTTACAGACTCTGCTAACCCAGAAATAGCACCTCGGGTTAAGAACTTTGCTTCAGGATGAGAAAAGAAATTGCGCAGCGGCAGTGGGAGGCCCCATTAGCTAAAGTGGTACCTCAGGTTAAGGACAGTTTCAGGTTAAGAATGGACCTCCAGAACGAATTAAGTTCTTAACCTGAGGTACCACTGTATTTAAAATGCATCTCTGGGTTATTTGTGGGGCATAGGAATTCATTCTTCTTCTTCTTCTTCTTCTTCTTCTTCTTCTTCTTCTTCTTCTTCTTTTCAAAATACAGTCCGGCCCCCCACAAGGTCTGAGGGACAGTGGACCGGCCACCTGCTGAAAAAAATTGCTGACCCCTGATAAGTGTTTTGGGTAAGGAGCCTGGCAAAGTCTCACAGCCAAACCCAGACACAACCACAGTACTTTTCTGTCACCATGAAACTCAAGATGGCAGACGTAGGGTTTGTGGGCAGTCAGTCTGTCACTGAAGAACTGACCAGGCCTAGGCCTGCTCAGCTTCAACGTGTAACAGATGCCTTCTGACCACAGCCTCAGCAGTACCCCCCATTTGCACAGCTACTCAAAAGCACAAAGTCAAACAACGAATAATGGGATTGTAAATCCAACGTCCACCTTCCTTCCCCAAGCTTGACAAAATAGTCGGCTGAATTCTCCCCTACAACATGTAATAATATCACTTCCTTAATTTCATGATGTCATTGCATTTATGGTATTTTTGGCTCTATAAGACTCACTATAAGACTCACTATTTCCCTCCTAAAAGGTAAGGGGAAATGTGTGTGCGTCTTATGGAGCGAATGCAGGCTGCACAGCTATCCCAGAAGCCAGAACAGCAAGAGGCATCGCTGCTTTCGCTGTGCAGCGATGCCTCTTGTTGTTCTGGCTTCTGAGATTCAGAATATTTTTTTTCTTGCTTTCCTCCTCCCAAAACTAGGTGCATCTTATGGTCTGGTGCGTCTTATAGAGCAAAAAATACGGTACTTTCTCTACCCACCCCACCCCATGGCTGTGGCTGGAAAGAGCAGAGAAAGGCCTAACATGGCATCAGTGGCGTAGCGTGGGTTGTCAGCACCCGGGGCAAGGCAAGTAATTTGCGCCCCCTAACCCGGTAGGGGCAGAGAGCTGTGAGTGCGAGCGCCCCCCCAGATGTTGCGCCCGGTGTAGCCGGCCCCCCCTGACCCCCACGCTACACCACTGCATGGCATTTCCACATCACCCATAATTTGTAGTTCCCTCCGGCTCCATACAAGGGAGTGACGTAGTAATTTTGCAAAAGAATATTGGCCTGCTAGCTGGTGACAATCAGATATGTAGACACAATAGCAAGGATGTTGAAGGTAGCTTTTTGCACCTACCGTGGTTTAAGTGTCTGATGCAGTCGTTCAATACGGTGCTGAATTTCTTCTGCGACTCCCGATCCGAAAAGCAGAAGCAACTGTGTCGGAGGAATGGTTGCCACAGATAGACCGGAAATTCCTTTGGAAGGCCAACAAAAGCCTGCACATTTTCCTTTTCATTGGAACCTTTAAGAGAGAAAAAAAGGCATTTAAAAAAACTAGTACAGTGTTACCTTGGTTACCTTCAGTAGCTTAGGGCCTCAGCAAACCTAAATCCAGCCCTGGGTCTGAGAGTTGTGTGTCCCACTACCTTCCCCAGGAAAATCTGCTGTCTACTGCTGAATCAGAGCAAACCAGGGTGGATAAAAATCAAGGAGTTAAAATAAATAAATAAAATGGATTTTTTAAAAATTAAATTGGATTTTTTTGTAATAGGATTTTTTAAATTTAAATTGGATTTTTAAAATAAAATGCTTTTGGAGGAAAAATATTTCTATAGATAATTTTCTATTTAAGCTATAGCATAGTCCAAAGGCTATTCATCAGGAAATAAGGATTTGTTTTCAATTTTTCATGTGTGCTAAAACTCAGTCTAAGTCTTTTTTTTAATTGTTTAACCACATCAGTTAACAAACATGGATACATAGCCTATAATGTTATTGTTTTAGTTACATAAATTGTTTAAATTGTTATTAAGGAAATGATTGTTTTTCTCCTTCCAATAAAGTACAGCAGAAAAGTTGTCCAAATATAAACAGTTAACTTATTAAACCTCACAATAATGTCACAATTATCGGTCTATGTATTTCTAATAGTATAACCAAATCCGTAATTTTTGATATAACTGTAAAAAAACTACTCTGAAAATTTATTATTCCAAAAATGAAACCTTCATCTGGTTGTAAATATTAAGATTATACCAGCAAGAGTCTTTTCTTTCTTTTTTTTAAAAAAGAAAGATTTAAATTAAGTCTTACTGACTAGTGACTTAAATCAAATCCACCCTGGAACAAACTCTATTGATGTGAAGGCACCTACAAAAGATTGCTGTCTCATATAGCAGTCCTCCCTTTCTAAGTCTTGCCAATAATCAAACAGGGCAGTTGGGATGGAAACTGGCCATTCTACTTTCACTTGACACGCCTTACCACTCGGGTCTGGAAAATGTTTATCAGATAACAAGTTATACTCCTCTTCTGTCGTCAGTACTTTGCCTCCAACAGGTAAAATGCAGCTTTTAGGACTAACGCCCTTCTGGAACGCCTGGGTTCGAGGAAGAGAAATAAGGTTAAGAAAACAAGCTTTTGATATTTCTTCAAGTTACTTATGTTAAAATGGATGTACAGATATGAGAGAAGGATTGTGGCTTTCTAAGGGGTGCACAGAAACCACAGCTGGGGGTTTCCATCTTTTCTGGGGGTGTCTGCTTTATTAAAAAAAGGAAAGAGAAAACAAGTTTCTAGTCCCTGTGGGCTGTGCCTCCTGAAAAGCTCAGAAGTGAGAGTAGTGGCCGAGTAAGACTTGAAGGAACCCGTATATTTCCTTGACCTGCTTAGCAAAATTAAAAACCTGCATTTAATTTATTTGACTTGCAGCTCCCCTTTGATTTCAACAAGCTCCCAGCACAGCTTGCAACAACTCAGCACTTACACAGAATAAATAAAAACAATATCAAATTAATTATGCAAACATTTTCCATATGTATAATCTGTGCAGCTCAGGGATTTCAGTTTTCCGTGGCACAGTACTCAGACTGCCTGATGCGAGAATTTAATATACCGTATTTTTTGCTCTATAAGACTCACTTTTTCCCCTCCTAAAAAGTAAGGGGAAATGTGTGTGCATCTTATGGAGTGAATGCAGGCTGCGCAGCTATCCCAGAAGCCAGAACAGCAAGAGGGATTGCTGCTTTCACTGCGTAGCGATCCCTCTTGCTGTTCTGGCTTCTGAGATTCAGAATATTTTTTTCCTTGTTTTCCTCCTCCAAAAACTAGGTGCGTCTTGTGGCCTGGTGCGTCTTATAGAGCGAAAAATACAGTAATTTTTGAGCACAGCCAACATGCTCCCCTGACCACGGGCAGTGTTACTTTTTTCATGGAGTAAAAATTTGCTCCATGAATTATGTGGCATGGCATATTCATGGTTCTGTTCCTACCTTCAGGACTAAGGTCAGAGAGTAGAATTGAGAGAGTGCCTTTCAGCCCCTGGGCTATTTAATATATACATGAAGCCATCTGGAGTGGTCATTAGGAGTTTTGAGGCGAGGTGCCATCAGTATGCTGATGACACTTAGCTCCATTTCTCCATAACATATGAATAAGAAGAGGCCTTGCTGGACACAGTGGTGAAATGGACGAGGAAAAACGAACTAAGCTTGAATCCTGGTAAGATGGAGGTACTGTGGCTGAGCAGTTCCCAGGTTTGAGAAACTGGTCACAGTTGCTTATCCTTGATGAGGTTATAATAATAATATAATAATAATTTATTATTTATACCCTGCCCATCTGGCTGGGTTTCCCCAGCCACTCTGGGCGGCTCCCAACAGAATATTAAAAACATGATAAAACATCAAACATTTAAAACTTCCCTAAACAGGGCTGCCTTCAGATGTCTTCTAAAAGTCAGAGAGTTGTTTATTTCCTTGACATCGGATGGGAGGGTGTTCCACAGGGCGGGTGCCACTACCGAGAAGGCCCTCTGCTGGTTGCCTGTAACTTGGCTTCTCACAGTGAGGGAACCGCCAGAAGCCCCTCGGAGCTGGACCTCAGTGTCCGGGCTGAATAATGAGGGTGGAGACGCTCCTTCAGGTATACTGGGCCAAGGCCATTTAGGGCTTTAAAGGTCAGCAGCAACACTTTGAATTGTGCTCGGAAATGTACTGGGAGCCAATGTAGGTCTTTCAGGACCGGTGTTATATGGTCTCAGTGGCCGCTCCCAGTCACCAGTCTAGCTGCTGCATTCTGGATTAGTTGGGAGTTTCCGGGTCACCTTTAAAGGCAGCCCCACGTAGCGCGCATTGCAGTAGTCCAAGTGGGAGATAACCAGAGCATGCACCACTCTGGCGAGACAGTCTGTGGGCAGGTAGGGTCTCAGCCAGTGTACCAGATGGAGCTGGTAGACAGCTGCCCTGGACGCAGAATGACCCGTGCCTCCATGGACAGCTGTTGCACTCTCCCTGAAGGAGCAGGTTCGCAGTTTGGGGGTGCTTCTGAATCCTGCTCTGTCACTGAAAGCTTAAGTAGCCTCAGTGGCTGGAAGCGCCTTTTACCAACTGCGACTGGTTTGAGAGCTACGGCCATTACTGGACAGGGAAAGCCTAGCCGCAGTAGTTCACGCTAGTTACTTCAAGACTGTATTGTGGCAATGCACTCTATGTGGGGCTTCCCTCTGAGTGCAGTTAGTGTAGAATACATCAGCACAACTGCTGACAGGAGTGAGGCCTTGCCTGCAGGGCCAAATCAAGGTGTTACTTGTAGCATCGAAAGCCCTTAACAACTTGGGACCAGCATACCTGCAAGATCACCTAACCTATATATTGTTAGAATTGCTGCTCCGTGATTGCAGTCATGGGATTGCTGTCTATCACATGACGGTGTATGTTTTGACTCCACAGAGTGGGAAGTGACGGAGACAGGATGTTTGTGTTACTGTGTTCCATGAAGTGGGACTATCGTCCTTTGTTCTTTCTCTTTGCTTTCTGATGCTAGAGAGAGAGAGGGAGCCATGTTGCAGTTCTCTGTGTGTGTCTATATGTCAATAAAGTAGATTAGCCAAAATGCTGAGTTGCTGAGGGCTGTTACGCAAGCTGCGCAAACTCTGCGGATCCCTAAATGTACTGATGTCTGTTGGCATCGGTCGCTGTGATGTTCAGGCAGAAGGAAGCTTTTGAAGCTCCCGAACGATCGACCAGGAGGGAGAGAACATGTCATTTGTGCCTGTGTCTCTGCCAGGGTCCTACTCGAGTGTAGGCTGAGCTCCTGACACATGCGCCCACTTGACTGCTTTGATAGGCAGAACTGACACTGCTACCTGTTTCCACATTTGTAAGAACTCGATCGTTTCGTGTGGCACTTTGGAACTCCCTGCTTATTGAGATCAAGCAAGAGCCTACACCGTAATAAATAAATTAATAATAATAATAATAATAATAATAATAATAATAATAATAATAATAATTTATTTATACCCCATCCATCTGGCTGGGCTTCCCCAGCCCCTCTGGGCGGCTTCCAAAAAAATATTAAAATACTGTAATACATCAAACATTAAAAGCTTCCCTAAACAGGGCTGCCTTCAGATGTCTTCTAAAAGTCTGGTAGTTGTTGTTCTCTTTGACATCTGATGGGAGGGCGTGCCAAAGGGCAGGTGCCACTACCGAGAAGGCCCTCTGCCTGGTTCCCTGTAACTTAGCTTCTCGCAGTGAGGGAACTGCCAGAAGGCCCTCGGTGCTGGACCTCCGTGTCCGGGTAGAACAATGGGGGTGGAGACGCTCTTTTTGGCGCCAGATAAAAACATTCCTGCTTAGACAAGCTTACCCAGGTGCTTAGAAAGTCGAGGCAATCTGCTTTCGTATTTTAACTTTGGTGTGTTTTAAAGCAGGGTTGTAAATCTTTCTTGATTTTCCTGTTTTATCTTTTGTAAACCGTTTTGAGGTTGTTCTTTTTTAAAACAACAACAACCACCACCAAGCAGTGTATAAATTATACGAAATAAATAAATTACAATGGAAACAAGCAAAGGAAAAATGCAGGGAAGTGGGGAGCAGGGGAGAGACTGAATTTCACGGTGCCATAAAGTAAAGAATACCTGGGAGGTCAATATTCAGATGTGATCCCTTAAGTAGGAATTTTGCATTTATTCTGTTGCATTTATTCTGTTGTCACTATCTACTAGTCAGTGAAGCAGCACCGAGGATCTCAAAACTGAACATGATGAATCAATGCACCATAACATCAAGCTTCAGCACCCGGTAAACTGACAATTTACCTCTTTGTTTTCAAAGCTCTCCACGGCGTATTTGCTGTTAACCACTATATATCTGTCTTTCCATTTCTTCACGTCTTCAGCAAAATGTGACACTTCTCCTTCATAAAAGACCATGCTGGAGTCTGCAGGGGGCTATAGAAAAGACAAGTTACTGAGAAATAGAAATGGCTTCTTTCTGCTTCTTCGTTTGTAAAAAGAAAGGGGTGTGTTTTTTCATTGGGGGGGCGTGTCCAAAACCTAACTAGAATATGTTAGAATAGAAACTGAAAGCTTCTGGCCTATAGCTTCTGGTGTTTGGGAGCTGGCGTTGACAGCACAGTTCGAAGTTACACTGGCTAGCGAAATGTTTGCTTGAACTCTGCATGTCTTTGGTGTACAAGCCCATCTATAGTTCTGTTTTAAGCTGTTGCTTTAGTTTAGTTGTTTTTTTTAAATTAGCTTTAAGGATGAAATATACTCTGAGTATATTTCATGCTCTTTATTGCAGCTTGTAAAACAGTGATTGAATTATGCCCCCAAGCCTCAGGCTTTTATATACATTATTTCCACAATGAGTCCCATCTGATTGGCCGATTCTGCTTCCTTCCTGGAGCCTGATTGGTCTTTTCCTACAGGCCAATCAGTTGTTGCTTTCTACGATCCTACCAGCCTAATAGGCTGATTAACTTCTTCCTGGAGCCTGATTGGTCTTCTCCTGCAAGCCAATCAGTTGTTGCATTCTAGGATCCTACTTGCCTATTGCTCTAGGATCCAAGGTTAGTAAATAACAAAGGATTTGTTCCAAGTTGCCTCAAATAGTGAAAATGTACTATTAAACATCTAATAAAACAAACAAACTTAAACGCACTCTGTACTTGCTCAGAGACACCATATCTCATTATCAGCCCCCAATCTGCGGCCTCAGCCTCTCTCAGTCCAGTTTCAAATTAAAGCCTGAGTTTCCAATTTAAAAACATCTCCAGGAGGTCTTTTAGCAAGGGTGATGGTGTTCTTTGCCCTCTATATAAAGCTGATAAATGGGAATAGGAAGGAAGGAGACGGACTGAATTACATAATTTTACACTGCAGCCTGCCTGCCTCCCCCTCACCACTCGCTACCCCTGATAAAGAGACCTTGTAGCTAAAAGTGTGTTGTGGCACTGAAAAATGTGTTGTGTGGCACTGAATACAGGGAACAGGACCACTGCCCTTTTTGTGGTTTTCATGGGATACTTGGGAAAGATAAAATGGGAAGAAAAGAGGGTAGGAAAGTTTTGCTAAATAAATAAACAAACAAACTTCATTTTGGGTGAGGACTTGCAACTTGTTAGAATTCCTGCTCCATGATTGCAGTTATGGGATTTTTGTCTATCACATGACGGTGTATGTTTTGACTCCACAAAGTGGGAAGTGACGGAGGCAGGATGTTTGTGTTACTGCGTTCCGTCAAGTGGGACTATTGGCCTTTGTTCTTTCTCTCTTTGCTGTCTGATGCTAGAGAGAGAGAGCGCCATGTTGCAGTACTCCATGTGTGTTTATATGAAAATAAAGTAGATTAGCCAAAATGCTGAGTTGCTGAGGTCTGTTACGCAAGCTGCACAAACTCTGCAGATCCCTAAGTGTGCTGATGTCTGTTGGCATCGGTCGCTGTGATGTTCGGGCAGAAGAAAGCTTTTGAAGCTCCCGAACAGTCAACCAGGAGGGAGAGAACATGCCAGTCAGGCATGTGTCTCTGCCAGGGTCCTACTTGAGTGTAGGACGAGCTCCTGACATTAACAGCTATTGTGGTTTGCCAAAACCAGGAAGTGCCAAGGAGAAGTGGCTCATGTGAGCAGGGGGTAAACAACCAACAACCTGCGATCAATAAAAGGGTTTCAGAATGCGTAGGGCGCATACAGCCAGTGAAATAGCAAACTCTTCTTGTAGTTACCTTTGTTTTTAAGAAATGGGACTGCAGGTCCCTGTTTTGTTCCAGCTCATTCTGGATGTTCTTGCAGAAGGACACTGCATATTGGCGTTTATAGTGCGGACTGAAGTTCTTGATCACAGCCTCCGTCTTTCCTGAAATGGAACATTAAAATTTATTATACATTCAGCAGCGCGCTCGCTCTCTTTTTCCAGGCTTCACAACTGTGAAGCTCTCAAAACTGCATTTAATACCACACTCTGCAAAAGACCTACATGATGGCATGTACTGGGTGATGTTGCAAGACGAGGGAAGTTTCTAACCGACACCTTTGAAACAACAAAAACATTACCTGAACTAATAGCCTTTTGTTATATCTGACAAAGCACTGTTTCTAGTCCTTCCTGAAAAGCTTAGTGAGATAGGATCTTCTAAAGCAGTGTTTCCCAACCTTGTGCCTCCAGCTGTTTCTGAACTACAACTCCCATCATCCCTGACTAGCAAGATCAGTGGCAAGGGATGATGGGAATTGTAGTCCAAAAACAGCTGGAGGCACAAGGTTGGGAAACACTGTTCTAAAGAGACCTCTCTGTTCTTGTTCCAGCATTTCTGATGGGCTGCGGCAACATATAAAGTCCTGAAGCACAGCATTTTAACATACTTGAGTCCAGATTGCGAGTCTCGTTCCAATAAGTTTCCCTTAAAACTCTCAAAGAAGTCTTTATTTGTCTCTTGGCCACCATCTCAGGGCCTTCTTCTTCTAGAGTGGTGAATCCAGATTATCTAAATTCACCAAAAGGTCGGTTCAAACATGGGTCTCATTTTAATGGGCTGCATGCAGTGAGGTGTGGGGATGACGTTTTTGCTTAGCTACATAAATAGTGTTGTACATGAGACCTAAAGCCACTTCTGGCATTTTGGTACTGGCTAAGAGAGGACAAACAGCATGTTACAAACATAATGTGTAATATGAAGCTCTGAATTAATTATATTATTATTATTATTAAATGAAAAATAAGCTTGAGGGTCTGCACTTTTGAGCACATGAGCTACAAGGGGGAAAGGGGCACTTAACTCTTTTCCTGCAATACGTTTTTCAACGTTGCCATCTCCAAAGCTGCTGCTCCATTCATTCATTCATTCATTCATTCATTCATTTTACTTGTATAACACTCTTCATAAAAATAAATAAACCATAGGTAAAGGTAAAGGGACCCCTGACCATTAGGTCCAGTCGTGACAGACTCTGGGGTTGCGGCACTCATCTCACTTTATTGGCCAAGGGAGCCAGTGTACAGCTTCCGGGTCATGTGGCCAGCATGACTAAGCCACTTCTGGCAAACCAGAGCAGTGCACGGAAACACCATTTACCTTCCCGCTGGAGGTAATTTATCTACTTGCACTTTGACGTGCTTTCGGACTGCTAGGTTGGCAGGAGCAGGGAGCAACGGGAGCTCACCTCGTCGCAGGGATTTGAACCGCCGACCTTCTGTCCTAGGCTCTGTGGTTTAACCCACAGCGCCACCCGTGTCCCTCCAAAATAAACCATAGAGAATATAAAATGCAGTTGTACCTCGGAAGTCGAATGGAATCTGTTCCGGAAGTCCGTTCGACTTCCAAAATATTCGACAACCAAGGCGTGGCTTCTGATTGGCTGCAGGGAGCTACTGCAGCCAATCAGAGCCGTGGAAGTCACGTCAGATGTTTGGGTTCCAATGAATGTTCGCAAACTGGAACACTCACTTCCGGGTTTGCGGTGTTTGGGAGCCAAAACGTTCGACTGGCAAGGCGTTTGGGATCCAAGGTACGACCAATAAAACAATCACGTTAACTTTCCAAGAAACACATCAGTTACCCAAGAAATTCAACAATTCTTAAGAACATAGAACACAGCCCTACCTAGAGAACCTGGGGTGTTCTGTACGTAAGGCAGAAGCTCTACTACCATTGAGCTATGGTTTTTCCCACTGTTGTCCTGTTTTCACTGAAATTGTACAAGGGTAACAACTGCAACCTAGCAGTTCGAAAGCACAAAGTGCAAGTAGATAAATAGGTACCACTCCAGCGGGAAGGTAAATGGCGTTTCCGTGTGCTGCTCTGGTTCGTCACGCTGGCCACATGACCCGGAAGCTGTACACCGGCTCCCTCGGCCAATAAAGCAAGATGAGCACCACAACCCCAGAGTCGGTCACGACTGGACCTAATGGTCAGGGGTCCCTTTACCTTTAACCGCTGCACATATGGAGCCTAAGTCACAGGGGAAACCAATTTCAGGAGGCATATCCGAGTGGGGAAATGGCGGGTCGAGAACAGCATTCATCCAGTCATTCGTTGACTTCTATCCTGCCTTTTTTCACAAGGTGAATTCAAAACAGCTAACAGAATAAAACACCATATGGAGCATAAAACACATCCAATATAAAACTACCCAAAAAAATCCTAAAGGTCTCACCCACCCACACAGACACCATTCATGGAGGTAACATCGCAAAAGTTAACAAAGACAAGGAAACAATTAAAAGCCATCTGGAACAGCCGTGGCTTTGCCAGATTATCTGAAAGAGTAAACTATCAAAGGGTTAAATACACTTTCTCCCCTGCTGCTGCTCCCGTTAAAATCCAGAGGCTGATTTGGGGGAGGGGGGGAGCACAATTAAGATTTCACCACACACATTTGCAAGTAGCATGTTTCTTCCAGAGTTTGTATCAAGGAGTTCTTACATCAGATAATTCACTTTTGCCATGAGCTGACAGGAAGTAAAAAGGGAAAGGGAATGGACCCCTGACCGTTAGGTCCAGTCGCGAACAACTCTGGGGTTGCGGTGCTCATCTCGCTTTACTGGCCGAGGGAGCTGGCGTTTGTCTGCAAACAGTTTTTCCGGGTCATGTGACCAGCATGACTAAGCCGCTTCTGGCGAACCAGAGCAGCGCACAGAAACGCCGTTTACCTTCCCGCCGGAGCGGTACCTATTGATCTACTTGCACTGGTGTGCTTTCAAACTGCTACGTTGGCAGGAGCTGGGACAGAGCAACGAGAGCTCTCTCCATTGCGGGGATTCGAACCGCCGACCTTCCGATCGGTAAGCTCGGGCGCCAGGGAATCTAGAAGACTGCAAAAATCTACCTTACAGAATTGTGAAGGGTTGTTCAGGGACCGTAAATTGCCACATAAAATGCTACACACAATTTCTATTTACAAGTAATCATTCGTATTAATAAATATTTCTGTGCAATCAGAGGGTAAAATTTTAGAGGTAACATTTTGGGATTTTATTAGCAAGTTCTCCACAGTTTCTGAAAGCCACACGCACAAACCAATAATATCCATGCAATATTCTATATTCTAAAACTTTGAAGGTGCTCAGTTTGTTAATACAGTTGCCCCTCTCACCCAAACTCCTCCATAGGTTCTCTCGCTTGCACACATTTGTTAGCCCTTTCCATCAGCCTTCTGAAAGAGTTCTCAGCCTTTTTACATATGGAAAACATGAAGCTGCATAGTTTATTGGGATTTTTTTAAAAAAAGAGACATTACTACATCTGGCCGCTGTTTACAGTATTTCTTCCTTGCAGCTGTTTCAGATTGTTTAAACACTTCCATTGTGCTCCCTCTCCCCTTGTTATTTGGGTAGGGTCCACATCCTTGCATTTTACGGCAGAGATAATTGAAGGTCTCAAATACATTCGCAGTGCTTTCTGCATCTCGAGTCTCTCTCTCCCTATCTGTGGCTCAGCGGTAGGAAAATATCCCCATCTGTTATTGGTCGCAGGCCATTCCTATGGTAACCTCAGAATTTTAGCACATGGGAAAGTAGAATGATTGAATGAATGCATTTTCATTTATCCGTCTTTTTAGTAGCCTTATAAGGAGCTCTTTACTATTAGCAATTATTCATTATTACAGTGGTACCTCGGGTTACATACGCTTCAGGTTACATGCACTTCAGGTTACAGACTCCGCTAACCCAAAAATAGTGCTTCAGGTTAAGAACTGTGCTTCAGCATGAAAACAAAAATCATTACAATTTGGAAGACAATTGGAGTTTTTTATTGGATTGGATTTGATATGTTAATTGGATGTTCTTATTGGAAAATTAATAAACGCTTTTAAAAAAGAGAACAGAAATTGTGCTCTGGCAGCGCGGCGGCAGCAGGAGGCCCCATTAGCTAAAGTGGTGCTTCAGGCTAAGAACAGTTTCAGGTTAAGTACGGACCTCCGGAACAAATTAAGTACTTAAACCGAGGTACCACTGTACTGTTGTTGCTTTCCCCCCCACCTTCCAACAAGAAGCTCCATTAGGATTGGCTTGGCTTTGCCACAATGGGCAATACATTGTTAGTCCACTTAAGACAAGGAGATTTTAGGCAGCATAATGTTTTCGCCTTCCATTCTGTAAAACAGGCCTCAAGCCACTCTGAATCTCATTTCCACGCTTTGTGTTTGTCTTTTCCTGAGCGGTGGGAAGTCCAGAGCAGCCGCTATGGTTTCCTTTGGGGCAGAGAACACTTGGGAAATTTATGATCTTTGCAATCATCTCGTTTATTCCCAAATGTGCAGGAAGCGATGGCAGAAGGGATTTGCAGGCAGGCAGGCGGTCTCAAAGCAACGCGAGTCCAACACTGTGAAATTCTAAACAAACATCCCTGCTGCCATACTAAATATGCTTCTTTGTGAACAAATTTCCCTCCCACACTGCAGGTGAATGTCTTTCGAGACACATTTCAAGGGGGCTTTAGATAAAAATATTAGACAGGTTGCTCAATCGCCAAATATCTATCATTCACCATCAGCAACCAGGTCATAGAAAAAACTTGAGAAAGGGCCATGTCTCTCTGCAGAACAAAGCAGTTTACAACAGATAAAACAGATAAAATCAATAAAAATGTACAACCCTACTTTAAACCATGAGTAAAGTACTGATCAAACCTATCCATTCTTAAGCAAATCAGCCCTGAGTGCTCACTGGAAGGACAGATCCTGAAGCTGAGGCTCCAATACTTTGGCCACCTCATGAGAAGAGAAGACTCCCTGGAAAAGACCCTAATGTTGGGAAATATTGAAGGCACAAAGAGAAGGGGACGACAGAGGACGAGATGGTTGGACTAAGCGACTAAACAACAACAAAAAATCTGTTTTAGCCACACTCAGTCAAATCAAATCTTGAGAGTCCCATGGACTGCAAAGAAGATCAAACCTATCCATTCTGAAGGAAATCAGCCCTGAGTGCTCAAGGACAAGATGGTTGGACAGTGTTCTTGAAGCTACCAGCATGAGTCTGACTAAACTGCGGGAGGCAGTGGAAGACAGAAGTGCCTGGCGTGCTCTGGTCCAGGAGGTCATGAAGAGTCGGAGACGACTAAACGACTAAACAACAACAAAAAGTACTGCAGGAAAGTGATCCTGTCAGATTGTGGAAGGATGGGGTAAGGAAGAAGCAATCAAGAGTTTCCCTTGCAAATGAGCAAGCCTGGCCTGAAAGCTTGGACAGGGGTCAGGGAATACCATGTTATCCATCTGGTCATCTGTAGTTAGGACACTCTGTCACTTCCTGCTCTGGCTAAAACTGGATGATGGCACACGGGCCAAATTCCTCCTTGATATGTATCCTTCAATTTTGAGGACTGGAATTATATGTTGCGTTCAACCAACACCGATGAGCCACACCAAAGGGAGGAGACAGCATGTACAATAATAATGCCTCTCTGCGCATTGGGAATGTGTTCCAAGGCATGAAGTCCTTTCCCAGTGAGAAAAGTAAAGGATTTGCAGCCCATGAAAGTATTTATTAAACCAAAGTGACTTTGCAAAATAATATGGCCCAGTTTACTAATTCTTGCTCATGCTTTGTTTTTCCTTCAGATTTCCAAAAACTTGACAAACGAGCTTCCTCCTTATCCCATTTCCAAATTTAGTCCTGATTCTTTGGTATGGATGTTAAGAGTTGTTTGAGGTGAAGCTAAGCCAAGTTTTTCCATTAGTCTGCTTGGCTGGATAGATTGGAGCTAGCCTGGGGAAGGAAAAGCAACGCCAAGAGCTCCAGGAGGCGAAAATCTCTTCTGGAGGAACGATGGCCAGAGTCCAAGGGGGAAGAGCCATGGCTCCATGGCAGAACACATGATTTGCATGAATAAAAGTTTCAGGCTCAATCTTCAGCATCCCTCAATTGGGTTGGGAAATGACTGTCTGAAATGGGCTCTCCAGGACTTGTTTCCTTTATGAATAATTATTAAGCTTTTTCTAATTATAATTTAAATATCCACAAAGTCTCCTGCAGACATTAATCGAAACAAGTCCAGGTATGTATTTGAGGGCACTGTTTTGTGAAGTATTCTCTGCATTTTCCCCATGCTTTTTGAAACTCTTGTCTAGAGTGATCTCTAATTGCCTCTGTTAATCTAGCCAGTTCAATATACTTTACGAGTTTATCTCGACATTCCTTTTTTGTTGGCACAGTTTCTTTTTTCCAGTTTTTAGCAATTAGGATCCTTGCCGCTCCTGTGGCATAGAGGAATATTTTCTGATCTTCGCTTGTTATACCTATGTCCATTATCCCTACTAGAAAAGCTTCCGTATTTTTCATAAAGTTATACTTAAACATTTTTTTAAGCTCGGCATATACTGTGTTCCAGAAGCTTTTGACTTTTTCACAGGTCCACCAAACATGTATAAGTGTCCCCTCTGTTTTACCACACCTCCAGCACAGATTTGTTTTTGTCTTATACATTTTAGCTATTTTGGTAGCTGTTAAAGTAAAGGTACCCCTGCCCATCAGGGCCAGTCATGACCGACTCTAGGGTTGCGCGCTCATCTCACTCAAGAGGCCGGGAGCCGGCGCTGTCCGAAGACACTTCCGTGTCACGTGGCCAGCATGACGCAGCTGCATCTGGCGAGCCAGCACCAGCGCCGCACACGGAAACGCCGTTTACCTTCCCGCTAGAAAGCGGTCCCTATTTATCTACTTGCACTTAGGGGTGCTTTCAAACTGCTAGGTGGGCAGGAGCTGGGACCGAACGACGGGAGCTCACCCCGCCGCGGGGATTTGAACCACTGACCTTTCGATCAGCAAGTCCTAGGCTCTGTGGTTTAACCCACAGCGCCACCCCCATAGGTGTTAAGCACCATCTATAAAACATCTTGATTAGGTTTTCCCTCAATACTTCACAGTATTTAAATACACCCACAAACACCTCACCAGAGATGAAAAAGCAGCTCTAAAAACAGCCACAACAACTGGCTCATTTGTGATGGCTGAAAGCATGCGATACACCCATCAATGCAAGATGCACATGAGCAGAAAATCCCATGGGTAGGATTAAATATTCATCGCTTTATTAATAGTTCAGATGATTTGGTCCAGTGGTGATATTCTTAACTGAGTTTTTTCCTTCCTCCAAACCAGGCATAGGCAAACTCGGCCCTTCTGATGATTAGGGACTACAATTCCCATCATCCCTGACCACTGGTCCTGTTAGCTGGGGATCATGGGAATTGTAGTCCCAAAACATCTGGAGGGCCGAGTTTGCCTATGCCTGCTCCGAACACACACAAATATTGGTCTCCCCTATCGCATGTGCAGAACAGTGTATTGCCGTACTTGGCTGAGGTTTTTACAGCCTTCCTTCTCTTTATTCTGATTTGTCAGCCTCTTCCACCTTGCTCCTTAAAACCAAAAACAAATAAAACATGGCTGAGTCATGAGTCACATGGGCTGATTGCTTGCCTCAATCATCAACAATACAAAACTGGGGCAGTTGCTGAATTCATGGAATTCTTCCCCCTCCCTGAGCGATTTCATTCCCTGTGGGATGAAAGCATGAATAAAGTTGCCAGTTTCTTTTCTGCTTTGACTCCCCAGTCTTTAACAGCAGCCGGACACGGGAAACAGTCAAAGCTTCTTCTCTCACTTTGATCTCTTCCTCTGGTACCTCCATTGGTTAAAGAGGAGTACAAAGCAAAAACCACAATCCCATCAATACCGCCATTTTTTTAATATATATATTTTTGCTGCTGCTCTAATAGTTGTAGTTTGGAAAATGGCTGGGGCGTGTGTGTACTTGCTTCACGTGGCTGAACAGCTACAACTTGAAATTCTAGACAGACTCATTTTCTGCCATTTATTTCAAAATGTACACTGTGCCTCATTTTCACAAGTGTCAACGGTATGTCCCTATTTCCTAGCAAAAACGTGAAGTCATACAGGCGGCGGCAGGGGGTGTGGAGAGCTGCCCACCACTGCCGTCAGCAAACAGCATTGTAAGATTTTGGCTTCTTGTAAATCTGTTCTTGGGAGAAAAGCAATGACCAACCTAGACAGCATCTTAAAAAGCAGAGACATCACCTTGCCAACAAAGGTCCGTATAGTTAAAGCCATGGTTTTCCCAGTAGTGATGTATGGAAGGGAGAGCTGGACCATAAAGAAGGCTGATTGCCGAAGAATTGATGCTTTTGAATTATGGTGCTGGAGGAGACTCTTGAGAGTCCCATGGACTGCAAGAAGATCAAACCTATCCATTCTGAAAGGAAATCAGCCCTGAGTGCTCACTGGAAGGACAGATCCTGAAGCTGAGGCTCCAATACTTTGGCCACCTCATGAGAAGAGAAGACTCCCTGGAAAAGACCTTGATGTTGGGAAAGATGGAGGGCACAAGGAGAAGGGGACGACAGAGGACGAGATGGTTGGACAGTGTTCTCGAAGCTACCAGCATGAGTTTGACCAAACTGCGGGAGGCAGTGGAAGACAGGAGTGCCTGTTGTGCTCTGGTCCATGGGGTCACGAAGAGTCGGACACGACTAAGCAACTAAACAACAACAACAAATCTGTTTTATCCACGCTCAGTCAAATCTATTCAGATTAAATCTATATGAGAGCAATCAGCAGCCTTGTATAATAGGAGAACCAAGCAGATAAGATTCCACAGGCTAAGAGCCTTTTGGCTTTTACTAAAAGCTCAAACCTTTGTCCTGGGTACTGGAAGGAAGGGGAGATCTCCTCTTCTAAGAACTTCATTGGGAGTCCCAAGTGAAACAGCATTTCCGGCTAGACACTTTTGCGCTCACCCTCACCCCCGTATATACTGTAGTGGCCTCTACGACATAACTTGCTGGCTGCTTTTGCAGACGACAACAAGCCATACTTTTATCTGGAATGAGCCATGTGCTTGTGAATGCTTCAAGCTCACTTCCGCTTTGCTCCTCCAACAACATGGAAAAAAACCAACGAGGAGGCAGGCGCCTTAGTTTGTTGCTTCCTAACAAGCCACCTGGGACGCAGGTGGCGCGGTGGGTTAAAGCCTCAGCGCCTAGGACTTGCCGATCGAAAGGTTGGCGGTTCGAATCCCTGCGGCGGGGTGCGCTCCCGCTGCTCGGTCCCAGCGCCTGCCAACCTAGCAGTTCGAAAGCACCTCCGGGTGCAAGTAGATAAATAGGGACCGCTTACCAGCGGGAAGGTAAACGGCGTTTCCGTGTGCAGCTCTGGCTCGCCAGAGCAGCGATGTCACGCTGGCCACGTGACCCGGAAGTGTCTCCGGACAGCGCTGGCCCCTGGCCTCTTGAGTGAGATGGGCGCACAACCCCAGAGTCTGGCAAGACTGGCCCGTACGGGCAGGGGTACCTTTACCTTTACCTTTAACAAGCCACAACCTGTAAGTGAATAACAAACCATTGCTTACGGCTGGCTAGAAGTCATGGCTTGTTGGGGACAAACAACCCATAATCTGTACTTCAGATGTAACCCGATTCTAAGGCTTTCTGATTTGTTGATCATGATAATTTTCTTAATTTTTGGTTCCACACTATCCCATGAATGCCAGTGGAAGTGGGAGTCATGGGGCAATATCCATTAACACACTGCTTGCTCTAAAATCTACATAAACCATGGAAAGTCAGAAAGTCTGGCTGACCATCACATGTGAGCGCTGCCTCTCTCTTATCACTACTGGGCCTTTGCTGTGGTTTGCTTCTGAATACTTCCACCCATGTGGAAAATCCATCAGGATAATGAAAGCCAAGTCCAAATTTTATTCTTTTCCAGTGCTCAACGAAATCCAACAGCTTCTCTGAAAGTGCTGCCACAAAAGGTTCTGAAAGCAAAGCTATTCGGTTTCCTCTTCCAACAATGTGAAGTTAAGTATGAACACACAGCAGCCCCATAGAGGTCTAGCATCTTTAATACAGTGGTACCTCGGGTTACATACACTTCAGGTTACATGCGCTTAAGGTTACAGACTCCGCTAACCCAGAAATAGTGCTTCAGGTTAAGAACTTTGCTTCAGGATGAGAACAGAAATCGTGCTCCGGCGGCACGGTGTCAGCAGGAGGCCCCATTAGCTAAAATGGTGCTTCAGGTTAAGAATAATTTCAGGTTAAGAACGGACCTCCGGAACGAATTAAGTACTTAACCTGAGGTACCACTGTGTGTGCCCTTATAAACGAAGGGTCCTACAAGTCTTGATTCGCTGTCAATGGGTAGATTTCAGATTCTTGCTGAGCTTCTAGCAAGGCGCTTCATTACTCTTTAAAATGACGTTCTAAATTAACTTGCTCTCCTCATCCCACACTTACTCACTAGGGCGTCACAGAATGCGAGTCCGCATACAATCTCATCACCCTGCACACAATCACAACTCACGCTGCATTCAATCTCATCACCCTTTCATTTTTGTTATGCGTGCTAGACTGGAAACTCCCCAGCCTTAGGAATGTCCCACAAGGGTGAGAATCGCTGCTTTGCCCTGGGCAAAAAGCCAAGCCAAGTTTTCGCTATAATTAGAGAACAAGTCTTGCAGACATGGTTTAAGTGAAAATAGACCAAAATTGGTCGGACTCCAAGCCTACGCACTCCTTTCCAAGTCAAGAGCAAAGTTACAGTCTTTAGAAGCGCATGAATGCCGCTCCAAGAACCAAGACCAAAAGGGCGAAGGGGTTCCCTGGATGACTAGGCAAGTAGTAAACAAGCACCATATGGGACACATTCACACGTGGTGCCAAGATGTGTTTCAGTGCTCCATGGAATGAGCCCAAGCAAAGGATCAGGTTTGTATATTTCCCCCTCATTCTATATCATCAGGAGAAAGTCTCTGGCATGGTTTCACTTTTACTTAACCCTAGCTTAGTGTTTGCATTGAAACCAAGGATTCTGGTTCAAAACAAACTCTGGTTAGTTTAATAAACCAGCTTCCTAACCTATGGTTTGAGGTTGGTTTGTGATGAGCAGATGCTACACACACACAGCTTTATTGAGGTCTATGGACCCAAAATACACAGTACAGTGGTACCTCGGGTTAAGTACTTAATTCGTTCCAGAGGTCCGTTCTTAACCTGAAACTGTTCTTAACCGGAAGCACCACTTTAGCTAATGGGGCCTCCCGCTGCCACCGAAGCACGATTTCTGTTCTCATCCTGAAGCAAAGTTCTTAACCCGAGGTAATATTTCTGGGTTAGCGGAGTCTGTAACCTGAAGCGTATGTAACCTGAAGCGTATGTAACCCGAGGTACCACTGTACAGTCGTACCTTGGAAATCGAACAGAATCCATTCCAAAATTCCGTTTTTCTTCAGGCTTTTTGGGAAAAGAATACTTAATTTTTTTTTTAAGTTCGTTGTAAATCAGTTCCCAAAAGCCTTTTACTTTACTGCATGTCCACCACATTTCTGGTACGAAAACTTTCAGGATATTAGCTGGAAGCCACAGCCCATGCATAGATTGCTAATTATGCCATGTGACTGTCCTGTTGTGAGGATGCAAATCAGGGATGCGGGTGGTGCTGTTCTAAACCACTGAGCCTCTTGGGCTTGCCAATCAGAAGGTCAGCGGTTCAAATCCCCGCGATGGGGTGAGCTCCCATAGCTCTGTCCCAGCTCTGCCAATCTAGCGGTTCAAAAGCACGCCAGTGCAAGTAGATAAATAGGCACAGCAGCAGCAACAGGAAGGTAAACGGCGTTTCCGTGCGCTCTGGTTTCTGTCACGGTGTCCCATTGCGCCAGAAGCAGTTTAGACATGCTGGCCGCATGACCCAGAAAGCTGTCTGTGGACAAACGCCGGCTCCCTCGGCCTGAAAGCGAGATGAGCGCCGCAACCCCATAGTCGCCTTTGGCTGGACTCAACCGTCCAGGGGTCCTTTACCTTTTTACCTATTGTAAGGTTGCAAATCAACTTGAAGGCCAGAGCACATGTGACCACCCTGATATTGTTAAATACACAAAGCATCCCGAAGGCACAATAAAAAGGATGTCCAGAGGGAACGTGGCTTAGACTGGATTTCTCATTCTTTTGTGTTGTCTGTAAACCTCTCACATGCGTGCAAAAAACAAAAAAACCCTGTACAGTAGTACAGAATCTAGATGCAATCTGGCCGGCCATTGAAAGAACACGTTGTGGGACCAGAGTCCAGGAGGACTCTTCTTATGTAATACTCCTATGTTTGAACTTCCCTTTTAAGAGACTGAGCCAAGACGACACTCCTTTCAATGTCAAGGCCTCTCCAGATGGATTCTCCCCATCTGATTTCGTCTGAATGAATCGGACAGTGCCAAATTCCTCCTCTCCACTACAGCTCCTTATGCATGCAAAATCCATCTCAGGCCATCTGTATCTCCTTGTCTTATGGAAGAAAGGTTGGTCACCTATTTGCCAAATAACGAGAGTTGCGCACACAGGGGAGAATTGCATAAATATAGTTCTGGAACAGCAACAACAGCACAGCTTCAGCTGGAGCAAAGGGAGCCAACTAAACAACAGCAAATTTGGCTCCGCTGCCATGCTTTTTTTGTTTTAAAAAAGGCACGTAAAGTCAAAGCACAGTAAAGAAAAGAAACTATGAAACACGCCGAGACAGAAACTAGCTGGGGAAAGGGAAGGCAGGAGGCAAAAAAGTACAGTGCAGGCGGCCCACCTGGTTTTTGAACACTTGAGATTGTTCAATAACCCTTACAATTTGCGGTTTTTTCCGCTGAACTCCCGTTTGTTGGTTCCTGAGCCTGTACCACCATTCCTAGATACTTGTAGTTTGTGACTTGTTCTAATTTATGGCCTTGGAGTTCCCAGCTTCTAAGCTTTGGTTTTTTCCCCAAAAGCGAGTATCTTGGTTTTTTGATAGTTGATTTTGAGACATTCAGATTCACAGTATGCTGCGAGCTTTCTTAGTGCTCTTTTGAGTCCAATGGGGGTTCTGGATAGAATTACTGCATCATCGGCATAAAGCAGGACCGAAATATGCCGATTTGCAAGATTCGGTGGGTGAGTCATTGAGTGCAGATACGAAGTTATTTAGACAGAAATTAAATAGTAGAGGGGCCAATAGGCACCCTTGCCAGACTCCCCTGAAGGTTTTAATAGGGTCCATTAGGTGTTCTAGGCAGCTGCACCTAAGAGCCGTGTTGTTCAATAACCCTTAAACTTTTCATTAAGGAAATAGAGAAGGACACATGGCGCATCAGTGGCAGAGCACATGTCTTGAAAATATTAAGTTCGGCTCCTGGCGTCACTAATTCAAGAATTCAGTTTTCCCAGGAGAAAGACCTCAGCTCTACCCACGAGTTTTTACTGAGTAGCAGTCAGAAAAGAGGAATACGTGAATGTTAGAAGGATGTTGGAATGAAGTTATGTGGTTTTAGCAGAAATGTTATAAAGGATTAGGAAAAAACAGACTGTTAATTGGTGAAAGGAGGGAAAGTAAAGTTACATTATATTAAGATAAATTACAGGACAAAAATTGGAAAAGATGGAAAGGATTTGCTGAAATAGTTAACCGAACTAGAAAACAAAAAAGGGAGGTGTGAGGAGGTCAAGGAAACAAGCAAATGTAAGATAAGTTATGGGAAGATTCGCTGTGTTTTTTAATGGATTTTATTTTTCTGTTTTCTTCTTTTTCTTCTTTCTTTCTTTTTTTTTCTTTCTTATTGTGATGTGTTGTTTTGTTTTTGTTTAATATGGTGTTTTTACTTTTTCTTTTTGTAACATTTAAAACTTTAATAAATATTATGTTTTTAAAAAAAGAAAAGAGGAATACGATACAGTGGTACCTTGGGTTACGTACGCTTCAGGTTACAGACCTGAAACAGTACCTCAGGTTAAGAACTTTGCTTCAGGATGAGAACAGAAATCGTGCGGCGGCAGTGGGAGGCCCCATTAGCTAAAGTGGTGCTTCAGGTTAAGGACAGTTTCAGGTTAAGAACGGACCTCCGGAACGAATGAAGTACTTAACCCGAGGTACCACTGTATATGGGATGTTGAACAGGGAAGTTCAGCTGGAGAGCAGCGTGTAGGAAATAAAACTCTGTAAATCCCTTTGTCATCCAGATTGGAATAAATCTGTTTATGTTCAGAACACTGTTTCCAGAGCAAATAATGTTTGCCACAACAAAGATCTTAGCACCAGGCCAGTTTAGTTCTATTGAGTTTCCTTCCTGTTTTTCTCAGATGCTCTTTGTGGTACAGTGGTTTTAGCAGGGCAGTAGTTGTGGCGGTATTGCCACAACAGTGCTTCCTAAAGTGGGGGGTGTGAGTGACACTCAGCTACAGTGGACGGAAGGAAGGCTGTTAGTCATACTGAAAAATATTTTATGGAACTGCCCCTAATTTGCACACCATTGTCCCCTGTGCATACCCTATACACATGCCATGTGCATAATACAATTTAAAACATCCCCGTGCACGATGGGAATGGCAAATTGCTAGGGGCTGAGCCCTTTCCCCTTATAAGAGCACTTAGGAACAGTTAACTTTTAAGGGACAGTTCAAACATGCCAAGTCATCACCTGATGCCTACAGCATCAAATGATGGTTTATGACTTTAAAAATGTAAGCAGAAGTCCTATGTCAGGGTCAGTTCTAGGATTAAAATGAGAGTCTCTTAGGTCGCTGCCTGAACTCACTGCATAACACAAGGCTAGGCAGCCTATGGTGCTTCAGATATTGTCATATTACAGTTACGGTACAGTGGTACCTTGGTTGTCAAACGCCTTGATTCTCAAACTCCAAAACCCAAAAGTAATTGTTCCGGTTTTCAAACGTTTTTCAGAAGCCGAACATCTGATGCGGCTGTCAGCTCAGGTTTCCGGGGCACTTGCGCCAACCAGAAGCTGTGCCTTGGTTTCTGAACATTTCAGAAGTCAAATGGACTTCCAGAACTGATTAAGTTTGGCGCTTTTGTTTTTGCTATTTATCTTGCGTTTTTGAGGCTTTTTCGGTTAATTTGTTTTTGTGACTGTGTGGAACCCAGTTCAGCTACTGATTAATTGTGTGACTGTGGAAATGGATAAAAGCCCCTATTCCAAACAATGATGATCAACAGTGCAGGTAAGAAAAAAAATTAATTTTAACTTTTATCATCTACCATACTGTCTTATTTATTTTATAGTACAGTACATGGAACCCAGTTCAGCTACTGATGGATTGATTGTGTGACTGAAGTACATTGTTTATTGCTTTCATTTTATGGATCAATGGTCTCATTAGATAGTAAAATTTATGTTAACTTGCTGTTTTAGGGGTTGTTTTTAAAAGTCTGGAACGGAATAATTCACTTTGCATTACTTTCTATGGGAAACTGCACCTTGGTTTTGGAACGTTTTGGTTTTGGAACGGATTACGTTTGAGAAGCAAGGTACTACTATATTAGGGAGTTATAGTCTAACATCATTTGGCAGGCTGCAGGTTGTCCAAGGGATATGGGGAAGAAAATACAAGTGGGAACCTTTGGCCATAATTGGCTTTCCCAATTGGCTGGTAGCAGTGCTATTTCCCAGGCTCTCTAAAAATTCAATCTGTGAGTTTGGCGTACCCAGCAGGGAGCAAGTTGAATGGTTTTGGGGGCATGGAAGTTCACACCCAGGAAAAGGGTAGTTGGAGTTAAAAGGTAAAGGGACCCCTGACCATTAGGTCCAGTTGTGGCCAACTCTGGGGTTGCAGCACTCATCTCGCTTTATTGGCCAAGGGAGCCAGCGTACAGCTTCCGGGTCATGTGGCCAGCATGACTAAGCCGCTTCTGGCGAACCAGAGCAGCGCACAGAAACGCTGTTTACCTTCCCGCCGGAGCGGTACCTATTTATCTACTTGCACTTTGACGTGCTTTTGAATTGCTAGGTTGGCAGGAGCAGGTACCAAGCAACAGGAGCTCACCCCGTCGCGGGGATTCAAACCGCCAACCTTCTGATCGGCAAGTCCTAGGCTCTGTGGTTTAACCCACCGCACCACCTGCGTCCCAATGTTTACTCGGCAAATTCAGAGCCGAGTTTGAGGATAAGGTAGCCAAGAGAAAAGCACTGAGAAAGCTACAGCACATTCTGGCTCCCAGTGAGCCACCAAAAACCACAGGAGAAGCGATGTTTCATGAGATTTTTATTTTTTACTCAGTAATAATCATAAATAAATGAGAATAAAAATGTGCACCCCACCACTGAGACCATTCCATTGTAACTATCCAACCTCCCAAAATGTTGACACCTCTTGCGATGATTTGACCCCTTTCCATTTTAACAGTACAAATTCTACAAACACCCTCCATTTCTCCTCAAAATCATTGCTTCGGCATATTCCCCATCTTACCTTAATGACACATGTTAAATTACCATTAATAGCTACATCCCACAACTCTTTATACCATTCTTCCATTTTATATTCTGCTTCCCCCTTCCACTTCCCAGCTATCATAATTCGTGCAGCTGTCCATCAATTTGTGACCAAGTCCTTCATAGCCTGTGAACCTTCCACCCCATCGTAAATTGATAATAATTGCTACCTCTGGACTTTTGGTCAGCTTTAACCCAGTGATTTCTGTTATCTCCTTAAACACCCTTTGCCCCCCCCAAAAAAATACACCCCCACCACATGTGAACATAATTCCCTGTTTCCTGGCATCCCCTCCAACATAACACTGAATATTCCTTGTTTATTTGATTTGATCCGACTCGTTTCATGAGATTTTAAAAGTGTAACTACAACTTTGTACTTGTTTCAGGAGCTTTCAAGATGCTCAGAAAAAAACTCAAATTTGTAGTGTTCACCAAAAGACAACAATACTGAAATGCTAAAATCTATTATCAACAAGCCCGGGGCTAGATTTTAGTAAGCCTCAACCAACATAAATTTAAGATTATATTGCAAACTGCTCAGGGGGCCTAAATTGCCGCTCGCTCTCCCAAGTCATTTCCCCCCGAATTCTAGATCTCTATTTGGCATCAGAAAATATACTATAGGAAAAACATTTCTAATCGCCATAATGATAGTTTTAGACTTTTAACATTCCACAGTTATTGTAACAGGAAAATGGTCTTAGGCTAGCCGACAGCTGGAAAAGTAATTGGCTGATCCTAGGAGGAGAACTATATTGGTTTTACAGATGTCACCATTCTCCTCTTTCTAAGTGGATTAAATTGCTGATTGCAGATGGAACCTTAAGTTACAAAACTGGATTTTTCAACCTTAGCTAGCACTGGAAAGCTTTAAAGCACGGCAAAGTCACAATTTGGATCCAGCTCCATATTTTGTATAAAACCAAAGCCCATTTCAATCTAGCATTGCTTTACAGTGCTTTTTTTTTCTCCAACGGGGCCATAGCCCAGTGGCTCCTCACCTGTCTGCCCCACTTCCTAGCCATGCCAGAGTCTTTTGTCTGGACCAATGCCAGCGCTGGGAACTTCTTGCAAGGCACAGGTTGAGTGTTAAAGGAGACTGGGGAAAGAAATTACAGGTGGTGGTTAAAAATAGTCTGAGAAGCACATGGGGGTGGGAAGGGGAAAATATTAAGGACAAAACGTCCGCTGAGAGAAGAACATCGAAAGCACATTGCTTCTCCCAAAGAACCCCAAGAGCTACAATTCCCAAGATCCTTCGGACGGGATGCCTGCTTTAAATGTATGGTGCCTGGGCAGTCAGGGTACCTAGATCGGCAAATCCTACCTACAATCAGGAAGCTTAGCGACGACTCCAGAGTTGCTGTCTATATTTGGCTTCAGAAATGCCGAGCTACGGAACTCTTTCCCCCAAGGAAAACATCGTGGGAAAAGTATATCGCAATTTCCAGAGAGGGATTAGCTAATTACTGGCTTTATTAAGGGCCAGTTAATTATGCCATCTATTCTGTCTTCTCCCTCCGCCGTATTTTGGGACTGGTTCCGCCCCAGGACCAATGTTTGGCGAAAGGCGAGCCTCAGTCATTTCCACCTGCTTCAAGTAGGGCCTGGGAGCAGAATGCTTGAGAGCCGTTTCATTTCAGAGGAGCAGACCTTTGTGCCAAAAGTGGGATTTTGTTTAAAGGGAGGCATGCACAGCAAGAAGCACAGCAAGAATTTAAAAGCACAGCAAGAATGGACAGGAGGAGTTTTGCCGAACTCTCCTTCTACCCTGGTACCTGGCCCCAGAACTGTTTCTCTCCGTAAGATTTTCTTCTATTGGTGCTCTTATTTGTATTGGGAGGAAAGGCTCCCATTGGCACCAATCTGCTCTCAAGGATAGACCTTTGAAGAACTGCAACAGGAGAGGCAGGGATAAAACTCTCCCAGCTGCTGCAATCCCAATAATTATCGCACACACCCCAACCCTGTCTGCTGGCTGTTCACAATTTAAAAATGTGCACATTAAATCCATATATGCATTTGATAGGGCTGCCATACACTCAGAATTTCCCAGGTGAGCTGGGATTCCTCCATCAAAAATGGCGTCTGGGTGGAATTTTTGAAAATTGCTTGAAATGCCCATATTGGAAGTGTTGGGGTTTTTTTTTGGCAAATTTTCTTAAAAACAACCCTGGCAAAGCTCAACAACTTTTGTTTCCCCATTTTCACTTTTTGAATTATGCCAACCCTACATTTGACATGTCTGTTTTGGCTCCTGAGACCATTCAAGAAATTTTAAAGTCCAAACCTACAGACCTTCCAAAAGTACTGAATTTTTCACTCTATAGGACACACCCAACCATAGGACGCACCTTCTTTTAGAGGGGGAGAACAAGAAAAAAAATTCTCCCCCTCTCTGCTCAGCGCCCCTTCAGCAAAGCAGCAGGAGAAATGGAGTCCCTTCCATTTCTCCTCCCACTTCGCTGAAGGGGCGCTGCGCAGCTCTCCCTCTCTGCTGAAGCCAGGAGAATCTTGCTCTACCGGCTTCAGCAAAAAGGAACCCGAAGCCTTCGGAGTGCAGCGCGAGCTCCTGCTGCGCTCCGGAGACTTTGCGTTGCTTTCACTGAAGCCTGGAGAGTGAGAGGGGTCGGTGCGCACCGACCCCTCTCACTCTGGAGGCTTCAGAGAAAGCAACACAAAGCCTCCGGAGCGCAGAGGGAGTGCTCCCTCTGCGCTTCGGAGGCTTTGCATTGCTATCGCTAAAGCCAAGGAGCCTGCATTCGCTCCATAGGATGCAAACACATTTCCCCTTAATTTTTGGAGGGGAAAAAGTGTGTCCTATAGAGCAAAAATACAGTACATGCATGGACTAGGAAATGTGGTGTAACATTTCTAGGAACAAGCCCTGAACCTGTTTAAATTACTGGGTGAAGGAAGGACGTGGTAAGTCTTAAGCCGGTGGCAGAAAGCAGCAACTTTTTCATTTTAATGAAGAATGTTCCATACTGCACCACACAAAATGATTTAATGTGTGGCTGGCAAGGAAGGGGTGCTGTGAATATGCCACTGCCACGCCTCTCCCCAGTCCACACATGCCAGTGGCAACATTGCCCGGAGTCCAAGTCCACAGTAGCCCCCCACCCACCCAACCAACCACTTCTAGCCGCTTGGCAGCATCTTATTTCTGAGGAACAAAGAAAATGTCACAAGAGAAAGAATGGGGCTGCCAACTTCTTGTTTTCTTGCTCACGAGGCTGCTTCCGCAAAGGAGAATCAGAGGGTGGTCCACCAATTTTCCTACCCCCTGAAAATGTTCCCTCCTGGGCAGATTTTTATTTTCCCACTTGGGGTTGGTTCTGGAACTGGGCTAAGAAACGTGGATTTGTAAGAGACAGAATTGCTGAATGAGAAAGAACCCCTCTCCCCTACTCTCCTGTCCTCCCCTTTATTGTCCCCCCACCCCATCACCTTGCCTCTTGTATTGGCAAAATGGGATGGCCTCATTTGCTGAGATAATCTCTTCAGCTACCTGATTATATAGGATGCATTTTTATTTGCTTGCATTCCAGCCAATCTTACTGGAGAAGGCAAGGTTCAGCGGCACTTAAGATCCTTTAGAATCCTTGAAGATTTTAATCTGATTAACACTATTCCTTAGGGCACGGGTCCTCCGCTGCTCTTGCGTTAATGAAACTAACACCTGCTAGAGCCGACTCTTACAGGAAAAGCAGAATATTTCAGTTGACCACATTTCCTGTTGCAAAAATATCAGGCGTGCAATGTGGGGAGGGGTAAAAGCTTAATAACTCTCAAGCCGCAAGCTCTTACTCAAGTTACCACACAGAATTATAACACGCACAAGATATGCTTTGGAGTGTTTGTTTACACTGAGAAGCCCACTTGTATTCAAGTGCAACTTATGCGAGGATGAATTATGCTCGGTTTGGTGCAGCTTTCACGATAGAGCTTCACATTTTTCTTTCTGCCACCAGGCAACAAGTAACAGAAACAAAACAAAATGCATCATCAAGGACTCCACAGCATGGGTCAGTATAACCAAGACCACATAACACCGGTCTTGAAAGACTTACATTGGCTCCCAGTACGTTTCCGAGCACAATTCAAAGTGTTGGTGCTGACCTTTAAAGCCCTAAACGGCCTCAGCCCAGTATACCTGAAGGAGCTTCTCCACCCCCATCGTCCAGCCCAGACACTGATGTCCAGCTCCGAGGGCCTTCTGGCGGTTCCCTCGCTGCGAGAAGTGAGGTTACAGGGAATCAGACAGAGGGCCTTCTCGGTAGTGGCCCCCGCCCTGTGGAACGTCCTCCCATCAGATATCAAGGAAATAAACAACGATCTGAGTTTTAGAAGACATCTGAAGGCAGCCCTGTTTAGGGAAGCTTTTAATGTTTGATGTTTTATCATGTTTGTAATATTCTGTTGGGAGCCGACCAGAGTGGCTGGGGAAACCCAGCCAGATGGACGGGGTATACATTATAATTTATTTATTTGTTATCTCAGTGGGATGGTATTGATCCATCTATAATTGTTATGGCTGAAGATAGGCCATTTCTAGTGGCATCCCACTGTTGAAGCTGCTGAGAAGGTGTAATATTGCACCTTTCGTGCTGCCTGCAAATTCTGTGCTGCCAGGGCTCGCCCAATACGTTTTGTCACCAGAGGCGAACCACAAAATGGTACTCCCCTTCCCCGCCAGGGAAGAAGGGGCGAGTGAGATCTACATTGGGAACTGCTGCCCCTGTGTGGATCCTGCCACCCGAGGTGGCTGCCTCATCTTGCCTCATGGTTGTGCCGGCCCTGTATGCTGCTATTATGCTAGAATCCTATGCCAGAATTTTAGGTGCAGTGTACAGTACCAGTTTGGCAAAGCCATCTGATTTCTTTTAGCACCATCATCCTCAAAGTGAGACAGAAGAAAGGAAGGAGTGCTCCACATTTTGATGCAGGAAAGGGAATAAACTCTGTATCCTTTCCAATTCTCACTGCAGCATATTATGATTGGGCCAGGGGGACAGGAGGCTAGAGTACAGTGGTGCCTCGCAAGACGAAATTAATTCATTCCGCGAATCTTTTCGTCTAGCGAATTTTTCGTCTTGCGAAGCACGAAATCCCATAGGAATGCATTGAAAATCAATTAATGCGTTCCTATGGTCAAAAAAAGTCCAAACAAAGCCAAATTTGGTACAACAAGAGTTTATTAAGTGCTCTTTAAAGTCACACATACTGTAAAGAGCATTTCAAAATTCAAACCATGAATTTTTTTAAAAAAACAGCAGAGTGGCCCAATGGTCACAGAAAATCATAAAAATGCAGGGGGGAAAACACAAGCTTCCAGATTCTTGCAAACCCCTCCCCAACTGTTCCCCCAGCCACCCAGCACACAGAAATTCAAATCCAGAATTTTTTTAAAAAAACAGCAGAGTGGCCCAATGGTCACAAAAAAAAAAATCATTAAAATGCAGGAAAAAACCACACAAGCTTCCAGATTCTTGCAAACCCCTCCCCAACACCAAGTCCTTGAATTCCAAACAGCCCAATCCAAAATCCAAAACCCCCCAAAAAAGTTTTAAAAGCTTAACTTACCAAATGGCTGCAAAAGAAGTTTTGGAAAAGCTTCAAAAATCACCAAAGTCTTTAAAAACCTCAAAAAAGGCTACTATGTACACCTCGTTCTATGAGTTGCTCCTCGAAGTCAAGTCGCAACTGTATTAATGGTGTTAAGAAAAAGGAAACAAACTTGCAAGACGTTTTCGTCTTGCGAAGCAAGCCCATAGGGAAATTCGTCTTGCGAAGCAGCTCAAAAAACGGAAAACCCTTTCGTCTAGCAAGCTTTCCGTCTTGCGAGGCATTCGTCTTGCGGGGCACCACAGTAATTGTTATGTTTTCAGGTGTATGGCCTCACTTTCTCTGTTTAGGATTCTTGCCTCTTAGAAGTCTGAAACAGATCTCAAGGTTTTCGTCTGCCTGATGTGACTTTGCTCTAGCCTTCTCCCATGTTGTTTCCTGTGCCAAAGCTCTGGATGCAAGGCCAAGTTTGGCTGAATATATTTCCTGTGGGCTTATCCAAGTTTAAGGCTCTCTATTAAGAAAGTTAGGGACACAGGCGGCGCTGTGGGTTAAACCACAGAGCCTAGGACTTGCCGATCAGAAGGTCGGTGGTTCGAATCCCCGCGACGGGGTGAGCTCCCGTTGCTCGGTCCCAGCTCCTGCCAACCTAGCAGTTCGAAAGCACGTCAAAAGTGCAAGTAGATAAATAGGTACCACTCCGGCGGGAAGGTAAACGGCGTTTCTGTGTGCTGCTCTGGTTCGCCAGAAGTGGCTTAGTCTTGCTGGCCACATGACCCGGAAGCTGTACGCTGGCTCCCTTGGCCAATAAAGCGAGATGAGCACCGCAACCCCTGAGTCGGTCACGACTGGACCTAATGGTCAGGGGTATCTTTGCCTTTATTAGGAAAGTTAGGAGGGAGCGGGTGGTGCTGTGGTCTAAACCACAGAGCCTAGGGCTTGCCAATCAGAAGGTTAGCGGTTTGAATCCCCGCGGGTTTTGCATGTTCAGACATGTTTTGCACTTCCCATTACGTAATGCCCAGAGCAATACCCGTCTTTAGAACAGGATGTAAGGATTAGCTTTTATGAAGCGCCGTAAAGATTTAGGCTTCATCATTAGCCCTTTTCATCTGCAGGTATAAATATTTTAATCCACCCACAGATCTGAATACGTTTTTTAAAAAATAAATAAATTGGGAGTTCCCTTTTAGATGTCTTAATAAACTAGATGAGTGGCAGGAAAAGAAGACGCTTGAGGGGTATTTGTTGAAGTGATATATGATGCTCAACTGTAAACTGCTGCTGCATCTCCTTTCCTTCACCACGGTGCCAACAATTCATTCTTAAAGCAATTTCACCCATCATTCAGCATCCCCATTCAAAAAATTCAAATGTAACACCGAGTACAATAATGTCCTCCAGTTGAACCTAATAAAAGAGAGTTGCATATGAACTAGGGCAGATGTATTCCGTGACTTAGGCACAGAATTAATGCAAAATTCAGCATTCTGAGAATCTCAGGGGCTTGTTTTTCATAAGTTAATTTACTGGTCCATGCAGGACACAGCCATGAGTTGGATCCGGAATGAATCTACAATCCTAAACTAGGATAAGAAGAGGGCTTTATTTTTACAGAGTGGGACTTGCCTTGGAGTAAGCGTACACAAAACCCCACACTCTTAGGTCCCATGGAAATTGCCCCATTGATTTCAGCGGGAGCTAAGTTCAATAAACGCAGGCTTATCTATGAATAGGCAGGGCCTGGTAAAATCTCAAGGGGCCAGTTTGAAGCAGGATTTCCAGTCAGCGTAGAGCACTGGAGGGCACATTTACGATCCCTGAGGTCAAGTTTAAAAATCTGCATGGAGTTTTCCAAAAGCTGCATTTAAATGTAGCACAAAACCATAGTTCAGTACAGTGGTACCTCGGGTTACATACGCTTCAGGTTACATACGCTTCAGGTTACAGACTCCGCTAACCCAGAAATAGTACCTCGGGTTAAGAACTTTGCTTCAGGATGAGAACAGAAATCGTGCTCCGGCGGGGCGACATTAGCTAAAGTGGTGCTTCAGGTTAAGGAAAGTTTCAGGTTAAGTACAGACCTCCGGAACAAATTAAGTACTTAACCCGAGGTACCACTGACTACAGAAATGAGTGTGGGTAAGACCTAGGGCCCATGTCCTCCGGCGCAGCCACAGGAAATGTCCTGTTTGCAGGGCAACTGGGTGCATGGCAAAGAGGACGGTTGGTGAGAGCCCAGTGTAGAAATCTGCACATAAAGGTAAAGGGAACCCTGACCCATTAGGTCCAGTCGTGGCCGACTCTGGGGTTGCGGTGCTCATCTCGCTTTATTGACCAAGGGAGCAGGCGTACAGCTTCCGGGTCATGTGGCCAGCATGACTAAGCCGCTTCTGGCGAAGCAGAGCAGCGCATGGAAACGCCGTTTACCTTCCCGCCGGAGTGGTACCTATTTACCTACTTGCACTTTGACATGCTTTCAAACTGCGAGGTTGGCAGGAGCTGGGACAGAGCAATGGGAGCTCACCCCATCGCGGGGATTTGAACCACCGACCTTCTAATCGGCAAGTCCTAGTCTCTGGTTTAACCCACATAGGTAAAGGTAAAAAGGTAAAGGACCCCTGGATGGTTAAGTCCAGTCAAAGGCAACTATGGGGTGCTGTGCTCATCTCGCTTCAGGCCGAGAGCGCCGGCGTTTGTCCGCAGACAGCTTTCCGGGTCATGTGGCCAGCAGGACTAAACTGCTTCTGGTGCAATAGAACACCATGACAGAAACAAGAGTGCACGGAAACACCGATTACCTTTCTGCCGCAGCAGTACCTATTTATCTACTTGTGCTGGCGTGCTTTCGAACTGCTAGGTTGGCAGGAGCAGGGACCGAGCAACAGGAGTTCACCCCATTGAAGGGATTCGAACCGCCAACCTTCTGATCTGCAAGCCCAAGAGGCTCAGTGGTTTAGACCGCAATGCCACCTGCGTCCCATATAATCCCGGGGACAGTAGCTTTCTCATCACAGAGCCACAAGTCCCAGTAACCTTAAACTATAGTTCCCAGGGTTCTTGAGGGGAGTGTTTTAAATGTGTGCTGTTTATTTGCCTGGAGGCATCTGTAAATATAAATTAGCCGGTGCAAATCTTATGTGGATTTTTCTCATGGACTTGTGCTTTAAAGTCCTTTAGCTACCTCATAAACACCCTGGGGCAGAGTCACAAATTAAATGCAAGATATTGCTTCTGTTTTCAACTAAACATAACTACTTGTGATGTGGGTAGGGCTGTATACAGGCCATAAACCTAAAGCACATGAATCCCTAAGAATCCCTGGAGGCTGTAATTTACACCTTGTTGTTGTTTAGTCACTTAGTCGTGTCCGACTCTTTGTGACCCCATGGACCAGAGCACGCCAGGCACTTCTGTCTACCACTGCCTCCCGCAGTTTGGTCAAACTCATGCTGGTAGCTTCGAGAACACTGTCCAACCATCTCATCCTCTGTCATCCCCTTCTCCTTGTGCCCTCCATCTTTCCCAACATCAGGGTCTTTTCCAGGGAGTCTTCTCTTCTCATGAGGAGCCAAAGTATTGGAGCCTCAGCTTCAGGATCTGTCCTTCCAGTGAGCCCTCAGGGCTGATTTCCTTAAGAATGGATAGGTTTGATCTTCTTGCAGTCCATGGGACTCTCAAGAGTCTCCTCCAGACCATAATTCAAAAGCATCAATTCTTCGGTGATCAGCCTTCTTTATGGTCCAGCTCTCACTTCCATACATCACTACTGGGAAAACCATAGCTTTAACTATAGGGACCTTTGTTGGCAAGGAGATGTCTCTGCTTTTTAAGATGCTGTCTAGGTTTGTCATTGCTTTTCTCCCAAGAAGCAGGCATCTTTTAATTTCGTGGCTGCTGTCACCATCTACAGTGAATATGGAGCCCAGGAAAGTAAAATCTCTCACTGCCTCCATTTCTTCCCCTTCTATTTGCCAGGAGGTGATTGGACCAGTGGCCATGATCTTTGTTTTTTTGATGTTGAGCTTCAAACCATACCAAATCAATTTACACCTTACCGAACTACAATTCCTCACACCCATAACAAACTGCAATCTCCAGTATTCTTTGTGGAAAGCCATATGCTTTAAACGTATGGAAAGCCAGCCAGAATAATTAAACATGGTTTGAAGTTGCCTTTTTCTAAACCGCAGTTAACATGGACCATACTTTGTCTGGGTTCAAACACCACAAGAAAGGTCTTTCGAATCACCTCCTCGTTGCCACATCAGAGGAGACAGGAGTATGCAAGCCGAGGAGCCTGTGTACAGTATGCTAAATTTACTGTCATGTGGAAACCAGGCAAACGACTAGCAAAGTTAAGCGAAATAGATGCAAAATTGCTTACATTGCACAATTTATATTGAATGCAGAATTCAGCTTTCCTTGGAACGGAAGTTTGACCACTCTAACTCATGCTTCCTAGAAACAGCCCTAAACTGCCATCCACCCCCCCAAAAAGCTGAGTTTGTTGAAAATCTTATTTTCAAATACAAAATTTACAACTAAGGCCTCCGATCTCACAAACAGCAAGTGAGAAGGTACAGTAAATTAGTGTCTCAGCTGTATCACTTCAAACTGTTTCCCTACAATTAGGATCACTCCTGCACACAGAAAACAAACACTTCAGGGAGAAGGCTGGAATAGAACAATCCTCCATGCTGGCAAGTTACCGTATTTTTCGCCCTATAGGACGCACTTTTTCCCCTCCAAAAGTGAAGGGGAAATGTGTGTGCGTCCTTTGGGGCGAATGCAGGCTTTCGCTGAAGCCTGGAGAGCGAGAGGGGTCAGTGCGCACGGACACCTCTCGCTCTCCAGGCTTCAGGAAGCTATCCGGAAGCCTTGGGAGCCCGCGGGAAGTCGCGCCAGGCTCCCAAGGCTTGCAGACAGCAGCCTGCAGCCCGAAACCCGGGCGCACTGCACAACGTGCCCCAGGCTTCCAGCAGATATCCGCAAGCCTGGGGAGACCGGCGCGACTTCCCGCCAGTCTCCCCAGGCTTGCAGATAGCAGCCTGTTCTGGGGGCTGGGGTTGGGGGAAGCTCGGGCTTCCCCCGCCCCAGCCCCGTGCCTGGGGGGGGGGTTTCTTTCTCCCCTCCAAAAAACTAGGTGCGCCCTATGGGCCGGTGCGCCCTATGGGGCGAAAAATATGGTACGTTTTCTATGCACATGGATTTTTTTTGCATGGCACAGTAGTCGTGAGTATCCCTTCTTTCATAGCTCTCTAGGAAAGCTATGTCTGAACTTCAGTAAAGGAACTTATGAAGGCTTTCTTCTGGAACACCTCGGGGGGGGGGCGGAATGAATAGGGGAATTTGATATATAGGCCTAGGCTATAAAACTATTCCCTATTTTAGAGACTCCACACAGAGGACGCTCCAGCCAACTTCAGAGTGGTGAAGGCTTCATGAGCAATGTTTGCAATCATCTTGCCATGTGCACCAGATAAACTAGATGGAAAGTTTAATAATAATAATAATATTTTTTTATTTATACCCTGCCCTTCCAGGTTCAAATACCGGGATCAGGGAGGCTAACAACAAATTTAAAACACTTAATTATAAAAGCAGCATAAAATACAGTATAAAAACATGAATAACAATAAAATTCAAAAATCAATGTAAGGGAAATAAACATTAGATAATCCCCAGGGCTAGCTGGCTGAATTGAATTGGTCCTACTTGGGCCAGCAAAGACGCCAGGGGAGAATTAGCTGTGGGGTCTCAGAGTGAGTAATCTTCATAAAAGGGGAGGCGGAGGGAAGAGAAGGGAAGGGAAATAAAAGATCAGGCTGAATTCAAATTAAAGGCCAGGCGGAATAGCTCTGTCTTACAGGCCCGGTGCAAGGAGGTTAAATCCTGAAGGGCCCTAGTCTCCTGGGACGGAGCATTCCACCAGGTTGGTGCCATCACTGAAAAGGCCCTGGCCCTGGTGGAGGATAGTCTGACTTCCTTAGGGCCCGGGGACCTCTAAACTATGGTTATACATTGACCTTAAGGTCCTCTGTCGGGCATACCAGGAGAGGCGGTCCCGTAGATACGAGGGCCCTAAGGCACATAATCATGCAGCAATGTATTTCTAACATTGCAGCCCCGTTCTGGAATACTACCGGAGAGAAATTATCTCTTTCCTCTTGGGGCAATCACAGCACAACAACAGCTTTAATCAGCTTTTGCTGAGATTCCTGCATTACAGGGGTTTGGACTAAATGACCCTAGGTCCCTTCCAACTTGAAGATTCTATGCTTCATAAAAAGGAAGAGTTTGCTTTGGTGAAATCTCTGGTCTGGATGACGTATTGCCCTATAGTTGGGTTAAGAAACTGGAGCCTCCAGGAAAGCTATTTTAATTACACACCTTAGTGTCTTTTTCCTTTGGGACACTAGACACAGGGCTGTTCCAGACTGTCACTGTTTTTGGCTGGGATTCAATTAACCACCTACTAGCAAATTCAGGCTGTGAAATTATAGAACGCCTAGTTCTGCAGCACCTGTATATGATTACCAAGTTTAACCAATCCAATTAACACAAGAAATTTTAATCATCAACAAAACAAGCAATCAGAGTCCTACCCATCCGTTGCACCTTTTTATCCATGTTTTGCTGAACAAAAAGCACTGATTTCAGAATTTTGCATGCAAGTCAACTGTGAAAGGGCATTTGGTTCCAACGGACGTTCTTGAGAGATGGCGCAAAGCAAAGAGAGGATCGTAATTTTAAGTGGAATTTAGCTTCAACTCTCAAGGGTCAAATCAAATCAGATGTTCATGCTTTTTCCTTGGGGGAGAGGGCTCTTCCTAAATGATGGCTGCACACTGGAGCTTCCACTAAAACCTGTGGGAGTTATTTCCACATAATTTGTTTATAAGACAGGAAGCCACTTTAAACAGCAGTCAAGCTATTGGTCCATCCAGCTCTGACTCTCTGCTCAGAGACGTGGGTGGCGCTGTGGTCTAAACCACTGAGCCCCTTGGGCTTGCCGATCAGAAGGTTGGCGGTTCGAATCCCCGTGATGGAGTGAGCTCCCGTTGTCCTGTCCCAGCTCCTGCCAACCTACCAGTTCAAAAGCATACCAGTGCAAGTAGATAAATAGGTACCACTGTGGTGGGAAGGTAAGCAACGTTTCCATGCACTCTTGTTTCCATCACGGTGTCCCATTGTGCCAGAAGCGATTTAGTCCTTCTGGCCACATGACCCGGAAAGCTGTCTATGGACAAACGCTGGTTCCCTCAACCTGAAAGCGAGATGAGGGCTGCAACCCCATCGTCGCCTTTGACTGGACATCCAGGGATACTCTACCTTTGCCTTTACCAGGGTACATTCCCAGTCCTCCCTAAAGATACCAGAGACCGAACCTGGTTATTGGCCATCCCTAATCTCAATACCAAACTGAGCAGCGACCTTCTTTGAAGGTATCTTGTAAGGTTATGAGGCTAAATGATATTGGTCGAGCACTCAAACCACAACGTATGGCAAAAATTAACATTAATCACTTTTGCAAGCTCTGCCCTATCATTTTCCCACTCTCCTATGCGCACAGAAGGAACAAGGTCCAATTATTATTATTATTATTGCTTCAATATGGCATGTCTCATGCTGCAAGGACTCATTTCCGCTGAAGACTTTAGGATCTAATTGCCAAGGCTGTTTTTCTTGACATTCAACCTTTTTTTGTTGTTGATCATTTTGCCCTGTTCTCTCAGTGCAGCACTGTCCCACCCTAAACTGTTTGTACACTTGTTTAGAGCCACACACCCATTTAAATGTTATTAGGGACACACCAAATTGCAGGCTATACTTAGTCAAGCAGACGGCAATGGCTGTGTGAAATTTTTCTAGCATAAATCAGCACCTGCAACCCTTTGAATTTCCTTCCAGGTGCACTGCGGCTTTCTTTGGTGATAATGCCAAATGGCCTCAACGTAGCCCCAATGGTCAGTTTCTAGAAGAAGAAATCTCCTCAGAAGAAACACTAGTCAGGAAGGAATTACTCCTGTTCTCGTGTGTGTGTGTGTGTGTGTGTGTGTGTGTGTGTGTGGACACAGAATAAAGCTCGGCAATATATTTGTGCTAGACAATTTCTTCAAACAGTAGGCTTTAGGTTCCACAGGTATAAACCTGAAATGGGGTGCGCCCCCCCCCCAGCAATAACAGTTGCTTCTCACAGACCCTAATATCTCATCTGCTATTATGATTTATGGCTTTGTGGTTTCAAGCGCTTAAACCAAATTACAGTGTAGGGCCATACCAGAGGGCAGCTGTAGCTTTCCCCAGAAAGAACAGGCTTTCGTGTATTAATGTGGTAAGCAACAGTGCTTTTCTCTCAGAAAACAGATTTAAATTGTTCCCCATCTGTACAAAACAGTGGTTCTCAAAGGGTGTGGTGTGCCACACTGGTGTGGCAGAAGAGGATGGCAAACATGGCGGGAAGATTCACAGACAAACAGAGAAACATTTAAACATTTCAGTCTACTATTTTACACATCACTTGGGAAGGCTAGGGAACTCATGCCAGTGTACTGGTAGAAGCAAAAATCACCAGTGTCAAAGCGACAATTCTTCAACATCAACTTCGTTGGACTGGTCATGTTGTGTGGATGCCTGATTGTCGTCTTCCAAAGCAACTGCTCTATTCCAAACTTAAAAATGGAAAGCGTAATGCTGGTGGTCAACAAAAGAGGTTTAAAGACGCTCTCAGGCCAATCTAAAAAAAATGAAGTATAAACACCGACAACTGGGAAACACTGGCCTGTGAGCGCTCCAACTGGAGAACATCCTTTACCAAAGGTGTCATGGGCTTGGAAGATGCTCAAACTCAGGACAAAAGGGAGAAATGTGCTAAGAGGAAGGCACGCTTGGCAAACCCTCACCATGATCAACTCCTGCCTGGAAACCTATGTCCCAACTGTGGAAGGACGTGTGGATCCAGAACTGGCCTCCACAGTCACTTATGGAGTCACTGCTAAAACCATATTCATGGAAGACAATCTTACTCGGCTACGAGTGTTCGCCAAAGAAGAAGAAAAAGACTATAGTATCAAAATAATATTTTATTTGAAGAATATGGTTAGATATATTTTCAACATGACAGCAAGACCTAAAAGTGATACTGAAGTTAACCCTAGTTGTGATCCAGAATCGCCGTTTGAACAGAGTGCTGGAGAAACACTTGTTTATATTTTGAGAACAAGTCATGTTCTTATGAAGCTGCATTGTCTTATACTTTCTGGATGCCCCAGGATCCTTTTATAAAGTACCGTAATTTTTGTCCCATAGGACGCTCCGTCCCATAGGACACACCTACTTTGGGGGGGGAATTCCCTTTATTTCCCCCCCAAAACCAGGTCGGGGAACAGTGGGATGGCGGCACTGCGCCTCCCCGCTGTCCCCCAAGCTTGTGGGGCTGGTCGATGTCTGCCCGGCACGAGGGGCGCTCTGCTTCAGGGCGCCCCACGCGCCGGGCGTCAGGCTGCGGACACCTGCGCAAAGCACGTGGAGTCCTCCGAAGGGCGCCCCGTGCTCCGTGCTACTGCCCGCAAGCCTTGCGCGCCGGGGGAACTCCCCCCGGGCGTGCAAGGCTTGCGGATAGCTTCCTGGAGCCTGAAGAGCGAGAGGTGTCGGTGCGCACCAACGCCTCTCGCTCTCCAGGCTTCAGCGAAAGCCTGCATTCGCCCCATAGGACGCACACACATTTCCCCTTCAATTTTGGAGGGGAAAAAGTGTGTCCTATAGGGCGAAAAATACGGTAGTTGCGTTCTATGTTGTAAATCAAGTACTGCTAGGAGTTGTTTCTTTTTGTTTTTAAATGTATTCCTTATCCATAAAAAAAATGGTTTGAAAGTGTGCCCCAGAGGAAAAAAATGGGGGAACCACTGGTATAGAACAAGACGTTCCAAAACAGCAAATAATTTAGCAAAATTCCCATCACCACTGCCTACAATGGCTGGGGTCAATGGAGCTGCCATCCACCAGCATCTGGAGGGCACTAGGTAAAGGTAAAGGACCCCTGGGTGGTTAAGTCCAATTCAAGGCGACTATGGGGTTGCAGCGCTCATCTCGCTTTCAGGCCAAGGGAGCCGGCGTTTGTCCACAGATTAAACCGCTTCTGGCGCAACAGATCACCGTGACGAAAACCAGAGCACACAAAAACGCCATTTACCTTCCTGCTGCAGTGGTACCTATTTATCTATTTACACTGGTGTGCTTTTGAACTGCTAGGTTGGCAGGAGCTGGGAGCTCACTCCATCGCCGGGATTCAAACCGCCAACCTTCTGATCAGCAAGCCCAAAGAGGCTCAGGCTCCCATCTGGAGGGTACTAGTCTTATGCGAGAGCTGTTGGGAGACACAGTGCATCTTTGTGTTGGCAGGTGTGGGGTAATGGCAAAATCTCCAAGTATAACCCTTTACTTTTCTGTATAGGAGTAAATGGTAATAAATCACTTACAAAAGAGGGAAACATGGGATGAGGGCTAAACCAAACGCTACTCCATTGAGATTCCAATTACTGCCATGTAGCTTCATCCAGGATTCTGTTTCTTAATCACACTGGTGCGTGACAGAATCTTGGAAATTCTGACTTTTATTAACCAAAAATCTACAAAGTACCGCCGATCAGAGTGTACTGCTTTGTAAGGTGAAAGGTCCCTATCCTTGAAAACCACAGAATTTAAATTATCTCACAGGCAAGAAGGAGGAAGGAAGAGACAAGGATTATGCAAAAGCAGTGAGTCAATGCCATTGCGTGAACAAGCGAAGGAGGCGGAAGCATTTATGGAAGTAGGTTTGAGATAACACATGAAAGACGGTTGTTGACAATGTGTTTCTTAAGACAAGCCTCGCCTGCCCTTGAAGGAAGTTCAACAAGTGATCAAACAGGTAGAGCTGATTGAAGAACTTGAAGTTAAGGGAGTGGAAAGGTACCAAAAGCTAGAATATTGAGCAAGGACTTTGAGGGGAAAAAAGCAGGGTGGGGGAAGTTCATACAGGGACCTGAAAGAAAGGGTTTCCTATTAGACGCTGCCAAGCCCAACTCAAAAGGTGTCCACATTGGTTTATAAAGCCTTAAACAATTTAGGACCCAAATTCTTGAAGTGGTGTCTCACTCTCTACCAGCCTGCCCATATACAGTGGTACCTCGGGTTACATACGCTTCAGGTTACAGACTCCACTAACCCAGAAATAGTGCTTCAGGTTAAGAACTTTGCTTCAGGATAAGAACAGAAATCGGGCTCCGGCAGCGCGGCAGCAGCAGGAGGCCCCATTAGCTAAAGTGGTGCTTCAGGTTAAGAACAGTTTCAGATTAAGAACAGACCTCTGGAACGAATTAAGTACTTAACCCAAGGTACCACTGTACCAGAAGGGAACACCTTTCTGACACGTTGGAGGGTGCAGCCCATCTCACTGACACAAAGTAAGAGTCTTCTCTTCCACTGGAGGTATAGCTGATGCCTTCACTATTTGGCTTTTGGTACCAATTTAAGACATACGCGGGTGGCGCTGTGGGTTAAACCACAGAGCTTAGGACTTAACGATAAGAAGGTCGGCGGTTCGAATACCCATGACGGGGTGAGCTCCCGTTGCTCGGTCCCTGCTCCTGCCAACCTAGCAGTTCAAAAGCACGTCAAAGTGCAAGTAGATAAATAGGTACCACTCCGGCAGGAAGGTAAACGGCGTTTCCGCGCGCAGCTCTGGTTCGCCAGAAGTGGCTTAGTCATGCTGGCCACATGACCCGGAAGCTGTACGCTGGCTCCCTTGGCCAATAAAGCGAGATGAGCGCTGCAACCCCAGAGTCGGCCACGACTGGACCTAATGGTCAGGGGTCCCTTTCCCCTTCCCTTTTGGAAGGAGCTAGCATGATAAAGCCAGCTGCAATGAACCGATGTCCATCTGAGGTATTGTTATTTCATATTTTAAAGTGGTTTTAAACTAGTAGTAGAATGTTGTTATTTTGAGGTTTCAGATTGCAAACCACCTTGGGATCACAACTGACGTACCGTTTAAAGATCAAATAATAAACAGATAAGAAGGGTTTTTTTATTTTTTCAAAACCCTGTATTTCCACCAGCATGTTTGTGGACATCTTCTGATTTTGCTTATTTATTTACAGGTTGGAATTAGGCTGCATGAAGTCTAAAGATTGCAGGATACTCCTGCCTGCATACTCATATCTGAAACTCACGTAGGTAAGGATTTCTTCTAAGGTAAAACAAGGTAAAGGTAAAGGACCCCTGGATAGTTAAGTCCAGTCAAAGGCGACTATGGGGTTGCGGCGCTCATCTCGCTTTCAGGCCGAGGGAGCCGCCGTTTGTCCACAGACAGCTTTACTTATTTCTTTTAAACAGGTCCCTAGTCCTTGAGACAAATTGAGAGAGCATAGCCGGTACCTAAAAGTTATCAGCAGGCAGAAAAAGACCCTAAATGTTCAAAACGCCTTCATTGGATAAACTTTGCCTCTGAGAGTTAGGGTGAATCCAGGTAAGTTATATGTGGATTTTCACCATGAGAACGGTTGAAGAAATCTTACACAAATTGACAGATGTTATTTCACAGACCAGGTGACCAGGTGAATGAATGCATTCTCTCACACACCCTGACCTTAATTCAAAATTATCTTGCTGATTTCAGCTGAAATTCTTTTGTGTTTACTTTAAGAGTGATTCCACCTGAATCTGCTGGAGTTTATGTCTGAGTTTATGCGTAACATCAAGCAGTAAGGCCAACTTACCTAAGGGTAAGCCCAGCTGAGTTAAGTAAGACTTACTTCTAAGTAGACTTGATTCAGACTGCACTGTAACATATGAAATCTGGAGAAGCTGTCTACCTCTCTTTCTACAACCTTTTGTTACAATTGGGTTGCAATATAATGAAAGTTTACATCTGGTGGCTGGTTTCTGACATTTTTGCTGACATTTTTGTTCCAACTGGTTCAACAAGGATCAACTTTGCATTTTTGCAATGGAAGATCTTTGCTGAAGGGCAAAGTACAGTAACCAGTACTGCATCTTATCTTGTCTTTTTTATTTTGTGTAACTTTTTCCTTTTCTTCCACCCGAAACTTTGTTCTCACCGGCTCCCGTATCGCTTGCATAAGCTTCACAGATATGTAAGCTTGCTAAAGTTGCAGAGATGGAGTCCAATTTGTTAAAAACAGCCCCAGGACAGTGTGTACAAAGGAAGGGTAAGCAAAAGGACTGGTAGGAAATATGCTTCCTGGCACTTCAGGTATTTTAAAGAAACAGACACCATAACTGTGCATGGTAAACCTAAATAAAATGCTTAATTCAGGTATCCTTTATATTTCAAGCCATATCATTCAAAGCTGAGGTGACTATTTGAGGTTTAGCTATATGCACTGATGAACAACCTGATTCTAATGAGCAACCATTCTATTTACTAAGGCTAAATCACACATGCTAAGATCTTAATGCACTGGAAAAAGTCTTATGGCCATACAGTATATTTTTGTCCATTGATTTAATAAGACCCAGCAAACATCAAGACGCATGGCAGCCAATGTTAAGCATTTTTAAGCCTCATTGATTTCAAAGGCAAAGGTTTAAGTGTGTGCTTAATTCTACCATTCAGACTAACAGGACTGGAAACAACTGCAGCTGGATTGTGACCATGCGACTTCACTCTTTAAGGCCGATTCCAACTGATCCTAAAAACTATTCCATACCCCTTGCACATCTTTAGAGCTGTACTTGCTGAAATAGATCTAGATAACACAGGAACAAAATGAGGAACTAGAAGCAAGACTCCAATGAGGTATTGAAAGTCCTCTGTTTGCCCACCTAGAGTAGTACCCATTGAACCAGTCTTTGTCTAGGACAGAGCCTTCCAAACTATGTGTCACGACACATTAGTGTGTCAGCCGCAGTGTGTAGGTGTGTTGTGGGAATGCTTCCCACAGGGCTAGAAAGGGAGCGAGCAGCCCCCCAGTTTGCTAGTAAAACTGAATTACAGTGGTACCTCGGGTTAAGTACTTAATTCGTTCTGGAGGTCCATTCTTAACCTGAAACTGTTCTTAACCTGAAGCACCACTTCAGCTAATGGGGCCTCCTGCTGCCGCCATGTTCTCATCCTGAAGCAAAGTTCTTAACCTGAGGTACTATTTCTGGGTTAGCGGAGTCTGTAACCTGAAGCGTATGTAACCCGAGGTACCACTGTACTGTGTCACGAAATGATGCACATTTAAAAAGTGTGGCACCGACGTGAAAAATCTGGAAAGCTCCGGTCTAGGGGCAAATGAATGTTCGCAATTCCACAGACACATTTGTGGTATTTAATACAAAATTCAGGTTTCCAAGAGCAGCTTTCTTTTCTTTAAAAGCAAGTTTCCAGTCCTTATGGTAACGTGGGATATAACTGCAATAAATAACTAAGTAAATAAATAATATAAACAGCTGCTTACTTCTCCAAAAGACTACCAGAAGCAGTAGATATCTAAATCATAAAAATTTGCAGAACTAGACAGAATAAAAAATTATGCAACTGGTATATTCAATAGAGGTGGAGTTTCTCTGTAGCTATTGTGGCTAAAGTTAAGGCTCTTATTTTCAATTACCTTAGTCACCAATATATACCAAGTTGATGTTCTATTGAGTTGTGAACCACAATGACAATATCTCCTTTTTGCTTAGCCTCTGTCAGTTCAGACCTCATCAGTTTATAAGTAAAAATCTTCCCCCATCGCAACCTGCATCATGTCACACTAACGAGCACTGAACCTCATTTGCTATTATTTCCCATTCACCCACGTTTGGAGAGATCCTTTCAGAGCTCTTCCCAATCTGCAGAGGTTTTCACCGCCCTTGTTGTCCACAAAACTGGCCACTTCACTATTCATCCTCGACGCCAGATTATTGGCTGAAAAATAAAAGACTATCAGTCTCAACAGAGATCTTTTGTAGAGGAGCACTACTTTCTGTTTTGAGAACTGTCTGCTTACTCAGCCTTCCATTATTTTTAACCACTTACTGATGCATAAGAGCACCCGTTCTTGTATCCGAAGACGGTGAATGCTCAGGAATCTCTGGTGAGGCACTTTGTAAAAAGGAATTTCAAAAGTCCAAGTATATGACCCCTTTGAGATTGTCTCTATTGACACACTTGTTGACACTCTCAACAGCCACACCGATGACATAACACTTCCCTTTGCATAAACCATGCTGCTGTTTCCTCAGCAAGACTTATTCCTCTATATACTTAATGATTCATCTATCTCAGGGTCAGTAAACTTTTTCAGCAGGGGGGCGGTCCACTGCCCCTCAGACATTGTGGGGGGCTGGACTATATTTTGGAAACAAAAATGAACGAATTCTTATGCCCCACAAATAACCCAGAGATGCATTTTAAATAAAAGGACACATTCTACTCATGTAAAAGCATGCTAATTCCCGGACCATCTGCGGGCTGGATTTAGAAGGCGATTGGGCCGGATCTGGCCCCTAGTTTGCCTACCCATGATCTATACAGTGGTACCTCTGGATACGAACGGGATCCGTTCCGGAGCCCCGTTCGCATCCAGAAGCAAACGTAACTAGCAACGGCAAGTCTGCGCATGCGTGCATCGCTTCTTCCCGCTTCTGCGCATGCGCGTGACATCATTTTGAACGTCTGCGCATGCGCGAGCAGCTAAACCCGGAAATAACGCGCTCCGGAGCGCAACTCAGACGCGTTCAACATGAAGCATATTCAACCAAAGGTATGCCTGTATATCTAGATTGTAATTTCCTGGTACCCTCTTTGAAAAAATGAGCATCATACTGACTACATTCTAATCCTCCAGTAAGGAGCCCAGCACTACTGATAATTGCATGTTATTTGTAGGAGATCAACAACGTCACATTTCAGTTCTCAAAGAGCTATCATGTCCACGCCACCTGGAATGTGGCTTGTGCACTTTTAATCTGTCACCGAGTTCTAGAACCTTCCTTCTTTCCACCTCTATTTAACTCTAAACACGCCCTGTAAAAGCAGCTCAGGCATGAGTATCTATCCAACACCTTTCACAGCAAAGACTTAGGCAAGAGAATCGTTCTGAAATTTCCTTGTTCTCCTTTAATCATTATTTCACTCCTTCCTTGTCTAAAGGTCCAACCACCTCCACACGGCGGTCTCTCGCTCCGGATGCATTTAAAGAGTTTTGTTATCTGCTTTAATGTTTTTCTTCAGTAATATGCTCCTCAAATTCACGTTTTCCCTATTTATGCTCTTGTCAATTTACCATTAAGGCACTTTTCTGTTTTCCTCTTCTAAGAAGATTTCCACTTCTAAAAAGCAGCAACCTTGCCTTTGATAACTTCCGCTACTCTGCTTATTAGCCAGGCTGGCATCGTTCTGGATTTATTCGCTCGTTTCCTAATCTGCGGTGTAAATTCACCTAAGCCTCTATTATTGTGGTTTCAAATCACCTCCCGGCATCCTGAAGAGATTTGACACCTTTGACTCTTCTTCTTCAACATCCTTTTAACTAATATGCTCATTTTAAATACGTTTCCTCCTTTGACCGATCTAAGCTTCAACAGCACGCTCCCTTTTGGTTATATATTTAAAGAAATACTGATTTATACTGATGTTTTCAGCCATAAACTCTTTAAATTATTATTATTCCCACCCCTCCCTCAGCTTTCTTGTCAGTGTATATTTTGGTTTTGACTCCCATGGGGGCAAAATACAGTTTCCTTTGGTGCAGAATACAAGTTGCATTATTTCCGTAATGGCAGTAGGTAGCACAAGCAGTGATCTAAAGCAAAACAGGAGACAACCCTCATCCCTTTCCCAATTTGGCAGGAAAAGGAATTTGGACAGAAGGAATCTCATCCCTGCATGTTAAACTACATCTCTATCTTAACTTTGCATTTGTCCATCTCTGCTTTTCAATGGAAGCTATAGCAACACTTTCCCCTTTTTTTGCACACCAGAGTGATCAACCTGCAATGTCCTATTAGAGTAGGGGTCAGCAACCTTTTTCAGCTGTGGGCTGGTCCACCGTGTCCCTCAGACCATGTGGTGGGCCGGACTATATTTTGAGAAAAAATAATGAACGAATTCCTATGCCCCACAAATTGAGCCAACAGTGTGACGCGGCGGCTAAAAAAGCCAATGCAATTCTGGGCTGCATCAATAGGAGTATAGCATCTAGATCAAGGGAAGTAATAGTGCCACTGTATTCTGCTCTGGTCAGACCTCACCTGGAGTACTGTGTCCAGTTCTGGGCACCACAGTTCAAGAAGGACACTGACAAACTGGAACGTGTCCAGAGGAGAGCAACCAAAATGGTCAAAGGCCTGGAAACGATGCCTTATGAGGAACGGCTAAGGGAGCTGGGCATGTTTAGCCTGGAGAAGAGGAGGTTAAGGGGTGATATGATAGCCATGTTCAAATATATAAAAGGATGTCACATAGAGGAGGGAGAAAGGTTGTTTTCTGCTGCTCCAGAGAAGCAGACACAGAGCAATGGATCCAAACTACAAGAAAGAAGATTCCACCTAAACATTAGGAAGAACTTCCTGACAGTAAGAGCTGTTCGACAGTGGAATTTGCTGCCAAGGAGTGTGGTGGAGTCTCCTTCTTTGGAGGGCTTTAAGCAGAGGCTTGACAACCATATGTCAGGAGTGCTCTGATGGTGTTTCCTGCTTGGCAGGGGGTTGGACTCGATGGCCCTTGTGGTCTCTTCCAACTCTATGATTCTATGAAATCACCCAGAGATGCATTTTAAATAAAAGCACACATTTTACTCATGTAAAAACACCAGGCAGGCCCCACAAATAACCCAGAGATGCATTTTAAATAAAAGACACATTCTACTCATGTAAAAACACACTGATTCCCGGACTGTCTGTGAGCCGGATTGAGAAGGTGATTGGGCCGCATCCGGCCCCGAGGCCTTAGGTTGCCTACCCCTGTATTAGAGCATGATGCAGTTTTTTGGATAAGTTTTGGGCTTAATTAAACATTTCTAGACACATTAACCTACAGCCAGTCTGCATACCCTCCTTCATTTTAACATGTCTTTAAATAATTATATATTATAATTCTGTTTGTTCTTAAATGGAGCCATCATGGGCTCTCATCCAAAGACTGGCCAAATCCATACCTGCTTTGCTTCAGCCTGGTCTACCTCAAAGGGATGTCACGAGCAAAGTTGTCAGAACTGTAAAGCACTATGTTCTGTACTCAATGATGTCACAGAAAGGACTGAAAGGGATGTATCCTCTTCTATGCATCCCCACCTGCTCAGAGATCTTAGAGTCAGGCAGGCGGCAAAAATGCAGCTGAGGTTTCTTTTACTTGGTGGCAACAACAGCTTCGTGGAATGCACTCCCACCCTAATCACTGACAATCTCTTTTAAAAAGCTAGTTAAGGCATATCTATTCAGAAGGGTTTTTGCAACTGTGTTGTTGGCACTCAACTGTCTTGAGAGACAACGGAGTGCGCCCCTCTGGGGGTGAAATCACGCTGTTCAGGGAACTTTTTCATGTTTGGTGCTTTATTGTGCTTTTAATTCTGTTGGGAGCCACTCAGAGTGGCTGGGGAAACCCAGCCAAATGGGCGGGGTATTAAAATTATTATTATTAGCAGCAGCAGCACCCAAGCCACATCCCTGGGGAACAAGCCTGGATGGTCTGTAAGAAGGTCCTGGGCTATAACCATTGGTTATGGAATGGTTCTGTGAGCTTTCAGAATATTTAGAATTAGCCAAATTGGCAGATATAATAATACAAAAACCAGAAAGTGAAGTGAAAAAGGAGTGCCTAAATGAATACCTTAAAAGCCAAGGTTTGAGGACAGAAATCTGGCTGAGTCTGGAATAACCTCGTGAAGTGAAAGGATAAGAAAGAGGGATTTATATCTAGATGCTAGGATAGAGATAATAAGGAAAACAGGAAGACACAATGAGAGGTAAAGGAGGTGCTGTGGGATTGGTGGAAGTCAATGTTTGTTTTTCTTTTTAGTGTTTATATTATTAACCTGTAAGATATGGATTTGTGTTTTCATATGCTGGTTTTTGTGTTTTGTGTATTGTTATTTTTCGATACTTTTCGTGTTGTTGTTGTTGTGTGGGAAATACTAATACAATTTATAATAATGTAAGATCCTGGGCTGCCCAGAAGACAAGACCTCCCTCTCAGCCTTGCTGATGTGGTTCAAAGGAAAGCAGAAGAAGATGTTTTGGTACCAGCTGGGCTGCTGGAGTTGCCAGGAGGAAGGGTACCGTCCTCCAACTGTCTTAGCAACTCTGGGTTTGTTTAGCATTTAGCATTTTCTTCTCCCTAAGATGTCCCACAAGGCTGCAGAGATTTTGGATCACAGCTTTCCTTCTCCATGATGGGCTACATTCCAAGGTCAACGAGCCCCATCTGCGCCCAACTTCCCTTTACAGCAAATGCAGACACTGCCTTCTTGACCACTGGACCCACCATTGGTCTTGTCCACACAATCTACCAGAGCCTGTCTTCACGAAGTCCCTAACACACCAAGGGTTTGAAACCTGTTGGCTACCCTCACCTGATTTAGCCGACCAATCAAGACTGTTCCCAGGGTGTGGCCACTATTGCACACTGACAGCACCTAGGAGCCACAGGTGGGAGCTGAGTGCAGGATGGGGACCAACACAAACTACCCCAGTAGGAGCACAATGTGTCCCCAACAGAGGTACCTCCTCTCTCCTAACACCTCATACAGTAAGGTAAAGGTAAAGGGACCCCTGACCATTAGGTCCAGTCGTGGCCGACTCTGGGGTTGCGGCGCTCAACTCGCTTTATTGGCCAAGGGAGCCGGCGTGCAGCTTCCGGGTCATGTGGCCAGCATGACTAAGCCACTTCTGGCAAACCAGAGCAGCGCACGGAAACGCCGTTTACCTTCCCGCCGGAGCGGTACCTATTTATCTACTTGCACTTTGACGTGCTTTCGAACTGCTAGGTTGGCAGGAGCAGGGACCGAGCAATGGGAGCTCACCGTGTTGCGGGGATTTGAACCACCAACCTTCTGACTGGCAAGTCCTAGGCTCTGTGGTTTAACCCACAGCACCCTACCCCATACAGTAGCTCACTGTTAATTGGATTTTTGAGCTAAGTTACGTTGTTCAGGTGTCTGGTTTGCTTTCTTGTAAATGAAACGATTTTATTGATGTTTTGGTGCAGGATGAAATACTCTGAAAGCAGCTGCTTAGGGACAACATCAATAAGATGCATATTTTGGTGGTGTGGTCACCCAATTAAAGAAATCTACATCCAAGAAGAAAAATAAAGCAGCGGGCATTATCCTACAGCAGGCATCCCCAAACTCAGTCCTCCAGCTGTTTTGGGACTACAACTCCCATCAACCCTAGCTAACAGGACCAGTGGTCAGGGATGATGGGAATTGTAGTCCCAAAACAACTGGAGGACCGAGTTTTGGGATGCCTGTCCTACAGCAAGCATTCATCCTTCTGGCTTGTATAGGAGGGAATCCCGATTTTGCTTCCCATCTGCAATTTGTATGAACACTTTTATTCAATGTATTTTAGCTATCAAGATGTTACTAATGAATTAACTAACTGATAAATGGCCGCAGTAACTGAAGCAATGTCTAAAATCTCCTTTAGGGGGTTTTGAGCAGCAATGAGAAAATGCAGTATAGGGTTAAGTTGTAATTACTCAGTCCAAAACTGCCTGTTCCCTCCCTAGAGATGATTATAACAGGTAAGTGCTATATATTCCACCAAGTATCAGAATTCCACCGTTGCACAGCTGCCACAAATCTACCATTCTTTTTTCCATTTGCAGACTGTAAATAGCAAAGTAGCACCTCTCTGTCAAATTCCTCCACTCACCACTTTCTCCTATGTACTGTATATATTTCTAGCTGGTTTGCGCCTCGATCCGCCACCCCCGGCAGCTGAACCCAGATTTGACTGCGCGGAACTTAGGGTGCAACGGGGGGTGGGGGGAGAGAATCCTAAGCCACGATCCGGGTCTACTCAGAAGTAAGTCCTGCTGAGTTCTATGGGACTAAAGCCCAAGTTAACACAGTCACGGGAACCAAACCCTGCTTCGCCCGAGCGTGAAAACGCATAGGATCGCGCTGCACGCGTTATGTTCAGACGGCGAGCAAAACAACCCCCCGAGAGCCCGATCCCCTCTCCGCATGGTCTCCTTCCCACGTGCGTGTCAGCTGCTATCCGTGTCCGCTGCTATTTAGAGCCAAACCGCTAAAAGAGCCCGGAATCGGCCCCGAAATAGCACGCACGCAACAACCACACAACCCTCCTTCATCCTTGGAGAGGTCCAGGGATCATATCCAGAGTCGACGCTCCTCCTTTCGGCAGGATTCGCACTTCCAAGCTCCAGGGAAGCTGGCATCCCAGCCGAGCGCGTGGCAGCGCCGAGGAGGATCCCCTTTCCACACGCGAGTTTGGAAAAGTTCCTCGCTGCCTGGCGCAAGGCTTTCACACGACCCCATGCGCCCCAAGCGCGCGCGTAAAAACGCACACTTCTTTCCCCAAAGTTGGGATTCTTTTTTCCCCTTGCAAAGTTCCTTTTTTTGCCCATTCCCCGAGCCTGGCCAGCCCCGGCTTACCTCGGATGTAGGTGCACTTGCTCTCGTCGAGCAAACTGGATCCCGATCCGCCCATGGCTGTCCGGTGCGAAGGAGAGCGGCAAGCGCAACAACAAGCCCGGGGAGGAGGTGGCGATCTCGGCGAGCTCTTCTTCCTCGCCGCGTTCGTTCTGTCGGGCAGCGGCTGCAGCCCGGGCCCTTTTCTCCTCTCGGTCTCCACCTCCACCGCCCCGGCGCATAAACTTCCTCCCGCCCGAGGGCGCCGCCCTCGCAGGCGCCTCCTCCCCGCAGCGCCTCCGGGCAAGAGGGTCGCCAGGATAGGGCGAGAAGCGCTCGAAGCTGCTGCTTCTCCTCTGCTATCTTTGGCGATCCCTCGTAGCTGAGTAAGATGGTCTTCCACGAACACGGTTTTAATCCAGCCAGAGGGGCAGTGCCGAATTTACGTATAAGCTAAACAATCTATAGTTTAGGGCCCCACTCTCTTGGGGGCCCCCCAAAAAAATTAAAGGGGAAAAAATCCTGGATGTACGTTTCCAAAATAGAAGTTCAACATTGACTTTGATAAAATACATATTTTGTTATGTGCAAATAGCCTTAGATACCTAAAAGGTAAAGGAACACCTGAACATTACGTCCAGTCGTGGCCGACTCTGGGGTTGCGGCGCTCATCTCGCTTTATTGGCCGAGGGAGCCGGCGTACAGCATGACTAAGCCGCTTCTGGCGAACCAGAGCAGCACACGAAAACACCATTTATCTTCCTGGTGGAGAGGTACCTATTTATCTACTTGCACTTTGCCGTGCTTTCGAACTGCTAGGTTGGCAGGAGCTGGGACTGAGCAACTGGAGCTCACCCCGCCGCAGGGATTCAAACCGCCAACCTTCTGATCAGCAAGTCCTAGGCTCTGTGGTTTAACCCACAGCACCACCCGCATCCCATTTAGATACCTATTAGGTCCATAAATTACCATATAGCAGGAATATCCAACTTTCAAGAGACTGAGATCTACTCCCACCAATAAAAATACTGGCAGTGATCTACCAAAGTCATTGAGCTTATTTTAGGAAGCTAAGGTTGTTGAGCTTTATGGGGGGGAGGAGGGGGGGGTCCAAACAATCTTCCACAGACCCCTCACAATACACCAGTAGATCACAATCTACCTGTTGGACATCCCTGCCATATAGCATATATTCAACACAAAAACCACTGACAATTTGTTGTTGACAAAGGACAGCTGGACATATAAAGGGCCCCATGACCTTCAGTAGCTTAGGGCCTCATCAAACCTAAATCCGGCCCTGAGTTACATTACTGGGCATTGTGTAATTCAACATTGCCATTTCTGATGTTCTGTAACTTGTCGTTACTGATTACTTGTGTTTTATTTCCTGGAAATAATAGCATTTATTTTAAACTTTATATTGATTTTCTTCCTGTTGCACTGAAAATACTGTGCCAGGTATATATGCTTATTAAAGAACATGCTCATGTAGCGGGTCTGAGTTTTTTAAAAAAATATTCCTTTTACTTTAAAAGCTACATTTCATACATACACAACATAATTAGAATTCAAAGTTGATGGTAGATATACGGTTAGTGGCAGGCTTAGTGATTAACGTGAGTCATTCACGCTGAATTCTCAGTTTCAGTCTGGTGCAAAAAAATCTAAGAATGGAAATTCACTACATTGCCACATTGAATAGAAGTATCTGTACAGTTTTTGGTTGCCATCTAAGCAAGTTTACCCATAAACATGTATATTAACTAATTGTATAATTTTCAATGCATTAAAATGAATATTCTCATATTTTAAAATTCTCTAATATCGTCATTAATCGATAATATTCTCCAAAAGATTATTCTCAAGAATTTAACATCACCAGCTCAGACATGGATACCTGTGGTCTCTGAGCCTAGAAATTACCGGTAATCTCTTCTCATTGTTATCTGCCTCAGTTCCTCAGTGTCCCAAATTTCGTTCCGGCACTGGGATCTGCCTATAACTACGACTGCAGAGATGCAAAGAATTGATTCAGTTTCTCTGCACCAGTTTCACTAACCCTGAGGTATACCTCTGGTAATCCCCTCGCATATAATTTTTTCACAGCTTCCACATTTGCACAGTGTGTGTAAATAGCTGTGCTGGGAGGTGGCAGTAGCAAGACCTCTTCTGTTACATTTTTATTTTTCAATAAAATATATAACACAGGCATAGGCAAACTCGGCCCTCCAGATATTTTTGGGACTACAACTCCCATCATCCCTAGCTAACAGGACCAGTGGTCAGGGATGATGGGAGTTGTAGTCCCCAAACATCAGAAGGGCCGAGTTTGCCTATGCCTGATATAACACAATAACCATATAAACATGCAATGTTTTCCAACTCTGATCCAAACTATGGGTGATTGTGAGAAAACGATCTTATGATAACATACACATGCCGTGGGGAGTCAGGTCTGCAAATACATTTGGTCCTGATTTCTTAAATTCAGTGTATGCCCATGTTGTGAACGTGATCTGTGTGGGATGCACATTTGCAACCTACAGCGGCGCGTCTGGCACACACGAGTTGCGATTCGGTGTGTCTGCGCATGTGCAAAGCAAAATTTAGCACTTCTGTGCATGCACGACTGCCAAAACCAGGAATTAACCCGTTCCGGTACTTCCAGGTTTCGGCGGTCCGCAACCCGAAAAAACGTAACCTGAAGCGTCTGTAACCCGAGGTATCACTGTATGGTCTTTTCTGTGGCTTTGCAGCACCACTAAAAAAGGCAGAAACAGTAGCTCTGCTGGGTGCAAATGGTACCAAGGAGATGGGATGGGATGTTAAGACAGTGCAAAGTTTAGGATCATAGGGGAGGCAAAACTCAGCACAGTTTCAGAAATGCTGCATTAAGCAGGCATTATGTGTTTTTTTTCCTAGATAGCAACTGTTACCAATGTGAAGCTATGTAAATACTGTGGGCGATGATTATCTCAATCATACACTTCCTCCAAGCCTGAAAACAACAAACAGCCAAAACTAGTTCCGATAAAGAACTGAGCTTACACAAGTAGGTTTATTAATCTTAAAGTGATGGGACTCCTAAAACACACACATACACAAAACAAGCCCGATGTAATGTATTGTTTTAAAACCACAGTGAATTTGAAATGCTAACTCATGGCTTAATTCTTATTTCAGAATTTATTAAATATAACAACTTGCTTGTTACAGCCATGTAATGTTTTCATGTTACATATTACCTAACGATAACAAATTCCTCGGTTGATTCACAAATGTGTATTCACTAATTTCTCAATTTTTTATCATTTATTTATTTATTTCCAGTATTTATAAACGGCATTTTCAATTACATCTACCCAACGGAGAGTGAAAGATTGGTCCCTTTTATCCTGGATGGGGATGTGTAATCCTACATAAATTTATCACGAAGCAAGCTCAATTTAATTCACTAGGATTTATTTCTGAGTAGACGGGCATAGGATTGCAACTTGCTGCAGCCTTGTCATATCTGGGAGATCTTGCAGTCTCTCCTGCCACACAATCCTCATGGAAAATCTCCACAAGGTGGCAGTGCATAATAACACAAGAGATGTCTTGAGAGGATTTGAAGTGTGATATTTCAGCTCAACAGAGGATTTATTTTCATAGGTAAAGGGACCCCTGACCATTAGGGCCAGTCGTGGCCAACTCTGGGGTTGCGGCGCTCATCTCACTTTATTGGCTGAGGGAGCTGGCGTACAGCTTCCGGGTCATGTGGCCAGCATGACTAAGCCGCTTCTGGCGAACCAGAGCAGCGCACGGAAACGCCGTTTACCTTCCCGCCGGAGCGGTACCTATTTATCTACTTGCACTTTGACATGCTTTCGAACTGCTATGTTGGCAGGAGCAGGGACCGAGCAACAGGAGCTCACCCCGTCACGGGGATTCGAAACGCCGACCTTCTGATCGGCAAGCCCTAGGCTCTGTGATTTAACCCACAGCGCCACCCGCGTCCCTTTCATAGGTACAGATATGCTAATGGGATAGGGCTCCTGTACCTGTCATGTAAGGTAAGCTACGCCCTCTTATATCTCCTCTTCTAGTCAACTAGAACCATCTCCTGGTCAGCACCTGGTGTGGGGGCAAAGGTAAAAGGATGGGGGTGCTGCTTGTGTGCTATTGACCCCGCTGTACAGCAGCCTCAATGACTGAGCTGGCAAAGGCAGTCTCTGGCATGATGTTGGAGAAATTCATAACTGCTGTCCTGGGGAGCAAATGTCCACACCAAGATTGTTGTTCAGGACTTCCTGATCTCCAGCTCCATGGGGTTCTCTCAAGAGGTCATTGGTCATTGTTCAGATGTGTCCTTGGGTGAGACTTAGGTGGTGCTGTGGTCTAAACGACTGAGCCTCTTGGGCTTGCCAATCAGAAGGTCGGCAGTTCGAATCCCTGTGACGGAGAGAGCTCCTGTTGCCGTCTCTCAGCTCCTGCCAACCTAGCAGTTCGAAAGCACACCAGTGCAAGTAGATAAATAGGTACTGCTGTGGCGGAAAGGTAAACAGCGTTTCCATGCACTCTGGTTTCCGTCACGGTGTCCCATTGTGCCAGAAGCAGTTTAGTCATGCCTGCAACATGACCCGGAAAGCAGACAAGGTGCTTGTAACCACTCAACCCTTGTGATTAAAGTTAGCTGTCGGAAGGGGCATGGTGGGAATAGTGAATGCATCTTTGTGCGAAGGGGTGGTGCTTGCACCCAGCCAGGAAGCGGTATTGTGGCCACTCCTGAAAAGTCTACCCTGGACCCAGTGTTATTTAACATCCAAGTTGCAAGGTATTTGAGAGGGTTGTAGCAGTGCAGTTGGGATGCGGGTGGCGCTGTGGGCTAAAGCCTCAGCGCCTAGGGCTTGCCGATCGAAAGCTCGGTGGTTCGAATCCCCGCAGCGGGGTGCGCTCCCGTCGTTCGGTCCCAGCGCCTGCCAACCTAGCAGTTCGAAAGCACCCCCAGGTGCAAGTAGATAAATAGGGACCGCTTACTGGCGGGAAGGTAAACGGCGTTTCCGTGTGCTGCGCTGGCTCACCAGATGCAGCTTTGTCACACTGGCCACGTGACCCGGAAGTGTCTCCGGACAGCGCTGGCCCCTGGCCTCTTAAGTGAGATGGGCGCACAACCCCAGAGTCTGTCAAGACTGGCCCGTACGGGCAGGGGTACCTTTACCTTTACCTTTAGCAGTGCAGTTACATACATTATTGGAGGAATCCGATTATCTTCTAGACCCGTTCCAATCTGCGTTCGGGACTGAATCAGCTACGGTTGCCCACCTTTTTTCAGGAGAGGGAAGGGTGCATTTCTTAGTGCAGAAAGTATTTGATCAGATGGGTAGAGATCTTTCCTATTCTACTTCAAGAGGGTTCTGGAAGCTTCCCTGTGTGAAAGAAACAAGCAGAAGGTTCATGGTGATGTTTGGGTTATACCTCCAGAGAAGCTGAGTACTGTTGGCTTAAACTGGCTCTGTTATCTCTGCTTCGAGGTCATGCTGACTATAATAACAAGGCCAGAAGGAGCCGGGGTTTCCTTTTTCTTTCTATCTCTCTTCCTTCTGGTGTGGTGTTCTGTATATAGTGTTAAGGTTTAGTCTTATTATAAGTTATTGTCAGTTTGTTCTGTGTGGGAAGTGGGGCTGAGCTTCCTATCTCCTGTATTGGAGGTGATGTCATCAATGTTATGTACTGAAGTTCTCACCCTGGGCCAGCAGGGGGATACTGTAGATAGTTTTCACTCAGGTCCACATATGCAAATAAGGGATTGAAAGTGACGTTCAGTGATTGGATAGTTACAGAAAATGGTTACTGTTGTGTTCTAGTGGAGCTCTATATAAGCAGGCTGGCTGAACCCTTCAGTTACCTTGAAGAATCGCTGTGTCATCTGATATGTTCACCCACAACTTAACAATCAAGGTGTCTAAGGTCCATGAATAATAATAGCTTAAATGTCCCGGGACCTAAGGAAGCCAGACTATCTTCCACCAGGGCCAGGGCTTTTTCAGTGATGGCTCCGCCCTGGTGGAACGCTCTGTCCCACGAGACTAGGGCCCTGCAGGCCTTGATCTCCTTCCGCAGGGCCTGTAAGACAGAGCTATTCCGCCTGGCCTTCAATTTTAATTAGCCTGATCCTCTATTCCCTTCTCCCTTCTATGAAGAAACCCCTTTTGGGACCCCACATTTAAATTCTTCCCTGGTCTCCTTGCTGGCCCTAGTAGGACCAACTTGGCCAGTTAGCCCTGGTGATCATTCGATGTCTACGGACTGGAGTCCCCACCCCCCATGACCCCTGAATTTTTGAATTTTATTGATATCAATGCAGCATTTTATGTTGTATTTTATGCTGTTTTTAAGTCACATTTTAATCAGTGTTTTATATTTGCTGTTAGCTGCCCTGAGCCCGATTTTTAAACCTGGAAGTAAAAGGTAAAGGTAAAGGTACCCCTGCCCATACGGGCCAGTCTTGACAGACTCTGGGGTTGTGCGCCCATCTCACTTAAGAGGCCAGGGGCCAGCGCTGTCCGAAGACACTTCCGGGTCACGTGGCCAGCGTGACATCGCTGCTCTGGCGAGCCAGAGCCGCACACGGAAACGCCGTTTACCTTCCCGCTGGTAAGCGGTCCCTATTTATCTACTTGCACCCGGAGGTGCTTTCGAACTGCTAGGTTGGCAGGCGCTGGGACCGAGCAGCGGGAGCGCACCCCGCCGCAGGGATTCAAACCGCCGACCTTTCGATCGGCAAGTCCTAGGCGCTGAGGCTTTAACCCACAGCGCCACCTGCGTCCCAAAACCTGGAAGGGCGGGGCATAAATAAAAAAAATATTATTATTATTCTACCAAGGGGGAGAAAGTCGTTCACTGAGGCTTGTGAGCCCGGATTACAAAATCAGCTGATGTCACTAGCTGCCAACGTTTTGAGAACCCATTTCTGCTAACCCGGAATTCACTCCTGCTTGCTTCTCTCCTCCATTGAAGAGTATTGAAAGTATATTTTCGCACCTGTCCGCCAGTTCTTAACTGTACAGAGAACATATTTCAGCACTGCCACTTTGGTTAGCACTTCCCCCTTGGCCATTACCATTCAGCTGCATAGAACATAATAGGGCTTACTGTCTAACTATCGCTGACAGGCGATCACTTCTCAGCATCCACTAAACCCTCAAACTCACCAGCTGCGCAGGGCACAACAATGCTCCTACAGAAAAAAGTTGATTTTGTATAAAGAAAAGTACTGCAAACCAGTCCAGAACTGAGCAGGAGAAGGTTCTAAAATCCTGTTCCACGTTCTCCGCCCCAAGGGGGGGGGCAGTAGCTACCCCCTTTGTGAAACAGGTGAAGATCTAACATCAATTATTATTGTTGTTGTTGTTGTTGTTGTTGTTAATTATTATTTATACCTCACCCATCTGGCTGGGTTTCCCCAGCCACTCTGGGCGGCTTCCAACAAGAGATGAAAAATACAGTGGTACCTCGGGTTACATACGCTTCAGGTTACAGACTCCGCAAACCCAGAAATAATACCTCGGGTTAAGAACTTTGCTTCAGGATGAGAACAGAAATCGTGCTCCGGCGGCGCGGCGGCAGTGGGAGGCCCCATTAGCTAAAGTGGTGCTTCAGGTTAAGAACAGTTTCAGGTTAAGAACGGACCTCCGGAACAAATTAAGTACGTAACCCGAGGTACCACTGTACATTAAAACATCAGTCATTAAAAACTTCCCCAAACAGGGCTGCCTTCAAATATCTTCTAAAAGCCAGATAGTTGTTTATTTCCTTGACATCTGATGGGAGACAGTTTCACAGGGCGGTTGCCACTACCGAGAAGGCCCTGTGCCTCGTTCCCTATAACCTCACTACTCGCAGGGAGGGAACCGCCAGAAGGCCCTCGGAGCTGGACCTCAGTGTCTGGGCAGGGGTGGAGACGCTCCTTCATTTCAAAACTGTAGCACAAACTCGGTGCATGTTCATTAACAGTGGTTAATGCCCACAGTTAGGGGCTACTTGCCCACTTCCAGAAAAGGGGGGGGGGAGAGCTTAGAAAATGCAAAGAAATAGTCCAGCTACGGTTGAACACGGAAAGATGAGAATCAACAACTGGAAGCATCAAAAGCATGCAAGCTTTTAACAACTTGCTGGTCCAAAACCATTTGGATAATCACCCCAAAATGGAAAACGAGCGAGGTCCCAACCAAAGAAGAATGGCAACTTAAGTTGACAGAATATGCACAACTCACAGACTTAACATATAGAAAGAGAGAACAAGAAGAACATAGGTTTAGAGAAGATTGGAAAACGTTTATTGAATATATGGGAATTAACTGTGTACAGCTGAAAACGCTGGCAGCATTAAGATAAATTCAACAGTGTAAACAAGTTTTGATGGATGTGAATGGTATAGTTTTTGTAAAGTATGCAGGGATTTATGATATGTAAAATGAACCATGGAAAGAGAAGAAGGGAAGTCACTGATATCTTAAGGATGTAAAAATTAGTATTTTAAATTGTAAAACAGAAAATTTAATAAAAATTATATACAAAACTGTTTGGATAATCTTACATAACATAGCAATGCACTCAAGGTGACAACAGTCATACCTAGGGATGAATACGCTTCGTTTTAGGCAAATTCGGTTTGCGCTCCGCGGCGATACGGAAGTAACGGAGCGCGTTACTTCAAGGTTTCACTGTGTGCGCATGCGCAGAGCGTCAAAATGACGCCACGCGCATGCGCAGAAGCGCCGAAACATGACACGTGCAGACGCGCGGACACGGGTTACGTTTGCTTCGGGATGCAAACAGGGCTCCGGAATGGATCCCGTTCGCATCCCGAGGTACCACTGTATATTCGGAGGTAGCAATTTTGCAGGACGTTTTTAAGTAGTTGCAGAAGAGACAGTGTTAGACTAGGGGCTTGGCTACATCAGGGCTTCAGATTGTTTTGCAGGTGTTCCAGGGGCATGGCATGCCGCTCCCTGCAAAGCCCTTTCCACTCAGTGGCGTAGCGTGGGGGGTGCAGGGGGGGCTGGGCGCACCGGGCGCACCATCTGGGGGTTAGGGTTAGGGGGCGCAAATCCACGGGTTAGGGAGCACAAATTACTTGCCTTGCCCCGGGTGCTGACAACCCACGCTACGCCACTGTTTCCACTGGCCTAGGGGGCGAGGCCCAGACTCACCCAGCCCTACAACAGGGGTTCCTCTTGAGCACAGCTGTCAACTTCTCCCTTTTCTTGCGAGGAATCCTATTCGGAATAAGGAAATTTCCATTTAAAAAGGGAAAAGTTGACAGCTATGCTCTTGAGGCTGGAGGAACATCGCACCGCTATTGTTTTAATATTCTATAAACCGCTTTGGGATGCGGGTGGCGCTGTGGATTAAACCACAGAACCTAGGACTTGCCGATCAGAAGGTCATCAGTTCGAATCCCCATGATGGGGTGAGCTCCTGTTGCTCGGTCCCTGCTCCTGCCAACCTAGCAGTTTGAAAGCATGTCAAAGTGCAAGTAGATAAATAGGTACCACTCCGGCGGGAAGGTAAACGGTGTTTCCGTGCGCTGTTCTGGTTCGCCAGGAGCAGCTTAGTCATGCTGGCCACATGACCCGGAAGCTGTATGCCGGCTCCTTCGGCCAATAAAGCGAGATGAGCGCCGCAACCCCAGAGTCAGTTACGACTGGACCTAATGGTCAGGGGTACCTTTACCTTTTAAACCGCTTTGAGATTTTTATTATATGTACAGTATAGTGAATACTTATCTACTTTTAAAATTTTTCACCTATGATCCTTTTCTTTTACTTCTTTATTTTTTCTTCGTTCTTTTTTTCTGATATCTTATCTTTCATTTCACTCCTTTATTGTGAATAGCATTTCATAGAGGTATAAATAACTGTAAATATGAAAAGAGGCAAAGTATTCTCTAACTTTTTTCCTTGGTTATATGTATTTTTTTCCCTTTGTATTTTCTTTTGTTGTAAATATGCATGTTTTCTAATTTGTACTTAATATTTTTTTTTTTAAAAAAGAGATTTTTATTAAAAATAGAAAGTGCTATTGAAATGAAAAAATAAATAAAATAAAATGGAAAATTAATTTTTTAAAATTGATTTTTTTTTGAAAAAGGAGGCACCCTCAGAAATCTATAAGATATATATTTTGTTTGTGGAAAAATTCAATAAAAAGCATTTTAAAAAAGAAATCTATTAAATTTATATATTTACTTTGAGAACATGCAGATTTTTTTGGTGTTTTATATATAAAACACACCCCAAAATCTGCATGTTGTCAAAGTCCAGCACTTGCCCAATTAGCCTAACGACAGCGCAAAGCGACGCCACCCAGGCGCGCGGCGGGGGCGGAGGAAGGCGGGGCTTGGTGGGCGTGGCTCCGCCGGAGCCGCCCCGCCCCCGCCTTCAAGTCACCCGCTCGCTTTTTTTCTTTCCCTTCCCAGAGTCCTTTGCGGCGGCGGCGACTCGCCATATTGTGTCGCTCGCTGAGGCGGAGAGGAGGAGGCGGCGTCGGCGTCGGCTGTGGGAGAAGCGGGCTGGGGCGGCCGCTGTCGACTCGCCTCAGCCCTGGCTGCCGGGAGAGGAGGAGGAGGCGGCGGCGGCGCCGACGGCGGCAACGACGACGGGCGAGAGAGCCGAGCCGCGGGGAGGGAGCGGGCCGGACACCGAGAGGCGGCGAGCAGCGGGGCCGGTGAGGAGAAGGCGGAGGAGGGAAAGGGGGGGCGCAGCTGGGGTGTTTTTTTTGGGGGGGGCTGTCTCTCCCTCCCACATGGAGCTGGAGAAGCCTCCTTTTTGGGGGGGTGCGGATCCTGCGCACGTTTACTCGGGTGTAAAGGGGGTGGGGGTGCTTGCTCCTCGCCTCCACACACGGTCTTTCTCCTTCTCCTGTTATTAACCCGCCCCCCCCCCAATAATAACATTTAAGGAAGAGAGAGAGAGAAAAAGGTTGAGGCGCTTTTCTTCCTGCCGTCTCTGTCGCGGTTGTCCCTCCCCGCCCCCTTTCGATTTTATTTCATCATTATTATTATTATTATTTCGCTTTCCATTTGTATACCGCCTTTCTGCGTTAACAATACACAAGGCGGTTTTCCTTCTCCTCTTCTTCTTTAGACCTTAACCCGCCCACTCTCCCAAAATAAGAACATTTAAAGAAGAGAGAGAGAGAAAGGTTGAGGCGCTTTTCTTCCTGCCGTCCCTGGCAGGGTTGTCCCTCCTTTCGACTTTATTTCATTATTATTATTATTATTATTATTATTATTATTATTTAGCTTTCAATTTGTATGCCACCTTTCTGTGGCGGTTTTCCTCCTCCTCCTCCTCCTCTTCTTTTTCTTTAGCCATTAACCCGCCCACTCTCCCAAAATAATAACATTTAAGGGAGAGGAAAAGAGCAGGGGCGATTTTCTTCCTGCCGTCCCTGGCAGGGTCGTCCCCCCCCCCCTTTCGATTTTATTCCATTATTATTTTCATTTTGCTTTCAATTTGTACACTGTCTTTCTGCGTTAACAATACACAAGGCGGTTTCCCTCCTCCTCCTCTTCTTCTTTAGCCATTAACCCACCCACTCTCCCAAAATAATAACATTTAAGGGAGAGAAAAGGAGCTGGGGCGATTTTCTTCCTGCCGTCCCTGGCAGGGTTGTCACTCCCTGCCCCCTCAATTTTATTTCATTTTTAAAAATTATTATTGTTATTTTCATTTCACTTTTAATTTGTATACCGCCTTTCCATATTAACAATACACAAGGTGTTTAGAAGCTGCAGAAACAACAGAAGGATCGTGCACGCCTTAGAACAGTCTGATCCGATGCAAATCATAATTGGGGTAGGAAGATGGTGGTCTCATTTAAAAAAAAATAAATTTAAATTTTTATTGATTAAATTCGTACAAATCCCTTCATATGAAAATTTCCCGGCAGTTTGCAAGCATAAGAATTTGGAATAAAAAACACAAAAATGCACAATACAATGGTGTTTTGGGAAAGGCGCCCCCAATATGTTGGCCCCCCTCTCCCATTGCCCTCCCTGCCCCAGTTCCCCTGGTTGCATTAATGGGAAGATCTCTAGAGGAATTATTTACTTATCATGCTGTATTTGCAGCTAACAGTGGTACATGGGCTCTCAGGTGGACAGAGGATGCGTAGGAGTACACTGTCTTTTTAAAAGAGGAAAAGGTGTGCTTTAGGGTGGCATCTCGCTTGGCACCCATCATCTTTGTGAGCAGAAGGTGTTAAAGGGTGCCTTTGGAGTATCTGTTGGTGGAAACACAGGGAAGAGTCAAGAGTTTTGACTTGTATGTTGTTTGCAGAACATTGCTTGGCTGATTTCTTGTTTCCCTTGGTAGGTTAGAACTATGCTTTCTCGAGAGAGGCCCCTAATTTAAAGGGATGTCTCCTGTGAGTTCTCACAGAATTCCCAAGGACAATGTGGGATGTCCCAGCTCAGAGCACCTAGACTAGAAGAAGTGCTAAAAGTATTTCAATATGACAAGGATGTCATTTCATTTATGTGTCGCTAGGCTTATCAGAAGAGTAAAATGGCTTTGTGATAATGTGTTCATTTAAGGTGGTGCTGGTTTTTTTTCTTCACAATACCAAAGCTAGTACCATTTGTAGTTGAACCAGAGATAGGGGATTTGTGATGGGATGTCCTGCAGGGTTTTTTTTTTTTGTAATATAAAAAACCCTATTTACATGGTTAAATGCTTGATTGTTCAAAAAAGGATTTGCTCAACTGAACATTCAAATAATGGTCAAAAAGCACTAGCACATAGAAAATATGTTGTACCTCTGCCCATACCAATCAATATCCTGCCTATACCAATCAATCAACAGGTTTAATACATTATGCTAATTACAAAACCATAAAATGTTATAGTTAATGCATTATTATAATCTTTAACAAATTTTACCTTTTATAAATGTTAATGTTTTGCTGAATTTCTCTTTGAAATTTACCTTGGAACAACAGTGTCAACCTACAGTTCAATTTTTAAAAAGGGGTCTGGGTGACATTCAACACTGCACAAGTAGAATACAAGCTCATGCAATGAATCCTTACCATGAAGCCCCCAGTAAAATACCTATTTATCTACTTGCACTGGTGTGCTTTCGAACAGCTAGTTTGACAGGAGATGGAATAGGGCAATGGGAGCTCACCTGTCTTGTGGATTCGAACCTCAGACTTTCCAATCAGCCAGCCAAAGAGGCTCAGCACCACCTACTCCCTCTGAAGCACCCAGTACCCCCTTTTAAAAAAAACAAAAACCTACTCCAGAGGACTGCTAGGGACTTATCAAATACTGGGTTGCAGGAGTGGAGGAATCTTCCAAAATTGGAATAATCCTGTGAGTACAAAACTACCTTCCATCAGATTTTGGGGCGTTCTCTCACTGCAGTGGTGTACAGCTCATCTGGTAAGTCTCTCCTCTGACTCCAGGGAGGCTTTCATGGGGGTAGTGGTGGCTGAAAGGTGAGGAAAAGAATTCATGTGTGAGCTTGTCCTCTATGTGCACAATGTTGAATATTGCCCAATGTAATTAAAACAGGAATAAAGCAAAGTAACAGTGGCTACAAAGAAAGGGCAAGTGTCACTTTAAAAGTGACTTGTGCTAAGTAGGCAGAGAGCCCATTCTTCAGGCATAATTAACTTAATGAAATATTTGACTGTGGTCAAATAATAGTGCCCAGCTGACAATATCTGACCAGCGTCTTGCCAAAGGCAAGGTGGTTCTTTTAAAATGAGATTCAGAAGCAATACAAAATACACAAGTGAGTAAGAAGATCTAAGATTTTGTTCTAAAACAGCAAGCAATGTATACATATCAAGTAAGCACTTCAATCTGCCACTTGGAAGCCCTCAAGAAGTGTCAAAGTGACTCCCCCAGGTAGCCACAGTTTGCACAGCCCTGCGGCCGATCAGTCCATGCATGAGCTTCAGAGAAACTCTGCATAAACAGCCTGTGTGGCTTCCAAAACTGGCTACTTGGAGATCATCCATTAGCCACCCCCTCCCAATGCCTCACTTTCTCAAAACATATCAAACATGAGAGAAGGTACCCAGCACTATCCTCCCAAACTGATTAGGCAGCTGTGGGGGTGTGAAGTTCCCAGAACATCTAAGGCTGTTCTCAAAACATTCCTCATTAAAAACTTAACAGGAGAAGGAGGGGGAAGGAACAGAGGCAGGGAGGGCTCCATGCCAGACCACTAACTCCTAGATATATTTTATCTTCCGGATGCATTTTCCATACAACCAGTGAGCTAGCCAAGATGCCATCCCTATTTCAAAGATGTGTGGGGAAGAATCAGATTGGAGGTGGTGTAAACCTCCCTACGGCTCACCATTTCCTCTAACAAGGGGAAAACATTCTCAGGATGCAAAAGGGCAAAAGAATTAACCTATCCCAGCACCCTACTTTTCAGTGCTTCTGGTAAGCCCCCAAGCAGGACATGAAAGGAACAATCCTCAAAACTTAGGAATTTCAGAAGTGCCCTGCAACTGGGTCTGGCCAAAGGGGGCCCATCTAGTCAAGCCGTTCTCACAGTGACCTACCCTCTGTTTGTTTCCAAAGCTATACTGCCTGTGAACATGGAAGCTCAGTTAATAACTTATGGCTAATTGGCAAATGTACTACAGAGGAGGTTTGCTGGATTTGATAAAATGGGCCATCTATTCCAGCATTCTCTGGGGAGCCCACAAGGGCAGGACAGCCCCTGTTGCCCATGATGCAAAAAGATTAATCACTTTCCACAGTGCCTGTGGGACACCCTCCTCACCCAAAGCCATTTCCCCCAATCTAAATCTCTCAAAGGTCTTATTTCTCCCATGGGAAAAACATGCTCATGATGCAAGAGAATTAACCATATTCTTCAAAGCATCTTGTCGGTTTTTTCATTATATCAGGCACCAGTTTCAACCTGAGGGTGGCATTCCATCATGTACAGTTGGCTATGTTTCCGACAAAGGAGGTATTATGACAGTTCCAGGACACATTAAAGCCAGACAAGAGCACTTGAAGGAGTGTGTGGAACCAGACCAGTGAGGGGTGTAGTCTAGGGAGGAGGCATGGCCTATAAAGGGTCACAAAGGCAGGCACAAAAACTTGGGGCCACATTTGGTTCCCGAGCCTGAGGTTCCTCACTCCTGCTTTACATGAATCTTTACTTCTCCTCAATTAAGTGAGTTATGGGGGAAACAGCATGTGAGGTTATTGGGGGCAAGGTACTCTTTCTTAAAAGAATAGAGGTGCAAGAGTGGTGTGCCTCCAGTCCTAATACAGAAGTGCTTCAACTACAGTCGTACCTTGCCTCCTGAACGCCTTGGGAGTCGAGTGTTTTGGCTCCTGAAGGATTGAAAACTGGAAGTGAGTGTCCGGTTTTCGAACATTCTTTTGGATTCTGAACATCGGACGGGGCTTCTGCTGCTTCCGATTGGCTGCAGGAGCTTCCTTCAGCCAATCAGAAGCTGCGCTTTGGAAGTCAAATGTTTCAGAAGTTGAACAGACTTCCAGAAAGGATTCTGTTCGACTTCTGAGATACGACTGTATTGGAAGTGAGAGGGAGAGACTGTTCAAAACAAATCGTGACTGATCAATGCTACACTCTTGCCCTTGCTTCTAAAGAAAACAATTACAAGCTATATTTTTTTCATCCAGTAAGGCTCTTCCAAAACGAAATGCAGAAAGATTCAGTGTGGTATCAAGACAGTATAATTTTGCTATCAAGAACAGGATGGCACTACCCTGTGGTCCATTTTACTGTCATTTAAATTGGTACAATGGTATTTGTTCTCTTTTTCTGGATTTTTTATGATTAGTTGTTTTTTATTGTTCACTTCCCTTTAAAAATAGAAAGGTGATTAAAACATATTCAAAGCATTTTTGTTACTGTCATCATACAACTGCTTGTTGAAATAAATGGGCATGATTTAGCTCTCCACTTCATTAAAACTGTTCTGTAAAAATTTATGAATTATAACATAATGGGGAAATATTTGCTGGTGCAGTGGATGCAGAATATGTAGTCTTGTCTGAAAGGTTTCACAATCTTCTCTTGCTTTCATCCTCCCGAATCACATAAATCTAGAATGCAGACACATTTCTTTCACTTGTGTGTGTTAAACAGCAAAAATACAGTATCTTGCCTATCTACCTGTCCAACCATTATGAACTAATTGGGAGAAATAAGTGGTTCAGTCTTGAATGGTTTACTGCTTTTCACATTTGGCTTTGACATTCAATGGAAAAAAGAGAAGTTGGTGTTTGTATGAGTAGGTCAGGTCAGTAGGACAGTTGTTACAGGCAAATTGATCATGACTGAAGGTAGAGCAGAATTCAAATAAATTTGGCATGGGTAATTAGAGTTGCCACCATAGATTGTTTAATTAGCCCAGTGTTTCTTTAGGCACCGGGCAAAAATGTTTCTCTATAACCAGGCCTTTGGCAGATTAAACAAACTATGCCTTTTTAAATGTGGTTGTGGAAGCAGGGGTTATTGGCTTGCTTTCATTTTGTTTTGTTGCACATTTTGTGTTCTTATTTTGTAATTTTATGTTGTGCGCCATCCTGTGATCTTCAAATTAAGAGTGGTATACAAATTTGATTAATAATAATATGTAATAAATAAAAGCTTAAGGGTCACTTCATACAAAAGAAGCATTAACTGTGGTTTCCATAATATAAATTGCACCTTCCCTCCCCTCCTCTTCAAAATGTACAAAACCGAAGGCTTCCCAGTCACTGTTTATACTTGAAAGCAAGGAGCACAACTTGCATATGTGGATGTACTTAATAAAGGCCGCTGTGTGCATATTTTATACTGGGAACTGATCTGAGAGCCCCATACGGTATGTGAATTGGTCCTAACAAAGCAAATATAGTTTCTCTCTCCAGGCATGGGGCTAACTAGGCAAATGGAAAATGAAGAGGCCGTTCTTTATTTTACTTAAGCCATTTATACCATACCCTACAATGTTTTCCACTTGCAGGGCAGCTTACACGAAATAACAAAATTAACAACAGTTCAGAATATAATCAAAATGTGTGCGCTTCATGAGCTTTGAGAAGAGGAATGTGGGAAGGAAACAAAAGCTCTGCAGCACCATAGCATTTCTCCCTTAGTCCCTAGCAGCAATCAGTACAGTGAGGTGTGTATCTGCAGCGGACTTTTTCAGACCCAGTCAGGCAGTCAGCTTATCTCTTCTCTCCCCCCCCACTCCCCGCCGCGCATCATGTGTTGCTCTGAGTAGTTGCTGCAGCTAAACTAACTGCCAAAGCAACATAGTGTTCTAGTTGTGGTAATTTACATCTGTTTGTGTCCTTGGGGTGCTGGACATGTTCTGTCAAGGAGATTGCTGATTATTAGCCATGATGCACGCTTAACATTAAGAGATAGTGTGTACAAGCTTTCTGGAGGCACAAGTACATCATGTTGAATGCTTTTGAAACGTGATACAGTGTGGATTTATTGAAGGAGTTGCATTCCTCCAATCTTGCTGTACCCCACTTGTGAGTAGTAAAAGGTTTTTAGAAGAATTTGGAACAAGAGAAAGTTCTTAGAGAGCTGGTCAGTCTGTATCAAATCACGAAAAGTGCTGCAATTGCTACAGTCTAACCTCAGCCAAGATATATGTTGTGTGGAAAATGAAATTTAAAACGTTCTTGACTGAGTGCTAGGTCACCAAATCTGTTTGCTAAACAGATTTCACAGAAAATTTATTTATGGTTAGGGTTTAAAAAGAAAAAGTTTGAGAATTACTTATTTTTTCCTATGTAATGCTTCCATGTTGTCTAGGATTTTTTTAAAAATACACCACACTGTCATTTTTTTTTTTTAAATCATTCAGTACCTGTTGAAAGCCTCTCTTCGGAAGCTAGATGCATTTGAAGTAATGAGGTAACCTAGCTAATGTAGGCTCCCACTCTGAGAAGTGGGATGTACAAGAAAGAGGTTGAGGAAATCCCAAGATTTCCAGAGGTAAACACTATTTTAGGAAAAAATAAACATTGGGGCTGGGGACCCCAGAATAGCCCACTGAGAACTGAACATTCTTGGTGGACATGAAATACTGATAGACGGGTGGGTGTAATTGAAAGCAAGGAGGACTGAAGTGGCTGGCAAGCTGAGCAGGAAAACATGCCACATTGCAATGTTTTTGTTGCATGACGCACTTGTAGATTCTGGTTATTTTAGGGTCCTGCCCCAAGACTTACAGGATCATTCTGCATATTCTCTCACTTCCACTTCCCTTAATATACCAAATAATTTGGAAAGTTTTGTTTGTTTATTATGCATTTGGACATCTGTTAACGATACTGTAACCAATTTTTTCACAATGGTTCCAGAGATCAAGGAGCAAGTTATTCTTTGGATACAGTTGGGCATTATTTTGAACTACAAGGGTGAACTGAACCTTTAAAAACGGCACTGATATTTTTGGTTTCTTAGACTTCCTGAGCAGCACTGGTTATGTGCTTGCTAGTTGCTAATAATGTGAGGGTTTTCATCCTTCCATTACTTGAAATAAGAGAAGCCTGACAAATGACTGTTGCAGTAACTAGACTCCTTTACACAATATAGTGGCAGTGTATTGCAATAGGATTTGGGGATCTGCTGGAGTTCTGGGCATATACAAATAATATTTTAAAATTAATGATGTTCAAAAACTGAATCTTATTTCAACTTTGCAGCTTAAGGGACATTTATATTTTTATAAAATCTGTCAGCTGATAATTTTTTATAAATTAAGCACATCTTCATGGAAGATGTTTGCATATTTGTGTGATAGAAAATGTGTAGCTCTAATGACCTTATTAAAACTTATTAGTTTCTGCTGACAAATATAATAACCTTATTATGGCTTAGTGACACTTAATGCCATAAACATGTTCTTAATTTTCTGCCTTGACATAAGAAATTCCACCGTGCCTATTAGTTATAATATTGGAGACAGCTGCAGCAGTATATTAGTATTTTCTGTAGATAATCAGTGTTCAACATTGATAGGAAAGAGGAGCTAATAAAGAATGAAATGGAATCTGAAATGGAAACAATATGCAGTGCTTTGGACTCTAAACCACTTTAGTTGGGCTGGAAATTAAAAAGGAACAAACACAGCAGTGTTACTAGTTTGTAGAAGTTGCTTGTTAGCTGGTATATGTCTTCGTAATAGTAGAGGCAATCCTACTATCGCTTCAAATGCAGCAAGGGAACAAGATGAGGACTTAGTATTGGCCAGTTGGTTCACCTAGGAATATTGACTTCTTGCTCACTTGGGGGCCCACAGTTTTGGCTACACTTGATAGCCAGCCACAAGTCATCTAACGTCTGCAGAAGAACGTGAGGAAGGCAGATACCTGCCGATTGCAATGCATATTCTCAACTAGCTACTATTTACTACTAAGAACAGCTAAAACTTGATTTCCGCTTCCATTGGACCTGAGGGAAGAATGGGTCATTATTCCACTTCACACTGACTCTTGAGTGGTCAAAAGTGGCAAGACTCCTTCATGAAGGCCTGGCATGATTTCTGTTGCTTCTTATGAGAAGTGATGAGAGACAGGCTGCTTCTGGCAGGGCCTGGCTTTAAGGAGGAAGTGAGACAATGATCCCAGACCTTCCCAAGTCTTCTGGAACAGAGCAAAGGGGCTGGGTTGGTCTCTTACTCCACACAGTACTATGCAGACCCCTGGAAGCAATGAGAATCACATTGTGTTTCTAAATGTTTATGGAAGACTTTGCTAATTAGCTGCCTTGAAGGGTTTTGATAGGGTTCGCAGATTTCAAAATTACTTTCTATGGAAAGATATTGGAAAAATACTTTGTTTGACTTAATTACACATGGTGTGGGTAGAGGAGTAATATACCAACAAATGGGAGTTAAGCAGTTCTAGACAGCTTAGAAAGTTGCACGGTGTCAAATATGGGGTACATTAGAAAATTGATTCTATTATTATATACTTTTACATTCCAACCTTTCTCTCTGTGTCTGTATCTGCAGATTAATACTGTACTGCATTCCAGTATAAAAATAAAGATATAATCAAATGCTGATTGGATATGTACCTGAATATGCAGTAGGCATGTATAATTGTATGACTGTGGTCAGGTGCAGTCATTTTTACTTCTATTTGGTTTTAATGATGAAATGAAAATGTACGACTAGAAAAACTGTTGGGTGTGAATGATGTTGAATTTGGGCAATTTCCCATCTTCCTGGGATGTAAAAAAGAAAAAAGTTGGGACTTGTTCTGCAGATATGTGACTCTCTGTAAAAGGGGTGAGAAAGTCCCAAAGGTGGGGTCTGTCATTTTCACTCTGTCTCCGGAGCTCCACTGTCTCAGTCTCATTTACTTCATAAAGTAAATAGCTTTACTCAGAAGACTAGGCCAAGACCTCTTGTCTGTATATTGTTTTTTAAAGGGAGGAAGATCTAACTGCAGCTTCTGAACTCTTGACATGTGCTCCATTATGTTCATCCAGAGGCGCCATATATTTGCTACTTTTCATGTGAAATGGAAATGAGTGAGAAATGAACTGGAAGTGGCTTGAGGGGTGTAGTCTGCTGACCTGTCTGGTGAAATATGAGTCCACCTGTGAAAATGCCCAATCTGCAGGACCTCTTAAAATGCTTGATTTTCATGTTTCTCTTTTCTTCTAGCCATGTCTCAGGCTGTGCAGACAAATGGAACGCAGCCTTTGAGCAAAACATGGGAGCTCAGCTTGTATGAACTTCAAAGAACACCTCAGGTACTAAAGAGTTGTTGTGTTTTTTTAAAAAAACAAAAGATGTGAATGCCCACTGCCCTCCAAAATGTTAATTTATCAGCTAGAGCATTACAACAAAACTCAAATCTTATTTGCATTTGCCAGAAATAAAGAGGAAATGTTTTTCATTATTATTATTATGAGGCATTTTAAAAAATAGCAACTTCAGCTTGAACAGGAAACAATTGCTTGAGAATAATAATAATAATAATTATTATTATTATTATTATTATTATATTATTATTTATACCCTGCCCATCTGGCTGGGCTTCCCCAGCCACTCTGGGCGGCTTCAAAAAAAAAATTAAAATACTGTAATACATCAAACATTAAAAGCTTCCCTAAACAGGCCTGCTTTCAGATGTCTTCTAAAAGTCTGGTAGTTGTTGTTCTCTTTGACATCTGGTGGGAGGGCATTCTGCAGGGAGGGCACCACTACCGAGAAGGCCCTCTGCCTGGTTCCCAGTAACTTGGCTTCATGCAGTGAGGGAACCGCCAGAAGGCCCTCGGAGCTGGACCTCAGTGTCCGGGTAGAACAATGGGGGTGGAGACGCTCCTTCAGATATACTGGACCGAGGCCGTTTAGGGCTTTAAAGGTCAGCACCAACTCTATTTAACTTTTATCATTAGGAAGCAATAACAGATGGCTTGGAAATAGTGGTGTCACCACGAAGCCTCCACAGTGAGCTGATGTGTCCCATTTGTTTGGATATGTTGAAGAACACCATGACTACTAAGGAATGTCTGCATCGTTTTTGTGCTGATTGTATCATCACAGCCCTGAGAAGTGGGTAAGTATGGTGATACAAGATTTTTTTTTATAAAAAAACCCCTCTATCTGGATTGGTTATAGTACTTGAGCAGTACCTTGGGATTCTGGGTAAAATGTAAAGAACCTGCAAAAAAAACAAACCTTTAGGTGGTACCTCGGGTTACATATGCTTCAGGTTACAGACTCCACTAACCCAGAAATAGTGCTTCAAGTTAAGAACTTTGCTTCAGGATGAGAACAGAAATCGTGCTCCGACGCCGTGCCAACAGCAGAAGGCACCATTAGCTAAAGTGCTGCTTCAGGTTAAGAACAGTTTCAGGTTCAGTACAGACCTCCAGAACGAATTAAGTACTTAACCTGAGGTATCTCTGTACTTTATTTTTATTCTGTCCTTCCTCCAAGGAGTTTACGGGGCATGGCTCCCCCTGACGGATTGGATCCTAAAATTCCTAGGCGCTCTGTGTCCTGATGAATGGCGGAGTCCCAGAAGCATATATTTGGAGTGGATGCATCGTGTAGTAATAAAACACGCTGGGTCAAAGAAAAATGTTTACTAAAGGCAAAAGGGCTTTGTTTTACACACACACCCACACCCACACACCCACACAAAACTTCAGAGAAAAAACTGCAAACATGTGAGGTACAAACAAAAGTAAGAGAATGACCAGCTCGCTGAGTGCACAAATTTATCTCTCCTGGCTCAGCGTGACCTTCAGATAGTCAAAACCATGGGTAGACAAACTAAGGCCCGCAGGCCGGATTAGGCCCAATTGCCTTCTGGATCTGGCCTGCAGACGGTCTGGGAATCACCACATGGATCACCAGCGTGTGCGTTCTTTCCGTCTTCCTCACACGGCAGCAGTGGCGCCTCCCTCCCTTCTCCAGGCTTCTCCCCGCCCTGCCTAGAGAAGGAAGGGGGCTGGGCTTTGTTGGTGCCAGCAGCAGCGCTAGCGCTTGAGCGGCCGCCATTTTAAGCAGCCTCTCTCCAGAGCCTTTTCATGCGCCACTCATCGTCCCTTCGCCACCACCAACCCCTGCTGCTCGCAAGACACAGGTAAGCAGCCACCAGGGCTCATGGTGCTCTTGCATCATTCCCCCCCCCCCCAAATATAGTCTCGCCCCCCACAAGGTCTGAGGGACACTGGACTGGCCCCCTGCTGAAGAAGTTTGCTGACCCCTGGTCAAAACAATATTTACAACAGAAATGAACCTTCTAAAATGAACTAGAATCTTCCAGCATTTTCCACTCTCCGCCCTCAAAGACTATAGCCATGATGCCCCATCCCAATTTATCATCTCAACCAATTTGTAGAATAGAGACTTGACTCAGTGTCACCCAGAGAACTTCTGGTTCAAGTCAGGTACTGCACTGGCAGCAAGAAACTTCTTGGTGTTTTTTTTCTGACCGAGAAGGGGACGTGTAAGGAATTGTGTCTCTTTATTCTCATTCCCCACCTAATGAGGGATTAGCTGTAATAACTCAACAGCTAAGTTAAGGAACTGAAGTGAAATACCTCGAAATAAGCTTAGCCTTTACCAACTAGTCAAGAAACCTGTAACATCTAACTGAAGAGTAGTAACTGAAAAGAAGCAACTGTGAAGTGAGTATAACAAATCTGTTTGCATCAGGGGCTTGAATTGTGTGTTGTCCAAAACTGGTTTGTGACTGTATCCAATATGGCAACGGTTTGGTAAGTCATATTTCAGTAAGAAGGGACTAATCAAGACTGCAGACTGTTACAAAGCATGATATGAAGAGCATACTTGTAGAACTGCTTTTCTCCTTTTCTCTTCTTAGAAACAAAGAATGCCCTACTTGCCGTAAAAAGCTTGTTTCTAAGAGGTCACTGAGACCGGACCCAAACTTTGATGCCCTTATCAGTAAAATTTATCCAAGTCGTGATGAATATGAAGCCCATCAGGAGAGAGTTCTAGCAAGGATCAGTAAGCACAATAACCAGCAGGCTCTGAGCCACAGCATTGAGGAGGGTCTGAAAATCCAAGCCCTGAACAGGTAAGAGACTCCAAGTAATCGGGAGTTAGAAATTGGAGGGTGTGGGGAGGTGCAGCTTAGTGATTGGGTTTTCAATCTCAAACCCATGTTTTCAGTTTAAAAATTATGCTACCAGAGTTGTGAGAGATACTTGTTTAGGTTTTGAGAACTGCTGTTACAAGTAGAGAGAAGTGAGCTAAATGGTTCCTATTCTGCAAGGCAGATTAATGTGTGTTATGTATGATCCTGTCTATTTTTGTCTATAATTGGAAGATGACAGACTAAACTTAGTAAGCTCGTTTCATTTAATGAGCTTTTGCAGGAAAACAGAAACCTGTTTTAATGATATCTGGGGTTCTAGAATCCATTTCTGCACCAGTCATGCTTTTCTACAGTTCTAGAATCCATTTCTGCACCAGTCATGCCTTTCTACACTTGGCATTCTTGCACTGTGCTTCAGTTCCATATGAATGGTTTTTTTTGGATCTGAGAAACTTAATTCTTCCATAGTGGAACATGCTAAACGGTGGTTCTGCATTGATTGTGTCAGCTGGCAGTTTGATCATGGGAGTCTTATTCATATATTTGATAGCTTGTGTGAGGTCTTTGAAAGTGAAGAGGTTGCATGACTTACTTGAATATATTTTGTATGCTTCTTAGGTTACAGAGAGGCAAGAAGCAACCGATCGAGAATGGCAGTGGAGCAGAAGACAATGGTGACAGCTCGCATTGTAGTAATGCTTCAACTCACAGTAATCAGGAAGCTGGGCCAAGTAACAAAAGGACAAAAACCTCCGATGATTCTGGGCTAGAATTGGATAATAACAATACGACAGTTGCCATAGACCCAGTATTGGATGGTGCAAGTGAAATAGAACTAGTTTTCCGACCCCATCCGACACTAATGGAAAATGATGACAGTGCACAGACAAGGTAAGCAGTGGTTTTTGTCCTTATTTTCAGAAGGTGGTGTGTACATGTTCGTGATCTAGCCTTTTGCAAAGGGGTGTGTGTGCTATCTGATTATTCAGGACAAGCTCTTGGAAGTGCTCAGTTGCTGCCCTTTATATTTTGGATCATTTTGCTTGTGGATGTTTTTCAATTGCAGTCATTTATTTTTCTACATGGGTTGTCTTTGTTCTTGCTGCAGGTACATAAAGACCTCTGGCAATGCCACAGTTGATCACTTGTCCAAGTACCTAGCTGTGAGATTGGCCTTGGAAGAACTCCGAAGCAAAGGAGAGTCAAATCAGATGAATCTTGAAACAGCCAGTGAGAAGCAGTACACAATTTATATTGCTACAGCTAATGGCCAGTTTACTGTGAGTAGCTGATTCAGCTGAAACCATAATTGGGAGAAAATAAAGTGTCACAGCTTTAAGATACACCTGAGTCCTATTGAGAAATTCTCCATGCACAGGGCTAAATGCATGGAAGGGAAGCGAGACCACATCTCCTGGCTCTGCTGCCAAAGCCATGCATCCTCTCCCGAACATCCACAAAGGGGCACCTACTTGTGTTCAGGTGAGCATGCCTAGGCACCCCTTTGCTTGCCCTGTTGATGTCAGAGATGGATCTGCTATGGCAAATGACTTAAAAGGGAGAATGTGCGGAATTTCTGAATAGGATTTTGATGTACTTCTGTTCCTCTTGAGGCTGATCAAGCAACTTGTATGAAGTGGGCCTGTGAACTAGGAAAAATAAGCACAACATTGGTATAAAATAATTACATGGTCATACTGCTTAAAGAGAGCATGTGGTATATAGCAGCTGGGGTGTTGAGCTTGGATTTGAAGAAATCCCAGATTCAAATCTCTGCTCATCTGGAATGCTTTCTGAATGGTTACTAACAAGTGCTCATCTTTGAGCCTATCCTTATTTGTGTAGTTTTTTGAGACCAGGGTCTGCATCCCCTCTTGGGATTTGGAAGTGGCCAAAGTGGGTGTGGTCACCACCACAGATTTACATGCACACGGCTTCTCCCTGCCCACCATGCTGTTTTTAACCTATTGAAGGAAGGACAAATGAAATGGGTCTTTGTTAGAAAAGGATTGCGATGTAATTTCTCTGCATTCGGGCTGCTATAGAGCCCGGAGAGCTTTGGGGCAGTTTCCCACCCTGAGTTTAACAAAGTAAGCTTAGCTGTAGTTATTTAACTGCTTTCCGCAGGTAAACAGGTACCTAATTACTGGGGTAGTATATGCCCTATTCTGCTAGCAAGAATCATTTTGTAAAAGAACTGTAGACGTGTCAAAATACAGCAAAGCGTCTTAACTGTATTTGTAGCTGCTTCTTGCTTTGGAATTGGGAGTGGAATTGACATCTGGATTATATTAGACTATTTATAGATTCCTGTGCCTAAACACACTGTCTCTTTAATGCTGTTTGCAAGCCGTGGTTTGTCAAATGTTTTGTTATTTTCCTAGCTATGTCTTCTATTCATTTTCAAGTGGCAGCAAACACTGGCTTAGTTTCTGATTTTGGCACTAATTCTGACTTTGTCTTTAGGTTTTAAATGGCTCCTTTTCCTTGGAGCTGGTCAGTGAAAAGTACTGGAAAGTGAATAAGCCCATGGAGCTGTACTATGCACCAACAAAGGAACACAAATAAGACTGACAAAGGCTTTGAGTTGGAACTGTAATGGCTTTTATAGCTTTGGTTTACTTTAAATAAGCGAAACACCATCTTCTGCATCATGGAGAACTGCTTCGAGACTTGGATTCCTTGATGAAAACCCTTATTAGGCAGTATTTGGTGTGATACTTGTATATATTTCCCTGCCCCCTGGAGGACTGATCTGTACATTCCACCATTGCTGTCCAATCTGCTTTTTTGATTTGGTAGCTCTTGTTCCATGTGCACGCTCTTAGGTGCAGCAAAGATTCCCTAGGGGTATGTGTTCATGCTGACGGGCTTCACATTGGCAGACTTGTACTAGCACCTTGAGAAGTGTTGACAAGAGGCAACAGAGTTGGTTGTAACATACTCTTTTCCCTACAGCAATGTTAAAGCACATATGGCCAGAGTAGGCTTGCTGATAAACTGGCTACTTGTGATGCTAAAGGAACTGCTGATGCTGGGGGCCAGAAGGGATATTCAGGGCAGTAAGTGAACTCTTACACGTTGTTCATGTAATGAGTTGTTCCATTTGTTAAATTTAAAATAGCTACTTGTAACACCAGTTCTTTCCACATAGGCAGCAAACCAGGGAATGCGTACTTTCCCATCAGCCCTGGTGCAATTCTTCTTTCTCTGCCTTTCTTAAGTTAGGGTAACCAGAAACACACTTCACATTAAGAGAACCATAGTTAACTTTAACAAAGGTTAATTTTGGTGTTAATGTACTGATTAACAGTTTAGGAGTGAGGGGGAGGGACTGTAGATTTCTGAGGCTGGCTCACAATTCCACTATGCTGTGTGAAGCTAGTGTTATAACGTATGCATTGGCCCGATAAGGGGGGAAACCATGAGTACTGATACATTTTAGAACTAGTAACCCTTGATACTAGCTCAGGTGGTTTCAATATCAAGTAACTAACTAAAGGTAAGGCAAACATCCCTCTATACCCGCACACCTTATAAATTTGTGGGATTATTGATGTGGAATCTTCAGTGTTTTAAAGTAAAAGGCACAAAATCTTTTGCAGAACAATGAGAGAGAAAGCTCTTCAAAACTATTATTTATTAGCCATATTAACAACACTTGGCACTTGCAATCTTAATAAATAAAATGTATTTCCATTTTTAAATTTCACTTGGGCATGCTTTCAGTTGTTGGTTGCTGTGTGCATCAGTAGTTTATCATTTTGAGCATAATTATCATAAACAGTGGTACCTCCGGTTAAGAATTTAATTCGTTCCGGAGGTCCGTTTTCAACCCGAAACCGCTCGTAACATGAGGTGTGCTTTCGCTAATGGCGCCTGCCAGTGCGCGACTTCTGCTCACATCCCGGGGCAAAAGTCGCAACTGGGAGCATCTACTTCTGGGTTAGCTGAGCTCGTAACACGCAGCGTTCACAAGGGGGATGGTACGTAATACAAGGTTCCACTGTAGTGAAGAGTGCCACCATTCTGTAAGGACGAAGATCACTTTATTCCACTGTAATCCTTCCATTCCCACTGCAGTATATAGATATTTGCCTTTTGTATTGGGAAAGGGAATGTTCTTAATTAGGGTTGAACTTCAAAACTGCACACTCAAGTGTCGTGCTTTCCCTTAATATACTGGCCTTTTAGGAAGACCTTAGGAGGAAACATGGCTTTCTGCTCTTAACTTCCTTTTAGCACTGCCATAGGAGAAAACAGTCGTAAAATGCTCCCGTTATGAATATCTCTTCAATATCAGACATTCCGAAATTATGCTAGTAGTTTGTGCCATGAAACTTACAATCACTAGAAGTCTGGGGTGGGAAGGGAAGTTGTACCATGCCTGTTTTGGTTTTGTTCAGTATATTTGGTGTAATGTACAATTTATATAGATTGCTAGTGCATGTCCACTAAATATAACCAGGTTTGTTTTTATGTGAAAAAAAAAAAGGTTTTGTATGGGCAAATACCTGCAGAGAAACAAATCTGCATTGTGATTTACCCTGTAAGCAGATGAAGTGTCTGTAAAATTCTGAAAGCTTATCTACCTAGGGGATGTGTGGTGGTCCCAGCTTAGTGTGGGAGAATGTGAATTTTTACTTCCATGTTACAGTGAATTCACTAAGTATTTATATTTACTTTAATACATAAAGTAGCTGTTTTGATCAAACCATTGCTCTGTGACTTTAGTACTGTGACTAATTACACACATCAGAACATGTTGCACCTGCATGTTTGTTACTGCCACACTTTCACAAGCAGAACCTTTTGAATGCTGTGATTCTTGGACTTCAAGGGGCACACGCACACACACAGAACACCTCAAGGGAGGTGGGAGAAACTGCAGAGAGGAATAAGATGTAGAGCAGATGTATCTACTCCCTGGCCAGCCAAGAACTGACCCCTTGGATTTGTGAGGCTGTCTGCACCCTTTTATAACCCCATCATTCCTGTGTTAAATGTAATTTAAGAAGAGCGTTTAGAGCTGCTGCTCTTGTGCGCTGTTTGTGCCTTTAGGAGAGGGTCAAATAACTTGTTTTTATTCCTATTCTACTACCAGTGTGACTCCATTCTGGAGCAGTTGCCTATAGGGATGGACACATAAGTACATGCAAGGATCCTCTGCCATTTCACGTAAGGACTGCCTCTTTAAAATAAAATCTACTTTCAAAAACAGAAAATGGGTGTTCATGGGAAGCCATGAATAATTGAATATTAACATCTGCTTATATTGGAGTATTTACAAGTACAGTTGTACCTTGGTTCACAAATGCCTTGCAAGTCAAACATTTTGGCTCCTGAATGCTGCAAATCCGGAAGTGAGAGTTCCAGTTTGTGAACGTTCTTTGGAACCCTAATATCCAACACTGCTTCCGATTGGCTGCAGGAGCATCCCAGAGCCAAGCCTTGGGTTTCTGAACATTTTGGAAGTCGAACAGACTTCCAGAACAGAGTCTATTTGACTTCTGAGGTACCACTGTAGTCTGCTGCTATATTCGCATGTCCTCTCAATTAGAATTAGTCATAATTTACCCAGTCTTGGATTTTCTGGAATGACTATTTCGCTACTAAAATCAGTAACCTCAGTAAATGTCTAGCTGTGTCCAGAACTAATCTAGTTGTAATTTTGTATAATATAAGAAAAGTTAGAACACTAAAATAACTTAACCAAATGAAGCAGTCCATGAAAGGTGCTGCAGTACTAAATGTAAAAATGGAGAGGAAATCCTGATCTGAGTATTTACACTCAAAGGAAAAAAGGGGGCAGCACCAAACACGGGCAAAGCCTCAAAATGGTATCGAAAATATGATTTTTATAAAATACATTCAACACATTTTGGTGATGTCAAGAGTACTTACTGAAAGAACCATATAAATAAAACCGCAATACATTATATACATCATCACTATTACATTAAAAAACATATGAAGAATATGCCTTCTTAGTACAAACTTCAAATACAAACCAACATCAGTCACATCTTAACATACTTTTCAGTAATAAAACTTCCTAATGTCATAGTTAATACTTTTATATGCATAAATCCCTAAAAACTGGAATTGCAAACAAATCTATTGATTTTCTTGGTAAATATACAAAAGGGAGGGAGTTCGAAAGTCAAAGAAATAGCTTTACTTTTCTATTGTAGTTTAATTTCAGGTTGCTGCCCTAAAACTAGTCCTAGTAATTATAAAATATTTTTGTTTTTGACTAGTTGTTTATATACATTAAAATGGTTAGTCTTATTTGTAGTAAACTTTTTGTTCCTTCCTCTTCTTCAGCACCCCCTTTTTATAAATCTAAAAGGTCAAGAGATTATTAGAAGAGTGTGCAAGACAATACTGCAATAGCTAATACTTGCAGCTGGTACAACACCACCAGTGGGTGGGGAGCTTTGGTGCTGTGAGACAAAAGGCCAAGGAGAAAGAAGCTCACTGTCTAGATCTCTGGGTTCTTGGGTTGGAAATGAGAAAGGAAGCAGCCGCTGGGTGAGTCCCACAACGTGAAAACTTGTGGGGTGGGAAGAAGAGAGTGCTGCAAATGAGTTAAGAAAATGGGCAGGGATGGGAAGCACCAGGTGTCAGGGTGGAGCTTTCCCTCTTATTTCATGGGTTTGGAGATAAATTACGTTTTTTAAAATCCAGCATGTCTAAGCGGCAGGCCAATTCTAGAATGGCAAGTATGGGGAAAGCACAGATTCCTAGCAGGAGGAAAAGGGGGTTGCCACAGAGGCACTGAGAGGATGGGGTAAACTACTGCAAAACAATCTCCAGTTTATGCCCCCCTTCCATTCTGGCAGGGAGTGAGCAGTGGGGCACAGTCACCCTACTCAATTATACTTTTAAAGGGAGTTATTCATATGAACTGTAAAATAGATTGACAATTTAACATGGATGGTCTTGTGATGAGGAAGTTGGAGTTTGGTAGTGAAAAGTGTTTAGATATGATGTTGTGGTTTGTATGGGTATTCAATATCTGCCTTTCTAGGAATATACCCAATCTTGGCTTGTTCAGCCACCTTTCCTTTGTTACCTTTAAGCTTCTCAAAGGCATATCAAATGAGGGGCTTTCAGTCACAGCTGAACAGAACACTTTATTAAAAGACGCTGGTAATGCTTGCACCCACACCCTCAGTCCCCCTCAGCTCCCAGCTGTGTTCTCCTCTTAGGAAATATTATAGATCTGAAGAAGGAATTAAAAGGAGACGGAAGTTTGTGGTCACTGTAGGATAACCTTATAGCATGCATTAACATATAAATAAACTTTGTAGCTGAATTGTGATATTAATAGGAGCACAGGTGCTCTTCAATGGTCTTCTAAAAGTGTCCTGAAACAGGTAAAAAAACCTGAGGGGTCACAAACAAAATACTACATCTTAAGGAGACTGTTGGTTCATTTATAACACAAATCTTCAAATACGACCATTTTTGCAGAGGTTACTTTAGAAGACGAGTTTGGATTTGATATCCCGCTTTATCACTGCCCGAAGGAGTCTCAAAGCGGCTTACATTCTCCTTTCCCTTCCTCCCCCACAACAAACACTCTGTGAGGTGAGTGGGGCTGAGAGAAGTGTGACTAGCCCAAGGTCACCCAGCAGCTGCATGTGGAGGAGCGGAGACGTGAACCCGGTTCACCAGATTGCGAGTCCACCGCTCTTAACCACTACACCACACTGGCTCTCTTTATGTGCTTTCTTCGGCAAAGTCACCATCAGCTCCTACCTGAGACTCGTCAGAAGCCTGTAGAGAGCCCTCCGATTGCGCTCCCATATATGTGGGTGTACTGTACTTCACAAGGATAGATTTAAACTGCACCAGGGGGGCATTCGTTCGAACACCCATCGGATCAAAATGAGTCCGGCTTACTCGATAGCCAGCTTGAGATAGATAATGCAAGAACTTATTTAACCTGGGGAGAAAAATGAATGCACAAAATCAATGCCTTTTTCCTCCTTTCAATCAGATACGTTTAAAACACAACAGGTTGCTTACTTTGGCATGTTCATTCCTTTAATGCTGTGCCTGTGAATATTGTAATAAAAGGCAGGGTGCTCAGCATTGCTTTCTGATTTCTGGCGCTTTGTTCCATTTTGGCTGTTTTCATTATTTTTTCTTTTTCCTGGAATATAAGAGTAACTTAAGGATAAGAAACACACACACAAGCCTCTAAAATCCAGCTAATCTGACCAGTGTGACTTAGCTTTATCTTACAGTGGGAAATCTTCACATTTCATAAATTTACATTTAAGAACTGGTTTGCTTAATAAATGACTATAGTAAGAACTCCTCTTTGGTTCCACATACTATGCTAGATTGACAGGGACCTACCATGTACAACGTAGTAATCTGCTGCGGTATCTGGTGTCTTAATAAACACACCACATTCTTCTAAAAAGAAAAGAAATCAGATTTACACTGAAGTCATTAAAGGGGAAAAAACAAGTTAATTTGTGAGCAAATGGCTATCAAAGGGGAAATGAGTGGAATGTTACTGCTCTAGCAAAAAGGTTTAGTTCAAATTACTGATGGTTACCATGGCTTTGATGCTTTCATTTGAGTAGCATGGCACATGTTGAAATCTCAAGGTCTTATCTGTATTTTGATCACACTTTTCTGACACTGAGTTAGCGATCCCCCTTTAAATTTTTTTACTAAAAAAGCAAGTCACCACTACAATTCACAATTGCTGCCTGGAGTGCCCCTTTTGCCTATCAATGTTTGTAAAACCTTTCACTTGTCTTCTTACCTTGTTTGTTCTGGCTGGTAGGACCATGGATTGAAAACTGCTTGAGAATTGTGCACTCTGCTTCACATATTAGTGTTTTTAGAAGAGTCTGGATGTCTTCTAAACCATACTGAACTGCTTCAAACAACATTCTTCTGAGAAATCCAGTGTTGAAGAGGGATCCTGACCTGCAGGATAACAGAATTATATTATCTACCTAGATGAATTTATTTCAAAAGCAGAACTTCCGTTCCTTTAAAAGCAGGAGAGCAACATCACAGTGGAAGAAAAACACAGCCCTGTTAGCTGATTTTGTTCCTGTTTTAAAATCTGTTCCATGTCTGCATAGCAACTAGCCCAGAGCCCCAGTAGGGCAGGACTCAGGCCAAAGATCAGCTGCACTTTGGGGACTTCTGGTTCCATTCCATTAATAATTAAATTTTGAGAAAGCATTTAAATCAGTACTAGAATTTACTTAAGTATGTGTGTCATGCACACAACTCTTTTCTCCAGGCTGCAAATGGGCCTGTGGGGCCCCAAGAGGCTGGCAACTCTTCAGCTCAAATAATAACTGGGAACTTGCTAAAGCAGTAACTTGCCCAATGCTTTTGGTGAAAACCTACTTTCGGGCACTGAAAGAATAACAACCTATAATGTAATTCCTAATGCAAATTGAATGTATGAGTTCGGTCTCATTAAAACTACTATGTCTATTTCATATACAGTGGTACCTTGATACTTGAACAGCTTGGCTCCCCAACGCCGCAAACCCGGAAATGAGTGATGTGGTTTGCAAACGTTTTTTGGAAGCTGAACATCCAACATGGCTTACACGGCTTCCAATTGAGTGCAGGAAGCTCCTGTAGCCAATCAGAAGCCGTGCCTTGGTTTTCGAACCATTTCGGGAGTTGAACGGACTCCCAGAATGGATTAAGTTCAAGAACCAAGGTACCGCTGTAATTAGTTCTGAATATTTTTATCTTGTTTGAATAATAAAGTTGGCTAATTTCAGTGTCCTCAGAGAAGACTTCTGCCAAATACGTTAATTTGATTAAATGTTTCCTATAATTCTTCAGTACCACTGAGTCTCGCCTTTCTCCTTTTTTATTTGGTGCTGCCATTCCCCCTCCCCTTAGCCTTTTCTAAAAGTGATTTGGTGAATCACATCTAGATAGCGGCAAGCACTTGTTAGACATAACACATTACATGGGCTCCCTCCCCTCAAGATTCTATCCCATACCTGCCTATTCAGAAGTAAGCCCTACTAAGTTCAGTGAGATTTACTGCAAGCCAAGTTACAATAGGACACAGAAATTAAATGGTTTGTTCATTTCCTACCCTTCTCAATATTTGTCACAGTGAACTGTCCTGAAAGTGAGGACAGAACAGTATGATTCTCCCTAGTCTGACATTAGGGGAGAGGTCTTGTAGCTACATCACTGCTTTCACAGCCACCTGCACTGCACTGATTTCTGAGACTGTCTTCACCCTGCCAAGACATGGGCGGCCAGAGAGTATCTCATAGCTGCTGATGCTTCCATAGGAATGCCAGCACCCAGCTGAGGATCTGGAAAAATACATACCACAGAGGACCAAGTTCCACTGCTGTCTTGCCTGTCATGCGGCTGTGGCAGTCACAAGGGAGCTGCCGATAAGGGTTCTCTGTAGAAAACAATATTGGCATTTATTATCTAAACAAATGTTGGAGACTTGTATGTATAGAAAGCAATGAACATGGTGGAAACTTGGTAATAGGGTACGTCCATTAAAAAATAAAGCTTGAAAACTGTTTTTCACAGTGATTTAAATATAACTCACATGGTAGCTATTATTAGGCCTAGGAGGAGTCAGGATACTGTATTTCAGAATTGTGTGCAGTGGCCCAGAATATGGGGTCAATTGTTGTTGTTGTTGTTGTTGTTGTTTTTGGGGGGAATAATTATGTGTTATACTTCACAAAAGATAATAAGTTCAGGATGTTGATTTCTAGCCAGAGAGTGAGTGTAATATGGTGGATAGTTTTGGACTTGGACTTGAACAGAGCTTTTGGCTTGACTCCCTGGATTATTTAGGCTAGATGAGAATGATAAATCACACAGGCTACTTTGGAGGGTAAAATTGTGCCAAATGAGCCTCCCAGTGCATTAAGATCATTCACAGAAGCCCTCTGGCCAGTTTTGAATACACATTTAGTTTGTTTTCACTCAGAGCAGACCCACTGAAATTAATAAACACGACACACTTAGGATCATTGATTTCAGAAAGTCTACTCTCTGCAAAATTCTTTGTTGGTGGCCTTGGACTGTAGACGCAAAGGCGGGGTACAAATATTTGAAATAAATTAAGCTTAAAGGTAAAGGGGCCCCTGACCATTAGGTCCAGTCATGACCGACTCTGGGGTTGCGGCACTCATCTCGCTTTATTGGCCGAGGAAGCCGGTGTACAGCTTCCGGGTCATGTGGCCAGCATGACTAAGCCGTTTCTGGCGAACCAGAGCAGTGCACGGAAACGCCGTTTACCTTCCCGCCGGAGCGGTAGCTATTTATCGACTTGCACTTTGACGTGCTTTCGAACTGCTAGGTTGACAGCAAAGAAATTAAGTGAAAAATTTAGCTTTTTGAAAATAAGCACTGGATTGTGTAGGTTTTGTTTTCTCCAGCTGAACAGCACTGGTACATGAAGTTACAGCATATACGATTACCTTCTATCATGTTGCCATCTTTCTTGAATACCCTTTCTTCACACCACTGACAGTGGAGCAGGTACCGGATTTTCTTCACAGTATCATCTGCAGGAGATGGCCCCCTCAATACTCTCACCTCCACTAGGACAAAATGTTCGAGAGCCACAGCGAGCAAAACTTCAATGCCTTTGTTGCATCGAGCGGCAGCTCTGCAAAAAAGACTCACCATGACTAACACAGTTCATGAAAGATGACTAAAGCAGTGTTCAGGCAGCGGCACACATGCCCAACATCCTTAGCCATGCAGGCTGCTCTTCAGACCCTTCTGGAATTAGTGTGAAGGTCTGAATAGAAGGGTTTTTAAGCGTGTTCGATTAGCCACACTTAGGGATCTCACTCATCAAAGCGTATCTATCTTATCAAGATTCCTGTCACACAGAGAGATTAAGTACATTCACTTGGGCACAATTAAAACCATCTTCGGATCTCTGGAGTTGGGAGGGTAGGGACTTCCATGTCCCCACCCCCATTTTACAACTCACACATTCAGGTATACCTATATATGATTGAATGTGTCAAGTCTTCTTACTTAATGCACAAGTTTGATCACTGGAAGGTCTTCTAACTTCTGAGTACCTCTTGCATCCTGTGAAATTTCACAGTCCCAGCCCATTGACCCCACTAATTTCCAGACATGGCTCCTACACTTAAATGTCTTATTTCAATGCTAATACACTTTGCTAACAAAATGCTAAGGATAAACACAAAACAAACAAGCTAAAGTGTTCACGTTGCTTTTTAATTATGCAATGACCTTCATGGAATTGCACCCATGACTAAAAATCTATCATAACGATGTAGTTCTAGGATCTGCTTCTGAAGAATTTGAGATTTCCAAATTAGTTCTAGTCAGAGGTGATTGCAGTTACTTGCTTCAGTTCCTGCTGAGCAGTGGAATAAATCCTCTAATGAAGATTCTTTTTACTAACGCTTTTGAGCAAGATGTTTTCTGGAAGATGTGCACACAAATCATCCTAAGGAAGTCAAGTCAAAGGAGGTATATTGTGCAGTTGTACTCTAGGTCCACACAACTTGCAATTCATTGCTCAGGTCACCAGCCACTTATGGTGGTTATGAGTTCAATGGACCTCTGTAAAAACAAGGAGGCAGCAAAACATCTGGCAGATCACAATATATGGCATTCAGCAGGGTGAGTTACAAGGCTTACAATTCTGCTTTGGGCTGTTTATTATCTGCTTTACAGTATTCATGCTTCCAGATATAATTTCTGAAGGCTGTCAGAAAGCAAGATGCAGAGAACCAATTTCCCCCAGCTGCTACTAAAAGTTTCAATTAGCAACTTTAGGTGGGAGAGACTACAGCCCCCTTATACTTAAATGTGAGATGACCACAATTCAGAAACTAATTGTACCTTGCCACAGCAGCAACCACCATCCTAGCAGCTAGTTCCTTGAAATACTCCGTCCTGACAATGTTGCAGCCATAGTGACGCTGGGCCACATGCTGTGCCTTTGAATAGAGAGAACTGATATCTGTTGATGTCACTGACACAATTCCAAGGTTCCTTACATTTCTGAAAGCTGCATCTAGATAGTTCACTGATGACCCAAATGGGTCCAGATGTCTGTAGAGTGGAATAGGAGAGAGATAAAAACACATTAAAGAGAGATTCCTAATCTTGTTTACTCAGAAAAAAGGGTTTCACTGTGTTCAGTAGAACTAGTTTCCAAGTAAGCCTGCTTAGGGCTGCAACTTAGCTACTACACTTTAAATATTTCTGATTTTCAAAAGCCATATCCATGCTCAAGTTAGAAATAACACAGAATGTAGGTTATGCTGTGACCACGTTTCACATATGTAGTTTCAGTCAAGACTATAAATCTAAAGAAATACTAAGCTACCCCCACTTGATAAGGATTGTTAGCGAATAGCATCTTTGCCCCGTGGTACAATTTATTATCATTATTTATTTGTAAAACTTAGGAACTAGCCATATCTTCTAGGAAAGGAGGAAAGGATAGAGGTCAAAAGGCACTGTTGAGAAGAGGAATAACAGTGTCAGTGGCTTCTTTGTCTCCCTATCTCACCTTCCCTCTAGGACCGGGGATGGAGAATTTGTGGTCCTCTAGATGTTGCCAAACTCCAACTCCTATCAGCCACAGCATGCATGACCAATAGGGGAAGGAAGGAGGGGAATTGGTGTCCACACGTTCCCCATCCCTACCCTAGACAAGGCTTTAACTAAAAGGTGCCAGAGTTGGAGTCTACCAGGCAGTGGTAGCACCAGCTTGAAATCCTTTCTCTTATGAGTGGCTGTTGATTGCAGTTATTCAGTAGTGAGGGAGGCACTCTGTGTTGCTCTTTCTTCTCCCCCTCCAGATGCCTATTTTTAAGGTGTAAGTGGCTTCTGGGCACTGGGATTTTTGCAACCGTGTGCATGCCTGATAAGCAAGGGAGATGGGATTTTTATAGGGAAATTGCAATAATGTATGTTACAAGACTGGCACGTGAACCTTGCTAAATATTCCACATAATTGTCTCCAGCACAAGGGTGTAGCTTTGGTGACTTGGAACACTCTGCTGAAGCATTGGTATGATTTTACTCACCACTATGTGTTATCCAGTGATAACAGGATTGGTAAAGGGTACAGTTTCTTGAGAAAAAACATATGAATATGCAGCTGAGCAAAAAACCACTCTGCAAATGGCTCACAAACAGAAAATGAAAGGCTGAGGATGCTTCTGCAAGCTGCCCACCCAAGTCCTAAAGTTGCAAGTAAACATTAATATATCTTAAGCAAAGTAATCATTTATTTGCATATATATAAATGACAACTGTGCAGTACTGTGAACTAATATTTTTCTAGCCAGTAGCTCTTGTAAGAATCCCCACTTATTTTGACTAAAACCACAGGTGCACAGTGCCTAATGGTGTATGGATAGGCAGAAGGTAGACTGGGATAAAAATGGTATAAATGAAGCAACATCCTAGTTGCAGTACAATTCTATTACAGATTAGACCCTGCTTTAAAAGTTTGGACAACAAAGTTGCTTTCATTTTTAGATATTAAGAAGGCTCATAAAGTTTTGCTTAATTAATTTTACAATATTAATAATATATCCGAATAATACATTACATGGAGCAACATGCTGTTGAAGCAGCTCCAGCTGAGATTATTGCACTGGTCTGGAAGCAGCTGAGGCCACCACCTTATGGAAGCTAAGCAGATCTGAGTCAGTGCTTTAACTTCCATGAGGGAAGGAAAGCAGAATATAAATGTATGAAAATATATAAGGGCATATACAAAATGTCATCAGGGCTGAAGAGTAAACAGGAGATGCCATGAAACATCAATTTAGGTTGATTTTATATTGACAAGTCTTGCACTTTGCACAGTGCTATTGTTTCGATTGTGCCGCACTTGATCTCGTCTCCACTTACCAAACCCTAGGTGTTGGGGGTGGGGGTAGGTTCTGATCCAACAGCAAATGCCACTTACATAAAATCAAATGCTCTCAAGTGCATGATGACATTGGCATCCATTTTTGTCACCTCAATGGCAGGCAAGTTTTCCTCCCCTTCTTCTATTGTTTCATCACAGTATTCCTCCTCTTTGAAGTTCATCACCACTTTCATTTTATTTAAGTGACAGTTCTCCTGTATCATTCTTACAGAATTTTCATTGTAGTCATTAATTGTGACCTTCACGGAGTTTCCAAGATGCTTTGCCCACTGTAATCCCATTATACCTGGAAGCAAGAGATGTAAAGGCAGTGACTGATTTACATGTGTCCAATTGACTCATGAGCATGAACATGCACATCATGGCGACTCAGAAGTCGCCAGAAAAGGGGGAATAATGGGGGGGGGGGCAGGCAGTAATGGGCTTATGCACGCTCTGCTGTCACGCATGATGACCTGGAACACAACCCGTGTGTAGACTGGCGGTTACTTGTGTACAGTTAGATGCATGCAATAAAGTAAGAGTTTGCTCGTGTGGAGCATACTGCATAGAAACATGCTAATGTTCTTAATATACACAATGCAAATTAAATTACCGTATTTTTCACTCTATAAGACACACCAGACCACAAGACACGCTTCGTTTTTGGAGGAGGAAAACAAGAAAAAAATAATTCTGAATCTCAGAAGCCAGAGCAGCAAGAGGGATCACTGCGCAGTGAAAGCAGCAATCCCTCTTGCTGTTCTGGCTTCTGGGATAGCTGCGCAGCCTGCATTCGCTCCATAAGACGCACCCACATTTCCCCTTACTTTTTAGGAAGGAAAAAGTGAGCCTTATAGAGCAAAAATTACGGTATTATTATCCCTAACTGAAAAATATATATATAATTGCTTTCACTAAGGCTAACAAAGGGACACAGGTGGCGCTGTGGGTTAAAGCCTCAGCACCTAGGACTTGCTGATCGAAAGGTCGGCGGTTCGAATCCCTGCTGCGGGGTGCGCTCCCGCTGCTCGGTCCCAGCGCCTGCCAACCTAGCAGTTGAAAGCACCTCCGGGTGCAAGTAGATAAATAGGGACCGCTTACTAGCGGGAAGGTAAACGGCGTTTCCGTGTGCAGCTCTGGCTCGCCAGAGCAGCGATGTCACACTGGCCATGTGACCCGGAAGTGTCTCCGGACAGCGCTGGCCCCTGGCCTCTTAAGTGAGATGGGCGCACAACCCCAGAGTCTGTCAAGACTGGCCCGTACGGGCAGGGGTACCTTTACCTTTACCTTTAAGGCTAACAAATCAACATGATTGTTTGCTAATTCTATTCCAAGAAAGTATTTATTTCTAAAATTGACAACCCCTCTTTTCTTTTCCTGAATGCCAGAGCAACTAACAGAACAACGGTGTAATCAACATGTTTTTTGCATAGTATATCCCAGTGACCTCAGTAGGATTTACTCTCCAGCAATTTCCCTTTACAAGGAACACATGAACCAAAGGACAGAATAGCACCCTACCAGTGGCTCCAAATGCATCCAGACATTCCAGAGGTTTCCGTTCCTCTGCTAGAACAGCTAGAGCACAGACTACGAGTTGCCTAAAAGAATAAAAAAGTGATCTTAATTTAAGCAAAGATGTAAACTCCAAATTTATTCTTCCTCTCGTAAGTTTCCGGACAGTTTCTTCAAATTAAACAGTAATAATGATAACAGTAATAATAATTTTATTGTTTATACCCCGCCCATCTGACTGGGTTTCCCGAGCCACTCTGGACGGCTTCCAGCAAAATATAAAAAATAATAAAATGTCAGACATTAAAAACTTCCCTGAACAGGGCTGCCTCCAGATATTTTCTAAAAGTTGTGTAATTCTTTATCCCCCCCGACATCTGATGGGAGGACGTTCCACAGGGAGGGTGCCACTGCTGAGAAGGACCTTTGCCTGGTTCCCTGTAACTTTACTTCTCGCAGTGAGGGAACTGCCAGAAGCCCCCTGGAAGTGGACCTCAATGTCCAGGCTGAATGATGGAGGTGGTGATGCTCCTTCAGGTATACTGGGCTGAGGCCAACACTGACACTGGGAGTCAGTGAAGATCCTTTAGGACTGGTGCTATATGGCAGGCACGTCCAACAGGACGGTTGTGGCAGATCACTGGTAGATCCTGGTCTTCCCCCAAAGAAGCCCAACTACTTTGGCTGCCCTAAAAAAAGCTCAACGCTTTTGCCCTGCAGCCCCCCCCAAAATTGGGGCTTTCCACCTTCCTAAAAAAAGCTCAACAACTACTTAAGACCTGAACCCCAAAAAACAGGGCTTTCCTTCCCAAAAAAGGGGGTAGATCACTGCCAGTTTTTAACTCTGAGAGTAGACTGCAGTATCTTGGGAGTTGGCCACCTCTGCTATATGTTATTGGTGGCCACTACCAGTCACCAGTCTAGCTGCCGAATTCTGGATTAGTTGTAGTTTCCGAGGCACCTTCAAAGGTAGCCCCATGTAGAGCACATTGCAGTAATCCAAGCAGGAGATATCCAGAGCATGTACTACTCTGGCAAGACAGTCTACAGGCAGGTAGGGTCTCAGCCGGCATACCAGATGGAGCTGGTACACAGCTGCTCTGGACACAGAATTGACCTGCGCCTCCATGGACAGCTGTGAGTCCAAAATGACTCCCAGGCTCTGCACCTGGTCCTTCAGGGGCACAGTTACCCCATTCAGGACCAGGGAGTCCCTCACACCCGCCCGCCCCCTGTCCTCCAAGAAAGGTACTTCTGTCTTGTCAGGATTCAACCTCAATCTGTTAGTCGCCATCCATTCTCCAACCGCCTCCAGACACTCATACAGGACATTCACTGCCTTCACTGGTTCCAATCTATAGGAGAGGTAGAGCTGGGTATCATCCGCATACTGGTGGACACCCAGCTCAAACAATAGGTAAGATCCAAATGTTCCCCACCCCCCTGAAATTTGCATTCTTGTTGTTTTGGCAGATTTGGAAACTGCACAATCATGATATTTTGGGTAGGACTTAAACTTCTCAGTACTTTTATGTTCCAGCAAGTAAAATGAATCACACTCGATTTCTGTCTTGGTTCGAATCACACTGCAGCCATGGGCTTCACGTGCTTGGCTTGGTTAATCCATATATTTCACCTGTGCCACAGAAATATCCACCATGTACTAGTTTCTGTTAATATGAAAAAATATAAATGAATTTTTTTTAATCCCCTCCATAATAATCCTCAAATTTCTTACCTGTTAAGTTTCATTTTAGGATTAAAATAAGAATCAGTTTTCTGTGGTGTGGAATAATTAGGAAGGACTTGCACATCTGTATCTGCTTCTTTTAGTATTTCATATGTAGATTTGGGAGCAGGGGCTAAAAATAATTTTCAGAATGAAAGAGAGTGTTAGAGAGACTATAGCTTAATTTAGACCATCACTCAAGGCTTCATAAACTATGAATCAGATGTTTATTAACATCCCATTTGGATGTAAAGAGGAGCTCAGACTTAATAACAAGCCAGAATCTAGGCTTTAAACCAGAACCCAAAGGAAGGAATGTTTGGCTTCAGTGCTTTTTCTCAGCTTCGTAAGGCTTGTGAAGCCTCAAACAATGTTTGAACTGGGTCTGTAATGTTCAGGATCCACCAAAATCATTAGATCCACAGTACTGTTAACACAAAATATGACAGTTATTAAATAAAAGACATCTTAACAATAATAATTAATTTTCAGAACACTTGGAAAATCTAATTTATGCTGAGAAACTGCCTCAGTGCTGTTGTATTAAAGAGAAAAACGCTGAGCACAGAGCTCACAAAGCATTTTATGCAGTACAGTGGTACCTTGTTTCTCGAACAGAATGCGTTTCAGGAGTCCATTTGACTCTCAGAACTGTTCGAAAACCAAGGTGCAGCTCCCAATTGCTCCTGCAGCCAATCGGAAGCTTCGCCGGACATTTGGCTTCTGAAAATCGTTCGAAAACCGGAACACTCACTTCCGGGTTTTGATTGTTCAGGAGCCAAGGCGTTTGAGATCCAAGGTCTGACTGTACTTCCCAAGAGCCTGGCAGCCAGCTGACTTCAGATGAGTTTTTCCACTAACCTGTCAAAGTTGGCCAGCAGGGTAAAGTCAGATAAGAATCTGCCTCTCCGGGTCAAAAAGGTTCCCCACCACTAACCTAGGGACATAAGCTTTGTTGGCAGACAAGAAATTGGCTAGGAACTATGAACTATGTATAATATTTCTTTTGCCATGACTAATAAAGCCAAAGATATGTAATCTTGTTTTACATTTAGGGGTTTGTTTTGTTTTTGCTCTGTTCTACTGTGCCGTACAATTTTATTGAATACAAACTGTAATACAATAAAATACAATATGGAATAAACAAAAGAAGCAATTTGGGAACAATTTGGTAATAATACATGCACCAATGTCAAAAATTCATGACAGTTTAGATTAATAAAGGAAGTTCTGTAAAAAAAAAAATCCCTTTAAATGGTACTAGCAACAAATCTGGGTTCTTTAAAGTAGCTTTAATTCCTTGTGAGTTAGAAAGGAATACAAACTCAAACAAATACACTGTCACCTATTCTAATTTCATCATTTATTCTATCTATAATAGCCAGTGATAAAAATACAGTATCTTCATGCAGTAAAAACAAAGATGTTTAAATACTTACCTGGCATAAACCTTGATTCAGTTTCTCCTTTATTCACATGACGTTTAATATGCCCTATCATATCTGTCCTTCGGGTAATAGTTGCCGAACAGATAATGCAGTGATAGTGGGCTTCCATTTTTATCTACAACACACATTGCATGCATAGTTAAAGTTGATTAGAAAAATCATTTTAATATTAATATAATACCATATCTTATAATACTTAAGACAACAACAGTAAAAACCCATATAAACCAGTTATAGTTGATACCACGAAGGATGCAGTTTACAATTCAGCAACAAAGCTTAATGTTCAAATGCAGCCTTTATGTAATGTATTAAATTTTAGCTTCCTCTTATAAAATTATTTATATATAATAATAAATAAATAAGCATGCTGCCAGACCAAAAAGAAATCCACTATAAATATTATATTTAAGACGAGGGTCATAACCCAACCCATTCGGATCCTCAGTAACAGTATCAGATGTGGAACAATTGATAACATTTTCTGCTTTTCAAAATAATAGCCATTTATATAGCAATTACCTGGTCTGCAGGAACATTTGGTTTCACGGGGCGGCAAGGTAAGTGACAGATGCACATTCTGTAGCCTAGAATACAGAGAGGACATTGGTAGTCTCACAATTTGATATATACACCAAACAAGTAAGGCAAAGACAGCCAGTTCTGTTGGTGCACCCTCATTGCAAATTATCCACAGCTACTTCTGCAAACAAGTATTTTTTGCAACATGAATCAGATTGATCTGTTAAGCTTGAACTTTAAATATGGCATAATTTATGAGGAGTTTCCTTGTGGCTGTAAGCTTTCTCATAGAACTTGAACTGCTGGGCAAGGTTTAAACAAAGAACTAAAAGGTGCCACCTAAGACACTGAATTGTGTTGACATCAACAATGGCATTTTAGCCATTTTTACCTTCAAATTCAACAGACACTTTCCAGTGGAGATTCTGTAGGTGGCGATGGAGCTTGTGACTATAACAAGCTTTGAACTTCTCTTCAGGGCACAGTGGACAAGACTTCTTGCCAACTCCTAATTCAAATTAGATGAAAATAATAGAGACACAATAACCCATCCATTGATTTGAAAATATGATAGCAAATATACACCACTATTGACCATTCAAAGACACTGCCAAGTAACTGCACAGCTCAGCACTGTTGCAAACAATTTAAGACTACAAAGGAACTGAAATTCGTTGAGGACTCCTGCACCATTGTCACTTGCTTCCCTCCCACTTTCCTTTGTGAAGTTAGCTTGAGTGGATATCTTGGCTTGGATAGCCAATAGCAAGGATAGAGCTGCAGATGTAATCCCACCCCCAAGTTTGTTGGTTGGTTGGCATCCATCTCTCTTGGGACACAATGGAAAGAGTGTGCCTTCAGAGGTAAAGTCAAACCATTGGAGAATTACAGCTCTTGCTGTGGCTCTAGAGACCCCCGCCCAAGCACTATGCGTGGAATTATATCCACCTATCTTGCTCTTTCAAAGAATCCATTTATCTGCAAGCACTTAAACAATATGTTCTCTTTCATCTAACACTAGGAGCATTATCTTTCAGCCATGCAATGCCTAGCTCTGGAGCTAGTTTAAATACCTGCCACAGAGTGATCTGCATTCTGGGAAGCAGCTGAAATTAGACAACCTTCCTGCAGGTCAGCCAGTTTTTCTAAATCGGCAAGTGTTCTTTGAATTGAAATATGCTTCTCTGGAACAAAACAATTACATGGATTTGTCAGTAGATATCCTTTGTTATATAGTAATTTACAACCAAATGCCACCATAACAGCTCTTTCTCAAAACTTTGTGTCCCACATCACTATATCCAGTGCTTTTTCTGGGAGGTACACAGGGTTACGCATACCCCCAAACATTTTGTGAATCTTTGTGCTTTTGTCCATTTACTGTATTTATTTCCCCCGATTTGAACTATGAAATGGTGATTTTCATGAGTCAAAGTGAGAGTACCCCTAAACATTTTTTTAAGAAAAAAAGCACCGACTCTATCTATCCTCCACTTGCATACTAATATAAACTGAGAACATTTACACAATAAGCTAAATAGGAATAGGATAGGAAAAGGATAGGAATTAAAAGTTGTCACTGTAAACTTTCTCTGCTCCTGTACAAAACAGAATGATGGTGCCAAAGCTATTCCTATAAAATCTACTTTTTATTTTCTTACCCATTATTTTTTTAAAAAAATACTTGGTTTCCTAATTATTCACAAAATAGCTTAACTGCATGATTCAGTACTAATTCTCATTCTGTCTATATTACGTATTTTGTGCATATCTTTCAGAGGCAGATGTAGGGGAGCATGACTGGTTTGCCCACACTGGATGCTGAGCTGAGAGGGGGCTGCAACAATGATAAACAACAGAAAGTGAGAGGTGATGACGTGTGGGGCAGATTTTGGCGTTGCATAGGGTACCACAGAAATTTGAAAGCCCAAAGTGTATTTCTTACAGAAAGAAAAACATTTCAGAAATGCCAAAAACAAATATTAGCCTCTTTTTGCACCAAACTATGCTGTCCTTTCTTAGGGAATCTGGAATCTTTGGTACTGAACACATCACTTCTACTGTGGAATCCTATGCATGTTTAATTGGGAATAAGTCTCACTGTGTTCATAACCAAACTCCTCTTTGATGCTTTGGCTTGAAGTCTTGAAAGCGACGTTTAAACACTTACAAAAGAGAAAGTGGCACTTTTGATTAGAAGTATAACATCTCTGACTATTCCCACCTGGAGGATGTACCCAAAGAATCCAAGGAGAGAATAGCTATTTATTTATTTATATTTATTTATCTATCTTTGAGGGAATTATTGGAAGGATGGAGCTGCAGACTGATTTTCTAGAGCATGTACACATCCCCTACATACTACAGTCGTACCTTGGATCTCAAATGCCTTGGCCCTTCACCAAATCAGCTCCCGAATTATTGAAAGCCGGAAGTGAGTGTTCCGGTTTTCGAATAATTTTCAGAAGCCAAACGTCCGGCGCTGCTTCTGATTGGCTGCAGGATGCGCTTTGGTTTTTGAATGGTTCTGGGAGTCGATTGCACTCCAGGAACGCATTCTGTTCAAGAGCCAAGGTACGCCTGTACAAGGATTCCAGCATTATGTTAGCAAACCTCTTTGAGAGTCAGATGATGCATCCAATAGGTTACTGTTGTTAGGCTCTTTTATAGACACTTGCTCTGTTTCTTCCTTTTTGCCTTTTACTTCTTCTTCAGATATTTCCACATCTGCCCTGAGGCTTTCCATTTCAATGCTATCTAGAGAAAGGCAAAAAACTATAGTTACAATGCATTTTAATTAGCTGCATTAGTAGCTGTTTCAAACACATTATTACAGCTATATACAATGGGAAAAAACAAATCTTTGACAAAAGAAAGTAGGATTTTCTACGCCAGGCCTATCGGAAATAACAGATTTGTGCTGACATTACACTTTATGCTTCTAACCAAGCTTAAGAAAGCAGGAAAAGGAAAATGTACTTCTACCTCTTACCCCAGCTTCTCCCTACTTGGATGCAAATTTCCCCCACTATTACATTAGCACTGACTAGTAGCAAAGTTACCATTAAGCAGGGTTCTATTTGCCACTGTAACTGCAGTGTGAAATTGGCTGCAAAAGCTATTCAGTTTAAACTAATGAAGTCATAAAGGAAATTCTGTAAAAATAATCCATTTAAATGGTACAACAAAATACAATATAGAAGGAACAAAAGCAGCAATCTGGGCACTATTTGGAAAAGAAGAAGATTGTTTCCAACCCTGGAGGATGCCTTCTGTTGGGAAGTAAATCCCAACCAGGTTCAATTGGGCTTCCTCCCATGTAAAAATGTGCCTGGATCAGGGACCTGAATGGCTAAAGTCGTGTGTGTGTGTGATTAAGGCAAGGGAACTTCCATGCTTTTGCTATAAAAGTACTATTTTTTAATATAAAAAGTGTCCCCCCGAACCAGGAAGGTGACCAGTTTTGCTCCCTCCACTGACATGCATGGAAGGTCTCCTGTAAAGCGGATATTTATTCTCTTTTAAATATCTTCCACTTTTTTTGTGTTAGCACATGTGGATATGCTGAAGGAGCATTTGGCGAGCGAATGATGAATCTTGGAGTTTCTAACACCAGGCGTCACCTCAGGCATGAGAGTGAAACACCGACCTGAACACGTAACGTCTGAACGCGACCCTCTGAGATTAGAAGCTTCCTTCAAAACGGACCGAAGGAGGGAGAACCCACCACAAGTCCAACCCCGCAGCCCCAACTTCAAGACAACAACAACAACCACAACAACCCCTCGCCCATCTGACAGTTACTGAAACCGCCCCCTTCCTTACTGAGCGCCTCAGGTTCTCCCTCCTTGGCGGGCGGCGGGGGCAACAGCGCTCCCTCGGCCGCCATTTTCCACACAGCGGCGGTGAGGAAGGGGGGAGAGCGAACCCACTTAACTCGGCGGCTCCCTCGGCCTTTTCCTCCGGCAAGCACGGGCCGCGCCTTATTCACGGGACGTGGCCCCTCAGATGACTCCTGTTTCGGGTCAGAATGTTGTGAACAAGCTCGTCTCCAAGGGCCCTCAGGGACTGAGAACTACATTACCCAAGAGGCCCTGCGGCTAATCCCGCGCCTCAGAGCTGCGTTACCCATGATGCACAGCGGGCAGCAATGGACGCGAAGTAAATACGCGTGCGCTCTCTCTCGCGCGCGCACCTCAGATGCCTAAGAACTACGTTACCCAAGACGCACCGCGGCAGCAATATATAAATATTGTAAATACTGTAAATATTGTATATAAATATTGTAATACCATGGAAATATTGTAAATACCGAAATAAATATGTAAATACTTGCGCGCCCGCGCTCTCTCTCGCGCTCCTCAGGTGCCTAAGAACTACGTTACCCAAGTTGCCCCGCGGGCTAATCCAATGCCTCAAGCGCCTCAGAAATAGGTTTACCCAAGATGCACAACGGCAACGCTATACTCGATATAAATATGTAAATACGTGCGCGCGCTCTCTCTCGCGCTCCTCAGGGGCTTAAGAACGACGTTACCCAAGATGCCCCGCGGCAGCAATATACCCGAAATAAATATGTAAAGACTTGCGCGCGCTCTCCTCAGGCGCATACGAACTACGTTACCCGATATGCCCCGCGGCAGGCCTATGCTGTACTCACATTTTCCCTGAGGGAAGAAGGACTCCATAGGGGCGTGGACCGGATACCGCGGGTTTAAAGGCTAAAAGCTGGGCTGACTGACTGACTGACGTCTGTGCTTACAAACTCCCTATCAATATCGGCGTCGCGTTTCCTTTTGCTGTGGGAATCCATTTCCAAGTAATCCCCGCTCGGCTTCAACGGGGCTTATTTGCTCCCAGGTAATCGGGAGGTGCCGCTTCGGAGCGAGGTTGGTGCAAGAGAGGCAGAGAAAGACGACTGCCTCGTGTCTGAAAACGTGCATAGACGTTTTACTTAGCTAAAGCGGAAAGTTTTGCCCGCTTGCAGGTCAAGACTTCTTGCCTGGCTATTATTATGATCTATCTCTCTCTTTCCTTCCGGTTAGAGGGGCGAAGGAGACAATTGCCAACAGGCAAAGCCACGACTTCACCACGCCCCTCCCCAAAAATGAAGCAAAGAGGGAATTTTATGCTCTAAAACCCAGCTTTTCTCAACGCTGGGGAGCCTTAGAGGTTGCTGGACTACAACTCCCATCAACCCTAGTGAGGAGGGCCGGCAGTCGGGGATGATGGGAGCTGTAGTCCCAACAACGTGTGGGGACCCAGTGACGACTAGCTGTATCGTGTGTGGGAAACGTGGCAGTTTCTCTCTTTCTGTCTCTCTCATTAAAGGTAAAGGTAAAGGTACCCCTGCCCGTACGGGCCAGTCTTGACAGACTCTGGGGTTGTGCGCCCATCTCACTTAAGAGGCCAGGGGCCAGCGCTGTCCGAAGACACTTCCGGGTCACGTGGCCAGTGTGACATCGCTGCTCTGGCGAGCCAGAGCCGCACACGGAAACGCCGTTTACCTTCCCGCTAGTAAGCGGTCCCTATTTATCTACTTGCACACGGAGGTGCTTTCGAACTGCTAGGTTGGCAGGCGCTGGGACCGAGCAGCGGGAGCGCACCCCACCGCGGGGATTCGAACCGCCGACCTTTCGATCGGCAAGCCCTAGGCGCTGAGGCTTTTACCCACAGCGCCACCCGCGTCCCCCTCTCTCTCATTAGTACCCGCCTAATGGTCTCTGTTCTAGCAAAAGAGAAATAAGCCGACTGCTGTCATTGCGGATGCGAGGGAGGAGGTTGGGGAGTTCGGTATATTCGGCGCATGCTAAGTTTACTTGTTGTTTACATCCTTCCTCAAATTTAGGTCCCCAGATATTACTGGCTGAGGAAACCCAGCCAGATGGGAGGGGTATAAATAAATCAGTATTAGTATTTAACTACAGCAGGCTTCCTCCGCCTCGGCCCTCTGAATGTTTTTTGGCCTACAACTCCCATGATCCCTAGCTAGCAGGACAAGTGGTCGGGGATGCTGGGAATTGTAGTCCCTAAACATCTGGCGGGCTGAGGTTGAGGAAGCCTGAACTACAGCTCCCATTGTTCCTAACCACTGGTCTTGTAGGTAGGAATGCTGGGAGTTGTAGTCCAACATCAACTGGGGAAGAGAGGCGGGACTACATCTCTAATGGTGCAGGCGAACCGGGAAAACTACAGTACCCAACATGCTTCGCGGCCAATTGCCCCCTAGTTTTGTTTTTTTAATAAAAGCAAAAGCAACAACGACTCCGCGCTGTTCATTGTGATGCTGCTCATTGTGATGCGAGGAAAAGAAAAGGGGCCGAGTGTGAAGAGAGAAGGCAAACCGTTCTAAGCCTGGGATCTGAGGTCGTTTACTAGAAAATAAACTCTTGGGGAGGAAGGAGGTCAGTGCCTGGGAGTCTGAGGGAAGTTTCGTTTTGCTGTTTAGCACTGTGAAAACTGCCTTTCATCTTGAGGAAGTGCCGTTTGGAATTCACAGTTGGCCATTAAGCCCATAAAGGTACTGGCCAGCTGTGGATTTGGGTGTTTACTTTCCTCGCATTCATAGATCAGTGGTTTTCAAACAGTGTAGCATGTGGGAAAGATTCAAGGACAATCAAAGAAATATTTCAACATTTCAGTGATGTATAGTTGTATACAGTGCTTTTTTTCTTTAAAAAATGTTTAGCGGTAGGTAATCTCATTTTGACTCAAGAAAATCACCATTTTATAGTTCAAATCGGGAAAAATAAACACAGTAAATGGACAAAAGTACAAAGATTAACAAAATATTTAGGGGTATGCGTCTCCCTGCGTCTTCCCAGAAAAAACCATTGACTGTATGTATATGTGTGTGTGTGTGTACACACACACATATACATCACTGAAATGTGTATACGGTATGTATATATGTTATTTGCAGAACAGGGATAGCTTGCTTTTCAAAATGTGTTGATGAGTTTGTTTGCCTCAAATTAGTCCCAGTTTAAATGAGATTACATGGCAAAAGCAAGCTCACACCTCTCATTGAGTTTGTGTACATACTTAAGGTACATACGGAAGAGACTTGTTTATAATTAGGGAATGATTCATGTTCTTACGTGGCTGCATTGTTGTATACTTTCTGTATGCCCCATGATCATGCTATAAAGTAGTTGTGTTCTGTGTTATAAATCAAGCACTGTCAGGAATTGCTTTTTTTGTTTTGTTTTCCAATGTATTTCTTATCAATAAAGAATCCAATGTGGCACAAACAAATTTTAATTCTGAAAGAGTGGCCCAGAGAAAACCCCAGACTCCAGAAACAAGGGGAAATAAAACCCTGGCCTCATCTACTAGCCAAAGCAACAAGAGAGGGAAATGTAAAATGCATTTGGAAATATAATTATATTGCCTTTCTCTCTTTTTAGATTTTGAAACTTGAACATTTGAAACTTGAACATGTACAAAAAACGCAAAAAGAAATCCAGCAAAAAGGAGGATATTTCAGATACCAAGGTAGGAAAGTCTGTGGAGATGCAAATATGGAGTGGAAATAAGTTTGTATTCACATAGTGGCCTTTTTTGCACAAAATGGTAAGCTAGAGTATTGGCTTTGTTTATCTCTGTATTTTAGTTCAGTGCAGAATAGCAGCTAAGCAAGATATGACTTAGTGTGTCCTTCAAACCTGGGACATGGTGAAGGTCTCTCCTGCTTAATCACAATCTGTTGTTGAGGTTTGTATGGCTGTGTGTGAGAGACAAGGAAGGAAAGGAAGCACTGTATTTCCTGGCCAAACTTAATTTTTTTTGCTCTGATTCTTGTCCACCCTACGTGTTTCCAGGAGTTGGTTGGTGGAAAAACAAGACCTGTAGGAGGATGTATACCCTCTTGATGTGCATAATTAATTCAGTATGTGTGTTTATGGGGTGTCTAAGAGAACTGTCCTTTCAAAACATCATTAATTCAGTGTATATGTGTGTGTGTGTGATTGAGAAAGAGAGATCTTAAACCCAAAGAGAAAAGGTTAAATCATAGTTACATAAAACAATGCAAATTTGTCACTGCATCGTTCTGTTTGTTCGCGTAGACAAGGTAGATTTCCAGGGGGGCCTCAGTAATTTTTTTTTTCTATTTCATTTTGTGTTTTAGCATTCTTATTCCAAGACTTCCAGTGAAAAGCGATCGCACCAATCATCTAGCTCATCTTCACATAGAAGTGAAAAGGTGAGACTTGGAGATTTGGAGAAGAAAGCATTACAGTCACTTTTATTAGAGTGGTGTACTAGAAGTTTGTCTGTTGCCTTTAGATTTGCTTAAATTATCCTTGGCTTAGGTATTTCAATTGCTCTGACTATAGACTCTGTTCAGCTGTATTTATAATGTTAAATATAAGCTGGGTTGATGCATGCTTTAATTTAACCCCGATAGCTTAATATATTTCTTTTATCAGAAAATACTCATGCACTGTAGCTGCTGTGCTACCTTGTGAAAGTCTGGGATACTGCTCTGTATTTAATTGGAGGCTAATTACCAACCTGAGCTTCTTTTGGAGGAAGGGCGGGATATCAATTTAATGTATAAATAATAATGTAGATTTTGTTTTAACTCTTTCAGAGTCATGAAAAGGCAGAAATTAGGAGTCATCATGCAAAAGAGCAGCCAACGAGTAAAGGGTAAATTGTTACTTGAAACTAAAGGCAGTCATTTAAAAATATTTATGCTTATTCTGAAAAAATAATTGCCATTTCTTGCGGATTCATAGTGCAATCCTATACTTATTTACTCCGAAGAAAGCCCCATTAAGTTCAGTGGGACTTATTCCTGAAGGGAAATTCTGTTCCTGCACATAACTGTGGCCTTATGGGAAGTCTTGCTAAGGGAAGTATTGCTTCTTTTCTCTGGGAAGTCTCGCTTCTTGCTTCTTTTCTCTGGCATTCTGAGAAGTCTCACTCATAAGCTTTTCTCTGCTTCTGCACACACTGTACGAACCTGTTCCAAACACCAAGACATTCCCTCATCGCTCAGTTCATTTTAAGTTCATGATGACCTGTTCTCAATGCATAGCTGACCACATCTACGGAACTCGATTATTATATTCTTTCATGTTATGATCAATCATTAGTAATTGTTTTAGTCATGCTATATCAATCTTTAGTTATAATTTAATTAGGAGGTTTCATGCCTGTCTAAGTTCCAGCCCCGTTTCCCAGCCTTTAATCTATTGGTGATTAATGTTTATATGTTAACCAATCAGCAACAAGTTGCTTTGTGTTTGTATCAACCAATCAGCCACAAGCACACCTGTGGCAATGTTTTTAATAATCAATAATAGAGAGTTCCCAGGGCTTGCCCCGGCAGACGCCTCTCATGACACCTGCTACTCGTCTGTCGTGGTTTCATTCCTACATATTCCCAGATACGTTTTTATTGAACTGCAGCTTCAGAAAGTAAAATAGTCTGTGTGGGTGGTGGGGAACAACACTGTGTGAAATCTGTTCATTCATTTGAGGTCTTGGTAAATTAAAAATGAAAGCATATTGTCTGGCTTTTCACAAATTAAATGTATGCCCTGTATTGCTAAAGGCAGCTTTAAAAAAAGATAAAACATATTAACATCAAATTTAAAGATTATTTTTAAAGCTGCCATTCAGTCTAGAGAATGGAAAACACTTTAATGACATATTATGACAATATTTTGGTTTAAGTTTTTATTTTTGAAACTATTGTAAAATACAAAACTATAGTCCTTTCCACCAGCTGCTATTCTTTCACCATGATTTAAATGTCCCAGGTGGTTAATATTGGAAGAACTGAGATATAACTACCTGGCTCACAATCCCAGCAGGACTTAAATTTCTGCATGGGCAGCTCATTCATGTTTCCTACACATAGACTCTAATCTGCAATGGCCTTGTCCTTTGCAGCTCATTCAGTAATAATGCATTGGTGTTACTATGGTTGAAAGTGACACTTCCCATATGATCATAGGAATTGCCAGGTACAGATACAACATATGAGTCTTTGAGGTTCTGGTGTGTTTTTATAATGTATGCAATAGAGTAATTAAGGCAAGCATGTTATAAGTATTAAGCTATGTGTATTACAAGTATTTAGGCAATGTTAGGTAGGTAGAGAGGGAGAGTGAATTTGAAATGTTAGGGGGGTGAGACAGTTGAGAGTCAGCAGAGTTTAGGATGGAGAATGCAGTATATGGGAGTTAATGGATGTGAAGCAGGGTTTAATTAGTTTAGCTGCAACTTGATAACTACTGAATAGCTTCTGTAAGCCTGTTTACCAGTCTCTCAGTTCAGCAGGAAACCTCTTTTTGTGCATCCTTTTCATATTAATTGCTATGTCTTAATTCCTAGTATAATATTGGGGGGTGTATTTCAACCATGGGATGTTCATTTAAATTTAGGCTATTAAGCTTCTAAGTGTGAAGTTAAATTTTGCGTTTTAATCCTGTTATCCTTATCTTTTTGTTCGTATTAGAATAATGGCAACTCTTGTCTTCAATCTGCCATAACAATTTCTACGTCTTGCTTGTATCCAGTGTGGCACTAAGTAATTATCCCATCGGTGCAAGGATTACTTATGGCTGAAGTGGATGTAACCCCTCTTAACTGATGCTTATGTCAGCAATTAATCATTTTTTAGTTTAATTTATGACTCGCGTGCCTCAAAACCTCAGTGAAGGCGTTAAATGGCTAAATTAGTCTGGCCTGGTGGCAGCGGCACAGCGTATACCCACACTGCCCGTGGCGGGTGCACCCTGGCTCCTTCTGTTGGAAAAACGCCCCTGGGGAAGGGTGCCAACTTCCCAAGGCACCGGAGCTTCTCTCCGGTGGTCACTCTCTTGCTGGAATTCTCCCTCAGTCCAGAGACACCAGTGATAAGTGACCCCTCCCTCCTGAGAGGAGCACACTCGCATTCCATCACAGAAGAAAGAGACAGTCCATAGTCTACTCAGCTACTTTAAGACTGTACAACCATGTCTGCTCTCCTGAGCAACATAACACAAGAGTCTCCGACTCGACTCAAGCTTCGACTCAGAAGCGAAAGTAACTCACAGTAACTCCCTGGTTACAATGAGAACTGGCAGAGACTTCCTGTCTCAGGCTCAGAGACATCACATGATGTCAACAATGATGTCAACAATGTAGCTGCCTGCTCGCAGCTGGTGGGAACTGAAATCCCAACACCTTCCACCACACCGTGGCCAAGGAGGGCTCCTCTCTGCTCCTGGGCCAGAAGTGAGCTGGTGGCAGAGCTGCTGCCACCGCCAGGCTCAAGTTGTGCCGCAGCCAAGGAGGGTGGGTGGCAGCGCTGCCGTCCACTTACCTGCTCTCCTCCCCTGGGTCAGGCTTGACCCGGGGTGGAGCTGTGCCAGGCACAAACGCCACAGCCAAGGCACAGCTCCTTCTGGCGCAGAGCCAGGCTCCGATGAAGGAGCCTGCTTTGGGGGCACAAAATTGCTCCCAGAGCCACAGCACCCTCCATGCCAGTGGCGTAGCGAGGGGGGTGCAGGCGGGGCCGGCCGCACCGGGCGCAACATCTGGGGGTTAGGGTTAGGGTCGCAAATCCACGGGTTATGGGGCACAAATTACTTGACTTGCCCCGGGTGCTGACAACCCACGCTACGCCACTGCTCCATGCTATGCCTTTGGCTGATGGAGGTAAACATCTGATTGCAGATCTTCATCTGCATTGCAATGATCTTCCTGATCACATTAAAAACTATCTATATTTACTGCTTGAAATGGATGCGGATGCCCATAGTTACTCATGGCTGCTGTTTGTTTTGCTCAGAATTTAAGGTGAAGGATCAGCTTCTCTTTTTAACCTGGTGTAAAAATAAGTTTAAACTTTTTATATTGTCTGCCACATTTTCTAGTACACAAGTAATAATCTAATTCTCTTTCAACATTTTCCCATTGAACTTAACCCTGAGTTTGTTCTGTAAGAAACTGCCCTGTTTCTGTACGAAACTTCCACTGTCAAATTTCTTTGTACAGTAATAGTTTTTTCTTGCTGATCCTTCCGTAGGTCGGATGATAGTGCTGGATACACGAAAAGAAAAAAGAGTCTGGATCTCAAAGATACTACTAAAGTTATCCAAAAAGAGGCTTCCAAAGATATCCATCTTGTCTGTGGTACTATAAGGCCTATTGAAGAGCGTGAAAAGGTCACCATGCATTTTAAAAAGAAAGCTGAACGTGGAGGAAAGACAAGCAGTCTGGATTCTGCAGCAGCCTTCCCTCGGAAGGAGGGCTCCAACAAAGAGATGTGCAGTGATCCTGATGTGAAAAGAGGGAAAAGGGAATTGCAGGATTTGAGGATTCTTAGCAGCCGAAAGAAGAAAAAGAAGGTTGAGGCGGAATGTGCCAAATTAAAAGAAACTGTAAAACGTGTGCTGGAGTTCAAGGAAACTTCACAAAACACTTCAAAAAAGTCACACCCCACCTTTTCATCCTTTAGCTTATCAGGTGCTAAACTACCGTCTTGGCAATCCTCTGTGCACACTCCCGAAGAAGCCAAACATGCTTCATTAAAACTACCTCACAAAACCGACAAAGGAATGAAACGGGCACCCTTGCACCACTTGCGTGAACTATATCACCAGAGAGAATATAAACAGAAAGAACAATTTCATCATGAGTCCCACAAGAATATTGGTAATGCGAGGACCCAAGGGGATAGATTTGAACCTGCAGCATTTCAGATGAGTCGGGTAAAGCTGTTAAAAGTTTACTATGAGAATTGTGGTAGTTTTGCTTTGTGCAGCAACAATGGTGGTGGCTTTTATAACTTCCCCAGCAAATAGCTTATTTAATTTAGACACCGGAATGAATCTGAGATAACTCTTAAACCCTATTTTAGCATTATAAGAGCGAGCCACTTGAATTTGCACCTCCCTCCTTCCTCTTTCACCTTCAGATCCACCATAAACAAGGGTTCAGATGCTTTTGCTTAATCACAACTTGCTGTGCCATCCAAACCTTCACATATGGCCAATCAAACCATAGCTTATGAAGTGGGTTTGTTTCCATGAACTGTAATTAAGATTATGTGCAGTTTAGGGTTTGGACAGAACCCTAAACTCGGATTTAGATCACAACTGAAGCAAAAGCTTTGATTGCATCTGAAAACAGTCATTGCCATCTTCACTTCATAAACAAAAAAGATAGCTCATGATCAGGGGTTGGCAAGGTTTACCAGTCATGGGCTGGATCACTCCCGCGGAGATCGTCCGTGGGTCGGACTGGCGCAGCGCAATGCCGGAAATCATGTCTGTGGCTCCGGAAATCGCTTCTGCGCATGCCCAGACACTGAAAATCACACCTGTTCAGAAGTGATTTTCGGTCTGGACATGCGCAGATACTATTTCCAGTATCTGCACATGCGCAGACGCGATTTCCGGGGCCGCTCAGCGAGTTCCTGCACTGTGCCGCGCCGGTTTAGCGCAGTGCACGGGGGACTCACCAGGTGGCTCGGTTCAGGGGTGGCTCTTGGGCCGGTAAAACGGTCTTCGTGGGCTGCATCCGGTCCATGGGCTGCACGTTGCCGACCCCTGCTCTTGATAGAAAGACCCTGAAGGATCTTAAATCTTACAGTGTTAAAAACAATAGTATCAAAGGGTGATTGTGGTAATTGTGTGTACTTCTGCATTGTTGTAGTTGGGGAATGAGAATTAAATCAGTTAACCCAAAGAACTCTCAGAAAAGGTGAACTTTAAGGATATAGACTGTGGGCTACTCCAGATACCAAGAAGTAATCAGTGTGCAGAACGTGCAGTCAAAGTGATGTAGGAACCTTACGATGCTTGCAGCAGAAACAAAGGCAAACTGCAACCTCAATTTATTTTAAGCAATAAGAAGTGATGTACAATGTACAAAACATTGTACAAGTATTAGAAAATTTGCAAGCTCTATTTTCCTGTGTTGTAATACATGTTATGCTTATTACCTAATACATTATACAGTTACATATACGAAAATCAGATTATTGATTTTTGGGGTGACCTTTTTTCAAAAGATTTGGAAATGCCAGTTCATTCCTTTGCTTTTAGGCAAAGGTTCGTCTAACTAGGCTTCGGGAACATGAGGCTGTAAAATAGTTATAACCCTAGTGTTGATCCTTACTAGACCATTCAATGAAGATCACTTTGAATTCCAAGGGTCTCCTCATGGCATTTGCTTGCTGGATTTGCTCTCACCTTACAACCACGCCAACTCCAGCCTCCCTGGAACTTCTCTACATTTGACTCACAATCTACAATTGTGTTGTCAGGTGCTGTGAGCTCCTGCCCTCTGTGACAAGGACATTGTATCTTCTAATATGCCAGTGCAGTTTTATACCCCGTTAAGAAGGCACAAATTTATAATCTTATGACTGGCATCTGTCACATAACCTTTTTGGGATAAGCGCTCTCCCAACTCCTGGTTTGCTAGCTTGTTACTCTACTGTGTACGTGGCTGTACCATGAAGAAGAGCCGATTGCTCACATGCAGCCATAGACTTTTGAATGGGACATCTGTGCAGCCACAACACTTGCCCTTCTTTCTCACTGCAGCCTAGCTCATAGTTTGCACTTGCAGTGTCTCTAACTGAGGAGAGGGTCTTGACCCTGAGCCTGAGCAGGGGTTCGCTGCTCGGGGGCAGGGGCCACAGGTTCAGCTTAAACCCAAGAAGTTTCTGAAATAGTGTTCTGCATAGACAAATTCAGTGTATGTTGCTGCTCAGATAACCACTCAAAGAACTATGGTTACAAGAAAGCAACCTGTTCATGTCTAAGCCTCGGGGAACTTTCTTTAGCCTTTTTTGTGTGTTCTAGAAACTCTGTGTGCATGTGCATGTGTGCACACATCCGTTGTGGTGTATGGCCGTCTTGCCATACATTCAGCCATTGCCATACATTCTCATTCCCTTCTCCTCCCCTCTTGAAATCACTTCCATCTCCCAATAAACTTCCAACCTTGCAAATAATATTTACTTGGGCTTTCTCTTTAGTGCAAAGCTTTTGATACAGTGCAGATTCTTGAGGTGATTAATTTTTGTTACAGAGCTCTGAAGCCTCGTGCCACTCTTCTTCCTGTGAAGCTACTGAAAGTACTGACACAGACCAAGAGGTTAGTGGTTATGTAACCTAGCAGGTGCACTTTAGCATTCCCTAGCTGCGATGCTTGCACCACAAGATTCTTGCACCACGTAAAGCCTTTTGCTTTACGATTGGCTCCATAACTTGTCAAGAAGTATAAGCAGGTCTGTGCTATATACCGTATGTTTCGCCCTATAGGACGCACTTTTTCCCCTCCAAAAATGAAGGGGAAATGTGTGTGCATCCTATGGGGTGAATGCAGACGTTCGCTGAAGCTTGGAGAGCGAGAGGGGTCAGTGCACACCGACCCCTCTCGCTCTCCAGGCTTCAGGAGAGCCGCAGTGCCAGTCCCACAAGGTCGGGGGACAGCGGGGAGGCGGAACGCCGCCACCCCACTGTCTCCCGGTGTGGTTTTTGGAGGCGGATGGCGGGGAGACGCGTGCTTCTCCCCGCCACCAGCCCCGCAAGCTCCGGGGACAGCGGGGAGGCGCAGCACATCTTCCCGCTGTCCCCGGACCTGGTCTGCAGGCAGGCGGCGGGGAGAAGATTGCTTCTCCCCGCTGCCTGCCCCGCAAGCTCCGGGGACAGCTGGGAGGCGCAGCGCGTCTTCCCGCTGTCCCCGGACCTGGACTGCAGGTGGGCGGCGGGGAGAAGAGCCCTTCTCCCCGCTGCCGGCCCCACAAGCGCCTGGGGGAAAAATAATTTCCCCCCCTTTATTTCCACCCCCCCAAAAAAACTGGTGTGTCCTATGGGCCGGTGCCCTATGGGGCAAAAAATACGGTAATAATTACAAAGCTAAGTCAGTAGAGCATGGTACTCTTAATCATAGGGTTGTGGGTTCATGCCCCATGTTGGGGAAAAGATTCCTATATTGCAGGGGGTTGGTCTACATGACCCTCATTGTCCCTTCCAACCTTACAATTCTGTGATTCACTCTAAGCATGAATCCTCATGCAGCCAAAATGGCCCCATCCAAAAATGCAGGGTCATCAGACTTGGGGAAACCCCATGTTTAAAAAAAAAGTCCCAGGAACAACGATAACCAAGCGAAGGAACCCAAACATAGCCCTCAAAGACTGAGCATACTCAGTGGCCAAGGAATATGCAAGAGAGTGTAATTCTGGGAGTGGGGTGTGAGCCTTAGTTGGTGCCCAGTGATGTGAACTCCCAGTGCCAGCCTTGATTTCAAGTTTATACTGCTCTTTTCCATAGATGCAGATTGCAGAAGAACTGCATGCTGCTCGCATTGACAAAACGATGGCTTTGCCTGTGGTTCAGACTTGTGGAGAGCTGACCAACATGGAGATAGATCTTCCAGATGATGAATCAAATATGTCTGCTAGTAAGTTTATACGCATCAAGTATTTTTGATTTCTCTTCCATAACAAGGCAATAAACGGGAATAAATCAATACAGAATCCAAATAACAGAATTTCTGTGTGTTTCTTCTTCTGTAACAGGAACTCTTTCTGGCCTGAATAGTTTGATTGTGATTGATACTAATATAATGATCAGCCATCTGGAATTCATCAAGTCTTTGAAGAATACAGATATCCCAGGTGCGTGTGGATTTATTAATTCCATTTCCATTTATAAACTACTTACTATCTGAAGATCTTGATGTGGTTTAGAATACATAAATGTATATAAACAGAATAAGTACATGCCAAATGATTTCCACAAAAATGAAACAAATACATAAACAAAGTCAATATATGAAGCACAATATCAACATAAAGGCAGAGTTCATTACGAGGCACTATAGTGCAAACTTTCAACCAAAGTAACACACGTTCTGCCACTCACCCAGACTCACTTGCCATCCTTTCTGTATGACCATGACAGTAATCAATTGCCTCAAACATCTGTGTCAACCAACCACTCACATAAATCTCATAAAATTATACACAGCAATATTACAGCCCACATGAGGTTCACAGCCAAACATACACATGTAAGATACTATTGCCATCTCTGAAGCACTAATGGTATCATGCCCCACACCCACTAGACTATCACCTGAGAAGGATCTGTTTTTAAACCTGAATAGGCTCTCACCTTGGTGGAGTAGAAAACTACTTTCGTCCATAAATGTAGCATGCACAGTATCACACAACCTCAGCTCCTGATAACCAGTCAGCATTGGCGGCAGATACAAACATCAACCTCACACTCAAGGTGTCTCTGAAGGTCTTCACAGACTCGGGTGGTTGTACCCAACCAGCAGCTATGCTCTCCTTTTCCACCAGAACATTGGCCCACTCCATCACACCACAAATTGACACAATATTGGCCAACATCTTGTCCTCTGGCTGTTCACCTTTGACTGAGAGTCACAGGATGAACCTTTTGGCTCATGCCTTTGCCAGGTACAATACCAGAGGAGGTGGGAAAGAGAAAAAGCAAATCTCATCAGGAGCCCCAGCTGTGGAAAATACAGATCAAATTTTACCTTGCCCTAAGGCTACACTTTCCCTGTCAGATGCATATGTCCTGATTCTGTTAAATGTGGTCAGTGCTATGCAGATCCACTGGCAGAATATCCAACAGCAAGCTGAATTAGTTTTTTAATCACAGTTGAAAGATGTACAGCGTTTTGAAGAACTACCATAGATTAATAACACGTAAGCTATTTTTCTCCTGTTTAGGAGTTGGCAGATTTGTGCTTGTCATTCCCTGGGTCGTTTTGCAAGAACTGGATAACTTAAAAAGAGGGAAAATATTGGCAAAGGTTGGGCAAAAAGCAATCCCTGCAGTTCACTTCATCTACACTTGCCTGAAGAACCAAGATCCAAGGTTGTGGGGTCAATCTATGCAACTTGCTTCTCAGCAAACACGTAAGTTGTGACAAAGCTGGTGGATTATAGCAGAATTTGCCCTATAGCCTGGTTAAGACAGTTGACATCTTTTGTGGATGGAAGAACCTTTTTACAAAATTTAAAAAAAATATTCAGGCCTTTGAAAATACTGTGGTGATACTGTTTAGAACTACTGTTTATATGCTGTCTTTTTTAATCACTTGGTTTTATTCTCTCCTGGAAATCTTTGGGCTGCAAGTTGCTTAATGTGATTGGATGACATAATGGTTCGTGTCCAAAGCTCCATGCGAGTAGTTTCACTGGTGCAATGGGACTGCTGTTTCCTCCTCTCACAGACCCAAAAATCTTATGTGGAGGGAATTGTGTAGCGTTTGAACATAGCCTACCTTTCCAGAGCAATTTAAATACAGTGGTGCCTCGCAAGACGAAATTAATTCGTTCCGCAAGTCTTTTCGTCCTGCGAGTTTTTCGTCTTGCGAAGCACGGTTTCCCATAGGAATGCATTAAAAATCAATTAATGCGTTCCTATGGAAACCGCCTTCAGACCAGGTCCGGGGACAGTCTGTCCCCCGACCTCTTCTGAAGGCTGGCGGGGGGCGAAAGTCTTTGCTCCCCCCTGCCTGCCTTCCTGGGAGAGGCAGGGGGGACAAAGACTTTTGCCCCCGCCAGCCTTCAGAAGAGGTCCTGGACCTCTTCTGAAGGCTGGCGGGGGGCAAAAGTCTTTGCTCCCCCCCTCCGCGCCTGCCTTCAAAAGCCGTCCGGGGGCTTTTAAATCGCCCCGGACAGTCCTGGGGCGATTTAAAAGCCCCCGGGAAGGCAGGCAGGGGGGACAAAGACTTTTGCCCCCCGCCCGCCTTCGGAAGAGGTCCTGGACCTCTTCTGAAGGCTGGCGGGGGGCGAAAGTCTTTGCTCCCCCCGCCTGCCTTCAAAAGCCGTCCGGGGGCTTTTAAATCGCCCGGGACAGTCCCGGGGCGATTTAAAAGCCCCCGGGAGGGCAGGCAGGGGGGACAAAGACTTTTGCCCCCCGCCCGCCTTCGGAAGAGGTCCTGCTCCCCCCCGCCTGCCTTCAAAAGCCGTCCGGGATAGCGGGAAGCGCTTCCCTGCTATCCCGGACCGCTTTTAAAACGCTCTCCCGGGAAGGCAGGCAGGGGGGACAAAGACTTTCGCCCCCCGCCAGCCTTCAGAAGAGGTCCTGGACCTCTTCTGAAGGCTGGCGGGGGGCAAAAGTCTTTGCTCCCCCCCGCCTGCCTTCAAAAGCCATCGGGGAGAGCAGAGAATCGTTGCGCGTTTTTCCGCTCTCCCGGGAAGGTCAGGCAGGGGGGAGCAAAGACTTTCGCCCCTGCCGGCCTTCAGAAGAGGTCCTGGACCTCTTCTGAAGGCCGGCCGGGGCGAAAGTCTTTGCTCCCCCCGCCTGCCTTCAAAAGCCGTCCGGGATAGCGGGAAGCGCTTCCCTGCTATCCCGGACCGCTTTTAAAATGCTGGCGGTGGGGAGCAAAGCCTTTCGCCCCCGCCGGCCTTCCTGGATCTCTTCTGAAGTCCGGAGGGGGGGAAAAGGCTTTGCTCCCCACCGCCAGCATTTAAAAGAGGTCCCCGGAGATTTCCCTATGGGCTTTCGTCTTGCGAAGCAAGCCCATAGGGAAAATCGTCTAGCGAAGCGACGCAAAAAACCGAAAACCCTTTCGTCTTGCGGGTTTTTCGTCTTGCGAGGCATTCGTCTTGCGGGGCACCACTGTATATTGCCTGTGCTTCGAAGGCAAGTAAGTGAGAGCCGCCAGGTGTCTCCTTTGCCTGCTTTAACAATGATGTGTAAACGCTATTCATTCAAGTTCTCTTAAAGCATGATATGCTAACTTGCTTTTGCCAAATTTACAGGTGGTTCCTGTGTTGAGAACAATGATGATCGTGTGTTGCAGTGCTGCCTGCAGTATCAGAACCTCTTTCCTCAAGCTGAAATCGTACTGATGACGTAAGTTCTTTCCAACTAGAGAGCTAAATTGGATAAGAATCCACAGCCATTATGCTGTAGTTTTAAAAACAAAACAAAACAAAAAGGCAGGGAAGATACTACATACCATTGTTTTTAAAAAAGTGTTTGTGATTATGTAAATTTGAGTCCTTGAGGTTCTCCCTAAGGCCTCATTTCTTCCGTCTGTGCTGTTGAATTTTGCATTCCCTGCTTAACTGAAGATGATGTTTCTTTTCATAACACGAATCCAAGAAGTTTGCATCCTGTTTTTAGAAAGGGTTGGTGAGAACAATCAGTCAATGAGGGAAGAAGCAGTCAAATCGTGCAAATGAAAGGTATTCAGAACAGAGCCTGGCTATAGCTGAGAACTGCTCATGTATGAATTCTGTGGAATTTGTACAAAAATAGGTGGCCTCTGTCTGGAAAGCCAAGTCTCTCCACTAGAATGTAAAAAAAAATGCCTATCTTTGAAAACAAGATTTTTGCTATGCTAGTTTTGTAGAAGTTATATTTTAAAATAGCTCTAAACAGACATAGATAAATGAATTGGACCAGATGTTGTTTTTTTTTTGCCATGGAAGAAGGCATAATAATCCTGTCCTCCTTACCACTCAAGTAATGCAAAATGAAAACAATTTTATTTTCACAGGGATGATAAAAACCTGTGCAGCAAAGCCCTTGTCAGTGAAGTTAAGGCACTTAGCAAAGCGGACTTTGTTACTGCACTCCGGAAGCTGACTAGAGACACCGTAATGCTGACTCAAGATGCTTCTAGCGGCCAGTCCCAATCGGAAAGAGGTTTGTTTTTCTTGATGTGTTAGGATTACCATAGTGGCCGCACAAGTTAAATAATACTGCAATCCTGTACACATCTGCTCAGAAGCAAGACCCACTGAATTGAACTGATCTTATTCTCAGAAAACGAGGGTGGTAGTCAACTAGGTTTTACTCACAGTAGGCCTGTTGAAATGAATTGACCTAAATTGCTTGTGTTCAGTTTTTTCAGTGGGTCTGTCCTGAGTAAAACTTAGGTGAATGCCACCCAGCCTAAAGCTGATAAATAGTAGTTTGCAAACATTTTTATTCTCTTTGAGAACCTGACTGACAATGACAAACATTTCCAATAACTTTCAATATTTCACGTAGTTCTAATAATCTTCTAACAGATAAATAATGCTAAGCTGATGTATGAAGGACTGAAATACTGAACTTCATTGGCATATGATCCTTCCCAGTAGTAGCGCCCACCCTGTGGAATGCCCTCTCATCAGATGTCAAGGAAATAAACATCTTAAGACATCTGAAGGCAGCCTTGTACAGGGAGGTTTTTAATATTTGAGGGTTTTTTGTGTTTTAATATTTTGTTGGAAGGTGCCCAGAGTGGCTGGGGTGACCCACACAGATGAGTGGCATAAAAATAAAATAATAATAATAATAATAATAATAATAATAATAATAATAATAAATAATATTACTATTATTACTGCACCACACAGAAACTTTTATAAGATTAAAGGAGAGGGTATGTTGACCTTTCTCAACAGTAGAACTACTGTATTTTTTGCTTTATAGGATGCACCGGACCATAGGACTCACCGGACCATAGGAGGGGGAGAACAGGGGAAAAAAATTCTCCCCCTCTCTGCTCAGCGCCCCTTCAGCGAATTGGCAGGAGAAACGGAGCCCCTTCCATTTCTCTTCCTGCTTCGCTGAAGGGGTGCTGCGCAGAGAGGGAAAACTGTGCAGCACCTCTCCAGCGAAGCAAAGCCTGAAGAGCAAGAGGGATCGGTGTGCACCGACCCCTCTCGCTCTCCAGGCTTCAGGCGGCTATCTGCAAGCCTTCGGAGCGCAGCGGGAACTCCTGCTGCGCTCCGGGGGCTTCAGGCGGTTTTAGCGAAAGCAACGCAAAGCCTCTGGAGTGCGGGGGGAGCTCTCCCTCTGCGCTTCGGAGGCTTCGCGTTGCTATCGCTGAAGCCAAGGAGCCTGCATTCACTCCATAAGACGCACACACATTTCCCCTTAATTTTTGAAGGGGAAAAGGTGCGTCTTATAGAGCAAAAAATACATAGAAAAGAGCCAACAGTTCTTTATCAGGCTAGTTAAAATGAGCAGGTAGATATTGGATGAAATAAGATTCTGATTAAACTCTTCAGGGAACTTGGGGAATCTCCTTTTGAGGTGACTGCCAATAGTCGATTGGGTGAGCATCAGAGATCGCTTAAGTGTAGTGAATTCTAACACTTCCCCAACCTTGAGGCCCCGGGTGATTACAATTCCCACCATCCCTACCTAGCAGGACCAGTGGTCAGGGATGATGGGAGTTGTAGTCCAACAACACCTGGGGACCCAATGTTGAGAAAGGCTGCTATAGATGCTGGAACATGTGACCCTCTCGGTGCTCTCCGTGTTGTGGCAGTGCTTCATTAGTAGTGGTAGAAGCCATTTTAATTCCACTAGTGCACTTGAAATACAACCCCAAGAGAACGGAAAACGAGCCATTTCTTTCAGTGGCAGAGGTTGCCCTGAGATGGGTGATTCCTCCTCCTCCTTGCCTCATGGTCAGGGCCATGATCATCAGTGCAGACTGTTTAGCTTTGGTTGGGGGAGATTCCACCCAGTTACGGCCCTGCCTTCTTCATAGTAGCAAGATTTGCCAATACATTAGAAACCTTATGTACCTGCAACTCAAAATACCTGTGCTTAATATGTTATATGTTGAGTGGGATAGCGTTTCATGCATTTGATGAAGTGGACCATAGTCCATGAAAACGTGCCATTTTTTAAAAATAAAAAGGTTAGTTTTAAAGGCGCCACAAGACTCTTCTTCTTTTTTTATAATAATTTTTATTAAAGATTTTACATTACAAAAAAGAAAAAAAACAGAAAAAAGAAAAAATATCCAACAAAAATTGTTAAAAACAATCCTTCTTTCCATCTCCTTAATTTTCATTTACTTGTTTCTCGGACCTCCTCATACCACCCTTTTTTGTATTCCATATCAAATTATTAATTCAACAATTTCTTTCCCTCTTTATGTTACCCAAATCTTATTCTTAAATTATTACAATCTTAGATTTTTACTTATATAAACCCATTTTTTCGTATTCTTTTAACCCATCACAGCTAGAAACCACTTAGTTCCAATCCAACATTATTCTAAAATTCCTTATTTTTACAATATCTCTGTAAATAGTCTTTAAATTTCTTCCAATCTTCCTCCACTGACTCTTCTCCCTGGTCTTGAATCCTGCCAGTCATTTCCACCAATTCCATCACTTTCATCTGCCATTCTTCCAAAGTGGGTAGATCTTGTGTCTTCCAATATTTTGCGATAAGTATTCTTGCTGCTGTTGTGGCATACATAAAGAAAGTTCTATCCTTCTTTAACACCGATTGGTCAACTATGCCCAGGAGAAAGGCCTCTGGTTTCTTCAAAAGGGTATATTTAAATACCTTCTAAGGCGCCACAAGACTCTTCATTGTTTTATTGCTGCAAGAGACTGACATACCTACCCCTCTGGAAGTGGATATAGTTTCTAAAATAGGAAAGGGAGGGCTTTTGAAGCAAGCAAATGGCAGTGAAATTTTAAGCAGACTGTTAATGAGACTTAATTGTTAATGTTTTGATGTTTTATAGCCTCAAGTGATCAAGGAATTTAAGATCCATTGTGCTTGCTTAACAGATATGATAACCCAGAAGGCTGGGGATAAATTTGCTGGTCCTGTTCCAACGATTGTTGATGACATTAAGGAAAGCTTGCAAGAAGTTTTATCTTGTATACTGGAAACTGAAATGAAGATTGCTTTTGGAGACCTTTGGGAAGAGGTGATTACCTTCAAGTATTCTTACATGCTTTTAAAACAGGGATGCAGAGCCTCTAGCCTGTGGGCCAGATTAGGTGTGTCAAATGTCTGCTTAAGAAGAAACCTTGCAAATTTGAGCAAGTTTTGGAATACACTCTTCATAAATGTTTGTAGAATGTCTGAGCCGTTGGTTCAGAGTTTGCACAGTCACAGTGAATGTGCTGTCCCTTCAACCGGAAGGGAGTTACGTAAAATTGATAAGGTCTGACAATAATTCATACTTCAAGAAATGGAAATCTGACCACTAAATTATCTCAGAGATTAATATTTGAACTCCCCCCCTTTTTTTCTTAGGTAGTGTATCATCACCCGCCCTGGACATTAGCAAAGGTGTTGGAGTGCTACAAAAAACACTGGATGGCTGTTTTTGGAATGGTTATATCAAGAAACTTTCTTTCAATCATTGAATATCTACATGAACATCTCTGTAAAGGTAAGAAAATGTTAACCCTTTAAACTACCTTTTTTTTGCTCTATAAGACTCACTTTTTCCTCCTAAAAAGTAAGGGGAAATGTGTGTGCGTCTTTTGGAGCAAATGCAGGCTGCACAGCTATCCCAGAAGCCAGAACAGCAAGAGGGATTGCTGCTTTCACTGCCAGTGATCCCTCTTGCTGTTCTGGCTTCTGAGATTCAGAATATTTTTTTCTTGTTTTCCTGCTCCAAAAACTAGGTGCGTCTTGTGGTCTGGTGCGTCTTATAGAGCGAAAAATACGGTGTTTGAAATCCCAAAACCTGCGCCAAAGGGCATATCGGTACTGAAAACCTCAAATGTGTTTATCATGGCTTCCTCCAAGGAACCTTCAGAGCTATGATACAGGTTTCTAGCAATCCCAAGCACTCCCAAATTACTAAAATATAATAGGATTCATTTGTAGAACAGAAGTGCAGTCTTAAGCATGTTTACTCAAAATTAAGTCTCTTGAGTTCAGTGTATAGCAGGAGTGGCTAATCTGTGGGCTACACCCAAACGTTTTTGTGTACCTATATGATGCCAAAGGTATTTTGAGGTTCCCAAAAGCACCCTGTAGTTGGTCCATTAAAAATATGTACATATTGACCACCAGCATATTCCCTTCTGTGGTTCTGTGATGCTAGAAGGTTTTGGTGACCTCCCAAGTCATGCAGAATTGTAGTGAGTCCCTGCTAGATCCAGGATCTTCAGGAGATGTGTGTCAGTGGTAGATGGTAGCAACATGAGAGCACCCTTTGAATGCACTGCTTATCACTTGTTGTTCCTGAATAGTTCAAATTGCAAATATAGTGGGTTGTATTTGAGGATTACTTATGGTATGGTTGTATTTTGTTTCCTGTCCTCTTTCAACATTTTCCTCCTTAACATCTCTCTCTCTCTCTCTCTCTCTCTCTCTCTCTCTCTCTCTCTCTCTCAGCTTCTGTGGTTAAACCTTCAACAGTGAATGAGGTGCTCCAGGAATCTAAAATGCTGTTGGAGGAGTTCAGCTCAAGATCAGAATATGATGGTATCCTTCCCAAGGCTTTAGCTCAGGTGAATAAACTGCTCAAGACACTTGACAAGGTAAGAGCTGCTTAGTTTTGACAGAAGTCATTCCTATTACATGCACATGCATGTATGTGATTACAGCAGCAACGTTGCTGCTGCTTATTTATCATCATCATCATCCAGGGTTAAAAGCTACTTGTGTTAGAAAACTTCTTTTTAATGGCAACTTGAAATACACTTTCAATGTCATCTGTGGAACAGATGGTCAAAATAAATCTCAGATGTAACTTTTGAACAAAATGTGTTTGCTTTTATCATTTTCTTGCAGGGGAATGGATAAGGGTGGGCGAGTCTGCTAGACTCTTGGGTCAGCCCCTGCCTGGGAGGAGTTGAAAGCCAGGAGCTGCCCTCCGGAGGCTACAAAGGCTGTCCCGGAAGCCTCAAGCCTTTCGAGTGCAGTGGGAACTCTCGCTGCGCTCCAAAGGCTTTGGGTCAGCGAAAGGAAACCGAAGCCTTTGGGAGGTCCCGTTGCACTCCAAAGGCTTCAGGGATCTTTGAGGCTCAGGGGGCACTCAAGCTCGGGGGGCAGGGGGAAGGCGATGTGCCACCTCTGCGCTGCTACCCGACCTGGTTTTGAGGCTGGCGGTGGGGGAAAGCTGTGCTTCCACCCACTGCCAGCCCCAAAAGTTTAGGGGGCAGCGGGAAGGCGGTGCGCTGCCTTTGCGCTGCTCCCCGACCTCTTTGAGGGTTTTCCCCGAGGAGGGAGAAGGGACTGACTGGCCGTGTCAGTCCCTTCTCCCTCCTGGTTGAAAAGCCCACAGGAGCCGTGCGCTCCTTAAAGGGTGTGTGGCTCCTGTGGCCTTTTGCGGGAGATTGGGGAATTCCCCCACCTCCCGCAAAAGCATGCAAAAGCCACGCGCTCTTTAAAGGGTGTGTGGCTTCTGCTGGCTTTTCTACGAGGTGCGGGAATTCCCCCATCGTAGAAAAGCCTGCAGGAGCCGCGCACCCTTTACAGAACGCGCCGCTCTTGGGGGCTTTTCCCCGAGGGGGGACAAGGGACTGACTGGCTGCGTCAGTCCCTTCTCTCTCCTCGTAGAAAAGCCCGCAGGAGCCGTGCGCTTCTTAAAGGGTGTGTGGCTCCTGTGGGCTTTTGCAGGAATTCCCCACCTCCTGCAAAAGCAGGGAGAAGGTCTGGGAGAAGTGCACAGGTTGCGCACAGCCTGTCCACTGCTCCCAGAGCTGGGGGGGGGGGGAATAATATTTTTTCCCTTGATTTCTCCCTCTGAAAACTAGGTGCGCCCTATGGCCAGGTGCGCCCTATGGAGTGAAAAATACGGTAATGTCAAAAATTAGGGGGCCCCTGCACTGATGTTCTTGTGAAATACTTTGGGTCAAAGTATGAAGGGTGGTATATAAATGTCTTTAAGTCAGTGAAATGATTTGAAGTAAATCTCATTTTTACTGTGGTTATATTAGTCTTAGGGTGTCATTCCTTTTAAAAATCAGGTAGCTTGCAGCTTTAGCACATCAGATCCAGTATATTTACTGCTTGCTTGCTATATTTTCATAATATTCAGCCAGGTGCTGGACCAAATACTCCAGACACCCTCAAATCTACTTCAGGAACTACTGCTTGTGAACAAATGGAAGATGGAGCTTTGACCCAGCACACTCAGGATGTAGATGCGTCCTTGTCACCTAAGCCTTTAGCCCAAGGAAACAGGCATGTGGAAATCTGGTCTGTCCTTGAAAGCGTCTGGAACACAATAAACCTATTCAGGTAATAAAAGCTGAAAGAGAGGGTTCTTCTTGAAATCAAGGTTGTCTTATTTTTAGGCAAAAAGTATCCTAGGGTTAGTGCAGATGTGCTTGTATGCTGCTTGATGACTGGCGGTCAAATTTGTGAATTTAATCCACTGTCAAGAAAATTATGTTCATAGAAGAGAAGAGATTATTTGGAAGTTCTGGCTGTACTGGTTCATCAGTGGTGACTCCTTCATATATGCATGCTGTCACCTGATACAGTCACTGCAAATGCATGTGTGAACAAGCCCTTAATGAAAACTGTAAAAACATAATCTGTGAAGTGGGCTTCAGTCAACCACAAGGTTTGATGGCAAAAAGTTTTTTTTTAAAAAAAAAGTTAGTGCAAACTGGAAGATGGCAATGCATACATCTGAAGGAGAATTTTAAACAGCTCAGTAGTTGTTTAAAAACTTCTGCAATGGAAACTTAATGCAAAAGGTTGTGTGTCTTTCTGAGGAAATAGTCCTATTATCACAGCAGCTATACCCTTGTTCACTATGAATTTATGAATCGGATTAGACAGAATGCTTCAGTGAGCTCTTTTGAAAAAGAATCCGTATACATGCAATAGGATTTCCTGCCTCTGATTCTGTCTGTCTGGGTTTTCTCTCTCTCTCTTTCCATCCTTGCCTCGCCACCCCATTTCTGTCTAGGACAATAGGTAGTTCATTGCCCATTTTAAAATTCATTCTTTTATTTTTCTTAGTCTAGAACTTTTCCAGAAGCTGGACCTCAATACGGGTACCACCATTCAGAATATGCACTCGTTCAAAGACGCTTTCGTCGGTCTGCAGAAGTTAATGACGGCAGTGAGCGAAATCCTAGCAGGAATTCGGCAGTAAGTTTATGTAAGCTGAAGGGTGTGCAGGTGACTCCCACTTATGTGGGGGTTACGTCCCCAGATAACCGTGAAATTATGAATAGTGGGGAACACCATCTAAAAACCTGTGAAACCCTCTAAACCCTCTGCAAACCATTGAAAAACTTTTAAAAACCAGGAGCACTTATAAGCCATCTCTCCCCCCCCCCGCTCTTTTCGTACCATTTTTGCAGTTTTTGTGCTCTTTTTCAGGTTGTTTTTACCCTTTGCGCACCTTTTCGCAGTTTAAATGGAAATATTTATTTATTTCCCGGCACTGCAGGTGTACACGGTTGCACACGAGTCAAAAGTGCATAAGTGGGAAATTGCCTGTATGTTACTCTGATGTGTAATCTCATGTCTTCACAGCTGTTTGTTGGAGCCACTGTGTTGAAATACGTTTCTTGGTACTTTTAGCTTGTGATTGTGTATTGATCCCAGGTATCTGAAATAATACCCATTGGAGAGCCAGTGTGGTGTAGTGGTTAAGAGCGGTAGACTCGTAATCTGGGGAACCGGGTTCGTGTCTCCGCTCCTCCACATGCAGCTGCTGGGTGACCTTGGGCTAGTCATGCTTCTCTGAAGTCTCTCAGCCCCACTCACCTCACAGAGTGTTTGTTCTGGGGGAGGAAAGGAAAGGAGAATGTTAGCCGCTTTGAGCCTCCTTCGGGTAGTGATAGTGGGATATCAAATCCAAACTCTCCTTCTTCTTCATAGTTGCCTGTTAGCAACTACTGTATTTTTCGCTCTATAGGATGCACCCGACCATAGGACGCACATTGTTTTAGAGGGGGAGAACAAGAAAAAAAAAGTCTCCCCCTCTCTGCGCAGCGCCCCTTCAGCGAAGCGGCAGGAGAAACGGAGCCCCTTCCATTTCTCCTGCTGCTTTGCTGAAGGGGCACTGCGCAGAGAGGGGGAGATTTTTTTCTTCTTGTTCTCCCCCTCTAAAACAAGGTGTGTTCAGTCGCCTTCAGTGAAGGCAACCCGAAGCCTCCGGAGCGCAGCGGGAGTGCTTGCTGCGCTTTGGAGGCTTCAGGCGGCTACCTTGGAAGCCTGGAGAGCGAGAGGGGTCGCTGCACACCGACGCCTCTCGCTCTCCAGGCTTCAGTGAAGGCAATCCGAAGCCTCCGGAGCGCGGCGGGAGTTCCCGCTGTGCTCCGGAGGCTTCTGGTTCCTTTCGACCTGCTACCCGGAGCTGGCGGTGGGGGAAGCCTGGCTTTCCCCCGCCAGCTCCAAAGAGCAGGTTGGGCAGCAGCGGGAAGGCTGCATGCAGCCTTCCTGCTGCTCCCTGAGCTTGTGGGACTGGCGGGGAAGCCCGGGTTCCCCCCCAGCCCCTGGGGCCACACATTCGCTCCATAAGATGCGCAGACATTTCCCCTTAGATTTTAAGAGGAAAAAAGTGTGTCTTATGGAGCGAAAAATACAGTACCTGTTAGCTAGTTCCAAAAACTGAACCTCCACTTTCATGTATTGGTACTAGTATTTCACAAGGCAAGGTGCCTATATTTGAATTGTTTTATCATGCTCGTGGTTTTTATGATTTTGGTGATGTGAACTTTATTGTATTTGAACTATTTTGTTATGTGTTGTGACTTTTATGATTTTTAAAAGCCACATTGAGTTTGTTTTATAAAGAACGGACCTCCGGAACGAATTAAGTCCTTAACCTGAGGTACTACTGTATAAAGAAGTTATAAAGTTAGCTTTATTTTTTATGCCAAATTACAGTAGTACCTCGTTTTGCGACCAGGATCCGTTCTGGAGCCCCGGTTGCTGGCTGAAAAGGACGCTGACAAAGCGCCGTGTCTGCTCATGCACACGGAGCGGTTTGTGCTTCTGCACTTGTGCGAAGTGCGATTTAGTGCTTCTGCACATGTGCAAGTGGCAAACCCGGAAGTAACCTGTTCTGGTACTTCCAGGTTTGCCGCAGACGTTCGACGGAACAGGCGCACGAGGAGGCGGACGCTAGACAAGGTACCACTGTAATCCACACACATACAAGATTTTAGCAGGTGACCTGCTAAGAGGTGGGACCAACCAAGGATGGTACGGAAGCACTTCTATAAAAAAATTAACTTTATTTTTTTTTACTGCATACAAATAGATATAGGATCTCAGTCCTTCTCATTAACTGTTTTGGAAGGTTGTCAATCTAATGCCAATCTTCTTTGGTGTGTGATTTTTTTTCAACTTTTTATAAAAAATAAACACTAGAAAACTTGGGTCTGCTGCTGCGAATTTGTGGACATGTACATTTAGGTGCCACAAAACATTCCTCCTCAAAAATGCTGCCGTTAGCCAACCGGCAGTCACATACATGAAATTCAGTAATTAAGTAAAAACTTTGGTAAACAAATCATTATGCATAATATGTTCTTGGGTCAGTACTTGCCACCGCGGTCAGTCGTCTGCTGTGTGGGCCTACTTTCTGCTTCCACAGGGCTTGATGCCATGTATTCCGGTCGGTACTAGGGCTGTGCATTGGTTCTGTGCGCGGTTTGAATTACAAAGTGAATATGGGTAATCTGAAGGAGGCTTTCACATTCAGGAGTCAGATTGCACCAAGGGATTTTTAATAGCTAAAGTCCTGAATCACACACATACATTTTGCAATATAGTGCAGGCGTTCTCAAACATCTCTGCTCTCAGAGCCCACTTGAGATGGCTGAAAATTACTGATGCCAATCACCTACCAAAAAAGGTGATGTAGGAGCAGAATCACAAAATGTTGTCAAATACGGAATTGGGCATAAAGTAAGGATGGATGAGTCCACAGGGCCAGTGGCGTAGTGTGGGTTGTCAGCACCCGGGGCAAGGCAAGTAATTTGTGCCCCCTAACCCGTGGATTTGCGCCCCCTAACCCTAACCCCCAGATGTTGCGCCCGGTGCGGCCGGCCCCCCCTGCACCCCCCATCCTATGCCACTGCACAGGGCCCACCTGAAAGTAGCCTGAGGGTCGAACTGAGAAACACTGCTCTAGATTAATGGTGTGCAAATGTCTGCTGCCATCTAATGGCGATTTAGGAGACAGCAGAAGATATATGAAGAGATTTGGCTGTAGATGAAAATAATTGTTATACTCTGGGTTAAGCAGAGAGAACCTTGAGTAGTCTATAGAACAAAGTGTGCAGCAAGAACTGGATCTTTTGAGTTCCTTTGCAGAGCACACAAAAAAGTATATGCGTCCTACAAAAGAGACATAAAACTTTGATTCCTGAGTATGCTAAAGCTGTCCAATATTCGAAGCGCTGGGGGAGGCAGCAATATGTATTTTTTTAATCACAGGTTTTATAGGCATTTCCTTTGTGCTAATGAACTGTGAACTGGGAAAATTGCTTTAAATTAAAATCATACTGCAGTGTGAACCAGGGTCATTTGGAAGATTTCTACAAGGTGTTAGGAAGAAAAATATAGGCAGGGTTGAAAGCCACAAGAAAAGGACAAGGAGCCCTCTGTGGCTTAGAAGGTCAATGCTGAATGCTTAGGAGGAGAGGCATTCATACATGTCAGACATCGCTTGTTACATACTGTAACCCATGAATCATGCACTAGTTAGGCCTGCACTTAGGAGTTAAAATCTCTAAGCAAAGTTTCTGCAAAAAAGAAGCAGAAAAGTAGGGAGGAGGTAGAGAGTGAAGTTGGGATTTCCGGCCCCTTCAATATGATGAAGAGTAATATTTTGGACAGGATAAGATATGTTGCGAAGTGTATAATGGTCATGAGGCTGTGGCATTGGACCTGAAATACAACAGAGGTTTCCTGTTAATCCTCATACCCTGTTTGTAATACATCGGGTTGGCCACTGTGAGAACAAGGTGCTAGGATAGATAAATCTTTGGCCTAACTGGCAGGGGTCTTCTTATGTCTTCAGTAGTGTTTCTCCTGAGAGTTGACATGACTGGGCAGGAATGTGCAAAGTAAGGTGTCCTGGTCCCGAGTTATTCAGGGCTTTCTATGCCAAAGGCAAGCCCTTAAATGTGACCCAGTAGCACGTGCGATGTGCTGTCAATAGGGCTCCCCCTTCAATAGCTTTGCTGCAGCATTCTGCACTAGTTGCAATTTCTGGACCAATATTAAGGGAATCCCCAAACAGAGCACATTTCAGTAATTGAATCCCCTACTGCCCGAATATACAAATTAAGAACACGTGTTTTAAGATGATTTTATATAGCTTTAATTCTATCGGTGTTTAATTGTATTTTAATGATCAGTTTTCTATGTTCTTAGCAGTTCTTGTTTTTATCTGTAAGTTGCTTTTCTGAGCCTTGTCAGGGGGAAAAAGGCAACAAATAAATAACTAAATAAATAAGAACCTCATTCATGCGGTATAAGCAGTGATGTGAACTTCTTGTGTCATTGGGTCATCCATGTTTAAAATCCTTTAATGAGTTTTCCACTGTTTGTTCTTATCTTTTTCAGGGTTTTAGTGCCAAACAGTAGCTTTCAAGATGTCTGGGCTCTCTATAGCTTTTTAACTAATAATAAGGTAGGTTTGATTTCCCCTTTAAAGTATTTTGTAGGTGTTACGAGTACTTTATGTCGACCCAAAACCCTGAAATTTTGTGTGCAGATAGTCCAGGGCAGACTGATTACCAGGCCAGTCTAATAATTTCTTCCTTGAAATGGGAAACATGAAGTGTCCCCCAAATGCTTAAGGTATCGTCACACAATTTGGGAAGCAAAATCCTGTAAGTTTACTTTGTGACCATAGCTCACATCACATGAACCCGTAGAGCTGTCTAAATCAAGCCAGCTCCTATGGGGATGGCGGATTAAACTGGCAGCCGAGATTTTCCCATTCGGCTCCCTGCAAGTCTAGAAACATGTTTCTGGCTGCCTCTGCATTTACACATTCTAGTATATATTGTTAGTCCGTAATATCCGTAAGTCAAGCAACTCGTTCTTAATTCTGGATAGTCGCAGAGCTTTCTAAAACCAATATTAAACCCGAGAATTGTTGCTAACCAGGAATGAGAGTGCTGCACTGTGGCTCTTTTCTTTGCCACTCTGTAATGTTGGAAGACCAAGGTCACATGGGACTACTTCAGACCTCAGACACCCAGTGTTTACTGAGCAGCATAGGAAGAAACCACCATAGGATCATTGGGCCAGCTCACACAGCCCACAGTGGCCCAGCACATTCCCAGAAACCATCACTTGGAGCTGCTGGCTGTATTTTAGCAGCCAACAAACCTGAGATGGAATATCCTTGGCAGAAGACATCCAAGTTCAGATTGAGAGCAAAGTGCTCTGTTAGTAGAACTTAATGCCACCTGGATACTATGGCAGCCAGTGAGCTGGTTTGCTAAGGGGAACCAGCCAGTGCCATGGGGACGTGATAAAGGGGAAGGGGCACCCCTTTCCACCTCTTTTGCTGTGTGAAGGTGGAGGTGGCAGCAATTGGCGTCATGCGCAGTTGCTGAGTGTGGACGATTGTCATGGCAAAGGTATTGGCTGTTGATGTTGTCGTGGGCGACCCTCCACTCAGCAGCTGGGCATACCCCTTTTTATGGTAAGGAGAAATAAGAGTGGAAAGGTTCCTCTATGGCCACTCATGGTTTTGCTTAGCAGACTCTCACTGGCTTGAACACCCAACGCAACAGGATGCATTTATGTAGCCCATAATTTAGCTTTGTATTAGAAGTTGTTTCCTTTTAGAGGTCTAGTGTAGTTCCATAATTTCAGTGATTCAGTTCACCAAGACAGAAGCACATTTTCATTTGAGCCAAGCAAGGGAGACTTCCATTTCCAAGGTGGTTGATATTTCACTGCCTGATTCATCACTGCATGCTGTTCCCCAGAGACTGAACCAGAACTGTAACCATAGAAAAGTGGCTTAGAGCCTCTTAAGAATATGTGACAACACCACTTCTTTCCTCTTGGCTGGGTTTTCTCTAAACTTCTTTACAGCTTCGTTCTAGAGTGAATTTGACATCACCACATTACTGAATACGCAGCTCCATTTGCTGTCTGAGTCCACAATTATTAAGCCACAGGAAAACACCATATATTTTCTTTCTTGTTTCATATTGATTGATTGGTTAGAGCTAGGATAAAGAGATATAATTCAAGGCAGCTTCTTATGAGTAAGGTGACCAAAACATTTGCAGGAGAAAACAAATGCAGACTGCCAAGTTATTAGTCGGCCACCAAATTTCAGCTTTGTGGTATTGGATGCAGATAACGCCATTGGGCAAAGAACCTCACTAACAGACTTTGCTAGCCTTTAAATTATGGGAATATAGACTCTACAGAGACCAATAGAAGTTTGCTTTGGAAGAGATGCCTTGTGTGTATTGAACTAATGGCTGTCTGCTGTGCTGGTCTGCATCAATAAGTATATCTTTCAGCTGCCATTTCTTTCACCCATGAGCTTGTTTCCCTTTCTCTAGTCAATCTTAAGTGGCATTGATTGGTACCATACTGCTCAATAAGTGCTCTGGAGTGATGGGTCAGCATCTCATACCCTGTAAAGTAGACTGCCAGCCCAGCAAATTATTTTGCCAAAGATGCCGCTTTTTTCACACTTGTTTTGCACACCAGACTGGCAAAGTGCAGGGACTGTGGCTTGACTTGGCAAAGGGGCTGAGTGACAACTCGTGTTTTAAGGACTTCAATAAAAAGATAATCTGAAGCAGCCTTTAGTTCTTTTACAGCGATGAATAATTTCCAACAGCTAATATCCACATTTCATGACGGGCGAGTCTTCCTAGACATTTCAGTGTGGTTTTTCCCCTCCTTCATAGATGCACAATAATACGAAATTTACTGCTGAGGAACTTTATGACTGCATTTCCCAAGAGGTGTACAAGTAAGCTACTTTTTATACATCTGTAATTACTGGCCACAATCCTTTTTCACTTGTTTTTTCATTATGTTGAAAACATATTCTATGTGGCAGCCTCCCCTCTTCCTTTCAGAACAGAGTAATTTTAGTTTGCAAAATAGTGATATTGGGATTTCTTGACAGCAACAGTCTGAATCTTATCTTCAGTATTCCTGTGTACTTAATAGAGTAAATGTACAAAACATCATCTGAAACAGATGTATTATTTTAAGATCTTTCAGTGAAACATACCTTGTGTTGAACCTTGCTTTTTATCCTGTAATCAAGCAGTGTTCGGATATTTGAAAGAGGGCATAATTAAGGCATTAATGTTCATGCCCTTATATGCTGCCTTTATGTTCCCCGTGGTTTTTCAAAGAGACAGTCTTGTTAAGTTGTGTTATCAAACAATCTTGATTGCTTTCCAAAATCATAATTTGAATTAGCATCAAACAAAAAGCAGTTTTTTTTCTTTTCAGCACAGCTGCTGTGGAGCAGAATGTTTGGATGCTAATAAATGCAAAACTGGGGGAAACAATACAATTGTAACCTGAGCAAAACATAATGCTTATGCAAACCAAAGCCTTTATGCTTCTGTGTGTCTCCAATTAAATTTTTGTATAGAAATAAAATTATGCAGCTTATTAACATGGCCTTGATTGGCAGAACTGTCCTGTTTCATCTAATTCAGGACAATAAAATGTCATGTGTTATTAGTTGCCAGTACTTGATACGTTACAATTAAAAGAAAACAGAACCCAAGGGATAAAGAGTAGGAACTGAAGTGTAATAAACTGAGTTGCACATTGAAAAGAGAGCACCAAGGCTTGATTAAAATAAAGCCAATAAGTAAAAGTATCTCCCTTAGTAAGGAATTCCAGAGTCTGGGTGTAGCCACCAAAAAGACACTCTCCTTCCTCCACACCAGCTGAACTGCAGAAATTGAAAATGCAGAGTAGAGACTGTCCTGATTTCAATATATGGGGCAGACTCAGGTAGGAGAAGACAGCCTTTCAAGTAGTCTGGTCTTCAGCAGTTTTGGGTTTTCAAAGCCATAACCAGCACTCTTATGAATTGGACCCAGAAATGATCTGGAAGCTAATACAGTGGATGCTCGTGTTGCGAACGTGATCCATGCAGGATGCACGTTGCGATTTGGCGCTTCTGTAACCCGAGGTATGACTGTACTGCCATCGTAACAAAGCAGTTGAAAAGTTGTTAAAAGGTAAAAAGTGATCGCATTGGGACAGGTTTTAGTAATTAAATCTATGCGTTTTCTTCTCTCATCCCCCGTCCCCTCCCTTCTCCAGGGACCGTTTATCGGTTGGATGCGGCCAACTAGCTCAACTGGACAACAATATTAAACAGTGCTATGAATCTGTCTGTCTGGAGATAAAGAACAGGGGTTGGCTCTAATTGTGCAGTCAGCTGCAGCTTTTGAATTGTAGAGTTGGAAGGGACCCTGCGGGTCATCTAGACCAACCCCCTGCAGTGAAGGAACACGTCAGCTTGATGGCCCAGCCAAAGATGGACCTTAGAGCAGTGTTACTAAACGGCATTATTTGCGCTCTCGGCAGCTATGCTTAAGGTCCCAAACTATACGTTACATTAATTGCGTAGTTTGGTGCTGTTCTTCCCCACCCACCCCTTATCTATATAGCAGCTGCTGAGGGGAGGGGGGTGAGGGTTAGGATTGGGACCCACAGCGGGGTGTGTGTGTTAAAATCTCCCCAAAGCTCATATTTGTGCTAGGTATGTGTTGCCATTGGTGCCAGCAGAGTGAGGGAGACAGATTTAGTCAGGATAACTCAGCACGAGACTTTTAAACTCGGGACTGTAGTGTGGGGGTAAAGAGCAAACCCCCTTTTCCCCCAATCCTGATTTTTCAGTACATTTAAAAAAAAACTTGCAAGGTCCAAACGGTTGTTAAGATAACGTGCAATTTATCTAAAGAAATAGCAGCAGGGAAAAAAGAGTCCACATCGCAGTGATGGTAGCTTACCTCAGCAGAGATCCTGCTAACACAGTGGTCTCCTATCAGTCACAACCTCTCTTACAACGAGGCCCCCACATCACTTAGGTACGTAAGGCACCAACCAGCAACTGTGGAAATCACTTAGAACCCCTCTAAGCTCCCTCTCAAACACAAAGCATAGCCCCACCCCACAAACCACTTTTGACAGATGGGTGGGATCACTTGCCTGTGAATCAACTGATTGGTGCTCACAGCAAGCCCCGCTTTCGGCATGGCTCGACTGCACCAGCGAGGCTCACTTGTAAGCACCGATCAGCTGCTGGGTGCCGACAAGCCTTGCTTACCAAGGAGCAATTAGGAGCACACACTAAGGCTCCCAGTTGTTCCTTTGCAACCATGTAATTCCTCCCCCCCCTCCATGCAGCATCTGACATCAGTTGAAGGGTAGGGGGATGTGGTTTGGGGAAAGCAGACTGGTGGGTCAGAGGTCCTAACCACAGTACAGTGGTGCCCCGCAAGACGAATGCCTCGCAAGACGAAAAACCCGCAAGACGAAAGGGTTTTTCGGTTTTTGCGACGCTTCGCTAGACGATTTTCCCTATGGGCTTGCATCGCAAGACGAAAGCCCATAGGGAAATCTCGGGGACCGCCAGCATTTTAAAAGCCCCGGACAGCGGAGGACTTTTCCGCTGTCCGGGGCTTTTAAAATGCTGGCGGTCCCCGAGATTTCCCTATGGGAAGGCAGGCGGGGGGGAAGCAAAGACTTTCGCCCCCGCCAGCCTTCAGAAGAGGTCGGGGGACAGACTGTCCCCAGACCTGGTCTGAAGGCGGTTCGGCTTCCATAGGAACGCATTAATTGATTTTTAATGCATTCCTATGAGAAACCGTGCCTTGCAAGACGAAAAACCCGCAAGACGAAAAGACTTGCGGAACGAATTAATTTCGTCTTGCGAGGCACCACTGTAGGTGGTTAGGCCAGACGCTGGCTAGGCCTGCAGGCAGGATTTCAAATCCTCTGGCATCCTGAGCAAGGGCAATAGCAATAGCAATAGCACTGCAGCATTTTTGCTAGTGCAAAAGCGGGGGTAACTCATCAGTGGAGTGGCAGAGGCAGGATCAGGCCCTGGTTACAGAATCCTAGGAGAGAAGGCTTGGAAACCCCGAAGAACCCATTCTCAGTCCAATGGGAGGCATACAACCAGAGAGGGTTTGTCTCCAGCTACTCTCTGGAACAGGGACCTGTGATCAACTGTGGAAAATTTGGCTGGGGCTGATTGGCACTGTAGTCGAAAACATCTAGTAGGCACCAGTTTGGTGAAGAATGTTCAATATCTTCATCCCATTATTGAATTTCTGGCATTTCATCCTTTCTAGCCTCTCTTAATTAAAACAGTATTTTTTCACTTTATTATATTCTTCCCTATTGTTTATTTCTTGTCCTCTTCACTCTCTTCTCCCTACCCCTTTTCCTGCTCAGCCATGGGTCCTGGCAGGAGAAGCCATTACGTGGGAGACAGAATAGAAGCAAGGCTAAAATCTCACTGTCTTGTGTGAGGTGTGTATCAGTGCCTTGAGCACAGCTGCCGTACCTTGATGACTACAGTGGGTCCGAAGGGAAGCTTTCCCCAGAAGTACTACGCAATGAAATTTGGAGATCCAGTCACCCGTCCCTGCCCCCACCCCTTGGAGTGGATGCTCCTAGAGGCAATTGGTGGAAGAGAAATGTAGCTTGGGATTTGCTCACGTAGTATGACTGGCAAACGTATTGCCAAGGTGGAAGGGGCAGGGACCATTTTGAACTGGTTTGATGACCGCTTGCCACTGGACGGTGCTCCACACCTCTGCCTTGCACTTTTGAAGCAAAATTGAACATTATTATTTATTCGTTTATTGTATTTGTATTACCCCCCCCCCCCAATAATTTATGCCATAGCTTACTCCTGCCCCCTCCAGCCCTTAGTAGATTCTGCCTTTAGAAGCATTCGCCCCACTGTTATGCCAAAGTAGCTAGAAACAAGGGCAAAAAAATGGCTAGTCATTCTAAAACCATTGAGCAAGCTTGTGAAAGCAATGTGGACCTCCCAGCCCTCTCCTGAAACAGGCACCTTTGACACACGGCGTGCTTCTAATTCCTCTGAGGAATATGATGGGGACTCCCCATTCCCCAGGACTTTGCTACAGACAAAAGTTCCAGATAGGATGTCTTTCCTTCTCTCAAAGGAAGAAGATGAGAAGTGGAGAAGACGCCATTTGCAGTAAGTAATGAATACTCCCATTTTTTCTCCTTTACACTGGCCTAGTCATGGCAACACAGGACTTGCGAACTGTTAAAGTGTATTGCGAGTTCCCTATGCTGGCGCAGTATGGAACTACCTTGGCAAACTTGACTTTCACCCGGTCAATTTAACTCAAGGCTACGATTGCAATCCTATGCATATTTGTTTGGGAGTAACTAAGTAAATGGATGATTTACTTTTGAGTGAAGGAACCTAGGATTGCATTGCACAGCTTCATTTTCTGTTTAGAAGGATACTACACAAGCATTTTTGCGTCGCTGTTTTGGAAGGCTTGCCTTGAGGAATTTGCTCAAATACCGTATTTTTCGCACCATAGGATGCACTTTTTCCCTCCTAAAAAGCAAGGGAAAATGTGTGTGCGTCCTATGGAGCGAATGCAGGCTTTCGCTGAAGCCTGGAGAGCGAGAGGGGTCGGTGCGCACCGACCCCTCTCGCTCTCCAGGCTTCAGGAAGCTATCCGCTAGGAGTGGGAGACCCAGCTCTCCCACCGCTAGCGGAGCGCTGCATTAATCCCGAAGCTTGGGGCGTGCGGAGCTCAGCGCGCCCCAAGCTTCTGGGTGCCGGCAAGGTCTCCGCTAGCCCTGGGAGAGCCCCGCGACGTCGCCCGGCTCTCCCAGGGCTAGCGGACCACTGCGCTAATCCAGAAGCTTGGGGCGTGCGGAGCTCAGCGCGCCCCAAGCTTCTGGGTGCCGGCAAGGTCTCCACTAGCCCTGGGAGAGCCCCGAGACGTCGCCCGGCTCTCCCAGGGCTAGCGGACCACTGCGCTAATCCAGAAGCTTGGGGCGTGCGGAGCTCAGCGCGCCCCAAGCTTCTGGGTGCCGGCAAGGTCTCCGCTAGCCCTGGGAGAGCCCCGCGACGTCGCGCGGCTCTCCCAGGGCTAGCGGACCACTGCGCTAATCCAGAAGCTTGGGGCGTGCGGAGCTCAGCGCGCCCCAAGCTTCTGGGTGCCGGCAAGGTCTCCGCTAGCCCTGGGAGAGCCCCGCGACGTCGCCCGGCTTTCCCAGGGCTAGCGGACCACTGCGCTAATCCAGAAGCTTGGGGCGTGCGGAGCTCAGCGCGCCCCAAGCATCTGGGTGCCGGCAAGGTCTCCGCTAGCCCTGGGAGAGCCCCGCGACGTCGCCCGGCTCTCCCAGGGCTAGCGGACCACTGCGCTAATCCCGAAGCTTGGGGCGTGCGGAGCTCAGCGCGCCCCAAGCTTCTGGGTGCCGGCAAGGTCTCCGCTAGCCCTGGGAGAGCCCCGCGACGTCGCCCGGCTCTCCCAGGGCTAGCGGACCACTGCGCTAATCCAGAAGCTTGGGGCGTGCGGAGCTCAGCGCGCCCCAAGCTTCTGGGTGCCGGCAAGGTCTCCGCTAGCCCTGGGAGAGCCCCGCGACGGCTAGCGGAGACCTTGCCGGCGCCCAGAAGCTTGGGGCGCGCTGAGCTCCGCACGCCCCAAGCTTCGGGATTAGCGCTCCGCTAGCCGTGTCTAGGCTGCGGATAGCAGCCTGCTTCGCGGAGCGTCGGGCGCCCTGAAAGCAGAGCTCCCGGCGCTTCGGGAACACACCCGCAGCGTGGGGACCCTTGCAGGAGCTCCCCGCAAGGCTCCCCACGCTGCGGATAGCAGCCTGCCGCCCGGCGGGTGGGGCGCCCTGAAGCAGAGCGCCCCTCGCACCGGGCAGACATCTGCAGCGTGCAGAGCCCTGCAGCAGTTCCCCACAAGGCTCCCCAAGCTGCGGATAGCAGCCTGCTTCCCGGAGCGTCGGGCGCCCTGAAAGCAGAGCGCCTGGCGCTTCGGGAACACATCCGCTGCGTGGAGAGCCTTGCAGGAGTTCCCCGCAAGGCTCCCCAAGCTGCGGATAGCAGCCTGCCGCCCGGCGGGTGGGGCGCCCTAAAGCAGAGCGCCCCTCACGCCAGGCATACATCCGCAGCATGGGGAGCCCTGCAGCAGTTCCCCGCAAGGCTCCCCAAGCTGCGGATAGCAGCCTGCCGCCCGGCGGGTGGGGCGCCCTGAAGCAGAGCGCCCCGCGCGCTAGGCAGACATCAGCTAGCCCCACAAGCTCGGGGGACAGCAGGGAGGCGCAGCGCCACTATCCCGCTGTTCCTCGACCTGGTTCGGTTTCGCTGACCTGCTTTTGGGGGGGAAATAAAGGGAAATTTTTTTCCCTTTATTTCCCCCCAAAAAAACTAGGCGCGTCCTATGGTCCGGTGCGTCCAATCGTGCGAAAAATACGGTAATTTCTGCAAGCGGCTGTTTTGATAAACAGAAGGTGGCACAAGGTGTGTTCAGTCTTTCTCCATACAGGCACATGCAGGAGGGAGGAATACCACAACCCCCAACATGCTTGTGCAAATGCGACGTTGTCAGTGCAGCGATGGGCAAAAGATTCCTGCATTGCAGGGGGTTGGACTTCGTGGGCCCTTCCATCTCTACAAGTCAATTATGGCTAGATGCAAACAGTAAAAGGCTGATATCTGTGACTTTGAGGGGCCAGGAGCAGCAGACCATAGACCTAGAGAAGTCTCACTAAACTGAAAGGGATTTCACTAATTAAATAAAGATACTGACTGTGGCTATGCACATTTTGGGGTTCAGAAGAATATAGTGCTATATTCAATGACACATGGAACCATTGCTTTTGTTTTGTTTCTAATTGATTATGGATAAGCAATGTCTTAGGTGCAGTCAGTGTGTGCAAGCTACTGCAGAGGAGAGTTGTTTTTTTAATTTATTGTCAATAAATACTGTATTTTGTCTTATCTACCTGTGCTGGTCACATGGTTAGAGTTTCTGCTGAATGTTGGCAAATGGAAGAGGGGCTTTGGGAAAAAAGTGGAATAGGTCTTGAAGTGAGAGCCAAAATTAGTTGTTTTATATTGTTATGTCCAAACTCATAAATTGGCAATACTCTCACATACCTAAAGCTTATTTTTTCAGCCCATTTATAGCTGTTACCTAAACAGCAGCCAACTTTTCATTGTATTAACATGTACTGAAATAAAATTTGATATTATTTTTATTCTGATATTCTTTTTAAAAATTGTTAAGATCTTAATAAGTTGAGCTGTTCTTTTATTAAATAGCAGTTCTCTGCTGAATTGTGCTCTCTTTGTTACCTGTACATTCGTCGGTCAACTAAACCGGGGGTTGCAAAGCTTTTTGGACAGTTTGAATTTTGAGGGAGTACTGGGGACACCGGTCACTAAGGCTGCCATAGGACATGACATAATTCAGAATTAGAGAAAGTACAATCATGGTGAAGTTTTCCCCATAACTGGTATTTCCAAGCTAGGAAAGGCTTCAACCTGATTTTTTGCCTGCCATAGAGCTGTTAAGAGCACATGAACCCTTCTCTCAAGCAAAGTCTGCCATCCTGTACCCTTTTACCTGGGAGTAAGCCCTATTAAGGGACACAGGTGGCGCTGTGGGTTAAACCAGAGCCTAGGACTTGCTGATCAGAAGGTCAGTGGTTCGAATCCCTGTGACGGGGTGAGCTCCCGTTGCTCGGTCCCTGCTCCTGCCAACCTAGCAGTTTGAAAGCACGTCAAAGTGCAAGTAGATAAATAGGTACCGCTCCGGCGGGAAGGTAAACGGCGTTTTTGTGCGCTGCTCTGGTTCGCCAGAAGCGGCTTAGTCATGCTGGCCACTTGACCCGGAAGCTGTACGCCGGCTCCCTTGGCCAATAAAGCGAGATGAGCACTGCAACCCCAGAGTCGGCCACGACTGGACCTAATGGTCAGGGGTCCTTTTACCTTTTAAGCCCTATTAAGCATAATGAGACTTAACTTACATGCTACATGTCTATTCAGAATTCTTAATGAGCTTCTGGTCTTTAGCTCTGGCATACCAGGGAACATGGCTAAAGCCTCTTTTAAAAGTTTTCAGGTTTGCATTTTTTGGGGAAGAGGGGATTCTTTAACATAACTTACTAGGAACTACCAGATCTCAGACACATATACTGGAAGAAAGATGCATTCTGGCTGCAAGGGAAAAAAGGAAGGGCAAGCTAGAGTTTCCATGGACTAGGAAATAAGGACAGGAGCAAGAGTACACTATAATGGAATTAGGGAAAAAACAGTTCTTTAAAACCCCAAGGCTTTCGATTCTTGGTACGCAAACAACCCCCTTTTCACTCACAGGTCTGACTTCACTCATTGGCTAAAAACACTGAAGTAAAACATACTTGATCCTATGGGTAGTAATTTTGTTTTTCATAATTGTTTTCACAAAATGTAAACGCCCCTGCCTCAAACCACAATGCATGAATGTGATAGAAATAAGGGAATTGTCACTTAATGTAAAGCGCTCTGTTATAGTATGTAGGAAACATGTTAAATTTAGGAAGTGAGACTCTGTTTACAACTTCAGTTTCAATCTTTGGTTGACTATAAAGTAAGTTGCGCAAATTCCTTTTAATATGTGTATAAACAAAATCCTTTCTAAAAACAAAAAAACCCAACTCAGTCTTTGGTTTCTACACCCTAAAAAGTGTTCTGCTTCTTTCATAAAGTCCAGGGAAAGCCCACCCTGCTTTTTAGTGTACTTTCCTAATTGTGTTAATTTCCTAAAAGATGGGAGTATAAATCCATAGAATTATCTTGAATGGCTTATGTATTCTTAGATGTTTATTTTTTATATTTAGCCAGTGGGAGCTTAATTTTTGGCACTGCTAGCATTGGAGAATTGTAATAATCTAGGAACAACATAAATCTATAATTCTGCAAGGTTAAATATGTACAGGCACCGAACAAAAAGAATCTCATTTTTCTTTTCCTGGTGAAGCTGAAAACCAGTTTTCTCCTGCAAAATGAACTAAGGTTAGACACGTCCTGGTTTGATTCTTGTCCCAACGAGGCGGGAACTACATGCATATATTTGTTAAGCTGAAAAATGATGATAGGGATGTCCCTATCAAGAGCACTTGGCAAACTAGACCATTAGGAGAAAACACGATGCAAGGATACTAAACAGCCATTGTTAAACAAATGAAGCACAGTTTTTAATTATAGCATGTTTTTTAGGTTGCAGTAGAAAGATACAAACTTATACAATAATTTTCAGATAGGTAACTTTGCTAACACACCACACAATTTTAGCATTTTGCAGCTTTGCATGTTTATTACAACTGCTTAACCTAACAACCACAAAGAAAAAGCACCCTCTCTAAATCAGTTGAATTTCAGAACCAGATTCCCCGCCCCCCCCTTCCTTACACTATGGCCACATTCAGAAACTCCACTCGAAGGCAATGAAAATCAATATTGCATACTTGGATTTCATACAATGTAGCAGGAAAACAAAAATGAAAGGCTCTCACACATGAAGAAACGACATTGTTTCATTTCAGTTTATGAACTTTTTGAGATTTTACTCACTTTTTTTGTTTCAACGTATTATTTCATGTCACTTCAGAATATAACAACTGGCTAGGACTATATTTATATATAAAAAGTTATAAAAGGCAGTCAAATTGGCAGGTGTGTCAGCTTTCTTTTATATAAAGCCAAAATCTATTTAAATAAGGCTTATTAGATTTCCCCAGTTAAGATTAAACAAAAAAACTTGAACAAGGCCTAAAAAGCATTGCTCACATTGAAGACTCACTATATTTCTTGCCTGTACCAGAAACAAATTCTAAGGTTAAAGTATTTGTGTGTGCAAATTGGCAAAACAAACATTGGGGGAAGCTCTTGAAATGATATGCCATCAGCTTTCATTCTAATTCTCTCAGAATTATCAACTTCCAGCCTAAAGTAACAAATCCTAAAACAAAGAACACCCTGCACGTTTTCTAAAATAAAAATATATACAGCATATTAATAGTATGCAATATGCAAAAAGCTTTTGTGTTGCTGATGGCAACTTAACACCCGCCCCGCCCCCTATTCACATGTGTACCTCTACTGACAATTACATCACTAAGCCTGTTAGTTTTAAAGACACTCCTCCTGTCCGTCAGAATTTGTAGATCTTTGTGTATGGGCTCCACTCGTTTGACTCTGGGTTGTAGACTTCGACTGTGTTCAGAAACTCATTGCCATCAAAGCCGCCCACTGCATAGATGGTGTTGGCCACGGTTGCAAAACCGGCATTGCTTCTTGGGATGGTCATGCTGCCCATCATCTTCCACTCGTTCTTGGCAGGGTCATACATCTCGACGCAGCTGACAGCACGCGAACCATCGAAGCCGCCGCCAACGAAGAGTTTTCCTGTGGAGTGGATAGCAGTCAATCTTCAGTAAAGAGTAGAGGAAAAAGACCACGTTCTGGTCACAAAAGCTATACTGCAACTGAAAGGTTAACTGTGTACCGAGGCAGGTTAAACATACTGCTTGAGCTTTCAAAAAATTAATGAATTACGATGGCAATAAAATTCTACTTCAACACTTTCCAGCTCTTCTGAATACAGTGGTACCTCTGGTTACGGAAACTTTGGGATGCGTAAGCAGCAAACCCAGAAGTATTTTTCCGGGTTTTTGCCGTGTGCGCATGCGCAGAAGCGCTCTACCGCTGCGTGCGCAGAAGCAGTCTCTCCAGTTGCGAAAACCTTGGGATCCGGCCAGACCTCCGGAACAGATTCTGTCTGCAACCAGAGGTGCCACTGTACCTCCATTGTAGAACTCTCAGCCAAGTTTTCTGTACATACTGGAGTTGGTGGTCAACCGGAAAGTTACATTTTTATTATATTATGTCTTGTTGTTGATTCTGACATTATGAGAAGGGGTATCTAATTTTTGAGACGTAGTTCTAGTAAATAACTTTGTGATTGTTACTATACGGCCCATTACGTTTACGTGTGTTTTCAATTGGATTTGCGTAATATAGGCATTCTGGTGGTTTATGGTTCACAATCTGTCTCTAGACATCTTCAGCCGGTGTGAACTAGGCCTGCAAACACAGAGAGCTGTTTCCCCAATTGCTCTGTCATGTATTCTGATTTGCTGTGCCCCATTTCTTGGCCACAAGGTCTATATCCTCCCCCCACACAAAAGGGGGTTTCTCTGAATTGCGGAGCTCCACTCACACAAACTTACCATCAAGAACGGCAACACCTGCACCACGCCTGGCCACGTTCATCGGTGCAATCAGGGTCCAGGTATTGTTTTCTGGGTTGTAACGCTCCACACTGTTAAGGCAGTTCCAAGATTCAGCTCCTCCGATGATGTACAGATGTCCACCGAGCTCACATACAGCAGACTGGTGTCTTCCTATAAACGAAAAGCCAACAGAAGCTTGCAAATCAGGGGGAGGGGTTTTTAAAGCTGCTCTCTTAATGGCAGCAGCATCTCAAAAACTGTAGGGGACATTTTTCATGCCAGCCAGGAGTCAACTGCCAATAAGTCAGTCCAAAAGGTCCCAGAAAGCGATTCCACTTGTTGCCACTCTCACTAATGCAGTCTGCGAAAAATACTGCTGCAGCAAAGGATGCAGCTTCTCTCTCAAAATCATAGAATTATAGAGATAGAAGGGACCACAAGGGTCATCTAGTCCAACCCCTTGAGACGTGGGGCTCTAACCCACGACCCTGATATTAATGAGTCTCACGCTCTACCAACTGTCAGAGAGTTGATTCTCACCAAATTTCATTTAAAAACTAGCAGACCTCTAACAGTTGCACACTGCAGCTGGAACTGCCCTAAGACATTTCCATTTACTAAAGAGCTTGAATTCTTAAAGCCATCCCAACTTGAAAAGGTTAAATGGAAAGGTAAAGGACCCCTGGATGGTTAAGTCCAGTCAAAGGCGACTATGGGGTTGCGGCGCTCATCTCGCTTTTAGGCCGAGGGAGCCAGCATTTGTCCACAGACAGCTTTCCGGACCATGTGGCCAGCAGGACTAAACCATTTCTGGCGCAATGGGACACCATGATGGAAACCAGAGCGCACCGAAGCGCAGTTTACCTTTCCGCCACAGTGCTACCTATTTATCTACTTGCACTGGTGTGTTTTTGAACTTGCTAGGTTGGCAAGATCTGGGACAGAGCAACAGGAGCTCACCCCGCCTTGCAGATTTGAACTGCCGACCTGTGGTTTAGACTGCAGCGCCACCCGCGTCCCTTCCAACTTGAAAAATGAAAGCAGGGACTTACGGATGTTAAGTGAAGCACAGCTTGTCCAGGATTTTGCTATGGGATCGAAGACATCACAGTTTTTCAATCCTTTCTGACCGTAAGGATCTGAGCCGCCAACAATATACAGCTTTCCATTCAGGGCACAAACACCTGTTAATCCATGGTGGGGGGGAGAGAGAAACGAAACAATTTATTGCCTGAATCCTTAGAAAGAAATAATAACCTTCATAGGGCATTGTAGACTCTTACCTGCATTGCAGCGGTTGGTTCGCAGCTCTGGAACGGGAGTCCAATCATCAATCTCCGGGTCGTACATTTCTCCGCAGCTCAAGTCATCTGAATGGCCGTTGGACCCACCAACAACATACAGCTGCCCCTAAGTTGAAGAAGCAATAAATATTACAAGAAAGATCCATTACATTGTTTTGGTTAAACACGCATGCCTGGGCCTGGTGTGTTAGTAGTGAATAGTTTCTAAATCAGACAAGGAACGCCTCCAAGAAAAGGAATTGTTCTGTCATTACAGGCAACTATGAACCTAGGTGTGTCCTTTCAGAAAATGCAGAGGAACACGTGACTATCACCTTTGTGCTGAACTGCTACAAATTTAAATCGGGGAATCGGATTCTTGGGTTGCTCTGTACGATGAGCTCTTCTGGCAGGGAAAGGAAGTGTGTGGCCCTGTTGATTCTCATTGATCTCTCAGAAGCTTTGGATACCCTCAGCCACACAGCAGCTGTCCAATCAGGGATTGTATGTCTCCGTTTTGCAATGGTTTTGGTCCTACTTGGGAGGACTGTTGTCAAGAGAGTGACGCTTTGGGGGTGCTTAAACTTCAAGGGGGAATTCCACGGGGGTCAATTTTTTATCTTGTGTGCCTCACCTGCGCTCTGCAAGGAAACTCACTGGAATCATCACTGTCCATGCTATCAGGTGCCAGAAATGCATTTTTATTTATCCTTGCTTTGGGCATTTAAGTTTTTGAGATCATACTTCAGCATTACAGTGGAGGCTAACATCAGACTAATCTATTAGTGTTTGCGTGTGTAGGATTTCTTTTTATTATATTGTTGGATGAGCACTTTGGCAAGTGTTGAACTTTCTGCACTCTTCTTTTAAAAATCTGGTTTTCAACTGAATTTACTTGGATTCAGCATGTAATCAAGAGCTTTTGGTGCCAGAGGGCACAGCTGGCCACACATACCATCATACCCCACACATACCATCATACCCCACACATACCATCATACCCCACACATACCATCAACACTGCCATCTGGAACCGGGCTCTTGGTGTCCTCATCGGTGCAACGAAAGTCCAGCAATCCTTTCGGGGGTCGTAACATTCTACGGTGCGCAAACATTCTTCTCTGTTATAGCCACCTAGCAGGAATGCAAAGTACGCAAGAGGTATTTAAGATAACAGAATCTCCTCGGGAAACCAATTTTAGCAAGCAATTACTCCGCAAAACACTTCACATGGCAGTTTGCCCAAGTATGAGAAAATGCAGAGGCCCACGTTGCTTGAAGCGCTAGTTGTATGTTTCCCAGTACGTTTCCGAGCACAATTCAAAGTATTGGTGCTGACCTTTAAAGCCCTAAACGGCCTCGGTCCTGTATACCTGAAGGAGTGTCTCCACCCCCATCGTTCTACCTGGACACTGAGGTCCAGCTCCGAGGGCCTTCTGGCGGTTCCCTCACTGCGAGAAGCCAAGTTACAGGGAACCAGGCAGAGGGCCTTCTCGGTAGTGGCGCCCTCCCTGTGGAACGCCCTCCCACCAGATGTCAAAGAGAACAACAACTACCAGACTTTTAGAAGACATCTGAAGGCAGCCCTGTTCAGGGAAGCTTTTAATGTTTGATGTATTAGAGTATTTTAATATATTTTTTTGGAAGCCGCCCAGAGTGGCTGGGGAAGCCCAGCCAGATGGGCGGGGTACAAATAATAAATTATTATTATTATTATTATTGGTGGTGGTTTTCCTTACCTGCAGCTATGAGCTTGTTGCCAAGCTCTGCTGTTCCCAATCCAGATCGCGCATACTGCATCGGAGACATGGGCTTTTCAATAAGGTCGCCTGGCTGGATCTCAAAACTCAAGCTTTTCATCAACCGTGGAGTGCTGGTCGGAGAACTCTGGGGACTGTTACGCCCGTGAAGGAAAATCACACAAAACACGCCATCCAGAACAGCAAGACACAGGTAGGTATTATCTGGGGGGAGGGGGGGAAGCAAGGGGAGGGAAAGAGTACATTTAATTCCAAAATATGAACGTGTTTTCTTCCACTAAAGCAGGTTTCTTCAATCTCGGCCCTCCGGATGTTTTTTGAGACTACAATTCCCAGCATCCCTGACCACTGGTCCTGCTAGCTAGGGATCATGGGAGTTGTAGGCCAAAAACACCTGGAGGTTGAGGAAGCCTGCACTAAAGCCATACCATTTAAGACTGGAATTTCAGCTTTCCCCCAATATTTGAAGGTGAGAAAAGAACGCTGCATTTATTAACGTAATTGCAAAAAATGGCACTGCCTCCCGCAACTTCCATATTTAAGCATTGGGTACACAGTGGTTTAAAAATAGTATCCCCAGAAACAAAGTTGTGCTTACTTGAGGTCTTCTCTGAAGCAACAATTTTCCACTCGTGTTTAGGACTCTGCACTGCTGCGTTTGGAGAAAGACTTCCAGAGGAACTGCTACTTATCTGCTTGAGATCATTCTCACGGGGGGTCTTTTTCTGCAAAACCAAAAGGCAGCTACAGAAACCCGGCCACAGAGCGTACCGTGATCTGCCTTTGTTTCAGAACTATTTCCTATTTTTACCTCTGTGCAGCCTCATTTATAAGAACACCTGCACAGGCAACTTGACGAATCAAAATCTCAGCAACGTGATGGAGCACGTAATGCACCCCTTACTCGCAAAAACCATTTCATCCCAATACTCAACTCACAGTCCTTAGCTTCTGAATCAAATGAATGACCTAGCTTCACGTACGCTATGCTTTCTAATGGGGCGATCTTCACTTTGTTTCAAAGTACCTGCGACAACTATTATTATTACGCAAGTTTCAAGGGTGCATAGCCTACACAGCAAAACTCTGAAGGCTTATTGTATAAATCCAAGGTATTACATAAGGTTTTCTACCAAATCGCATATGTTGTCTACTTTTTTCAGCACCGTTCTTCCTATCTGTACCAAACCATCGTCTTTAATTTGCAAGTGCCTTATGGTTTAAGGAGTGGGGTGGATGCAATTCAAGCTTGCTGGAGCTATTTGTTTTTACTAGAACCCCAAAATCTACCGACCAGAGCTAGACGCACGGGACATATGGCTAGTGTTTTTATATTTAAAAAATGGTGCCTAGTCTTGAAGACATCCCAAGCCTAGAAATTAGTAAACAAAGCCGTATCCTTTCACGCAAAAATCCACTTCCGTTTAAGCTTTCATTATTTGAACTTCCTTGAAATTGGAAGGGTTTTGTTATTGCTATTGTTAAAACAATTAAAGACAGAAAGCTTTGCCAATCTCCTGCAGATCACCCAGAGATCTAGGAGAAGATCCCAATCTACCTTCTGCCCACCTTGGGTCTATGAAACCCATCTCTGTTGTTTCAGAATAATTACACCAGTTTCCTCTATTGAAGCCATTTCCCCTTTTGTCTAAGATACTTCATTTCCACTCTCCTCTCTCTCCCAAATGGGATTTAGACACCTCCCTTGGTGCCCCTGCTCCTCTGAATGTTTTTATTTTAATTCATTTGTTTTTAACCTTTGGGAGATAAGACTCCGCCATCTTTTCTTCTTCTTTTTCTTCCCAGAATGTCTCTGGATCCGACATGGTCCCAGAGGCATTCTCAGAGAAGGAAAGCGTAACTACTTTGCAGTTGGCGTTTTTGCTTTCCAGTGAACCCAGTCCAACTGCCTGCTGCTTTTTTAAAACAAAAATGGAGAGAGAAAAGCAGACTGATTGCTGCCTTATAAGCTTGTGGGGTTTGGGGGGAAAGCAGTGAGTTACATCTGAAAAAGGATCCCCATGTTTTCAGGATGTGGTTTTGTCATTTTTTAAGTGGGGTGCGAGTTCTGTCTGCAACACATGCTTTGGGGGTGTTCCTTCTGGGAAATGGGTACAGTGTGTCCCGCAAGACGAACGCCTCGCAAGACGAAAAACCCGCTAGACGAAAGGGTTTTCCGTTTTGGAGGCGCTTCGCAAAACGAATTACCCTATGGGGTTGCTTCGCAAGACGAAAAAAATCTTGCATCCCTTTTCTTAAGCCGCTAAGCCGCTTATCAGCTGTTCTGCTGATAAGCCGCTTGACAGCTGTAGCGCTAATCCGCTTAGCTGTCAATGGGCTTGCTTCGCAAGACGAAAAAACCGCTAGACGAAGAGAATCGCGGAACGAATTCTTTTCGTCTAGCGAGGCACCACTGTATTTTGCAGTTATTTAGGAATCAAGTATGGGGTTTGGCATTTGGGCTTAGGCTCAACATCTGCCTTGCACTTAAGCAACCTACTTGTCTATTGTAACTAGCCAGACCCCGCATGGCTGCCATTTGAACACTTTGTTTTTAAAGGGACAAATCATTTAATTGAAGTCTGAGAATTCTTGCTCACCCCTGAAAGACTGATTTGCGTCTAGGTTCTACCGACACCTGTACAGACTTTTTTTTTAAACAGCTCCCAAGTATTAGGAGATTTAAACTTCTTCAAATCTCAACTCCTGCTAACAAACCTATTAAATTAGCAGCTGAGAGAAGGCTAATATTATCAGCTCTCTGGTTCTTGTAACTCCAGATGCCACCACCTAATTACATTTAAGTTGCAAAATGAACTGAACTCTGCTTCGTCACAGATTCGTTTCTAGTTCAAATATCTTGACTCATTTAGGCTGCTGAAACTCAAAACTCCCATTTGAAAATGTACTTTGAAATTGAATTATGGCAACAGTGGCAGTTATCACATCCAGAAAGTGAGTAAAATTTTCACCAAAATGTTCCTGCTGTTTGCAGGCTATCTGAAGTATGCCATTATTCTTGCAAAGACAAATTGGTTCTGCTCAGTTTGTGCCCTGTATGGCAGGTTTCCCAAAGGAAATCTCCAGGGCTACTTCACGACGTGCTACTCCTAGTCACGTGCTGAATAACCTGCTGCAACTGAAAGCTTGCACTTCTATGCTACGAAGCTCTGCTTCCAGAAACTTACTCAGCGCTCATTGTTTGCCTCGGATCGCTTAAGCTCTATCTGCAAGCTCCTGCAATCTTTAGCACTCCCTTCTCAACATTCTAGAAGCTTTAAGATGAAATTCCATTAACTGCTCTTGTTCATTAGGCCGTGCTTTCAGTACTACGGCATATTTACAGTCGTACTTTGGAAGTCGAACGGAATCCGTCCGACTTCCAAAACGTTCAGAAACCAAAGCGTGGCTTCCAATTGGTTGCAGGAGTGCTCGGCTTCCGAAAACCGTTCAAAAACTGAAACACTCACTTCCAGGTTTTGATCGTTTGGGAGCCGATTTGTTGGGGAGCCAAGGTATGACTGTACTATGTTACAGCTTGAAGGAACTAAATTGGGGTTGGCCCTACAGATGTTGATGCGCTATAACTCCCACTGTCCGTGCCCATGCTATGGGCCATGGGCTGAGGGCAGCTGAATTTGGCAACATCTGGAAGGCCACGCTTGCCACTCGTGAACTAGACCACACGAGCCGTCTACGGCAGCTACTGTTTTTTCTTCCTTTTACTACTCTGACCAGTTTTACCTGAGGTTACCTCAGACCATGTGCAATTTGTACCTGCACAAACTGAATGTGGTCATCATCACTGCCATACACCTCAGCCTGTCCTTCTAGCAGGTTTCCATCAAGCAGCTTGTGATCGGCTGAGTAGTACAACGTTTGAACCTGAAAAACAACAGAACAGCCATGTGGCTACAGTCTCCCATTGCCTAATTCAACTATCGGTACATAGAACACAAGACTCCGTAAGGGCTCCATGTCTCAGTCAGGTTCTCTTCTTTCCATCTAGCAGAATGGCAAAAAAAAAATTAAAAAAGAAGTTGCTCTCATGATGACAGATCTTCCAGCACGACGGATCCCCGCTTCCACAGCTCAAAAGAAATCTTCAGTTGCCTTGACTTCCCTGCGCCGTAACATTAAGATGTGTGACGGTGTACATTATCTTGCAGAATAAACTGTACAGGTTGACAATCTCAAACACACACAAAAACTGTTGCCGCAATCCACATTGTTCTTATTTGCAAAATACAAACATCTTCTCCTTGTCCAGTTAAGTGAATAATGCATGTAAACTAAGAACAATTGGATTACAAAAGGGGTCATGTTAAAGATGAGCTGTATCCGGCTAAGTTGTACTTTTGAGTAGCCCAGCTCACAATGTCACCTAGCTGGGTACAACCCAGTGAGGCTGATTTTCCATTTAGGAAAGTCTACTGCCCATTACTACAGTGGTGCCCCGCAAGATGAATGCCTTGCAAAACGAAAAACGCGCAAGACGAAAGGGTTTTTCGGTTTTTGCGTCGCTTCGCTAGACGATTTTCCCTATGGGCGTGCGAGTTTGTTTGCTTTTTCTTAAAGCCGCTAAGCCGTTAATAGTCGCTAAGCCGCTAACAGCCGTGCTTCGCAAGACGAAAAACCCACAAGACGAAGAGACTCGCGGAACGGATTAATTTCGTCTTGCAAGGCACCACTGTACGAGAAATTTAAGGGGAATCTAAGACTATTTGACTGGGCTTCTAAGGAAGGGCAGAATAAAGCAAACACAACCATTCTCAAAGGTTGCTCGTTTGATGGCAAGCTAGGTTATATTTTTGCAAACAATTCAAAATTTATATTATCTCCACAGCGATTCTCAAGACGCTGGCATTTCTGATTGAGACTACACTGACCCCTGGGTATGTGAGAAAGGCTATTTAATTACACAAGTTTTGTCAAAAGTTAAGATATCCTGTAAAGAAGTAAACACCATTAATCATCATCATCGTTTTTTGCCCCCAGCGGATTTTCTTAGGAGAACTGGGGCACGACTGCTGCTTCTTTACACTTGAAGTTTCTTCTATGGTTCTTCAGCGCTGAGTATCCTAGTTTTGTTAATAAACCTATGGGGAGATAAATCAATGGGGAGGAACAACCATTAGAACCTTTTACCTACTGTCTCTCTTTAAGCAAAAACCCTGCAAAAAGGAACACATTAAGGACATACAGTGAGCCTTAAAAACCACCTCCCCGTTTTCACCAGAGTGAAGTTGTTAAAAGAGTAAAAAACAGAAACAGAAAAACCAGATTGAACAGTTTATTCAGCTCACCTGGAAACCCCCCTAAGTTTCTCAGCTTAGGGATACCTACAGTGAGATTTAAATTTTTCAAATAGGTTTTTTTAAAAAAGAAAAAAAGAAAAGAAAAAGGATCATCCTTAATTTCAGAAAAGCTTAATTGTTAAAGGCTGCCGAAGCTCGTTTTTAAAAGACTAACCTCTTCCATCAGATCTCCTAGACTGTCTCCATTCTCCCAGATGCTTCGTTGCACCCAGTTGATTACCTTTGTGTATAATTTGCCATTGCTGGGCAAGCTAACATTGTCTTCAAGCATGACCTCCAGCTGGAATAAAAAAGAAAAGGGTTTAGCGGCTAGGAGAGATAAAAGACCTAAAAGGCTTGCCTACACAAGATTAGATAAAATCTCAAACATCATTATACCAACACAGAACTTTCTAGAGGTATAATTAATGCAAACTGCTTTGACAGTTTGTTTTGCTTTATAAATGACATTAACAACAACAACAAATCCAGAACAGAGGATGTAAAATATCAAGGTTTGCTCACATTCTGGTGTAACAAACAAACAGAATCTCCTGCTTGGGGCTATACAGACAGAAGCAGGCTCAATTGCCAGTGGTTCCCATTAAGTTCTATGGCAGTACTTCTCAAACCGTGGGTTCACCAGAAGGCCTTGTGACACTTCCAGGTGCGTCTCAGTGCCACAACCTGCCCAGTACCACCTCCTCACCTGCCTGCCTCACCCTCTAGCTCAGGCATAGGCAAACTCCAGCCCTCCGGATGTTTGGGACTACAATTCCCATCATCCCTGGCCAACAGGACCAGTGGTCAGGGATGATGGGAATTGTAGTCTCAAAAACATCTGGAGGACTGGAGTTTGCCTATGCATGCTCTAGCTGCCCAGGGCATTTTGGCTGAACCCATGCCAGGACCAGCAACGCCATTCGTGTTAAGCGAAAGTGGCCAGGAGACAGAGGTCTGGCGGGGCGAGTGCAGGCAAGGTCAAAGGGCCAGAGGTGGTATTGAAGGAAACTAGAAAGCGAGATAAAAGGTTCGTGGTAATTCATTGGGAATAGAAAGGAAGAGAGAGGAAAACTATTATAGGAGGGGGGAAAGAGTGTAAAACTAAGGTGGAGGGATGGAAAAAAAGTAGAGTGTAAGTTCAGGGGTAGGGAATATTTTCTCCTTCTTTGACGATCACTTGTAGCCGAGTAAGATTGTCTTCCGTGAACACGGTTTTAACCCATTAAGTGACCATGGAGGCTAATTCTGGATCCACAAGTCCTTCCACAGTGGGGAAATAGGTTTCCTGGCAGGAGTTGATCACGGTGAGGGTTTGCCAAACATGCCTTCCTCTTAGCTTGTTTCTCCTTTTTGCCCCGAGTTCGCGCTTCTTCAAAGTCCACAACATCTTTGGTAAAGGCTGTCTCCAACTGGAGCACTCACAGGCCAGTGTTTCCCTGTAATCAGTGCTTATACGACATTTTTAAAAGATTTGCCTTGAGAGCGTCTTTAAACCTCTTTTGTTGACCACTGGTATTTCGCTTTCCATTCTTAAACTGGGAATGGAGAAGTTGCTTTGGAATACGATCTTCAGGCATCCGAACAACACGGCCAGTCCAACGAAGTTGATGTTGAAGAATCCTTGCTTCAACACTGGGGATCTTTGCTTCTTCCAGTACACTGGCATTAGTTCGCCTGTCTTCCCAAATGATGTGTACAAATTTTCAGAGACACAGTTGATGGAATCTCTCAAGGATTTGGATATAGTTTGTAAGTGGCCCATGTTTCACAAGCGTTCTGTAAAGTTGGTAGTATAATAGCTTTGTAAACGAGGATTTTGGTTTCCCTTTGAATCTCCCAATCCTCAAACTCTTGGCGCTTCCATCGGGAGAAAGCAGCACTTGCAGAGCTCAAGCGATGCTGGATTTTCAGAAGACAGTCCACAGGGCAGTGTCAAAGACCTCAGGCCAATAAAAGCTATATACAGGGTTTGGTTTTGCTCTCTGCATCTTTCTTAAAGCTGTCGAGCAGTCAAAATCATATCCACTGTCCCCTAGTAAGTCGGAAATACTTTTGGGATTCAGGAAGGATATCCTTTGATATAATTAGGAGGTTTGCAAAGATCCTTGCAAGAATTTTGCCAGCCACAGCTAATAAAGATTTCTGCAGTCTGTTCTATCACCATTAAAAAAAGGGGGGGGGGAAAGATTGATGATTTTGGCATCCCTGAAGTCTGCTGGGATCTCCTATCTCTCCCAGATTTTTTTGTCGAGCTTGTGACATCGTTGTGTATGTTCAATTCTGCCCACTTTGAAGACTTCAGCAGGTACCCCATAAGGTCCGCTGGCTGGCTTTTTTGTTTGGTCACAAGGAACACAGGAACGTGCAAGCCCACGCACCACAACAAAGTGATGACCCAGCAAATGAAGCTAGGGAATATGGTACAAGCTGAGTGTGGAAGAATGGGAGGAGGGAAGGGGAAAATGTAACAGAAAAGCCTTCTCCACTTTTAATAGCTGCCAGGTCAACTAATTCTGTCACAGGACCTCCAGAGCAAACATCTACACCAGCGGTAGGCAACCTAAGGCCCGGGGGCCGGTTGCGGCCCAATCGCCTTCGCAATCCAGCCCACGGACGGTCCGGGAATCAGTGTGTTTTTACATGAGTAGAATGTGTCCTTTTACTTAAAATGCATCTCTGGGTGATTTGTGGGGCCTGCCTGGTGTTTTTACATGAGTAGAATGTGTGCTTTTATTTGAAATGCATCTCTGGGTGATTTGTGGGGCATAGGAATTCATTCATTCCCCCCCCCCATACAGTCCGGCCCACCACATGGTCTGAGGGATTGTGGACCGGCCCCTGGCTGAAAAAGGTTGCTGACCCCTGGTCTACACTTTGCTTTGGGAAAGCTGAGCTAAGGAACTCCTTGCCCCAAGGAAAACGCTGTAGTAAAAGAACGCAGCAATTCCCCAAGATTGATTAGGTATCTCTAGAAGATGTCAGTGCTTGCCAGCTGATTGGAACAAACACTGCCTCCACCCACTGCCGTTTTTTGACTGGTGGGCTTCGATAATTTTCAGCCATCTCAAGTGGGTATTGGTAGTAGAAAACTTGAGAATCCCTCTTCTATGGAACAAAGTAAAAGGGTCCCAATTCTGGCTTGGAATTGGGAGGGGGTGTGTGGAATTAAATGCTGCACTTTTGAGATAGCTGTAGTGACAAGACTCCTGGGAGGTCCAATATGTGCATGTAAAATCACTCAGCTTTTCTGGAAAAGGTCATGGAAGGAGTGACAATTCCAAACCGAGCAACTCAAAATCTGCAAGACTGTTTGTCCATATGTTTTAAGAAAAGCAGTTTTGTTTAAAGATTTCCTGGTAGCATTAAAACGTGAACAAGACTAACGTCCATTTTTTTTACGGTGAAATAGAAAGGAGCATGAGATTGCTCACCTTTAAACGTGGCAATTTGAGAAATTCCTCCTGGTCAGAGATCTGTAACAAGTGCTCCTGAAGGTAACTATCAATCTTGCTCAATAAACGCGAATCGCCCATGGTGCTTGCAAAGTTCCGATAGGAGATGCAGCTTTCGACACTCATTCTGGAGAGCAAATAATCTCCACAAACCTTTTAGAAAGGCATACAATTATGTTATTTTTTTAAAAAAAAGAGGTTCAGTACACTTCTGGGGCACTTTCTGTTTCTCACTTCTTATAGCCCACCAACCTTGCCATGGCACCCATTTCAGCAAATCAATTTTACATCTTCTCTTGCCTTTAACGTATTGCTGCTCTTAATTTAAGACCAACGGCATTACTGTTAATCAAACTTTTCAGAGACATCACTCTCAAATGCCTTTGCTGGTACTATCCAGCAGCGATAACGCTAAATTGAGCTGCAGAAATGGGAGTGGCGCTGCCTGTTTTTTCTTCTAGGAAAACGGGACCAAATATAATCAGCCTTTTATTTTATATTTTGCTGTAAACATTTTAAATAAGCCAGGATATGCATTATCTGCAAGCATCACCACTTTGCTGTTTGTGCAAAAGCAGCACACAGCTCATGTGTCTACAGTCACTATCTGCTACAATTAAAGGAACTGAGGCCATCGATATCTGATTGCCCGGTTCACACATTAATCTGCGCAAGTGCGCTGCCAGAACTGCTGACATCAGCAAACAAATGTATTTTACAAAACTGTCCCCAAACTGTTCTGAAATCCATACAGCGGACCAACAATTAATCAAATGAAATCCTTAGGCTCTATTTCATCATCATTATTGATCCTAATCTATAAATGAAATGCTCTAAGATGAACGTGGCTTTTTTGTGGTAAAAATGCAGGCGTATTAATCAATATGCCTATTCAAATGCTTGAGTTGCTCATTAAGATTAAAGATATAGCTCTTCCTTCTAACTAGGGTCACAGAAACTTTGGTTTCTTAAGTGTCCAAAATTTATACCTGCTTGACTCTCTCCATCTTCAGTTTCTTGGCTGCAGAGTACACATCTTTGACCAGTTCTTTATCAGCTTTCAATCTATTAAAGTTATATGGTTATTTTAGAATTTGTTCTTGATAGAGAGCAAAAGATAAAGTGCCTATCGTATGTAAAACAAAAACCAAGTCACTTACTGAGCAGTGTAGGCATAGTTTAACAGGACTTCAACAGCTGCTGGATGAAGATCGTCAAACTTTACATGGGAAACTCCGTGAGAGTCGCTGTCGTTATTGAAGATTTCAAACAGATAAGGACTGCAGCAAGCTAGAACAGCTCTATGTGCCAACATCTCATACCCACAGACCTGTATTAAAATAAGAGAAAAACTTGTGTTTAAACCTAAATAGTTCAGCCTAACAGATGGTATGCAATGTTACGTCTTACGGAATACAAAACCACTGAAAATCCATGCATTTATTGCAGTGGTTCCCAATTAGCTAAATACTTCAGACCCCATTTTTCAAAAAACAAGCCATGGACCACCTATTTTTGTTATGTGAATGGTGCCACAAGACCCCTTGGGGGGTCAATCAATCAGGAACCAATAACTGAACAGATTTCAGAGCTGTAATGATTAATTACAGATGGTCTCTTTTACCACTCGCTTTCGTTCATGACCCAGTTTCTAGTCTCGTGGATTTAAATAAGGTAAGCACATTTCTACCACTGATTTCAGTTAGAATACTTAGTTCTGGCTGGATCAGGCTCATAATTTTAAAAGGAGACTTCAAAAGAATTCTATCTAATGGTGTAGTGAGTTTTCAGAATGCGTAAGGCCAAGAAATTAATTAAGAAATTTATTAACACCATACCCCCCCCCATTCCAAACTCAAAACATAACACCCAGTTGTCACGCTGTTACCTGGAGTCTAACATCACAGAACTGGCCACTTTTTCGCAAAGCATTTAGCTTGGCAACGGACGACTCAATGAAGTTTTCATCTTCGAACATCAAATAGCCATTAGGAATCATTTTTGCTGTTTCTGTGGCTGAAGAGGAAAGTTTGCAATTGTAAGTAGAACCAAGCGTGATGTTACTTGATGCAAAGCCTTTTTGAGGTTGTAATCCTATTTAAACTACAACTACAACCCCATGCTGCTTACCCTATGCGAGTAAGCATCTGTGAAAGCAGACACACATGCACAAGGCTGCAAATAAACGGGAGGAATTCAATGTGCTATTCTGATCATTCCGTCAGTTCGGTAATTCTGCCTTCCAGACGGAACCATCTCCCCACTTGCAGCAATAGGGGTGTTCTCCAGAGACACACACCCCAAGCCAATCTGCAGGGGATGTGGGGTTAAAGTGATAACAACTACAGTGGACCCTCTGGATATGAATTAAATTCGTCCTGGGGGGTCTGTAAAGGTAAACGGACCCCTGACCATTAGGTCCAGTCGTGACTGACTCTGGGGTTGCGGCGCTCATCTCGCTTTATTGGCTGAGGGAGCCGGTGTACAGCTTCCGGGTCATGTGGCCAGCATGACTAAGCCACTTCTGGCGAACTAGAGCAACACACGGAAATACCGTTTACCTTCCTGCCGGAATGGTACCTATTTATCTACTTGCACTTTGACATGCTTTTGAACTGCTAGGTTGGCAGGAGCAGGGACCCAGCAACAGGAGCTCACCCCATCGCGGGGATTCGAACCACCAACCTTCTGATCAGCAAGTCCTAGGCTCTGTGGTTTAACCCACAGCGCTACCCGCATCCCTTCTGGGGGTCTGTACTTAACCTGAAAAGTCTGTAACTGGAGGCGCCGCTTCTGCCGGAAGTATACACTTCCGGGTTTGCCGTGTTCGCAACCCAAAAGCTACATATCCAGAGCAGTATGTAACTCAAGGATTCACCGTACTAATTTCACTTGCTACTGAAATGGGAAAGTTTAGTGAGAGCACCCAAGGCATTGTGCCCTCTCAACCATGAGCAGTGCTGGCAGAAAGACTGCCAGAGTTATCAGCCACTGCCACACTGCAGGTTTGTAATAATAATAATATTTTTTTTATTTATACCCTGCCCTTCCCGGTTTAAAAACCAGGCTCAGGGCGGCTAACAGCAAATATAAAACCTTGATTAAAATGTGACTTAAAAACAACATAAAATGCAGCATCAGTATCAATAAAATTCAAAAAAATCAGGGGTCATTTTGGGGGGAAAGGCAAGAGGGGAGTCACCAGTTTGTTTGAAGGCAATTTTTAATCAGTTTTCCAATTAAGCAGCTTATATCAAAAAGTGATTATGTAATTGCTATCGGATGCCAGTTTGCATGACTCTCTGTTTTTTATTTGGGTTTACGGTATTAAAATCAGATCAAAGTCTATCGTACTGTACAGCTGACTAATCAATACACTCCACGTCACAATAAATGACATTATATATGCGTCGACCTGAGTAAAAACGTATCAGATAAATTTATGTTGTGGTAACTAGGAGACCTTGAATAATCCGAAGTCTTCTTGTGTGTTAATATGAGAGCACGTCAATTTATATTCCTCCTAAGTTAAACAGCAGCTTGGAATAATGCAGGCAGTTGCGTCTTCTAAACGGATGACTCCAAAACTACCAGGCTTTAAAACGATGTAATCAAGTCCTTAAAAGCTATAGATACGAATTTCTTCTGTGGTAGTTGTGCATCATACTCTGCAAGAGAAAACAAAGAATAAACTGATTAATTTGGGATTTCTGCATGTTTAGAATCCGTTTAGGACTTGATTCTATGCCAAGTGTGAACTGCCTGAAAGGCTATGAAAACAAAAGCCAACATTTTCTAAAATTAAAAGGTGTTAATGGAAGCCTGCCGCTATTAAGGAAATCAGGACAATTTTGCACGAAATATTATTTACCCCCAAATCAGTAAATGGTACATAAAGACTGCATCCTCTTTAGATCTGTTTCAATCACTCAGCTATATCCTACAGTAATTCAGTTACAGCACATTCGTATTACTGTAGTTGACCCAGCAAACAGAGATTAGTCTGGGCAAAGTCTACATACGGCAGCTTTTATTGGATAGACCTACATCTTAAAGCAACTCTTCTTTAAAAAGTCTGAGCCCTTAAGTAACCTGTAACACCCACACTGTAATATAACAACCGGCGGGGGGGGGGGGGATTTCTTATAAAATGTAAACCCCACTATGATTCAAGATCTATTCTATTCCCAGAACATTATCTCTTACAACTGTTCGCAAATATTCCTCACTGATGGCTTTGAAGTTTTTTTAATATTTTGGCGTTACCGTATTTTTCTGTCCATAGGACGCCCCCATGTATTTTGGGGGACTCAAATTTAAGATAATGGGGGGGGATGGCCCCATGTATAAGAACCCCCTAATTTTTGACATTATTTTTTAGGGGGAAACCTAGTCTTATACATGGAAAAAATACGGTAATTACTTTTTATATAATATGTAAATATGCAACCAAGTTTTAATCCTTGGGCGGTACCACATTTTCAAAACAATCTGGGAAACTACTTATTTTCTACTCACTCAGAAACAGCAGTATCTCCCCCAGCCGGTATTCCTAATATACGTGAGCACGATCACAAAAGAAAGTTTCTTGTGAAAGTGCCTCATCCTGTAACTATCTGTATCTGTACTTGTGTAATATGGATAAAGGGTTGGGATTAACAAAAATGGAGAGATGTGATGTTATGGGTCTAGCAGCTGGAGAGGTGAGACATGGAAGGCAGGGGTGAAAGAAATATCTGCTAGACGTTGTTGTTGTTTAGTCGTGTCCAACTCTTTGTGACTCCATGGACCAGAGCACGCCAGGCACTCCTGTCTTCCACTGCCTCCCGCAGTTTGGTCAAACTCATGCTGGTAGCTTCGAGAACACTGTCCAACCATCTTGTCCTCTGTCGTCCCCTCCTCCTTGTGCCCTCCATCTTTCCCAACATCAGGGTCTTTTCCAGGGAGTTTTCTCTTCTCATGAGGTGGCCAAAGTATTGGAGCCTCAGCTTCAGGATCTGTCCTTCCAGTGAGCACTCAGGGCTGATTTCCTTCAGAAGGGAGAGGTTTGATCTTCTTGCAGTCCATGGGACTCTCAAGAGTCTCCTCCAACACCATAATTCAAAAGCATCAATAGATCAACCGAAATCCTTCCAGAAATGTTTCCAAACTGGTTTCGGAACTAAATCTGTGTTAGTTTTACGATCCTGCTCAGTAGCCAAACTGAAAACTACACAAATTTGCACCAGTATTATTTAAAAGGAGAAGTTTTGATTTCAAATTGACTGCTAATTGCTTTGATTTTCTTTTTTGGGGGGAATATAATTTACTTAGGAGGCCACTTTAAGCAGATGAAAACATTAGCAGGATTTTAATAACACTTGTAACACAGCAGGAAGACAGGAGTGCCTGGCGTGCTCTGATCCATGGGGTCATGAAGAGTCGGACATGACTAAACAACAACAATGCAGCAGATAACATATGCGCCGACTCCATGGGGCTTGAGGGGGCCCGAGCCCCCTCAAAAATTTGTTTGGGGGGCTCCGCCCCCCCAATAATCTCCGGCGCCCCTCCAGCAGAGCGCCATCGCCGCCCCTCCCCCAGCCCAAAATGCACAGGGAGGGGCGGGCTGCATGCCTCCTGCCCTCCCTCCCGAGCAAAAGCTCCACCCAATTTCCTTTGGAGCTGATTAATAGGCGCAGCACGCTCTCCCCTATTCGCTCACGAGGAGGCGGCGCCACTTTATTTGCATATTCATGAGCTTATTTATTATTCATGAGCTTTCCCGGCCCCCCCCAATATTTTTTATAAGTCCGCGTCCCTGGCAGATAATATCGATAGATTCATAAAATGGATTATGAAATAATACGCAGTTGAAAAGGTTGCAAGAGGACCCACAGAGGGGATGGTGCGAACTCTCGAGATCCAGAGAAATCTCTAAATATGGGTATCTATTTTGTATTGTTATAACGCTACACTTGTAAAAACAAATAAAAATTATTTCCAAATAATAATAATAATAATTGTTCTGATTTTTCTTTGTGGAACAGCTTAATTTGCATCAATATTTAAGTGGTCTCTCCCCCAACTAGAAGACCATTTACACAATCCATAGGAGGTTTGAAGATACTTTAAGGTGTCCTGCTGTACTTTATGAAGTACACTGCTTGTTTTAACTCCAGCTTTTCAAGGGTTACTACACAAAAAGTAAAAGTCACATCTTGTTGCTCCAGGAAAGTCAGGGACGCTGAGAGGGGCATCTTGCGTCCTGGCAGCCCAATACCTCCATAGACATTGCCCTTGCTTGCTCCCCTGGGAGGTCGACAATGCAAGTAGCTTGACTTGAACCCCAGAGGCGCATACTCCATTGTCTCTCAAGACAAATGGATAATAATAATAATAATAATAATAATAATAATAATAATATATTTATACCCCATGTGGCTGGGTTTCCCCAGCCACTGGGCGGCTTCCAACAAAACACTAAAATACAATAACCTATTAAACATTAAGCTGGGACGCGGGTGGCGCTGTGGGTTAAACCACAGAGCCTAGGACTTGCCGATCAGAAGGTCGGCGGTTCGAATCCCCGTTGCTCGGTCCCTGCTCCTGCCAACCTAGCAGTTTGAAAGCACGTCAAAGTGCAAGTAGATAAATAGGTACCGCTCCGGCGGGAAGGTAAACGGCGTTTCTGTGCGCTGCTCTGGTTCGCCAGGAGCGGCTTAGTCATGCTGGCCACATGACCCGGAAGCTGTACGCTGGCTCCCTCGGCCAATAAAGCGAGATGAGCGCCGCAACTCCAGAGTTGGCCACTACTGGACCTAATGGTCAGGGGTCCCTTTACCTATTAAACATTAAAAGCTTCTCTAAACAGGGCTGCCTTCAGATGTCTTCTAAAAGTTTGGTAGTTATTTTTCTCTTTGACATCTGGTGGGAGGGCATTCCACAGGGCAGGTGCCACTACTGAGAAGGCCCTCTGCCTGGTTCCCTGTAACTTGGTTTCTCATGGCAACAGGAAGGACGTGGCCCCACATGAGACTGAAATTAAAAGTTCCATTATACACGCATAACTCCTTTTAAAATTATTTTTTATTGGCTTCATACGAACACACTTACTAGCACTACAATACGAACACTCTTTCCAGAGACAACTGGGCACAGCATTAATTAAATTTTCTGCCCATCATCAGTTCCTTTGGATTTCTTCCTAAATCTATTTCCACTATTTCTGACTCGGCTGAATGCTCTGCTTCTGCTTCAACAGGTTCTGAAGATTAGCTTCGTCATCCTAGGGAGTTTTGTCACTGTTCCTCTTGTTAACAAACATGATAAAAATCAAACTACAGTAAGTACTCTTGAACAAATCCGTCCTTTATAATTCCCCTATCCCTCCTCTGTTGGTATGTTTTTCCACTAGTGCAATATTCCAATTTTGGGAGTTTTAGTGAGGTGTAGCATCATCTATATGTCGCCTTTAATATATAGGTGGTGCTCAAGTTCTGTTGGGGTTACATTCCAGGGACAGCGTGTAAAGCCAAAACATACTGTATTTTTCGCTCTATAAGACGCACCAAGTTTCTGGAGGAGGAAAACAAGAAAAAAAATATTCTCAATCTCAGAAGCCAGAACAGCAAGAGGGATCGCTGCGCAGTGAAAGCAGCGATCCCTCTTGCTGTTCTGGCTTATGGGATAGCTGCGCAGCCTGCATTCGCTCCATAAGACGCACATACATTTCCCCTTACTTTTTAGGAGGGAAAAAGTGAGTCTTATAGAGCAAAAAATACGGTAAATGGCCAAAACATTATGGGTTCAATGGCGGGTGGGGTTGCCAAAGTCTTTTCACCCCAAACACCTGCCCCGCCTTTCCAATTAAAAAATCCAAGTGCATAAAGCTTGAATAATTTCAAGTTGCTAGTTACCTGTGGTTTCTTTAAACTGTGTGGAAACTTGATTTAAGGCTAGCCATTCCCACCGTGAGTTGCAGACGGCCTCTTCTATTTCTCTAGTCCTCAATCTATTTCCCATTATTCCCTGGGACTCTCTTGTTGTACCCCTATCTAGATCTAACAACACACCGCACGTGAGACCAAACTCCTTTCACTAAATTCATAGCTGTCCAACGAACAGCCAAGAAGCAGTTAAGTGACATAGGGATTGCTCTTTCATCTTTTGTCTGAAAAGATTGAACATGGAGTTTTTGCGTCCAGGACGCGTTAGTTCCCCACATTCCTTTTCTGTTAAGGAGCAATTCACTGTAGGCACCAGGCAAAAGAGGTCCTTTCTAACCAGGCCTTTGGTTAACATCCAATACCCTTTTAAAATGTAGCTCTTTGGGGGGGGGAGTATTATTGGGTTATTGCTTTTATTTTTATTTTATATACTGTGATATTTTTATGTGAACCGCCCTGAGACCTCCAGTTATAGCGCGGTATATAAATTCAATCAATAATAATAATAATAATAATAATAATAATAATAATAATAATAATAATGGCATTTAAGCTTAGGGTATTCGTTCAAGTTTTCGTTCCTGCTTTTCAAAATTTTCAGCACAGACATAAACTGACTGGCAAACTATATCAGTTGATTTGTTTTATATATGGCACTCCCATACTCAAGACTAGCCTTATTTGAGTAAGGTTCCAGAGTGAGTCATTGTTTCTTCAACGTAAATACAAGCCTTAATTGCTTGGCCTCCTATAACTTTTTTTTAAAAAAAATGCTTATGATGCATACCTTTCAAAGAGTGCCAGGCTAGACGTAGATTTAAAAAGCTGGAAAACCAGAAAGCTGTTGCCCCAAACCGTACTGATGTTCAAAGTGCTTGTTTCACAGCTTAAACACAAAGTCATTCTTAGTGTTTGAGACAGGCACATAAGAAAAGAGAAATGCGGCCACCATCCGTCAAGAGGAGGGGCAAATAAAACCGTCCTGCAAAGTTCACAGCACAAACTAAATCCAATTACATCCAGACACTGGTTAACTACAGAAATTCTCTTACACCTTTCCTGGAACACAGCTCATCTACCTTGCCCCATACGCGAATAAAAGTTTAGCCAACATGAGCTCATGATGCATCAGACCCAAAACAATGCATGACGCATGAGAGAGATTGCTCTACAACCTCTGAAGCAGATTTTGATCAAAAGCAACACTCCGGGAGGGCTGCTTACCCTCCTTTCCAACCTTGCACAACGTTTCCCAGATCTAAATAATCTCCCTGAAGCTGTTCTTAGATTGGAGGAGGGGAGGAGAATGCAGGTAAACCGTACAGGTACTGTACCTGCATTTAGCCTTCCAAGGTGAACAGCAGACTTGTCCGCAGACTCACACGAGATTTAAGATGGGAAACATTTGAGTCCCTCACAGCTGCTATAAAATAAGAATAAAAAAATGTATATAGACCTCAGACCTCCCACATCACATCCTAGTTTGAGTCTCAGAAAAATGTTTTGCATGCTTGTACTACTACTAACTAAACATGATACTGCTAAGCGTATCTCTTGTGACTACACAGTGCATGCTAATCGGTGCTATAAACTTCTGTAGGAGAGTGCAATTTTAAGTAAAACTGGCTGGGTATTTTGTCTTTCCCCGCTGGCTGCTTTCTCACTTAAGAGTCCCACAAACACGGTTCCAGATATGTAATTTACTTTTACAGACAATGCATCAGGAATCTCAAAGGGTGTGGGGAAGCAGTTGGCAGCGGCCAGGAGGATTTTGAGCACAGAAAGGGCTGATGGATTAGAAGTTAAGCTTGTTTCTCTCACTCCTACCCCTCCTCAACGTAACCTAAAGGGGCTTCCAAACACACATTTACATGTAATGTGTAATTTGCCCCCTCCCTAGTGTGTTTATGTATGATTCTGCTACTGTTTTAACTTCAGCAGGTCCATCTGGAGTACTGTAGATGTTATAAAGCAGGGGTCAGCAAACTTATTCAGCAGGGGGCAGATCCACTGTCCCTCAGACCTTGTGGGGGGCCGGGCTATATTTTGGAAATAAAATAGGAAGACGTTCATTTTATGTCCCACAAATAACCCAGAGATGCATTTGAAATAAAAGCACACATTCTACTCATGTAAAAACATGCTGATTCCCGGACCGTCCATGGGCCAGATTTAGAAGGCGATTGGGCCGGATCTGGCCCCCAGGCCTTAGTTTGCCTACCCATGTTATTTAGAGGTTAGCTGTCTCCTTCACCACCAGCAGCCAATCACGTTATTGTACAACACTAGAACTTCACATCCAGAAATCAAAGCACAAACCATTTTCCCAATATGATTTTTATATATAGCTATATATGATCATTTAAATGAAGGGCTGGACTAAGATAAATGCACAGCTGTCTAGAAGACATTATGGTCCTTGACATAATGCCTTTGTAGGCAGGCCAAGAGCAAAATCCCAGACATTTATTTAATATGTGAGGCAAAATATAGGTTTCTCCCACTGAAGCAAACGGAAAAAACAGAAACATAATCCAGAGAACTGCTCAGGCCTTGCCTAATTATAACACAGAGAAACCGTATCTGCCTCCGGATTGGCCAGCGTGGCTTTTCCTCCCCACCCAATCACGCCTCCAACTGCAGCAAGCATTTTGGAGCAGATGCTTTTCAGCTCCATGTGCTTGGCAACAGGACGGGGGCAACAACGTGGAGAAAGAACAAAGGCAAAGAAGGAGAAAGGAAAACCTCTCCACAAATAACGAAAACCCTTCAAAATTTGTGGTAATCTCCTAGCTGCTTCTTAGCGATTGTACAGGTAAAATGCTTCCTCGCCCCAGACAAAAACAAAAAGGAACATGCACTGGCTTCCTGTCAGCTCACCCTTTTCAGAAACAGCCATCAAAATGGGGGTGGGAGGAAATGCACTATGGGGCAAATGTGCCATAAACCTGTGAAGCTGCTGGGATTGGTTGGAACTCTCCAACCTCACTTTCTTTTTTCCAAAAAAATTTATTAGTTTTCACAATATTATAAACAAACAAAAACAGAAGACAAACAAAAACAGAAGACAAACAAACATAAACCATAGCCTTATTGAAAATTACAGTTATTAACTATGTTAAGTGACTTCCTCGCATCCCCTTGGTTGAATTTCATTGCATGTCCTTTTAACTGTTTTCCAAATCCCAATTTTTATTAAATTTAACTTAAACATTAACATCCTTAGATCTTCACCTTATGGAATTCTGAGATCTCCACCTTATTTATGTTAAGTGATGAATTAACATGTTTAATTCCAACCTCGCTTTCAAGGCTGCCCCGCCTGGCAGACCATCCAGAATCCTTTGACAAGGAGAATCTAGCTTATTTTCTTTTACACAGGTTCTCACCTTTTAAATCCCTGGTGGACTTTCCTTCCTTGGAAGAGGCTGGATGGTCCACCTGTCAGGGATTCTGTAGGTGAGATTCCTGCACTGCAAGGGGTTGGAATAGATGAGCCTCATTCACCTTTCCTAACTCTATTTGCTGGCACAATGGAGCCAACGCAATAAACCACACCAAAATGAAGGGGGTGGGCACTCCATAACCAACATGAAGCCTACATCTACTTCCCGGTGTCGTTTATCCATGACGCCACGAAACATCGTCAGCCACTACTGCGAAGAGGGTCACGCCCACCACTGCAATAACCCACCTAAAAAATCGAGGGCAGCATGGCACAGCCGCGGTTCCCTTTCTCTCTGGGGGAAAAAGTACGCAAGCCTGCGCACACCTCAAAATAAAACAAGGTATAACCTCAATTCCAACGCACTTGGAGGGCGTGCGAGGATCATCCGTCGGCGGAAATAACAGCAGAAATTAACAACGACCAGAGACCTCCTTCTCCAGACATCCCTTCCGCCATTTGCGGGAAAAAACGGGTTGCTTCTAAAAGCACATTTTGCACACACTACAATGGGTCTATGGACCGCTCCTCTCACCCCGAAGTATTCCTCCTGCACCATTAAGTGGCACCACCCAATGTTTCAATTCAGCACCCCACGCGTTCCAAGCGCCCTTCAAAGGAAAAGAGGTCTCGCCCCATTTTTGGCTTCCCCAGCCCTAAATCGCCTCGCCGCGCGGCAAGATCCTCCCGCCACCGCCCCCGTTTACTCGGAGGTAAGCCCCATCGCGATCAAGGAATGGGACGGGCGGTTTCACAAGGTTGGGGGACAAAAAAGATCCCGCGCGCGCCGTGCGCCTTTACGCACAAGAAAGCCTGCTTCCAGTTCGACTGCGCCACGCGGTCCCTCGCTGGAAAGAGAGGCTCTGGTGGGCCTCGCAGCCCCTGCTTACCTGGTGTCTCTCGACGCAGGCGATGCCGCTCATATTGAGAACGTCCAGGCCGCTGAGGGGGAGAAGGAGAAGCTTTGCGCTCCGGCTGTGCGCGCAGCGCGTCGAAGGCGGGGACGGTTGGGGAGGCGGCGGCCACCAAGGGCGCGACGACGCCAGCCGCGGCCAAGGGAAGGGCGCTGTCGGGGGAAGCTCGGCTGGCTCCGGGCCTGGGCGGAGAGAAGGAGAAAAGGGGGGGAAAGAAGAAAAGGAGCCGCTTGGCGCGCAGGCAACAATAGCCGAGAAGGGCGCCGAGTGGCACGGGCAAGACAGACGCAGAGGCCTCCACACCCTCCTCCTCCAGCGACGACTACCCGCCTTCTGCGGCTACCGCAGCTCGGGCTGGAAAGAGGCGGGTGGGGAAGGACGTTCCTGCCGCCGCCGCCACTCCTCCTCCCTCCCCTCGAGGGGACTCTTCGCGAACCAGTAGCCTTCCGCCTCTCCAAAACTAAGCGCGTTTGGAGAGGGGGGAGCTGCGCGAGGAGAACGCGGATTGCTGCGCTGGCCGCGGGGGAGGGAGGGCGGAAAAGGAGTCCCGCCGCGTGCGAAGCTGCAGAAGCGCCTCTTGCGCCTCCCCCTCTATTTTTTTCTTCTTCCTTGCATCGCCTCCCGCTTGCTGCAAAGTGGGTCAGGAGAAGAAGAAGGCGATGATGATGGGGGAGAAGGGGGTTGCTGTTCCTTTGCTGCTAAGGATTATTGTTATATTTCTTGGCGTCCTTTTTTTTCCGGGGGGTGGGGAAGAGAGGGCGTCGCTGCCAACCTGTTGTGCGTTTTCTTGCGCAGCAATCCGGAGGAATTCATTGCACTGTCATTTGCAGCCGTCGCGTATTTTTTTGCTCCCCTTCGGTAACGGGAGGAAAAGAAACCGATATAACCATTCATTATTTTTATTATTGTTGATCTTACTTGACTTTTCAGCAGTTCCTAAACCTGCCCTGCTGCGTGCTTGTTCGATTGCAGAGGGTGGGCTGTTTACTGTATGTCCAAGTTAAGTGGTGAGTCTCTACGCAGCTTACTCGGGAGTAACAAGCCCCGGTGCAAGCGGCGCAAAAACACCCGTGCATTGGGGCGGTGCGCAAAAGTGCACTTCGTTTTGCAGGGACGCAAGGTGTTTTTGCGGCGCTTGTAAGCACGCTTCACCTTCAAAACAACCTTGTCAGGTTGGCGTGGCAGGCGTCCTTTGTGACTTTAGCAGTAGTTACGCGGCGATTTTTTAAAAATAACCTACATCTCCAGCTCCACAGTAAATAAACCTCCGTCCTTTTCTAGACTCTAGGCACGCCATGGCCGCCCAACGCACATTCTACACCTGCCCAAACCCCAACTACTGTATGTATACTGTATATGCAACTCTGGGTGTATATGACGAAACAGACTGTAATCCTTTAAAGCTTGTGCCATAATAAATTTGCTAGTCCTTAGGATGCCACAAGACTCTGTTGTTTTTACTACAAGGGACTAACAGTTATGCCTCTGAAATTGATTAGCAGTGCATACAAATTACAATCCTGTGACTTTCTGTCTTTTCTTCCCTCCCTCCCTTCAGGCAGTAGCTACCTAGTAAGTTGACCGTCAGATAGGAGCCACTAAATTGCCAGACCTCATGATACCAGTTTTTTTATTCCAGTGAAATATGGGCTGTTTTATCTACTAGATCGGGAACAGTTCCCTGTGACAGAATTTGCTTTAGACTTACTTGCACTCTATCTTACAACAGCTTCTCGCTGATAGACATGGAAATATGCCCATAACATTTTTTATTTCTTTGGAAATGTCAGCCTTTAATGATTAGAAACCAAAGCTAGACATACTGCTCAGCGTAGGTAAAGGTAAAGGGACCCCTGACCATTAGGTCCAGTCGTGGCCGACTCTGGGGTTGCGGCGCTCATCTCACTTTATTGGCTGAGGGAGCCGGCGTACAGCTTCCAGGTCATGTGGCCAGCATGACTAAGCCGCTTCTGGCGGACCAGAGCAGCGCAGGGAAACGCTGTTTACCTTCCCGCTGGAGCAGTACCTATTTATCTACTTGCACTTTGACGTGCTTTCGAACTGGTTGGCAGGAGCAGGGACCGAGCAATGGGAGCTCACCCCGTCACGGGGATTCGAACCGCCGACCTTCTGATCGGCAAGCCCTAGGCGCCACCCGCGTCCTTATTATATGCATACTGCTCAGCATAACAAGTAGTATAATCCAGTTGACCAGCCAGCGTCCTTTGTCCTCAGAGCAAAAAGGTAACGATAGACGCAAGAAAACTCCATATGTAACCAAATGATCTATCTATTTCTGTTTGACCATTAGCAGAAATGGCTGACAAAAGAATCTCTGAACATTTTATAACCTGCAAAAATTAGGAGGTCGCTTTAACTATGCGATAGTTTTCGCTTTAGAGATAAAAATGTTTGCTTTGCTACTATGTGGGCTTTGCACACAAACACGTGCAGGGTCGTAATTCGTGATAAGAAGAGACGAATTTGCAAAACAAAGTTGGGACTCCAGCTTTTGTCACAGGCTAGTGCACAGATCACAGTAGGTGAATTGCAGGATTTCAAAGAAGTTGCTTTTAAAATAACCACATGAATACGCCCACAACAAAGCTAGCTCTCCCTCTGGACGCTCTCAAATACCTTCCACGCTCCTTGCCAATGTTTAGATGATGCCGCCACGCCTTTGCTTGTGCAATTTTTCTCCCTTTCTCCTGCTCTGATGTTCTTTTGAAGTTTCAAATAGGTGCATCAGGCACCTTGAAATCAAATAAGAACAGACTGGGAATATCAAGATTGCAAGGGAAGCGGGAATGCTGAGTGCTAGGCGCTGGTTAGCAATTTCAAGGTGGTGCTTGCATGACACTTTCCTCAGTTTCAGCATAGTACTTTATACTAAGGTACTAAATTAGTTATTGGTTGTCAGGCCAGATTCGTACTTCATGGTAATCCACTCTGAGCAGCAGACGTGGGGGCCTGGCACACATTTTTCCTCTCCAAGGGTGCATCCAGTAAATCCAGTTCCCGAAGTCTTCTCCTTTAAAAAAAATAGTTTTTATTTGCTTTTACAAGTATAGAGTTATAACGATACAAAGTAAAAAGGTAAAGGACCCCTGACGGTTAAGTCCAGTCGCGAAAGACTCTAGGGTTGCGGCGCTCATCTCGCTTTACTGGCCGAGGGAGCCGGCATTTGTCCGCAGACAGTTTTCCCGGGTCATGTGGCCAGCATGACTAAGCTGCTTCTGGCGAACCAAAGCAGCACATGGAATCGGGCTTACCTTCCTGCCGGAGCGGTACCTATTTATCTACTTGCACTTTTTGGCATGCTTTCAAACTGCTAGCTTGCGCTCTCCTCTTTCACTCTACTTAGAACCATATTATTGTAGAGTTTGGAAGGGACCCTGAGGGTCATCCAATCTAGCCCTCTGCAATGCAGGAATTTCAGCTAAAGCATCCATGAGAGATGGTCACCCAACCTCTGCCTAAAAACCTCCAAGGAAGGAGAGTCCACCGTGTTCCTAGGGAGTCCGTCCTACCGTCAAATAGCTCTCTGTCATCAGAAAGTTCTTTCTGGTGTTTAGTTGGAATCTTCTTTCTTGTAACTCGAAGCCATGGGTTCGAGTCCTACCCTACTTGATCACACACAGAGCCTGGGAGCCCCTCTCTCTGGCACTGAGAACTTTCCTGACCTTAATGCACTGTTTGAAAAAATGGACCTTGAAGCGCTGCAGGCTAATCCCCTGCAATAGCATGCTTTTTTATTCTTGCTGGTTTATTGCCACATTGGTCTGCTGTACGATGCAAAGTGGACCGAGGAATTTATTTTAGGGAGTTGCCACGTTTAGATAGGGTCCGTACTTTCATGGATGCTTAAAAGGGAGACATTTTAACAGCTGCGATGTTGCTTGTTGTGATACAGCCGCAGTCAAAGAAGAAACAGCCCTGGACTTCTTGTTTCAATTACAGTGGTACCTCAGGTTACATACACTTCAGGTTACATACACTTCAGGTTACAGACTCCGCTAACCCAGAAATATTACCTCAGGTTAAGCACTTTGCTTCAGGATGAGAACAGAAATCATGCTCCGGCGGTGCGACGGCAGCAGGAGGCCCCATTAGCTAAAGTGGTGCTTCAGGTTAAGAACAGTTTCAGGTTAAGTACGGACCTCCGGAAAGAATTAAGTATTTAACCTGAGGTACCACTGTATTTTTTTAAAGCATTAGAAAACAGGTGTATAAGTGTGATATTGTAACACACCTCGACGCTCGTGCAGCAAATAATAACGACAAATTAAATATCCATAATCTATCTAAAGGAACCCTAGTTTTGAGTGACATATCACAATGCTATTTTTGATTTTTTTTTCTTCCTATACTTAATTTGGATAAGACAGTGTATTTGTGAGCTTTTCTCCATTTAAAAGCATAGGGAACTCACAGTATCTTCCACCATTTGGCACGGCAACAAATCATGTGATATTATCTCGTAATACTGAGTTGGTACATAAAAACTCATTTGTTAACATTAATTACTATGATTAATGTTTGTGTCCTATCCTCCCGCCCCACCCCCCATAACCACATTATCTATTTTCTTTTGAGTCCGGTCTGATGATACAACAAGGAAATAGATATTTATTACCATATATTGTTCAATTCTGTGAGGTATAGATGGAGGGACTGTGAGGTATAGATGGAGATACACTACCAGGAATTACCATATTTTTCGCTCTATAGAACACACTTTTTCCCCTCCAAAAATTAAGGGGAAATGTGTGTGCGTCCTATGGAGCGAATGCAGGCTCCTTGGCTTCAGCGATAGCAACGCGAAGCCTCCAAAGCGCAGAGGGAGCGCTCCCTCCACGTTCCGGAGGTTACGCGTTGCTTTTGCTGAAGCCTGGAGAGCGAAAGGGGTCAGTGAGCACCAACCCCTCTCGCTCTTCAGGTTTCAGGAATAGCTGCCTGAAGCCTTTGGAGCGCAGCGGGAACTCACGCTGCGCTCCAAAGGCTTCGCAACCTTGCCGCCGCTCCTGGACCTGTTCTGGGGGCTGGAGTCGGGGGAAGCTCGGGCTTCCCCCACCCCAACCCCGCGGCTAAAACTGAAGCCAAGACAGCGAGCGGGATCCATCCTGCTTGCTGTCTTGGTTTCTGCCGGCTGGAGAGGTTGCGCGTGGCTAAAGAGAAAGCCAAGACAGCCAGTGGGATGGATCCCGCTCACTGTCTTGGTTTCTTTGCTCCTTGGGGCTGGGGGAGTAAGATTTTTTTTCTCCTCGATTCCCCCCCCCAAAAAAACTAGGTGCGCCTTATGGTCCGGTGCGCCTTATGGAGCGAAAAATACGGTAAATACAGACTTATGCCCCACACCTTTCTCCTCTTCAGTTGAAAGAGAAAAATGTTTCAAAAGTATAGAGAAAGGCTGTTGAACAAGCTTTTTTATTGTTTTGACCACTTCACAAACGATTCATCTCTGAAATTAAATGCAAAATGCTGTACACATGAATAGCATGAAGAATTCCAACCTGCCACGGTCATGAGCTTAAAAAGCAACAACAACCCTGTAGCAGTGCAGAAATAGGCAGCAACAGGAGGCGTATTTTGGTCATAGCTTATTACCTGCTTCCCCACCTGTCTATGGTAATATTGCAAAAGTTTCTCAATGTGCTGCGTAGGAATCACTCAAGTTTTAATCTTAATGACTGCAAACCTAAGCATATACTTGGAGTCAGGCCACGTTGAACTTATTGACACTGACTTCCAAGTAAAAACACGAGGAGGATTAGCCTCTAAGGTATACTTTCTTTTTTTTAAGGTCACATGAGATTACTTAACAGAGCCGATTCCCAGAATTAGCAGGCCACAGCCTACAGATAACGGAGGCCTTGTTAACCTTAGATACTGGCAAGTATTTCACTGGTAAGGAGTAGAGGAGGCCTGGTGGCCAACTGCCAAATGAAACGTGAAAATCACAATGCTGGAGAAATTGCAATGTTTACAATATTCTGTTATTTGGGGTTGTTCATCTGTGGAACTTAAAGCAGCCTCTTGGTCCGTCTAACATCTTTGCAGTCCAACAAACGGTTCAGAGAGTTGCGGGAGCAGGCAAAATCGCGGTGCAAATAGTTTGGCCGTTTTGCAAATAGGCTGCAACGCTCAGGGGGCAGACTTGACATGGCTTGTGGTTCTGCCTGTAGGGCTGACTCAATTCCATGATGTGCTCCAATTACCACTCTGTACAATGCACTGAAATAATGGGTGGGGTGGGGTTGGGGGGTGTCCTAGCCCTATTCTCCAACACTGGCAATGGCCATGTACCCCACTATGCATGTGTTGGGCTGGTATGTGAAAGAGATCTACAGTGGTACCTTGGTTTTCAAACTTAATCCGTTCCGGATGTCTGTTCCAAAACCAACACGTTCCAAAACCAAGGCGCACTTTCCCATAGAAAGTAATGCAAAACGGATTAATCCGTTCCAGCCTTTTAAAAACAACCCCTAATACAGCAATTTAACATGAATTTTATCATCTAACGCAGACACAGCCAAACGTGGCCCTCCAGATGTTTTGGGACTACAGTTCCCATCATCTCTGACCACTGGTCCTGTTAACTAGGGATGATGGGAGTTGTAGTCCCAAAACATCTTGAGGGCCAAATTTGGCCATGCCTGATCTGACGAGACCATTGATCCATAAAATGAAAGCAATAAACAATGTGCTGCAGTCACACAATCAGTCAATCAGGGGGTGAACTGGGTTCCACACAGTCACAAAAACAAAGAAGAGCCGCAAAAACACAAAATAGCAAAACCAGACAGACCTCAGCGTAGCACTCAAAACAGAAGCGTAACACTCAAAACTCGGCATGTTTGGCTTCCGAAAAATATTCGCAAAGTGGAACTCTTCTGGGTTCGCAGTGTTTGGGTTCCAAGTTGTTTGAGTACCAAGGCGTTTGAGAACCAAGGTACCACTGTACACACAAACCAGTGAACCAGCGTGGCACTTCTTGGCATGAGGACCACATCTGTACACAGAACATATTTACATGCATTCATCCCCTTCTGTTCTGTACACAGAATGTATTTACATGCATTCATCCTCTTCCTTGCATTATTCAGCAGAACTGCATGCTTAGCTACAGCTTGAGTTTCCTGTTTTGTATTTGAGCCAGGAAATGCCACTGCAGGTGTTCGTGGGTAACATCATAAAACAAATACCTTTACCCCACCGTTTTCCTGAGGCAATGCAATCTACGAAGCTTACAGTGATGTAGACTTTTTGTGCTGGTCCCGGGGGCTAACCGAGAGGTGAGGTCCAAGTCCAGTCCAAGGTCGATGGTGTGGTATGGAGGCTGTCCGTCAAAGCTGAAGCTGGGTCCAAGGCAGGGAGTCGGGTGAGGTCAGGAACTCTGGCAGAAGAGCAAGACAGGGTGCCGGCAGGAACAGGCTAGGAACAACGTTGCTCCCGCAACCTGGGACTGGGGCTGACTGGATTTTATCTGCCCTGAGGCATAGTGCGGCCCCGGTCCACAGGTGACTCACCTCTCCTGGCCTGGAGGCAAGCACTCCTCCTGCGAGAACTTAGTTTCCTCCGCCTCTCTGCCCTGAGCCTCTGTAGCTCAGGAGAGGCTGGAGGGTTACCGGACCCAGAGGCAACCTCAGCTTCCTCTGGCGGGGCTGAGAGTGGAGCACCTGCAGGCAATGGGTCCTCCATCACCTCAGGGGCCAGAGCAGACTCAGCTGGTGCCTGCACCTGAGGATCCAGCACAGGTGAGGACCCTTCAGGTTCAAGCCCCAGTCCGGGCTCTGCTGATTCTGGAGGCGGGGACTCCTGTGCAGGCTGGGATTCCTCAGGTTCAGCCTCTGAGTCCGAATCCCAGGCCATCACACTTGTAGACAGATGGTCTGGATAATGTGCATCAAAAGTTTGGTTAGGAAACCCGTCTTGAGATCCTGTCTCCGCCTCGCAGAAACAAAACAGGTGCTTTCTACTTTGCAATCTTAAGAAACCATTTCCCCCCTCAGAGAATATTTATCCTGCGACATTTGTTTCTTTGAAAATCAGAAAATAGGCTACGCTTTCCAAATGTGAAGTCAGAGATTATTCTTGGCAGCTGTTTTCTGTTTCGCTGAATATTTTTAGCTATCTTGTTGACCGTATCTTGAAGGTCTGAAAACAACTCGCCACCCTCTTTGTCAAAGATAACATGCATTTTATTTACTGTAGTGCGACACGGTTTTTCCTTACACGCTCAGTGCAGCACATAAAAGAGTTAATAGCAAACTATAAAACCCAGCTGGAACAGGGAGAACTGATAGTTCAAAGTGCTTCGTGCAGATTCTCATTAGCACGTAGCACAAGGTTGGTGCTTTTTATTGCCATTTTGCAGACATGTCGGGCCAAGCCTGCGCTATGCTTTCCCTGTTTCAAGGCCACTGAGCTCTCTTATGGCGGACACGATATTTGAAGCAGAGCTTTCCTGGGCCTCTCAGACGCTACACCTACACTGCTGTTTGCACTGCACCTTCGCTTGCTTGTACATTTTATGTTTATTTCAGTGTGGGTTTATATTTGCTCTCCGTCCTTTCTTGGGCTCCGTAACAGACTGACATTCTGTCTACAGCACGTTAGAATATCTGGGCATAATCTGAATATGAGAAACATAGGAGCTAACTCCTAGGGGCACCCAAAGTTGATGGCATTGCCAGTCAAATGCTGTCCATGCGCCGTGTCGTGATTGATTATTCAGTGCGGGACTTACCTGCCCCCCACAATATATTTAGAAATACAGTGGTGCCTTGGGTTACATACGCTTCAGGTTACAGACTCTGCTAACCCAGAAATAGTGCTTCAGGTTAAGAACTTTGCTTCAGGATGAGAACAGAAATCGTGCTCCGGCGGCACGGCAGCAGCAGGAGGCCCCATTAGCTAAAGTGGTGCTTCAGGTTAAGAACAGTTTCAGGTTAAGAACGGACCTCCAGAACAAATTAAGTACTTAACCCGAGGTACTACTGTATCTGGGCATGATTTCAATATTGTCATCCTCCCAGGTCCTTTCCTTCTTTTTGTTCCTATTTCTCATGAGTAGAGCGACATGGCTTGCATGTACAGTGGACGCTCAGGTTGCGAACATGATCCGTGAGGGACGCACATTCGCAACCTGCAGCGTTTGCAACCCGTCTGCGCATGTGCGGGTTGCGATTCGTTGCTTCTGTGCATGCGCAAAGTGCAATTTAGTGCTTCTGTGCATGCGCGAGACCAAAACCCGGAAGTAACCCGTTCCGGTACTTCCGGGTTTCAGCACATCCATAAACCGAAAATGCGCAACCTGAAGCGTTTGTAACCCGAGGTATGAATGTCCCAGGTTCCAGTCTCCACCATTTCCAGTTACAAATCACATATGCTCCCATATTTCTCCAATGAAAATGTCCTATTCCATAATAACAACTTTAGTAATTTTATTATTTATACCCCGCCCCTCTGACTGGGTTGCCCCAGCCACTCTGAGCGGCTTCCAACATATATAAAAATATAATAAAACATTAAACTCAATAAAACACCAACCCTATACAGGGCTGCCTTCAGATGTCTTCTTCACCCCAGCTGTTCCTTCGCATGCCCAGGTTCAGCATTTCCCATAATGTCTCAACCAGGAAGTTGTGATTAAGGACTCCCCTCAAACTAGGATATGACCTAATATGAAACCAGGATCTGATATTAAAATAGCTTCACTGAAGCGGAGCACACAAGGAGAGGAACACGACCCACAGTTTCTTCCTGTGCCAGTAAACCATGTTTTATTGCAGGAATGGGGAGCCGATGGCTCTTCATATATTGCTAAGCTCCAGCTCAAGCTCTGGACAGCTAAAAGTTCCCTAGACCAGTCCTATAATATATAGAGTGCTATAGATTCCCAGTTCCTGGTTTATCGGATCAAGATGATCAAGTCTGAACTGCAGGGCCGGCCCAAGACCTTTTGGTACCTGAGGCGAACCACAAAATGGCGCCCCCACAAGAGCCAGGAAAGAAGGGCTGAGCTAGGCATAGGCAAACTCCGGCCCTCCAGATGTTTGGGACTACAATTCCCATCATCCCTGACCACTGGTCCTGTTAGCTAGAGATGATGGGAATTGTAGTCCCAAACATCTGGAGGGCCGGAGTTTGCCTATGCCTGGGCTGAGTGAATAACTACATTGGGAGCAAGGATGGGAGGAGACCAGCAGCATCTCATATTCGCCAAAAAGTCGCTGTAGAGGCAGTATTGGGGTAGGGGGTTGTTGAGGAGACCCCGGATTCAGCCTCCAAGGAGCACTCTGCAGCCGTTGCAGCAGGCGCCGCAGCTGGCAATACATTCCTTGGAGAGCAGATCTGCTACCACTGTGGATCTTGCTGCCTGAGGCAGCCGCCTCACCCTGCCTTATGGTTGGGCAAGGCCTGTTGAACTAGACCCTAGACGTAGCCTAGAAACACCTGAGACTGAATTCCAGCTCAGCCGTGAAGTTAACTGTACAGTGGTACCTCGGGTTAAGTACTTAATTTGTTCCAGAGGTCCATTCTTAACCTGAAACTGTTCTTAACCTGAAGCACCACTTTAGCTAATGGGGCCTCCTGCTGCTGCCACGCCGCCGGAGCACGATTTCTGTTCTCATCCTGAAGCAAAGTTCTTAACCTGAGGTATTATTTCTGGGTTCGCAGAGTCTGTAACCTGAAGCGTCTGTAACCTGAGGTACCACGGTACTAGATGAAACTTGGGCAAGTCTGTCTCTTGGTGTTTGTTGTTTAGTCGTTTAGTCGTGTCCGACTGTTCGTGACCGCATGGACCAGAGCATGCCAGGCACTCCTGTCTTCCACTGCCTCCTGCAGTTTGGTCAAACTCATGCTGGTAGCTTCGAGAACACTGTGCACCCATCATGTCCTCTGTTGTCCCCTTCTCCTTGTGCCCTCCATCTTTCCCAACATCAGGGTCTTTTCCAGGGAGTCTTCTCTTCTCATGAGGTGGCCAAAGGATTGGAGCCTCAGCTTCAGGATCTGTCCTTCCAGTGAGCACTCAGGGCTGATTTCCTTCAGAATGGAGAGGTTTGATCTTCTTGCAGTCCATGGGACTCTCAAGAGTCTCCTCCAGCACCATAATTCAAAAGCATCAATTCTTTGGCGACTGGCCTTCTTTATGGTCCAGCTCTCACTTCCATACATCACTACTGCGGAAACCATAGCTTTTACTATACAGACCTTTGTTGGCAAGGTGATGTCTCTGCTTTTTAAGATACTGTCTAGGTTTCTCATTGCTTTCCTCCCAAGAAGCAGGTGTCTTTTCATTTCGTGACTGCTGTCACCATCTGCAGTGATTATGGAGCCCAAGAAAGTAAAATCTCTCGCTGCCTCCATTTCTTCCCCTTCTATTTCCCAGGAGGTGATGGGATCAGCGGCCATGATCTTCGTTTTTTTGATGTTGAGCTTCAGACCATATTTTGCGCTCTCCTCTTTCACCCTCATCAAAAAGTTCTTTAATTCCTCCTCACTTTCTGCCATCAAGGTTGTGTCATCTGCATATCTGAGGTTGTTGATATTTCTTCCGGCAATCTTAATTCCAGCTTGGGATTCATCCAGCCCAGCCTTTCGCATGATGAATTCTGCATATAAGTTAAATAAGCAAGGAGACAATATACAGCCTTGTCGTGTCTCTTGGTGTTACCTACCGTTATTAGAATAATAGTATTTAGGAGTTCAGGGATATTTTTAATAAGTTTTATAATTTGCGTGTCCTTGTTTCTCAATTTGACCCTTTTACACGGTTTTTTTTAATGTTCCCTATGTATTTTATGCATTGTGATTTGCTGTTATTTTTATTGATTATAGATTGGTAATTCTTTATTGTGGTTGATAAGTGTAAATTGTTTAGTTATTTGCTGGTGTTTAATTTTACTATTTACTCTTCGATTCTGATGGATTGTTGAATGTTGCTTTGTTTGATATAAGTTCTTTATTGTAAAGTTGTTGTGACTTTTTATATTAGATCAGATTGTTAGTCCGTATTAATGTTTGATGTTTTATGTTTTTATATGTGTTGGAAGCCGCCCAGAGTGGCTGGGGCCACTGAGACGAAATGTAACTTGAAAAAAGAGACATTTTTTGTAAACCAAGAAATCCATAATAAAAATATTTTTTTAAAAAAAATACTGTTATTAGGATAAAAGTGGATAACCTTGTGTGTTCTGCCCCAATCTCCTAAGAAGGAAGGACAGGGCAGAAACGTGATAAATTAAAAAAACACTAGTCTTTTATAATACAATATTGACACTTTCTCTTTGGGCCTCTGTCTCGCAAGAGCCTCGGATGAGCACGATATCAGTATTGACCAGGTTGACCTAAAACCCACCAAAACGGAGTGTTTCCCCCACCCACTCACATTTGTTCTGCAAGTGTCATCTCTTGAGAAATCCCTGCCTAGCTCATAACATTTAAGCGAAGCTGACAAAATGCTGGTTTTTGACTCTTCCCCTTGCGCAAGGTGTTTAAGTTGAGATTGTTCAGCAGGCTAAGCGCTGGTGTAGCAGAACTAAAGCAGCATTTAGCAAAGAGTGAGAAACGAAGAAAGGAATTGGAAATCCCCATTTCAATCGGCTATTATTCCTGGTCTGTGTATTTTCTAGTCATGAGAGAAAACACCAGGGGAAACTGGTTTGAGGGAGTGGAAGCGCTGGGGCAGGAAGCACATCTCTGGGCCTGTTTCCAATTCTTTAACTGTGCACCAGATCTCTCTCCATGAGCCCCTTCCTGTGATAAGGAAAATACACATGCTTGCTTTGGAGGGCTGTTGGGATGATTAAAATAGTTAATGTGAAGGGGTATGAGAACTTGAAATGGGATATAAGTGCTTGGTATTTTATCTTCATTACAGTCAGGAGTTGCCTTCCCAGCACCATCACTACCAGCGACAGTGATGTTGTCTCAGTTTGCTCAACATCTAAACTACAAATCTCTCTTTCTCCCTCCCTCCCTCCCTCCCTCCCTCCCTCCCTCCCTCTCACATACACACACATATATAAAATTTCTGGTTTACAGTTTAGAATATTCATTTAAACAACCTTAAGATATCAATGAAGGGACGCGGGTGGCGCTGTGGGTTAAACCACAGAGCCTAGGACTTGCCGATCAGAAGGTCGGCAGTTCGAATCCCCACAACGGGGTGAGCTCCCGTTGCTCTGTCCCAGCTCCTGCCAACCTAGCAGTTTGAAAGCACCTCAAAGTGCAAGTAGATAAGTAGGTACCGCTCCGGCGGGAAGGTAAACGGCGTTTCCATGCGCTGCTCTGGTTCGCCAGAAGCGGCTTAGTCATGCTGGCCACATGACCTGGAAGCTGTACGCCGGCTCCCTCGGCCAATTAAGCGAGATGAGCACCGCAACCCCAGAGTCAGCCACGACTGGACCTTTACCTTTACCTTTAAGATATCAATGACTTCCCTTCTTCTCTTTCCATGGTTCATTTTGCATAACATACATCCCTGCATATTTTACATAAACCATTAAGTATTCCGTTATAACATCCATCAAAACTTATTTACACTGTTGAAGTCATCTTAATGCTGCCCACGTTTTCAGATATACACAATTTCCCTCCATATATTCAACAAACTTTTTCCAATCTTCTCTAAACATATGTTCTCCTTGTTCTCTTATTCCATATCTTAGGTCTGCGAGCTGCGCATATTCCATCAGTTCAAGTCACCATTCTTCTTTAGCTGGGACCTCTCTCGTTTTCCATTTGGGGGCTAACGAAACATGGGCTGCAGTTGTTGCATACATAAATAACCTTTTTTGACACCTGAGAATTTCAGTCCGAATTATCCCCAACAAAAAGGACTCTAGTTTCTTTGGGAAAGTGCTTTTAAGCATTTTTTTTTCAATTCATTATAAATTATTTCCCAATACTCTTTTACCCTTTTACAGGCCCACCACATATGGAAGAATGTGCCCACGACCTCACTGCATCTCCAGCACTTATCTGGTTCAGTCTTATACATCTTAGCAAGCCTACGTGGAGTTAGGTACCATCTGTAAACCATTTTCAAGCAGCTGAGCTACAACTCTTGATGCCTGATTCTTCTCTGTAGCTTTATATTCCACAAATCTAAGCTGCTGCCTGGGGACTCCCATTTGCCTCCATCTGCCTAGACATGCAGTTACTGAGAGCAGTGCAGGGACTAGGACCCTTGGCGGGCAGGCAGGATTGGAACACCTCCTCCCTAGCTAGGTTAGCACCAGCTAATGGGGCAGCTCTATCAAGCCTGCCCTGCTTGGGGGTGAGGCTGCCTATGGCAGGATCACATACTTTGGGGGTAGAACAAGAGTTTGGGCCAACCCCCCCCCCTCGTGGTAAGAAGTGTGCATGCACACAAAAACTCATACCTTAGGTGTGCTGGTCCCAGGGGGTTACCGTGCAGTGTAGTCCAAGGTCAAGGGTGTGGTATGGAGGCTGTCTTTCAAGGCTGAAGTAGGGTCTAAGGGAAGGAGTCTGGTGAGGTCAGGATCTCTGGCAGAAGAGCAGGTCAGGGTGCATGCAGGAACAGGTTACCAACAACGTTGCTCCCGCAACCTGGGACTGGGCTGGCTGGCTTTTATCTGCCCCGAGGCATAGGGCAGCCCCGGTCCACAGGTGACTCGCCTCTCCTGGCCTGGAGGCAAGCACTCCTCCTGCGAGAACTTAGTTCCCTCCGCCTCTCTGCCCTGAGCCTCTGCAGCTCAGGAGAGGCTGGAGGGTTACCGGACCCAGAGGCAACCTCCTCTTCCCCTGACGGGGCTGAGAGTGGAGCACCTGCAGGCAATGGGTCCTCCATCACCTCAGGGGCCAGAGCAGACTCAGCTGGTGCCTGCACCTGAGGATCCAGCGCAGGTGAGGACCCTTCAGGTTCAAGCCCCAGCCCCGGCTCAGCTGGTTCTGTAGGAGGGGACTCCTGTGCAGGCTGGGATTCCTCAGGTTCAGCCTCTGAATCTGATTCCCAGGCCATCACATTAGGTTACAGACACTTCAGGTTGCGCATTTTCGTGCTTTGCGCATGCGCAGAAGCGCCAAATCGCGACCCGCGTGTGTGCAGATGCTGTGCTGCGGGTTGCGAACGGTGCGGGTTGCGAATGTGCCTCCCACACGGATCACGTTCGCAACCCGAGCATCCACTGTACAGTGGTACCTCAGGTTAAGAACTTAATTCGTTCCGGAGGTCCGTTCTTAACCTGAAATTGTTCTTAACCTGAGGTACCACTTTAGCTAATGGGGCCTCCCGCCGCCGCCACGCGATTTCTGTTCTCATCCTGAAGCAAAGTTCTTAACCCGAGGTTCTATTTCTGGGTTAGCGGAGTCTGTAACCTGAAGTGTCTGTAACCTGAAGCGTCTGTAACCTGAGGTACCACTGTACCCAGAACAAACTTAGTTGGTCTCTAAGATGCTACTGGGCAATTTTAAAAATTTTAAAATTTATTTCAACTGCGTCAGACCAACACAGCCACCTACCTGAATCTAGACTCTAAGATGACCTGCTAACCTTAAGACCTGAGCAGAGATTTTAGTGCAGGTCCTCCTAGTCTGAGCCCAAAGCTCTATTTGCTGTATCAAACGGTTCTTTCGGGTAACTTTTGCAACAGTTCACATGAATACATTAATAGGCCTTTTCGGTGAGCAGCCTTGTTGCTTAGCAACCAGCATTCCCACAGCCCCCAAATTGTCCCTATGGCACCGGCAGGCAGGCAGATGCCACACTGAGATCCTTTGTGAACAAGTTGCTGGAGAGACTCAAAGGTCAGCGTCAACTAACTCCCTACCCTTAAACCGGACTCTCCTACACATCATATCCATGCATATTAGCCGGCATAATCCAGTTGATGTTGAGCTACAAGCAGAGAATGGATGTATTTCTCTCGCTATCCTCCAATGAGGCTGAGCATTCTCTCAGCTGGTAAAAAAATTTCCATGGGAGCAGGCCACAGGAAATAAATACTGACTCACAGGACATCCTAAGCCACCATGGAAAAAACAATAATAAAAGCAACGTCTCCGGAATATATGAAAATGAATCCATTCATGTACCAGCTAACATTTTGAAACAAGACTGCTTCCTTTTCTTTACAGAACGTAGCCCTAGTGCTGATCGTGAATGAATGTTTTTAAAGACTTTTTTTTTAATAATTTGCATCATGCCACGAACTGGGATGCTGAAACGATAACAAAGTTTCAGGTCTACTCAGTGGCGTAGCGTGGGTTGTCAGCACCCGGGGCAAGGCAAGTAATTTGCGCCCCCTAACCCGTGGATTTGCGCCCCCTAACCCTAACCCCCAGATGTTGCGGCCGGTGCGGCCGGTGCGGCCGGCCCCCCCTGCACCCCCCACGCTACGCCACTGGGTCTACTTAAGATGAAAACAGCATGAGGCAGCACTGAAAAGCACATAGGGACATAAGCCCTGCGTGGTTTGTTTGTTAGGTTTGGTTTTTTTTGTTTTGGTTTGCATCTGTCCATCAGCTTACAGAGGCAACATGCAACAAATAGGTTTAAAACTAAAGAGAAACATAACATGGGGCAAAAAGTTCAGGACCCTCGTGGTCTCTTTCAGCTTTATAATTCTATGATTCTATGTAATGTAATTGATTGGAAATGCTATTTTCGAAGACATCTGAAGGCAGCCCTGTTTGGAAAAGTTTTTAATGTTTGATGTTTTATCATGTTTTTAATATTCTTTTGGGAGCCGCCCAGATGGGTGGGGTATAAATAAATAAAAATTATTATTATTATTATTATTATTATTATTATTATTATTACAGGCATGTTTCAAAGCTTCCCCACAGTAGATGAGTTATTGCTTTATCCGAGCAAAGGCACTGTGCCCAACATTATGTCTGTAGGCCAGTGATTCCCCAAATCCCACCACCACCATTTGAAATTTGCAGATGATCTTGGTGCAGAACTGTGCTAGAAGCTATAGGATTTTTCTAAATTGCATTTTTAATCGCTTGTTTTATTTCTGATATTGTATTTTATTGCATTACAGCTTGCATTCCGTACATCATTTACGTCATCCCTTACCATACCCCAACAAGGGAGACAAATATTTTCCTCCTCCTGTTGCAAATGGCAGCTGAGGCTGAAAGAATAGTGTCTGGGTTTGGAGGGATGCGGGTGGTGCTGTGGTCTAAACCACTGAACCTCTTGGGCTTGCTGATCGGAAGGTTGGCAGTTCGAATCCCCGCAACAGAGTGAGCTCCCATTGCTCTGTCCCAGCTCCTGCCAACCTAGCAGTTCGAAAGCACACCAGTGCAAGTAGATAAATAGCTACCACTGTGGCAGGAAGGTAAATGGTGTTTCCATGTGCTCTGGTTTCCGTCACGGTGTCCTGTTATGCCAGAAGCGGTTTAGTCCTGCTGGCCACATGACCCGGAAAGCTGTCTGTGGACAAACGCCGGCTCCCTTGTCCTGAAAGCGAGATGAGCGCAGCAACCCCGTAGTCACCTTTGACTGGACTTAACCATTTTTTTTTACCTTTTTAGTGTCTGGGTTTACATCACCCAGTGAGGTCACGGCTAAAGCAATGAACTGTGGATGTCCCAGCCATTAAATTCCTCCAGCTTTCACCAGCAACGTTGTTCCTCAGACTTTCCTCAAGTCTTGCAGACTTCCCAGAAAGCATCCTTTTACCCTGCCCCAATTTAGAAGACGTGCCTTCAGATATAACCTTGCTAAGGAGCCTTACCCCCCCCCCGAGAAACCAACATTAGCATAAACTGCCATTTCATTTTCCTTGCATTTATTTTTAGTGAAGGATTATTAAGCTGCACAGGCTTTGCATAAGCTGATGTTGCCATGTTCGCTAAGCCTTGGAAAACTCTGGGAGAAGAAATGGCCCCATGGAAAAGGAATGGCAGCACTTTGCCATTGGGGCTCTGAACTTACTCTCACAGCGCAATCCCAACCCTGTCTACTCAGAAGTAAGTGCTATTGAATTCAGTGGGGCTTGCTTCCCAGGGAAGTAGGGTTGCAGCCTCCATTTTTTAAATGTGGGCAATGCATAGGGCTGTCAGCGCAGTGTCTAGGGGAGAAATAATTGCACGGAATCCAGAGCATTTGCAAGTTTCTGAGGAAACTTAGGCTTGAATGCTGGTGCTTAGGAGAAGAAAGCTTTCAAGCTGTTATGTACTGAGTTGAATAGGATCCAAAAGGCAGCAGTCTGATTGGTCCTAGAACAATAGGATTCAGAATGCAGCAGTCTGATTGGTCCTAGAACAATAGGATTCAGAATGCAGCAGTCTGATTGGTCCTAGAACAATAGGGTCCAGAATGCAGCAGTCTGATTGGTCCTAGAACAATAGGGTCCAGAATGCAGCAGTCTGATTGGTCCTAGAACAATAGGGTCCAGAATGCAGCAGTCTGATTGGTCCTAGAACAATAGGCTCCAGAATGCAGCAGTCTAATTGGTCCTAGAACAATAGGGTCCAGAATGCAGCAGTCTGATTGGTCCTAGAACAATAGGGTCCAGAATACAGCAGTCTGATTGGTCCTAGAACAATGCAGCACTATGATTGGTCCACAGGAGCCACCCAATCCAGCCCCAGGTGGAAGTGAATCCGCAACCTGATTGGCCTACAGGAGAATCCCAGAATTAGCAAATCGCGTGCGGCCCATTGTGTAAATAATGTATATAAAGCAGATATTTTGGGGAAACTTTCATTCCTCGCTACTATGAGCTGAATAAAGAGCATGAAATCCACACTCGACTCCTGAGTATATTTCGCAAGCTAAGGGTGTAGACTTGTCTACCATCATCTACAGTACTCTTTATAGTGCCATCAGTGTGCATGATACAGAAAAGCATTAACTGAAACAGAAAAGCTTAAACAAAAAGACAGACCCCTGCCCCAAGGATCTTACAATCTAAACAAAATGTTGACAGTGGAAAGACAAGCAGAGGAGAGCGAAGCAATGGTAACAAGGCGTCACAGCTCACATTAATCCCTTGCTATTCCTCCCCCCCCCCATGTGCAGATTTGTTACAGCCACCGAATCCCTATAATAGTGGGATGATTATGATAATATTAATAATAATACTAATAATAATAATTTTTATTTATACCCCGCCCTCCCCAGCCAAGGCTGGGCTCAGGGCGGCTAACAAGCAATAATAAAAACATAGAATCATAGAGTTGGAAGAGACCACAAGGGCCATCGAGTCCAACCCCCTGCCAAGCAGGAAACACCATCAGAGCACCCCTGACATATGGTTGTCAAGCCTCTGCTTAAAGACCTCCAAAGAAGGAGACTCCACCACACTCCTTGGCAGCAAATTCCACTGTCGAACAGCTCTTACTGTCAGGAAGTTCTTCCTAATGTTTAGGTGGAATCTTCTTTCTTGTAGTTTGGATCCATTGCTCCATGTCCGCTTCTCTGGAGCAGCAGAAAACAACCTTTCTCCCTCCTCTATGTGACATCCTTTTATATATTTGAACATGGCTATCATATCACCCCTTAACCTCCTCTTCTCCAGGCTAAACATGCCCAGCTCCCTTAGCCGTTCCTCATAAGGCATCGTTTCCAGGCCTTTGACCATTTTGGTTGCCCTCCTCTGGACACATTCCAGTTTGTCAGTGTCCTTCTTGAACTGTGGTGCCCAGAACTGGACACAGTACTCCAGGTGAGTTCTGACCAGAGCAGAATACAGTGGCACTATTACTTCCCTTGATCTAGATGCTATACTCCTATTGATGCAGCCCAGAATTGCATTGGCTTTTTTAGCTGCCGCATCACATTGTTGGCTCATGTCAAGTTTGTGGTCAACCAAGACTCCTAGATCCTTTTCACATGTACTGCTCTCAAGCCAGGTGTCACCCATCTTGTATTTGTGCCTTTCATTTTTTTTGCCCAAGTGCAATACTTTACATTTCTCCCTGTTAAAATTCATCTTGTTTGTTTTGGCCCAGTTCTCTAATCTGTCAAGATCGTTTTGAAGTGTGATCCTGTCCTCTGGGGTGTTAGCCACCCCTCCCAGTTTGGTGTCATCTGCAAATTTGATCAGGATGCCCAAAGCAGAGCCTAAGCTTTGGTGCTCCTCCCAGAACCAGCATTTCAGCTCTTTTCATTCCTCTGGGAGAAAAAGGTGGATTGAGGTGAAAAAGCACAAGGGCGGGAAGGCTTCCGTTCGTACCTGCCCATCCTGCACGAATCCCACCCCACTTTATGGGGAATCTGTGGAGCAGGAGCAGGGTTGGGTCAAGCATGCCATGTCACATCCAGTTACGCCCTGATGTGTTGTTTCAGTTGGGAATGGATTTAAGGCAGTGGTTTTCAACCAGGTGCACAGCCTGGGAGTCATTTTGGACTCACAGCTGTCCATGGAGGCGCAGGGTCATTCTGCGTCCAGGGCAGCTGTCTACCAACCACCTGGTACGCAGGCTGAGACCCTACCTGCCCACAGACTGTCTCACCGGAGTGGTGCATGCTCTGGTTATCTCCCACTTGGACTACTGCAATGCGCTCTACGTGGGGCTACCTTTGAAGGTGACCCAGAAACTACAACTAATCCAGAATGTGGCAGCTAGACTGGTAACTGGGAGTGGCCGCGGAGACCATATAACATCAGTCTTGAAAGATCTTCATTGGTTCCCAGTACGTTTCCAAGCACAATTCAAAGTGTTGGTGCTGACCTTTAAAGCCCTAAACGGCCTCAGTCATGTATACCTGAAGGAGCGTCTCCACCCCCATCGTTCAGCCTGGACACTGAGGTCCAGCTCTGAGGGCCTTCTAGCAGTTCTCTCGCTGCGATAAGTTGAGGTTACAGGGAACCAAGCAGAGGGCTTTCTGGGAAGTGGCGCCTGCCCTGTGGAACGTCCTCCCAGCAGATGTCAAGGCAATAAGCAACTATTTTACTTTTAAAAGATAATGGAAGGTGGCCCTGTTTAGGGAAATTTTTAATGTTTGATGCTGTATTGTTTTTAATATTTGGTTGGAAGCTGCCCAGAGTGGCTGGGAAAACCCAGCCAGATGGGCGGGGTATAAATAAAAAATTATTATTATTATTATTATTATTATTATTATTATTATTATTATTCTATAACCAGTGTGCTGTGGCACCCTGGGGTGCCTTGAATGATGGCCAGGGGTGCCGGCAGGCAACACTGGACTCTGTCCCTCTTTCTTTCCTTCCCTCCCTCCTCTGATGCTGAAATATACTCGGAGTCGAGTGTGGATTTCATGCTCTTTATTCAGCTCATAGTAGCAAGGAATGAAAGTTTCCCCAAAGTATCTGCTCTATATACATTATTTACACAATGGGCCGCATGTGATTGGGTAATTCTGGGATTCTTCTGTAGGCCAATCAGGTTGCGGATTCACTTCCACTTGGAGCTGGATTGGGTGGCTCCTGTGGACCAATCATACTGCTGCATTGTTCTAGGACCAATCAGACTGCAGCATTCTGGATCCTATTGTTCTAGGACCAATCAGACTGCATTCTGAATCCTATTGTTCTAGGACCAGTCAGACTGCTGCATTCTGAATCCTATTGTTCTAGGACCAATCAGACTGCTGCATTTTGGATCCTATTCAACTCTGTACATAACAGATGGCCTCTCACATCTGTGCACAGCTGTTTGTTGCAGCAGCCCTGGCTACAAGCTCCTCAAGCGAAGGGAGGCTCTGGGAGGCACCTCTCTTTGGGGCAGGGGGGGCAGCTCAGAGACCAGGGATGGCAGCCGCTGCTGCCCATAGGACTCCCAAGGAGAGGGGAGAGGAGAGGAGGCTGAGGGAACACCCCACAAGGGAGGGTGTTTGAAAAAGGGCAAGAGGCTGCCAGCTCTGCAGGCACGGGGGGACATAACTGGGCTTCTGAGCCCCACAGGGGTGCCACAGAAAGAATGGAGTTGGTCAAGGGAGCCGTGGACTCAAAAAGGTTGAAAACCCCTGGTTTACGGAGTTAAGCCACTGAAGTGTGCTTTGAAAGTTGAGGTGATAGGATGTGGATGTTCTGAAAAAGGAAGGAGCTTCTGGCAAAGGAGAAAGGGCAGAGTCTTTTAAGAGAGCTGGAGAACTTTGAACCACTGGGGATGATAGTGCAATTGCGTATGTTGTCCGTGGGATTAAAAATGCTATAGGAAGTTAGACCGTTTGCATAATAAGAGACTGAGAGCTGAGAAGGCAGGTTTTGCTGACATAACATTTACTTATTTGGGGCATAGTATGAATACATAATCAAGGGGGCTGTTTTTCAGACTAAAAATGTCCTTGATTCTCCCGCTGGAGACATGTCATGTTGTGTATTGAGTCCCTATCCTTACATATTCAAGTATAGGAATGCAGCTTTGCATGACTAAAGCACCGTGTCTTGTAATGGACTGGGAGAACAAAGCAAGTCCTGTCCCGCATTGTTGTAGCAATGCCAGTAAATAGCACTAAGCAACTGTGGGCTTTTGTAAATGGGTAGAAAAGTCCAGAATAAGCAGGGCAACGCAATATTGTGCTCATATGCCGAAGACACTGCGTTAACAAGCACAACCATTACATACTCTGCTTCAAGACAGCACAGTCACATATGAGCAAGAAATGGGGGCCAGTTTGCAAGAATCACTCAGGTGAACCTGGGCTGCACCATTTCTTGGCTAGAGGAAGAATGGGGAAGAATGGGCATCTTGTGGAATATAGCATCAGTGGCAAGCATGAATTTGCTACCCTGTGTAATAGATGATCCATTACCCCCCTCCCCACAATATTTGCAGATGGGCTGCTCCTTTGACATTCCTCAAGAGGCCAATGTGGACCATCAGATATTTAAAAACTGGATTTTGGCAGTTCTGTGTAAGCAGCCTGCTGCAAGCCAGAAATGCCATGGTTTGTAACTTTGATGTTTGGTAACTTTAACGCTGAAGGGACGTGGGTGGCGCTGTGGGTTAAACCACTGAGCCTAGGACTTGCCGATCAGAAGGTTGGCCGTTCGAATCCCCGTGACGGGGTGAGCTCCCGTTGCTCGGTCCCTGCTCCTGCCAACCTTGCACTTTGACAGCACATCAAAGTTCAAGTAGATAAATAGGTACCACTCCGGTGGGAAGGTAAACGGCGTTTCTGTGCACTGCTCTGGTTCGCCAGAAGCGGTTTAGTCGTGCTGGCCACATGACCCGAAAGCTGTACGTCGGCTCCCTCGGCCAGTAAAGCGAGATGAACGCTGCAACCCCAGAGTCGGTCACAACTGGACCTAATGGTCAGGGGCCCCTTTACCTTTAATTTTAACATTATCTTCATCTGCGTATGTGAAAGGTTTCTCTGCCCCGCTCCCACCAATTTAGCATTAGGCTGCTACTTGCATGGAATTCAGTGACTCGACACAACAATGCATTAAAATTGGGATTAAGAATTTAGTTATTTCAGGTAGTGCTTTCTGTTTGTGACAAAACATATTCCCAGCACGGACCACAGTATTTTGCCACTGCGAAAACGCAATTAACACATTTATTCCTGCTGCAAGTATTGCTTTGAATATGGCTGAATTAATGTGTCAGTACTGCCCAGCAAACAAAACTACAGTTCTCAGCAAAACTGCACCCCAAGTTAGGATGGGGTATGGGCCTAGATGAGGGGTCAGCAAACTTTTTCAGCAGGGGGCTGGTCCACTACCCTTCAGACCTTGTGGGGGGCCGGACTATATTGGGGGGGAGAAGAAAAGAACGAATTCCTATGCTCCACAAATAACCCAGAGATGCATTTAAATAAAATAACACATTCTACTCATGTAAAACACCAGGCGGGCCCCACAAATAACCCAGAGGTGCATTTTAAATAAAAGCACACATTCTACTCATGTAAAAACATGCTGATTCTCGGACCGTCTGCGGGCCGGATTGAGAAGGCAGTTGGCTTGCATCTGGCCCATGGGCCTTAGGTTGCCTACGCCTGATGTATATGTTTGCTCTGGAGGTCCTGTGACAGAATTAGTTGACCTGTTAGCTCTTAAAAGTGGAGAAGGTTTTTTCTGTTACATTTCCCCCTTCCCACCTCCCATTCTTCCACACTTAGCTTGTACCATATTTCCTAGCCTCATTTGCTGGATCATCACCTTGTTGTGGTGAGTGGGCTTGCACGTTCCTGTGATCCAAACAAAAAAACATCAGCGGACCTGATGGGATACCTGCTGAAGTCTTCAAAGTGGGAGGAGTGAACATACACAACGGCGTCACAAGCACAAAAAATTCTGGGAGAGATAGGAGATCCCAGCAGACTTCAAAATTAGTTTGTCTACCCATGGCCTAGATTCTCCAGCTGGGTCAGGTCTGATTTTAGGAACCCTGCACCTAAACTTAGAACAGAATGGTCAATCTGGAGGTACATTCATTCAGAAACCATGTCCAAATTGTGGCGTTTGTTCACAGGAGACTGCAGGAGGGATGGAAGAGAATGGCAGGCAAAGAAAGAGATCAGGGAGCCACCTAGATAAAGCCACAATCTGCCTGTTGCATAAGCAATGATCCAAGACTGACCTGGAAACACTTACAACTTGTCCTTGTCAGGGAGATGCAACAGGCTGATTGAAGGTGGAGTCATGTTGATGTCTAGGAAGGATAATTCTTTCTTTCAATTGAGCAACCTTGAATGACTCATTAGAGTGAACTGGAGGGCACAAACTGAAGGAACGTATTTCAAGTTGCAGCAAATCCTGACATAATATCGTAATATCAATGGGCCTATGGACTACTGACATACACACTAACTCCTCTCATTGTGGCTACAGTGCTACCTCGGGTTAAGTACTTAATTCGTTCCGAAGGTCCGTACTTAACCTGAAACTGTTCTTAACCTGAAGCACCACTTTAGCTAATGGGGCCTCCTGCTGCTGCCGTGCCGCGGGAAAACAATTTCTATTCTCATCCTGAAGCAAAGTTCTTAACCTGAAGCACTATTTCTGGGTTAGCGGAGTCTGTAACCTGAAGCGTATGTAACCTAAAGCGCATGTAACCTGAGGTACCACTGTATTTCCACACCATGCTTGCAGCCTTTTAACATACTTAAAAAATAACAATAAAATAGTTTTGCTGCATGAAGATATATGTGCTTCATCTTTTCTCCCACTTCCCATTTAAACCTTCCAAAACAATGCGGTCTTATCTCACTAATTAAGCTTTATTTACTTTTCTCCTTTACTCCCTTGTCTTCTTACCCAGACTGCACAACATGGACGCTCATCTATTTCAGACGATATTGTTTTGCTATAGTCTAGGGTGGCTATTATCCCACTCATACTACAGTGTCCGAAGCCAGACAACTTCAATTATGTAGCGATGTCTGTAAATCTAGACAGAGCGGAAAACTTTAGAGACCAAGGGAGGAAAGGCCCTCACAGCAGAAATTCTTAAGCCACAATCCTGTGGTACACATAATGACTGCAACTGACAAGTGTTGAAATGACTGAAGGGAGAACATTATGTAAGTGGGATAATTAAATATTCCATCAAAACAAACTAGGATAGTCTGAAAGTCATTAGAAGTTGACTCCCAAGCAAAGAGACAAGACAGTCCAACTCTATGCACTTTTATCCAGAATTTTTACAGGAATGCAACCTTATTTTAAAAACCATAAAAAGGTAAAGGACCCCTGGACGGTTAAGTCCAGTCAAAGGCGACTATGGGGTTGTGGCGCTCATCTCGCTTTAAGACGGAGGCGTTTGTCCATAGACAGCTTTCTGGGTCATGTGGCCAGCAGAACTAAACCGCTTCTGGCACAACAGGACACCGTGACGGAAACACTGTTTACCTTCCCGCCGCAGCGCTACCTATATATCTACTTTCACTGGTGTTGCTTTCAAACTGCTAGGTTGGCAGAAGCTGGGACACAACAATGGGAGCTCACCCCGTTGCGGGGATTCGAACCACTGACCTTCTGATCGGCAAGCCCAAGAGGCTCAGTGGTTTAGACCACAGCACCACACACATCTCATATCTTAAACACCTATAGCAAAGGAAGCAACGCAATAAGAAGAAATGCATAAAAGCAGCCATTTTTATGCCATTTAGAGTAAGGCAGTGGTACCTTGGGTTACATACACTTCAGAACAGAAATCGTGCTCCGGCAGTGCGGCGGCAGCGGGAGGCCCCATTAGCTAAAGTGGTGCTTCAGGTTAAGAACAGTTTCAGGTTAAAAACGGACCTCCGGAACGAATTAAGTACTTAACCCGAGTTACCACTGTACAGCCAAAATTGTGTGCACATTCAAGTTTACTCTGGTTATAGTATAATGGTGTTTGAAGATGAGTACGCATGATGTTAGCCACAATCCACATGCATTAGTTTCATAATACTGTTTTTGGATGCATTTCCCCTCAAACCAGCTTCCATTTTATTTGAAAATGTAAGTAGCAGTTGAGCTGAGGTGTTGTGATGGCCTGGGAATCCGATTCAGAGGCTGAACCGGAGGAATCCCAGCCTGCACAGGAGTCCCCGCCTCCAGGGCCGGCTGAACTGGGGCAGGGCCTTGATTCTGAAGCACCTGCACCTGTGCTGGATCCTCAGGATCCGGCACCAGGTGAATCCACTCTGGCTCCAGAGGTGGTTGAGGACTCAGTGCCTACAGGTGAGTCTCCCCCTGGGCCCAGTAACCCTTCAGCCTTTTCTGAACTGCAGAGGCTCAAGGCAGAGAGGCGAAGGGAACTGGTTTCTCCCAGGAGGAGTGCTCGCCTTAAGGCCAGGAGAGGCGGGTCTCCTGGGGGCCGCGATAAAGAGAAGATAAAGGCCAGTCAGCCTGGTCCCAGGTTGCGAGAGCAACGTCGTAGATGAGCTGTTTCGGCCAGCATCCAGTCCTGTTTCCCCCAGAGTTCCTGTCCTTGCCCGGCTTCCCGCTGTGGACCCGCCCCACGGTAACCTCCCCCCTGGACCAGCACAGGTGTGTATATTCCACACATCTGTTGCATATGCACAGATGACGGCTTAATTGAATAGGACTTGGGGAGGCTGCAGGGACAGGCAAACAGATCAGGTAATGTGCAGAAAAGTAAATCAGGGTAATGGTGTGTACATAAAACGTCACTTGCAGTGGGGCAAAAGGATCTCGCTGCATTTTCAGCAGCTAACGCGTACATGCCTCAAGGCCTTTCTTCTTCTCAATTCAGGTTGAAGCTGGTGGGGGAGGCACATTAAAATAAGAAAAAAATAGGATATGCATGGATTGCGGCTCATGCTGTGAGAACACTTCTTCCCATACTAGTGGTGGATCACGGCGCATGCAGAGTAAACAGGAGTGTGTACACAACCAGGCGTTCAGAGGGAAATTCCTTGCACATCATTTTACCAAGTTTTCCACTCTAATAAAACTAAAGCAGACATAAAATCAAAAGAACTACAGAGTTTGAGGAATAAATAGCTATGCTAATACTGGCAGGAAATACCGTATTTTTCGCTCCATAAGATGCACCTAGTTTTTAGAGGAGGAATACAAGGGAAAAAAATTCTTTAAAGGGAGCGCTGAGCAGAGCCTATATGCATCCCAGGCTCTGCACAGCGCTCCCTTTCACGAGCTGCGGGGAACTCTGTCTCTTCCCCCATCTCCCGCAAAAGCCAGCAAGACGTGCATGCTCTTTAAAGGGAGCATAGCTCTTGGGGGCTTTTCCGGGAGGTGGGGGAAGGGACGGAGGGCTAAGCCAGAAGCTAGAACAGCAAGAGGGAGTGCTGCGCAGCGATCCCTCTTGCTATTCTGGCTTCTGGGATAGCCGCATGAAGCCTCCTCAGGGCAGCGGGATGAAGGCTCCCCGTGCCCTGAAGAGGCTTTGCACAGCTAAGCCAGAAGCTAGAACAGCAAGAGGGAGTGCTGCGCAGCGATCCCTCTTGCTGTTCTGGCTTCTGGGACAGCCACACAGCCTGCATTCGCTCCATAAGACGCCCACACATTTCCCCTTACTTTTTAGGAGGGAACAAGTGCGTCTTATAGAGCGAAAAATACTGTACATATGGCATTGGTTTTCAGCTCTCGTTTGTTAATAGCAGTGCATGCTCCCAAATTCCAAAAAAAAAACACGGATGTTGACATTCCATTTCTGTCTCTGATTCACCACTCAGCCATGCTCAACCTTTGGAAATAACCTGATTTCGCTTGCAAGTTAAACTACAGATCAACATCTTTGATTGCAATTTGATTAGCTAGTTGGTGAGTCGGATGCCAGCTGGCTGCTCCTGATGCCAAATTATCCCTTTAAAAAGATGCATGAAAGAAACCCAAAGGCACAGTGTATTCTGGGTGGGGGGGCCACCTGCCGTACCTCAAGGCTCATAACTGTTCGTCACCCGCATCCTCCCACTTACTCACCCAAACAAGGCTCACAAAATATTTATCCAGCAATACCGTTAAATATATTCCCGTAACATGCTGTCAAAGCCTTCTGCCGGATAAAAAGAAACAGAGATCAGACAGAAAGTCAGCCGCTTAGTAGGTTTGAAAACACCCACAATCTTGTATGCACAACTCACACAGTGCAGCCTCAAAACAAAATAAAAGTGCAGCGTACGAATGAATGCCCCGCTTCATTCTTTCTCCTACAAACATGTTTTCAAAGGTGGGTACATCTTGCACTTTTATGGATGGCCGAAGTTCAGGCTGAGACAGGTTTCGAACTGTCTCGAAAACAATCATTTACCACCGGCAGCTTGAAAATTAACCACCGATATATATGGAATTAATTTTGTGTTGCTTTCAGAAGGGAAAGCTCAGGCCCAAACTAATTTCATAGTTTGAGAGTTTAATAATAATTGATATCAGTCTGGCCTGCAGCAAAATGTGGCTGTATTCCACCTTCCTAATAGCAGGCTAAAGGGACGTGGGTGGCGCTGAGGTCTAAACCACAGAGCCTAGGACTTGCCAATCAGAAGGTCGGCGGTTCGAATCCCCGCGACGGGGTGAGCTCCCGTTGCTCATCAAAAGCAGGTCAAAGTGCAAGTATATAAATAGGTACCGCTCCAGCGGGAAGGTAAACGGTGTTTCCGTGCACTGCTCTGGTTCGCCAGAAGCGGCTTAGTCCTGCTGGCCACATGACCCGGAAGCTGTACGCCGGCTCCCTCTGCCAGTAAAGCAAGATGAGTGCCGCAACCCCAGAGTCGGCCACGACTGGACCTAACTGTCAGGGGTCCCTTTACCTTTAATAGCAGGCTTAGGATTCCAGCCAACTGTGTTTCCCAAGTACAGCATTCTGCACACTTTGTTTTCCTACTGATACTCAATATACGATAGCTACATAGCAAGTCACATCCCCTCCCATTCTTGGAGATTATTGTTTTATTTGAGGTGTTGGTGGGGAGCTACAGGTTTGAATACTGTCTCATGAAAATGAAATTTAAAAAATTCATTGCTGGAAAAATAAAAATAGCATATCTGGGGAAAGGCTTAGAAGAACTTTACCCCCATGAAATGTTATTTTTTTACATACAGATGAATCTTTTTTTCCACAGAAGTGGAAGCTTTTCCACAGAGGAATCTCCAAACATCCAATTCTCCATGTTCAGCCTGAACAAAACGAAACAAGCAACCAGTTTGCTTGTGAACTGGATCCTGCTTGAAAGCATTTAAACTAGTGACGTTGTATTTGCCTTTCCCATATGCATAAACATCTCTCTCCCCCTCTCTCTTTAGTTTCCTGTAAACTGAAGTCGGTTTACATACTGGTAACCAATGCATGATAAATATCTTAACACAAAACTGGCTTTTTCTTCAAGCCAAACACTTTTGAAACATGTTTGAATCAGTCCATTTCAGCAGAGGGGAAAAGTGATGGCCAGGATATCAACTAATAATGGCACCAGAACAAACACCAAAGGCAAGTGCCTCAGGATAGTTTTTGGTCCATCCAGTGTCTCTGGCACATGTTCTTCTAGCTCACTCCAAGACTGGTTACATTCCTAAACGTGCCTCTCCCTCACATCTTGCTGAACTGGTTCAATTCAAGCATAGGTGCTCTGGATAGCTCAGTTGGTTAGAGCATGGTGCTGATGACACCAAGGTTGCGGGTTCAGTCCGCATCTGGGACATCTGCCTATCCCTGCATTGCAGTGGGTTGGACTTAGATGATCCTCAGGGTCCCTTCCAACTCTATGATTCCGAAATATACTCGGAGTCAAGTGTGGATTTCATGCTCTTTATTGAGCTCATAATAGTGAGGAATGGAAGTTCCCCCAGGATGTCTGCTTTATATACATTATTTACACAATGGGCCCCACATGATTGGCTAATTCTGAGATTCTCCTGTAGACCAATCAGGTTGCGGATTTACTTCTACCTGGTTGTTGGATTGGGTGGCTCCTGCGGACCAATCAGACTGCTGCACTCTGGATCTTATTGTTCTAGGACCAATCAGACTGCAGCATTCTGAATCCTATTGTTCTAGGACCAATCAGACTGCTGCATTTTGGATCCTATTCAACTCAGTACATAACAGATTCTATGTCCCAGTGTTTGGCTGGAAGAAAACACCGGTTGTTGTAAGGGATGTATAACCATTCGGCATGTACGTGGTGTTGGGATACTGCCAGGGAGACAAAGTCCATCATGGCTCCCAAGCCGTCTCCAGACATCCATCGACCTCCCGTAGAAATGCAGTATCAGCAATTAGCGACACGAACTCCAGAAAATAGCTTGTGACATTCCATAGCTGATGCACGCTCTATCAGCAGATAATGCACACCGAAAGATGCACGCAGGAGAGCATTATTTAGAAGTTTATTCAGCGTTGGTCAGAACAAAGAAAAAACATGACTGCCTGCTTCGGTCTGCTCAGGCACAGAGAGAGAAACGAAAGCATAGACACATCAGAAACATCCTGTGAACAGGAAATACGCAGACTCTGTGACTCACAAAGCCTGCTCCCTTTTAAGGTGGAACGGAAATATCCTAACACGTAGACATTAGTTTACAGCAAATGTTTAAAAACAGAGAAGTATGCATCAAGAAAAGGAAAGTACAACATCACAGCAAGAGGAATTGTGGTTCGATTATGTTATCAGAAGCCTTTTTTGCTCAAAGCCAATGCACACTGTTCAGAAATACCTTGCCTTAAATTTGTCTTGTCTGTTCTTGTCTTGCTGGGATGGGCCTCTCCTTTTGTTCTTTGGCCTTGCCAATTCTGTTTCCTCCTCCTCTGCCCTGCCCTGCCCGCTCCGCTTGCTTTCTTGGAACTGACCTTGGCTTGGCTTCCTGATTATACCTCCATCTTTCAACCCTGACTTAGATGCCTCAGTTTGGCTCCTTCTTTTGGAAAGGTTCACACAGCCAGTGCTGCCTACCCTACCACCTCATTTCATAGGCCACTGTTTATAGATTTGCTTCATCAGATTTCCTTCCACATAGTTAGAAATCCTCTTTCTAGAACAAAATTTCCCTTCAGATGCACATTACATAAGATTATTTGGAAGTATCTTTTTATTTCTTTTTTTTTAATAAACTTTGCTTTCTTTTCCCCCATTCTCCTTTATGTTCATTCCTCACCCCTAGCAGAAAATCCCAAGCCAAAAATCCGTGCCATTTTGCTCAAGGGAAAATGAAATACACTGTGGCTATAAGCCATAAAGGTTAAAAAAGTAAAGGATGGATAACCCTTGGATGGTTAAATCCAGTCAAAGCTGACTGGGGTTCCGGCGCTCATCAAGCTCTCAGGCCGAGGGAGATGGTGTTTGTCCACAGACAACTTTCCGGATCATGTGGCCAGCATGACTAAACCACTTCTGGTGCAACAGAACATCGTGGCAGAAACCAGAGTGCACAGAAACGCCGTTTACCTTCCCGTCACAGTGATACCTATTTATCTACTTGCACTGGCGTGCTTTCGAACTGCTAGGTTGGCAGGAGCTGGGACAGCGCAACGGGAGCTCACCCCATTGCAGGGATTTGAACCGCCGACTTTCCAATCGGCAAGCCCAAGAGGCTCGGTGGTTTAGACCACAGCGCCACCCGCGCCCCATACATCATAAAAATTATGCGGAGATGCAACATTATATGGCACTAGAAAAATGTCCATCTAAAGCTCTGAAACCACTGCGCTAATTTCTTTCTATGCCCACCTACAGCCTTTGTTGACCCTTTGTTTCCAGATCTGTTAAGCATCACAGTCTTTGCTCCTTACTGTGGCAGGAGGTGTGCTGTTGCTAAGCAGCTAACCAGTTCTGAAATAAGTGTAATTGGGACTGGAGTAATTGCTGCTGAGGTCCTGATGGTTTCCTGAGGGTGGAAGCATTGCTGTTCCCCTTAGTAGTTCCCAGCAACTCATAGGGGGACATATCGGGGGGGGGGTCTTCCTCTCATCCCAAGCTCCCAGAGTAGAATCCCTTTTTATCTCAACTTTCAGAGGGCGTATTTCACAACCACACAGGTTCAGACTACACAGCATGTCATTAAAGCACATTATCCCCTCCCCCCAAAAAATTCCTGGGAACTGTAGCTTTGTGGGGGTGGGAAGGCATGAGATTTAAATGTATGGTGTGTTCATAGCCCCCGGCTCACTGTCGTCATGATACAAGACTCCATTTTTCAACATAGTACTGGATATGAGGAAAATAGGGACAAAGGTCCGTATAGTTAAAGCTATGGTTTTCCCAGTAGTGATGTATGGAAGTGAGAGCTGGACCATAAAGAAGGTTGATCGCCCGAAGAATTGATGCTTTTGAATTATGGTGCTGTGGGAGACTCTTGAGAATCCCATGGACTGCAAGAAGATCAAACCTCTCCATTCTGAAGGAAATCAGCCCTGAGGGCTCACTGCAAGGACAGATCCTGAAGCTGAGACTCCAATACTTTGGCCACCTCATGAGAAGAGAAGACTCCCTGGAAAAGACCCTGATGTTGGGAAAGATGGAGGGCACAAGGAGAAGGGGACGACAGAGGACGAGATGGTTGGACAGTGTTCTTGAAGCTACCAGCATGAGTTTGGCCAAACTGCGGGAGGCAGTGGAAGACAGGAGTGCCTGGCGTGCTCTGGTCCATGGGGTGACAAAGAGATGGACACGACTAAACAACAACAACATGAGGAAAATATAGGGAAGACAGCAATAGAGCAACCCACAGCCTACTGAAAGGAGAAAGGCTTTCATTTGTGAATCTCTTCTTCCGGGAGTTTTGCCTAAAGCAAGTTGGCACTTTGCCATACCCTCCGCCAGTTAACTGGCCCCAGTAGTCAGTGCCACTTGCCAAAGTTTCTAGGTAAAGAAGAACTTGCTTGCGGATCAAAGAAGTTGTGCCTGTACTCACTTCCTATACCACGGCTGAATGATTCATCAGCTTATTCAAATAAATACTGGTGAGAACTGGAATACCGTGTGTGTTGCATAACCAGACAAGTACTGTAAATCAAAAGGACATACGAGGCAACCATATGTCGTCATGTTACCTAGCAATCGCAGCAGCAATAATGTGACACCACACCTAGGTGGTTTTCTTAGTACAGACACGGCATATTACCACACAAATTATGCCAGTCCTATGGGGTGTGCGCACACTGGAAGTACATTGACAGAAGGAGAAGGATTGTTATTTGCCTTCTGACTGTACACTGGAAAACAAAATTAAGTCAGTACCTAACATGGCACTTAAACTTCCACTCAATAATATAAGAACGTCACACGAAGGCTGACAACATCAACCTCACCATGTTGGAATCCCTTGCAGATGATGGTAGTGCCTGGAGAAAATCAGGTTGTGCATCTATAGCAGTGACCAGAAAAGGAAAGACCACTGGGAGGAGTGCAAAGTTGGATAGATGCCTTCATTTGCTCCGGCTGCAACAAAACATGTATTTCCTGTATCAGTCTCTACAGCTACACCAGCCACTGCAACCTCCCAACAGTTTGAGTTCTGACTTCATCCCCAAAGGCACACTCTTCCATCGTCTCCTGAGACAGATGTATTCCAACCACAGTTTGCGTGGATTACCGTATTTTTCGTCCTATAGGGCGTACCGGCCCATAGGACGCACCTCGGGGTTTTTTTTTTTGGGGGGGGGAATGAATTAAAAAAAAATATCCCCCCCAGCCGTGGGGCTGGGGCGGGGGATGCCTGAGCTTCCCCCGACCCCAGCCTCCAGAACAGGCTGCTATCCGCAAGCCTTGTGCGCCTGGCAGGAAGCCCTGCAGGCTGCCGCCCCAAGCCTTGTGAGCCCGCGGGAACTCCCGCCAGGCTTGCAAGGCTTGCGGAGAGCTTCCTGAAGCCTGGAAAGCGAGAGGGGTCAGTGAGCACCGATGCCTCTCGCTCTCCAGGCTTCAGCATTCGCCCCATAGGACGCACACACATTTCCCCTTCATTTTTGGAGGGGAAAAAGGGCGTTCTATGGGGCGAAAAATACAGTACATTTTGTACTTGTGTGATCCTGGGTTAAAGGTAAAGGGACCCCTGACCAGGTCTAGTCGTGACCGACTCTGGGGTTGTGGCGCTCATCTCAATTTATTGGCTGAGGGAGCTGGCGTACAGGTTCCGGGTCATGTGGCCAGCATGACTAAGCTGCTTCTGGCGAACCAGAGCAGTGCACAGAAATGCCGTTTACCTTCCCTGGATCAATAATAATAATAATAATAATAATAATAATAATAATAATATATTATTTATACCCCGCCCATCTGGCTCAGTGTCCCCAGCCACTCTGGGCATCTTTAAAAACAATACAGCATTAAATATTAAAAACTTCCCTAAACAGGGCTGCCTTCAGATGTCTTTTAAAGATACGATAGCTGCTTATTTCCTTCACATCTGAAGGGAGGGCATTCCACAGGGCAGGTGCCACTACCGAGAAGGCCTGTCTGGTTCCCTGTAACCTCACTTCTCGCAATGAGGGAACCACCAGAAGGCCCTCAGCACTGGATCTCAGTGTCCAGGCTGAACGATGGGGGTGGAGACGTTCTTTCAGGTATACAGGACCGAGGCCATTTAGGGCTTTAAAGGTCAGCACCAACACTTAGCAATTTCATCAGTTTTAAATTTTGTGATAAGCAATTTCATTAGATAACTGACAAGCCAAAGGGTGAGGAACAGCCATGTTATCTATATTTTGTTACCAGTAATTCTATTAAGTCAACTTGTTTCTAAAGTCCGTTGATTTTGTCAGTATAGTCTTAGGTATTTTATTGCACTTTATGCAAGCTGCTTTGAGGGTGTGTGCATGTGTATGTTTACTAAGCAGTCTACACATTTTTATAAACAAAACAAGCTTATGCTGTTATTTAATTTCAAAAGGTGATTTTTAGAATTAGAATTTGACACTTTTGAGGACCAGGCCAGCAACAGCTCCGAGCCCAAGAGGAAAGCAAAGCTATTTGAGGATGACAGCAGTACAAGAACAAAAAACAAAGGACGTGTATTGCAACATGTTTGTTGGATAAATACATTTGTTTCCCCTTTAGATTCTTGCTTCAGAGCTGTACAGCGTTCCCATTAGAACTGCTCAAATCTGGCTTATACTTGCACATTTATTTTGTGTAGAACCACACATCTGAAAAAAAAAAAACAAAAGCAAAAACAGGCCTCAATAAGGCAGCATTTATGGGTTTAACTAAGGAACTTCATCCTTGTTTCAGTGCCTTATTTAGACCTTCCTCTTTTTCCAGATGTTTTGTGGATTTTGATGGGTTGCATGCTGCCGCTTTGCTGCTGGTGTCACTGAAGTGATTCTTGAGCTTGTTGCTTTGTTAGTGACCTGATAACTGCTGTTTTTAACTCTGCACTGTTATTCTAAGTTTGTAAGGTGCTGCCATAGAGCCCCTGCCTGCGGACAGGTGTTTTATTGCGGGCATATTCTGTGATATTTTCTTAACGCAGTAATAGCGCAACAGTGGTGGGTTTATTCTGCAATCCTTCCCCAGTGCTATCCAGACTGGCTTGAGTGGAAGAAGAGGACACAAATAAACATGAGTGTTTGTGTTATAAAAAGTTATGGGGTCACAGGAAGAAGTTACAGGACATGCACTGGTTGGTCACAGCAGTGTGACCTCCCCAAAACCTTTGCAGGCGCAAACAGTAATGAACATGCAATTGAAAAATGATGTCTGGTGGGGGCCATGCAGATTACTTTTGTATTAAAGGTAAAGGGACCCCTGACCATTAGGTCCAGTCGTGACTGACTCTGGGGTTGCAGCGCTCATCTCGCTTTACTGGCCGAGGGAGCCGGCATACAGCTTCCAGGTCATGTGGCCAGCATGACTAAGCCACTTCTGGTGAACCAGAGCAGCACACGGAAACACTGTTTACCTTCCCGCTGGAGTGGTACCTATTTATCTACTTGCACTTTGAGGTGCTTTTGAACTGCTAGGTTGGCAGGAGCAGGGACCGAGCAACGGGAGCTCACCGCGTCGCGGGGATTCGAACCGCCGACCTTCTGATCGGCAAGTCCTAGGCTCTGTGGTTTAACCCACAGCGCCACTCGCATCCCTTGCAGTCAACCCTGTAACAGGTGCTATTTTTCTAGAAAAAGAGGTGCTGGAGCTCACCAGTAATGCCTCCCTCATTTTCTTACAATGGCGATGGTGCCCCTTTGAGAGGACCTGGAACCAAGTTCCAGATGGAAAAAGAAGAATATATGCCAGGAACAACCCCTCTACATTTAGTGGCTCTGCTCCCTTTCAGCCCAGTTAAGCCCTCTGAAACCAGCAATCCTCTCAAATTCCCGCCCCGGCATTAGTGCCATGATATCATTCCTAGCTAGGCTCGTATGACCTAGTTTCACCTCGCAGATTATTAAAATTAAGCTGATGAGAGCAGCAAAGTGTTTGGCGACTAAATCCAGATTAATTTTTTTACAGTCAGCCCCACCCCTCGTTGGCAGGTCACCGTTTTGATCCCTCATGGAAGCTCCTCTCTCCGAGGAGACGGGAGAGGTAGTGTTTGTGGCGTGGTGAACCTCACCACCTTCTGGCTCCCAGTGGTGGCCAGCCCTCCATCTTCTGCATAAACAGCTGCTAGTCTTTTTCCCCGATGAGCTGCATGCTTTTCAATGGCGCTCAACGTTTTAATGGTTTCACGTAAACCACTTTGTGGTAAAAGGTAAAGGTACCCCTGCCCGTACGGGCCAGTCTTGACAGACTCTAGGGTTGTGCGCCCATCTCACTTAAGAGGCCGGGGGCCAGCGCTGTCTGGAGACACTTCCAGGTCACGTGGCCAGCGTGACAAAGCTGCATCTGGCGAGCCAGCGCAGCACACGGAAACGCCGTTTACCTTCCCGCCAGTAAGCGGTCCCTATTTATCTACTTGCACTTTGATGTGCTTTCGAACTGCTAGGTTGGCAGGCGCTGGGACCGAGCAACGGGAGCGCACCCCGCCGCGGGGATTCGAACCGCCGACCTTTCGATCGGCAAGCCCTAGGCGCTGAGGCTTTTACCCACAGCGCCACCTGTGTCCCTAAACCACTTTGTGAGGTCACCTTAAAAAGGCAGTATGGAAAGAAGATAAAAGGCCCAGCCAGAGAAAAATGGCAGATCAAGTTGATGGATTATGCCAAAATGGCTAAAATGGCTAAAACCGGAAGAATCAGAAATCAGGAAGACCAAAATTGTAATAAGAAAATTTATAACTTATCTTAAAGACCATTGTAAACAGTTAAAACCGTTAGCAGGATTGGAGAATCACTTGTGGTTCAATGGTGAATTTTGGATACAATGGAGAGATGAAAGATTTGGATTATTATAAAAGCCGCAGGAGGAAATAATTAACAATAGGTCCCACAAAAGTGAGGAGGGAAGTCTAAGAGATTCCTTGGAATCTTGTTTTTATGTCGTATGTTGGGTATGTGATTGTAAAACTTTAATCTGAAAGACCAGATAAATAAATTAAAATAATAATAATAATAAGCAGTATATGAAAGTGTTCAATAAATTGAAAATACCAGCTTTTCAAAGGCATTGTGGGAGAGAAATTTGGTGGGCATCCTTGTCGTATGGATTTGTACTTGGAAGTAATCTGTCTTGCTATATTAAATGGACCCTACAAATATACAAGTATGTGACTGTGATACTGCAGCCTGATACTATATACAATTTTGATCTTCCTAGTAATAGAAAAATGTTTGAAAGTCAAAACTTAAGCTTCCCACATCTTCAGTCAATCCTATCTCTCAGCGTCGCTCACAGCTGACAGATCTCCATTATTTTAGGCTACAATTGTATACACCAGGGGTGGCCAAACTCGGCCCTCCAGGTGTTTCGGGACTACAATTCCCATCATCCCTAAACACTGGTCCTGTTAGCTAGGGATGACAGGAGTTTTAGCCCTCAAACAGCTGGAGAGCCAAGTTTGGCCACCAATGGTATACACCATGGATAGGCAAACTAAGGTCCAGGGACTGGATCTGGCCCAATCGCCTTCTAAATCCGGCCTGCAGACGGTCCGGGAATCAGTGTGTTTTTACATGAGTAGAATGTGTCCTTTTATTTAAAATGCATCTCTGGGTTATTTGTGGTGCCTGCCTGGTGTTTTTACATGAGTAGAATGTGTGCTTTTCTTTAAAATGCATCTCTGAGTTATTTGTGGGGCATATGAATTCGCTCTCCCCCCCAAAAATATATATATATATATATCGTCTGGCCCCCCACAAGGTCAGAGGGACAGTGGACCGGCCCCCTGCTGAAAAAGTTTGCTGACCCCTGGCATACACACCCTTCTGAAAGTAACTCCCATTGAGTTCAGTGGTGTTGACCTTTACATAGGATTGCACTTTAGGCTCCCTATAGGGTAGAATAATATACCCTCAACCATGTCTTATCCTTCTCTGCAAACTTTTTTAAGTATCCTACACAGCATTTTGTACCAGACAATAAACCTATGCCAGCACAATGATGTACAGTACTTAAACAAGATTCCTTGAGGGAGCAAAGAAGAGGTTTAGGCAGTTTGTGGCTCTCACCCACTGATTTCTACGAAGACATGAGATGCTGCTTTTGTACTGATACCCAGGACCGCCCCTTCGCAGAACTACAATTCCCACAGTCCCATGGGAAGAGGGAATAGCTGTTAAACCACTTAGTGTTTTGGATATGCTTGCACACCCCCATGCACGGTCCCGAGAATTCTCCCAGCAAAGCGGGTTCTCCTTCATGGAGAGCACGTGTTGCGGTGGGAGCAACCATGACATTGCCTGTTGCTGGGCGGGTTAGTATGGATGGCCACAAATTTGATAGGGCACCTCCAATTGCTGGGGAGAATTTATTGTTGCAATTTTATTTGATTGATGGTGGTGCAGCGCTGAGTTTACTGTAATTCAATAAAGTTGTGGCCAAAATTATGCCAAAAACCAAAACAAAAATGATGTGTGAACGTGTTTTTATTCAGGGGTGTCTTGGGGGTCCTTGACACGCGAAGCGATTCCTCTTTAAATCATCCCACCTGTTATGTGTTTTTAAGCCAATCAGCGATGTCAGAGCCGTGATTGGTAAAGGCCCTCTCCTGGCAGTTCGGAGACAGCATAAGCTGACATATGCAAACCCTGTGGGGGGAAATAAAATGCATTAATGCAAATATGGGAACAGGAAGAGAGCAGGGCCGAAAGGTCAGCCGAGTCCACCAATGTAAACCTGGAGAGAAGAGGTTGCCTTTCTTTTGCCCCACCCTCAGGTACGTTGAGGATCATGGTGCAGTTCTCTATCAGATTACACTTGCAGGAAGCAAAGGGCACCCAGAGCAGGAAGGAACCCACAGAAGAGACATGAATCGTGGAGAATTCGAGCAATGTCAGGCTGCTAATGCTTAGCCAATGACAATTGTAGGGATTTGAGTCAAATCAGTTTAAGCCTTCCTTAGTTAGACTAAGCCATCTGGTAGGGGGGAGGGGAGGGGGGAGAAGTGGGATATATCACTAGGAGGAAATACCGTATTTTTTGCTCTATAAGACAGACTTTTTCCCTCCTAAAAAGTAAGGGGAAATGTGTGTCCGTCTTATGGAGCGAATGCGGGCTGCGCAGCTATCCCAGAAGCCAGAACAGCAAGAGGTACTGCTGCTTTCACTGTGCAGCGATCCCTCGCTGTTCTGGTCTCTGGGATTCAGAATATTTTTTTTTCTTGTTTTCCTCCTCCAAAAACTAGGTGCGTCTTATGGTCTGGTGCGTCTTATAGAGCGAAAAATACGGTGCTGTCTAAAGTAGGAAAGTGGCAAAAATAAATCTCTTTCCTCTCATTTGAAGGAATTCTAACTAGATGTAGTAAGTAAATACCATTACAGTAGAATGGTGGGTTTGTGCATGCAACCGGGGATATATATATATATAGCATTTATATCCCACTTTTTCCTCCCTTGTGCGTCAGAGCCAAGCTGTATTGAGAGAGGTTTTGTGGGGGGTTGGGGGTGCCTGGTCATGCCGCTTCTCAAAAATGCACCTGGCCCGATCCCCCCCCACTCTATACCCCTGGCTCCTGCTGTTTGGGGGTTTCTTTATTTTTGCTCTAAGCTTCCTGTTTTCCAAGCTGTCCCATTTTCGAATAATCTTTTCTGGTAAACAAAAATCTGCTCTTTTTTCCCTTATGGGGTATCCAAGAACCCATATAGAGTCCTTATGTAGGTTCCCTATCGGTAGGAGAGAATAACAGAGGCCAACCAGAGAATATTGAGAAGCAAAGCAGCTAGTAAGCCTGATCTTTATTGATCTGTTGCAACAGGGTCCTCACTCACCACACACAGGAGGGAGTGTGCCTGCCCTTATACAGTATAGTGGTACCTCTGGTTACGTACTTAATTCGTTCCGGACGTCCATTCTTAACCTGAAACTGTTCTTAACCTGAAGCACCACTTTAGCTAATGCGGCCTCCTGCTGCTGCACCACCGCCACACGATTTCTGTTCTCATCCTGAAGCAAAGTTCTTAACCCGAGGTACTATTTTTGGGTTAGCGGAGTCTGTAACCTGAACCGTATGTAACCATTGTATGTATAGACATTTTAATTTCCCTGCCCTGGAGCCCAAGACCACCCCTCCATACCTCATCCATACATCACAGAAGTGGTGTAACCTAAGACCACCCCCCACATACCTACATCACAGAAAAGGTGATCAACAACAGAAATTTGAATGTTGTTTTTCCTGTCTGCCAGGTTATCTGTTTAATGGTCACTTGTTTGGATTGCCTGGGGAGCCTGGCCAGCCTTTTGTAATAATAAATACTTAGTTCCTGAGCCAGGTCACAGGCTCACACCCTATTCATATCTTAAATGTGCCCTTAAGACAGGATTTGTGAAGGAAAAGACAATGGGGAGGCTTTTCCATTTTCCTTTGAGCTTGCAGAGAAAACATTTGGTCAGTTTGGGAATCCAAAATGGTTTCAGGTCGGTCTTCCTGTGCTGATCTATGTACGTGCTTGGTTGGTACACTTATGAACATTTAACATAGATCTAAGACCTCAAAATCCCTATCACAATATCTACCACCGAAAACAGCAGCTCCATGCCCTTATCTGGCTGTGCAAAATGTGTAATGTGATTTCAGCACAGGTTTCCTCACCCCCACAAACCTCGTCAACTGATGCAAAGTAGGTTTGTAGAAAGTTGTGATGTGGTGATATCAGCTTGTGTGTTTCCGTGGCGTTAGAGTATCAGGGAACAGAAGATGCCAGATTGATCTTTTCTGCGGCAGCCTCGTGCCTCGCTTCTGTTGCCAGGCTTCTTAGTCACCCCCAGTGTTTCTGAGTGCCTTTTCGTGTTCTGTGTTGCTCCCAGCACAAAATAGCGGCCGATGTTTTTGCAAGGATGTCTGGAACCGGTTACTCCCTCCTCTGCCCTCCCACTTTGAGAAGGGACCGTGAATCGCCATTCTGAGGACACATCTCGTCTAGCGAATTATCCCTGAGAGAACAGCTGGTGTCTAGCTGACAGGATGAGTAATGCCGATGACTCATAAGGTTGAGACTGTAGGTCTGCAGCAATTTTTTAATTTTTTTAAAAAAGCCGTTGGAAAATGAAATAATGAAGGAATAGGAGGAAAAGAAACAAGTGATGATATTGCACTTCACCCATTCATAAAGCTTCGTCAGTGCTGTAGTGAACAGTGAGGAAGCAGGGGATTAGGAGTAAAGTTGTGGTAGGTCAGCGGATATCTGCTGCTGCTAAAAGGGTTTGTTCTGTAATTTAAAATGCTTATTTCACAGTTGGCAAACCAAGCAGACAGCTTCTGTTGTTCAGCTGGAGACAACCAGGACTGGCCCTGCTTGAGGCAAAAAGGCCAGACTGCAGGCATAGGCAAACTCCGGCCCTCCAGATGTTTGGGACTACAATTCCCATCATCCGTGGCTAACAGGACCAGTGGTCAGGGATGGCACCTTAAACCTTGGTTATGGGCGCAACAATGGAATGTCTTTCTTTTTTTATAACAAGAATAGAAAGCTGGAAATGAATGAACTGCAGCTAAAATATGTTGTTCATTTTTCACATGGTCTAATTCTTCCCCTGCCCACCCCCCTATTATTCTTAAGAGGGTCTCTTCTCCAGTCTTCAGAGAGTAGCTGGAAGTGGGGAGGCAGAAAGGGGGCCTCTTTTCCTTCTAGCAGGGGCAGTTTTAATCAGAAATTTTTGGTGCAGTACTGCGCCCAGAGCTCAGAAACGGCTCGTGCTAATGAAATTCCCTGTCGCAAAATGTGCCTAGAACAATGGGAGCTTTGAATACTGGCCTCAGGTGGTCAATGGGGGGGGGGCAGAATGGGGCTCCAAAGACTGTCCCCCGATTTCTCCAGACTCCCACAGAGACCTCAACCACTGTTTTGCTCATTCCCCTTCTATCTATCTGCACACTGCTATTTTTCTAGAAAAAGAGGCGCTGGAACGCACCCTGAACACCACCCTTGTTCTCTTAGAATGGCAACTGCACCCATCTGAGAGTTGCCAGAATTAAGTTCTGGTGAGTTCCGGCCAGTGCTTTTTTTTCCTGGGGGGACGAAGGGGTACGCATACCCCTAAACATTTTGTCAATCTAAGTTTGGCCTCATTGAGAGGCAGTATTTCAATATGAGTAGGAAAATGAGAGTACCCCTAAACATTTTTTTGAGGGGGGAAAAGCACTGGTTCCGGCTGAAAAAAGCCCTGTATACATGACCTGCCATATTCTTCTGACTAATTTCCTTTAACCTGTTTTTAATCTTGTATTTTTAAACTGCTGTAACCCTCCACTGGACTTTATGGTGAAGGATGGGTAAGAAATTGAAATACAGTGGTACCTCAGGTTACATACGCTTCAGGTTACAGACTCCGCTAACCTAGAAATAGTACCTCGGGTTAAGAACTTTGCTTCAGGATGAGAACAGAAATTGTGCTCCGGTGGCGCAGCAGTAGCAAGCAGGAGGCCGCATTATCTAAAGTGGTGCTTCAGGTTAAGAACAGTTTCAGGTTAAGAACGGACCTCTCTTAAGTACTTAACCTGAGGTACCACTGTAATAACCATAATAAATAATGGCTTCTCATCAAATGTTACTTCTAGCCAACCTGCTTTTTAAGCGTCATCCTGAGATGTTTGCGCAGTTTATGGGGACGACACTGGCTGTTTACTAAGCAATCAGTCCCTCACACTTTGCAGTGCATTGCATCACCACTTTCTTCATTGCAAAAAGTCTGTTTTTTGGGGGAAGTGGTTTAGTTGTGCAAGAGAGCCGATTCAGTTTTCATTGTGCAACCTGAATTTGCGGGTGGTGATTCAATCCCAGAGGAAAATAGCAATAGTCTGAATGCCCCATTGACCTCACTGCAGCCCTGCTCAGTGATAGAGTGATTGGGCAACCTTATTTTGTTAGGGAGAACAGGTTTTCAATTGTCCAGGATGGCCAGGGGAATGTTGAGAGCTCATTTGTTTGAAAATGGCTTTGATACAGAGCTTCCATTGGAATGCTTGGAATTTCGGCAGTCATCAGATTCTGATGAAGATGTGTGCGTATGTAAGTGAAGAAACTGGCTATTTTTGAGATAGAGGCAGAAGGTTAGCAAAAAAAGGCTTGGAACATCTTTGGTGCATAATGTCTCTCTGGGAATATGTGAGAGATAGCAGGCCTCTGCTTGGTTGAAGCCCATATTTTGCTGGCCTTCATAATCACCTGTGTTGTACTAAACCAAATACAGTCATACCTTGGAATTCGAATGGAATCCGTTCCGGAAGTCCATTCGACTCCGAAACGTTCGAAAACCAAAGCGTGGCTTCTGATTGGCTGCAAGAAGCTTCTGTAGCCAATTGGAAGTCCTGTTGGACGTTCGGCTTCCAAAAGAACGTTTGAAAACCGGAACACTCACTTCCGAGTTTTGCTCATTCGGGAGCCAAAACGTTTGAGAACTAGACTCTTCGAAAACCAAGGTACAACTGTATGAGAAAAATGCTATCATATATTCAACATGATAAAGTAAATGGACCCCTGACCATTAAGTCCAGTCATGGACGACTCTGGGGTTGTGGCGCTCATCTCGCTTTGGTGGCCGAGGGAGCCGGCGTATAGCTTCCGGGTCATGTGGCCAGCATGACTAAGCAGCTTCTGGCGAACCAGAGCAGCGCACGGAAACGCCGTTTACCTTCCCGCCGGAGTGGTACCTATTTACCTACTTGCACTTGGACGTGCTTTTGGACTGCTGGGTTGGCAGGAGCAGGGACCGACCAACGGGAGCTCACGCCGTCACGGGGATTCGAACCGCCGGCCTTCTGATCAGCAAGCCCTAGGCTCTCTGGTTTAACCCACAGCGCCACCCATTCAACATGATACCTATTTGCAAATATATGCTATTATGCCATGTGTAGTCTTTTTTTCATGTTTCCGCAGAGTGTGTCAGGGAGCATAACAACACAAAACTCCTGTTTTCCTATCTTTGTTAGGCATTCTTGAGTCATGGGCTTGTCTTTTTTGCTTATCTTATAAAGTACCATTGATGTCACTGATGATATGAAAGTAAAATATTTATCATCCTGATAGTGTAATAGGATGACAGAGAGACGTATTCTAGCCTTCAGCAAACCCCCTGTACTGTAGCCCTCATTCAATTTGCACTATACATTTAAGGCAATACCAAACAGTCACAGCACTTTAAATCTAATTCTCCAAATAATTTTGGAACTGTGGTTTGTTAAGGGTGTTGCAGGTTGTTTAGATACCCCCTTTCCCTTCAGAGAGCTATAATCTGGAGTTTGCTTCCTTAGCAAAATAAAATTCCTCAAGATTATTTGGGGAGCCACAACTGTTTAAAGTGTTATGACACTTCTTTAAATGTACAGTATAGTACAGACGAGACCCGTATTAGTGTGCAAAGGAAGGGGAGCTGTAGACCTATTTTCCATGGCTCCCATCTGTTACGGAAATTACGGGGGGGGGGGCATCTTTAAAACTGTTAACAGTTACAAATATTATGCCTGAATGTATCCTTTTGACTTGACAGCTCAGGGAATATACCTAGTGTAATGGTTCTAGGGGTTGCTCGTGCGTAAGTTGCCGCTACTCCTGGCTAGGTTACCTGGTTGAACCCTTTCTGTCTGGACAGCCTTTCACTTCGTGGCTGTCTCAGTCGCTGGCAGAATCCGTCAGTGGGCGTTTCTTGAACTTTTTCCAGCATAGAAGTTCTTTGACGCCAAGTCTCCTCCTACTCTCCCTGCGCGGAAGTCTTCTGCGCATGGAGGGTGTGGGCAGCGGAGTACCCGTGCTCTCCCCGCTGGTCTCCGGTGAAGAGTCCTGGAGCCTCCTCTCCGATTCCCCCATCTGCCCCCCTTCTCCACTGGTGTTACGCTGATTTCCTTCCCCAGCAGATGGGCTGCCTCTCTCCCTACTGGGACCCTCTCCGGCATCCCTCTGGAGCCTTCCCTCCGCCTCTGGCTCCGATGGCAGTTCCCTGACACCTAGCTTAATGAATCATATAAAATCAACACCTTTGCCAAGTTCCTCCATTCCAACACCATTTTGCCCTTGGAAAAAGGACTCTTTCCCCTGCCACCTCCCCAAGTTGGAAGATATGTATACACTCCAGGAAATGTCCAGAGGTGACAATTGCTGGGCTCACTGTTCTCCAAGGGAAGCCAAATCTCATCACCAGACTTGCCTCAGGTTTCAGACATGCAAAGGAAGTTCTATTGTACTTCTATTGGGTCTTGCCCTGACATGTTTGCTTATGCTAATCTTGTACCAAGGACTTGTCCGGACATGTTTGCCAAGGTTAAACTAGTGTAACCCCTGTCTACCCCTCCCCTTTTGTGACATGTCAATGATGTAGCAATGATGCTGTACGAACTGTATTCTGGGATATGGTGGGAAAGTTTTAAAAGTCATTGTCACCCCATCCTCGGGGTTCAAAATTCCTCTTTGAACCTGTTGCGCAATAAACATTGGTCTACAACTATTTGCTCCGGTTGGTGGCTGGACTCCTTCCTTTATTCCGCAGGGACCCACGGGCTCTGCCCAACAAGCTGGGTCACTGAGCAGCCCCACACCTAGATTTTTCCGTAACACATCTGATACACCTTTTTGCTCTTTGCGTTTCGGTAGACTTACCATGCTCCACGTGGAGAGTTTATGGCCTGTCTCTATGTGCCTGGGTGGGACAGTGGGCGTGCAGAAAGCCACTAAAACAACAAAACAAAACATGACAGATATCCACGCCACTGTTAAAAAACAAACTGCATCACTTTCTAGCCATTTTATTTGGAAAAATACATGGAAAGCTCTTGGGAAAAGAAAGCCAATGCCACTGGTGGCAGACTCCCAGAAAGAAGGCAGCTGCGGTAAAATGCATGCTTACAGATGGAGGTTGAATCCTGACAAGACAGAAGTACTGTTTTGGGGGGACAGGAGGCGGGCAGGTGTGGAAGACTCCCTGGTCCTGAATGGGGTAACTGTGCCCCTGAAGGACCAGGTGTGCAGCCTGGGAGTCATTCTGGATTCACAGCTGCCCATGGAGGCACAGGTCAATTCTGTGTCCAGGACAGCTGTCTACCAACTCCATCTGGTACGCCGGCTGAGACCCTACCTGCCCACAGACTGTCTTGCCAGAGTGGTGCATGCTCTAGTTATCTCTCGCTTGGACTCCTGCAATGTGCTCTATGTGGGGCTACCTTTAAAGGTGACCCAGAAACTACAGCTAATCCAGAATGCGGCAACTAGACTGGTGACTGGGAGCGGCCGCCGAGACCGTATAACACCAGTCTTGAAAGTCCTATACTGGCTCCCAGTACATTTCCGAGCACAATTCAAAGTGTTGGTGCTGACCTTTAAAGCCCTAAACGCCTTCAGTCCAGTATACCTGAAGGAGCGTTTCCACCGCCATCGTTCTGCCTGGACACCAAGGTCCTGCGCCGAGGGCCTTCTGGCGGTTCCCTCGCTGCAAGAAACCAAGTTACAGGGAACCAGGCAGAGGGCCTTCTTGGTAGTGGCGCCTGCCCTGTGGAACGTCCTCCTACCAGATGCCAAAGAGAAAAATAACTACCAAACTTTTAGAAGACATCTAAAGGCAGCCCTGTTTAGGGAAGCTTTTAATGTTTAATAAGTTATTGTATTTTAGTGTTTTGTTGGAAGCCGCCCAGAGTGCTGGGGGGACCCAGCCGGACGGGCGGGGTATAAATAATAAATTATTATTATTATTATTATTATTATTATTATTATTATTATTAGGGTGTGTTATGTTAATGTTATGGGCACGGGCAAATTCCCAACAAGCCAGTCGTTGAGCCGGTACAAATGTGAAGTATGCCCTGGGCAGGATTCCTGAGGACCATGTGGTTTTCATGTCTATGATCCCCACCACTGATTGGACCCCCAAGTCTGTGTGGGGTTTACTCTTAAACATGCCTAGGATAAGACTGGACACCAACAGTATTTGTGCAAACAGTATTTATGACCTGGGTTACTCCCCTCACCCAGAGTGGCTGGGACAGCCCAGTCAGATAGGTGGGGTACAAATTATAAAATTATTGTTATTATTACTCCTAAAGAGTGCCACCCACTGCTTTGTTCTCGAGTGCATGTTTGCTGTACTTAACAAAGGGTATAATCTTATTTGTCTTCTTTGCTGAAATTGCATAACCACCCTTATCCAAGAGCATGTCTCCTTGAGTTTTTTATGATACCTTAGTCCTAGAGGGCATAATGTCCTATCTATAATCACTACCTTTGTCCGCTCTTCTCAGTCCACCAAATCTAATAATGCCCACAAATAATTATGTCACCATATGACTTCTGTCCTCCTCATTATTTATATAATATTTTTGTATTATATAATACAATTGTATTATTACATAGTGCAATCTTCTGTTGCAGATGCTGCTTTCACCTGAATACTGAATTCCGTGCTTCACAAGTCAGTATCAGACTGGATTGCAGAAAGCTTTGCCTTCAGGTACTTTTCTAGCCATTTGCGATGAAGACTAGCTTGAGAGACCAATGAAGGAAACACCCCTCAGTGAGCAAGATTATATAGGAATTTGGGACTCTCAGGTCCAAAGGAATGGCACTGCAGTAGTGTCAGCCCATGGGACGCAGGTGGCTCTGTGGGTTAAACCACAGAGCCTAGGACTTGCTGATCAGAAGGTCGGCGGTTCGAATCCCCGCGACGGGGTGAGCTCCCGTTGCTCGTCCCTGCTCCTGCCAACCTAGCAGTTCGAAAATACGTCAAAGTGCAAGTAGATAAATAGGTACCGCTCTGGCAGGAAGGTAAACGGCGTTTCCGTGCGCTGCTCTGGTTCGCCAGAAGCGGCTTAGTCATGCCGGCCACATGATCTGTATGCCGCCTCCCTCGGCCGATAAAGCAAGATGAGCGCCACAACCCCAGAGTCGGTCACGACTAGACCTAATGGTCAGGGGTCCCTTTACCTTTAGTGTCAGCCCAGCACTTCATGACCTTAAAAAGTGGCTTCTGTCAGTTAGAAATATTGAAGCATTGCCGCATTAAAGTGCTAATGGTAACTTGGTAGGGTTCTTCAGCCTAACTCACCTCTTCCAGTATTTGGGCTTATCCATATTTCCTCTTGTGCCACTGCTTTCCCCCAGGGAAAACCGCTCTTTAGCGCTCAGTCGGAGCAATTGATGCTTTTGAATTATGGTGCTGGAGTAGACTCTTGAGAGTCCCATGGACTGCAAGAAGATCAAACCTGTCCATTCTGAAGGAAATCAGCCCTGAGTGCTCACTGGAAGGACAGATCCTGAAGCTGAGGCTCCAAGACTTTGGCCACCTCATGAGAAGAGAAGACTCCCTGGAAAAGACCCTGATGCTGGGAAAGATGGAGGGCACAAGGAGAAGGGGACGACAGAGGACGATATGGCTGGACAGTGTTCTCAAAGCTACCAGCATGAGTTTGACCAAACTGCGGGAGGCAGTGGAAGACAGGAGTGCCTGACGTGCTCTGGTCCATGGGGTCACGAAGAGTCGGACACGACTAAACAACAACACGGAGCAAACGGCAGTTCAGATTTCCCACAGATTGCTGTTTGCTCCGATTCAGAGGCAAAGACAATGTTTCCCCTGGGAAAGAAGGAGAGCCAGGGGAAGACCGCCCAGCGCTGAGATATGGGAATGATAATTTGATAATATGTGCTTAGGACGCGATTTTGCATTTTGGCTTCAACCACCTGCTCAGCCTCCACATCTGGTTTCAGAGTGGCAGGGGACAGACGAAAAATGCAAAATACATCACGGCACAATCTCTCGTCTGAGACGGTGCATGTTCAGAATAATGTTCTGCCAATAACTGCCACTGGCGATGCTCCGTTCCTTTTACAGTAATTCTAAGACCTGTTTTCAAGTTGCAGGACCTATTTGCTGCACTTCACATGAACAACTGGCTGATTAAACTAATTGTATGGAAATTAGTGTATTCCAGCCAGTTAGGGGCACCATGATATAGCGCTGCTGGAGCTGACTTTGTGGTGAGTGCAACGCTTTGCCTCATTAGCATACAAGCCCTGCCTCTCCTGAGTTTTATTGCAGCGTTTGCTCCCTGAACCACAACGGTGACTTCTCTTTGATTGCTTGGCTAAGTATTAAACCCATCGGGCAACATAAACACAGGTTTCATATCTGCACATTACTGCTTCGTCATTAGATTTCCATTACCCTTGAGATGCAAGGATATCTTGAAGAGCGGCAGTCATGTTTGAAATACGTATTTGCTAATGTTGGTACAGCCCCATTTACAGATAAACTGATGTGATCAAATTGCAGGGTGGTTTCTCCCCCTGTCCTATGTAATACTTTAACAAAAAGAAAGAGCCGGGCTTAGAAAGCCAGGTGGATCCGAGTTCTAAAATACAGGCAAAAACTGGAGGATGGCTCCTGATTGCCAATCAAAAGGTCAGCAGTTCGAATCCCTGTGACGGGGTGAGCTCCTGTTGCTCAGTCCCTGCTCCTGCCAACCTAGCAGTTTGAAAGCACGTCAAAGTGCAAGTAGATAAATAGGTACCACTCCAGCGGGAAGGTAAACGGCGTTTCCGTGCGCTGCTCTGATTCTCCAGAAGCGGCTTAGTCATGCTGGCCACATGACCCAGAAGCCATACGCCAGCTCCCTCGGCCAATAATGCGAGATGAGCGCCGCAACCCCAGAGTCATCCGCGACTGGACCTAATGGTCAGGGGTCCCTTTACCTTTACCTTCCTTTTGAAATCATTTTTATTTGATTTTACAAGTATAAAATTATAACAATCCCAATGCGTATCCATATATAGAGATTATTCTGAATCTCGAGCCTTCCCCCCCCCCTCCATGGGTCCTATTGTCAACGTTTACAACTGCATATTATTCCATAATCTGTATTTTATATCAATCCATATTTTATTTGTTACATTACAGGTGAGATTAAAATCCTGCTAATGTTTCCATCTGCTTGCAGCGGTCTCCTAAATAACTTACAATTTTTTCCCATTCTTTTAAAAAGCTTTTGTCCTCTTGGTTCCTGAGTTTTGCCATTTTGGTGTAGTCCATCAGCTTAGCTTGCCTTCCTTCTCTTGTAGGGACTATTTCGTCTTTCCATCCCTGGGCTAGTAGCATCCGTGCGGCTGTTGTAGCGTACATAAAAAGCTTCTTCTGCTTCTATGGAACATCTGCACCTATAATTCCTAATAGAAAAGCTTCTGGTTTTTTAACAAAAGTTACTTTAAACACTTTCTTCATTTCATTATATATCATCTCCCAGAAAGCTTTTATTACCTAACATTTCAGTCTGAGTTATCCCCTACAGAAAGGACTCTGGTTTTTTTGAGGTACAGTCATACCTCAGGTTGCGTTTTTTCGGGTTACGGACCGCCGAAACCCGGAAGTACCGGAACGGGTTACCTCCGGGTTCCGGCAGTTGCGCATGCGCAAGAGTGCCAAATTGCGCTTTGCGCATGTGCAGAAGACCAAATTGCAACCCGCACGTGCGCAGATGCGCCGCTGCAGGTTGTGGACACTGCGGGTTGCGAATGTGCCTCCCACACAGATCACGTTTGCAACCCGAACGTCCACTGTAAACATTTTTTCCAGTTCATTAAGGATAATTTCCCAATACTCTTTTACCCTTGTACAAGTCCACCCCATATGAAAGAGACTGGGTTTCCTATCATTCGTGCAAGCAATGTAACAACAAAATCACCTTTCGAAAGGGGAAAGGAGATTGGAATCTGGCACGAAGGCCTGGTGACAAGGACTTGGATCTCAGGCCCACTGTCCCATCCTCTAACAACACTCCCTGTACTTCTGCAGTCAGGTGCCCTGGCTCAGGGTCAACAGAGCATGTTATGTGAAGAACACTGTGTTAAGGGGAATGGAAGAGAAGCTGCTATTTGCTGTTGAATCGCCTCTCCTCTCTAGCAGCAGCTGCTGATCAGCTGCTTTCTGCACCTGATAAGAGTGGCAATGTGATGAGCAGCTTCTAAAAGGTGTAACTTTAGTACGCAGTTCAACTCCCAGCCTCTCATTCCTGTCCTAAGTAATTCTTGTTCCTCCGCTGAGCAGCTGATGCCCCTGGTCATGGGATAGCTGCTTTGGGTCTGGCACATTGCTTTGCTCACGTAGCCTGGTCTTATAAGAATTTTAAGGTCATATATATATATAAATTAAATGTTCATAACTGTATATATAAACCATATGTCTGAAACCCCACAGATTAGGTCCTGAACAAATCGACCTCAAATATTTCTCTGCAAGGTCAAAGTGGGAAACCTCCTCATTGTCTCTTTCCTCGCAAATCCTGTCCTAAGGGCACATTCAAGATATGAACAGGGTGTGAGCCTGTGACCTAGATTCAGGGTTTAAGTAGTTATAATAACAAAAGAGTGGCCAAAACCCAATGCAATCAGGTAACTTGCCAGATAGAAGATAAACAACTCACTCAGATTTCTGTTGTAGACCGCCTTTTCTGTGATGTAGGTATGATGCATCTGGGGGGTGGTCTTAGGGTACACCCCTTCTGTGATGTATGTATGATCTTTCTGGGGGTGGTCTTGGACTCCAGGGCAGGCAATTTAAAATGTCTATATAAGGGCAGGCACGCCTTTGTTCGGGGTCCTCCTCCTCTCCTGCGGGTGAGGGGAGCGCTCTGTTGCAACAGTTAATAAAGATCAGGCTTACTAGCTGCTTTGCTTCTCAATATTCTCTGGTTGGCCTGTTATTTTCTCCTACCGATAGAGAACCTACAGAAGGACTCTGTATGGGCTCTTGGGTACCCCATAAGGACATAGCTGTCAACTTACAGATTTGAAAATAAGGGATTAGCAGCCAAAATAAGGGATTTTCCAAACACAGGTATGCTCAGCTTCTGAGCCCCTCCGAGCCAAAGGCAGAAAGCCCAGCCAGCAGCCAAACGAAGCCTCTAGCGGTGGTTCCCACAGCACAGCAACCCAGCAAAGGCGGTGCAGCAAGGTAAACCACTGTCACCTCTCTGCTGGGAAGCGCTGAGCAAAGGCGAGTCCCCAGGCAACGTGGCCGATTTGATCGGCACAAGGCATGCAAGCTCCACCCCCCAGTCGTTCTTAGACTCTTTATTGGGTGAGCAACGCAGCCAAGCAACACAGTTGGAGCCTCCCTCCTCCCTGGCCGGCAGGGAGGAAGAGAGAGGAGCTGCTTCCTTTGAAACCTGGGAAATTTAAGGGACATCATCAATAAGGGACAGCAGCGGGACACAGCGCTGGGATAAGGGACTTTCCCACCAAATAAGGGACGGTTGACAGCTATGCATAAGGGAAAAGGACTAGGTTTTTTTTACTTTTATCAGCTGGGCTCAGTGTTGTGGCACAGGGTGGGAGGGGAAAGCCACACAGGAAGGACTACCCAGGCACAGGTTGCTGCTAGTTTTATTAAAAGCCATGCTTATGGAGTGTTGAGTTCAAAAGACACATTGCAGCAATTCTTCTGCGACTTCCTGAAAGTCATTCTGCATTCAGATAACTGCTGTGGTTAATCTGTGCTCGTGCTCTTCCCCTGTCGAAATATTTTGTATGCCTGCAGAGCAAGAAGAATTCTAGCACATTTTCCGCCACCCCCTCCGCCACCCCCTGGTCGCTTCTGGTTATTTTCCGTGGAAGAAACTTGTGTACCAAAGGGACTTAGCAGCAAGGATGACTTAAAACTTCCTTTCTGAGTCAAGAATGTATTCATAAAATGTTCCACCTCCGGAATGTTTCTTCTTCTTTCGGTGGTTGAATTTTGTGACTTTGTAGAGGAAAGCAAAGCAAAAAATAAACAGACTGGCCTTGGTTCACGCTATTTGTTAAGAGCAAGAGTCGGCTATTTTTTTTTTTTTTGCAGCAGGCTGGTCCACTGTCCCTCACACCTTGTGGCGGGCCAGAGAAGGGCTGCTTAAAATGGTGCTTAGCCAGCTCAGCCCAGCCCCCTTCCTCCTCTAGGCAGGGCGGGGAGAAACCGGGAGGAGGGAGGGAGGAGGCTCCACCACCGTGGTGTGTGTGAGGGAGGGGGGGAATGGATTGGTGCAGGGGGGGAATGGCTGCAGCCCGAACGAACAGAGTCCCCACGCCGATCCATGGACAGTCCGCGGGCCGGATCCTGAAGGCAATTGGGTCTGATCCAGCTTGCGGCCCTTAGTTTGCCGACCCCTGCTTAAGAGTACAGTGATACCTCGGGTTACAGATGCTTCAGATTACAGACTCTGCTAACCCAGAAATAGTACCTCGGGTTAAGAACTTTGCTTCAGAATTAGAACAGAAATTGTGCGGCGGTGGCACAGCAGCGGGGGCCCCATTAGCTAAAGTGGTGCTTCAGATTAAGAACAGTTTCAGGTTAAGAACGGACCTCCGGAACGAATGAAGTTCTTAACCCGAGGTACCACTGTATCGAAAAGCACGGAGAAACAAATGTACTTAGGTGAGGTTTGCTCTCTGATATTTGCTTTATACTTCCTGAGTGAGACAGATAAGTGTTAAAGGCGGAGGCTTGCTGTTAATTCACTTTAGTAAACTGTGGCACACTTTCCATTTTCTCTGACTGCTCCTTTTCCGAAAGCGAAGCAAGTAGCTTTATTCCTGATTCCTGATCTGCTTGTTTGTTGTTGTTGCTGGAATGTGGCTCTTGCCTAAGTCCATGTGGTACATAGCTGTCAACTATCCCTTATTTGACGGGAAAGTCCCTTATCCCAGCTCTGTTTCCTGCTGCTGTCCCTTATTGATGCTGTCCCTTAAATTTCCCGGGTTTCAAAGGAAGCCGCTCCTCTCTCTTCCTCCCTGCCGGCCAGGGAGGAGGGAGGCTCCAACTGTGCTGCTTGGCTGCGTTGCTCACCCAATAAGGAGTCTAAGAACGACTGGGGGGTGGAGCTTGCATGCCTTGTGCCGATCAAATCAGCCACGTTGCCTGGGGACTCGCCTTTGCTCAGCGCTTCCCAGCGGACAGGTGACGGTGGTTTTCCTTGCTGTATCCCCTTTGCCGGGTTGCTGTGCTGTGGGAACCACCGCTAGAGGCTTTGTTTGGCTGCTGGTTGGCTAAAATCCCTTATTTTGGCTACTGATCCCTTATTTTCTGTAAGTTGACAGCTATGATGTGGTAAGTTATTGGGTAGGTGACATCTGAACTGCAGGGATAGCTCCTGCTCTCAGTCACAACACCACACCAGTGTGCCCTGTGAGAAACCTCTCAATGGTGGTGCATTCCTCCAAGGATTGGGGAGAACCAGTGCTATTTTTGTAGAAAAAAGAGGTGCCAGAACTCACCATGAATGCCTCTCTTGTTTTCTTATAATGGCAGTGGAGCCCATTTGAGAGCTGCTGGAACTAAGGCTTTCTGGGAGACGATATATAATGAATTGAAAAAGGTATTTAAATATACCTTCTTGAAGAAACCAGAGGCCTTTCTCCTGGGCATAGTTGACCAATCGGTGTTAAAGAAGGATAGAACTTTCTTTATGTACGCTGCAACAGCAGCAAGAATACTTATTGCAAAATATTGGAAGACACAAGATTTACCCACTCTGGAAGAATGGCAGATGAAGGTGATGGATTACATGGAATTGGCGGAAATGACTGGCAGGATCCGAGATCAGGGAGAAGAGTCGGTGGAAGAAGACTGGAAGAAATTTAAAGACTATCTACAGAGACATTGTAAAATTAATGAATCTTAGAATGATGATGGATTGAAATTAAGTAGTTTCTAGCTGTAATGGTATAAAGGAATATGAAAAAATGGTTTTTTATAAGTAAAAATTCAAGGTTATAATAATTTAAGATTAAAGGTTTGGGTGGAATAAAGAGGGAAAGAAACTGCTGAGCTAATAAATTGAATTGGAATACAAAAAAGGGAGGTCCGGGGAGGTCCGAGAAACAAGTAAATTAAAAATAATGTGATGAAGAAAAAAAGAGAGAGAGTTGCTGGAACTAAGTTCCAGTGAGTTTATTTAATCACAATATAAAACCACAATATAATCAAAATACAAACAACAACCCAATAACACCCCCCTCAAAAAACCACATTTTAAAAGGGCACAGGATGCTTTGCCTTGCCAAGTTAACTGCATTGAGTTCCAGCTGAAAAAACACACACCAGGGGGAGAACATCAATTTAGTTCACTTTTATTTTTAATGTTTTATTTATAATTTTCATTTTACAAGAAGCAAACACAACATTTTCCACAATATCTTATTTTGACCTCCTTCCCCCTCGTTCCGCGGTTGCTTGTGTTTATAATACTTTTACTGCTTTTCCAAGTCAAACCTAATTATTATTTATCTCCTTTAATTCAATATTTATTATGTTACTGCACGTCTTTACATCAGTCCTGCTAATGATTTAATCTGTTTACAATAATTCTGAAAATGTACGACATATGATTTCCACTCTGTATTAAAGACTACATTGTCTTAATTATTTAGATCACATTTAAAGGCCATTTGGTTTGCATTTTCCCAAACTGTATGCTAACTGAAACGAGGCCATTCTTCAGAATTTGTCCTTCCTCCGAGTTTTGCAATATAGCAGCGTGCACACACAAAAAATGAACCTACCGGGGCAAAGTGAAAATTAGTGAAAATAACATAGAAAAAACACATGAGGGAAAATTGATTTGCAATGTACATATTAGGCAACATTACACACATAGGAGAAAATTGCACTAAAATGCAGATATTCACAAGGACTTTTTGAAAAAGTAGAATCACAAACTTATGTGGAGAACTGAGCTTCAGATTGGAAAAATGAGAAAAACCAAAATGGACAGATTCACCCACCCTGAATTCCTGTCTCCCTGGTCCTTTGCTGCAGCTGTACATAGACTTCTTTCTGGACATATAATGTGAGTTTTGCTGTCTGATTACAGTGAGCGGATTGGAGCCATGAACTTGGCAAAAGTACTGTTCCTTTTATGGCTATGGAAGTATGCCGCATGGGTAATTCCACCAGCTGGGGGGTAAGTATTGGTAACTATTGTTCTGCAGGAGGTGAGGAAAGCAGCAGTTATTTGTTGGGTTGAGAGTGGAGAGTTTCTGGCTGGAGTTAGATGGAACTGGGAGACCTGCGTAAGGCTGCTTTGGGAATCCATTGTCAAGGCCGTGGGATCTGCTGCTGGTGAGAGGAGGGCCTGTTTACCTGTGCCTCTTGCTTGTTCTATTTGCAAAGCAAACATGGTAAAGAACACCCTTAAACTCCAGCGCTCTCTCATCTAAAGGGAACTAAACCTGAGCTGTGGCTCAGTTGTCAGAGAAGCTGTCTCAACAGTTTTGCTACAGCATAAAGCAGGGGTAGGCAACCTAAGGCCCCGGGGCCGGATGCGGCCCAATCGCCTTCTCAATCCACCCCATGGACGGTCCGGGAATCAGCATGTTCTTACATGAGTAGAATGTGTGGTAGCATCTTAAAAAGACATCACCTTGCCAACAAAGGCCCGTATAGTTAAAGCTATGGTTTTCCCAGTAGTGATGTATGGAAGTGAGAGCTAGACCATGAAGAAGGCTGACCGCCGAAGAATTGATGCTTTTGAATTATGGTGCTGGAGGAGACACTTGAGAGTCCCATGGACTGCAAGAAGATCAGACCTATCCATTCTTAAGGAAATTGGTCCTGAGTGCTTACTGGAAGGACAGATCCTGAAGCTGAGGCTCCAATACTATGGCTACCTCATGAGAAGAGAAGACTCCCTGGAAAAGACCCTGATGTTGGGAAAGATGGAGGGCACAAGGACAAGGGGACGACAGAGAACGAGATGGTTGGACAGTGTTCTTGAAGCACCAGCATGAGTTTGACCAAACTGCGGGAGGCAGTGGAAGACAGGAGTGCCTGGCATGCTCTGGTCCAGGGGGTCACGAAGAGTCGGACACAACTAAACGACTAAACAACAACACGAATGTGTGCTTTTATTTAAAATGCATCTCTGGGTTATTTGTGGGGCATAGGAATTCGTTCATCCCCCCCCCCCCAAAAAAAGAGGGACGGGACACAGGGGACGGTCGCCCAAAGTGCAAAATTGTTAGGGGCGCAAAATTTCAACATCCGGTACTGCCTCAATACAGCTGTGTGCTTCTGTCGCTGGGCTCCGTTGAAAACACCTCTATGCGAGCCAGGAAGTGACCTCTTCAAAAAACGCAATGGCTCTTCTTATCACTGCAGCTGTGATCTCCTGGGCGACACAGACACCATTAGACAGTTGAATGTGCATGTGTTCGTTTCCCTCCCTCCCACTCCAGCCATCTGTGCGGCCCCGGGCACTGGCAACCTGCGCTATGCCACTGGTTGTTCCCAGCCAGCCCACATCTTGGCCTGCCCCCTATTATCTGCTTGCTAAACTGACACCTTTTTCCTGTTCGCTTATGGTATACACACACACTCTGAAATCCTACACCCTTTTGGTCTCTGTCCACGAATGCACAACTGGAGGAGGGGCCCCTCCCCTTGTTGTCTGGTTCTTGCTGTGTCCTTTTGCTGTGTTTGCTGTGTCTCTATGGTTTCTTTGATGGGTGATCAAGCAATCTTTGTGCCTTTACAAAGAGAGCCAGTGTGGTGTAGTGATTACGAGCGGTGGACTCGTAATCTGGTGAACCGGGTTCACTTCCCTGCTCCTCCACATGCAGCTGCTGGGTGACCTTGGGCTAGTCACACATCTCTGAAGTCTCTCAGCCCCACTCACCTCACAGAGTGTTTGTTGTGGGGGAGGAAGGAAAAGGAGAATGTTAGCCGCTTTGAGACTCCTTTGGGTAGTGATAAAGCGGGATATCAAATCCAAACTCTTCTTCTTCTTCTTTAATGATGGCTTACAGCCAGCTAGCTCTGCTAGGCTAGCCTGGTTGTTAACATAAGCTTGACTTTCCTTGTTTGGCACAATTTAATCAAACCTTGATTAAATTTTATTAATTCTAAGAATTGTGGGTGACTTGTAACCACAAACCACAGCACCCCAGTGGCGTAGCGTGGGGTGCAGGGGGGCAACATCTGGGGGGTAGGGGGCGCAAATCCACGGGTTAGGGGGCACAAATTATTTGCCTTGCCCCAGGTGCTGACAACCCACGCTATGCATCTCTCTCTCTCTCTCTCTCTCTCTCTCTCTCTCTCTCTCTCTCTCTCTCTCTCTCTCTTCTCTCTCCCACTCCCACATCAAAACCAGGACTGGGACACCTCATTAGCAATTCTGTGAACTGGTCTCATCCCTCCACTAGATACAAAACAAACGGGGAGGGGATGCTTGAATACTTCACCTCGCTTTGAAAAGAATATCCAGAGTGCAGATTGCCAGCCAAGATCTGAAGCAATGTGCTCTGACAGTAAGGAAGGGGAAAGGAATGGGAAGAAAGGAATAGAAGCATTGTAAGAATTCTTCCCACCTTATTTGTGAGCAGCTGGGAATGCTTTGCATGTGTGATGAGATGTTTAAAAAGCCGCAATTAAGTCGGGTGGACTCAGTTGGACCTTACAGCGAGCTGAACAAAGGCCTAATTACCACAAGCTTGTTTTGCACCCAAGGGAGAAATATTACAGTCTGGAGGAGTTGCTATGGGAGCAGAAGCAGTTGTGTTTTAAGTGCCACAGTGAGTGTGAGGCCGTTCTGTCTCTCCCCTTCTCCAAGGAAATTGTTTCTCTGTGTTTTTCCATTTGCAGAGGGGGAAAGGTATTTAGAATTGCTTTTGCAGGCCATGTTAACTGATGTTTGTAAATTGCCTCTTACCACGGGAGCCTAGAGAATTATTCTGATCTAAAGTAGATAATTTTAAACAGGCCACAAATTATTCTGGTTCCTCAGTCTCAGTAGGTTTTGGGGTCAAGCAAGGGGCAGACTTCACAATTTGCAAAGCCCCTGTCCCAAACGCACACATTGCACTCCCTCATAGATCAGTTTGAGAAGCTCATTCATAGGAGAGCAAAGTACCGTATTTTTTGCTCTATAAGACTCACTTTTCCCCTCCTAAAAGGTAAGGGGAACTGTGTGTGCGTCTTATGGAGCAAATGCACGCTGCGCAGCTATCCCAGAAGCCAGAACAGCAAGAAGGATTGCTCCTCCAAAAACTAGGTGCGTCTTATGGTCTGGTGTGTCTTATAGAGCGAAAAATACGGTGAATATCCCCTTCTGTGGCTGCTTAGTGACCACCCATGCCTGGCAAAACCCACCTTGCTGACTGACAGGAACATGAGGACTAGTCTCCTGTTGTTCTGGAAATACTCAACAGAAGTATCCAACAACAAAAAATATATATACTCCAATGGTTTTTCTTTGGCAGGGAGCAACCTTGTTTTCTGTTACAGTCATACCTTGTATTGCATTCCACTCTTGTTATGGGCTTTCAGTTTATGAACGTGGCAAACCCAGAAGTGTTTGCTGCCTGCGCCTGCGCAGAAGCGCTCGATCGCACCGCGCACATGAGCAGAAGAGGCGCTCCAGTTGCAGACATTTCGGGGTGCGAACGGCACCCCAAAACTGATTAAGTTCGCAACTAAAGGTGCCACTGTATCTCAGCCTAGGAAACCACTGTCGCTGTTTGGAATCCGTTTTGCTTGTTAGGCAAATAAAGTTAGGGTCTTTTGTGGGCACCGGACACTAAGGTCTAGCGCTGAGGGCCTTCTGGCCGTTCCCTCACTGCAAGAAGCCAAGTTACAGGGAACCAGGCAGAGGGCCTTCTCAGTAGTGGCACCCGCCCTGTGGAACGCCCTCCCACCAGATGTCAAAGAGAACAACAACTACCAGACTTTTAGAAGACATCTGAAGGCAGCCCTGTTTGATTTATTACTGTATTTTAATATTTTGTTGGAAGCAGCCCAGAGTGGCTGGGGAAGCCCAGCCAGATGGGTGGGGTATAAATAATAAATTATTATATTATTATCACCAAGAGAGAGAGGGAAAAAAATTGGGAATTAAGGAATACATGAAAAAAGTCCGTGCTGGAGATTAAAAATTAATATGCAAAAGTTTAAAAGGCGCAAGGAGATAGGATAATAACATATTAAAGATGGAATAACAACCTCCATACACAAGGCCCAGACTTGCATCCCAGGGAGGTAACTGCTAATGCAGCAGTTTGACTTCACCTCCTGAGACAGATGGATGCCAACGACAAGGTGAACCCAAGCAGGGGACGCCATTTTTTGCAGCCTCCCTATGGCATGAGTAATATGTTTGTTGTTGACCCCTGCCTCTTGGACCTAAAGGACTTGAACAGCAAGAAGCTGGGTAGATAAATAGACTTGAAAGTCATTTAGCATATTCAGTAGTCAGTCTTCTGCATTGTTTCCCGTTTGAAAAGCTTTGGCTTGCTTGCTTAATGTGATTTAATTCTGAATCAGTTGTTGGCAGCAGTGTTGGAATTCACATTGACAAAGGTTAAACAGTATATTTCTGTTCTCATGCTGAACGGAGCCTATTAATAAATAAACTGAGCTGTGACCGGACTTCAAACATGCCAGAGGAAGTCAGCAATAAAGCAGTCGATAATGTGCTTTTGTCATGCTGCCCAGTATGTTATATAGGTCACATGTCTTGGGCTAGATAATACACTGAAACTAATTGTACAAGGCAGGCTTGGAAACCTTATTGTAGACTCTTGTGCTTAGGGAGACCATAAGGGAGACTACATTGAACTGGAGAGCAAGGAATATAAATAAGATTTGGTGGAAACGCGGGTGGCGCTGTGGGTTAAACCTCAGAGCCTAGGAATTGCCGATCAGAAGGTTGGCGGTTCGAATCCCTGCGACGGGGTGAGCTCCCGTTGATCAGCTCCGGCTCCTGCCAACCTAGCAGTTTGAAAGCACGTCAAAGTGCAAGTAGATAAATAGGTACCATTCCAGCGGGAAGGTAAGCAGTGCTTCCGTGCACTGCTCTGGTTTGCCAGAAGCGGCTTAGTCATGCTGGCCACATGACCCGGAAGCTGTACTCTGGTTCCCTCCGCCAGTAAAGCGAGATGAGCGCCACAACCCCAGAGTCGTCCACGACTGGACCTAATGGTCAGGGGTCCCTTTACCCTTTCATATCCCAGACAGCTGAAACAGAAAGTAATTGGGCCACCTCTGTATCTCTTGCGTGTCAAGGCCGCTCAGAACACCCCCAAATAAAGACACAGTTCACACAACATTTTTGTTTTGGTTTTTGGCATAATTTTGGCCACAGCTTTATTGAATTACAGCATGTGAGTGGTTGCTTAGGCATTGGTTCATGACTTTCTGTTCCCACTTGGAGGTAGGAACAGAACTGACAACCGCAAGCCTGCGGAAGTCAGTAAGGGTAAACATTTTTGGGGAGAGAATTTAACAGGCGCCAGGCTCTCACCTCTCCCCAAATGCTCCCAGGGGCTCTTGCATGGCCCTAGCTCTTTGTCAGGGATACGGACAAAAGCATGGCGAGCCCAAGGATTCCTTTAACGGAATACCCTTGCAGCAACAGCATTGGAGGGGCAGGCACAGCCAACCACATCCCCTCCACCAACCAAAAATTAACCAATGCCTAACCGCAACTGTTGGTGGTGCTGTGGGTTAAACCACAGAGCCTAGGACTTGCCGATCGGAAGGTTGGTGGTTCGAATCCCCGTGATGGGGTGAGCTCCCGTTGATCAGCTCCTGCTCCTGCCAAACTAGCAGTTCGAAAGCACGTCACAGCGTGCCCACAGCGCCACCCATGCCCCTTTAAATAGTTTGCACCAATAAAACCTGTAAAAGACAGGTTGGAGTCCTGCCTGGTTACTCACAACCAACCACCACCAGCAACTGACAGCAACCTTATAAGTTGTGATGATTTTGCTACGCAGTAGGCAAAAAAACCAAACTGCACCGGCCAATCAGCCAAATGGTAAAATTCCTAGCAGGTCCCTGCTCCAAAGCAGATGACCCCATGACAGGCATAGCAAGGTCAGGGCGAGCAAAACCTAAATAAAAGGAGGGTGGGCGGGTAATCCGATGCGTGCTCAACGCTGCGCACAGGGAATAAATAGCACCCCCATCAATCAAACCATTTTGCAACATTAAATTATCCCCAGCAACAATTGTTTTTTTTTGTTTTTTTTAATAATATTTATTGAAGTTTCAAAAAGGTTACAAAAAAGAAAAAAAGAGAACAAAAAATACAAAATACAGAAAAATAAAAGCAGTTAAAAAAAAATCAGTCTTTCCATATCTTGTCTTTCATTTACTTGTTTCCCTGACCTCCTCACACCTCCCTTTTTTGTATTCTAGTTCAATTGGTTATTTCAGCAAATCCTTTCCGTTTTTGCTTTCATCTTAATAATTCATCTTAATATATTGTAGCTTTACATTCTCACCTGTTAACAATCCATTTTTACATACGGTACTCCTTTGTAACATTACTGCTAAAACCACATAACTTCATTCCAGCATCCTTCTAACATTCCTTAATTTTACAGTCTTTCTGTAGATAGTCTTTAAATTTCTTCCAATCTTCTTCTACCAACTCTTCTCCCCTGGTCTTGGATTCTGCCAGTCATTTCCCTTCCCAGCAACAATTGGAGGTGCCCTTTTCAAATTCGTGGCCATCCATACTAACCCGCCCAGCAACAGGGGATGCCTTGGTTGCCATCACTGCAACACATGCTCTCCATGAAGGAGAACCCGCTTCGTGTGAATAACCCATTTCTGGTGGAAAACGACTGAGGGGAATTGTGGCTAGCACTGAAAATTATGATGAGATGCAGCAGTCAGCTGCGTCCTGTGGGTGTCTACTTTTCTGCAAAGTAATTAAATAAGCCTCACGGCGTGCTAACGTTTTTCTCAAAGCACAGTGTTGTGCCTTGGAATTTATACAGCATGGGAATTCCAGGTCCGGGCTAGAAGTATGTGAAAGTGAATGAATGAAACCTTAATGTAATTGCTTTAAAACTGATTAAGATTTTTTTTAAAATATAATTTCATCCCCTGTCACCTCAAGTATTTTTATTTATTTTTTTTTGGTGGTAATTTGAGACTGCCTCCCAGACTTAGGGTACTTTTTAAATGAAGTACGCTGCAAATTTGAAAGATGGCAGGCCAGATATGGAACAGGTTGGTTTCATTCCTCTCTGCAATAAAAATACTACAAATAATTGCCTCCGTGTAGGAAGTTCTTGTTGTTGTGTTTCTTTTTGTTTTGCCTCTTGTGATGTCCTTGAGGAAGGAACAAATAGTTCTAGTTCACACGGAAGCTAAATAAGATGTTTGTAACTTTAAGAAAGGGGGGGGGGGGAATAGCCCATGCATCCACATTCCAAAGCTACCTATATCAACAGCAGTAAAAGCTTTCATAAAAGCAAACATTTCCTTTGTTATGCTAATGCGGATGTTTGTCAGAAGCAAAAAAACATACTTTGCTGCCGCATTCTTTCTAGAAGAAAGCAAGGCTCAAGGCGCCGGTGGGATTTTGAATGACATGTTTTTGCAGTGTTTTGGAAGAATCTGACTTTAACTTTTCCTCACATGAAAGGAGTCAGATCTGCTTGTCCTAGTGAAGGTGGCATTAGGGATGGGGAATAAATTTGGTTCTGTCGGCAAGTGAACCTACCTAATTCTCATTTCCTGAGGGCGGCGGCAGGAATGCATTATCCAAAGCACAGCTGTCCTTCAAAATTAAGAAAAGTACTATTCTCCACACAAAGCATGTGAAAATGCATATGAGGGGAAGTTTTCATAAAAACACACAGGGAGGAGCCGGTGTCGTCCACAGACAGCTTTCCAGGTCATGTGGCCAGCAGGACTAAACCACTTCTGTCGCAATGGAAACACCACGACGGAAACCAGAGCGTATAGAAACGCCATTTAACTTCCCGCTGCAGCAATACCTATTGATCTACTTGCACTGGCGTGCTTTCAAACTGCTAGGTTGGCAGGAGCTGGGACAGAGCAACAGGAGCTCACCCTGTTGCATGGATTCGAACCGCCGACCTTCCGATCGGCAAGCCCAAGGCTCTGCGGTTTAGACCACAGTGCCACCTGTGTCCTTTTATGCACGATGTACAACAACTATGTGATTGCGGGTGGCGCTGTGGGTTAAACTACAGAGCCTAGAACTAGCCGATAAGAAGTTGCTGGTTCGAATCCCCACAACGGGGTGAGCTCCCGTTGGTCGGTCCCTGCTCCTGCCAACCTAGCAGTTCGAAAGCACGTCAAAGTGGAAGTAGATAAATAGGTACCACTCCGGCGGGAAGGTAAACGGCGTTTCCGTGCGCTGCTCTGGTTCGCCAGAAGCAGCTTAGTCATATTGGCCACATGACCCGGAAGCTGTATGCTGGCTCTTTCGGCCAGTAAAGCGAGATGAGCGTCGCAACCCCAGAGTTGTCTGCGACTGGACCTAACGGTCAGGGGTCTCTTTACCTTTACCTTACAACAGCTGTGGTTGCTCCTGCCGTGTCTAGCTTGGTGCTAAACAGCTTCACCGGTCATATGTTTTGTACTTGGGATTAAATGTACAACTGGGACTACTCTACTAAATGAGTGTTCTTGAAGACGCTTATCAGGACAGAAGAATTAAACTGCTGGCAGTTGGAGTCAAAGGGTTTCCAGAGAGGTTGCTTCATTTTAATTACAGGCTCACGCATTCTTTCCCCTGCATTTCCACAGACCTCAAACCCCTGTTTTCAATGTTTTCTATTTACACAACAAAGATCCTAACCATTCAGTCAGTGCAATGAAGGTCAAATAGCTACCCACAGCCCACATGGCTCAAGGATGCAGCGTAGGCCTGAAAAGGCACCACAAAAATATCTCCGTTGGCAGAGATGTCAACAGCAATTCTGCGCAACGTTTATCTCTGAGCACCACACAAGACTGAGCCTCAGAGCTGCATCAACAAAGCTTTAATTTTAAAAAATCCCATCTGTTTAGTAGCATGAGGGGGTAGTTTGTCTCAGTTGCTTTGAAGACGGTCTCCTTCAAATATATGATGATTTAAAACTGCTTCCCAGCCATGCTTGTTGGCTGTACAAAGTGAGGCGTTTAGTTTAACTACATTTCTGTTTGTTTGTAGTTTATGGACATTGGACATGAGAGGTGAGAAAGTCATGGTGCACCTGTAACAGTGAAACCGGACGCCATCATCTGCCCCAGCTGCAATAAAACATATCTCTCCCATAGGCAGTGGAAGACAGAAGTGCCTGGCGTGCTCTGGTCCATGGGGTCATGAAGAGTCGGACACGACTAAACAACAACAACAAGTCCCATATTGGTCTCTACAGCCACAGCAGGCACTGTAACTCTCCAGTGGTTTGACTTTACAGAGTCAAATACTCCATGCCATTTTTAACAACTTGTTGTTGTTGTTTAGTCGTTTAGTCGTGTCCGCCTCTTCGTGACCCCCTGGACCAGAGCACACCAGGCACTCCTGTCTTCCACTGCCTCCTGCAGTTTGGTCAGACTCATGTTTGTAGCTTCGAGAACACTGTCCCACCATCTCGTCCTCTGTTGTCCCCTTCTCCTTATGCCCTCCATCTTTCCCAACATCAGGGTCTTTTCCAGGGAGTCTTCTCCTCTCATGAGGTGGCCAAAGGATTGGAGCCTCAGCTTCAGGATCTGTCCTTCCAGTGAGCACTCAGGGCTGATTTCCTTCAGAATGGATAGGTTTGATTTTGCAGTCCATGGGACTCTCAAGAGTCTCCTCCAGCACCATAATTCAAAAGCATCAATTCTTTAACACATTACTGCAAAGGTCTGTAAAAATGGCATGAAAAATTTGACTCTCTTCCAATCAAATGTGATATGTTCTTCCACCAAAATAGGAAGAGGTAACTCTTCAAATATGTTTATAATTCTGCCATTTTTATACTTTTATAGAACGGGTATATTGATGGTGAATGCATTCTTCCCTTGTTAATCTCAGTAGTTTTAAATGTATTCTATTTTACATTATCTCCCTCTTCTTAGATGCCTTCTAGAGCATTAACAAGGGCAAAGTAATATTAATCAAACTATTACACCAAGCATTAATGGCAAATGGGGGTAGATTGGTTTGCTTTTAATCCAGTTTGAAGAACTTGACACATGCTCTTTATATTTCACACAAATGAGGTAACTGGATATATGCTATGGATACGTATCATGAGCTATATAGGACCCACCAGCCCATTAATAACTATTGTGCACTGATACTTTGGTTAGAGTGCGATCAAACAATGAAGACGCAGAATGAGTGACTAAAAATAGCATCTTAGTTATATTTTAGATTTGTAGGAAGAGAGAGACAACCCCATTGTCCCAGAGAAAGAATGACTCGAGCCATTTTGTTTGTTTATTTCAAAGGGGCAATCCTTTTTGTATATAATTTTTATTAAATTGTCTGTTTTACAATTTAAAGTACTCACTTTTACATCCTTAAGATTTCAGTGACTTCCCTTCTTCTCTTTCCATGGCTCATTTTACATATAATAAATGCCTGCATATTTTACAAAGACTATACCGCTTAGTATTCCATTATTGCATCCATCAGAACTTATTTACACTGTTGAATTTATCTTAATATCTTAATGCTGCCAGCATTTTCAGTTGTACACAATTATTTCCCATATATTCAATAAACGTTTTCCCATCTTCTCTAAACATATGTTCTTCTTGTTTTCTTATTCTATATGTTAAGTCTGCAAGCTGATGTTTAAAAGTACTTTCCCCCCAAAACCAGAGTCCTTTCTGTTGGGGATTAATTCAGACTGAAAGTCCCAGGTGTCAAAAAAGGTTATTTATGTATGCCACTACTGCAGCCCGTGTTTTGTTAGCCCCAAAATGGAAAACAAGCGAGGTCCCAACCAAAGAAGAATGGCAACTTAAGTTGACAGAATATATGCAGCTTGCAGACTCAAGCCATTTTTTAATGAGTGTGCTATGTTGATGCTATGGACTAATTACAACAAACAGGGATGTATCTTGAAGACTTTCTAAAATAGGTTAATCTAATCATGAAAAGAGTTTTGCTGAACAGGTAATCCTTACTCGAACCATTCATACTGCTGACGTCAATGGAACTGTTTTCAGGAGATGGGATTATTTGTGTGACGAAAAGTTTGTGTCTGGCTGTAGCCTTTGTGCTGACCTTAATCTGTTATATCTGTGACATTCTCCGTCCTCGGTCTACCTAATTCTTCCCTGTTCTAGCACTAGGAGTTAGGTGTGTTAGTCATAAGCAACAGTCGTGATCATGCTTAGCACTGGAAAGAGATAGTATTTCATATAGCATGCCTGCATTATCTCAGTAAACCTTCAAACTGCTGTTCTTACTTATCCTCATATTGCAAATTCCCGTACTGCAAACTGAGACTAAAAGATAAAAGTAGTCGCTCAAGTGAGTTCATGGTTGGTGTGAGATTTATTAATTAGCTAATTGGTTTATTAGTTCATGCTCCAACCTACCACACTATATTTAGCTGATATGGTAAGAAGACTTGCAAAAGTGTCCCCATGAGTTTGAAAGGTAATATGAGAAATGGCCCTGAATGGCTCAAATCAAATCAAATCAAAATGTTTATTCAGCTTTACGCCCATCATGAAACACAACACAACAAAACAAATCAAATAAAACTGCGGACTCGTACAAACCACAAGTAGTATAACACAGTTCACAACTCACAAGGACAGATATTAGCCATTCATAAGAAAAGTTTAAAATTAAAATTAAAAATTTTAGGCACCACACTAAAATCAATATCTGATGTCATTATAGAAAATTCTTATAACTATCAATAATCAGCTAACATTCCATTCCGTCTCTTGTACGAGAGGACGGCTGTTAGGAATTTAGCAACCTGTAGGGTTCGTATAGTTCGTATAGTTAAAGCTATGGTTTTCCCAGTAGTGATGTATGGAAGTGAGAGCTGGACCGTAAAGAAGGCTGATCGCCGAAGAATTGATGCTTTTGAATTATGGTGCTGGAGGAGACTCTTGAGAGTCCCATGGACTGCAAGAAGATCCAACCTCTCCATTCTGAAGGAAATCCGCCCTGAGTGCTCACTGGAAGGACAGATCCTGAAGCTGAGGCTCCAGTACTTTGGCCACCTCATGAGAAGAGAAGACTCCCTGGAAAAGACCCTGATGTTGGGAAAGATGGAGGGCACAAGGAGAAGGGGACGACAGAGGACGAGATGGTTGGATAGTGTTTTCGAGGTTACCAGTATGAGTTTGACCAAACTGCGGGAGGCAGTGGAGGACAGAGGTGCCTGGCGTTCTCTAGTCCATGGGGTCACGAAGAGTCGGACACGACTAAACGACTAAACAACAAGGGATTCAATAAGGATCCCTTGAAGAACCCAGGCAAGCTGTAGGTCTACTGGTTTGTCAGCCATAGGCAGGATTATGGAGTTTAGTATACTAGCACGGACTGAACTGTACAAAGGGCAGATAAACATAACATGATGTAGAGATTCAGATGTTTAAAACACATCTAGCTGGAGATTTAAAAGTATGGAAAGTCAGGGGTGATGGTCCTCATTTGTCTTTTGTTCAGAGAACAATACAGTACTGCAAAGTCACAATCTGCTTCTCAAGAACCGTTCGTTCCCTAAGTCTGTGTTTCTCAAACACAAAACTGAATTGCCCCTCTTATTTACTAAACATGCAAACCTTCTGGGTCCCCACCAAGGGTACAGGTTCAGTTTACACTGTGATCTGAGCTAGACCTCAAGGGACCCATTCTTGATTTGCACGCAGCTGGCTGCCATGAGCTGGGGGAAAACGTGCATTTTTTTTTTTTTTAAAATGATGTTATTTATTAAAAAGAATTTTTAATACACATATATTACAAATATACAAGCATACAAACATACATTTCATACAGTCCTTAAAAGTGTTCAAACATACCTACACTCAATCTTACGACTAATTCATTTTCCCACCACCATCCCTCACCCCTCACCCCACCTTTGTGTTTGACTTCCAATCTACTCAATTGCAATTTCTTTCCACTTCTATTACTTTCTTTCACACACCTTTAACCTAATTTCATACTTCTTGTTCTGTTACACATTGTTATCCATCTTATTTACTATTTCAGTATTTGAAACGGAGCTTGTTCATTCTAATAGGAGTTCTGATTTTTCGATATGGTTTTGCAAGTATCTTTTAAACACCTTCCAGTCCCTGTCTATCTTCTCTTTTCAAAACATGCATTTTGAATCAAATAAATATTAATGTTGTAATAAACAAAAATCTGCCCTTATTCCCTTATGGGGGACACAAGAGCCCTTATAGAGACCTTTGCAGGTTCTCCAACGGTCGGAGAAAATAACAGAGGCCAACCAGAGAATATTGAGAAGCAAAGCAGCTAGTAAGCCTGATCTTTATTGAACTGTTGCAACAAGGTGCCCCCCTCGCATGCAGGAAAGGAGGAGGACCCCGAACCAAGGTGTGCCTGCCCTTATATAGACATTTTAAATTGTCGGCCCTGGAATCCAAGACCACTCCCAGAAACATCATACATACATCACAGAAGGGGTGTAGCTCAAGACCACCCCCCAGACACATCATACCTACCCCACAGAAAGGGCAGTCTACAACAGAAATCTGAGTGTGTTTACCTCCTGCCTGGCAGGTTACCTGTTAATGCTCACTTGATTGGATACCCTGGGGAGCCTGGCCAGTCTTCTGTAATGATAAATACTTAGTTCCTGAGCCAGGTCACAGGCTCACCCTATTCATACACAGACATACCCTTAAGACAGGATTTGTGAATGAAAAGACAGTGGGGAGGCCTTTCCATTTTCCTTGACCTTGCAAAGAAATCATTTGGTCAGTTTGGGAGTCAAAATGGTTTCAGGGCTGTTTTCCTGTGCTGCTTCAGACATGTGGTTTATATATTTATGTACGTGTTTGCTTGGTACATTTATGAACATTTATTATATATATATATATATAAGACCTTAATTTTTTAATTTCAATGTAAATCTGTTTATTGTGGGTTGAAAAATAGTCACGGCATCTAAGTGTAAATGTGCTGCTCATCTGAAAGGCAGTTTTTTTGGAAAGTTTAATCCACAGGAGGAAGGAGCCATCATTTGTTCTGAAAATGCTATCTTTAGCATTAAATTCCCAATTCTTAAATAAGGCTTGGCACAAAGCTTAGCAGCCAAATGCAGAATCTGAAAGCTCACGTAGCTAGGAATAAAGGCCTGCAGCTCAACACTGACGGCTGAGATGGCACAGGGCTAAAACTTTGCCAAATGGATACAATGGGTTCTTATTGGTTTGGAAATCCACCTGCACCTGGAAATTCTGATAAAGAGAAGATGGGCAGTTTCTAAAAACAGTCCCTTGCAAACAGACCCCTCCCAAATTGGCAAGCTGCTCTCCAGAGTGCCTCCCACTCTTTTAAAAGTGTGGTGTAGTGGTTAAGAGCGGTAGTCTCGTAATCTGGGGAACCGGGTTCGCGTCTCCGCTCCTCCACATGCAGCTGCTGGGTGGTGACCTTGGGCCAGTCACCCTTCTCTGAAGTCTCTCAGCCCCACTCACCTCACAGAGTGTTTGTTGTGGGGGAGGAAGGGAAAGGAGAATGTTAGCCGCTTTGAGACTCCTTCGGGTAGTGATAAGGCGGGATATCAAATCCAAACTCTTCTTCTTCTTCTTCTAAAAAAGGTGTTTGGGTTCAGACAAGCTGAGATAAGGAAAGGAAGTCCATGCCAGCTGTGGGGATAGGTGAGGAAGTATTCAAGAGGTTGTCCAGGAGTTGGAAAAAGGAGAGTTGCCTAAGGGTTAGACCCTACCTGCCCATGGACTGTCCCACCAGAGTGGTGCATGGTCTGGTTATCTCCCGCTTGGACTACTGCAATGCGCTCTGTCTGGGGCTACCTTTGAAGGTGACCCGGAAACTACAACTAATCCAGAATGTGGCAGCTAGACTGGTGACTGGGAGTGGCCGCCGGGACCACATAACACCGGTCTTGAAAGACCGACACTGGCTTCCAGTACGTTTCCGAGCACAATTCAAAGTGTTGGTGCTGACCTTTAAAGCCCTAAACGGCCTCGGTCCTGTATACCTGAAGGGGCATCTCCACCCCCATCGTTCTGCCCGGACGCTGAGGTCCAGCTCTGAGGGCCTTCTGGCGGTTCCCTTGCTACGAGAAGCCAAGTTATAGGGAACCAGGCAGAGGGCCTTCTCGGTAGTGGCGCCCGCCCTGTGGAAGGCCCTCCCATCAGATGTCAAAGAGAAAAATAACTACCAAACTTTTAGAAGACATCTGAAGGCAGCTCTGTTTAGGGAAGCTTTTAATGTTTAATAGGTTATTGTATTTTAGTGTTTTGTTGGAAGCCGCCCAGAGTGGCTGGGGAAACCCAGCCAGATGGGCGGGGTATAAATAATAAATTATTATTATTATTATTATTATTATTATTATTATTGCTCATGATGTTAGGATCCAGGGGGGACACTATTATATTGATGTTCTGTTTATGGATCTTCCCATAGGCATCTGGTGGACTGCAGGATGCAGAACTTAAATAAGGTTCTGTTCTGATCCAGCCAGGCTGCTCTTGTCTGTGATACCTTAGAGCACAATAAAGTCTTTAATAAACACTCAGGTCCAGCGCCAAGGGCCTTCTGGCAGTTCCCTCCCTGCGAAAAGTGAGATTACAGGGAACCAGCCTTCTCGGTAGTGGCACCTGCCCTGTGGAACGCCCTCCCATCCCGTCAAGGAAATAAACAACTACCTGACTTTTAGAAGACATCTGAAAGCAGCCCTGTTTAGGGAAGCTTTTAAGGTTTGATGTTTTATCGTGTTTTTAATATTCTGTTGGGAGCCACCCAGAGTGGTTGGGGAAACCTAGCTAGATGGGCGGGGAATAAATAATAAATTATTATTATTGTTGTTATTTTTATGGTACCAAAGAGAGTGTTGAGTGTTGTTTTGTATTAAGAAGAAAACTGAAATGTCCCCTCTACCACTGAGTTGCATCTACCTCAAGGCTTTGAAATGTTTTTGGCCCTTTGTAGGGAGAGCTCTGGTTCACCTGTTAACAAGACTCCACCTGGTGAGAGGCTTCCAGGTGACTCCAATGATTGCAGCTGCTTACTACTCCAGTTTTCCAAAACTCATTGTTGCTGCTCGCCCATCTTGGCTGTGAGTCCTGGAAGACCTTCTTCTTGGCTTGCAGACTCTCCCCTACCAACCTGGCCTTGGAGAGGGGCCACTGACTGACCCCTGCACAAAAACTGAAGCTGCGCAAGAGGCTAGAGACCACATTGACAGTAAGTGCTAAATCCCTGCTCCCTGCCTTGCAGGCCTTTTCAAAAAACTGAAGCCCTTAGGCTAGAGTTTTGTTGGTTGTTTTGTGTGTGTGTGTGGGGGGGGGGTGTTGTTGCTGTTGCTCTTTTGAATATTTTAGATCTTTATATGGAAATTGTTCATCTCGGTTGTACATTTAAAAAATGTTTACTGCTTATGACTGCTTTTGTTACGTTGTGGGGTTTTGTCATGTTATAAGCCGCCTTGAGCATGGTTTGAAAGGCAGAAAAGTGGCCTACAAATTAAATTATGTATTTAGGCGTGCATGTACAGTGGTACCTCAGGTTAAGTACTTAACTCGTTCCGGAGGTCCGTTCTTAACCTGAAACTGTTCTTAACCTGAAGCACCACTTTCGCTAATGGGGCCTCCTGCTGCTGCCGCGCCGCCAGAGCACGATTTCTGTTCTCATCCTGAAGCAAAGTTCTTAACCTGAGGTAACATTTATGGGTTAGCGGAGTCTGTAACCTGAAGCGTATGTAACCTGAAGCGTATGTAACCTGAGGTACCACTCTACTTGCTTGCTCACCTTTCCTCCAACTGCACGTGTCCTCTTCTCTGACTCCCCCCAAAATGCAAGGGACCATTGGGAGGGAAGGGAAGTAACTGAGTTCGAGTAGCAATAAGAGAAGGTTGGTTAAACTTTACCCAAAGTCACCTGGAGGAAGACTTCTGGTCTCATTTACAGGCTCCCATGCAGAGAAAGCAGCCTATGCATAAGAACTTTGGCGTGGAGGATGTTTAAGAGTCCGCTTGGGGGAAGATAGATTCTGTAATGATCTGATTCAACATTCCCAACAATGTGTGATTTTTGCCATGAGATCATTTACAAGTAACTGCTTAATAGGGTTTCCTGGCATTTTGTTTTTGCGATTTATTATTTGCTATACAAGTTACTAACAGCCATGAATTTTCCTGGAAAGGGACACAATTTCTGGGCTTGCTTCTGTTGTAAATAAAAATATGCCCTTTTCCCTTATGGGGTATCCAAGAGCCCATATAGAGTCCTTACATAGGTTCCCTATTGGTAGGAGAAAATAACAGAGGCCAACCAGAGAATATTGAGAAGCAAAGCAGCTAGTAAGCTTGATCTTTATTGATCTGTTGCAACAGGGTGCTCCCCTCACACGCAGGAGAGGAAGAGGACCCAGAACAATGGCCTGCAAGGCCTTATAAAGACTATTGAAATTGCCACCCTGTAGATCAAGACCACCCCCAGAAACATTATGCATACATCACAGAAGGGGTGTAACCTAAGACCACCCCTCAGATACATCCCACCTACATCACAGAAATTTAAATGTTGTTTTTCTCTTGTCCTTGTTTATCTCCTGTCTGGCAGGTTACTTGATTGGATTTCCTGGGGAGCCTGGCCATTCTTTTGTAGTGGTAAAATACTTATTTCCTGGGCCAGGTCACAGGCTCACACCTTGTATCTTAAATGTGTCCTTAAGACAGGATTTGTGAGGAAAGAGACAATGGGGAGACTTTTCCATTTTGACCATGCAGAGAAACATTTGCTCAGTTTAGGAATCAAAATGGTTCCAGGTTGGCTTTCCTGTGCTGATCTATGTACATGTGGTTATGAATGTTGCCATATATCTAAAACCATAAAATTCCTATCACACTTTTAATCCTCGTACTACCAGTAATCTCCTGTACTACCAGTAAAATAGTTCTTCCTTGCGTGTTTTGAGGCTGTGCTTTACGAAGACTCCTCTTGGCTTGTGTGCCATTTGAACAGTTGCCCAGAAAACACAGAAGGAAATTCACCCTGGTAAAGTTCTGCTATTACCGCCACCGTCCTACAACATCTTCTCTTGCGCTCTGTTCTCATTGGAGGCAGAGTCATCAGAAAGTTAAGAGTCCTGCATAACCAGGCAAAGGAGCCATTGATTTATTATTTTCATAAAATTTATATGCTGCTTGACTGTAAAAGAAAAAAGGGGAAAACCAACAACCTCAAAGTGGTTTAGAAACAACAACAACAACAAAGAAAACAATGAAAAAATGACAGGACTTGAGAACATAAAAAGTTAAAATACTAAAAACAGATTAAAATTCACACCAGCTTTCTACTGTTTGTCAGTGTTTTATGACTCCCCCCCCCCCCCATTTGTCATTATTTGGAGTGGCAAGAACAGCAACAAACAAAGCAAACTGATAAATAAAACCGTATATTTTGTAAGACCATAATTATTTTTTCTATCAACGATGCCAACGCTGAAGTTCCAACCATTTCCTGGGGGCCAAGAAAACTGCAAACGTCAATTATATTTTCGCTAACAGGATAGGGCAGAACTAGAGTTGCTTGCAGAGGCGTATCTGGGGGAACAATTTTCAGAGGAGCATCTTAACCCTTTCTCTGCCTTCCATTTCCTCCATGATTTATTGAATGCATGCCTGAGAACACCAGTTAAGGAAGAGGGGCTGCAGAAAGCGAAAGGGTAAATAAACACTCCTTTGCTGCAAACCTCAGCTACCCACACCCACTTTGAATAGTTCAGTGAGGAGAGTTCCCAGATTTCTGCATGCTGCCAGTATCTAGTTTGATCCTAAACCTTCAGTCAGATATAGTCTGCCCCACGTGGGTCCATATTTACCAAAAGCTGTCTGGCAGCCATCCCTATGAAATCACTGTCCATGCTCTGGAGAGATTTGTAGGGTTACTTTTTGAAAGTGCTATAACCGTCATCTACTTAAGATGTCACTTCTCCTCTTCTACCTCCCTTTCCCATTTCTTTAGAAATTAAATCTGTGGACAGACGGGGAGTTGTATCTTGCCTCTAGTCTAGTGGACTTGCCTGTCAATCTGTGCATTTGACAACTGTGGCTCCATCTTAGCATAGCTGTCAACTGTCCCTTATTTGGTGGGAAAGTCCCTTATCCCAGCGCTGTGTCCTGCTGCTGTCCCTTATTGATGATGTCCCGTAAATTTCCCGGGTTTCAAAGGAAGCAGCTCCTCTCCCGCCCTCCCTGCCGGCCAGGGAGGAGGGAGGCTCCAACTGTGTTGCTTGGCTGCGTTGCTCACCCAATAAGGAGTCTAAGAACGACGGGGGTGTGGAGCTTGCATGCCTTGTGCCGATCAAATCGGCCGCATTGCCTGGGGACTTGCATTTGCTCAGCGCTTCCCAGCAGAGAGGTGACGGTGGTTTTCCTTGCTGCATCCCCTTTGCCGGGTTGCTGCGCTGTGGAAACCACCGCTTGAGGCTTCATTTGGCTGCTGGCTGGGTTTTCTGCCTTTGGCTTGGAGGGGCTCAGAAGTTGAACATACCTGTGCTTGGAAAACCCCTTATTTTGGCTGCTGATCCCTTATTTTTGAGGCTGCTGGTCCATTATTTTCAAATATGTAAGTTGACAGCTATGCTTCTTAGTGAGATGCCATTTCACATGGTGCTGCTGGTGAAGTTTATTTTGAAGTGTAGTAACCTATTATAGCAGGTATCTTCTGTTGGTTGCAAGGGGAAAAGTAGGTATAAGAAAAAGAATTCCCTGGATGTCAAGATCCCAAGTACCCCAGCAGAGATTTAAAATCAAAAAATTTGCAGCAAAGTGTGGAAATATAGACTGTTAGACCTTTAAAATATGCCTTTGTGATTCCCATAACTTCCCTCTTCCTCCAGAATAGGTGAAGGCCACACGTTTGTCAAGTTTAAAATTGGTTTATTTACAAACTCTTAAAAGGTCTGATTCATGTACTTTTCCATACGGCATTCAGAAAAAGTTTCACAGGCAGTAGAATTTGATTTAGTTCCAATGGTGAAAGTTCCTAAACTATTGATATACAAACTTAAGAGAGAGCCATGTGGTCTGAACTGCAACAACCAGCTCAGACCTCCTCACACTTTATCAGGTAGACTGAAGGGGTGTGTGTGTGTGTGTGAAAAGGCTTTTAAAAAAAACATATATCTGTATGGTGGGTGGTGCTGTGGGTTAAACCACAGAGCCTAGGACTTGCCGATCAGAAGGTCAGCGGTTCGAATCCCCGCGATGGGGTGAGCTCCTGTTACTTGGTCCCTGCAACTGCCAACCTAGCAGTTCGAAAGCATGCAGTGCAAGTAGATAAATAGGTACCACCCCAGCGGGAATTTAAATTGTCCCCCCCTTATGTTTTTATTGTAATTTTACTGGTGTTAGCCGCCATGAGCCTGGCTCTGGCTGGGGAGGGTGGGGTATAAATAAAATTTATTAAATAAATTTATTACATTTTATTTATTAAAATAAAATTTATTATTATTACCTGGGGCATCAGGCTTGCGGTTGTTGGGGAGGGAATGCAGGGCTTGGGGAACATTTAATCACAGACTATATACTCCACAGCATGGAACATGCAACAACTGGTCCATTCATAGGCCCAAATACAGATTTCCAGGTCTTAGTGTGCTATTATTGATATTTGGGGAAATATCATGCATGCAGTTGTGCATCAAAGTTGTGTAATGTGCTATCAATGCAACAAAAATTAAGGCGTGCAAATGTTGAACAAATGGATGAGGGTACTAAAAAATGCTCCTTGCTTGGGAACCTTTTGGTGTTAGACTGATTCTACAGTGGTACCTCGGGTTACAGATGCTTCAGGTTACAGACTCCGCTAACCCAGAAATAGTGCTTCAGGTTAAGAACTTTGCTTCAGGATGAGAACAGAAATTGGGCTCCGGCGGCGCAGCAGCAGGCCCCATTAGCTAAAGTGGTGCTTCAGATTATGAACAATTTCAGGTTAAGTACGGACCTCCGGAACGTATTAAGTACTTAACCTGAGGTACCACTGTATTCTGAATTGTAGAATCCACTATTGACATACCGGGTCGTGGCAGATAACCCTTTTGGCACTGTCCGGCCAGCTGTCTCACTAAATCTGGAAATAAAAGCAGGGTTGAGACCCTAACGCCTCTCAGTGTGGAAACCACACTGGACTTTGACCTTTTTTGCTTTTGGAGCTGCAGACATCTGTTCAGGGCTTTTACATTCTGGACGCATTTCAAATTAATACGAGCAGGAAGGCAGATAGGAATGGCCTTTGGATCACATGCTGGATGGAATGGCATCATGTGGGAAGATAGGAAGTCTCTTCCCTCTGTGGAATTCACAAGCTGGATTCCAGTAGAGATCAGCCCATGAGATCTGGAATGTGCTATCTAAGCAGCCTTCCAGGCAGTGAATTCCCCTCCAGATTTCAATAGTTCAGCAAAACAAGGGAGAGAGAGAGAAAGGGAATGCAGTTACTGATGGAGCATTTGAAAATAGATGCGATCACCCGTCCTTCAGTTGTGTGTAGTATGGTAATCCCATAAATCCCAAATCTGGCACTACATCCATTATTGCTTAGCGCTTCAGTTGTCTTATTTCTGTGGATGGATTCAGTCAATGGGGAGTTCTTTAAATCTTCTGTTAAAATACAATTGTGAAAGAAACTTACCCATTGTTTGATTCTAAACCCCCACCCCACTCCGATACCTGTTTTACCATCCTAATTGGTCAAGTGATGTTTCTTTAGGAATCATTGTCTGAGCCTTCAGTTATTCCTGCTATTGATGCGAGGCAGTTTCTGAAACTTCGTCAGCTGCATAAATAAATAACACTTTGGTTCAGCCACAGCATTTTCACTGCCCGAGAAAAAAGTGACTTCACCTTTGTCCCTTTGCACATGCACAACTTGTTGGTGGCTTTTCTTTTTTTTAAAAAAAATTTTTTTTTGATTTTACAAATATAGAATTATAATCCAGATTACATATCCATATAAATATAGAATATATATGTGATGGGACGATGAGCTGCTTGTGCGTAAAATGCAAGTCCCTCAGAGTTTGATCAGGTTTTCAAACCTCTGCCTGTGACGGAGCCCCTCCAGCATGGCTGCGTCAATCACTAGTAGAATCCGAAAGTGGCTGCTTTCGGAAACGTTTCCAACATAAAAGCTCCTTAACGGAAACACGTCGTCTGGCCTCTCGGCGTGACAGTTTCCGTCGAGGTGTGGGTGTCCCTATAGGAGGTCCTGAGACCTCCCCACTGGTTTCGCTTGAAGCGTCTCTGAGCCATCCCTCCGACTCACTTTCTCTTGGAGTTCTTGCTCGCCCTCTACTGGTTCCCTCTTCCGCTGCTACTGCTCTCTCAACCTCAGGGAGCCTTTGCACCTGCGGCGCTTTAGATGTCAGTTCCCTGACATCCACCTCCCCTCCAGGGCCCCCTTCACCCCCTCCCGTCTCCTCTCCTACTGGCGGTGAGGAGGTAAAACCCCTGAAAGAACCTCCCTCATCTTCCGACGTCGCGAACACTTCCTTCCACTTGTTGCTGTTCCTACTCTCTAGGTACTCTTCGTCATCAGAGTCCACTCCATCTTCCAACTCCGACTCCGTGAACCCTTCCATTTCCTCTTCCTCATCGGTGGTGCCGAAATACTCCCTCCTAAACCTTGCTATAGGCTGAGGTTTCCTCGGGAACCTTTGGTGGAACGTTTCTGTTAAAACCTCGTCATTGACTTCCTCTGCACTTACCCAGGTGTTTTCTGACTCCGGTTCCCCTTCCCACGCCACCAAATACTCCACCTGATTACCCTTCCACCTGGAATCGAGGATTTCCGCTACATGGTTGCGGCGTTCCCTCTCTTCCAAGGCTGGTCCCCTGACGTGCTCCCCTTCACGTCCCCCCCTGTATGGTGACAGTAACGACCTGTGGAACACTGGGTGCAATTTCATGTGGTTGGGTAATCGGAGTTTGAAAGCTACCGGGTTGACCTGCTGAATCACCTCAAAGGGTCCCAATCTTCTGGGCCTCAGTTTCTTACAACCTCCTTTGAACGGCAACCCTTGGGTTGACAACCACACTTGATCCCCCACCCTTATGGTTTCACCTTCCCTTCTGTTCTTGTCTGCCTGCTTCTTATATTGTGCCTTGGCCCTTTCTAAGTTGAGCTGGAGCTGCTGATGGATGGCTTCCATCTCTTCTACAAAATGTTCAGCCGCTGGAACGCTCCATCTCTCCCCTCCTTCCCCTGGAAATGCCCTGGGGTGACACCCGTAATTAGCCAAAAAGGGACTCATCCCTGTGGACACATTCTCCGCATTATTGTAGGCAAATTCTGCCAACGCCAACTTTTCGACCCAATCGTTCTCTCTGTCATTGACATAACACCTAAGATATTGTTGAAGAATGCCATTTGCCCTTTCCGCCTGCCCGTTGGTTTCAGGGTGCCGGGCAGTTGAAAAATTAACTTCCACGTGTAGCAAGCTCATGAGCTTCCTCCAGAACCTGGAAGTAAATTGTTTGCCTCGATCTGAGATCACCCTCGAGGGAGCCCCGTGCAACCTAAAGATATGTTCCACAAACAACTTCGCCGTTTCTTCCGCTGTGACTGCATGTGAGCATGCTACAAAATGGCACATCTTAGTTAACAGGTCTACTACTACCATGATGGCTGTTTTCCCCTTGGACCTTGGCAGATCCGTCATAAAATCTATTGATATCGCTTCCCAAGGCCGTTCTGGTGTGGGTAAAGGTTCTAATAACCCTGCCGGCGCCCTTCTTTCCCCTTTGGCTCGCCGACATTGGTCACACCCTCTTACATACTCCCTTACATCTTCCCTCACCTTAGGCCACCAAAATTCCCTGGTAACCAACCACATGGTTTTGTGTTGCCCAAAATGTCCCGCCGTGGGGCTATCATGCAACTGCTTGAGTACTCTCCCCCTCAATTCACCTTCGGGTATATACAGTGCCCCTTTGTAATACAATGCCCCATTTCTTTCCTCAAAACCTCCGGGGCTCTCGCCCTCCCCCCTGAGACCTCTGAGCTTATCCTGGGCATATTCATCATTTTCCGTTTCCTCCACCAGTTCCTGTTGCCCCACCAGCGCCGCCCCACACACCCAGCGGTCCTCCGGGATGACATGTCTTTCTTCGATCACCTCCTCCCCTTCCCAATATTCTGGTTTGCGTGAGAGCGCATCCGCCCTGACGTTTTCTGGGCCTGGCACATAACAAATCTCAAAGTTAAATTTGGAGAATTCCTGTGCCCATCTCACTTGTCGTTGGTTGAGCACTCGAGCTGTTCTCCAATACTCTAAATTTTTGTGGTCGGTGCACACTTGCACCTTGTGTTGTGCCCCAATTAATAAATGTCTCCACCTCCGGAATGCTTCGTGAATGGCAAGTAGTTCCCTGTCATACACCGTGTAATTCCTCTCGGACTTATTCAGTTTCCGCGAGAAGAATGCACACGGTCTCCACTCCGACGCACTCCTCCCCGGTTGAAGAAGGACCGCCCCTATAGCCCGGTCGGATGCATCTGTTTCCACTCTCATGGGTTTTTGTAAATCCACATGCAGAAGTTGTTCTTCCGAGGCGAAAGCCCTTTTCAGTTCTTCAAAGGCTCGATCCGCCTCCACCGTCCAAACAAATTTCTTCTTGCTGCTGAGGCAGTCGGTGATGGGCGCCGTCAAGTGGGCAAAGTTCTTGATGAACTTCCGATAAAAGTTCCCAAACCCCAAGAATCTTTGCACGTCCTTCTTGGTCTTCGGTGTCTTCCATTCCAGTACCGCTTGAACCTTGCCTGGATCCATGGCCAATCCCTTGTCTGACAAGCGGTACCCCAGGAATTCCACCTCCTTGGTATGAAACTGGCACTTCTCCAGTTTCACCCACAGCTGGTTGGCTTGCAGCCTGCCCAACACTTCTCGAACGTCCCTCACATGCTGTTCCTCATCTTCCGAATACACCAACACGTCGTCTAAAAAGGCCACACAGTTCTTGTAGAGCAAAGGTCCCAGAACGTGGTTTATAAAAGCTTGAAAACAGGCGGAGCCCCCTTGTAGACCGAAGGGCATAACGAGGTATTCAAAGGCTCCCAAAGGGGTAAACATGGTGGTCTTCCATTCATCTCCCTTCCTTATGCGTATCAGATTGTACGCCCCCCGCAGGTCCAGTTTTGTAAAAATCTTTCCCTTCCTTACTCTGGTCAAAATGTCGTCAATTCGGGGCATAGGGAAAGCCAGGGGCTCCGACACTGCATTGAGGGCCCTGAAGTCACACACCAGTCTCGGTTTGTCTGTGTTCTTTTTGTCCACAAAGAACACTGGGCTGCCCCCCACCGCTCGGGACTCTCTGATGAAACCTCGCTTCAAGTTTTTGTCAATGAACTCCCTCAGCTCCTGCATCTCCCTGTCTGACATGGCGTACAGCTTGCCTACTGGGAGTTGGGCCCCTGGGAGTAGGTTGATTTGACAGTCAAAGGGTCTATGCGGTGGCAGTTTGTCTGCTTCCCTTTCGCTGAATACGTTGCTCAGATCTGCGTATTGCGGGGGCACCTTCCCTTTGCCCATCACTTCCATCCCCGCTAGGGTGACTCTGTCTCCTCCCGAGACCTTCCCCTCCTTGCAGTGTTCTAGGCAATGCGCTGACCCAAAGGAGACCACCCTCTGATGCCAGCCCACTAGCGGATCGTGTAGCGCCAGCCAGCTCATCCCCAAAATGATGGGCGCTCCTCCCAGGATGGCCACATTAAACGCTATCTGTTCGGTGTGCCTTGCCACTCTCATTATCATCGGGACAGTCTGTTGGCTAACTTCTCCCCCCAACAGCTCTCTGCCGTCAATCGTAGTCACCTGCAAGGGGTTACTTAAAGGGATGGTCTGTATCTGGTGCTCAGCTGCAAACTCCTTACTCATGAAATTACAGGAGCTGCCTGAATCCAAAAGCGCCTTGACCTTTAGTGGGTGTCCGTTTGGCAGTTCTAGTAACACCTCTATCACTAAAGCAGGTTTGGGAGGTTCTGGCATGGGCACTTTCATTGCTCTTTGGCCTGGCTGCTGTGCCCCGACGGTGGCAGCCAGGCGTTGGCTTTTACTTGCTCCTTGCTTTCCTCTTCCTTTCCCCCAACAGCTCCTGCCATCCCTTGCCATTCCTTTCTTTGTGGGCAGACTCTGGCAAAGTGCCCTGGCTGTTGGCAGAGATAACATCTCTTGGCGCTCTTTCCCTCCTTCTTCCGCCCTTCACTGGGATTTGAAACTGCGCGCGCCCGCGCTGTTCCAACTTCCATCGGCTCTGCCGGCGGGAAAGATGGCTCTGGAATGTCTGGAATGCGGAACTCCCTCCAATGGTCTCCTTTCCCTTCCCGCCTTTCCAAAGCCCTCGCCTCCTGGCGCGCTCCTATGGCCAGCGCAGATTTGGTTAATTGGTCCATAGACTCCGCCCTGGGCCCCCGGGAAAGCTCATCTTTGACGGTTGAAGAAAGCCCCTCTTCGAAAAGCATTTGGATGGGCTCCGCCGATAGGTCCCACCCCAATTTATGAATCAGCATAGTAAATTCAGTCCAGTACTCACGGACAGATCTGCTTCCTTGCTGGCAAGCCATTAACTGCCTTCGCACCACCCCCTGCTCAATATCGCTGGAAAACATCAGGTCCATGGCACGAAAAAACTTCCTCGTGTCCTTTAAGATCTCATTATTCGCTGCCATCAGGGGTCTAACCCAATCTTTCGCCCCGGATTCGAGATGGCCAATCACATACGCCACTCGCGATTCCTCGTCGGGGAAGTCATCAAACTGCAAGTTTAGAGCGTATTGCATCTCTGTTCTAAAGGCATGATAGTTCCTGGGATCCCCCCCGAATTTCTGCACCAATCCTGGTACCTTTCTGGCGAGCGGGGTGGTTTTCTCCTTTCCCTTTTCTGCATCCTGAGCCCTCCTCTCCTCAAGCCTCGCCGTTTGCAGCGCCAACTGGATCTCCAACGCTCTGTACCTTTCTTCCAGGCTTGGACCCCCTCCAGCTGCTCCTGCACCCCCGGTTCCGGCTGGGTTGCTCATGATGCTTCTCTCTGCACAAGCTGGCTTTCGGTCACTTTCGGATTGCTGTGATGGGACGATGAGCTGCTTGTGCGTAAAATGCAAGTCCCTCAGAGTTTGATCAGGTTTTCAAACCTCTGCCTGTGACGGAGCCCCTCCAGCATGGCTGCGTCAATCACTAGTAGAATCCGAAAGTGGCTGCTTTCGGAAACGTTTCCAACATAAAAGCTCCTTAACGGAAACACGTCGTCTGGCCTCTCGGCGTGACAGTTTCCGTCGAGGTGTGGGTGTCCCTATAGGAGGTCCTGAGACCTCCCCACTGGTTTCGCTTGAAGCGTCTCTGAGCCATCCCTCCGACTCACTTTCTCTTGGAGTTCTTGCTCGCCCTCTACTGGTTCCCTCTTCCGCTGCTACTGCTCTCTCAACCTCAGGGAGCCTTTGCACCTGCGGCGCTTTAGATGTCAGTTCCCTGACAATATATATATATTATAAAAATAGAATTATAATCCAGATTACATATCCATATTTAGAGATTTCTCTGAATCTCTGGACTTCCCACCTTCCCCTCTCAACTGCATAGTATTTCATAATCTATATTTTATATCTCTCCATATTGCCCATAATATTTGCTATTTGTTGTTAGAATCCTGCTGATGTTTTCATCTGCTTACAGTGGTCTCCTAGGTAAATTATACATTTCCCCCATTCTTTGTTGAAGTTTTGATCTTCTTGGTTCCTGAACTTTCCGGTCAGTTTTACGATTTCGGCGTAATCCATCAACTTGGTTTGCCATTCCTCTCTGACACGGACTTTGTCTTCTTTCCATCTTTGGGCTAATAGCATCTGTGCAGCTGTCATCACATAGTACATAAAAAGTCTTTTCTGCTCCCTTGGGATATCTGCACCTACAATTCCTAATAGAAAAGCCTCTGGGGTTTTCTTAAAATAAAAGTTAATTTAAACATTTCCCCCCAATTCATTATACAGTGGTACCTTGGTTTAAGAACAGTCCGGTTTAAGAATGATTTGGTTTACAAACTCCGCAAAACCAGAAATAGTGTCTTGGTTTGAGAACTTTACCTCAGTCTAAGAACGGAAGCCGAATGTTGGAAGGGCACCGGTGGCGGTCGGCCTCATTACGGAAAGCACGCCTCGGTTTAAGTACAGTTTTGGTTTAAGAACGGGCTTCTGGAACGGATTAAGTTAATAAACCGAGGTACCACTGTATATCATTTCCCAGAATGCTTTTATTACCTTACAAGACCACCACATATGATGAAAGATGCCTCTTTTTTTCTTTACATTTCCAGCAGTGCAATGGACTTCCACTCACTGGAATCTGTGCTGGTGCAAAATGATTCTGATGAAGGGCCTGGCCTGCTCATGATGTCATGCACAGTGATGTCACTTATATGTGCACAGGGTAATAAAGGCCCTAGCAGGGTCAAGACAGTGGGGATCATGTACCCCTTGCATGACCTTGCAGGTAACAAGAAGTTCCTCAAGCCTGCTGTTCAGGCTGCAGCCTGCTTCAGTGCTTCAGGTATGCTTCTGGGCATGCTTAACAACAACAACTTATTTATACCCCGCTCATCTGGCTGGGTTTCCCCAGCCACTCTGGGCGGCTTCCAACAAAACACTAAAATACAATAACCTATTAAACATTAAAAGCTTCCCTAAACAGGGCTGCCTTCAGATGTCTTCTAAAAGTTTGGTAGCTATTTTTCTCTTTGACATCTGGTGGGAGGGCGTTCCACAGGGCGGGTGCCACTACCGAGAAGGCTCTCTGTCTGGTTCCCTGTAACTTGGCTTCTTACAGTGAGGGAACCGCCAGAAGGCCCTTGGCACTGGACCTCAGTGTCCGGGCAGAACAATGGGAGTGGAGACGCTCCTTCAGGTATACTGGACAGAGGCCGTTTAGGGCTTTAAAGGTCAGCACCAACACTTTGAACTGTGCTCGGAAACATAGTGGGGGCCAATGTAGGTCTTTCAAGACCAGTGTTATGCGGTCTCGGCGGCCGCCCCCAGTCACCAGTCTAGGTGCTGCATTCTGGATTAGTTCTAGTTTCCAGGTCACCTTCAAAGGTAGCCCCACGTAGAGCGCATAACTAGAGCATGAGATAACTAGAGCATGAACCACTCTGGCGAGACAGTCCTCTGGCGAGACAGTCTCAGCCGGCATACAAGATGGAGCTGGTAGACAGCTACCCTGCACACAGAATTGACCTGAGCCTCCATGGACAGCTGTGAGTCCAAACTGACTCCCAGGCTGTGCACCTGGTCCTTCAGGGGCACAGTTGCCCCATTCAGGACCAGGGAGTCCTCCAAACCTGCCCGCCTCCTGTCCCCCAAAAACAGTACTTCTGTCTTGTCAGGATTCAACCTCAATCTGTTAGCTGCCATCCATCCTCCAACCGCCTCCAGACACTCACACAGGACCTTCACCGCCTTCACTGGTTCTGATTTGAAAGAGAGGTGGAGCTGGGTATCATCTGCATAGTGATGAACACCCAGCCTAACCCCCCTGATTATCTATCCCAGCGGCTGCATGTAGATGTTTAAAAGCATGGGGTAGAAGACAGAACCCTGAGGCACCCCACAAGTGAGAGCCCTGGGGTCTGAGCTTGGCATCATTGCAGATGGGAACTGTACTCTGGTTTAAACAACAGTAATGGCGGCTGTCTCCCCCATTATGATGTTCTGGTACTTTAAAGAAATCTATGGTGGAAAAGAATGGTAGGGAAGACCCAATCCCTATTGGACATCAGAGCTTGGACTCTTTCTGGCATCCCCTCTGATTCTTGACTGATGAGTAAGTACGGTGGTAGAGGGGACCAAGGATGTGTACTAGGAGCAGGTACCAAAAAATAGGGACCATTTCTGATAAATAGGGAAAATATCAGGTTTTTTCCAAGTTCAGGCGAAGATTTCCGGCTCTTGTAGGAGATAGGATTAAAATAACTTGTGTTCTGGCGCTGAGCCAGAATCCTGAATTAGATCTTCTAAAAACAGATGCCATGATTTATTGCCTGTTTTCTCTCAAAGGGTGGTTATCTTTATTCTTTTACTTAGTACCTTGGCAAATTTAATTTTATCCACATAAGTCTCAGTAGAAATTCAACAGAGCATAGCAGAGTCCAAGTTGAACAGCCAGCTCTATATGCAGAAATTTTCAAACCCACTCACTTTAGCTTTATCATCGAAATATGTCACCTAAACTTAGATAATAAGGTATAAACAAATGAATACAATAACCAACAGCAGCTGGCTGAGGCTTCAATCCTAACCATACTTTGGCTGTATGTAGACTCCATACGTTTAAAGTATGGTATAGCAACTCAAGAGTGGCTTGTGGTTGCCATCTGGTCTGAGCTGAAATCTCAAATCTCTTTATGCACTGAGCTTCTCAGGTAGACTGGTGGTTGAACAATAGGCTTGATCTCCCATTTCTTCCCAAGGTAAGGGAAGTGGACATAGTTAAGCCTGGCAGGACAGCTTACTCTATGGTCTTAACCCCTTAGTGCATGTTAATTATATAAGGCTAGTTATCCCACAAATCCAGGGACGCGGGTGGCGCTGTGGGTTAAACCACAGAGCCTAGGACTTGCCGATCAGAAGGTCGGCGGTTTGAATCCCTGCGATGGGGTGAGCTCCTGTTGCTCAGTCTCTGCTCCTGCCAACCTAGCAGTTCCAAAGCACCTCAAAGTGCAAGTAGATAAATAGGTACCGCTCTGGCAGGAAGGTAAACGGCTTTTCCGTGCACTGCTCTGTTTCACCAGAAGTGGCTTAGTCATGCTGGCCACATGACCCGAAAGCTGTAAGCCGGCTCCCTCGGCCAGTAAAGCGAGATGAGCGCCGCAACCCCAGAGTCGGCCACGACTGGACCTAATGGTCAAGGGTCCCTTTACCTTTTACTATCCCACAAATCCAACTTCAAATGTCATGTCCTTGGGGATTCTAGACCAGGCGTGTCCAATTCCCAAGAGACTGTGATTTACTCCCGCTATAAATAAACTGGCAGTGATCTACCTATTGGATTGACCAAAGTTGTTGAGCTTTTGAGGATCACATGATCCACCAGGATTGACCACGGATGCCCCGAGATTGACCAGTAGATCGCGATCGACCTGTTGCACATCCCAGTTTTCGACCATTAATGCTAGAATGTAATAGAACTCAGGAGCTGGCCTTATTGCTAACCTTTTCTCTCTTTTTTCTTTTTAAAGTTATGCACACTTATGAACTCTTGGCCGTCGTTGTTGCTGTGCTGATGTGTGTGTGCATGGTTGTTTTGTCATCTTAAAGATCTACTTATTAAATTACTAGGGAGTTATTGATGGTTGTAGGGGTGGGACAGGCAGGAATTATGGGCTACCAGCGTTAATTCTCTTTCTTTTTTACATGGCTAGTGCATAGACATTTATAGCATACGATTCTGTCCCTCATGAGTCACACTCTGCTTCTTGAATCTTCATTTCTTATCAGTTCCTTAATGCAATGTAATTGATTAGCTTATCTGTGGGCAACAGCTGTAACAATGGCATCAGATTCTGACAAAGGTGACACCCTCATCCCGCTGGTTTAGACTGCAATTCTGACCCATTAAAATTAATGGGGATGTTGGGAATGGTATTAAGAGGAGTATCTTCATTCAGTAGAATTCAGCCACATTAAGGTTCATTAATTTACGGTGAGAAAAGTGTGAACAGAAAAGGTTCTGGCAGCCCTCTCTGTGTCTATTATTAAATTGCCTTGCTACCAGGGACACGGGTGGCGCTGTGGACTAAAGCACAGAGCCTAGGACTTGCTGATCAGAAGGTCGGCGGTTCGATTCCCCGCGACGGGGTGAGCTCCCGTTTCTCAGTCCCTGCTCCTGCCAACCTAGCAGTTTGAAAGCACCTCAAAGTGCAAGTAGATAAATAGGTACCGCTCTGGCAGGAAGGTAAACGGCGTTTCCGTGCGCTGCTCTGGTTCGCCAGAAGCGGCTTAGTCGCCGTGGCCACGTGACCCAGAAGCTGTACGCCGGCTCCCTCGACCAATAAAGCGAGATGAGCGCCGCAACCCCAGAGTCGGCCATGACTGGACCTAATAGTTAGGGGTTCCTTTACCTATGTTAAAGCACAGCACTGATTCAAAACAATTTACAACCATTTAAACGGGCAAGAGAAGAGAATATACAATACCCATCATTAAAAGACCCTGCTGCAACAGCCGGTTTGTGGCCAAAGGCATGTCTAAACATGCTGGTGAAAGCAAAACAAAAGAGGAGGCTGTTCTAGTTTCCTGTGGAAGGGAGTTCCACAGTCACAGACCCTCCAAGTGTCCCTATTTTCCAGGGGCAATCTTGGATTTATTAGAAGCCGTCCCAGTTTCTGATTTGATCCCAGAATGTCCCGCTTTTCCTTAGGACGTCCCTATTTTCATCCGAGACATGTTGGAGAGTATGCAGGCATGGCCAAACTTGGCCCTCCAGCTGTTTTGGGACTACAACTCCTATGATCCCTAGCTAACAGGACCAGTGGTCAGGGATGATGGGAATTGTAGTCCCAAAACAGCTGAAGTGCCATGCCTGGATGGAGTTATCTGACCCCTTAGCCATCTGAAGGCAGCCCTATACAGTGGTACCTCAGGTTACAGATGCTTCAAGTTACAGACGCTTCAGGTTACAGACTCCGCTAACCCAGAAATAGTACCTCGGGTTAAGAATTTTGCTTCAGGATGAGAACAGAAATCGTGCTTCGGCGGTGCAGCAGCAGCGGAAGGCCCCATTAGCTAAAGTGGTGGTTCAGGTTAAGAACAGTTTCAGGTTAAGAACGGACTTCCGGAATGAATTAAGTACTTAACCTGAGGTACCACTGTATAGGGAAGTTTTTTAAATGTTTAATTATTAATATATGTTGGAGGCTGCCCAGGGTAACTAGGGAAACCCAGTCAAATGGATGTGCTATAAATAGTAAGATAATAATAAAAATAATAGAATAGGATGTCCCTATTTTCATCAGAGAAATGTTGGCAGGTAGGCAATCAGGGATCAGTCACTGAGGAGGCCCTCTCTTAAATTTTCACCAAACTTGCCTGTGAAGGTGCAAGATCTCCTGTTAAGATCTCAAAACCCAGGCCAGCTGTAGGAATCTAACACAGCTGCCACTCTGAAAATAGAAGATTCTGCAAAATACTTCTCCATCTGTCTCTTCTGGAGCGGGGTCTGTATGAACAGCTCTCTTTGCAAAATGTTGCATGAGCCTAATAGCCTCCAGCAGAGCTTGCAGCCCAGGTCAGACTCACTTTGGCTCTCTTAGCCAGGGAAAACTGCCCTCTCTACCCCACCATGTTTTGACCTTGGCTGCACCCCAGTTTGTATCCTTTTGCAGAGTGCTTTTTTTCTAAAAAAAATAAATGTTTAGGGGTACTCTCATTTTGACTCAAGAAAATCACCATTTTATAGATCAAATCAGGAAAAATAAAAACAGTAAATGGACAGAAGTACAAAGTGTTATGTACTGAGTTGAATAGGATTCAAAATGCAGCAGTCTGATTGGTTCTACAACAATAGGATCCAGTATGCAGCAGTCTGATTGGTCCTAGAAAACAGGACCCAGAATGAAGAAGTCTGATTGGTCCCCAGGAGCCACCCAATCCAGCTCCAGGTGGAAGGGAATCTGCAACCTTATTGGCCTACAGGAGAATCCCGGAAGTAGCCAATCACGTGGGGCCCACTGTGTAAACAATGTATATAAAGCAGACATTCTAGGGGAACTTCCATTCCTCCTCAGCACTATGAGCTGAATAAAGAGCATGAAATCCCCTCTCGACTCTGAGTATATTTCACAAAGATTCACAAAATGTTTAGGGGTATGGTTACCCGTGTGTACCCCCAGAAAAAGCACTGCTTTTACATCTACCCACATAGACTTCTTTCACCCTCTGCTCTATATTTTTGCCTTGTTTTTCCCCCCACCCCATTTTCTGTTCCGTATCTCACATGCCTTCCTCTTTCTGCTTCCCCTTTGCAGTGTTCCTTGCCTTTTCGTAGTATTCAAGTCTTGTCTCTTTATAAGTGAAATGCGGGGGGGGGGGGGAGGCGCGAAACCCAGTGTGTTTATGCAAGTTCAGCAGAGCTTGCCAGGCCAGTTCCCATATTCAGAAGCCAGCAAGTGACCGGTTTCAGCAGGGTTTTTTATTTTCCCCAAGTTCTGAAAAAAGTGCGACAAAACAAATGAATACTGAAGCATCTGGGGGGCGGGCGATGATGGACCGTTTGGAAAGGCAAGATCTGTACACACCACAAACTTCCTTTTATCTAGAGCAGAGGTGGGGAATTGTAGATATTCGAACCAAATGTCAGACCCTCTGAGTGTTCCAATTTTTCAGGAACAGTCCCAGAATTACAGAAGCTGTCCCGCTTTCTGATTTGGTCTCAGAAGGCCCTACTTTTTGATGTCCCTATTTTCACCAGAGAAATGTTGGAGGGTATGGAATGTGGACCTCCAGGTTTCTCATAACCCCTGGCTCCCTAGGACGTTTCTCTTGCCGCATTCCCATTCTCTACACATACAAAGTACAGTGGTACCTTGGTTCTCAAACTTAATCTGTTCTAGAAGTCCGCTCCAAAACCAAAGCGTTCCAAAACCCAAGGCATGCTTTCCCATAGAAAGGAATGCAAAACGGATTAATCTGTTCCAGACTTTTAAAAAGAAACCCTAAAGCAGCAATTTAACATGAATTTTGCTATCTAACGAGACCACTGATCCATAAAAGGAAAGCAATAATCAATGTACAGTGGTACCTCGGGTTACATACGCTTCAGGTTACAGACTCTGCTAACCCAGAAATATTACCTCGGGTTAAGAACTTTGCTTCAGGATGAGAACAGAAATCGTGCTCCGGCGGCGCGGCGGCAGCGGGAGGCCCCATTAGCTAAAGTGCTGGTTCAGGTTAAGAACAGTTTCAGGTTAAGAACGGACCTCCGGAACGAATTAGGTACGTAACCAGAGGTACCATTGTACTGTAATATAAAATAAGTAAGACAGTATTGTAGATGCTAAAAATTAAAATTATTTTTTTTTTCTTCCCTGCACTGGTGATAGTCATTGTTTGGATGGGGGGCTTTTATCCATGCAATCAACCAGTAGCTGAACTGGGTTCCACATAGTCACAAAAACAAATTAACCGAAAAACCCTTAAAAACAAAAACGCAAAATAAATAGCAAAAACAAAAGTGACAAACTTAATCCATTCTGAAAGTCTATTTGACTTCTGAAATGTTCAAAAACCAAGGTGCAGCTTCTGATTGGTGCAGGCACCCCAGAAACAATAGCCGACAGCTGCCTTAGATGTTTAGCTTTCGAAAAACATTCAAAAACAGGTTTTTGGCGTTTGAGAACCTAGGCGTTTGAAAACCAAGGTGTTTGAGAACCAAGGCATTTGAGAACCAAGGCGTTTGAGAACCATGGTACCACTGTAAATGATACAGTCAAGCATCATGCAAGTTTGTACAATAATTTATTATAGGAACCAGAATGTTTTATTGACCCATAACTATGCCTCTTGCATCCGTGGAAGAGGGTGGAAGAGTTTTACAGGTAGAAGCCTCTGATTTCTTTCATGGCTGGAATGTAGCCTACTGCAGAAAGGCAAGAATAAAATTTGTTGCTCCACCCACATTTTCCTCTTGCACTGCTGGCATGTGGCCCCCAGAAGATTGCCCACGAGCCAATGTGGCCCTCAGACTGAAAAAGCCTCCTCTTTCCGTTAACTGCAAAATTACTTTGGCAGGCCACAGTTTTTTAGCACATGCATACATATACAGTATGTAGAATTTGTTGTTGTTGTTTAGTCATTCAGTCGTGTCCGCCTCTTCGTGACCCCCTGGACCAGAGCACGCCAGGCACTCCTGTCTTCCATTGCCTCCCGCAGTTTGGTCAGACTCATGCTGGTAGCTTCGAGAACACTGTCCCACCATCTCGTCCTCTGTCGTCCCCTTCTCCTTGTGCCCTCCATCTTTCCCAACATCAGGGTCTTTTCCAGGGAGTCTTCTCTTCTCATGAGGTGGCCAAAGGATTGGAGCCTCAGCTTCACGATCTGCCTTCCAGTGAGCACTCAGGGCTGATTTCCTTCAGAATGGATAGCTTTGATCTTCTTGCAGTCCATGGGACTCTCAAGAGTCTCCTCCAGCACCATAATTCAAAAGCATCAATTCTTCTTTATGGGCAGCCTTCTTTATGGTCCAGCTCTCACTTCCATACATCACTACTGGGAAAACTATAGCTTTAACTATACAGACCTTTGTCAGTAAGGTGATGTCTCTGCTTTTTAAGATGCTGTCTAGGTTTGTCATTGCTTTCCTCCCAAGAAGCAGGCGTCTTTTAATTTCGTGGCTGCTGTCACCATCTGCAGTGATCATGGAGCCCAAGAAAATAAAATCTCTCACTGCCTCCATTACTTCCCCTTCTATTTGCCAGGAGGTGATGGGACCAGTGGCCATGATCTTCGTTTTTTTGACCATATTTTGTGCTCTCCTCTTTCACCCTCATCAAAAGGTTCTTTAATTCCTCCTCACTTTCTGCCATCAAGGTTGTGTCATCTGCATATCTGAGGTTGTTGATATTTGTACAAATGTTTGCGAGGGTACAGATATTAAATCTGTGTCTCTTTTATACATATTTAACATTTGTCCTTGAAGCTAAGCAAACCCAGTTCCTCCTGATAATTCCTGCTTGTGACCGCCTCTGGCTGTTTTCACTGTTGTGGCAGCTTTTGGCAGTATCTACGCCGCGGGCATCTTCTGCAAAGTAAAAGGCAGCGCAAAGAAGGCCAAGGATTGCTGGCTGTTGTCCAGTGGAAGAACACCAGTTATTCATGCGGACCTGTAGCCTTGCCTTTTATTAGCAATGCATACTTTTCACCACCTGCATTTCTACAGTGACGGAGACACAAAAAAGACAAATACAGCAATAGAGAAATGCAAGCAAATGCAGTTTCACGAATTTAGCACCAAACGAGATATTGCATGAAACATGAACTAATTTCATGTACCGTATTTTTCGCTCTATAAGACGCAGCAGACCACAAGATGCACCTAGGTTTTGGAGGAGGAAAACAAGAAAATAAATATTCTGAATCTCAGAAGCCAGAACAGCAAGAAGCAGTGGAAGCAGCAATCCCTCTTGCTGTTCTGGCTTCTGAGATAGCTGTGCAGCATGCATTCGCTCCATAAGACGCAGACACATTTCCCCTTACTTTTTAGGAGGGGAAAAGTGAGTCTTATAGAGCAAAAAATACGGTATCTCTTTCTATACAAATAAATAGCTGTTGCTGGAGAGAATTGCAATTGGGGCTGCGCTGCACAAGAAGGCAGTTTTAACTCCTTCCTCTTCTGCCAGTGGAATTGTTCCTTCTGGGGCAAATAGCAGCTGGGGGGGGGGCGGCATAATTTTAATCAGGGCTGCAGCAAAGGATGCAAGCACTTAACATGAAGCCGTCCAAAATCTTGATCGCCACTCATCCATGGTTGCTATTAAAAAACATTTAAAAGGTGAAATGCATGAATGCATTTATTCTTTGTCTAGTCTTTCGTCCTTTGTTTCACTTGGAGACGATGACTTCTGGTGGGATGACCTACACCATGGGTAGGCAAACTAAGGCCTGGGGCCCGGATCTGGCCCAATCACCTTCTCAATCCGGCCTACGGACAGTCTGGGAATCAGCGTGTTTTTACATAAGTAGGATGTGTCCTTTTATTTAAAATGCATCTCTGGGTTATTTGTGGGGCATGGGTATTTGTTCATTCCCCCCAATATATATATATATATATATATATTTGCTTTCGTAGATTTTCACGGGTACAGGAATGCAGGTTTTGGTGTCCTCGGGTGTCTTCCCGTGTAAAAGTTGGGGTGTCTAGGCGACGTTTCGACGAGGTCTCACTCGTCATCTTCAGGCTGGTGCTTTCGGCTTCTTGTTACTGGAACAGAGCAGGATCTCAGTGTTTGAGTTCCTATAAATACTGTTGAGGGGGTGTGGTGTATAGCCTCCAATGTTCTGGGCAGAGAGGAAGTTCCCAGGCTAGTGTGCCTTTTCTTCTTTTGTTCCTTAATTACTTGAGGGATATCTTGAGTGATTTCTTGAGTGATATCCTGAGTACCACTTAGGTGGGTCATTAGGTGTGGATTAGTTGCTAAAGTCTTTGTGTCTTGACCTCTTGAACTTTGTGAAGAGTTTTTCTGAGAAGATGGCTGTACTGCACTTAGTTGTGCTCTGGCTTGGCTTCGTGTATAGGGGCGAGCTGTGGTTTTGTGGCCTGTGTCAGCCAGATCTGTGTAGGGATTGCAGGGGGGTGCAGCATCCGGAGGTGCCACCATGGTTTGGCTACTGGATGGTGTCTGTAATTTATCTGTGGAGAGGGTCTGGGTTTGGGTCTGGTGTGGTTGATTGGTGATGGCGTTCTGTGTGCCTCTGGATCTGGTGTCAGTTTTTGTGGGGAGGGCTAATTTCCAGATGTCTGGCAAGCGGGATGTGTCGTCACGCTTGTTCATGTTGTGAGGGTGTTTCTCTATCTCGATGGCTTCCATGATTATTCTCTTGTGGTGATGTTCCATGTTAAAGAGCAATTTGGAATCTGCAAAATTAATTTCGTGTCCTGTTTCTTTCATGTGTTGGAAAAGAGAGGAAGTTTTTTCTTCTTTTTTGACGGCATTCTTGTGTTCTGCGATACGTGCATTTATTCGTCTGTTTGTTTGTCCAATGTACGTGGCTGGGCAGACTTTGCAGGGTATTTCATAGACCCCTTGGTTTTCCAACTGGATTTTATCCTTGGGGTTTCTGAGGATATTGGCTATTTTTTGGTTGGTGCAAAAGGCTGTTTTGATATTGTGTTTATGGAGGATTTTGCTAATTTTATCTGTAGTGCCCTTGATATAAGGAAGGAGGGCCATGCCCTTGTTTTCTTCTGTGTCTTGGTTTTTGGGGGGTGTTTCTTTTTGGATTAGCTTCGTAACCCTGTTTTGCTGGTATCCATTGGCAATTAACACATTTGAGAGATTCTGTAACTCAGTTGTCAAGTGGTCTTTGTCAGCCAGGCGTTTGGTTCTGGAGATGGTTCTGGACCTGACCAACCACTGCCTAACCAACACGTACTTCATCCACAATGGACAAAGATACAAACAGATAGAAGGAGCACCTATGGGATCACCCCTCTCACCGGTCATCGCAAACCTGTACATGGAACACTTTGAAACCAATGCTTTAGACAAGTCAGAACACAAACCCAAACTTTGGCTCAGATATGTTGACGACACCTTTGTAATTTGGCCACACGGGAAGGAAAAACTGGATAGCTTCCTCACACATCTCAACAGCCTACACCCCAAAATACAATTCACTATGGAAATAGAAGCCAACAACCAACTTCCCTTCCTTGACGTCCTAATCTACAAAAAACCTGATGGCTCCCTAGGACACACTATCTACCGGAAAAAAACACACACCAACCGCTACTTACATGCACAATCACACCACCACCCTGCACAAATAAACTCCGTAGCCAAGACTCTCATCTCCAGAACCAAACGCCTGGCTGACAAAGACCACTTGACAACTGAGTTACAGAATCTCTCAAATGTGTTAATTGCCAATGGATACCAGCAAAACAGGGTTACGAAGCTAATCCAAAAAGAAACACCCCCCAAAAACCAAGACACAGAAGAAAACAAGGGCATGGCCCTCCTTCCTTATATCAAGGGCACTACAGATAAAATTAGCAAAATCCTCCATAAACACAATATCAAAACAGCCTTTTGCACCAACCAAAAAATAGCCAATATCCTCAGAAACCCCAAGGATAAAATCCAGTTGGAAAACCAAGGGGTCTATGAAATACCCTGCAAAGTCTGCCCAGCCACGTACATTGGACAAACAAACAGACGAATAAATGCACGTATCGCAGAACACAAGAATGCCGTCAAAAAAGAAGAAAAAACTTCCTCTCTTTTCCAACACATGAAAGAAACAGGACACGAAATTAATTTTGCAGATTCCAAATTGCTCTTTAACATGGAACATCACCACAAGAGAATAATCATGGAAGCCATCGAGATAGAGAAACACCCTCACAACATGAACAAGCGTGACGACACATCCCGCTTGCCAGACATCTGGAAATTAGCCCTCCCCACAAAAACTGACACCAGATCCAGAGGCACACAGAACGCCATCACCAATCAACCACACCAGACCCAAACCCAGACCCTCTCCACAGATAAATTACAGACACCATCCAGTAGCCAAACCATGGTGGCACCTCCGGATGCTGCACCCCCCTGCAATCCCTACACAGATCTGGCTGACACAGGCCACAAAACCACAGCTCGCCCCTATACACGAAGCCAAGCCAGAGCACAACTAAGTGCAGTACAGCCATCTTCTCAGAAAAACTCTTCACAAAGTTCAAGAGGTCAAGACACAAAGACTTTAGCAACTAATCCACACCTAATGACCCACCTAAGTGGTACTCAGGATATCACTCAAGAAATCACTCAAGATATCCCTCAAGTAATTAAGGAACAAAAGAAGAAAAGGCACACTAGCCTGGGAACTTCCTCTCTGCCCAGAACATTGGAGGCTATACACCACACCCCCTCAACAGTATTTATAGGAACTCAAACACTGAGATCCTGCTCTGTTCCAGTAACAAGAAGCCGAAAGCACCAGCCTGAAGATGACGAGTGAGACCTCGTCGAAACGTCGCCTAGACACCCCAACTTTTACACGGGAAGACACCCGAGGACACCAAAACCTGCATATATATATATATATATATAGTCCGGCCCCCCACAAGGTCTAAGGGACAGTGGACTGGCCCCCTGCAGGAAAAGTTTGCTGACCCCTGACCTACACAATGGACCGACTCATATCTATCCCAGCCAGTATGGATGATGAGCAGGGCAAATAGCAGCTGGGGGGGGGTTTAATCAGGGCTGCAGCAAAGGATTCAAGCACTTAACATGAAGCAGTCCAAAATCCCAACTGCTCAGCAGTTCAGCAGCACCTGGAGGGGCCACCGATTCCCAAGGGTCAAATGCAAACTGGTTTGTTTTTGTTTCGTTATGTATTTTGTGTTCCCATTTTGCAATTTTATGTTGTGATCTTCGGGTGAATAGTGGTGTACAAATTAAATTAATGAATAAAACTGAGGCAGGGCTAAACAAAAAATCAAAAACACGTGAGCTGCAGGCAGCGCTCGGTTTACAATACCACTTGCAGCCTTTGAAAAGCATGTGGCCTCATTCCTGTCCAGACCCATCTGCATGCTGAGAGCAGGTCTGAGAGCTGCTCCAACTGGAAACCAAGGAGAATTGCCCTCCATCTCCTCCTCCGCACTCCCAACTTGCTGTCATGGTAGCCGCTTGCTATAGATGCTTGCAAGAGACCTGACACCCATTTGTCTGGGTTCTTTTTTGGAGGGGGGGTTGGTTGGTTTAAGAACAAGAAAAAGAAAATCCTTTTCAGCAAGAGATAAATTGAGGCAGAGAATCGGCAGCCAGGGTAGCGATGGTTGGTGGTGGTGGAACAGAAGATGCTCTCCCTTTTTCTGTCCACTGTTTCTCTCCTCCGAACTTCCTGTTCCAGAGGGATTTTCATTCTGCTGGGTTCCAAAAGTGTGCTCCCCTTCACAAAGACTTTCTTGGAATTGTGTGTGTGCGACATGAAAGGTTAAACACACACACCCCTACACAGATTCTCCGCTCTTAATGTTTCCTCCCAAACGAACAGCCATCGCCTTATTAATTGCCAAAAGAGGGGGAAGCTTTAAAGAAAAGAAAGCATCGAATTTCTCTAGGGATTGAACCAAGGTTTCTTGTTGACATCTCTGAAAGGTAGTTATGCATAGTCAGTCACGTTCTGCTGTGAGCTTGCAGATCCCCTTATGCACTACCCTGAGTTCAATTCTGGAAAGGAACAGGTATGTTTGGATCAAATCCCCCGAGGGTGTTTCTAAATCAGCTTCTGTGATCTATTCACGTTTTGTTTCCCTTCTCCCATAACTGTGCCCAGTGGAGGATTGGAGTGCAGCCAGTGTCATGAGAACAATAGACCATAACGTGCCCTTTTTACACATGCAGGGACTTCATAACTTTTGCTAGGGCTTTGTTTTCTTCAGAGCAGGAAATAATTTCCCAGTATATATTTACACGTTGTTATTTGCAGCCTGCTAGGAACCGGAAGTGACTCTTTCACTTCCTTTTGGCAGAGTGGTGAGAACGATGGGGAAGCTGTTGGCGCAGCCAGAATTGACACTGCGTTGGAGGAATTTAGCTGCCATGGTTTGTTGCGGCCAGCCCCTCAGACAGAGGTGCAGCAGGAACAATTCTGCAGCATTCGCTACATCATGGCCAGCTAGGACTTCCAACTTGCAGCAGCATGAGAATGAGACTACTGCTTAGACACAGGTGGCGCGGTGGTCTAAACCACTGAGCCTCTTGGGCTTGCCGATCAAAAGGTCGGCGGTTTGAATCCCCACGACCGGGTGAGCTCCCATTGCTCTGTCTCAGCTCCTGCCAACCTAGCAGTTCGAAAGCACACCAGTGCAAGTAGATAAATAGGTACTGCTGTGGCAGGAAGGTAAACGGCGTTTCCACGCGCTCTGGTTTCTGTTACGGTGTCCCGTTGCGCCAGAAGCGGTTTAGTCCTGCTGGCCACATGACCCGGAAAGCTGTCTGTGGACAAATGCCGGCTCCCTCAGCCTGAAAGCAAGATGAGCGCCACAACCACATAGTCGCCTTTGACTGGATTTAACCATCCAGAGTCCTTTACTGCTTAGACAGGTCTGTCCACCAATACATAAAGAATGCGACCGTAAATGCATACTGGTTTGACTGTACAAACAAGGCAATGCTTACGTCGACTAGGGAGGAAACTCCTAATATGTAATTACTTGAGTGCTTTAGAAGATCCTTTCATCTCGTCTCAGTTTAGCCCTGGGCCAGGGTGATGGTCTGAAAGAGACACAATTGACTAACCCTGCTGAAGCTCTGGGTTGGAAGGAGCACAGAGGGAGAGCTAGAAATGTAATAATAACATGTCCCAGGCTCCAGGGGTTGAACTGGAAACATCACAGCCCAAGGCTGGGACTTTGAGTTACCTGGAACAGCGTGTGTTCAAATCACAGAGCCCATTGCAAGATCAGAAGGGAACGGGGATAGGAAGCTTCAACCCACTTAGTACTGACAGGCCATATGAAGCCTTTAGATATATGGTATACCGTATTTTTTGCTCTATAAGACTCACTTTCCCCCTCCTATAAAGAAAGGGGAAATGTGTGTGCGTCTAATGGAGCGAGTGCAGGCTGCGCAGCTATCCCAGAAGCCAGAACAGGAAGAGGGATGGCTGCTTCGCTGCGCAGCGATCCCTCTTGCTGTTCTGGCTTCTGAGATTCAGAATTTTTTTCCCCTTGTTTTCCTCCCCCAAAAACTAGGTGCGTCTTATGGTCTGGTGCGTCTTATAGAGTGAAGAATACGGGATCTCTTTCTTCGGGAAACCTGAAGAAAGGTTCTTAACAGAACAGTCTGTGCAACTCAAAAGCTCCCTGCACACTTAGTCCAGTAAAAGGTATAATCCCAAATACATGTCTTATCCTCCTGAAATAGGCAATACTTTGTTCTGGGAATTTTTATGTGTAGATGAGTGAGCTCCCTGTGACTGATGCTAGAATGGCTCAGAAATAAGGTAAGATGCTTTCTGGAAAAACACAGAGTAACTTGGATTATTATTCATGAGCTGACCCAAATTCACTGAAACCTCCATTGAATTTAATATAGACTTTTAAAGAGCCTACAGCCCCCAAAACTGTTTGGTGGAGACAAGCAGCAGCACCTACACATTCCATCCATTCTCTCTAGTGGTATATAAGAGCACCTGGCAATTTCTTAACTTTTGTTAAGTGGAACAATTAAAAACAAGGGGTTTGCGGTACGCCTTGGGTGTGGTGGAAACTGGGAGCAGAAATCAGAATATCAGCAACAAGGAAAAGTAAACTCCAGCTTCTTACGTTCATGCAAAATAAATGCCCATTACCTAACATATTATTGCAGTGCTTGTTGCATTTTTTTACTGAATTTCTCCTTCTGTTTGTCAGTGTGGGTGGAGAAGCTCCTACAAAGGGCACTTCAGCCTTCTTTGAGGCCTCTGAGATTACAGTATAGTTTTTCAAGTATGTTGTTGTTTAGTCGTTTAGTCGTGTCCGACTCTTCGTGACCGCCAGGCACTTCTGTCTTCCACTGCCTCCCACAGTTTGGTCAAACTCATGCTGGTAGCTTTGAGAACACTGTCCAACCATCTCGTCCTCTGTCATCCCCTTCTCCTTGTGCCCTCCATCTTTCCCAACATTAGGGTCTTTTCCAGGGAGTCTTCTCTTCTCATGAGGTGGCCAAAAGTATTGGAGCCTCAGCTTCAGGATCTGTCCTTCCAGTGAGCACTCAGGGCTGATTTCCTTGAGAATGGATGTGTTTGATCTTCTTGCAGTCCATGGGACTCTCAAGAGTCTCCTCCAGCACCATAATTCAAAAGCATCAATTCTTCGGCGATCATCCTTCTTTATGGTTCAGCTCTCACTTTTCAAATATGCCTTCATTCATATGTTATCTATATCTGATCCGTGGTTCTCAGGCTCATTGAACACAACGGGACACGCTTCTAATTAAACATGCATAGTATTGCACAGCCGGTGGTACATATTTTTTTGTGTACTTCTGTGAAATTGCAATGCAAATGTGACCTAGTTGAAAAGCATCTCTTCCCCCCTTTTCCTTTGCCACCCATTACTCCCTGTAAGCACCAGATTTGTTACATTCAGATGGTTGCAAATAAGACAGGCCCCCCAAGCTGATTGTTTATGCAGCTCTGCGTTGTCTGTGACTTGGTTTGGGATTTATTCACTCCCAGAACCATTAAAAATAAAGAGAGAGTAATGAAGCCACTAGTATCTCGCAGCAGACCTGCCTTGTTTGTGTACACTTTTATGGGGCTTAGCAGCCTGTTCGCAAAGCGAATATTTGTGTATACTAATCAGTCCCCGGGAGAAATGCAATCTCATGAAGAAATACACGTTGCGACGCAGCCAGCTGAAGATACTGCCAGCCAAGCAGCAACCCACAAACATTGCTACCAGCCATGTGTGTTACACCCAGTTCAATCACTGCTGCCATCAACGTGCTCTTTAATTGGCCAAAATGACATCTTGGGTCTTGCTTCATGGCTTTGACTGTGCATTAGATCATGCCTTCTAGATCAGTCCAGCATCTTGCATCTCGCCAGCATGAGATGAGGGCAATATCTTTCCCCCTACTGTAGATCCCCGGTAGTATTCAGAAGCCTGTGCTTTCATGATGACTAGAAGCCATTAAGAGGCTTATTGAAATATACTTGGAGTCAAGAGTGGATTCCATGCTCTTTATTCAGCTCATAGTGGTGAGGAGGAATGGAATGGAAGTTCCCCTAGAATGTCTGCTTTATATACATGATTTACACAATGGGCCCCACATGATTGGCTAATTCTGGGATTCTCCTGTAGGCCAATCAGGTTGCGTGGCAAGTTCCCTCCCCCCATGGAAAATAAAGACACAGGACACGTTCTTTAAGGTTAATGGGCGTAAATGGCCACAACTTTATTGATTACAGAAATTGAAGGTATTGGCCTTAGGCATTGGCTCCTATCCACTACCCGGCATGGTGACCGGGGAAGGGTTGATCACTAACCGTGGGTGTCCTGTTGAAGAACGCCAACTAGGAACCCACGTGCCGAAGGCCCTTACCTTACTAGGTTTCGGACAAGACAACGCCCCCGGAGTCCTCTACCGGACTACCCTGCTGAAGAGAAAAGAGGGCAGTCCCGGGGCGTGCCTGGCCCTAAATACACTTAGGCCACGCCTCCCCGGCCCGCTGATTGGTGGGCAGGGGGGAAGACACGCCCCGGGATTCCCTAGCTCTCGCGGGGGCCGTGAACCCGCCCCCGCGGGTGTGGGAGGTGTCTGCCCGCAACCCCCTCTCCTCCCCAAGGCTCGGAAATGGCTTTGCGGATTCACTTCCACTTGGAGCTGGATTGGGTGGCTCCTGTGGACCAATCAGACTGCTGCATTCTGAATCCTATTGTTCTAGGACCAATCAGACTACTGCATTCTGAATCCCATTGTTCTAGGACCAATCAGACTGCTGCATTCTGAATCCTATTGTTCTAGGACCAATCAGACCTGCATTTTGGATCCTATTCATCTCAGTACATAACACTTATGCCTCATTAATTTGTCTAATTTGAGGCAACTTCGACAAGCCCAAAGGTGCTGTTATTAGGGGATTCCCATGCTTGGAAAGTGGGGAGGTAGCCAGTTCTAGATGAGACGCATCATTTGGGGTGTTCTTGATTCCGCCATTGTTGCTAGAGGCAACAGTGCTACTTCTAACTACAGCTGGTTCACCAGCTATGTCCATTTTGGGGCTGCGATAGACTTACCACGCTAAAGCTATGGTTTTCCCAGTAGTGATGTATGGAAGTGAGAGCTGGACCATAAAGAAGGCTGATCGCCTAAGAATTGATGCTTTTGAATTATGGTGCTGGAGGAGACTCTTGAGAGTCCCATGGACTGCAAGAAGATCAAACCTCTCCATTCTGAAGGAAATCAGCCCTGAGGGCTCACTGGAAGGACAGATCCTGAAGCTGAGGCTCCAGTACTTTGGCCACCTCATGAGAAGAGATTTAATCTGATGGTATTAAATACCATCTCCAAACTAATTTATAATAATTTTCTTTTATTCTTAAAGACAATTTCAACATACGTTTCTCCCATATTTCTCCCCAGCTTTGACTATCTATCTATCCTGTTGTCTCTTTTCCTCACACCTCTTTTAATTGATCTTCTTGATCCTCCATTTCTACTAGTATTTTATAAATTTCACTGGTTTCCCCTTTTATAACTGCATTTTCTTCTTCATCTCCCACAGGGGATATCTTGATGGTTGTAATGGCACTGTTTTGTATTATGTTGCTATTTATTGTAAGCTGTGCTGTGGTCTTTCGATGTAAGGCAAGTCTGTGAATGAGTTAAGCAAATAAAGAAAGAGCCGTCTTTTCAAGCAGTGTACATGTTATGAGCTTAAAGCACAGCTCGGTTGTTTACTCAGCTTGGATCAAAGCAGGTTTGGGGGTGGGGAATGCATCAAAATGCAGTACTTCATCAAAACAAAAGGACGGATGTGGAACATGGCTAATGTCACAAGTACACCGCTTCTCAAACCAGTGGTGGCCAGCACTGCATTTTGTGACAGTGAATTACAGAGCTCAACGGTGCGCTATGCGAAGGTGTGGCTGGCTGGTGGCTACTTAAAGGCCACTAGAGTTTATGTCACACACCTGCGATGGGACCAGAATTAACCACGATCGGTTTGAAGGTAGTCAAGAGAAAAACAGCCTGAGTTTGAAGTTTGCCCGAAATGGTTGCTAGAGGCTTTTGAGGTGCATAAATAGCTCCTAGGATTTGGGAACGAAGGTTGTTTCGAAAATAGTGCTGCTGCTTTTAACAAAGTGTGTTCTCCTTCATGGAGAGCACGTGTTGCGGTGGCGGCCGCCAGGACACTAAAAAGTTGGGGGCGGGCTAATTGATCGTTGGCCACTGATGCGATTGGGGCTTTTGGGAAGAAGTTAATGTTGCCATTTGTTGATTGACAGCCAGAAATGCTAAAACTTCTTGCACGAGGCTAGGGCTTCCTCTTTTCGCCCGTGCATCGGATTGCCCGTCCTCCCCTCCCTAGAATTAGGGTTGTTCGCTTTGACCTTGCTATGCCTGTCATGGGGTCATCTGCTTTGGGGCAGGGGCCCGGTAAGAATTTTGTCCATCTGGCTGATGGGCTGGGGCCATTTGGTTTTTGCCTACTGCGTATCAAATCGTCACAACTTGTAAGGTTGCGGTTAGGCATTGGTTTATGGTTTGGTTGGTTGAGGGGCATGGATTGGCTGTGCCTGCCCCTCTAATGCTGCTGCTGCTGCAAGGGATTGTGTTAAAGGAATTGGGGGTTAACTATTGCTTGTCCACTCTGTCAAGGGGCTAGGGCCACGCAAGAGTCCCTGGTTGCATTTCGGGAGGGCTGAGGGCCCTGCTCCATCACTAAACCCAAATGTATTCTCCTTTTCTGACTTTCGCAGGCTTGTGGAATGTCAGTCTGTCCCCCACTGGGGGGCAGATAGTCGCCACCAATGCCTAAGCAACCACTCACATTTTTTTGCATTTTAATAAAGTTGTGGCCAGAAGTATGCCAAAAACCTTAAACAAAAAATTCTGTGTGATGTGTGAGTTATTGGGGTGGCCAATAACGCAACCATCAGCTCAACACAGGCACATTTGTAAGCAAGGAAACTGACCTTGAAGAAGAATGCCCCTGGCATTTCCTACTGGCCTGGGAACTAGGGACTGCAAAAACAATACATTTCTCCCTGACTGACTGCCTGACCGACCAGGCAGGCTGGATCAAGATACAAACACGAAAGAAAGCGTCTTGCAAACTCTGTGCGATAAGTGTGTTGATGTACAAAGGATTTATACGTGAGTGCATATGGAAGCGGCAGTCTTTGCAGGAACCGGAGTGAAGAAAATTCCTTCCCAAACCTGCTTGCGTTTTTCCTTGGCTCATATTTAAGGCACCTGATGCCAACAGGAAGAAATAAATACGTCAACTGGCGTGTGAGGCTCAGGCAAGCCAGAACTGTAACCTTCCTTTCTTTGTTCCCAGGCTCATGAGCTGATGCTGACTTGAGAAATCTCTCTCAGACGGAGAACAAAAGGACCTTTGAGTCTATATAGCTGTTATCACAATGCGCCAACACTAGCCCGTGCCGTCTAACAGATGGTGTTTTCAGATGGGGAATTAAATATTGTAAGTTATTTGTTCAGATATCGCAAAGGGGTGATTTGGTAACAGAGTGGTGGTGGTGTTTAAAAAAATGTATCTGATTTTTAACCGGAAAAGTTTGTAAATCTGGGTTAAATAGGGGGAATATATGGCATTGTCATGGTGGCTATAGCAGCAAAAGTGGCATGCTTGAAGCATCTGGAAACAGGCTGAGCAGGCTGTGTGTGAGAACCTTCTAATCCTTGGATCCAGCAAGTGGATCCAGACTAGCTTCCTGATGAGGTAATTGGCTGGGTCAGGGGTCAGCAACCTTTTTCAGCCGTGGGCCGGTCCACCGTCTCTCAGATGTTCCTCAAACTTTTGGCAGTCTTGGGACTCAGCTGCACTGGCAAAGATAAATCGCTTTATATCCGTTATAGGTGCATTATAACACTGTGGCACCAGATGGCGCTGTTTTTGCCAACCCGATTTCTCATACAAAGTTTACAACGTGTTTAACTGCAACGCTTCTTTGATGATCCAGCCTTGGTCAGATTTATTTATCTTCTTTCTCTGTTGTGGAATCCAAAGGACCCAAGTGATCTTACTGAAGGTAGCCATTTCCCACAATTTAATGGGCCATTCTCTTCACCCTCCTCCATTATTTTGCATATTGCATTCTTGCCCCTGATACCACCATAGGAGCCAACTCTTAGGATCTGAGATCCCTTCGCCCTGCATAAAATATTTGAGGCGATTGGGACCCCCAAAATTGATGGGCATTGCCATTCAAATGGTGTGTGTGTGCACCGTGTCATGTCATCAATTAAGCAGGGTGGGGCGTACCTGGACCCCCCAATATTTTTTTTCAAATTTCCCTCCCTGGACACCACTTATACCAAGGGATTTATTTTATTTTATTTTAACTCTCAATTGTTGGGACAACAAGGTGGCAAACTTTTAATTATAATCGTTGAGGCCACTGGCAGAATGAGTTTGATATCAAAGGCCTTAATGGCATGACAAATAATCTTGGGTGTTTAATTTCCTAATTTCCATTGTTTTAAATTATTAAACACGGGGGAATTTGAGCAATCAGAAGTGAGGGAACTTAGCCGAGTTGACAAGTGGCACAAATTAGTGGCTGCCTCGTTAGCGCTGGCACTGAGGTTTTATCAGTCTGTTTGAAAGAGAGGGAGCAAAGATGTCGGCTCCCCTAATCACCGTGTGGTATGCGAAGAATTAGAATGTTGTGTAATTTGCTTTTTGTAGCGACTAAGGTGGATTTTGTACGGAATCCAGGAGAGCTCTTATGGATTTAGCAGCCTCTGTGTGCAGTGATGTGTGGTTCAGATGGCAAAGCAGAGGAAACAAAAGAGAGATTGGAAAGCAGTTATTAAAGTTGGAACAATGGAACTACGCATCCTTGATTTCAGCCACGCATCAGATTTGATACGACGGCACTCTTGAGCATTTGCAGACTCTGTGTTGCATAAGGGATGTGTTCTGGTAATGTGCACAGGGGTTGCATAGCACGCTAATTATTTATACATAATATGTGGCTCCATGAATGCCCAGAGCAAAAATTGGGCTGATTTGTTGGGTTGTTCCACTCTCTTAATACTTGTGGCCGGGAGATAAGCAGTGGGGAGGAGTTTTAACACAACATAATTTGGAAACGTACAATACATGCCATGCTTTTTTGGACAGTAGTGAATGTGAGTTGAATGGCTAATGTGCATAAATTCCAGCAATGGCGCACAGAGGTTGTTAAGAATGTGAACAAATGAATGGCTGGATGAGAAAAACTGGTGGTTGCCGACTGCTCAAGAGCCCTACCACCCAGGGAGTACTCGGAAAAAGAAGATTTAGACTCTGGATTTCTACCACTGTAGCGGTTGCGGTTTGTGTGACATAAGAATTTCTGGCATACCAGTTAAAGGCGCACCTCAGAGCAGACTTACAGCAGCACGCACATAGTTTTTCATGCTTGTTTGTCAAGTTGACAGTGTAAAAACCAGAGAACCGCCAGTCCACACATTTCTCTGTGAGTTAATAAGAAGAAAAAAAAAGAGAGAGAATTTTAGGATTAGTTTCATGGTTGCAAATTGGGTTAATTCTGTCCTTGGGAGAGCTACTAAAAATGTGCTTGGAGTGTGTGTGTAGTAGTTTAACGGTGAATTTTGGACATAATGGATTGTCATAAAAGATGCAGGAGGAAATGAAAAATTGGACCCACAAAGGGGAGGAGGGAGGTCCAGGAGATTCTCTGGAATCTCATTTCTATGTTGCATGTTGGATATGTGATTGTAAAACTTTAATCTGAAAAACCAGATTTTTAAAAAAAGTGTTTTGAGATAAATATTAAAGGTAAAGGTAAAGGTACCCCTGCCCGTACGGGCCAGTCTTGACAGACTCTGGGGTTGTGCGCCCATCTCACTTAAGAGGCCAGGGGCCAGCGCTGTCCGGAGACACTTCCGGGTCACATGGCCAGTGTGACATCGCTGCTCTGGCGAGCCAGAGCTGCACACGGAAACGCCGTTTACCTTCCCGCTGGTAAGCGGTCCCTATTTATCTACTTGCACCCGGATGTGCTTTCGAACTGCTAGGTTGGCAGGCGCTGGGACCGAGCAGCGGGAGCGCACCCCGCAGCAGGGATTCGAACCGCTGACCTTTCGATCAGCAAGTCCTAGGCGCTGAGGCTTTAACCCACAGCGCCACCTGTGTCCCCGAGATAAATATTAGGGTACATCAATGCCTGCAATCCACAAGCATATTCTCAAGATTATGAACACACATGAGCTCCATTCTAACATTTAAACATAGGCCATTGTGCAAATAATAATAATAATAATAATAATAATAATAATAATAATAATAAATTTGTTTATATCCTTCATCTGGACAGCAGCTGGGATATCAGAAACCTTTTCTTTTTTTCTTGAGCTACCAATCCTTTGGGATGGCATGTGTCTGTCTCACCTTCCACAAGTAGAAGAATTAAGCGGTAGAATTCAGAGATACCACCATGCAAATATATGGTTTTTTAAAAAGCCTTTTCACACACACACACACACACACACACACACACACCCTTCAGTGTACCTGATAATCTCCAAGTGTGAGGAGGTCTGAGCTGGTTGTTGCAGTTCAGACCACATGGCTCTCTCTTAAGTTCGTACGTCACTCGCGCCAAGAACTAGCTCAGATTTATGTCCCTGATCGTGCATCTATTTGAGAAAGTGAGGAGAAGAAACCACATTAAGTGCCAATCAACAGTGTATTTATTGACCTATAAAATATACAGCTACAAGTATGCAAAAGCTGACTTGAAGGTGGATGCTCAAGAATATCAAAGCAAAGCAAGCCACAAAGCCTATGGAAAAATACAAGGTGCAGACAATAACTGTGCAACCATCTTGAAACAGAAGATGGGATGTTTGGGGTTTTGTTTTTGCATTTTAAAAAGAATGTTTATTAAAGATTTTCTTGGGTAACAAAAGTGGATGGTTTTGCCATTGAGAAAATGTCTCAGGGGCAGTTGGCTCTATTTCAGCCCCAGTTTTAGATGCTGGAGGACTCTTGTGTGACATTTAGGTAAAAGGTAAAGGGACCCCTGACCATTAGGTCCAGTCGTGACCGACTCTGGGGTTGCGGCGCTCATCTTGCTTTATTGGCCGAGGGAGCCGGCGTACAGCTTCCAGGTCATGTGGCCAGCATGACTAAGCAACTTCTGGTGGACCAGAGCAGCACACGGAAACGCGGTTTACCTTCCCGCCAGAGCGGTACCTATTTATCTACTTGCATTTTGACGTGCTTTTGAACTGCTAGGTTGGCAGGAGCAGGGACCGAGCAACAGGAGCTCATCCCGTCGCGGGGATTCGAACCCCTGACTTTCCGATCGGCAAGTCTGTGGTTTAACCCACAGCACCACCAGTGCAACACTCTTATACAATCTGCAACCATTTCGAACGGGACTTCTGTTCCTGGCCCCCACAAGTGTTGTCAGTGTGTGTATAAGCGCCCCGCCCTGTTATGCCCCATTAGGCCCCGCCCCCATCCCTCCCTTTTAGTGATTTGTTTAGTGACGTTTTCGGGTCATTTCTGGGCTCGTCGTGCGTACGCAACCACACATAATTTGGGCGCATGTTAATCGGTTGTTGCCTGTACATTATCACGGAGGAAAAGGTGTGTGAAGACCATAGGCGTGTTTAGTTTAGCATGTGCGCACGCTTTGAAATGCCATAATTGGGAGCAGTTTGCAAGGCGTTGCAGAGAATGCCTGTGCCGGGAATTTTAGCACCACTTCAGGGGTCAGGCTTTTCTATGTAGCTGCAAGCAGCGCTTTTGTTTCCGGGGGGACGCAGGGAGACGCATACCCCTAAATGTTTAGTGAATCGAAGTATGGCCTCATTGAGGGGCTGTATTTCAATAAGAGCAGGAAAATGAGAGCACCCCTAAACATTTTTTTGGGGGGGAAGCACTGGCTGCAAGTGAATCAGAAGTGCAGATCTTCCACAAGCTGGATTCAGAGTCCTGCTCCTTGGAATCAGTGCATCTCTTTGGAAAACCATGGGCCTTGCCAGTGGCTGAAAAACCATAAATGGGCAGGGGGCAGCATTTTTGGTTTCTTGCAGGCATTTAGTTGACCACTTTGAAAACAGGATGCTAGAATAGATGGTCCACTGCCCTGATCCACAGGCTCTTATGTTCTTAAGTAACTGTACTGGGTCTATACTTTCCAAAATACAGCGGTACCTCGGGTTAGATACGCTTCAGGTTACATATGCTTCAGGTTACAGACTCCGCTAACTTTGCTTCAGGATGAGAACAGAAATCGTGCTCTGGCGGCACAGCAGCAACAGGAGTCCCATTAGCTAAAGTGGTGCTTCAGGTTAAGAACAGTTTCAGTTTAAGAACGGACCTCCGGAACGAATTACCGTATTTTTCGCTCCATAAGACGCACTTTTTTCTTCCTAAAAAGTAAGGGGAAATGTCTGTGCATCTTATGGGGTGAATGCGTGGTCCCTGGAGCCAAATTGCCCAGTGGCAAAAAGCAGATCATGCTTTCCTTTTTTTGAAAGAGGGAAGTGGGTGTTGAAACAAAGCCACTGATCGTTTGCCGATCGGGGAGTGAGATAAGGGCCGCTAGAGATAAAGGAGGCTGCCTGGGAGCGGGGAGGTAAAGACAACGAACATGCAAAGGGGGGAAACAGGAAGACTAAAGCAATAAGGAGAGAAATTAGAAAAAAGAAGGAGCAAAAACTTTTCCAGCTAAGGAAAATACACTAAGGCAAACAAGAGGGAAGGGAGTGTGAAAGGAAACAGCTGATTGGTGGGATCAGGAGAGAGATAAGGGACACTAGCTGAGGCTGCCTGGGGGAGGGGAAGTAAAAGCCCATGGATCCTCAGGATTTTTACATTGGGTCTCTCCAAATTCACCATCAGATCACATAGCACGTCCATTGCCTACAGCCTGCACCAAAAAAATCATGCACCCACTGTTGCCTGGGGCCGCAATGGTGCAAAACCGTGGTTACAAAGCATGGATCCACATGGATCCTCAGGATTTTTGCATTGGGCTACCCCAAACTCACCATCAGATCACATGTCTGTGGCCACAGGATGAACCACAAAGATCATACATCCACTGTTTCGTTCAGAATATTTTTTTTCTTGTTTTCCTGCTCTAAAAACTAGGTGCGTCTTATGGTCAGGTGCGCCTTATGGAGCGAAAAATACGGTAGGTACTTAACCTGAGGTACCACTGTATGACGGGTTCCCTGCCCTTTTCTGTTCTGTTGTTGGGCATGCGAGAAACCTTGTACGCATGCTAAAGTCACGATCCCTCCTACAGCATGCAAAACCTTTTTGCCTTCTGTTAGGGGAGGAAAAGCAAAGTGGGAGGTCGACCCACTGCCGTTGCAGTGACCTTTCTGAAATGCCAGTGGCCAAAAATCAAATGGCGCCGAGAAATGGAAAACACTTCCCTGTGTGTCAGGGAACTGCCATCGGAGCCAAGAGTGGAGGTAAGGCTCCCTAGCGATGCAGGAGAAGGGCCCAGCCGGGAGAGAGGGAACACTTCCTCGGAGGAAGGAAATCAGCGTGACACCAGGAAGAAAAGGGAGCCGGGAAGGACTTCAGAGAGATGGCTCCAAGACTCTTCCACAGAGACCAGCGGGGAGAGCCCAGGACCTCCGCTGGCCACACCCACTCTGCGCAGAAAACTTCCACACAGGGAGGCTAGGCGGCGACTTGGTGTCAAAGAGCTTTTATGCTGGAAGAAGTTCAGGAAACGCCCATTGACGGATTCTGCCAGTGACTGACACAGCCACGGAGAAAGTGCTGTTCAGCCAGGGAAAAGTTTAGCCAGACAACGTTGCCTAGAGCAGCGGCCACTTACTCACAAGCAACCCCAATTCCCTTTACACTGTGCTTGAAAGAGAAGCATCCCGATTTCATCTCCGAGTCAGAGAATGGGGTCGTTTTGTTCAAATTTAATAGGCACGACTTACTTTTAAGCCAAGGAAATCCAGTGCTTTGGAATAAATCCGACCTCACTCCTTTCCGATGCGGAAACTGTGAAACGGCCACAGAGCCAAGATGGTCCAGCAGCTCCACATATAGCACTCCCCTTTCCTGCATTGTGGGCTGCATTTGTAATAGCAGTCGAAGGCACAGGTTTTGCACAGCAAAGTTGCCAATTAAATTAGTTTGCTATTCTCTAGTTATGCAACTTTATCAGGAGGGCGAATTAAAAATAATCCACCATGCTTGAATGAAGCAGAAACAATATGCTGCCGGGCACAAATTTGATTAATGTTTGTCCTTTTGGGAGTACAATAATCAATCCTAGTGCTGCAACATGACCTCTTTTATTTAAATCTGACATTGGGGCTAAGCGGGAATTTCCAGTCTACCAAAAATGTGGCTTACGTCTTTAACTTGGATAAAAGACTGCTAGATGTATTTATAGTTTATATTTGTATGCTGCCATTCTTCCTGAGGGGGTGTGGCATATTCCAGCCACAAGAATCCTGTGGGACTGGCATGATCAATATTTGAGCCATGGAAGTCGGCCATTTTGTCGCCAGACGGCTTTCTCTCTCTGATTAAGCTCAGTGGAACTGGTGGGTGACCATTTCAGTGACAGCATCCACCCCCCAAAAAACCTATTACTTCTGATTTTGCCAACCATTAATTGATTTTCATTTTTGCTAGATTTGTAGAATCATAGAATTGTAGAAATGTAGAGTTGGAAGAGACCTCCATCAGTAGAAAAAGCACCCCCTAGGATAAAAGCATGATCAAAGACTATCATGTTTGAAAATGAACTTTATTAGAATAACAATAAAAAATATTATCAATTTATTTTTCTAGCTGGGTTTCTGGGGAAGGGGAAGTGGGCAAAGGTAGGGGGTGAGCGGTATTGGAGCTGCTGGCCTCACTGCTATCGTTGCCTAGAAGAGAAAAGATTTTTTAATTTTCCCATTTATTATTATGTTCATAACCCATCTTTCCTGCAAGGATCTCCAGGTGGCTTATGCTATTTTCCCTCCCTTCCTTCCTCATCCCATCCCCACAACAGCTCTGTGAGGTAGGTCAAGAGGCAGTGTGAGTACCCAAGACCACTCATTAAGTTCCATGGTTGAGGTGGGATTTGAACCCACGTCCCCAAGTCCTAGCCCAGTGGTCTAACTTGGGTTGCCAACCCTTTGAACCCAGGAGCAAACCTGAGAGACTGCAGTTGGCAATACACCATAATGGAAAAGGACAGAATTAAAGAGAAATGGTTCTCCATTATCTTCAAAAGGGATGTCCCTGAAGTCTTCTTGAATCAAGAAGCTGGCTCCTCCCCACCCCTTGATCCAGATTCTCTCTGGCCTCCCTGTTCCTCATGAACAAAGATCAACACTCACCATCCATATTGGCATCGGCGGCATCCATCCCCTGGTCCCACTGTTTTACGTAAATAGTTCTTATCTTCATTAACTCCCATCGATCTTCCAATATCTCTTCCTCCTCCTCCTCACAGATCAGGTGATGGATTTTGGGGGCACGACAGCAGGAGGCCAGTAGCTCGCCCAGCCTGCACAGATTTCAAAACCTAGGCAAGAAGAGGGAAAACAGATAGTCAGGAACTGGATTCAGGTTCCTTCCTTGATACTCTCGATCTCTGCGCTGAATTCAGGGCACCTAGCAGCTGAACTTGCTTTCAGAAACCTCTCATGGAGAGTGCAGCAAGCAGTTGAACCCATTGAGGAGGTCATCTTGCCAAAAGACCCTCCAAAGCTGGGAGGTGCCTTCTTGTGATGATGACCACAAGGGAGAAGGCATGCCATTTCCCCTCAAAGCATCTAAGGTGAACCTGAAGACAATCTTTAAAATTAATCTTAGAATCATAGAGTTGGAAGAGACCACAAGGGCCATCGAGTCCAACCCCCTGCCAAGCAGGAAACACCATCAGAGCACTCCTGACACATGGTTGTCAAGCCTCTGCTTAAAGACCTCCAAAGAAGGAGACTCCACCACACTCCTTGGCAGCAAATTCCACTGTCGAACAGCTCTTACTGTCAGGAAGTTCTTCCTAATGTTTAGGTGGAATCTTCTTTCTTGTAGTTTGGATCCATTGCTCTGTGTCCGCTTCTCTGGAGCAGCAGAAAACAACCTTTCTCCCTCCTCTATGTGACATCCTTTTATATATTTGAACATGGCTATCATATCACCCCTTAACCTCCTCTTCTCCAGGCTAAACATGCCCAGCTCCCTTAACCGTTCCTCATAAGGCATCGTATCCAGGCCTTTGACCATTTTGGTTGCCCTCCTCTGGACACGTTCCAGTTTGTCAGTGTCCTTCTTGAACTGTGGTGCCCAGAACTGGACACAGTACTCCAGGTGAGGTCTGACCAGAGCAGAATACAGTGGCACTATTACTTCCCTTGATCTAGATGCTATACTCCTATTGATCCAGCCCAGAATTGCATTGGCTTTTTTAGCTGCCGCGTCACACTGTTGGCTCATGTCAAGTTTGTGGTCAACCAAGACTCCTAGATCCTTTTCACATGTACTGCTCTCAAGCCAGGTGTCAAACAGAGTGTTGGAGAAGACTTGTTTAATTTGACACCAGTAGCAGGTCCAAAAAGGGACGCTGGTGGCGCTGTGGTCTAAACCACAGAGCCTAGGACTTGCTGATCAGCAGGTCGGTGGTTCGAATCCCCGCGACGGGGTGAGTTCCCGTTGCTCGGTGCCTGCTCCTGCCCACCTAGCAGTTTGAAAGCACGTCAAAGTGCAAGTAGACAAATAGGTACCGCTCCGGCGGGAAGGTAAATGGCGTTTCCGTGCGCTGCTCTGGTTCGCCAGAAACGGCAGGGTCATGCTGGCCACATGACCCGGAAGCTGTACGCTGGCTCCCTCGGCCAATAAAGCGAGATGAGCACCGCAACCCCAGAGTTGTCCACGACTGAACCTAACCGTCAGGGGTCCCTTTACCTTTACCTTAGGATGTCCAAGGAAATCTCCAAAAAAGAAAGTTGGCCGACAATATGAGGATAGCTATGAGTCACGGTTCCACATGATCACATTATCAAGTACCATATTTTTCGCTCCATAAGACGCACCTTTTCCCTCCTAACAAGTAAGGGGAAATGTGTGTGCATCTTATGGAGCGAATGCAGGGGGGAGGCAGGCAGGAAAAGCCCCCAAGAGCCGCACATAAACTTGGCGCTGCTCTTGCGGGCTTTTCCCCAAAGGGAGAAGGGACTGACGCGACCAGTCAGTCCCTTCTCCCTCCTCGTAGAAAAACCCGCAGGAGTTGTTAGCTCCTTAAAGGGTGCACGGCTCCTGTGGGCTTTTGTGGGAGGTAGGGGTATTGCCATAGTCATGTGCAGCCCCTCCGGCCAGGAGAGGCTGCGCGCAGCTAAAGAGGAAGCCAAGGCAAAGAGAGGGATGGATCCATTCTTATCAATTAAAAATTTGGTGCGGCACAAGCAAATGTTTATTCTGAAAGTGCATACACCCCAACATTTTGGGAGGGCAATTCGGGGCACACACCCCACTGACCCCATCACTCCCCCCCTTCCTTGCCTGCCCACTGACCCCTCCCTCCCTCCACTAGTATGGTGTGCCTGAAGGCCACTCCGGCCAGTGCCAAGTCTCCCAATGTCCCTCATTTTTGGGTCCCTCATTCTGTCACAACCAGCGCAGGGGAGCAAAATCGGGGCAGTCGATTCTGGGAATAGAGGCTGATTTGTGATGTCCCGATGAAATCAGGACATTTGAGTGGTTTGAAAGTGTGGCCCAGGGGGAAAGGCTTAAGAACCACTGTGCTTATTGTGGATTCTCAAGTTCAGTGCCTCTGCTCCTAGTTCTTTATCATTCAGTTGGGTTTGGGCTCGACAGTCCTTAAAATAGAAACCTGCTTTAGCTAGAAGGCTGTCTTTCTGAAGGTAGCATTGGGCCAGTTCTGCGCTGCAAGAGTCTGAATGGGGGAGTTGTGCAAATGTAAACAGGACTTCGCAGCATTACATTTCCCTGTAGATTAGCACGTGTTGCTACGGTTACAGGTGGATGTGGTGAAATATTGTGCACAACAATATGATGAAGTACGTTGAGAAAGGGAAAATCCGGGAACTCTCTTAAGGGAGTTAATTTTTTTCCTCACTAGATAAGGATATATTTCACAAGGACTATAATGGTTGTGGTGTGTGTGTGAGAGAGAGGGGGCTGGTTAAAACAGAATAAGATAGCATTTAGGCAATTACTGAGAGGCAGTTGCACAGATCTGTTATTTTCACCCTTATCTGCTTTAAAATTAGCTTTCCTTTTGCCAGCCAATATCAGCTTTGTGAAAGTAATCTAGCAGACTACTTTTCTTGTATTCCATCCAGGAAATTAAATACTAAACCCCAGAATATTCTCAAAGATTCAGCATGTTTTGCTGGGCATATACAAAGAACTGAACTTGCAAGACCTCCTGCTCCCAAATCTTGGATCTCTTAGGGAAAAAATCCAAGGGCTCAATTCCTGGCACCCAGAAACACATGACAAAGGGGAGTCTGGCACCCACAAACTCATAACATTTCACTTCATTGCAGCCTAAGGAAAGCTGTTTGCTTCTTGGTTGAAGACACTGGGCAGAAACTAAAAGAAACAGGGGGATGAGGAGTTCTAAGGGTGAAGTCCTGCTCCTGTCCATCACAATACCAGACAGTTTACTACAGGGTGTTGAGAGGGGTTATTTTTAACTGTTAAGTGAGAAACAGCAGCTGTAGTCAAGGCCAAAAGTGTTTTCCCTTGGTGACCCCCTCCATGTTGAAATGTGTGTGTGTTTGTGTGGTATTTCCTGTCCTTCCCAAAAATGGAACCATGTTGGATGAAGCCAGCTCTAGATCTTTTCTAATTAAATTGAATAAAACCACTTATCCCACTGAAAGATATATTTGAAAAATGAATATTAAGGGGAACAATGCCCATTGTTAAGCAAGTGAGCTAAAGTAAGTGTCATGTCCTCCATTGTGACACATCCGCCTGCTGAGTGACTTGGCTGAGGACTTTATTGCTGTAGATAATTCACATACCATTTTAGTGTGGTTTTGGAGATCTTCCCCCATTTCCATCAATGGACCATCACGGTCCATTTTTGGCTCACCCTCCTGAAGGGAGCTCTTTCTTGCATGGCCAGGTGTCTGTATCAGATCTTCTTCTGTAGGGCAGGCACCACGATTCCTAATCCTACATAAGGTGCCCAAACAGCAGCATGGAATCACAGAATTGTAGAGTTGGAAAAGACTCCAAGGGTCATCTAGTCTAACCCTCTGCAATGCAGGAATTTCAGCGAAAGCATCCATCTAGGAGCATCTACAAAGGAAGGAGCCAAACTGTAGACTCCGACCTATGTTCACAACTGTTGGAAAAAAGTACCCCCAAGGATTAAATCATGATTGAAGACTATCATGTTTGAAAATGAACTTTATTAGAATAACAAAATATATATATATTTATTAATTTATTTTTCTATCTGGATTTCTGGGGAAGGGGAACTGGGCAAAGGCAGGGAGGGAGCTGTATCGGAGCTGCTGGCCTCACTGCTGTCGCTGCCTGGAAGAGAAAAGAAGAGAAACGATTCTTAATATTTCCATTTATTATTATGTTGATAACCCATCTTTCCTGCAAGGATCTCCAGGTGGCTTACGTTATTCTCCCTTCCTCATCCCACTCTTCTTGAATCAGGAAGCTGTCTCCCCTCCCGTCCCCCCTCAGTGACCCAGATTCTCTCTGGCCTCCCTGTTCCTGATGAACAAAGATCAGCACTCACCATCCATGTTGGTATTGATGGCATCCAGCCCCTGATCTCATGGTCTGACAAAGATTCTTCTTATTTTCACTTTCTCCACCTTCCCATCTTTTATTACGTTCACCTCTTCATCCCATTCATCCTCCTCACAGACCAGGGATGGATCTTAGTGACACGGCAGCAGGAGACCATCAGCCCACAGAGCCGTCTGAGACTTTGAAACCTAGGGAAGAAGAGGGAAAATAATCAGAAAATGGGTGCTAGATTCTTTCTTGATTCTATCTAGCAGCTAAACTTGCTTTCAGAAACCTCTATTGCAGAGCAAATAGTTGCTCTTCCCAAAGTCCTCATCCCATCCCCGAACTCTTCTTGAATCAGGAAGCTGTCTCCCCTCCCGCCCCCCCCTCAGTGACCCAGATTCTCTCTGGCCTTCCTGTTCCTGATGAACAAAGATCAGCACTCACCATCTGTGTTGTCATCGGTGGCCTCCACCCCCTGGTCGCATGGTCTGACAAAGATTCTTCTGATTTTCATCAATTCCACCTTTCACCACATAGACTTCCATTCATCCTCCTCACAGACCAGGGGGTGTATCTTCAGCATGAGACAGCAGGAGACCATCAGCCCATGGAGCCTTTGTAATCTAGGGAAGAAAAGGGAAACTGATAAGGAAATGGGTTCTAGATACTTTCTTGATACTCTATATCTCTGTGCTAAATTTGGGGCATCGGGCAGCTAAGCCTACTTTCAGAAACCTCTATTGGAGAACACAGCAAGCTGTTTAACCCACTGAGGAGGGCATCTTGTCAAAGGACCCTCTCAAACTGGGAGATGCCCTTCTTGTGATGATGACCACAGGGGGGAAGGCAAGCCATTTCCCTCAAAGCAGCTAAGGGGGTCCTGGGCACAATCTTTAAAAATTAATCTAACCATGACCTGGTTCCATATGTGTCTAAATCTTAAAGGTAAAGGGACCCCTGACCATTAGGCCCAGTCGTGGCTGACTCAGGGTTGTGGCACTCATCTTGCTTTATTGGCCGAGGGAGCCAGTGTACAGCTTCCGGGTCATGTGGCCAACATGAGTAAGCCACTTCTGGTGAACCAGAGCAGCGCACTGAAACGCCGTTTACCTTCCCACCGGAGCGGTACCTATTTATCTACTTGCACTTGGACGTGCTTTTGAACTGCTAGGTTGGCAGGAGCAGGGACCAAGCAACGGGAGCTCACCCCGTCACGGGGATTCGAACCACTGACCTTCTGATCGGCAAGCCCTAGGCTCTGTGGTTTAACCCACGGTGCTATCCGCATCCCTTCTAAATCTTAAGGGATAGTAAAAGAAGCAGACTGCGGAAAGAAGAGATATACCGTATTTTTCGCCCCATAGGACGCACTTTTCCCCCTCCAAAAATGAAGGGGAAATGTGTGTGCGTCTTATGGGGCGAATGCAGGCTTTCGCTGAAGCCTGGAGAGCGAGAGGCATCGGTGCACACCGACCTCTCTCGCTCTCCAGGCTTCAGGAAGCTATCCGCAAGCCTCAGGCGGCCAGCAGGAGGTCCCACTGGGTGCTTCGGGCAGATGTCCGCAAGCCTTGCGCGCTGGGCTCGCAAGGCTTGCAGGCAGCAGTCTGTTCTGGGGGCTGGGGTCGGGGGAAGCTTGGGGGGGAATATATATTTTTTTCTTTATTTCCCCCCCCAAAAAAAAATCTAGGTGCGTCCTATGGTGCGGTGCGTCCTATGGGGCGTAAAATACGATACTTACAGGCAAGATAAAGAGATTTTCATTTTCAGAAATCACAATTCACACAAATGACCTCTTTTCTTTGAACTATCCATAAATAGGGGGACATGTCAGAAAGATCCACAGTCACCATCCATATCAGCAGTGGTGGCCTCCATCCCCTGGTCGCTTGGTTGAACATATAGTGATCTCATCTTCACTAATGCTTCCTTCTTATCCTTCATGACCATCATTCCATCCTCCGATTTCTCCCTCACAGACCCCATGGGTCTCTAACACCGACTCTCACTCCAACTGCCTCCCTTGGAACTCTGGCCAGTCAGGAGTTGTTGCCAGTTAACGGTTTTCTGGCAGGGGAAAAAACACTCAGTGACTCAACCTGCTCAGTTAAACAAACTTTTCTGTCACATTTCCCACCCCTGAAAATCATTGCGTTGGCGAGGTTGCATATGCCAGCCTTGATGCAGCAATGGGCAGGAATTGTAAAAAGTATTTTGGGGTTCTTGCTTCAAAATATGCAAATATACGTGTATCGTATACACAATACCTTATATACTTTATAATACTATTAAGCTATTAACACTACTGTGGCGTTTGCCTCCTAGGATGGGTCATAAGGAAAGGGTTAAAATAGGTGTGACGTGATTGGCCAGCGAGAATGCAAGGGGGGAATAAAAGTTAGAATGGGAGGTTTTGAAAGTCAGTTGAAAGTTAGAGTTGAGGTTGAAGTTTGGGAGTTGAAGAAGGAAGAGGGAGGTTTAGGTGTGGGTTGGTAGAGTTGTATTGTGAGAGAGTGAGAGGAATTGTTAGGTGGAGTCAGATAGATAGTTGGAATAATCAGTTTGGAAAGAATAAGAAACTGCCAAGTAAAATTAACTGTAACCATAAGCTTGTTCCTGCATTTAAAAATAAACTTGATTATCTATGTTAACAACTGACTGGACTCCGTGTGCCCCTGTGAGATACGGGGTGGTGGCAGCAGAAAAAGCAATCGTAGTGGCGGCACAGGGTCAATAGACCGTCAAACGTCCGGGGACCCTGTGTGTGATCGCCACAAAATTACTACAAAGTTCTAAACATAACACTTAACTCTATATTCTTTTACATCCATAAATAGGCATTGCGCTTTAAAAAAATATAGGATCCAAATACATTTTAACCATTTTTAAGTTTGCATTTTAACTAATTGCATTTCAAACAATTACATCTCATCAAACAAGCATTTACACAGCATGATTGGCCCTGTACTTATCTAAATGTTTCGTGACACGGCATCTGCAATCACATTATCCTTCCCTCTGATGTGGGAAACGTCAAAATTGTAGCCTGGCAATTGCAAACTCCACCTTATTATTTGGCTATTGGCACCTTTCACTTAGTTTAATCATTTCAGAGGGGAATGGTCGGTACAAAGGGTAAATGTCCTCCCCCACAAGTATGGCCAGTGGCGTAGCGTGGGTTGTCAGCACCCGGGGCAAGGCAAGTAATTTGTGCCCCCTAACCCGTGGATTTGCGCCCCCTAACCTGTGGATTTGTGCCCCCTAACCCCTAGATGTTGCGCCCGGTGCGGCCGGCCCCCCCTGCACCCCCCATGCTACGCCCCTGAGTATGGTTTTAACTTGCCAGTAGACCACGCAATGGCTAAACATTCTCGTTCAATGACAGAAAGGTGTTGTTTCCTCCCCAAGAGTTTCCTACTTAAGTATAGGACGGGGTGCAGTTGTCTCTTATCCCCTTTCTGGCAAAGAGTTGCCCCAACTCCTATATTGGAGGCATCTGTGAAAAGGCTAAATGGCTAGCTCTCAAAATAGGCTCCGTTGTTAAGGCTGATTTTAAATGCTCACGTTCTGCTCGCCACTGGGCCGCCCACATTGCCTTATCTGGGTGGTCTTTCTTTACACAGTCTTGTAAAGGAGCAGCATGGGGGCTAAAATCAGGAATAAATTGGCGATAATATCCTACCACCCCCAGAAAAGCTCCCATTTGTTTTGTTTTTTTGTAGAGGGCCTAGGCCACTCTCTCTCTTTTAATGTGTTTTTATTAAAGATTTCTTGGTTTACAAACGTATGTGCAATGTTCCTTTTTTCAAGTTACATTTTCTACGGGTCAGCTTCATTTGTTGGGGACCGTAGTGTGACATTAGGGGGGGAAAGTGGGGAAGAGGTGGAAGGGGCCGTGGTGGGTGGGGTTGGGGTTGGCTGGCAATGTATCTGTTCGACTTAATGTACATGTGGGGTTTTGTGTCAGCGCTGTTTGTGCGGGTTCTCTTTGCTATTTGCTTGTGTGCCTTCTCGGTAGTGGCGCCCTCCCTGTGGAACGCCCTCCCACCAGATGTCAAAGAGAACAACAACTACCAGACTTTTAGAAGACATCTGAAGGCAGCCCTGTTTAGGGAAGCTTTTAATGTTTGATGTATTACAGTATTTTAATATTGATTCATATGCTTTTGGCGGATTCTTGTCGTTGTCTTGTTGGGCTGTGTATGTGATAAAGGGGATCCATACCGGGGTGAAGGCATTTTCTTCTATTTGTCCCTGTGTCAGTTTCAATTTATGAGTTTATTTTTCTAGTAAGGCTGTTTCCCATACTATTTGGTACCATTGGTCCATGTTCACTCCTGACAGGGCTAGGCCACTCTTGATTGACCTTTATTATGCTCCAATCAGCTTGTATCTTACCACCCCCTAGCATGTGACCTAAAGACTTTACCTGCTTCAAAGCAAACTGCCATTTAGAAGCTTTGACAGTTGACAGTTGGAACACGATGGCTAGATGCTGTAGATGTTCCTTCCAGGGCTGGCTGAAGATGGCTGCATCATCAGTATCAGCGAGGGCAAAATCTTTTAACCTCACCAGCATCTTATCAGTTAAATGCTGAAAGGTGGCTGGAGCATTCCTTAACCCAAAAGCTAAAACAATGAGCTCAAATAACCCATCTCAAGTTCTAAAAGCAGTCTTGGGTTGATCTTTAGGATCCATCACCACCTGCCAATTTCCTTCAGTTAAGTCTATAGTAGAAATGAAATGGGCAGCCCCAATTGTCTCTACCAACTCATCTATCCTCGGTATTGGATAGATGTCAGGCACGGTCACTTGGTTTGAACGCCTGTAGCCCACACAAATTTAATGACAACAGCCACGAAATTAGAAGACTCTTGCTTCTTGGGAGAAAAGCAATGACAAACCTAGACAGCATCTTAAAAAGCAGAGACATCACCTTGCCAACAAAGGTCCGTATAGTTAAAGCTATGGTTTTCCCAGTAGTGATGTATGGAAGTGAGAGCTGGACAATAAAGAAGGCTGATCGCCAAAGAATCGATGCTTTTGAATTCTGGTGCTGGAGGAGACTCTTGAGAGTCCCATGGACTGCAAGAAGATCAAACCGATCCATTCTTAAGGAAATCAGCCCTGAGTGCTCACTGGAAGGACAGATCCTGAAGCTGAGGCTCCAGTACTTTAGCCACCTCATGAGAAGAGAAGACTCCCTGGAAAAGACCCTGATGTTGGGAAAGATGGAGGGCACAAGGAGAAGGGGATGACAGAGGACGAGATGGTTGGACAGTGTTCTTGAAGCTACCAGCATGAGTTTGACCAGGCTGCGGGAGGCAGTGGAAGACAGGAGTGCCTGGCGTGCTCTGGTCCATGGGGTCACGAAGAGTCAGACACGACTAAACGACTAAACAACAACAGCCCACACAAAAGGGAACAGTCTGGTCTAGTTTGGGAACCAGAATAACCGGGGAAGCCCAAGGGCTGTCTGATGGGACTATTAAACCCAGGTCCAACATCTCCCAAATCTCAGTGGAGATGATGTCAGTTTGAGGCCCCGTTACCCGATATTGAGGCGACGCTATGGGTCTAGCCTCTTCGGTCTCAATTTTGAGCAGAGCCGAATTAGTCTTCCCAGGAAAATGTGAGAAGATTTTCTGGTATTCTGTAAGAACAGCTTTAACTTGCCATTCCTGTTCTTCTGTTAAATCAGGGGACAGGATCACCTCTTGCGGAGTGCTTCCTTAACCTCCCCCAGCCTGTCGAATTGACGCATGGCTTTATTTCCCACACAATTGTTTGATTTTTGACGTCACCCCCAGAGGCGCACTCCACTTCTTCAAGAGACAGACAAATGCCAACATCAAAAGCTATTTGAAACAATTTTATTTCATTCACACACAAAAAATCTGACATGAGATTATTATGATTAAGGTATTCAGACAACAGGTGATACATTTATTGATCCATTTTGAAGTTATTATTTGTCCACTTTAATGTTTTATTATACATGGTATATTTAGTTCATAGTAATCAATAAGGGGGTGGGGTGTGAAGCAACTTTGATTGTGGAACTAGTGGGTGGGTGCCATGAATATGGATCAATTTCCACAGGTGGAATCTTGTACTTGTGATGAAGAATTATGTTGAGAGGCTGACCTTGTTTTTCTGACAGAGGGAGATGATGGCGCTGCTACTAACCCATCACAAAAACTATCTACAAGACAAAAGGGTCACTGAGGAGCCAGTTGCCAGGGCAATGTGGGTGTGATGTCACACTGGGCGGGATAGTTGTCCTTTAACACAGGTTTTTTGGGCAAGGTGTTATGGGAACAAGGAGGTGGAACAAGGGAACAAGGAGGCGGAAATTAGAAGACCTCCGTATGGGGGCTGAAGGTCAGAAGCACCTTGGCAGGCTGGCCAAAGGAAGGCTGGGACAGAGGCATGGAGATGTCTTGGAGCCCAGTGCTACTTTGCTGTAGGGAGATGTAATGACCCCCACCATCCAAGAGCCAAGCTGTATATATGTGTGAAAAAACCATACATCCAAAAGACACTGCAGTCTCTGTTGTGCCTCATTCCAAGGAAACACAAAGCCTGGTTAAGTGCCAGGCTCCTAGAACCTCGCACCCCTCAACAGACATTGGAGTGAGCTATCACAATATTGCCCTAGAAATGTTCCTATGGGTTTCCTTTAGAATGCACCAACTAGATGGAATTTCTCCCCCGCCCTCCCCAGTCTGTGTCCTGTCTCTTCACACATGCACATCTAGGAGCAACAACAAGGGAAAGGAGCCAAACTGTAGACTCCTGCAGCGAGACCCCAGATTCCCACCCATGCCCACCCACAACTGTTGGGCAAAGGACCCCCAAGGGTAAAAGGATGATCAAGGACTAGCATGTTTGTAATACAACCTTTATTAGAATTTGTTTGTTTGTCTATTTGGGTTTGTGGGGAAGGGAGAACTGGGCCTTCGGGGGGGGGGCTATCTTGTTATCTTGATTTCTTAATGTTTCCGGTAAGATTAGCCATCTCTGCATATTCCATAAGTTTTTGTATCCATTCTTCTTTCGCTGGGACTACTTCTTCTTCTTTCCATTTTTGGGCAAGTAACATTCTTGCGGCTATAGATGCACCCATACGGTTGGGGGAAAGAACCGTCAGGGATAAAAAAATGACCAAAGTCTAGCATATTTGTAATAAAAAGCTTTATTAGAATAAAAAAAAAATTTAATTGGGGAAGGGGGAAACTGGGTCTTGGTTGAGAGAGCTACTGGCCTCACTGTTGCCGCTGCCTGGAAGAGAAAAGAACAGATAAATTCTTAATATTTTCATTGATTATTACTGCAAGGATCTCCAAGTGGCCCACATTATTCTCCCTTCCTCATCCAATCCCTAAACTCTTCTTAAATCAGGGAGCTGCCTCCCCCGCCCCCAGCCAGCCAGATCCTCTCTGGCCTCCCTGTTCTTCGTGAACAAAGATCAACACTCACCACTGGTGGAGTCACTGGTGACATCCATCCCCTGGTCCTTTGGCCTCACATAAATGGTACAAACTCTGATCTTTCTGCCATTAACCTTCACGGTGTCTTCGTCCAGGGGATGGATTTTTATCGAGCGGCAACAGGAGGCCAGCAGCTCTCTCAACCTTCGCAGACCGGAGCATCTAGGGAAGAAAAGGAAGAAGATCACAAAATGGATTATTTCCTTGATACTCTCTATCCCTGCACTGCCAGCCATTTCCCTCAAAGCATCTAAGGGGGCCCTGAGGACAATCTTTAAAAATTAATCTAACCATGATCTGGTTCCCTATGTGTCTAAACCTTACGGGATAGCAAAAGAAACAGACTGTGGAAAGAATAAGAGATCCTACTTACTGACGATTTGATGAAACTTTCATGATGTCGACAAACAAAAACACTCTCTCTAAATTCACTCACTAAATTCAAATAGTTGCTCTGCCCAAAGTTCTCAGCCAAGTCACTCAGCAGGGGACGTGTCACAATGGAGGACATGACACCATCACTTTAGCTACCTTGCTTAACAATGGGCATCACTCCTCTTAATATTTTTTCTTCAAATATATCTTTCAGTGGGTTAAGTAGTTTTATTCAATTTATTTAGAAAAGATCTATAGCTGGCTTCATCCAGCATGGTTCATTTCTGGACAGGACAGGAAACACCTTGCAAGCGCACACACTTTTCAACATGGAGGGGTCACCAAGGGAAAACACTTCTGGCCTTGACTATGGCTGCTGTTTCTCACTTAATAGTTATTTTTTGATATCTTTTGTGTTATTATTGTTGTGTGGAAAATACTAATAAAATTCATTTTTTTTAAAGTTAAAAATAACCCCTCTCAACACCCTGTAGTAATCTGTCCAGTATTATGATGGACAGGAGCAGGACTTCACCCTTAGACCTCCTCATCCACCTGTTTCTTTCAGTTTCTGCCCAGTGTGTTCTGCCAATAAACAGCGTTCCTTAGGTTGCAAGGAAGTGAAATGTTATGAGTTTGTGGGTGCCAGCACTGAACCCCTGGTCACTGAACATCTGGGGAGTTGATCTAAGCTTTGTTTAAATGTACCAGCCAAAATTATTTTTGGCTATTAAAAACTGGTTGAAAGCATTTTATTTCATTCACAAAAGAAAATCTGACGTGATTATGATAAAGGTTTATATAATAAAGGTGACACGTTTATCGCTCCTTTTTGTAAGTTGTTATTTGTCTCCTTTATATATAATTTATATATAGTAATCAGTAAGGGGGTGGGAAGCAGTTTTGAATATGAAACTGGTGGATGGCTGTCATTAATCCAGATCGTATTCATAGAATCGTAGAGTTGGAAGAGACCCAGGGGTCATCTAGTGTAACCCTCTGCAATGGAGGAATCTCAGAAAAAGCATCCATGGCAGATGGCCATCCAAGCTCTGCTTAAAAACCTCCATGGAAGGAGAGTCCACCGCCTCTCGTGGGAGTCTGTTCCACTGCCAAACAGCCCTTATTGTCAGAAAGTTTTTACGAACGTTTAGTCAGAATCTCCTTTCTTGTAACTTGAAGCCATGGGTTCGAGTCCTACCCTCCAAAGCAGGAGAAAACAAGCTTGTTCCCTCTTCTGCGTGACAGCCCTTAAGTTATTTGAAGATGGCTATCAGATCTTCTCTCAGTCTCCTCTTTTCCAGGCTAAATGTACCCAGCTCCTTCAAGCGTTCCTCATAAGGCTTAGTTTCCAGACTCTTGATCATCTTGGTTGCCCTCCTCTGCACATGTTCCAGCTTGTCAACATCCTTCTTAAATGGTGGTGCCCAGAACTGGACACAGGACTCCAGATGTGGTCTGACCAAGGCAGGAGAGAGCAGGACTGTGACTTCCCTTGATCAGGACCCTGGACTTCCGTTGGTGCAGCCTAGAAAAAGTGTTAGCATTTTTCTGCTCCTGCACATTCCTTGTGGCCGAGGCTCAGAGTAACACTGGGACCCTTCGGTTCATGGTGTCAACATGACAGTCATTAACTCCTAGCCTCATGGCCATGTCTCTGAAAACACAAACCATCCCAGCTTTTCAGAGCCAGCTATCATGGCTTCTTTAATCTTTGTGTATTGCTCCACCATGTGGCTGAATCATATAAAGCACTGACTTTTATATATTTGTTGACCTCTAATTGCAAGAAGGTTTCATTGACTTGGATTATAATCTTTATAAATTGGAACTGTGGAGTAGTTCCTGGAGAGTAGTTCCTCTGACATACAACACTTCCAGGCTGGATGTCATTATTTGTTCCCTGTGTTAATGGAAGGAGGTAATCAGGTTACACTCAGAAGCATTTGAGTACCTAATTCTTTTGTTGTACAGACTAAACAAGCCTGTGACTAGCTAGTAGACTTCTCTGGGAAAGAATATTTATTTTCTTCTACTGCCGTTTTAGTCCTTTCCCCTGGGAAATCAGTTTCAGTGAGTTCAGCAGTCCTTACTTCCTAGTAATTCATTATTTAGGATAATAATAATAATAATAATAATAATAATAATAATTATTTTTATTTATACCCCGCTCTCCCCAGCCAAGGCTGGGCTCAGAGTGGCTTACAAGCAGTAATAAAAACAAGTTGAATGATTACAACTTAAAAACAAAATTAAAATACAATATTAAAATAATGAAACATTAAAATATTAAAATGTAGCCTCATCGCAGGAGGAGAAGGAAAAGAAAAAGAAAGAGGGGGAGGGAATCAAATTGGCTCCAAGCCAAAGGCCAGGCAGAACAACTCTGTCTTACAGGCCCTGCGGAAAGAAATCAGATCCTGCAGGGCCCTGGTCTCATGAGGCAGAGTGTTCCACCAGGCCGGGGCCAGTGTTGAAAAGGCCCTGGCTCTGGTTGAAGCCAATCTAACTTCCTTAGGGCCCGGGACCACTAGGGTGTTGCTATTTATGGACCTTGAGGCTCTCTGTGGGGCATACTGGGAGTGTATTGCAGTGTATGCCTGCCAAACTTACATACACTTACTCAGAAGTAAGGCTCTCTGTATTCAAAGTATGGGTTACCTGAATAATCCTGCGTTAAAGTAAATTTGTACAGGATTACAGTTTTCGGATGCTTCCAAAATGTCACTGTTTTCAGGTGGGATTCAGGAAATTCAGGTCTCACAAAGCTGATTTGGAGGTTTTGTACTACAAACCCACCTTCCAAAAGATCTGACTTTTTGGGATAAAGTTACAGAAAAATGCACTGCCAAGCATTGGTGCAACAGTGGCTAATCTTTCTGCTAACAAATCAGAGTGATTGCGCATTTAATAGCTAACATAATCTAATCTCTCTGCAAGCAAATCTAACTGAATGTTCAATAAACAAGTAATCTGTAAGCTTTAACTTTTTTTTTTTAAAGGGAGGGTGTATATACAGTACTGCTTGAAGGCTTAGTCATTTTTATTCCACCTGTCAGTCACAAACAATAGGCCTCCGATTTAGCTTATAACCATTTTCACAAATTTCAATTTGGGTCAACTGTCACTTAAACTGTTTGAAACAGTCAGACATTAAAAAGGTAAAGGGACCCCTGACCGTTAAGTCTAGTCGCGAACGACTCTGGGGTTGTGGCGCTCATCTCACTTTACTGGCCGAGGGAGCTGATGTTTGTCCGCAAACAGTTTTTCCGGGTCATGCGGCCAGCATGACTAAGCCGCTTCTGGCGAACCAGAGCAGCGCACGGAAACGCCGTTTACCTTCCCGCCGGAGCAATACCTATTTATCTACTTGCACTGGTGTGCTTTTGAACTGCTAGGGTGGCAGGAGCAGAGACTGAGCAACGGGAGCACACCCCATCGCGGGGATTCGAACCGCCGACCTTCTGATCGGCAAACCCTTGTCCCATAGTCAAACATTAGGGCATCACTAAGATCAGCACACTAACTAATTGCACTAACCCTGATCGATTAAACATCTTCTAAAATGAGCAGGCCGTCACTGTTTTCTAAAAGGTGGCAGAGCTTCTTGTGGGCATATATCTCACAAGGCAGTTGCTTCCAGTAGCACCTTAAAGACCAACTAAGTTAGTTCTTGGTATGAGCTTTCGTGTGCATGCACGACTGCACAACGGCAGTTGCTGTGACTGAAGAAAAGCACTGTAATCAACAAAAATCTGCCCTTATTCCCTTATGGGGAACACAAGAGCCCTTATAGAGTCCTTTGTAGGTTCTCCATTGGTCGGAGAAAATAACAGAGGCCAACCAGAGAATATTGAGAAGCAAAGCAGCTAGTAAGCCTGACCTTTATTGAACTGTTGCAACAGGGTGTCCCCTTCACACGCAGGAAAAGGACCCCAAACAAAGGCGTGCCCGCCCTTATATAGACATTTTAAATTGCCCGCCCTGGAGTTCAAGACTCTTGGCTATCGATCTGCCGTGCACCTGATTACTTTATGATCGTCAATCAGCAGTTTATAACGGGTCCGGCACACTTCTTCAAAGCTGCACCACTGTTGCTCCCTTCAGGTCACGGCTTAGCAGAGTAGAACACACAGCGGTGTAAAGCAGACTTATTTCCTTCTTCTGGCAAGCACAGACAGACAGCTCCGTCTATTTACAGCTCTTTATTGAAACATTTCAGCTACAAAGACCGGGGCTTCTTTCAGCCATATCCAAAGGCACGTCTTTCTCTCTCACAGATACACAGAGAGAAGAAGTGAAAGTCCTCCTCCTTAGCTTCTAAAAGCTTCTGTCTCCTCCCAGCTTCTAACAGCTGACGTCGGAATGTGACGCACACTCAGAACAACTTAACCAGTTAAGTTCTGAACACTCACAAAGACCACCCCCAGAAACATCATACATACATCACAAAGGCGTGTACCTCAAGACCACCCCCAGATACATCATACCTACACCACAGAAAGGGCGGTCTACAACAGAAATCTGAGTGCGTTGTTTACCTCCTGCCTGGCAGGTTACCTGTTAATGCTTACTTGATTGGATACCCTGGGGAGCCTGGCCAGTCTTTTGTAATGATAAATACTTAGTTCCTGAGCCAGGTCACAGGCTCATCCTATTCATACACAGACATCCCCTTAAGACAGGATTTGTGAAGGAAAAGACAATGGGGAGGATTTTCCATTTTCCTTCAACCTTGCAGAGAAAACATTTGGTCAGTTTGGGAGTCAAAATGGTTTCAGGGCTGTTTTCCTGTGCTGCTTCAGAAATGTGGTTTATATATTTACGTACGTGTTTGCTTGGTACATTTATGAACATTTATTATATATATAAGACCTTAATTTTTTTATTTTGGCACCCAACTTCATCAGCTGTCACAAATAGAACTTCTCTCGGAAGAGGCGCTTTGAAGTAGGGCTCTTAAGAGCATGAGGGTGACACTTAGAGGAAGTGTCATACAGAAAAAGGTGCTCTCCTTTCATCCACAAGCTCCTCTGCAACAAACTACACATTTAATCTTTTGTAAAGCTAATGGAAAAAAACCATCAAAATGATAGTGACATAGAAGCAGTGCTTTCCCCCCCTAAAAAAAATAGTGTTTATGGGTACTCTCATTTTGACTCAATAAAACCACCATTTTATAGTTCAAATCGGGGGGGGGGGAATAAAAAAAGTAAATGGAAAAAGTGCAAAGATTCACAAAATGTTTAGGGGTATGCGTACCCCTGCGCCCCCCCCCTGAAAAAAGCACTGCATAGAAGGAACCGGTTCTTCACTTGCTGTTCTGAAATTACTTAGCATTTCCCTGCACTAATAATTGATCCAATATTATACCGTAAAGCGGGAACTTAGAATAGAAGCATTGTATTTCCTTCCCTATAACTGGTTCAGCTGTGGTACAGCACGGAAGGAACAAGATTGACTAATTTGGAGCTTGGAGGAGAAATATTTTTTTTGAATATGTGTTAGTTGAATATTGTTTCAACTACAGTGGTACCTCGGGTTACAGACCCTTCAGGTTACAGACTCCGCCAACCCAGAAATACCTCAGGTTAAGAACTTTACTTCAGGATAAGAACAGAAATCGTGTGGCGGCAACCGGAGGCCCCATTAGCTAAAGTGGTACCTCAGGTTAAGAACAGTTCCAGGTTAAGAACGGACCTCCAGAACAAATTAAGTTCTTAACCTGAGGTACCACCGTATATGCAGACTTGCAACTCCACAAATGTTACTAGGTCACTAACACAACCCTGTCTGTCTGCGTCATACTTTGATTTCTCATTTGTGGCCCCTTGAAAAGCCTGAAATGCAAGAAACAAGAACTACTCTCTTTCAGTTTAGAAAAGCTTCATTGTATAATTCCCCATGGTCACACATGCCTATAGAAAACTCAGGTTGTGATCAGTTTGTTATTTTATTTAAGTGCCACAGGTTTCTTCTTGGGGAGTTTGCATCACTAAATAACAATTCTTCGGCAGAAAAAAGTCTATAATACTAACACATGAGTGTGTTGCAAAAGGGCTCTTTATTGGGATGTCTGAAATTGTGTTTCTGGGAGATTATTCCAGAGTTACAGTGTTACCTGCTGAAAAATACTCGGAGTTCTGTAGTGATTTCATGCTCTTTATTGCAGCTTGTAAAACAGTGATTCGACTGCCCCCCAAACCTCAGGCTTTTATTTACGTTATTTACACAATGAGTCCCGTCTGATTGGCTGATTCTGCTTCCCTCCTGGAGCCTGATTGGTCTTTTCCTGCAGGCCAATCAGTTGTTGCATTCTACGATCCTACCAGCTGAATAGGCTGATTAACTTCCTCCTAGAGCCTGATCGGTCTTTTCCTGCAAGCCAATCAGTTGTTGCACTCTGGGATCCTACTTGCCTATTGTTCTAGGATCCAAGCTTAGTATATAGCACCTGCCTTTATATTTCTGTGTAGCCTATTTGGGATTGTTGTTGTTGTTTAGTCGTTTGGTCATGTCCGACTCTTTGTGACCCCATGGACCAGAGCACACCAGGCACTCCTGTCTTCCACTGCCTTCCACAGTTTGGTCAAACTCATGCTGGTAGCTTCAAGAACACTGTCCAACCATCTCGTCCTCTGTCGTCCCCTTCTCCTTGTGCCCTCCATCTTTCCCAACATCAGGGTCTTTTCCAGGGAGTCTTCTCTTCTCATGAGGTGGCCAAAGTATTGGAGCCTCAGCTTCAGGATCTGTCCTTCCAGTGAGCACTCAGGGCTGATTTCCTTCAGAATGGATAGGTTTGATCTTCTTGCAGTCCATGGGACTCTCAAGAGTCTCCTCCAACACCATAATTCAAAAGCATCAATTCTTTGGTGATCAGCCTTCTTTATGGTCCAGCTCTCACTTCTCTCACTATTTGGATTACTCTGCCTTTTTCCTACATTGAGCAGTAGTGGCAGAGTAACTGCCTGAGTTTTGCCTGGGCAGACTGCTACACCTGGAGAAGGGGTGGGGCGAGCAATCCATTCTAAATTTGGGGGGAGTTTTAAGTTAGTGGGTGTCAAATGTGACGGCGTGCTTGGGGAAAATGTTTTGCTTCCAAAAGGATACTGTGCAATGGACTGTACGCGATTGAAATCACAAGCGAATACTGTGATTCTATATTTTGTTTTGGTTGTGCGACAGAGCAGAGGACTCTGGAGAAGAAAGCAGGTTATCTGTTATACAAATCAAGAAAACTTGCACATGCTGGTTGCACAACTTACTGTGTTTCAGCAATCCAACGTTGGTGTCATATCTCAATATAATTGTATAAAATACATAGGCTCAAACAATATTTATATCCTGCAAAGCGGATGTAGGCAATGAAATTACATAAAAGACACCAAGTACAACTTGGCAACAGCAGAATGAAATTACAAGTATAGCCATTGTTATGTACTGAATTGAATCGGATCCAAAATGCAGCAGTCTGATTGGTCCTAGAACAATAGGATTCAGAATGCGGCAGTCTGATTGGTCCTAGAACAATAGGATTCAGAATCCAGCAGTCTGATTGGTCCACAGGAGCCACCCAATCCAGCTCCAGGTGGAAGTGAATCCGCAACCTGATTGGCCTACAGGAGAATCTCAGAATTAGCCAATCACGTGGGGCCCGTTGTGTAAATAATGTATATAAAGCAGACATTCTGGGGGAACTTCCATTCCTCCTCACCACTATGAGCTGAATAAAGAGCATGAAATCCACTCTCGACTCCGAGTATATTTCAGCCAAGGTACACCGAGGTTGTAATTTGTAGAAAAGAAGGCAAGAAACTTGAATCTGTTGTTCATGTTAAGTTGTGGGTGAACATATCAGACGACACAGTGATTCTTCAAACAGCTCTTGTTTATTCACAGGCCAGAACAGAACTGAACGGAAGGGCTCAGTCAGCCTGCTTATATAGAGCTCCAGTACAATGTAACTGTAACAATTTTCTAAAACTATCCAATCACTGAACATCACTTTCGATTTCCCTTAACTATCTTCAGTATCCCCCTTCTGGCCCAGGGTGAGAACTTCAGTACATAACATTCGGGTGAAGCGTGGAGAGATCGTTCTGGAGCTCTTCGTAATCTCTTTTTGTTTTAACTCTTGCATTTGGAATACTGTGTCGAATTATGCTCACCTCACCTCCAAAAGACTATTGTAGATTTGGAAAAAGTTCAGAAAAGAGGAACCAAAATCATCAAGGCGATGGAGCAACTACCCTGTGAGGAAAGTTTGCAACACTAAGTACAATTCACACCTGTCAGTATTATGCTACTGTTTAAAAAAGCTGTGTGAGAGATGAATGTGCGCAGAGGAGGGCAACCAAGATGATAAAGACTCAAGAAACCCTAAATCACCCAGGATGCTGTAGTTTGAGATTCCTGATGTATTTTCGGCAGGCTGCTTTGGGTGCAGTGGGATTTAAGTTGTGCAGGTGTGCTTTGTTGAAGCTACAATAGCTTTGCGCTGTAAAATTAATGCCATTGATCTGTGTGAAATATCTGTACAGGAAGACATTGAAGTTTGGCTATCAGGATTAATGCAATCGCCTGTCACATCCGTGTGCTAGTAAGGGTCGTATGTGCTTAATCTCCTTGAGTCTCAAAAAGCAGAGCGGTAATTTGCAGTAACATTTCCCAGCCCCTTGCTGTGCTTATATTATGTAGCACCGCCATTTTGGTTTGCCCGTCAGATTGTTTAAAGGTCAAAATGATATTTTTTTGACCAACTGAAAGGACTAACTGAGCAGAAAACAAACTCAAAATATACCTTTACTAAAGCACCCTTTTGTGTATTTCTGAATTGTTAGGTTGGACGTACAGTGGCACCTCAGATTAAGTACTTAATTTGTTCCGGAGGTCCGTACTTAACCTGAAACTGTTCTTAACCTGAATCACCACTTTATCTAATGGGGCCTCCCACTGCTGCTGCACCACTGGAGCACAATTTCTGTTCTCATCCTGAAGCACTATTTCTGGGTTAGCGGAGTCTGTAACCTGAAGCGTATGTAACCTGAAGTGTATGTAACCCAAGGTACCACTGTATTGTGAAGTGTCCTTCTTGTCAGAGGGGACTGCAGTGGACAGGAATGAATCCACTTCCTGTTGAAATGAGTTCTTCAACATCCTGGAGAGGAAGTTCCCTGCTCCAATCTTATAACTGATGGAGCAAGGATGAGTGAGAGCAAAAACTTATAAACCAAAAGAACAGTAATAGAGAAAGTCAACAAGTGCAGTAATGGCAGTGGCAATGGGAAGAGCTAACACTTTTAGTTCAGATTACAAAAAGTTTTCCCCTGTCAGGGCCACTCCTGCTATTGCGCAGAGCAAGGGAGTTGCGTGTCGAGGACGCCCAAGACACCCCTGAATAAAAACACGTTCACGCATCATTTTTGTTTGGGTTTTTGGCATAATGTTGGCCACAACTTTATTGAATTACAGTAAGTGAGTGGTTGCTTAGGCATTGGTTAGTGACTATCTGTTCCCACTTGGAGTTAGGAACAGAACTGACAACCACACCCGTGCGAAAGTCTGAAAGGGTAAGCAATTTTGGAGAGAGAGTAAACTGGGTGCCGGGCTCACATCTTTCCCCAAATGCTCCCAAGGGGCTGTTGCGTGGCCCTAGCCCCTTGCCAGGGGTTTGGACAAAAGCACGGCGAGCCCCTGGATTCCTTTAACGGAATACCCTTGCAGCAGCAGCAGCATTGGAGGGGCAGGCACAGCCAACCACGTCCCCTCTACCAACCAAAAATGCCTAACCGCAACTTACAAGTTGTGACGATTTGCTACGCAGTAGGCAAAACCCAAATGGCACCAGCCAATCAGCCAAATGGAGAAATTCCTACCAGGCCCCTGCTTCAAAGCAGACGACCCCATGACAGACATAGCAAGGTCATTGCAAACAAACCCTAAATAAAGGGAGGGTGGGAGGGTGATCCGATGGGCGCACCGAAAAGAAGAAGCTCAACGCTGCGCACAGGGACCTATATAGTACCCCCATCAATCAAATAAAATTGCAACCATCAATTTTCCCGAGCAACATTGGAGGTGCCCCGTCAAATCCGTGGCCATCCAAACTAACCTGCCCAGCAACAGGGGATGTCATGGTTGCTCCCACCGCAACACGTGGTCTCCATGAAGGAGAACCCGCTTTGCCTCAAGCAGCTGATTTGGGGTATCCAGAAAGGACAACAAATTGTTACATTATTTATTATCAATTGAGTTTGATTTCAAGGGAGAGATGCTTGTTGGATTTTTCTGCCTTGGAAGTTAAAGTAACTTGGTCAGGTTTTGGTGCTTGATTTTGATGTGTGCGCATACGTGAGTGGCATTTGCTGTTGCATCTCAGGTAGAAGCATGATTTCTGTTCTCATCCTGAAGCAAAGTTCAAGCCAAGGTACTATTTCTGGGTTTGCGGAGTCTGTAACCTGAAGCGTATGTAACCCGAGGTACCACTATACTGAATAAAAAAAACTAGATCTGTTTCTTAGTCTTCATTGATCCATAAGTATCCTAGTTGAGAAGTAGTCCAAAAAGATTACAGAGTCAGTGCAGAAAATATTCAGAGGGACGCAGTTCTGGTTTTAGTGCCTCTTCATTAAAGTTAAGTGTGCATATAGTAGAAGGGGTCCTGTGTTGGTAATACAGTTTTATTTCTCCACCCAATGTGTCCTTTTTGGAAAATTACACTGGGGCATAAAGTGCTAACTTATAGCCTCACAGAACTTCAAAGCTAACACTGAGGCTTGATGGAAAATGCATACTTTGAAAAGCCCTCTTTTCAAGAAGTTTGTAATATAAGCTCCAAACTTCTTATTCTTTTTTTAAAGGTAGTGAGGAACATTTTAATGTCGGTTATTTAACACTGCACCGGTGAGCAGGTTTAAATCATTTTTTTAAAGTGGAATTTTTATTTTTATTTTAAATAGCAAAGCCAGCCAATTCCAGAGAGACGTGTAGGAGGTAGGCAAGTTCCTGTGTTATATTTGAGAGCAGGGCTATAGGCCAAATATTTCAGAGAGACGTTCCATAGTTTCAGTAGAGGCTGCAGGAAATGGCTCCATATGACAAGGATTTGGGGAGCACTGTGTTTTGTTTTGTTTTTGTACGCTTTGGTATGAACTTTGCTGGATCATTTTACAAGAGAGAAAGAAATATCTGGCTTGTTACCCTTTCCAAAAGTAAGGGTAGCGTATTCTGCTGTGGGGGACGGGAAGTAAGGGAAGAGAAAGGCGATAGAATAGGTATGTGCGTGTGGTGTAAATTTATATAACCAGGAAAGAGTTATTGTCTGGGAATTTGGTTTTCATGTCAACCGTAACATGAAAAGAAAAGTTGTACTCTTATCTGAGGTTATCTGGTGGTGTCCACTGTTATTTATATAGGACTATCAGTGTCCATGGCGTTCTTCACAGTAACGCCCAAAATGGATCCCTCTCTCAAGCGATTCATAATTTCAAGGAAGATGCGCAAAAACGCATCACCTTGCCAACAAAGGTCCATATAGTAAAAGCTATGGTTTTCCCAGTAGTGATGTATGGAAGTGAGAGCTGGACCATAAAGAAAGCTGATCGCCGAAGAATTGATGCTTTTGAATTATGGTGCTGGAGGAGACTCTTGAGAGTCCCATGGACTGCAAGAAGGTCAAACCTCTCCATTCTTAAGGAAATCAGCCCTGAATGCTCACTGGAAGGACAGATCATGAAGCTGAGGCTCCAGTACTTTGGCCACCTCATGAGAAGAGAAGACTCCCTGGAAAAGACCCTGATGTTGGGAAAGATGGAGGGCACAAGGAGAAGGGGACGACAGAGGACGAGATGGTTGGACAGTGTTCTCGAAGCTACCAGCATGAGTTTGACCAAACTGCGGGAGGCAGTGGAAGACAGGAGTGCCTGTTGTGCCCTGGTCCATGGGCTCACGAAGAGTCGGACACAACTAAACGACTAAACAACAACAACAAATAATCACCAAGAACAAACAAACCAGTGCCTGCTAACTCGGAGTACAGGGCAGATTGTGTGGCACACAATCTGTCCTCCATCTTGCAATTCCGCCTGGTTTTTCAGATTCTGCCGCCTGAGGTGGCTGCCTCACTCTGGCTCATGGTAGGGTTGCCCCCCTGCTGCCCATCTTAACATCTCATTTTGCAATCAATGAGACTTAAAAGTTCTTAATGTTTGTCCCTGGATTGTGCCCTTTGTGTGAAGAGATTTCGTCTAATATACCAGTAGAGGGTGATAGAGGCTTTTACATCCCTTGTTAAACCTACTGGATTTTTGAAATAAAAAAATGTAGGCAAAGATTTTGAAAGGAACATGAGGGGATTAGCCCCCTTTTCCGTGTTAATAAATAATTCTGTAGCAACCCAGCATTAAATAACAGTACATTTTCAAAGTCAGATTAATAGTATACAGCATTTTTGTGTTGTCAGATGGCTTGGATGGATAGAATTGAAAGCTACCTTCTGGGTCATCAAAATTCCCATGCTAAGTCAGTGTTTATGGATACCCTGACAATAGAGCCTATATATTCGAGCTCTTGAAATAATTCTGTGCCATACGTTGAACAGATGTACATTCTTCAGTGGCACAAATGATATTTTGAGCATCTGCAGTGTAATGCTGATGTTTCAAGGCAAGGAAAAGTCTTTAGACTCTCTTCCCCCTTCCACCAAAACCAGTGTTTTCATGGGGAACCGTCACAGCAAAATACAAATTATTCCTCTTTAGCAGAAACAAAGCCACGAGTGGTGCTTTAAATCTAGTCTGTGAAGTACAGTATTCAAAACACTTAAAAGTGTGAAGGCTTGTTTGTAGAGGCTTGGGAGAAGGAAGAAACAATCCAGTCCTGAGGGCTATATATAAATGAGGACCTTTCCATCCTGTGCCTATCAGTGTTATAACTTTTTGACTTCAAAAAAACAAACAAACAAAAACGATTTCCTGTATCCTAAAGGGATGAACGTTTGCTTAGAAATACTGAAAAAGGGACTAATTCTTCTCAGTTGTGAAAAAAGGTCAGCCCCAAATGAAGCTGGAATCGCTGTATATATATAACATTTCTACTCATAAGTATTAGCAATTTAAAAAAAAAAAACCTTTATGGAACTGTTTAGAACTTTTTACAGCTGTCTGGAACTTCCTAAAACTGTATTGGAGAATCACTGGGAACAGGAGCCACTCCAGATACCAAGAACTACCGGTAATCGGTGCGCAGAACGTGCATTCAAAGTGATATGGGAACTTCATGGTGCTTGCGGCAGAAACAGAGACAAATTGCAATCTTGATTTATTCTGAGCAATAAGAAGGGATGTGCGTCGTACATTGTATAAAACATTGTACAAGTATTGGAAAATTTGCAAGCTCTGTTTTTCCTGCATTAAAATACATGCTATGCATATTACATATTATACAGTTCCATATACAAAAATTGATTTATTGATTTCGGGGTGATGTCCCCCCCCAAAAAAGATTTTGAAATCATGGTTCATTCCTTTGTTTTTAGCCAAAAGGTCATCTAACTACAAGCTACAGGAACACGAGGTTGTAAAAAAGTTATACCCCTGGCGCCTAATGTGCTGTAAACGGCTTTGAGATTTTTTCTTAAAAATATAAAGCGGTGTAGAAATGAAATGAAAATAATAATAACAACAACAACAATAACCTATATACCGACAGCAAGCTCAGTATCAGAGTGGGAATGGTTATGTGGCTAAAATGGCGCCACCGCCATTTTGTTGTTGAGTTAGCGACCCATCAGTGAACCTTAGCAAAGGATCGATGGAACACACGGCAGACAAGCTGAAGAAGGGATCGCTAACTTTTTGGGCCCCATTTGCAAACTGGAGAAACTTGTGGGTGCCACACAGACACACTGCAACCAAGCGCAGGCCACAGTGCATTGCGTTTGCTACAGCAGAATGCTTCATTTCAGTGTGGGAAGGGACCCTATGGGTGCCATGGAAGGCCTTTATGGGAGTTCATGGGCACCACATTGGGAACCCCTGAGCCAAGGTCATGCTTCTTCTCCTTCTCCTTCTTCTTCTTCTTCTTCTTCTTCTTCTTCTTCTTCTTCTTCTTCTTCTTCTTCTTCAGCCAGTGTGGTGTAGTGGTTAAGAGCAGTAGACTAGTAATCTGGTGAACCGGGTTCGCTTCCCCGCTCCTCCACATGCAGCTGCTGGGTGACCTTGGGCCAGTCACACTTCTCTGAAGTCTCTCAGCCCCACTCACCTCACAGAGTGTTTGTTGTGGGGGAGGAAGGGAAAAGGAGATTGTTAGCCGCTTTGAGTCTCCTTAGGGTAGTGATAAAGTGGGATACCAAATCCAAACTCTTCCTCCTCCTCTTCTTCTTCGAATTTATATACCACCCTATACCTGGAGGTCTCAGGGCGGTTCACAGAAAAGATCAACATAAAAACCACAATATATATAATCAAAATAAAAACAAGAACCCTATAATGCCCCTCCTAAAAAAGAGCCACATTTCAAAAGGGTATAGATAGGCTTCCTCAACCTCGGCCCTCCAGATGTTTTTTTGGCCTAGCTAGCAGGACCAGTGGTCAGGGATGATGGGAATTGTAGTCTCAAAACATCTGGCGGGCCGAGGTTGAGGAAGCCTGGTATAGGATGTCAATCAGGTCAACCAAAGGCCTGGTTAAAAAGGAATGTTTTTGTCTGGCACCTGAGGGTATATAATGAAGGTCCTCTTAGTCACCTTGTTGAGTCCTCTTCACGTCACTGAAGGAGTGCAAGTCTCCCTCTTGCTGCTCTGACCTTCTCGGTTGCCCAGAGCCAAACTAAAATCGGTAGAGCATGAGTCATGGGTTCGAGCAAAAAACAACAACACCCTACATTGCAGGGAGTTGGACTAGGTGACCCTCATGGTCCCTTCCAACTCTCTGATTCTAAAAGTCCCTCCCAAGAATCCTGTACATTAGGGAGGACTTGGGGAAGATGGTCACAAGGTGTTCACCTGCTGCTCTGGCCATGCCAGAAGCCCAGGGCAAAGTGAGTCTTCTGGCCCTGCCATTATCTGCCCATTATGGGGGTGTGGGGGCAGGGAGACAAGATCCCTTGGGGTCCCTTCCATCTTGACAATTCTGTGTTTCTACGATCCTGGGTTCCTTGCTCAGAACTGGAGTTGCAAAAGTCTCTCTGGCTTCTTTGATGGCCCAGAGTGCCGTGAGAGCATCCTGCCCCAGCCTTCACATTTTACAAATTTCAGCATCCCCATTCGGAACAGAAAATAGCCCCGATGTTCTGAGAACGCATCAAAGATCGGCGTCCTTTTAGGTGCAAAGAATCAGTTCCATCCTGGAAAACAGTAACAGGCAATTAATCAAAGCCCCATGTGCTGGAAAGCTATGTGCCTATAAAAGGTGGATTGACATTCAGGATAATCTACTTTGAACAATGCGCTGTCTTTCTTTTATACCACATGCGGTTATATTTCCCAAGCTCTTCAGCTGTGAATCACAATGACACTTATATGAAATTTCTGTGGGGCAAAGAAGAGAGGAAGTGGAAAACAGTAAAAATAAATCCATGTGATTCTTGGGCCACTGCGGCATGGAATATTTTGCCACGAGAAAAGGTCTAATTTTTCTTTTTACGGCGTACTTCAGAGGATACGGTGATCGTTTTTCAAGATGGGCTTTTAGGAAGCTGTTCTGACGGAGGCTCTGCAAGTCCAGCACTATGTAGTCTTCCTACAGTACTAATGCTGTGATTGCCAAACATGTGAAGTAGTGCCGAGGCCTCTGGCTTTTTTGAACTCATAGTTCAAGCAAGCTCTAGGAAGGAATCACTGTTGTTCCAAACTGCAGGAAGGAGTGATTCAAAGCCCAGAACCACAGAATTGAAAAGCACCCTCAAGAGTCTAATAGTTCAACTTCCTTGTATTGAGGCAAAATGCATTATACCTAAACCACCCCAACAGATGTTTATCAGGTCTGAAAAACTGCAGGAATTTCCTCGATTCCCTCCCTCCCTTTCTTTACTTTCAACATTAAATGTATGAATGCTTTGCTGAGATGTGCACCACGCGGTTAACACTCGATACTTGCCTTCAGGAATAACAAGGATTTGGGTACCTGGGAAAAGTAAAGGGTATTTATGTATTTCATTGATCAATTGCTTTTTACAGCAAAAGATTTCAGAGCGGCTTGGCAATAAAATGCAGCGTACACAAACAATTTAAGAACAGGGAAATGCAAAGTCGAAATTTATATGCTTATGACATCTTTGCTAAATGAACTACCAGTGCTGATCATAAGGTGTTTAAATTAAAGCAACAGCTTTAGCTCATCACATCTTTAGTGATTAATGAAAGGGGGGGGCGGAATGATTTGCAAAAAAAATTAATCGACTGTTATCCTTGCATTGTGTCCCCTGAGTGGGATGGTTGCTAACAACTGGTCTGAGGACATAGTGTAAAGATACAAGACGCAGCAACTGTGCTGCAGCTAAGCTGGTATGGATCTGATCGGTACCCGGACACCACACAGAAGCTTTAATCATCCTTGGTTGCCGAGATGCTGTTGAACTACCACTCCCACCACCCCTGACTATTGGCCATGCTGGCCAGTGTTGTAAACAAAAATTGCCCCTTGCCCTTATTGGGTATCCAAGAGCCCATATAGAGTCCTTACATGGGTTCCCTATTGGTAGGAGAGAATAACAGAGGCCAACCAGAGAATATTGAGAAGCAAAGCAGCTAGTAAGCTTGATCTTTATTGATCTGTTGCAACAGGGTGCTCCCCTCACCCGCAGGAGAGGAGGAGGAACCCCGAAAAATAGCGCGCAAGGCCTTATAAAGACTTTTGAAATTGCCACCCTGTAGATCAAGACCACCCCCAGAAACATCATACATACATCACAGAAGGGGTGCAACCTAAGACCACCCCTCAGATACATCACACCTACATCACAGAAAAGGTGGTCTAAAACAGAAATTTGAATATTGTTTTCTCCTATTGTTTATCTCCTGTCTGGCAGGTTACTTGATTGGATTGCCTGGGGAGCCTGGTCAGTCTTTTGTAATGATAAATACTTAGTTCCTGGGCCAGGTCACAGGCTCACACCCTATTCAAACACAGACATACCCTTAAGACAGGATTTGTGAAGGAAAAGACAGTGGGGAGGCTTTTCCACTTTGACCTTGCAGAGAAAACATTTGATCAGTTTAGGAATCAAAATGGTTCCAGGTTGGTTTTCCTGTGCTGATCTATGTACGTGCTTGGTTGGTACACTTATGAAATTACCATATATCTAAGACCATAACATTCCTATCACATCAGGAGTGAAAGAAGTTAAGAGTCCAACAATATTCGGAGGGAAATCTGCCCTATGGAGCACCGCCTTGTGTTCCGTGTTGCAAGAAGGCAGGATATAAATTTCATTTCAGAAGAAAATTAGAATTGAACCAAACGGAGGGGGTTCTGTTAAATTTCCACTCATTTCCGAAATGAATGCAGTGTATGAATTGGGACTCTCCTTGTTTCAAGTGTTGGCCTGAGGCCTGAGTTCGATGAAACAAGGTCCTTTATTAAACATGTCTGCTTCAAAGTTCACACTCTGAGGGCAGATCCAGATTTAAAGAACATGGCGTCCCCCCAAAAAAGAATTATGGGAACTGTAGTTTCCCATGCACACAGCTACAATGCCCAGCACCCATAAGAAACTACAATTCCCAGGATTCCTTTGGGGGAAGCCAGGTGCTTTAAATGTATGCTGTGGATCTGCCCTAAGTGTCTCCTTTGATATATCCATGTGGTGTTTGGCTGAGTTGCTTCCTGATAAGCATTTTGCACCTCCTCTGGGTTGCTCATCCTGTCTGCTGTCCTGGCTCCGCTCTTTAGTTCTATTCACTTTGAGACATCTTTCCTTGTATAATTTTAATTGAGAGAACCACTAGACTCGTTGGTTTCCCATTAGTGCCATTTGGAGTGGCGTGGAAATGACCTTTCTCCAGCGGCAGCGGCGAAGTTAATTTCTTGCAAGCCACCATTTGTGTTTCTAGATGCATTGGACATTTGCATTGTGTTCTGGAACATTCTAGTCAAAAAGCAGCGAACCCCCCCTCACCCCTTTCTGAAAAGGGTGCTTTATTCAATGGAAGCCCTTTCAACAAAAGGCAAAAAAAAACCCAAGGTTGATAGCAAAGCGGGAGAGGCAGATGGAAACATCAACATAGTAAATGGTACGATAAAAGTTTAATCTGGTTTTTTTATTTTAAAGAACGGTGTTGATATTGATCGTTCTGCTCAGGGAAGAAGGGATCGTTGAGGTGTGGGGGAAAAGCTCCGTGTTTATGAGAAGGGAAATGGTTTGAATATCTGTGGTTGCAAGTATGTGGTATTACGTGCGGAGATTGCGTTACCACAACAGAAGCTTTGTGAGAAAGGAGTGTTTGGGGATGAACCCTGCTGTGCGCTAGCCCATGTCATCTGAAGGAAAGATATCATCGCAATACTGTGCCTGCAGGGTTGTGGAAAGAAGATTTTGCATCCCCAACCCCCAGCTTCTGTCTACTTTCATCCGCTGTATTCCTTTAAGTGAACTCCAACTTCTGCCTGACTTTTTGTTTTGGGATTTGTTTATTCTTTTGGTTAGGCATGTTGGACCACACTGATTTCCTGGATGCTGAGTTAATTTAGGCCAGGTTTCTGGCCCACCCGATGGGTCTGTTTCAGCAAAAGAAGTGCTGGACTTGAGGAAGGAGGGGGGAAAGCTGGACATTCTGTTCTCTCTGGAACAAGGACCCTCTTGGAAGCTCAATGGCTTTATCCTGGATTCTGTTACCAACCGGGTCCTCTCCAGTTGTTTTGGACGACAGATCCCATTATAGTTGATCACTGGTCATGTGGTTGGGGCTGTGTGTGTGTGTGGGGGGGTCTAGATTACACTAGGTTGGACAATGCATCATGGGATTGGGGTTCCTACTTCTTTTTCCTGCAAAAATGCGAAGAGCCGGCACTGCCGAAGGGATGTCTTATAAATGTGCAAGCATAAACATAACAATCTTGCAAGAAGCGTGGGCTAACATCCAGAGTCCAAAAATGTACATTCTTGATTTTAAAAAATGTATACAGAGAGGGAGCGCGGCCTTGGGGATCTTCACTCCCCAAGTTATGTGAAGGTTTCGGTGAACCTGAGCTGAATTTTCTAGCAGCAAAGATTTGTAGAAGAGGGTATTTTTCTATGGTTTGGGGTTTTTACTGTGTACATTTTGCATGGCTCTGCTTAAATACTTGCTTCTCATGATGTCATTGGTGAAAAAGGAGGAAAACAGAATGTAAACATCTGTTTTTTATAAACCAATCCCAAGCTTTATAACTTGATCAGAATAAAAGGGAGATTTCTTCATGATTAATTTTCCAGCCACAAAGTGATGAGGCTTGGAGTGCTGGAGCTAATTACTTGTTTTAAGGCATGTAAAGCACAGGACTGAAAATCAATTATAATGAATTCCTTTTCAGAAAAAGAACAAAAACAAACCCCCAACCAAAATCTCACAATGCTATCCGATGAAAGTAATACCACAGCCCTCTTGCTGCATCCCATAATTTGATGGGGAAACATTTGTGCTTCCTGTCTGACTACTGAATTCAGCTTTGAAACATGAAAAATGGCTGATTTAAAAACATGAGTTTTAATTTAAAAACATGGGTTTTAAATCAAGCCGTGGAGGACCCATGTGACCTCCTTTAGCTTTAAAGGAGACGAGTTCAAAGTATGAGCCAGTTCCACTCTAGGACTGACTATAGGACCCCTCCTTGTCTCTGGTCCTCTGAGTTTTGGTGCATGCAATACTCAGCACTGAAGAGTCAGGAGCTACTCTCTCTGTGGCTAACCTGTGGCTCCCCCATCATCTCTGCCCGTTGGCCATGACAATCTGATGACATCTGGAGTGTCATATATTACATCTACATATGAGGAAACATCTAGAGGGCCATAGGCTCTCCCCTGATTTCCAGAAGCACGTGTGAAACAGAAAATGAATATTGTTCTGCGCGGTTGTCTGTGCTGCTTCGGCAAAAGCGTTCTCTTTTGGAATGCCTGGAAAAAAAACCTGGTCTGGGAAGCGTCATTGGGAGACTCCAGCTCCCCTTTCCACTGCGTGCATCTTCCTACAGAAGAGTGCCAAGCCTGAAAACCATAGACAACGAAGTTAAGCACCTTTTACATCCATAAATTTAAGTGGGAGCTTAAACCCATGCTTATCCTTTTCTTATTGAAAGCATTATAACAACAGTGTTAATGAAATGTAGGTGGGTTCCACAAGGCAAGACACAGTGATCACAGCAAGGACTTTTATTGAACTAACAGAACTGGACAACAGGGGCAAAGCAACTGCTTATATACATTTCTGAAGGACTGAGCCACTCCCACTCCCAACGTGATTGGCTGTCTAAACTTCCAAGCTGCGAATCATAACTCAGAGTTGAAGGGCCAATGGCGGAGGCCCAAATCCTGAAATGCTCTGTGATTGGATATTATGAATCAAATCAGAACACAGGGGCTCAGAATCCAGACTCAAGCTCAGGCAAACATAAACCACTGAATGCATAACAGTTAAATTTTGGGCTGTAACATGCTCCCTCGTTCTATATGGAGTCTACTAGTGTTTTATCACATGCTTTGCCACGTATCTGTTGCTCATATTTTTACCGCTTGGGAAGATTAATGATGCAATGTTGCTTTATGAAATGCGTAAGCCCTATGCACACGTTACCTGTGTCGAGGGCTATGCTGTGTCCATCGAGGAGCGGGCGCTTTTAGCCCTGCTCCCTGATGTCATGGTCTGTGCTTCTAGCAACCGCACATTGTGCATGGCTCTCTGTAAGGTGATTCCCCACAGGTGAGCTCTCGCTTGCCCATGATGGTTCTGCTCAGTTGGGACACCTGCACAGAAAGCCACACGCAACTCATGGTTGTTGCATGAGACAAATGTGACATGGAAGGTGGGCTAAAAATGTGATCTTGCTCCCCAATGCCAGTGAGCCTGGCATTGCCCATGTGTGAGTAACGGGCACAGGGTTATGCCCCTTTCCCATGCTATGTGACAATTTTTGGTTTTGCATTGTCTGAGGGGGGCATGGAAGTTCTCAACTCCAGGGTTCTTGATAATATTTTGGTGAGAGAATGATTGTTTGGACAGGGTTAGACTCTGAAGTGTTGCCAAGTTCGTTATTGGATATGGATGGGAAGGAGCCTTCCACCTAGGATGGCATGAGGGAATTGTATAATTCACGTATAATTTGGCTATAAATTTTATCTAATGTATTTGAATTTTTCACTAATCTGACATCTGACATCAGGCAACTGCTACCTTGGTGTAAACAGGACCCCTGACCATTAGGTCCAGTCGTGGCCGACTCTGGGGTTGCAGCGCTCATCTCTATTGGCCGAGGCAGCTGGCGTACAGCTTCTGGGTCATGCGGCCAGCATGACTAAGCCTCTTCTTGCGAACCAGAGCAGCGCATGGAAACGCCGTTTACCTTCCCGCTGGAGCGGTACCTATTTATCTACTTGCACTTTGACGTGCTTTCAAACTGCTAGGTTGGCAGGAGCAGGGACCGAGCAACGGGAGCTCACCCCGTCATGGGGATTCGAACCACCGACCTTCTGATCGGCAAGTCCTAGTGCTAGCCGTGTCCCTACCTTGGTGTAGGCAACAGTGCTAGCCGTGTCCCTACCTTGGTGTAGGCAACAACATTAGTACCCAAATTGGATCAGACCCACAAATGTGGTGCCAGGATTGTATCATCCCATTCCTGCTGAATAGCGTGAAAATCTAGTTCAAATAAAGATGTCTTCTGCAATATGTTCAGCCTTGAAATTTGGCGGGCTTCCAGGGACATTCTTCAGCAGGCAAGTCTGGCACACGAGATACCTTCAGCATGGAATTCCATAGACCACAGCCACTTTGCCACCTCAGCCAGTCCTTGGCAGATGCTGGGCTGTGTCAGAATCAACTGAGTAAGCTCTGGATGTCTCATCCAGCCAACTCTTGGCCATGCTAATAATAAGAAGTTCCATCATTTATAAAAGCATAAATATGTGATGTTTCGTTTGCTGCACTTGCAGACCTGACGCACGTTGGAAAAATGCTCCTCGCCACTTGGCAGATGATACAAATGACTGGCTACCCAAGCGCTTATTACATGTACACTACGGCACGTTACCACTTTGTGGGTCCTGCACCAAACCACCAAATATCCTTAGAACAGGAGACAATAAGAACAGCATCTTTCCCCTCTGAAGTATTGGGTTCCGGTTCATATTGGGTCTAAGAATTGTCATAAATTCATGGTAAGAGGGTTAGAGGCCAGTGCTTTCTAGACCAGGGTTGAGGAGACTGTGGTAACCCAACAATGTACAGTGGTACCTCGGGTTAGAGACGCTTCAGGTTACAGACTCTGCTAACCCAGAAATAGTACCTCGGGTTAAGAACTTTGCTTCAGGATAAGAACAGAAATCGTGCGGCGGCAGCGGGAGGCCCCATTAGCTAAAGTGGTGCTCCAGGTTAAGAACAGTTTCAGGTTAAGAACGGACCTCCAGAATGAATTAAGTTCTTAACCCGAGGTTCCACTGTACGTGGGGGAACTCCAATCCTTCCTGATGACTGGTCATGTTGTCTGGTGCAGATGGGAAATAAAGTCCAGGAAGATCTTGAGAGTCCTAAGTTTACCACCCATGGGGACTATACAATACTAGTCTACATGGATCATTGACTTGGTGCAAGGAATCTTCCTATGTTCAGCAGCAGGGGAAATGTTTAGTATGGCTGCAGAGAATAAGGAGGGAACAACGTACCTTCTGATTAAAAATTGAATCTGCAAAAAGCCCCAACCCAAAATGGATTTATAAATGCCAAATGCATTTTGCAAAGCGGAAGAAGGCTTGCGGGCTCCAAACTGCCATTTGTAGCAGCGAGTACAAATGCAATCAGTGCTCACCATGTCCTCCGATCTCAGCCAAAACTTCTCTTGCTGAGAAATATCACAATATAGGCAGCGGCAAGGGAATCCACCATATGCCTTTTGGAGTGTGATTTTTCTCTACCAAAGAATCTATGCCTGGTTGAGCTCAAATTACTGGAGGCGGGAAGCGGGGGGGGGGGGGGCCAGACACTCTAGTGGCGAAAAGGATACCCATTGCTTTAAGTGTATTTAAACAATCTCTGATAAAAGGAAGCAGGAGATAGGTGCCCCTTCCCGCCCCCCCCAGCAAATATTTCCTCCATAACCGAATCACAACTGTGCCTGTGTTTTCATTACTGCATATGAAAGAGATTTGCCTTGAGTGATTTTGCGGCACTCGTGTGACCCTAAATACCATTTTCAAGAAGTCACCCTAAAAGGGGGCCTGGGAGGCAAAGGTGGGGAAGTGGGGCAGACCAATGAGAAGGCGAGCTGGGCTGAGCATCCACTCCTTGTTGCCTCAGCAGCAACAGCAGCAGCAGCAGCAGCAGCAGGGAGAAGCCTCAGTTTCTAGCCAAAGACTCCCTTACAGCAGCCGAACTTTTGGAGAGCCTCTGCCTCTTGCCAAAGAATCCAGAGGCGGTGGCGGCAGCGGCAGAAGTAGCAGCAGCTGCACAGGGGACATGAATTGGACTCTCTCTCCCTTCGCTTGGCCAGAGGCTGCCAAAACTCTTGCAGACAAGTAGACTGGGGAAGGGAAGAAGGAACCAGCAACTTGCTAGCAAAAAAAAAGAAAAAGGACTGCACAATTCCCCTTGCCTCTTTCTCTCTCTACCTCCCTTGGGTCTGTGAAAAGTGCTTTGTGCAAAGTAAAAAACCCAAGAAAAGGAGGAAAAGGACTTTTTGACTCTGCTGCTTTGCAAAAGGAAAGATCGAATGCACCCTCCCCAGCAACCAGAAGGGATCCTTTGTGATGCTTAGTGTGGGCGAACTGAGAGCATTGCTTAGGTACCCTGGAGGAGGAGGAGGAGGAGGAGGACGAAGAAAAATGAATTCCCATCACAATGTCCCCCTGAGGGCATCACTGGCGGTTGCTCTCCTTTTTTCTCTTTGCTGCGCACAAGATGCTGTGGTAGAACTGGAGCCTCAGACCACGGATGAAGAGATCCCGGAGGGAGCGTCTACCTTGGCTTTTGTGTTTGACGTGACTGGCTCCATGTATGATGACTTAGTTCAGGTGATTGAGGGAGCGTCCAAAATTCTGGAGACCTCATTGAAGAGACCCAAGAGACCGCTTTACAACTTTGCACTGGTCCCTTTTCACGATCCAGGTAAGACGATGCTTTTGAGCTTCCTCAAATTGGGCGCTGCTTGCAAACACGCGCCCACACACACACACACCCACACACCCACACCCACACGTGTGTACATACTGAGGTGTATTCAAGTCTAAGGGGGAAGTTTTCTGGGATTGCCTAGCAACTTTGACTTAAAATGGCACAAAACAACAGGACATTTCCCGCACCTAAATTAAAATGTGGGCTTGGGGGACGCTTGACTCATCTACCCAGAGAGACCGAAAAGAGCAGGGACACAAGTGGAATCATCTGAGGATACATAATTTTGGAAGGTCTCTATCAGAGGCGATTGGGGCTGCAGTCCTGTACATGCTTACTTAGGAGTAAGTCCCATTGAGCTCAATGGACTTACTTCTGAGTAGACATGCGTACGTTCACATTGCGGATCACTTCTAATGTAGAGATGGTCAATGGATTACTTGCTCTGAAACACAGGCTGATTGAAAGGAGCCTTTCTTATTTAATTAACGCATTTCTTTCAGCGCACTTGTGTTCCTAACTGCACACACAAATGATTGCTGTAGAGAGCAACAAACTCTAAAAAATTAGTTTCTTGAATATCTGCCGCTCCATTTCCATTGAATTTTCTGCCGGAATAAAGGGCGAGTCTCACGCTGTGCCTTATTGAACCAGCCCAGTACGTGGAGGTGTTAACTGCAAGCTGTGTCTGTGGAGAATGAATGGCATTCATGAACTGCTTATAAATCATGAGGCACGTTTTTCATGAGTTTCTAAAGTTCTGATTTATCCTTGAAAACCGGATGTACATTCCTCTATACAAAAGGTAATAACCCTGGGCCCTGCAGGGGACCTATGCGCACACCCTCCCCAAACCCTGACCTTTGACCCTCCATGCTTGCTGTGTTGTTGCGTTTCAAATAAAATGTTTGTAGGATGCAATGCAGATTTTATTGCGGCATGCTTCAGTTGCGCTGCTCCTCCTCCTTGCCCCCCCCTCTGCATTCCTCATCCTCTCTGCTGTTTATATACATATTCTTCCTGTTTCCTCTCCCACTCCAAAGCATCTGTTTTCTATCCCCTTTCTTGGGGCTTTCTTCTCTTCCATTGTCAAAAGTCTCCTGGTGACCCCACAAGGAAATAGAAACCTGGATTCCTTAGCCTGAGGCATGTGGCTATTCAAAGCACAGAGATCACTTCAAGCCAAACACTTTTAAAGTGTTTAAAAATTCTGACATTGCTGCTGCTCGTTTCACCTGAGGCAACACTCCTCATGAATGCAAACATCTGAAAATGGTTGGGGCATTCAGGAATCCAGTTGTTCCCAGCTATTATTGCTGCTTTTGTTTTTAAATCGTTAAGGAATTTATTTTTTAAAAAAAGCCTAGGAAAATGCTTATCTGTGATTGGGGTGATCATTAACAGTCATATAATCGCAAACATTTCCTGTTTTCCCCGCTCCCTTAAATAAATAAATAAACCCCCAAAACGGTTTGCAAAGCCATTCCTCGCCTGTAGGGGGCATTCCACAAAAGGAGCATGGCTTGATGTGGGCACATTGTCCTCCTGTTGCTTCGTGAAAGGCATCAACATACTTAAACGCAAGAAACTGCCTTTGCAGTGCCGCACATTGCATCAGAGGGTCTGAAAAGGTGGGAGACTTTGACAGCGGGATCCTAGGCACGTTTACTCAGAAGTAAGTCCCATTGTCTTCATGGGGCTTACGGTCAGGCAAGGATGCACTGGCACTCGAACTGTGTCAGTTTAGGTCACTGGCTAATTTAATTTTATTTGTGTCACTCTATATTTATTAGCATTGCCAACCAATCGCAGGATGCTTAGGTGATTAGCCACCAGACTTTTAACTAGGGTAACTAACAACAGTGAAAGTACTCTGCTTATCGCCCAAACTTCATTGTGCCCTTTTGTGGCAGTGAGGTCGTGTTCAATTTATTAAACCAAATCCACCACCCATAGTCTGAAGTAGAGGTCACCATTGACACATTTCCAGCCCCACCTCCCACCCAAATCCAAAATAGCTTAAACAATAAACATGTGTGCCTTTAATTCTGAAACCGACACAAATTAGCTAGCAAGCACATGCCCAGCGCTGGCCAAGATGTGTGCCCACCCAGAATTTTTGCTGGCTAACCATGAGAATGACCAATGTCGCACAACAGGATTCATCAACATTATGTTTTAATCTGCATCAGTGATTTTCCCCCCAGCATTTAGACTTCATTGCAAGTAATTTCAAATATTAGAAAGAGTCTTGCGGCACCTTAAAAGCTAGCGATTTTTTGTGGCATAAATTTTCTGGAGGCATAAATATGTCAACCTTTAAGGTGCCACAAGACTCTGTGTCCGTCCTTCCTTTTTTCCCTACAATACAGACACTGGCGGGACGCAGGTGGTGCTGTGGGTTAAACCACAGAGCCTAGGACTTGCCGATCAGAAGGTCGGTGGTTTGAATCCCCGCCACATGGTGAGCTCCGGTTGCTTGGTACCCGCTCCTGCCAACCTAGCAGTTTGAAAGCACATCAAAGTGAAAGTAGATAAATAGGTACTGCTCCGGCGGGAAGGTAAACGGCATTTCCGTGCGCTGCTCTGGTTTGCCAGAAGCAGCTTAGTCATGCTGGCCACATGACCCAGAAGCTGTACGCCGGCTCCCTCGGCCAATAAAGCGAGATGAGCGCCGCAACCCCAGAGTCGGCCACGACTGGACCTAATGGTCAGGAGTCCCTTTACCTTTACTTACAGACACTGTCATTTGCTATGGGAAGAATTTGTTGGAGCCCTGTTGGGGGGGTGTCATTTTGCCAGCTCACATGTTTCAGATGGAACAACCCACCCTCTCCTCCCTCTGCACACTGTTCTGTGGGTTCTCCTAGCTCTCTTGGGGTCCATCTGGGGGTGGGGCATGGGTGATGCATGGGCAGGGCAGCGGCAGAGGAAGCCGCTCAGGCGCCTGGGGTGGGGCGAGCCGCCCATAGGGGCAGGGCGAGGGCGGGGCGCACTGCAGGTCCTCCACAGTCTGCCTGCCCCTCCCACTCAGCCGCCCTACAGCTGAGGGAGAGGCAGTGGGTGGACAATTTGGGCACGCCCAAGCCACTGCGTCCCTCCCAGGCGTGCTGCAGGCCCTGCGGTGAGTGCCGCTTGGCATTTTGTTACCCCCCTCAGTGGTGACACCCGAGGCAGCCCACACTCACTGCACTTTCGGGCAGAGCAGAATGGGGGAAGCACCACTGCACTAGTGGAAGTCCTTGCACAGAAGAAGAGTTTGGATTTGATATCCCGCTTTATTATTACCCAAAGGAGTCTCAAAGCGGCTAACATTCTCCTTTCCCTTCCTCCCCCACAAACACTCTGTGAGGTGAGTGAGGCTGAGAGACTTCAAAGAAGTGTGACTAGCTCAAGGTCACCCAGCAGCTGCATGTGGAGGAGCGGAGACGCGAACCCAGTTCACCAGATTACGAATCTACCGCTCTTAACCACTACACCGCACTGGCTCTCCAGACTTCTGCTGGGACAGTCTTGTTGGTTGAATTTGGCCCTAGGTGCTTGCAGCGGTTTGCATTTCCATGTAATTTGCATAGTCCGCATGATACGATCCTCTAACTGTTGCATTCTCAGTGCTTTCCCCCTATAAATCTGGGTTTGCATGATATGGGGATAATCCACTTCACTAGGGTTAATTCGGGATCCAAACAGTGGCCTGCGGTCGGTGGACTTAGGGGGACTAGGATAGTCTACTAAATGTTCCTGGTAAATTGGATGATTAAGGTAAAGGTAAAGGACCACTGGACGGTTAAGTCCAGTCAAAGGCGACTATGGGGTTGCGGCGCTCATCTCACTTTCAGGCCGAGGGAGCCGGCGTTTGTCCACAGACAGCTTTCCGGGTCATGTGGCCAGCAGGACTAAACCACTTCTGGTGCAGCAGGACACCGTGACGAAAACCAGAGCGCACAGAAACGCCATTTACCTTTCCGCCGCAGCGGTACCTATTTATCTACTTGCACTTTAACGTGCTTTCAAACTGCTAGGTTGGCAGGAGCTGGGACAGAGCAACGGGATCTCACTCCATCGTGGGGATTTGAACCGCTGGCCTTCTGATCGGCAAGCCCAAGAGGCTCCGTGGTTAAGACCACAGCGCCACCCGCATCCCACTAATATTAAAGTATTAAAGCCTGTTGCCTCCTTCCCAAAGCCCAGGAAGTTTCTGCCTGGCTGAGGGAGGTGTGATGCTCTTGTGGGTCCAAGAGCCCTTCCACAACCTTCCCAAAGCCCGCCTAGCCAGGAAGCTTCTGTCCGCCTTGGGGAGGAAGGTATGGCGTTGGGACATCAGGGCATCAGCACTCCCCCAGTCACCCTCGCAAGCTGACGCCTGTAGCCCTAACTATTCCCCTACGAAAAATTTCACTGGATCCAAACCACACCACTTGGGAGTGCAGATGGTGTGTTTGGGTGGGTGAATCAATTCTCACTTTCTGCTCCTCCCCTTTCCACACCCACCCCTTCCTCAGTGCTTTAGTTTCCTTTCTAACCATGCTCATAACTATTTCTGGTGTGCCCCTGAACGGAGGGATACATTTCCCTCCCTTTGGATCCCTCAGATTTGCACAAAACCAGAACACTACACAACCAGAACACTGACTTTGCGCTTTTGCACATTTCTTGGGCAGGAAGGGTTTTTTCCCCCTTCAAAAAACAAAGTGTGCCCGTAGCTATCAACATTTGCGACCTATTTAATCTGCATAATGGAATCAATGAATTAGGCAGGGACAAACAACAACGCCTACTACTGGTGTAAATGAGAAATGCCAAAGTTGTTGTTATACAAATTCAGATATGTGTGGGTCTGGTGTGATTTGAATATGGAAAAAGTGGATTAACAGTTACGCCTTTGGAAATGTGCCAGGCATTTTGAACCAGGAACCTGAGGATCTTAGATTGGAACTTAGCCTAAGGACTGAAATTGGGTGAGCGTCAGATGTCTCTTCAGAGACAAGCTGGAATATGAGTGTGCAGTAGGGCTGCCAACTCATCTCGGGATAAATGCTTTCATTCTTTTGTTTGCTTGCGAACCAAGGACATTTTCCTTTTTATAGCTGCCCACCTGGGAATAAATGGCTTTTGTATATTGCTCCAACTGACAAAAACTGTTGGGCTCCGCTCTCAGACCTGCTCTGTATTATCCGATTTGCTTGTGCGCCAGGGCGCATGCCTGCCGACTTGAATCTTACATGTTGTATTTATAGAAATACAAATCTAGGGGGAATTAGCAATACGGGTTCAGTAGCAGAACACATTCTGTTCACGCTAAAGGTTCCAGGTTCAGTTGTCAGCATTCTTCATGTAGGACCGGGAAAGATCCATATGTGGAACCCCAGAAAGCTGCTGCCAACCTGTGTAGACATTACTGAGCTACATGGAACAATGGTCTGACTCCGTGTAAGGTAGTTTCTTATGAACCTGTCAACTGATCTTTACCAGAGATGGTTGCATGGCTTAGATGTTACAATGGACAAAGTTGCCTACTTTGCATTGGGGAATGTAGCAACACAATTATGAGATTTAGAAAAAAACAACATTGCACCTCATAGGCTCCAATTCTCTGGGGCTGAAATATACTCGGAGTCGAGAGTGGATTTCATGCTCTTTATTCAGCCCATATTGGTGAGGAGAAATGGAAGTTCCCCCACAATATCTGCTTTATATACATTATTTACACAATGGGCTGCACGTGATTGGCTAATTCCGGGATTCTCCTGTAGGCCAATCAGGTTGTGGATTCACTTCCACCTAGAGCTGGATTGGGTGGCTCCTGCGGACCAATCATACTGCTGCATTGTTCTAGGACCAATCAGACTGCTCCATTCTGAATCCTGTTGTTCTAGGACCAATCAGACTGCTGCATTTTGGATCCTATTCAACTCAGTACATAACAGGGGCTGAGGACATCTCACCCCCCATATATTGGGATGGGGCTGAGCCCCCCATATGGGGGGGCAGGCTTTGTTGGGCCTTGCTGCAGTGGGCCCTGTCGGGCCACATTGGGCCTCACCATGGTTGCGACGGACCCTGCCAGGCCTTCCCACAACTGTGATGGGTGCTGTTGGGCCACACTGGGCCTCCCCATGGCTGCGGAGGACCTCCTAGCCATGTGACATCACAAGTGTGCATTGTATGCATGACATCATGTGCACATGACGGCCCTGCCCCCAGAGTTGGGCAGAACCTGGAGCCATTGTTGCAGCTTGAAGTGCTAATAAAGAAGTACGGAAGAGCAAAATCATTGTAATATATCATGCAGGTTCTTCTTCTTCTTTGGCAATTACTTGTAGCCAAGTGAGATTGTCTTCCATGAACTCAGTTTTAACAGTGAGTCCATAAGTGACTGTGGAGGCCAATTCTGGATCCACACATCCTTCCACAGTGGGGACATAGGTTTCCGGGCAGGAGTTGATCAGGGTGAGGATTTGCCAAGTGTGCCTTCCTCTTAGCACGTTTCTCCATTTCATCTTGACTTTGAGCGTCTTCAATGCCCATGACACCTTTGGTAAAGGCCGTTCTCCAATTGGAGCGCTCACAGGCCAGTGTTTCCCAGTTGTTGGTGTTTATACTACATTTTTTTAGATTTGCCTTGAGAGAGTTTTTGAACCTCTTTCGTTGACCCACCAGCATTACGCCTTCCATTTTAAAGTTTGGAATAGAGTAGTTGCTTTGGAAGACGACCATCAGGCATCCGTACAACATGACCAGTCCAACAAAGTTGATGTTGAAGAATCATTGCTTTGACACTGGTGAGCTTTGCTTCTTCCAGTACACTGACATTAGTTCACCTGTCTTCACAAGTGATATGTAAAAATTTTCAGAGACACTGTTGATGGAATCATTCAAGGAGTTGGAGATGGCGTTTATAAGTGGTCTACGTTTCACAAGCATACAGTAAGGTTGGTAGTACAATAGCTTTGAAACAAGCATTTTGGTTTCCCTGCAAATGTCCCGGTCCTCAAACACTCTGCACTTAAATTGGGATAAAGCTGTACTTGCAGAGCTCAGGCATCAGTGTTGGCCCTTGTGGAAAGATAACTGCCTAGGTAGGAGAAGTGATCAACATTTTCCAACGTTACACCACTGAGTTGAATTTGGAGAATGGCCATGTATATGAATACGAGGCAAAGTCTTGAAGACCAGTTTAGCAGTGGACAAACTGAAAGAAGCGAGAGAGTTGAAACACAAAATTACTGTCCTGCTGTTGAATGAACACAGGAGAACTGAGAAGCTGTCACATGTTGGTACTTCATTATGAATGGGTGAGAGTCTGCATCTAAGGGTCAGTTGCAGTTCTTTGGGGATGTTAGGAGAGGTGAAACTCAGGTCCCACTACCCAGAGACAGTGATTGCCTCAAACTTTTGAGAGGCTGAGGTGCTTCCTCCTGCCTCCTTTAAACCATCTTTCACTTTTAGATTTTATTTTGGGTTCTAGTGAAAGAAGCAAGGAAAACAAACACATTCTGCTTGAAAGACACTGGCTGGTGCCTCTCCACAGTGGAGACCTGGCTAATCGTCCACCAAAGAAAATAACAAACATGGTGCAAAGGCTAGGGAACAAGAATGAGGATGAAACAAAGAGATCTAGGGTTAAAGAAGCTGCACTCTTCCAACAAAGTAAAAGTTTTGGAATGCTGGGGGCATTTGCTTATAGGAATGGGTTATTGGTGGACATTGGCCTAAATTTGAAAAGGAACTTCTACTGAGGTCTGAGAAAGGGTGCAAGGGTACGTACATAAGAGGAAGGCACAGGTAATAGATTATCATGGGTTGTTGTGGAGCCACCTCTGTTAAATTTCCCCACTAGAGGAATAAGTCTCTTGAGCATCTTGTTTTAATAAGGTGATCTGGCCCTTGCTGAAAGGGACAGGCTTAGATTTCTCAAGAAATGCAAAAGAGGGTATTTTTTTTTAATCAAGGCAAGATACGCTCCCCGGAGGGAATTCGATTTGCCTGCAGAAGACGATTAATGGCTGAATTGTGAGTTATGTTTTCATTAGATACGGTACTGGGTTCCAGAAATCTCATTGGGCATATGCGACCGGTTCCTTTTTATAGCTGGCAACATACTGGCATCAGAGCTGGCTACAACATAGGGCCCTTTCAGTGTTGACTCCGGCACACTCATGCTGATTCCTCAGAGCAGAGCCAAATTTCGCATATAGTTCTGGGCATGTACAGAGTTCCAGCTGAACTGAGCTCCTTGGTAACGTATTCCTGGTACTGCTGGCATATCACTGCAGCAACAGGAGGAGGAGGGGAGGTCAGTGTATGAGGGTGGTGTGGGGGTACAACAGCAACGTATGGGGCAGTGGTGACCATCTGAGGTCTGGGGATATCTTGTGGCAGACTTGGGCATAGTGAATAGACCAGAGTGAGCTAGCTTAAAATTCACACTCATTCAGGAAGTGTGACGTTGTTGGTGTTACACTTGCTTCTTCATTCCTTTCTCTGTTACCTTCCCCATTGTCACCCTTTAGATTGCAGGCTCCACAGGCATAGATCTGCTTCATTGCTGTTTAACAACAACAACAACAACTACTGAATACTTATACCCTGCCCATCTGGCTAGGCTTCGCCAGCCACTCTGGGCGGCTCCCAATAGAATATTAAAGGTAAAGGTAAAGGTATCTGTCAGGGAACTGCCATCTAAAGCGCCGGGGGCGCAAAGGCTCACTGAGGTTGAGAGAGGAGTAGCAGCGGAAGAGGGAACCAGTAGAGGGCGAGCAAGAACTCCAAGGGAAAGTGAGTCGGAGGGATGGCTCAGAGACGCTTCCAGCGAAAACAGTGGGGAGGTCTCAGGACCTCCTATAGGGACACCCACACCTCACCGGAAACTGTCACGCCGAGAGGCCAGACGACGTGTTTCCGTTAAAGAGCTTTTATGTTGGAAACGATTCCGAAAGCAGCCACTTTCGGATGCTACTAGTGATTGACGCAGCCATGCTGGAGGGGCTCCGTCACAGGCAGAGGTTTGAAAACCTGATCAAACTCTGAGGGACTTGCATTTTACGCACAAGCAGCTCATCGTCCCATCACAGCAATCCGAAAGTCACCGAAAGCCAGCTTGTGCAGGGAGAAGCATCATGAGCAACCCAGCCGGAACCGGAGGAGCAGGAGCAGCTGGAGGGGGTCCAAGCCTGGAAGAAAGGTACAGGGCGTTGGAGATCCAGTTGGCGCTGCAAACGGCGAGGCTTGAGGAGAGGAGGGCTCAGGATGCAGAAAAGGGAAAGGAGAAAACCACCCCGCTCGCCAGAAAGGTGCCAGGATTGGTGCAGAAATTCGGGGGGGATCCCAGGAACTATCATGCCTTTAGAACAGAGATGCAATACGCTCTAAACTTGCAGTTTGATGACTTCCCCGACGAGGAATCGCGAGTGGCTTTTGTGATTGGCCATCTCGAATCCGGGGCGAAGGATTGGGTTAGACCCCTGATGGCAGCGAATAATGAGATCCTAAAGGACACGAGGAAGTTTTTTCGTGCCATGGACCTGATGTTTTCCAGCGATATTGAGCAGGGGGTGGTGCGAAGGCAGTTAATGGCTTGCCAGCAAGGAAGCAGATCTGTCCGTGAGTACTGGACTGAGTTTACTATGCTGATTCATAAATTGGGGTGGGACCTATCGGCGGAGCCCATCCAAATGCTTTTCGAAGAGGGGCTTTCTTCAACCGTCAAAGATGAGCTTTCCCGGGGGCCCAGGGCGGAGTCTATGGATCAGTTAACCAAATCTGCGCTGTGCATAGGAGCGCGCCAGGAGGCGAGGGCTTTGGAAAAGCGGGAAGGGAAAGGAGACCGTTGGAGGGAGTTCCGCATTCCAGACATTCCAGAGCCACCTTTCCCGCCGGCAGAGCCGATGGAAGTTGGAACAGCGCGGGCGCGCGCAGTTTCAAATCCCAGTGAAGGGCGGAAGAAGGAGGGAAGGAGCGCCAAGAGATGTTATCTCTGCCAACAGCCAGGGCACTTTGCCAGAGTCTGCCCACAAAGAAAGGAATGGCAAGGGATGGCAGGAGCTGTTGGGGGAAAGGAAGAGGAAGGCAAGGAGCAAGTAAAAGCCAACGCCTGGCTGCCACCGTCGGGGCACAGCAGCCAGGCCAAAGAGCAGTGAAAGTGCCCATGCCGGAACCTCCCAGACCCGCTTTAGTGATAGAGGTGTTACTAGAACTGCCAAACGGACACCCACTAAAGATCAAGGCGCTTTTGGATTCAGGCAGCTCCTGTAATTTCATGAGTAAGGAGTTTGCAGCTGAGCACCAGATACAGACCATCCCTTTAAGTAACCCCTTGCAGGTGACTACGATTGACGGCAGAGAGCTGTTGGGGGGAGAAGTTAGCCAACAGACTGTCCCGATGATAATGAGGGTGGCAAGGCACACCGAACAGATAGCGTTTAATGTGGCCATCCTGGGAGGAGCGCCCATCATTTTGGGGATGAGCTGGCTGGCGCTACACGATCCGCTAGTGGGCTGGCATCAGAGGGTGGTCTCCTTTGGGTCAGCGCATTGCCTAGAACACTGCAAGGAGGGGAAGGTTTCGGGAGGAGACAGAGTCACCCTAGCCGGGATGGAAGTAATGGACAAAGGGAAGGTGCCCCCGCAATACGCAGATCTGAGCAACGTATTCAGCGAAAGGGAAGCAGACAAACTGCCACCGCATAGACCCTTTGACTGTCAAATCAACCTACTCCCTGGGGCCCAACTCCCAGTAGGCAAGCTGTACGCCATGTCAGACAGGGAGATGCAGGAGCTGAGGGAGTTCATTGACAAAACCTGAAGCGAGGTTTCATCAGAGAGTCCCGAGCGGTGGGGGGCAGCCCAGTGTTTTTTGTGGACAAAAAGAACACAGACAAACCGAGACTGGTGTGTGACTTTAGGGCCCTCAATGCAGTGTCGGAGCCCCTGGCTTTCCCTATGCCCCGAATTGATGACATTTTGACCAGAGTAAGGAAGGGAAAGATTTTTACAAAGCTGGACCTGCGGGGGGCGTACAATCTGATACGCATAAGGAAGGGAGATGAATGGAAGACCACCATGTTTACCCCTTTGGGAGCCTTTGAATACCTCGTTATGCCCTTCGGTCTACAAGGGGGCTCCGCGTGTTTTCAAGCTTTTATAAACCACGTTCTGGGACCTTTGCTCTACAAGAATTGTGTGGCCTTTTTAGACGACATGTTGGTGTATTCGGAAGATGAGGAACAGCATGTGAGGGACGTTCGAGAAGTGTTGGGCAGGCTGCAAGCCAACCAGCTGTGGGTGAAACTGGAGAAGTGCCAGTTTCATACCAAGGAGGTGGAATTCCTGGGGTACCGCTTGTCAGACAAGGGATTGGCCATGGATCCAGGCAAGGTACAAGCGGTACTGGAATGGAAGACACCGAAGACCAAGAAGGACGTGCAAAGATTCTTGGGGTTTGGGAACTTTTATCGGAAGTTCATCAAGAACTTTGCCCACTTGACGGCGCCCATCACCGACTGCCTCAGCAGCAAGAAGAAATTTGTTTGGACGGTAGAGGCGGATCGAGCCTTTGAAGAACTGAAAAGGGCTTTCGCCTCGGAAGAACAACTTCTGCATGTGGATTTACGAAAACCCATGAGAGTGGAAACCGATGCATCCGACCGGGCGGTAGGGGCGGTCCTTCTTCAACCGGGGAGGAGTGCGTCGGAGTGGAGACCGTGTGCCTTCTTCTCGCGGAAGCTGAATAAATCCGAGAGGAATTACACGGTGTATGACAGGGAACTACTTGCCATTCACGAAGCATTCCGGAGGTGGAGACATTTATTAATTGGGGCACAACACAAGGTGCAAGTGTGCACCGACCACAAGAATTTAGAGTATTGGAGAACAGCTCGAGTGCTCAACCAACGACAAGTGAGATGGGCACAGGAATTCTCCAAATTCAACTTTGAAATTTGTTATGTGCCAGGCCCAGAAAACGTCAGGGCGGACGCGCTCTCACGCAAACCAGAGTATTGGGAAGGGGAGGGGGTGATCGAAGAGAGACATGTCATCCCTGAGGACCGCTGGGTGTGTGGGGCGGCGCTGGTGGGGCAACGAGAACTGGTAGAGGAAACGGAAAATGATGAATATGCCCAGGATAAGCTCAGAGGTCTCAGGGGGGAGGGCGAGAGCCCCGGAGGTTTTGAGGAAAGAAATGGGGCATTGTATTACAAAGGGGCACTGTATATACCCGAAGGTGAATTGAGGGGGAGAGTACTCAAGCAGTTGCATGATAGCCCCACGGCGGGACATTTTGGACAACACAAGACCATGTGGTTGGTTACCAGGGAATTTTGGTGGCCTAAGGTGAGGGAAGATGTAAGGGAGTATGTAAGAGGGTGTGACCAATGTCAGCGAGCCAAAGGGGAAAGAAGGGCGCCGGCAGGGTTATTAGAACCATTACCCACACCAGAACGGCCTTGGGAAGCGATATCAATAGATTTTATGACGGATCTGCCAAAGTCCAAGGGGAAAACAGCCATCATGGTAGTAGTAGACCTGTTAACTAAGATGTGCCACTTTGTAGCATGCTCACATGCAGTCACAGCGGAAGAAACAGCGAAGTTGTTTGTAGAACACATCTTTAGGTTGCACGGGGCTCCCTTGAGGGTGATCCCAGATCGCGGCAAACAATTTACTTCCAGGTTCTGGAGGAAGCTCATGAGCTTGCTGCACGTGGAAGTCAATTTTTCAACTGCCCGGCACCCTGAAACCAACGGGCAGGCGGAAAGAGCAAATGGCATTCTTCAACAATATCTGAGGTGTTATGTCAATGACAGAGAGAACGATTGGGTCGAAAAGTTGGCGTTGGCAGAATTTGCCTACAATAATGCGGAGAATGTGTCCACAGGGATGAGTCCCTTTTTGGCAAATTACGGGTGTCACCCCAGGGCATTTCCAGGGGAAGGAGGGGAGAGATGGAGCGTCCCAGCGGCTGAACATTTTGTAGAAGAGATGGAAGCGATCCATCATCAGCTCCAGCTCAACTTAGAAAGGGCTAAGGCACAATATAAGAAGCAGGCAGACAAGAACAGAAGGGAAGGTGAAACCATAAGGGTGGGGGATCAAGTGTGGTTGTCAACCCAAGGGTTGCCGTTCAAAGGGGGTTGTAAGAAATTGAGGCCCAGAAGATTGGGACCCTTTGAGGTCATTCAGCAGGTCAACCCGGTAGCTTTCAAACTCCGATTACCCAACCACATGAAATTGCACCCAGTGTTCCACAGGTCGTTACTGTCACCATACAGGGGGGGACGTGAAGGGGAGTACGTCAGGGGACCAGCCTTGGAAGAGAGGGAACGCCGCAACCATGTAGCGGAAATCCTCGATTCCAGGTGGAAGGGTAATCAGGTGGAGTATTTGGTGGCGTGGGAAGGGGAACCGGAGTCAGAAAACACCTGGGTGAATGCAGAGGAAGTCAATGACGAGGTTTTAACAGAAACGTTCCACCAAAGGTTCCCGAGGAAACCTCAGCCGATAGCAAGGTTTAGGAGGGAGTATTTCGGCACCACCGATGAGGAAGAGGAAATGGAAGGGTTCGCGGAGTCGGAGTTGGAAGAGGGAGTGGACTCCGATGACGAAGATTACCGAGAGAGTAGGAACAGCAACAAGTGGAGGGAAGTGTTCGCGACGTCGGAAGACGAAGGAGGTTCTTTCAGGGGTTTTACCTCCTCACCGCCAGTAGGGGAGGAGACGGGAGGGGGTGAAGGGGGCCCTGGAGGGGAGGTGGATGTCAGGGAACTGCCATCTAAAGCGCCGGGGGCGCAAAGGCTCACTGAGGTTGAGAGAGGAGTAGCAGCGGAAGAGGGAACCAGTAGAGGGCGAGCAAGAACTCCAAGGGAAAGTGAGTCGGAGGGATGGCTCAGAGACGCTTCCAGCGAAAACAGTGGGGAGGTCTCAGGACCTCCTATAGGGACACCCACACCTCGCCGGAAACTGTCACGCCGAGAGGCCAGACGACGTGTTTCCGTTAAAGAGCTTTTATGTTGGAAACGATTCCGAAAGCAGCCACTTTCGGATGCTACTAGTGATTGACGCAGCCATGCTGGAGGGGCTCCGTCACAGGCAGAGGTTTGAAAACCTGATCAAACTCTGAGGGACTTGCATTTTACGCACAAGCAGCTCATCGTCCCATCACAGTATCCCTGCCCATACGGGCCAGTCTTGACAGACTCTAGGGTTGTGCACCCATCTCACTTAAGAGGCCGGGGGCCAGCACTGTCTGGAGACACTTCCAGGTCACGTGGCCAGCGTGACAAAGCTGCATCTGGCGAGCCAGCGCAGCACACGGAAACGCCGTTTACCTTCCCGCCAGTAAGTGGTCCCTATTTATCTACTTGCACCCAGGGGTGCTTTCGAACTGCTAGGTTGGCAGGCGCTGGGACCGAGCAACGATAAAACATAAACAATAAAAACTTCCCCAAACAGGGCTGCCTTCGCATGTCTTCTAAAAGTCAGATAGTTGTTTATTTCCTTGACATCTGATGGGAGGGTGTTCCACAGGGCGGGCCTCACTACCGAGAAGGCCCTGTGCCTGGTTCCCTGTAACCCCACTTCTCACAGTGAGGGAACCGCCAGAAGGCCCTCGGAGATGGACCTCAGTGTCCAGGTTGAATGATGGGGGTGGAGATGCTCCTTCAGGTATACTGGGCCAACGCCGTTTAGGGCTTTAAAGGTCAGTGCCAGCACTTTGAACTGTGCTTGGAAACATTTTACTTACATTATTCTGCAAATATATGTGTAACCATAATCGTGGTCACAAAGTCCTCAGGAATACCTGTGGGCCTCCAGATGTTGTCGTACAGAATGATGGGAGATGTAGTCTGGCCAGAAGTGTTCTCTGCCGTAAAGTGAGAATAGCTTCCAGCTGGTAGGGACGGGTGTTACTTGAGGACAAAGATGTTCCTTGCAAGATGTTCACGTCTCGCCGAAAATTAATGAGCGCTGGCAAAGGGAAACTTTGCATCACAACAAAATTTCCAGAGATGAAAGGCTGCTGTTGCTTGGATGTTGTTTTGGTTGTGACTTTGCTTTCTGACCTCCCACTAATTTAGCCAACATTTGTGTCAGTGGGAGGAAGAATTATGCAGAGGATGTTAAAGTATCGGCAGCCCACTCTCCCAAGATGCTGTTATGCCTACTGCAGTGTGACTTTCTCAAAGCGGAAACAGGCTGCAAATAACATCAGCTTCGCTGCTCAGCATCACGAAAGAAAAGCGACCGTTTCCAAACTTTGTCAGTTATTATTCTTCATTTAAAGTATTTTTTTATCGCACTCTGCAGCCACATAAAAGGCTCAGAGAGCAGCTTTTAATCCCTACGCAGATAAAGTCTTTCACGATTATGCCTATATTTCAGGGAGCAGGGCAGCGAAAGGATGCGGGTTGCACCAGCCCCTTGAAGCAGCTCATTTTTTTTGCGGAAAGGAGGGGGGGGGGCAGTTAGTGTGTGATAGCCCTGAAGTGCCATCCATTGTTGTGAACCTCCCCTATCCTTCCACGGGGAGAAGAGACGGGACGACAGCAAAAGAGATTTTAAGAAATGCTATAGGGATGCGGGTGGTGCTGTGGGTTAAACCACAGAGCCTAGGACTTGCCGATCAAAAGGTCGGTGGTTCGAACCCCCATGACAGGGTGAGCTCCCGTTGCTCGGTCCCTGCTCCTGACAACCTAGCAGTTCGAAAGCATGTCAAAGGGCAAGTTGATAAATAGGTACCGCTCCGGTGGGAAGGTAAACGGCAGTGGCGTAGCGTGGGTTGTCAGCACCCGGGGCAAGGCAAGTAATTTGTGCCCCCTAACCCGTGGATTTGCACCCCCTAACCCCCAGATGTTGCGCCTGGTGCGGCCAGCCCTCCCTGCACCCCCCAGCCTATGCCACTGGTAAATGGCGTTTCCATGCGCTGCTCTGGTTCGCCAGAAGCGGCTTAGTCATGCTGGCCACATGACCCGGAAGCTGTACACCGGCTCCCTCGGCCAATAAAGCAAGATGAGCACCTCAACCCCAGAGTCGGCCACGACTGGACCTAATGGTCAGGGGTCCCTTTACCTTTTTTTATGTGACCAGAACCGTGTTCTCACAACCCAGCCATATACAGTGAATGATGTGCATATGAGGAAGTGGAGTTGCGCCAGCAGCAACTGCCCTGTGTGTGGGCTGTGCATACAGTTGTAAACAAAATCTGCTTTTTCCCCCTTATGGGGTATCCAAGAGCCCATATAGAGTCCTTACATGGGTTCCCTATTGGTAGGAGAAAATAACAGAGAATACTGAGAAGCAAAGCAGCTAGTAAGCCTGATCTTTATTAAAGCTGTTGCAACAGGGTGTTCCCCTCACACGCAGGAGGATAGAGGAGGTGTTCAAACAAAGGTGTTCCTGCCAGGAACAAAGGTGTTCCTGCCAGGAACAAAGGTGTTCCTGCCCTTATATAGACATTTTAAATTCCCTGCCCTGGAGCTCAAGACCACCCCTCCATACATCATACATACATCACAGAAGGGGTGTAACCCAAGACCACCCCCCACAACATCATACCTACATCACAGAAATAGGTGGTCTACAACAGAAATTTGAATGTTGTTGTTTTTCCTGTCTGCCAGGTTATCTGATAATGCCTTATCTGATTGCTTTTCCTGGTAACCTGCCCATTCCTTTGAAATGGAGATTACCCAATTCCTGCCCTCCCTCCTTGCAGAGAAAACATTTGGTCAGTTTGGAAGTCAAAATGGTTTCAGGGTGGTCTTCCTGTGCTGCTCCAGACATGTGGTCCACATATCTGTTTGTGCATGGTTGGTACATTTATGAACATTTATTATATATACAAGACCTTAATTTTTTTTATTACAATACTAGGTCAGGGGACAGACCCTGAAAAACCAGTGACCACATGAGCATTATAGGGCATGTTATAGGACGCGGGTGGCGCTGTGGTCTAAACCACTGAGCCTCTTGGGCTTGCTGATCAGAAGGTTGGCGGTTCAAATCCCTGCGATGGGGTGAGCTCTCGTTGTTCTGTCCCAGCTCCTGCCAACCTTGCAGTTTGAAAGCACACCAGTGCAAGTAGATAAATAGGTAACACTGTGGTGGAAAGGTATACGGTGTTTCCATGTGCTCTGGTTTCTGTCACTGTGTCCCGTTGTGCCAGAAGCAGTTTAGTCCTGCTGGCCACTTGACCCAGAAAGCTGTGGACAAACGCCAGCTCCCTCAGCCTGAAAGCGAGATGAGCACCACAACCCCATAGTCGCCTTTGACTGGACTTAACCATCCTGGGGTCCTTTTCCTTTCCCTTTTACTATAGGGCGTGTTCAATTTTTCAACTTTCAGAATTCCCAAATGAGGGGTGCTAAATAGGTATAACAGCACTTGGGGATTCAAAAAGTATTTGGGTTCAATTAACATAATTTAGTTTTGCTTGGTAAGCAAAATGTGTGTGCAATCACACAGAAGGAATTAAAAATTATTGCCAAGTACAGTGGTACCTCTGGTTACGAACTGAATTCATTCCAGAGGTCTGTTCTTAACCTGAGGTACCAGTTTAGCTAATGGGACCTCCCGCCGCACGATTTCTGTTCTCATCCTGAGGTAAAGTTCTCAACCCGAGGTACTACTTCTGCGTTAGCGGAGTCTGTAACCTGAAGTGTTTGTAATCCGAGGTGTCTGTAACCCAAGGTACCACTGTACTTACAGTTATATTATTATTAATTATTTAACATTACCTGGCATTTTTAGAAGGCAAAATTAAAATTCTTTGGTTTCCCCTAAGCATAGTTTATGTGCTTCTTTGTCAGACCACTAGACCTGGCATGCTAAATGTTGTCCAATCGCAACAACAGTGGCACGTTGGAATTCCTTACACCCAAAAACATATTTTAAGGACTGGAGAAATTTGCAAAAATTAAGTTTCACCCTCTAAAGTGACACCCCCGAGTGGGCCAGCAGACATACATTCACATGCACAGGGAGATCTGTGCAGGCAGGGAACGCCTGTGGCTTTGGGGCATACAACTTTTAACAATAAAATATACAAATATGAACCATATACCTCAGTTGCAGCCACTGTGGCAGCGGAGAGTGAGTGAGGCACCTGGGCCTGGCTGCCCGGTTTTCTGGTTCCAGGAACTACGGGGAGCATGGAAGGTAAATAATAACTTTGTGTGTGTTGTTGTAAACAAAAAATTGCCCTTTTCCCCTTATGGGGTATCCAAGAGCCCATATAGAGTCCTTACATGGGTTCCCTATTGGTAGGAGAGAATAACAGAGGCCAACCAGAGAATATTGAGAAGCAAAGCAGCTAGTAAGCTTGATCTTTATTGATCTGTTGCAACAGGGTGCTCCCCTCTCCTGCAGGAAAGAGGAGGAACCCCAAAAAATGGCATGCAAGGCCTTATAAAGACTTTTGAAATTGCCACCCTGTAGATCAAGACCACCCCCAGAAACATCATACATATATCACAGAAGGGGTGTAACCTAAGAACACCCCCCATCATACCTACATCACAGAAAAGGCGGTCTAAAATAGAAATTTGAATATTGTTTTTCTCCTGTTGTTGTTTATCTCCTGTGTGGCAGGTTACTAGATTGGATTGCCTGGGGAGCCTGGTGTAGAATAGTGGGTAGACATGGCAGACGACACAGCGATTTCTCCAAAGCGGCTCTTTATTTTGTAAACTGGAACAGAAAACTGAACAACAAACAGTTCAGCCGGCCTGCTTTTATAGGCAGCCGGCTGTCAACATGGTAGCAACAACAACCCAGAGTTTCCCACCTAAAATAACTGACGTGGACCTGAGTGAAAACTATCTACAGACCTGAGTGAAAACTATCTACAGTATCCCCCTGCTGGCCCAGGGTGAACTTCACTACATAACACCTTTGACCTTGCAGAGAAAACATTTGGTCAGTTTGGGACACTTTGGGAATCAAAATGGTTCCAGGTCGGTCTTCCTGTGCTGATCTATGTATGTGCTTGGTTGGTACACTTATGAACATTTAACATATATCCAAATTCCTATCACAACTCAAAATTCCTATCACAGTGTGTTGTGTTGATGTGCCGCCTGAAGAATGTCATATATGTGTGTGTGGAGACTTGCAGCCAGGGGAAGAGGAAAGGGGGGGGGGGAAGGAGAGCTCAGAGGTCAACTGGTATACATTTTCCAATCAAGGCTTTGGTATTGGCAAGCATGAAGTGTTTTGGTTTTGAAGGAGACGTATTCACGAGAGGAAATATTGGGAACACATGTTTATTAGAGCCCAAATGGTAAAGGCTGCAGTTGTTGAAAGAGGGCTATGGTGTTACTTGAGCCTCTCCGGCATGCTTCGATAATTGGCAATATTCTCCGCGAGACTTGTGTGCAGACTGGAGCTCTGCGATTTCTTCCTTTTGATTTGCTCTGACTCCTCTTCAGATTTGCCTCACAGAAGATGATGCCTCTTATCCCTGACTTTACAATCCCGTGTAAGGTTAATTGACAGCTGGTGGCAGTGGCTGGAATTTCCTGTTTAAATTTATTGTTGTTTAATCTAGCTGATTATATAGTTGTTGTTTTTTTAAAAAAACAACAGATTTGACGTTGGCTCTCTGCTAGCGTAGTTATTCGATAACTAAGTTTGTCAGTTGCTTGTCCAAAATCTGGTTTTTGTAATTGCAGAAAACTTCTATTGCTGCATCCTCTCTCTCTCTCTTTCTTTTTAAATGTTCATAGGACTGTTCTCCTAAATGACTTTGAACCCTTCACACATTATGCAGCGGCAAACCTGGGTTGAAAATAGATTTGAATGGGAGCCCCGGCTAATCCCGGCTCTCAGATGTGTCTAACAAAGCCTCAATTTTATTTTTTAATCAAAAGCAGCCTTCAGAGGTTGCAATCTTCAGCCTAGCGGTAGGAGAGGAAAAAAATGGATTGCTTAACTCTTTCTGCACTGGCTGTTTTGCTTCTGGTCAGTTCCCCACAAATCGCTGAAAGAACCCAAGGAATTTTTGCCATTGCAAATTTGAGTCCTGTGATGTTGAGGGAGGTGAGAAACTTCCTTCCTTCCTTCCTTCCTTCCTTCCTTCCTTCCTTCCTTCCTTCCATTCAAACAAGAAGCCCCCCCCCTGTTCTTAATTTGTTTAAAAAACCTTGTATGTAATGTTTTCAGGTGTTTTCAGATGTCCTTCCTATATTTAAACGCTTTAAATATCATTTCATTTCATTTTTAATTATATTGTTTTGTCCCTTGGTTGTTTGCTGCTCTGGGCTCCTTTGGGAGAAAGGGAATTAAATAAATAAATTAACAATTTATTGTGAAACAAACAAACAAACAAACAAAGTGCCGTTTCCCCTCTGCCAGGGATGAGGAACCCGTGATCCTCAGAATGTTTTTCGACTCCAGCTCCCATCATGGCAGGGGTGCCAACTTGAATAAAATATTGCAGGGCCCCAGATAAGTCCTGCCCAACATAATGGATTGCAAGACTCAGCGCACAAACACACCCTTTGAATGGCAATGCCCATCAACTTGGTGGGGCGGCCCCCTCAATTTTTGGGGGGTGGGTGAAGGGATTTCAGCCCCTAAGAGTTGGCTCCTATGCCTCATGTCTGCTCTGTCTATGATAAGTATTCTGGCAAACATAAGCTGGTCCCAACTTCTTGCTCAAATTTTGCATTTTCGGGTCTGCACTGAAATAATAATAATAACACTTTATTTATATGCCGACCATCTGACTGGGTTACCCTTTATTCAGTTTGGATTTCTGCTGTTCCTTCCTAAAGGATTATTGTAGGAGAAGGCGTATTTAACATCTTGCTGAGGTTCTGTCAAAGTTCAAGTTGTTGGTCGAGAAAGCAGGATACTGGAAGCCAACAGCTGGCTATGTAGTTGAGTCATCAGGGAGGTTTGGGTTTCTTGGACCAACACAACCAAAAGGAGAAGGGGTGCACCTCACGAGGACTGGGGAGACTCCTTTTCAAGAGGGCTTTTTGAACTAAATCCTGTGAGGGAAGGAGGCAAAAGCCCAGAGCTGTGCCCAAGTATTAGGGACAAAAAATGTATCTGGCAAAGGAGGAAGGTGCAGGCAGTGGATTGTCTAGTCATTTGCAGGGAAACTGGGAAGATAACACAAGGAGTATGGGAATGGCTTTGCAATCTTAATATGGGAAGGTAAGTACGAGCTGATAGATATAATTGAGACCTGATAGAATGATAGTCATGATTGGAATATAGCGATTTACAGTGGTACCTCAGGTTAAGTACTTAATTTGTTCCGGAGGTCCGTTCTTAACCTGAAACTGTTCTTAACCTGAAGCACCACTTTAGCTAATGGGGCCTCCTACTGCTGCCGCACCGCCGGAGCACAATTTCTGTTCTCATCCTGAAGCAAATTTCTTAACCTGAGGTAATATTTCTGGGTTAGCGGAGTCTGTAATCTGAAGCGTATGTAACCTGAAGCGTGTGTAACCTGAGGTACCACTGTATTGGAATATTTGGGACACGCTATGGCGCTATGGTCTAAACCACTGAGCCCCTTGGGCTTGCCAATCAGAAGGTCGGCGGGTCAAATCCCCACAACGGAGTGAGCTCCCATTGCTCTGTCTCAGCTCCTGATAACCTAGCAGTTCGAAAGCATACCAGCACAAGTAGAGAAATAGGTACCACTGTGGCGGGAAGGTAAACGGCATTTCCGTGCGCTCTGGTTTCCATCACGATGTCCCGTTGCTCCAGAAGCAGTTTAGTCCTGCTGGCCACATGACCCAGAAAGCTGGTTGTGGACAAACACTGGCTCCCTCGGCCTAAAAGCGAGATGAGCGCTGCAACCCCATAGTTGCCTGTGACTGGACTTAACCGTCCAGGGGTCCTTTACCTTTACCGTTACCCATAGCAATTTAAGTGTATACATTTTTCAAAAAGCAATAAAGCCAGCAAAAAGAGAGGGGAGTAGTGTTATATGCTTGCATGTGGATATTCATGAATGTGAAAGTGTTGAAAGAATCTGGGGATGAGTAGAAAGAGAGAGAAACAACCATGACATTGTTGTGGCAGTATACAGCATACAGGCTGCCCAGCCAGTTGGAAGACAGGGATGATGCTGAGACAGATTACAAAAGTTTCACAGATGTGAGCCATAGTAGGAATGGACGATTTCAACTAGAAGCCTAATTCTGCTAAGAATAGAATGAGCAATGCATTCTTGCCTTACTTTGCTGAAAACCTTGGATGGTGGAGGAACGAAAAAAATCTCCTATCCTGGACTTCATCCTGACCAACTTTTCGAGTGAACCTTGGGAGAAAGTGACCAGGGGTGTCACTATGTTGGGGTGAGAGCCAGCCACATGTCAACAAATTAAAGTAGTGCTATTGTAGTTGGTAGGTCTTGCTCAACAAACTCACTTCCCCCAAAGACCATTTTTTGTGTGTGTGATAAGGAAAGTGCACAGGAAAGTGTGGGATAACACTTGCTTTGACACAGCGTTAGAAAGATAGATAATTTATCACGGTTGGAGACCAGCTTATAAAACACACTTGGGGGTACATTCCCAGAAAGAAAACAAACAGTTAAAACATTGTACAACAATAAATTTAAAATTTATAAATGTGATAAGCATATAGAAACTTAAAGTTTTAAGATAAGCTGCCACATAGGTATGACCCAGAGTCACCCATGGAACCAAATTTGGGGGTTTTGTTCACAAACTAGTTTGAGTCGGGGGATGGTCTGCGCCTACAGATCTGTACGCAGAATCTGGCGACCATCCGGGTTCTCTTATGATCTTTGCCTAACAGGAAAAGGTTGAATTTTTGCTTTTCCGGGAGGTCAGCAAGCCTCACCAGTAGGAGATCAATGGTCTTACTACGTGCCTCTTCATAAAAGGGACATCTAAAGAACAAGTGCTCTGGGCTTCCTATCTCCTCCCAATGAACAGGCACAAAGTCTCTGAGCATATGGGACTTTTTTAAAAGCTCTTTCCAGGACCAGCGAGGGCAGAGCCGAGCTTCTGGCGAGTGTAAAAGCCCTTCTTGCATTTTTGGATACTAGAAAGAAGAAATATGCTGCCGGTGCGGCTATATCTCTCTCAATTTCTCCAATTTTATAGTCTGGGCACCTTGAGCAGTCCTGTTGTCTCTCGGTGTCTATGATTCTTTGCCTGACCGTAGCTTTTGCCTGGCCCAACCCCAGACTTAGAAGGGCTTGAGGGGAAAAACCCAGTTTCTGAAGGGTGTTCAGGACTGCTCTCTGCCAGCCTGACTGGAACTGTCGCAGAGGATCAGTGGGGCTATTCCTAATGGGAGCAGATTCAATGTCAGCCATTTGTAAATTGATGTTAGTCAGATATAAGCTTCCACTCTCATCATCCCCATTTCTAGTCTAACCCAATGCGTTTGAAACGCATTTGGGGACTTGTAGGAGAGCTCTAAGGAGTTTAGATTGAACTCTTGACACAGCATTATCTAACCTCCGCAGAAACAAATCAGAACAAATGCTTATTCAATAGCCAGCATAGCCAATGGCCAGGGAAGATGGTAGTTGTAGTTCGAAACATCTGGAGGGCACCAGGTAGGGGAAGGCTGATGTCATGTAATAAGGCAGTATGGAATCCATTTGTCATTTGATCTTTCCTTTAATGGCTTAAGTGTTGGCATTGCATTGATGGATACTGCTTAAAACTGCCTGGTCTCCTTAAAAGTTCTTCTCTATGTCATTCTATCTTTTTAAACTGTGCTGGCGGCATTCCAGGAAGTAGTTTGAAACCAGAGCTGAAGTGAAGGAATATGGCACTGGCACTTGAAATCTTTAGTTGTTGTTGTCATTTTATTACAAGAAACCGTTCTTTTAGGCACTAGTTTCCTACAATGGGGGAAGAGGCCTTGAGATCTGCTAAAAATGCTTTTCCAGGGCAGCAATGCTGCAGCCTGAAATTGCGCGAGACCGTGGCAGCCATTTTGGCTGCTGTACTCTTGCGAGGGAAAAAAATATGGGTTGTCCCATATTCCCCCTGGGGCGGTTGATGGGTATGAAGTTGGGAGTTGTAGTCCATAATTTCTAGAGGGCATCATATTGGCTAGCCCTAATTTAGATGCCTAGTAAAAAATTTAGAAAGTAAAGCAGAACAGTTTCCTTCAGGTTAGATTTCTTAGCCATCATGAGGAGTAGAATGTTGTTTGAAATGTGGAGGATTTTCAAGGACTAGAGAGACAAAAGACCATTTTAATGGTCATGGGCCAGGGGTGAGGTGGGGGCTACCACCAACGTGGATTTCTGCCGTGCATACCTGTGTAAACATCTGCATATGCAAAATATGGGCCATTTATCCTTTAAAAGTCCCATGGACCGCAAAAAGATCAAACCTATCCATTCTTAAGGAAATCATCCCTGAGTGCTCACTGGAAGGACAGATTGTGAAGCTGAGGCTCCAATACTTTGGCCACCTCATGAGAAAAGAAGACTCCCTGGAAAAGACCCTGATGTTGGGAAAGATGGAGGACACAAGGAGAAGGGGACGACAGAGGACGAGATGGTTGGACAGTATTCTCGAAGCTACCAGCATGAGTTTGACCAAACTGCAGGAGGCAGTGGAAGACAGGAGTGCCTGGCGTGCTCTGGTCCATGTGGTCACAAAGAGTCGGACACGACTAAACAACTAAACAACAACAATCCTTTAAAAAAAGGGCTGGGCAGTCTATCAATCAGTATTAGCCCTGGTTGCGAAATGGGAACAGAGACAGCGTATGATGTCAGATGCTTGTGATGTGTACGGTGGCTTTAAAATTGGATGGAGGCTTTAGGTATGCGGCTGACTCATTTAGTCCTGTCTTTGTGTGTGAAGGATGGCTGTAAGGAAAGCACAGCTTATGGGTAAACGAAATGTGGAGCCTTCTCTCTCTCCCCCCCCCCCCCTGCACCTTTAGTTTGGCCTTCCCTGGGAGAGAAACTTCGCAACTGGAATCCTGCCATACTGTTCAAATTAGAGTCTTGGAGGGCCAGGGGGAGGGTTAAATGTAAGCAGGAAGCCCATTGTAATTTTCATGCCTCGGACATTAGTCCATTTTCATGAGCTGCAGTTTCAAAGTGTCTCTGGGGAAGCTGAATATCACTGAAACATTTCCTGAGTTCTCTTAAGCCGCACAATGGTATGTCGAAAATTGTTTTTGCAAGAGAATTCTGCTCTCTTGTATAGTTTGCTAGGTTGTAATGCAGTTCACTCGGTGCGCTATTAATTGTTTTTGGAAAAGAAAGGGGGAAAGAAGTCATTTGGGGAGAGTGAACTGGTCTCTTGTTTCACAACACTCAGGCCAAACAGAGCTTAGAAGCTGCTTTATTCATTAAAAGACACATTTCTAAATAGATGGTGGCTTTTTAGCAGCCAGTTTCCACATGCAGGTTTCCCAGATCTGTTTCTCATTGTTTGATGACTTGACCTTTGAGGAGGACTCTCATGAAAAGCCTTTTGTTCTGAGAGAGATGCGAAAACCCTATAGGTGGTGTTAGGTCTGTGGCAACTCACTCACACATGCAAATAGCTACCTGATGCTGTCATAAAACCTTCAAGGGAGCCTGCGTAGGTGAACCAGGTTGGTCACCCTCAGACTAGAGGTACCGAAAAGGAGAATCGGGAGCAGAACAAGTGTGTGAGAGCCATCCTAAGCCATCCTTCCCTCATTCGGTACCTCTAGTGTGGGGGGTACTGGGGGGGGTACATAGACAGGGTACTGGGAAGGGATGAGAGGAACCTGGTTCAATTCTGCAAGGTGCTTGAGTGACCAGGCTCCTGCCTGTTATAAGAAAAAAACAAACCTGCTCCTTTTCATTTATGGGGTACCCAAGAGCCCATATAGAGTCCTTATGTAGGTTCTCTATCGGTAGGAGAAAATAACAGAGGCAAACCAGAGAATGTTGATGTTTAGTCGTTTAGTCGTGTCCGACTCTTCGTGACCCCATGGACCAGACCACACCAGGCACTCCTGTCTTCCACTGCCTCCCACAGTTTGGTCAAACTCACGCTGGTAGCTTCGAGAACACTGTCCAACCATCTCGTCTTCTGTCGTCCCCTTCTCTTGTGCCCTCAATCTTTCCCAACATCAGGGTCTTTTCCAGGGAGTCTTCTCTTCTCATGAGGTGGCCAAAGTCTTGGAGCCTCAGCTTCAGGATCTGTCCTTCCAGTGAGCACTCAGGGCTGATTTCCTTAAGAATGGATAGGTTTGTTCTTCTTGCAGTCCATGGGACTCTCAAGAGTCTCCTCCAGCACCATAATTCAAAACCAGCAAATATTGAGCAGCAAAGTGGCTAGTAAGCCTGATCTTTATTAAAGCTGTTTCAACAGGGTGCCCCTCTCCCCACGCAGGAGGCAGGAAGAGGACCCAGGACAAAGGTGTGCAAGCCCTTATATACACTTTTGAACTGCCCACCCTGGAGCCCATACATCATACGTACGTCAGAGAAGGGGTGGACTACAACAGAAATCTGAGTGTGTTGTTTTTATCCTGTCTGCCAGGTTACCTGATTGGATTACCTGGGCATCCTGGCCACTCAGTTCCTGAATCCTGGTCACAGGCTCACCCTACTCATATCTTAAATGTGCCCTTGAGACAGGATTTGTGAGCAATGAGACAATGGGGAGGCTCGCCATTTCCTTCAACCTTGCACAGAAATATTTGAGGTCATTTGGGAGAGACAAAATGGTTTCAGGACTTTTTTCTGTGGGGTTTCAGACATGTGGATTATACATTTATTATATCTATCTATCTATCTATCTATCTATCTATGGGATGCGGGTGGCGCTGTGGTCTAAATCACAGAGCCTACGGCTTGCTGATCAGAAGGTTGGTGGTTCGAATCCCTGCGACGGAGTGAGCTCCCGTTCCTTGGTCCCAGCTCCTGCCAACCTAGCAGTTCGAAAGCATGTCAAAAGTGCAAGTAGATAAATAGGTACCACTCCGGTGGAAAGGTAAACGGCGTTTCCGTGTGCTGCTCTGGTTCGCCAGAAGCGGCTTAGTCATGCTGGCCACATAACCTGGAAGCTGTACGCTGGCTCCCTCAGCCAGTAAAGGGAGGTGAGCGCTGCAACCCCAGAGTCATCCGCGACTAGACCTAACGGTCAGGGGTTCCTTTACCTTTACCTATACAGTGGTACCTTGGGTTACAGACGCTTCAGGTTACAGACTCTGCTAACCCAGAAACACTACCTTGGTTAAGAACTTTGCTTCAGGATGAGAACAGAGATCCTGTAGCGGCAGCAGTGGCAGCAGGAGGCCCCATTAGATAAAGTGATGTTGTCTACTGCCAGGCTATTGATAGCAAAACATGGCTGACAATAGACAAGTGTTTTGATTTTCCAAAAGTGTGTTTTTCCTTATCTTAATTTTTTAACGTAGTTTTTCATGTTTATTGGTTTTTATATATTTTAATGCAAACAGCTGCATGAAGCTTGTCTTAAAAGCAGTGTATAAATACCTACAATAAACATATAACGAAAGAAAGATCATAATATGAATAGATGATTTACATCAGTGACATCTTTATGGCATGATGAAGGCAAGCTGTTGGCCCAAATGTAGAGAAAACCTGAAAACCAGAGAGCAGCGACGCCACAAATAAACCTGTGTTTTCCCATTTCTGCCCTGCGCTCTCTTACTAAAACCTCTGCCATCGCAGTTATATTACCCTATAGCACCTAGAGAACAAAGCTACACCCTGGTCCAGCTGCTAAAGGTTTAGCTGAAGTTATGAAGTTCAGTTAAACTTCATTTCTTTGGGCCTTTCTTATGTCTCGGTTTTATGTCTATTAAAAATGTGTGCATTTAAAATATGAGGTGTTTATGGTCAGGGTTATTGGCCAAATATAATTTACATTAGTCATCTTTCAAAGAAACACTCTAGCTGTAGTCGGGAACAAAAATCGCAAAGGGAATAACACCTTTGAGGCATCAAAGTTGAAGCGTTTCCTTGGAGTAAATTGCCTGAAGGAAGGGGCTATATAACTGCCACTCCCCAATAGCTGTGAGGGCCCAAGGGGTTAATGTATTTTTCTGCTATTATCTTAGGTTTGGAGAACTAGCCTGCGTCGCAGGATGTCTTCACTTAACATGTGTAGGGAACATCTGGAATCTCACCCATACGTGTTTTCGTAGCCACAGTGGATTTATTAGTAATATTAGTATTGGCATTAATCTAGCGCCTGGAGGCTACAGCTACAATTAACATCTTTTCTTTTCTCTTTGGTATCGTACATGCACAGTGATGAGGCAATTGCTTTTCGTTGGTGAGATTTATCGGGCAAATGCACACATTTGGATCAGAAAGCTCCTTAACAGCCCAGGCTGGGACTTAACAGCATATCAAAGAACTGAGACTCACCGTAAATATTGGGCTTACATAATTGTGCACAAAATTCGTTTTCAAATAAAGATGGGTTTTCTGGTTTTTTTAAAAGAATAATTTTTATTGGAATTTTATTTACAACCTAACATAACCCCCCCCCCCAATACACAAATCCACCCTCATTAAACGTGAACATAACATACAGTGAGCATAACAGACAACGAAATAAGAGACTTCCTTTATCCTGTATCTGGCCTCCTCATTTACTTCTTATAAACTGTTTCCTTTATGAATAATTATTAAGATTTTTCTAATTATAACTTAAAATATCCGCAAAGTCTCCTACAAACATTAATCGAAACGAGTCCAGGTATGTATTTTAGGGCACTGTTCTGTGAAATATTCTCTGCATTTTCCCCATGCTTTTTGAAACTCTTATCTAGTGTGATTTCGTAATTGCCTCTGTTAATCTAGCCAGTTCAATACAGTGGTACCTCAGGTTAAGTACTTAATTCGTTCCAGAGGTCCGTTCTTAACCTGAAACTGTTCTTAACCTGAAGCACCACTTTAGCTAATGGGGCCTCCTGCTGCTGCCGCGCCACCAGAGCACGATTTCTGTTCTCATCCTGAAGCAAAGTTCTTAATCTGAAGCACTATTTCTGGGTTAGCGGAGTCTGTAACCTGAAGCGTATGTAACCTGAAGCGTATGTAACCCGAGGTATCACTGTACACTCTAACAGTTTGTCTTGCCATTCCTTTTTTTGTTGGCACAGTTTCTTTTTTCCAGTTTTTAGCAATTAGGATCCTTGCCGCTCCTGTGGCGTAGAGGAATATTTTTTGATCTTCTCTTGCTATACCTGTGTCCGTTATCCTAAAGATGGTTTTTTTATTCCATCGTGGAAAGATGCTCAGGTAACAGGGCAATTGTGCCAGATGTGATAAACGACAGCACTTTGGATGTAAGCGTAAGGGTTAAAAGCCTCTAGATACAGGATTAGAGTTCAAGAATTTGTCATAGAAAAATCAGAATATTGGAGACTTTCACTCAATAAGAATTACTGAGAAGAGGTAAAACCTGCTTATGTTTCATTCAATTCTCTGGGAGTTACATGTTTCCTTCATACTGAAGTGTCCTTAGCTGAGGAGTAATGTCAGTGTACAATGGGACACTGCGATCTTAGACCCTTCCCCTGGCATCCAAGCTCATGTGGAGTTTGAGAAATGTTTGCACAATCTGCCTTCTTCTCCCTGTTTTGGAGGGCTAAAATATTGCAACATTGGTTGCATGGGTAGGGCTCTTCACGATGACACACCGCATCAACTATCAGGTACATGGAGGTCACTCATAGGACTCAGCTGCAAATGAAATGTTTTAAATGTGTTGTAAAGTGCAATATACAAAAGTGACACTAGATGGCGACAGTGAGCTATGCAAAATTCAATGTATTTTTCAAAACTTTTTTTAAAAAGCATTTTCACAGCGATTTTTTATATGTGTGTAGATTCCACCTATGTGATTCCACCCTGAGCCTGGTCCAGAATTTCCAGCTGGTGCAAAATGCTGTGGCCAAACTCTTGGTGGGTGACTACCACATACCTTTTGTACTTAAAAGCCAACTTCAATACTCTTTGATTAATTTACAAGCCCCTTAACAATTTGGGTCATGCCTGACCCGTGCCTGATCAGAGGCCTTGTGGGAAAATTCCTTCCAGAACCTGAAGAAGTGTGCATGCACACGAAAGCTCATACCAAGAACTAACTTAGTTGGTCTTTAAGGTGCTACTGGAAGGAATTTTTTTTGTTTTGACTATGGCAGACCAACACGGCTACCTATCTGTAACTGGAGCCTTGTGGGAAGTTACTGTTAGTAGCTGTTATCTTCTAGAAGCCATGCATTCAATATTGTCGGTGCCGATCTATGGCACTCCCTTTTGGCTGAAATCAGACAGGCCCCCAACTCTGTTGAACTCCTATGAGCTGGTGATGACTTTGTATTTAAGCTAGCATCGTATGTGAGTTTTCCTGATTTTGAGGGTTAAATTTGGGCAGGTTTTATGCTGTTGCCCTATTGCATGGTATGGTATATAAATTAAAGGTAAAGGTAAAGGGACCCCTGACCATTAGGTCCAGTCGTGACCGACTCTGGGGTTGCGGCGCTCATCTTGCTTTATTGGCCGAGGGAGCCGGTGTACAGCTTCCGAGCAGCGCACGGAAATGCCATTTACCTTCCCGCCAGATCTATTTATCTACTTGCACTTTGACATGCTTTCAAACTGCTAGGTTGGCAGGAGCAGGGACCGAGCAACAGGAGCTCACCCCATCACGGGGATTCGAACCACTGATCAGCAAGTCCTAGGCTCTGTCGTTTAACCCACAGCGCCACCCGCTGAAATTACTGAAATATAAATAAAAAACAGCAGGGCAGGTAGCTCCGAGGGCAACATAAGCACGAGTCATATGTGTCTGGACTTTGCCAGATGTGTTCATAGACCTACTGCTTTCAGTGGAACTAGAGTTCCTAATCCTTTCTGGATTTCGCCAACACCTTAGACCATGGGTAGGCAACCTAAGGTCCGGGGTCAGATCCAGCCCAATAGCCTTCTCGATCCGGCCACCAGACGGTCTGGGAATCAGTGTTTTTACATGAGTAGAATGTGTACTTTTATTTAAAATGTATCTCTGGGTTATTTGTGGGGCAAAGGAATTTATTCATTTCCCCCGCCCCCAAAAATATAGTCCGGCCCCCCACAAGGTCTGAGGGACAGTGGACCGGCCCCCTGCTGAAAAAGTTTGTTGACCCCTGCCTTAGACAGTGCCTCTACAGTTAAGAAGGGAGGGTGAGGCTTGGCTTTTGTTGAGGAATGCACATGTCATAATGATGCACTGTTTACCTTCATCATCATCATCATCATCATATATTATTTATACCATCATATATTATTTCCCCAGCCACCCTGGGCGGCTCCCAACAGAATACTAAAACACAATAAAACATCAAACTTTAAAAACTTCCCTAAGCAAGGCTGCCTTCAGATGTCTTCTAAAAGTCAGGTAGTTGTTTATTTCCTTGACATCTGATGGGAGGGCGTTCCACAGGGCAGGTGCCACCACCGAGAAGGCCCTCTGCCTGGTTCTTTGTAACCTCACTTCTCGCAGGGAGGGAACCGCCAGAAGGCCCTGGGAGCTCACTGCTGCAATTCTACAGATGATCTAGAGCAGGCATAGGAAAACTCGGCCCTCCAGGTGTTTTTGGCCTACAATTCCCATCATCCCTATCTAGCAGAACCCAGTGGTCAGGGATGATGGGAGTTGTAGTCCTAAGATATCTGGAGGGCCGAGTTTGCCTATGCCTGACCTAGTGTCACCACCCCACATAACTGTGTTCCCGTTCTCCGATCAACATAAGCTATCATGTTCCCTCCTTCCCTTACTTAATTTCTTTAGTACAGTGGTACCTCGGGTTACATACGCTTCAGGTTACAGACTCCGCTAACCCAGAAATATTACCTCGGGTTAAGAACTTTGCTTCAGGATGAGAACAGAAATCGTGCTCCGGCGGTGCGGCGGCAGCAGGAGGCCCTATTAGCTAAAGTGGTGCTTCAGGTTAAGAACAGTTTCAGGTTAAGAATGGACCTCCAGAACGAATTAAGTTCTTAACTCAAGGTACTACTGTATAGTTATTTCCCACCCAGCTTTCTAGGTGATTTCTCAAGTTTTGATTTGCGCAGTGGGATGGCGTTCAGAGTATCTGAGCAACGGCTGGAGCTGAGCATGGTTTCTCCCCTTTCTCCACCTTTCCACAACATGATCTCAAAATAATCTGATGGTCCAGAACAGCTTCTTTTCCACATACCTCTCCCTTCCTGAGAAGGGAAGAAGTGGAGCTTTTTGAGCAGCTGCACCTTTTTGGACATGGTGAAGGGAAGCATGATGTCATGGAGCCTCGAATGCACATCAGTTCCCTTGCTACTCTAACATAAGGTTCCACACCCAGTGCCTTATGTGTTACACAATGTAATTGCTGGCCCCTATAGAGATGTGAATATTAATTATCCAAGGTTGGGAAGAATAAAGGACAACTTCCCACACACCATACGCCGAATTTTTATGGAGTGCAAGGATTCTCCGGTTGACGGAGTGAGAGCAATATTGCTCTGCATTCTTTCTATCTCATTGGAAAGGATTTTAATCGGAACAATATTCCAGGTCAGTTCCATCGAAACATTCCATTTACAAGATTTTAATGGCTGTGACATTTGCAAATGGGATCTCTTAATGTAAGCGATCTGGATTATCACTAAACGAAACCCTTTCCAACAGAGAAAGGAAAGTGCAAGGCACTGTTCCCCGGGAGGGTTAGAAATTAAACTGTTAAATAACAGAAATTGTTTGTTTGTTTGTTTGTTTGTATATGATTGGGCCAGGTCTTATCTTCTTTTAAGGAGGACATTTGCATGTGGCTCCTCCTTGTCAGTCTTTATTCCAGCCCAGGCACAAAATGTGGATTGGCTAGGATGACCCCAGTTTTGTGGTTCCACATATGGAACCATTGCTAAATCAGGATATGTTCTTCCACCCATTCCCCGGTTTCCTGTAAATATACAGCTAAGTATTTCTTTCACTTCATTCTGGTGTTAACTGAAGCTACTCTGCCTGGATTCCACATGACATCTTCTGTTAAGAGGGTAGAGAGAGAGAGATGTTGATGCTGACTCAAAACTGTACTGCCTTTTATTATACACTTCCTAGTCACCTAAGGGGGACCCGGGTGGCGCTGTGGGTTAAACCACAGAGCCTAGGACTTGCCAGTCAGAAGGTTGGCGGTTCGAATCCCCGAGACAGGGTGAGCTCCCGTTGCTCGGTTCCTTCTCCTGCCAACCTAGCAGTTCGAAAGCACGTCAAAGTGCAAGTAGATAAATAGGTACCGCTCTGGTGGGAAGGTAAACGGCGGTTCCGTGCGCTGCTCTGGTTCGCCAGAAGCGGCTTAGTCATGCTGGCCACATGACCTGGAAGCTGTACACCGGCTCCAGTAAAGCAAGATGAGCGCCACAACCCCAGAGTCGGTCACAACTCGACCTAATGGTCAGGGGTCCCTTTACCTTTACCTTTAGTCACCTAAGGTACAACTTGCCAGCTTATAATATCAGCCAGGGCAAGTATATGAAGCTAGAACTTAAACCAAACCCTTCAAAAATATTTCCTTGACTGCCATTTTCTCTGTGTTAATAAACCTAATGCCTTGTTTTTCTAGAACATTTTTCTAGAATGTAGCCAATATAGTAATTGAACTCTGTTTATGGTGTTTGTTTATTCCTTAGAGCAGTAGTTTTCATCTAGTGTGCTGTGGCACCTTGGGGTGCCTTGAATGATGGTCAGGGGTGCTGCAGGCAACACTGCCCCTCTTTTCTTCCAAAAATTAAAATTAAAATTAAAATACTCTAATACATCAAACATTAAAAGCTTCCCTAAACAGGGCTGTCTTCAGATGTTTTCTAAAAGTCTGGTAGTTGTTGTTCTCTTTGACATCTGGTGGGAGGGCGTTCCACAGGGAGGGCGCCACTACCGAGAAGGCCTTCTGCCTGGTGCCCTGTAACTTGGCTTCTCACAGTGAGGAAACTGCCAGAAGGTCCTCGGTGCTGGACCTCAGTGTCCGGGTAGAACAATGGGGGTGGAGACGCTCCTTCAGGTATACAGGACCGAGGCCGTTTAGGACTTTAAAGGTCAGCACCAATACTTTTAATTGTGCCCGGAAACGTACTGGGAGCCAATGTAGGTCTTTTAAGACCGGTGTTATGTGGTCACAGTGGCCGCTCCCAGTCACCAGTCTAGCTTCCGCATTCTGGATTAGTTGTAGTTTCCAGGTCACCTTCAAAGGTGGCCCCACGTAGAGCGCATTACAGTAGTCCAAGCGGGAGATATCCAGAGCATGCACCACTCTGGCGAGGCAGTCCGCAGGCAGATAGGGTCTCAGCCTGCGTACCAGATGGAGCTGGTAAACAGCTGCCCTGGACACAGATTTGACCTGTGCCTCCATGGACAGCTGCGAGTCCAAAATGACTCCCTGGCTGCGCACCTGGTCCTTCAGGGGCACAGTTACCCCATTCAGGACCAGCGATTCCTCCACACCTGCCCGTCTCCTGTCCCCCAAGAACAGAACTTCTGTCTTGTCAGGATTCAACCTCAATCTGTTAGCCGCCATCCAACCTCCAACCGCCTCCAGGCACTCACACAGGACCTTCACCGCCTTCACTGGTTCTGATTTGAAAGAAAGGTAGAGCTGGGTATCATCCGCATACTGATGAACACCCAGCCCAAACCCCCTGATGAGCTCTCCCAGCGGCTGCATATAGATGTTGAAAAGCATGGGGGAGAGGACAGAACCCTGAGGCACCCCACAAATGAGAACCCAGGGATCTGAACACTCATCTCCCAACACCACTTTCTGAGCACGGCCCAGGAGAAAGGAGTGGAACCACTGTATGACAGTGCCCCCAGCACCCAGCCCCTCAAGACGGTCCAGAAGGATGTTATGGTTTATGATAAGTCCCTTGTACCACGTGTGCCCCCAAACTTCAAGGAACATGTAAAGAGGGGCATGTCTCCCTTCAGTTTAACATGAAGAGGATGGTGCTTGGAATATTGTCTGTTCTTTTTGTGTTCTGATTTTCGAGAAATCCTTTATCCCAAGGTTGTGGTGGAAAAGAGGAGAAGCAAGCCAACAAATATTGGCTTTATTGAGCAGATATCCCTGGGAATATTTAAGTTGGTTTCAAACTAAATGCATAACATTAACAAAATGCTGTATTCGTAATGACAGGCTCTCCCCAAACCCAGTCTCAAGAAGAACATCAAATTTATGACACAATGAGGTGATGAATTATGGAGATCTGGGATTTATAACTTACCTTATGTTGGGTTGCTAAAGAAGCTGATTTCATCAACCGATCACTGGTAGAAACATGGAAATTTCCATGATGGAAAATGTAGTACACCCCCTTCCCGTTTGTGGTTATTTCTTTGGCAACCTTTTTATTCTTTGTATAGTTTTACGATATATACATGGTTTTACAATACAATAAACTTCTGCCTCCTGAATCTGATTTGTTCCGTCATCTAGCCCAGTACTCTGATGGGCTGCAGGCTTTGCTCCAGGGTTTCAGGCTATAATTGTTGGGTCCTCAGCAGCTGAGCATATGTGGAGCTGAAGAGTGATTTTTGGCGCGCTTAGCGCTGGGCTTAAACAGAAAATGGGGCAGACCCACCCCATGCTTAGTCCAAAGACAAGAGTTGTGTGTAAGCCTGGTGTGCGGCAGGAAGTCTATTGGAAGGGGGGGGAGCAGGATTGGGATGTAGTGGGAATCGGGGCAAGCAAGCAGGGCTGGCAGAAACAGGATGAAACCGGGTAGCAGAGGAAGACCAGGCTGGAAGAGACACCAGGAACCAAGGAGAGAGGTGTGCAGTCAAGACCAGAGCCTGGCTATTGCTCCGGCATGAAAGCATGTATAGTTTGTGTTGTTGTTGTTTAGTCGTTTAGTCGTGTCCGACTCTTCATGACCCCATGGACCAGAGCACGCCAGGCACTTCTGTCTACCACTGCCTCCCGCAGTTTGGTCAAACTCATGCTGGTAGCTTCGAGAACGCTATCCAACCATCTCATCCTCTGTCGTTCCCTTCTCCTTGTGCCCTCAATATTTCCCAACATCAGGGTCTTTTCCAGGGAGTCTTCTCTTCTCATGAGGTGGCCAAAGTATTGGAGCCTCAGCTTCACGATCTGTCCTTCCAGTGAGCACTCAGGGCTGATTTCCTTAAGAATTGATAGGTTTGATCTTCTTGCAGTCCATAGGACTCTCAAGAGTCTCCTCCAGCACCATAATTCAAAAGCATCAATTCTTCGGCAATCAGCCTTCTTTATGGTCCAGCTTTCACTTCCATACATCACTACTGGGAAAACCATAGCTTTAACTATACGGACCTTTGCTGGCAAGGTGATGTCTCTGCTTTTTAAGATGCTGTCTAGGTTTGTCATGGCTCTTCTCCCAAGAAACAGGCGTCTTTTAATTTCGTGGCTGCTGTCACCATCTGCAGTGATCATGGAGCCCAAGAAAGTAAAATCTCTCACTGCCTCCATTTCTTCCCCTTCTATGTATAGTTAAGGCCCACCAAATGTAGCTAACAAGCTGACTTAGGGATGGAGCTGTGTTGAATCCTAGAAGGGGAATATTTTCCCTTCTTTCTCAGCTCGGCAACCTTGGGTACCACAAAGTCGTCACAAGGGGCACCAGTTCACAAATAATAAAAATACAAAAGCATATAAACATGTTACTGCACAGATCAGGAGGGTCTTGGCTTGAGTCCCAACAGATCCTGATGCAGGCAGAAATTTTTCCTACCTTGATAACCAGGTTCTAGTATTCTGAGAAAGGGAGAAAAATTTTTCCTCACCCACATTCTAGATGCACCATGCATAAATTTATACACTGTTAAAGGTAAAGGGACCCCTGACTATTAGGTCCAGTCGTGGCCGACTCTGGGGTTGCGGCGCTCATCTTGCTTTATTGGCTGAGGGAGCCGGCGTACAGCTTCTGGGTCATGTTGCCAGCATGACTAAGCCACTTCTGGTGAACCAGAGCAGTGCACGGAAATGCCGTTTACCTTCCTGCCAGAGCAGTACCTATTTATCTACTTGCACTTTGATGTGCTTTCGAACTGCTAGGTGGGCAGGAGCAGGGACCGAACAACGGGAGCTCACCCCGTCACGGGGATTCGAACCGCCAACCTTCTGATCGGCAAGCCCTAGGCTCTGTGGTTTAACCCACAGCGCCACCCGCATCCATACACTCTGTTACGCCACCTTTATCACCTTTTTTAAAACTAAGGCACTCCAAATGTTGTAACCTTTCATCGTTGGAGTGTTGCTCCCACCCGTTGATCATTTGGGGGCCTCTCTGGAATGGACCCACTATTGGTTTCATCTCAATCTGCTGGAGCATGCAGGGGAAACCCTTAACTCACCGAAGGTTTGAGACCCATTGACTGGTTTAGCCAGCTAGTCGAAGCTGTTCCGCGGATTGTGACCACTGTCACATGCTGACAGCTGCTTCTTCTTTTCATATAATTTGTATTCAATTTTCTGTTTTACAATTTAAAGCACTCATTTATACACCCTTAAGATATCAATGACTTCCCTCCTTCTCTTCCCATGGTTCATTTTACATATCATAAATCCCTGCATATTTTACAGAAACTATATAGCATTCAGTATTCCATTATTACACCCATCATAACTTATTTACACTGTTGAATTTTATCTTAATGCTGCCAGTGTTTTCAGCTGTGCACAGTTATTTCTCATATATTCAATAAACCTTTTCCAATCTTCTCTGAACGTATGTTCTTCTTGTTCTCTTATTCTGTAAGTTAAATCCAAAAGCTGCGCATATTCAGTCAACTTAAGTTGCCACTCTTCTTTAGTTGGGACCTCGCTTGTTTTCCATTTTTTGAAAACTAACAAAACATAGGCCGCAGAAAGGTAAATGTAAAGGGACCCCTGACCATTAGGTCCAGCCGCGGATGACTCTGGGCCTTCGGCGCTCATCTCTCTTTACTGGCCGAGGGAGCCGGCGTACAGCTTCCAGGTCATGTGGCCAGCATGACTAAGCCGCTTCTGGCGAATCAGAGCAGCGCACAGAAATGCCATTTACCTTCCCGCCGGAGCAGTACCTATTTATCTACTTCACTTTTATGTGCTTTCGAACTGCTAGGTGGGCAGGAGCTGGGACTGAACAACGAAAGCTCACCCCGTTGCGAGGATTCGAACCGCCGACCATCTGATCAGTAAGCCCTAGGCTCTGTGGTTTAACCCACAGCACCACCCATGTCCCTCTATGGGCCGCAGTAGTTTGTCCACCTTTGGTCCCCCACCCTGCACTCAGCTTTCACCTGCGGCTTCTAGAAGCTGTCAGACTGAAATGCCCAGGTGTCAGGAAAGGTTATAAGGGTGGGGACCAAAGGTGGACAAACTACAGTACCTCAGAAGAAGCACAATGTGTCCCCCACCATAGCCACTGGTGTTGGACCCAAGAGATGTTCTGGCCACTATATTGATATTAACTTAGAGTGGTGGTGTCCATGTTTTCTACCTTCAGAGACCCCTTAAGATCAGCATGTCTGCTGAGGAACTCCCATATGGAATTCCCCATAGGACCCAGGACATTGCTGAGTATTCTGGTGTTGCAGAGTACAGATTCCAGGGTATACGCCCGATTCTTGCATGCTAGGTCTCACAGCAGCGTTTGAGGCAGAATGGGTGGTGGGATCAGCGCAGCACACCTTCTCCTTCTTTTGAAATGGTCAGTGGGCCTTTGAAAACGAGGACTCGTAGGATTTCAGCCTAAGCTTTTATTGTCAGAATGAAGCAAAGATGAGGATGTGTGTTTTAGTTCTATTTGCTTTCTCTGGTGCAAGCTGTTTCTCTCCTTTCTTTAAAAAATAGTATAATTAAACCCAGCTTCAGACTTGGAGCCAAAAACATCTGAATAATCATAATGTTATGTAGGAAGAAATTTAATAGCTTATGACACATTTCTAACTCTGAACCACTTGGCATCAAGGGCCTGATCCAGGTCAATTGATGCTATTTAACCTTTAATGAGCTTTGAGCAAACTTCAGAGAAAACTACTTTTAAGAAGAGCTGCAGCATTATCTATTTTTGTTCCTTCCGTTACTGTATGGCACTTCTAAATCTCATTTGTCCTTAAAACTCTTGTGTGGTTTGTTGTTGTGGGTAAAGTTGTCTAGAGAGCCAAAGAGACACAGCCAGGGCTGGATACTTGGTACAGATGTTTGTTTTTAATGGAAAGCTCTCCCACATATCATGGGGGTGGAGCAGTTTCTGAAAGAATACGGATCTAGATCCATTTCAATCTGAGTTCAGGTATAATTTTGGGACTGAATCAGCCTTGTGCGCCCTGATGGATGAGCCATATTGGGGGCAGGACAGGGGAAGTGTGATTCCCCTCCTGCTTCTTGATCTCTTGGTGGCTTTTGATACTGGCTTTTGAGAGCCAGTGTGGTGTAGTGGTTAAGAGCTGTAGACTCGTAATCTGGTGAACTGGGTTCGCGTCTCCGCTCCTCCACATGCAGCTGCTGGGTGATCTTGGGCTAGTCACACTTCTCTGAAGTCTCTCAGCCCCACTCACCTCACAGAGTGTTTGTTATGGGGGAGGAAGGGAAAGGAGATTGTGAGCCACTTTGAGACTCCTTCGGGTAGTGATAAAGTGGGATATCAAATCCAAACTCTTCTTCTTCTTCTATTCTCATTGACCAGCTGTGTGGGATATGTATTGGGACCACTGTTCTAAGATGGTTCCACTCCTACCTACAGGTCCAGATATTAGCATTCAGAGATAGTGTTTTGACTCCATGGTCTTTGCATTAACAGTGTACTGCAGGGTGCAATCTTGTCCCCAATGCTGTTTAACATATATGAAGCACAGGGTGCAGTCCTTCGGAGCCTGGGGCAAAGTGTTATCACCAATAATTCCCAGTACTGGAAGCCAATGTAGGTCTTTCAGGACTGGTGTTATATGGTCTTGGCGGCCACTCCCAGTCACCAGTCTAGCTGCCCCATTCTGGATTAGTTGTAGTTTCCAGGTCACCTTCAAAGGCAGCCCCACGTAGAGCGCATTGCAGTAGTCCAAGCGGGAGATAACCAGAGCATGCACAACTCTTGCAAGACAGTCCGCAGGCAGGTAGGGTCTTAGCCTGCATACCAGATGGAGCTGGTAAACAGCTGCCCTGGACATAGAATTGACCTGTGCCTCCATGGACAGCTGTGAGTGCAAAATGACTCTCAGGCTGCGCACTTGGTCTTTCAGGGACACAGTTACCCCATTCAGGCCCAGGGAGTCCTCCATACCCGCGCACCCCCTGTCCCCCCAAAATAGTACTTCTGTCTTGTCAGGATTCAACCTCAATCTGTTAGCTGCCATCCATCCTCCAACCGCCTCCAGGCACTCACACAGGACCTTCACCACCTTCACTGCTTCCGATTTAAAAGAGAGGTAGAGCTGGGTATCATCCACATACTGATGAACACCCAGCCCAACCCCCCTGATGATCTATCTCAGCGGCTTCATATAGATATTAAAAAAGCATGGGGGAGAGGACAGAACCCTGCGGCACCCTGCAGGTGAGAACCCAGGTGTCTGAACACTCATCCCCCAACACCACTTTCTGGACACGGCCCAGGAGGAAGGAGTGGAACCACTGTATAACACTGCCCCCAGCTCCCAGCCACTCAGGACCTGATTACTGCAATATTGTGTGTGACAAAATATTGCCAGCACATAACTCAGAAGCTTATACTGGCTGCTCATACGCTACCATGCCAGGTTCAATTTGTATTAATTTACAAGGCCTTAACAACTTGGGGCCAGGATACTTCAGGGTCCCCGTGATACCTTATATCCCTGCTCAATCACAGAGTTCTTGTGGGTAGTCTCTGTAAGTAGTCCCACCTGGCTCAGATGTGCTGTTCATATCCACAAAGAACTATGAGTTCAGTATACTGGGTCCAATTTTGTGGAATTCCCTTCCAGTTGAGGTTAGACAGGCCCTCTCCCTGCTGAACTTTGAGTGCTTACCGAAGAGCCCCACTTCCCAAAATAGCAGGCTTTTGAATTGAATTCTGATGTTATAGTTTTAACTCATGTTGATTCATGTTTAGTCTTATTGTATTGTCTCCTATACAGTCATGCCTCATGTTACGTTTGCTTCATGTTACGTTTTTTCAGGTTGCGTCCTGCGGCGACCCGGAAGTACCAGAAAGGGTTACTTCTGGGTTTCGCCACTCGCGCATGCACAGTAGCGCTAAATCATGCTTCACGCATGCGCACAAGTGCCAAATCTCGCTGCTCACCTGCGCAGATACAACACTTCAGGTTGTGGGCTTTTCTGGGCCTCCAGAACGGATCCTGTTCGCAACCAGAGGTACCACTGTATAACACACAGAAATGATTATGATTAAGCCGTATTAAATGGTTGAAATGAATAACTAATTTAAAAAAATGTGCCAACAAAATGATTCTGTAGCATGTACGAATTGCACCCATCAATTACATTTGGATGTGCGTACTTTAATTTATTATGCATTTTCAAGTTTAAAAAAAGATATGTTAAGCATTTTAAGACAGTTTCTAGGATTTGGGCGTCTTGGCCAAAAAAGATATTTTCAACTGACTGGTCAAATATTGTCAATAATGGCTATGACTAGTATCCAGAGTAGTGCTAAGTAGTTGTCTTGCCAGTGCAAGGATTTACACTTGTGCAATGGGACTCTCCGCCTGTGTGTGCCTTGCACCTTTTCCAAATATGTTCTTGAGGGTTGGGAAAATCCCCAGAGCAGACTTAGGGGGTGCATGTGGGGAGGAGAGAGGAAGATCCTCTTGCACGAGGCCAGATCCTTACACTGATGACAGTTAGTTACTTGGTGCTACATTGGACACAAGCCTAAGTATTTTTAAGGCATTAATTTCATTAGAACAAGAAAACAATTAACATTAATCAGCAACAGGTTGCTACTTAGGCAATTGCAAAAACCCCCACAAATTAGCCAAGTGTTGCTGTGAAACCAAACAATTTTTTAGGAAACAATGATGGATTACAATTATCAACAATGTTAAATAAGGTTTCTATAAATGTGAATCATTTACACAGCTGTTCTCTGCGGTTTTATCCTGGAACATCAGGACAGCCTTTCGCTAGAAGAGCTTTTAAAGGAATTTAAATCAAATGAAGTATCAGCAGCTTTGAAAAGTTTAAATGCAGTTATGAATATTAATTCACACCTACACAGTGGATGGGTTTAAATGCTCAACCTTAGTTTAGTAGCTGCAATAAGCAATCAGACTGCACCTCTCTCCTTAAATCATTGTTTAATTGAAGTAGCAGTTAACTATTATTTCCAAAACAGTTATGTGATTTAATGCCACTTTACTAACCAGGTGAAATGTATGAGTCATGAAGCAGGGACTTTCCCTCAGCATCTCCACTCTGTGTTCCTTCTTCCCCAGTTAGCTCCTGAGGTCTGGGAAGCTCTTTTCCAGGAAGTCTTCTCTTCTCATGAGGTGGCCAAAGTATTGGGGTCTCAGCTTCAGGATCTGTCCTTCCAGTCACCACTCAGGGCTGATTTCCTGAAGATTGGATACGTTTGATCTTCTTGCAGTCCATGGGACTCTCAAGAGTCTCCTCCAGACCATAATTCAAAAGCATCAATTATTCGGCAATCAGCCTTCTTTATGGTCCAGCTCTCACTTCCATATATGCGTGACCTGTATTAAAACCTTTGTGTCCCACCTCCAAATTGGCAACATGAAAATCTCCCCAGAAACTCAATTGCCCAGTGACTGCCTGTGGCCATCCAAACAGGGTGGCCTGCTAGACCCCACCGATCACGTGCTCTCTATTAGGGCGGACATGTTTTAGTGTTTCTGATCCTGGTGATCTACCATATGCGTTGTTTTGTGGTGGCCCTGGTTAATTCCAAAGCTTTTAGGAAACAGCAGAAGGGAGCCTGGACTTGCTGAGATGTTTGGGAAGTGGTGTTAGAAAACCACAAGAGGGCAAAGGGGAGGTTGCTGGGAGTTTCTCCCACTGAATTAGAGATGTTATGCCTCTGCAGCTTAGTTACAATCTCTTGGGACGCTGGTGGGTTTTCATGGCATTTGCTGCGGAGCATGTTGATGATGTAATCCGCCAAAAATGTGATGCAGAGTTTATTTCCCCCCGAAGGAGTCTGTTAAGGAATACTGAATTCCTTGCTCTGGAACGTTAAGGTTTGCCTTATGTATGCAGTAAAATCTATAAGGATTGGTAGATGTGTCGTTTTACATTTATACCAAAAGTAAGTGCAGCTCTGTTCTCTCCTGCAACCTCCAAAACGGAATTTCTATTCATTGTCGCAACCAACCAGTCGTGGCCTTCCCCCTGGATAATTAAAAGTGATAAGGGGCAGGCAGATAATCAGTCAGGCAATTCCATTTTATTTTCCAAGTTACAATGTTCCATAGCTCCTGGAGGCCACTGAGAATGCCCAGTGCTTGTCAAGCTGCTTTTTCTAGGATGTTTATATTAATGTTAATAATAATAATAAATTTATTATTTATACCCTGCCCCCCAACCATAGCTGTCAACCGTCCCTTATTTGGCGGGAAAGTCCCTTATCCCAGCGCCGTGTCCCGCTGCTGTCCCTTATTGATGACGCCCCTTAAATTTCCCAGGTTTCAAAGGAAGCAGCTCCTCTCCCTCCCTCCCTGCTGACCAGGGAGGAGGGAGGCTCCAACTGTGTTGCTTGGCTGTGTTGTTCACCCAATAAGAAGTCTAAGAACGACTGGGGGGGTGGAGCTTGCATGCCTTGTGCCAGTCAAATCGGCCACGTTGCCTGGGGACTCGCCTTTGCTCAGCGCTTCCCAGTGGAGAGGTGACGGTGGTTTTCCTTGCTGCATCCCCTTTGCCGGGTTGCTGCACTGTGGGAAAGCGTGTTCTCCTTCATGGAGAGCACGTGTTGCGGTGGGGGCCGCCAGGACACTCCAAAGTTGGGGGCGGGCTAACTGATCGTTGGCCACTGATGCGATTGGGGCTTCCCTTGTTGTTGGGAAGAAGTTAATGTTGCCATTTATTGATTGACAGCCAGAAATACTAAAGAACCAGAACCACCACTTGAGGCTTTGTTTGGCTGCTGGCTGGGCTTTCTGCCTTTGGCTCTGAGGGGCTCAGAAGCTGAACATACCTGTGCCCCCAAATCCCTTATTTTGGCTGCTGATCCCTTATTTTCAAATCTGTAAGTTGACAGCTATGCCCCCAACTGGCTGGGTTTCCCCAGCCACTCTGGGCAGCTCCCAACAGAATAGTAAAAACACGATAAAACATCAAACATTAAAAACTTCCCAAAACAGGGCTGCCTGCAGACGTCTTCTAAAAGTCATATTCTTGTTCCTTTTAAGTATATATATATTAATTGTCCTTCTGCAAACCTTGGGGTTTCTCAAGCATGGGGATCCCTTCCTCTTGTTTCGCAGTGGCTCCAGTCCTGTTAACATGGGCTCCCAGTGTAAGAGGACTGAGAAACTTGCAAAATGTTGTGATATATCTGTGGGTGTGCATGCATTAACGGAAGCTCTGTCTGGAAGTAGTTTAAGCGTCCCTCCCCAAATGCTAACATCTGTGATCAGAGACCATGCTGATAAGGCAAGGTTGGAGAACCTTTGGCCCTCCAGATGTTGTCGGACTCTAGTTTCCATCTGATCAAGGCAGCATAGTAGTCAGTGGTTAAGGATGATGGGAGTTGTAGTCCAAAACATCTGAAGAACCAAAGGCTCTTTGGCTCTTCTATAAATCATTACTTCATGTGCAAAAAGTAAAACAATAACCTTCTCTGACTAGTTCTTGAACATTTAAAGCAATTTAGAGCAGTTTCTCAGTTCGACCCCTTCCCACCTGGTTGTCATTTTCTTTCTCTCACTTACTCAACATCCCATCTTACTGGGCGGTTATTTGGGGGAGTGGGTTACTGATGATGTGTACACATCTTTAGATACTGTGTGTGTGTATTTAGGGTTCTAAATGGTAAATACTTCAAAATGGGGTTGCGTGTTCAGTAAAGTATGCTAAAAAACTATTTTGTGAATACTTACAATATCAGATGGAATTTTATGAATGCTCAAATATGTATGTGTGTGAGAGAGAATGTATTTATTAACAGTGTGTTCTACTAGATGCAGTATTGTTGTTGTTTAGTCGTTTAGTCGTGTCGGACTCTTCGTGACCCCATGGACCAGAGCACACCAGGCCCTCCTGTTTTCCACTGCCTCCCGTAGTATTACTCAGAAGTAAGACTCACTGTCTTCAATGGACCTTACACACCATAGAAGAGTGTTTAGGATTGCAGCCTAAATTTGAAATATTCGCTGTGATGTGAATTTGGGCACCAGTTACTGATGGAGGCAGGGACACAGGTGGCGCTGTGTCGCTTGGGCTTGCTGATCGAAAGGTTGGTGGTTCGAATCGCTGCGACGGGGTGAGCTCCCATTGTTCAGTCCCTGCTCCTGCCAACCTAGCAATTCAAAAGCACGTCCAAGTAGATAAATAGGTACTGCTCCAGCAGGAAGGTAAACGGTTTCGCCAGAAGCAGCTTAGTCATGCTGGCCACATGACCCGGAAAAACTGTCTGCGGACAAACGCCAGCTCCTTCGGCCTGTAAAGCGAGATGAGTGCCGCAACCCCAGAGTTGTCCGCGACTGGACTTAATTGCCAGGGGTCCCTTTACCTTTACCGATGGAGGCATTCACCAGGGTTAGGCTGATACATTATTGTTATGCTTTATGCCTTAGTCCAGTGTTTCCCAAACTTTTTTGGGCAACGGCACACCTGTTTACTGAAAAGAAATCTCACGGCACACCACCATTAAAGCCCCGCCCCGTGACGTCAGCGCGCAGCGTCACGCCGGGAGGGACGCACGAAAGTGAAAGTTTTTTCCCTCCCCCTTGCCGGGGAACCTCCAAGCTTTGGGGGTGGGAGGAGGCAGCAGAGCGAGGGACTGAGGGACGGCGGCAACTGAGGCGGCGGCGGCTGTTGTGGTGGTGGCGGCGATAGCGGGCGGAGGAGGGGGCGGCGGCGGGGCTTGAGGAGCCGTCGCCGGGAGTTGCTGCTGCTGTTGTTGCTGCTGCTGCCCGGACATGCCGGCCTCCTCCTCCTCCGCTGTCTCGCGCTCCTCCCTTTTGCACGCGCTGCCCCGCCGCTCGGCACCACCACCGCGGAGCCGCCCCCGGCTCGACGCGGATCCTCGCCGCCGCCGCCTCTCACCGCCCGACTCACCCGCCTCCCTCCCACGGCACACCAGCCAATGTCTGACGGCACAGTAGTGTGCCGCGGAACACCGGTTGGGAAACACTGCTTAGTCTAAAGGATTTTGTGCTGAGTGACAAAGTCTGGACTGAAATATCTGTGTTTCTTACAAATATTCTCCCCCCCACCCCGCTGCGAAAATGGAGCTGATCTTTTGCTGCTTAACCTTGCGTTCATGGGAGGGGTTTTCTCCAAAAGGTTTGGGAGGGGGTTTCCATCTATCTTACTGGGTCTCAGCAGGAAGTGTGGCTGATGGTATACCGTGGAGAGAGCCACATACTGCTTCCTGCTGGCCCCACTTCCCGGAATGCCTTGGGAGCGATGCGATGCTTAATGATATGGTGTCACTCGCAAGGAATTTGAGGAAACACAGCCAGCAGGAAACTTCGGAGAGAGCCTTGTGCTGTTGCAAATGGTGTAGGGATTTTTAAGTTGAAAAAGCAAGGGGGAGAGGAAGGAAGAACCGTTGGCCACCTTATATGGTTAAGTACGAACCCCAAAACGTTGGATATTTTCTCCTTCGCCTGTATGTTTTTTGGGGGCATATTGTGTTTCCCACCCACCCAACAACTGGCCAAAAAGTAAAATTCCCCAAAACACTGGCAATTCTCTACTTCAGACACAAGGAAAAGACAGTTGGTGTATCTTCTCTTTCCTCCTGCTTTGAGCTAACACCTTTCAAATGCTGCTGTTTAGGCATTGCAAATGCCTTGAAGGGATGAACAGATGTCTCATTCTGTGTATTTGGAAAAGTTATAGTTCATTTACTTTCCAGTGAATGCAAAGCAGCTAGAAAGTCCCAACACAAAACAATATTTCAAAATATAAAATCATCATTAAGTTAAAACCCTAGAATAAATGCCAAGGAAACCACAGTCATATTGTTGTGTTAGTTCCTTAAATCTTCCACTTCATGTGAAATTTATTTTGTTGATGTCTTGTGCCTCGTTATGTTTATTAGCAAAGAGTCGTTTCCAAACACTCGCAAATGCCACAACAGCATTTGTGAGTTACATTATGAAGTCACAATTAAAAAACAAACGAAAAACAGGATAATTGCTGTCAAACTGTTGTGGAAACTTTCATCTACATAAAATGTACTGAGATGCTTCAAAGTGTGTGTTATTGTTGTCAGTTTACTGAGATATAGATTTATTTATTCAGATTATTTCCTGTTTGTTTATTACGGAGGGGTGTTGGTTTCAAATTTATTTTTGGGTGGGAGGTATCCACATTCTTATGGCCTGTCAAATCTGTTGGCAGAGGGTTTTGTGTTGTAGTGTTTGGTCAGTTGCTTAGGGACCGGCCTAAACACCATCTTGGTTGTGTTAACTACAATTTTGTGGTTTTCCAGTTTAGGAAGACGCGGCCTTGTTCAGTAACATGCAAGCATGGCTTAGGGGGAAAAAATCCTTTCCATATGTCATCAATTCAATGTGCTTTCAAAGTAGTTTTGAAAATTCCAGAGCTAAGTTTGATATTTGTTCTTTTGTGTTGAAACTATATAATAAGTGTGATACTTCTGACTCGTAGCTGTACCATGTTTCATGATATATTGTAATCATGTATGGAAAGAAAGGTCTTTAGTAAATGCACTGGTAACTTCAGCCTAACGTTTCATTTTATGCTGTAGGGTCTCAGAAATGTTTATCTGTAATTTAGATGTTTCTCCACAACTTCTTATGATACAGTATATGTGTCATCTCTTTCATTAGTGCTTTCCAACGTTGTTGGTTTTTTTTAAAAACCACCCCGCAAGCAGAAAATTAGAAAAGGATAGGTCTAGAATATTTCTCCCTGGTGTGCTAGCTTTCTACTTCAAGGGAGATTTTGGTGGTATTTTCCACCTGCAATCTGAAATGATAGTCCTACCACCCCTTTCTGTTGTGTTAGACTGGTGCCACAGGGACAATGTTACCTCAACACCACGGAATATTACTCACTCCTGCTGCCCCCTTTAATTCAGGGCTTGAGGTGTTTGGAAGAGATGCCAGTGATGTTTTTAAAAGAAAAGGCAGGTAACCCTAGTATATGAGATTGGGGTTTGATAGAACCTCAAGGAAGACAAACCAAACATGGCAAATGTCACCAGTGGTGCTGGTCTTTCACCATATTTTGCAAAATGTTTACTCATGTGGCATGCTTTTTTCTATTGCCAAATCTGCATCTCAGGACCCCTTCTTATATGGTGCTTGGCACTTGGATTTGTGAGCTGTATAGTTTGGTATGGTATGTGGTGCAATAATGTTGGACTAGGAGTGGAGAGACCTAAATTGAAATCTCTGCTAACTCCTGAAACTTACTGGGTGACCTGGGTCCAACTATTATCCCTTGGCTTAACCTAACCTATCTCCTAGGAGTGTTGTGATGCTAAATATGTAGAAGGAGTGAACCATGCTGCAATGTAGCATATATACAAATACCAAGTCTGAATAGAGAATTTGAATCCAAGTCTACTCAGAGCAGATCCACTGAATTTACTTAACCTTTGATAATAGTCAGAACCACTGCTTTTTTCCCTGGTGAACGCAGGGGTATGCATACCCCTAAACATTTTGTGAATCTAAGTTTGGCCTCCTTGAGGGGCAGTATTTCAACATGAGTAGGAAAATGAGAGTACCCCTAAACATTTTTTTAGAAGGAAAAAAAAAAGCACTGGTCATGACGATTAACTTCAGTGAGTCTACTCTGAGTAGGATTAGGGCCTTGTGGCGGTTCCCTCACTGCGAGAAGTGAGGTTACAGGGAACCAGGCAGAGGGCCTTCTCGGTAGTGGTGCCCACCCTGTGGAACGGCCTATCTTCAGATGTCAAGGAAATAAACAACTCTTTGACTTTTAGAAGACATCTGAAGGCAGCCCTCCATCATCATCATCATCATCAACCTTTTATTCGACTGTCAGTCAGAAAAAAAATACATTTGTCAATACACAGTTAAAACATCCAGGAAGATTTTAGAACTTAGCCAACACTAAAATGGGCTAAACAGATAGCCCCATATCAGTACAGTCAATTATAGTCTTGCGACGCTTAAAAGCTAAAAAAAGAAATTTGGCCACCAAGGAAGGTATAGCTCTAGTGACATTATTCAGCAAGTGTAAAACCTGATTTTCTTCGGGTAGGAAGCTAAATTGACATAGGAGTGGGTCTATAAAATTTTGTCTAAGCTCTGCATAAGAAGGGGAAGTCAAGAGAATGTGTTTGGTGGACTCAACCACACCGATGGCACAATGACAGGTTCTCTGGGCATATGGTACTCCCCTGTACCTTCCCCACAATATCGCAGAGTCAAGGACATTTAATCTAGCCGCTGTAAGAAGTCTGCGGTATTCCACATAGTGGATTTCTGCAAGGTAGCGGGCTGGTATGGTCCGATAAATCTGGTCCCCTAGGAACATCCCTGGTTTTACCTGGGCTATGTCCTCTTGGAAGTTAGCCCTGTTTAGGGAAACTTTTAATGTTTGATGTTTTATCGTGTTTTTAATATTCTGTTGGGTGGCTGTGGAGACCCAGCCAGATGGGTGGGGTATAAATAATAAATAATTACTATTATTGGTGACATCCCAAAAGCATTCAGTGTTTGAATCCTTTTCCTTATGCAGCCCAAACAAGGGGGGAATTATTAGCAGACTTAGGTGGATTGACCTGGGCAGCCTAAGAAGGACTGAGGTGGCTGTTTTCTGAAACGCTGAATCGTATGAACCAAATCTTGTCAGGACACAAATACTGTACCAAATACAAGCCATCCATTTTTAAAAACTTAGAATCACAGAAGCAGCTCTTTTCCTTCCTATAGTCCTTACCGCCCCCACCCCCCATTTCCGTTGTAAATATATAAGGGGAAAAAAATGGTCAAAACAGGCACTTAGTGGTTCCTTGTCTGAATTAATTTCCCTGGGAAACTGAATGTACAGTATGAACGCAGAAATCTACTTACTTAACAGTAAATAGACCAATACTTGTATACTTCCTTTTAACTAGCAGAAATCGTCCAAACCCCAACAATATCATTGTTTTCTTTGTCACAGTTAATGCAAGTCCTACTGATCCATGTTTTAACTGTAGTTTTTTGTTTAAAAAAGCCTGTTTCCCACAAATCTCCATCCAAACAGAGAATTCTTGACCTTATGGGATCTTTGCCAGCTATTTCTTAGAGGGTCATGGTGTGTAGCCTGAGGTATCTGAGGCTGCTTCTAAGCAAAATAAGGGATTGTAGGGAACGGTGTTTTGCTTTTCAGGGATTTGGCTGGGCAAAAGGAAGTAGTGTTTTTGTGTGTGTATGTGTGGAACGTGTGTGTGTGTGTGTGTGTGTGTGTGTAACTTGTAGTATTGTTTGTACATATTTTCTCACAGTTGGGGAAATGTTCTTGCAGAGCTGCCCAAAAGGGACCGCATTACACAAAGAGGATGTTTGGCATGTTGTCATTCAAAAATAAATCAATCAATCTGTAAATGACCTTGTTTCTCATGTCAGATCCCGCGATTGCAAAGCTGTTGATTCCCTGTAGATTTCCTGTAAAATGCAATTTGCTTTTTTTTCTTTCCCCCCTTTCAGAAATTGGTCCTGTAACAATTACCACGGATCCCAAGAAATTCCAATATGAACTCAGGGAGCTATACGTTCAGGTGAGTGTCTTGTCTCCTTGCCACAATTGCTTTGGGTGGAAAACAAAGCTAAGCCCACTCAGAATCATAGAATTGTAGAATTGGAAGGGTTCAACTCTGGTTCAATTCCCCTGCAACTCTATCCCAGCCCCAAAACAATAACAGGGGGTTTAATTACAGATTGGTCACAATACCATCAGGTAAATGATGTGTTTAAGGAGGATAAAAAGAAAATGGGCCTTGAAACGAGAAGATCCAAGCTGGAGATAGAGTTGCTGGGTGATAAGAGGAAAATATTATCAAAAATGTATAAATTACTATTAGAATGGCATACTAAGGATGAAGAATTTAAAGAGGTTATGTTACAATGGGCTAAAGATTTTGGTTATAATATTCAATTAAAAACATAGTTAAGGTTATGGAATGAAGGAATTAAATTCACTGCCTGTAGTGCATTGAAAGAAAATGTGATGAAAATGATGTATAGATGGCATCTGACACCAAGTAAGCTAACGAAAAATAAGGAATGTTGGAAATGCAAAGAAAAGGGAGGAGGGGATTTCTATCATATGTGGTGGACATGCGCTGAGGTAAAAGCTTTCTGGGAAATGATATATAATGAATTAAAGAAAATGTATAAAAATACATTTGTTAAAAAACCAGAAGCATTCCTATTGGGTATCGTAGCTGAGGAAATTCAAAAGAAAGACCAAAAATGGTTTATGGTATGCAACAATGGCAGCAAGGACTCTTTCAGCCCAAGCAATGCTTGGGTATTAATTCATTGTATCTGGAGAAGTGAATTTCCACATAGCGAGCATTAGGAAAGTGGGACATTGCATGTAATTAAATTATTGCTGTTGACATTCCATTTAGCCACACTATGATAAATTATAAAATGAAGCTTAAGGTGTTTTCAGTTTGTTGCTGTTTTCGGTTGGGATCCAATCACATACCAGCAAATTCAGGTTGTACAATTACAGTAGATTTTGTGCTCATACATTACACCTCCCCCCGACCTTTTGCAGGAAGGGAAGTGATGAGGAAATGCACTGGAAAATGTGGGATAGCAATTACTTGAATAAATGAATGTTCAATAAACAGCTGCTGTTGTCTAACCTCCTCACAAACTTTGTGCAAACAAATCATTAGGGATTCTCAATAAACAAGTTGTCTGCAGGCAACCTTTGAGAAGTCATTCAGATCTTTTGCTTGAAGAGCCAATTGTATGGTCTCCCTTCCTCAGAGTTATTGGAAGTTGAGGTGGAGGAGAACAAAAGAAAAACATAGCTTAAAATAAAAGCACAACAGCAGAACTTTCATGGCGACGAGACAGATTTCTCCCACAGGAAAGGGGGGGCGGGTGAACATGCTTTTCATTAGCTAAAGAGAAGAAGAATTAATGCCATAATTTAATATTGTAAGAATACCGAAGCAGTGGAACAAATTTCCAAAGGCGGTTTTTGAATGATCTTTGCTGCAGAAGTCAAAGTGACTGAATTTGACAGACCTGTTGAATAGGGTCGTTTAGGGATAACACGCAAGAAGAAAACATGTACTCTGTGTGTCGGGGGGGGGGGCGGGAGGAGAGCTGACGAGATCATGGCAGAAATCTAGCGTTCCAAAAACCCTATTTGAGAAAGAGAAGAATATATACAAGCCAGTTTGGGATTCCAGATGAACGTGCGCTGAATGGGCACACCTGCCCTACAGATGTAAGTCAGTTTGGAGTTCGGATTAGGGCATTCTCCTCTGCAGCCCCCGAAAAGCTGCTCTAGGGACATTGTGGGCAGGGACTTTCATGAGCGGAGGGGGCTGTGTTGCAAGGGACCTCAGTAGAAATTGGGTGGTGACCTTGTTAAAGCAGATCTCCACTGCCACAAAGTTCCTTCAACTGGCTCCAAACAATTCCCCACCCTACTGCTGCCCCCATAGCAGGGGCGGAGGAAGGGGGCGGGGGGCGGTCTGCCCCGAGTGTCATCACTGAGAGGGGGGCGTGAAATTCGCCATGTCGCCCTCCCAACCTAGTACTCCGAAAACACACTAGTACTCTGAAAGCACACCAGTGCAAGTAGATAAATAGGTACCACTGCGGCGGGAAGGTAAACGGCGTTTCCGTGTGCTGCTCTGGTTTCGCCAGAAGCGGCTTATTCATGTTGGCCACATGACCCAGAAAAACTGTCTGTGGACAAACGCCGGCTCCCTCGGCCGGTAAAGCGAGATGAGCACGCAATCCCAGAGTCGTTCGCGGCTGGACTTAACTGTCAGGGGTCCTTTACCTTTATCTTTTTAATTGTGTGCAAGGTGCAGTTTTTGCTATACTAATGTGAATAAGTTTATAACAGTTAGTCTTAAGTTCTTTTGTCTGTACTTTTTATATACCCTTTTTCTGGGTAACCAGAAAGAGGACACAGCAGAAGGAGGCTTTTCAGAAATAAAACATGACATTGTACACAACAGCCAAATTCATGGCAGCGCAGTAACTTTTCCAAGGCAATGTTTACATACAGCAATAGGAGACGGATGGACAACAACGCTATTCTGATTTGTCCCCAAAGACAAACAAATACTGCCAGTTCATGTGAATTACAGGTTTTGTTTTCCTTTTAAAATGCTCTTTCTTAATTTTCTTTCCATTTGATCTAATTTTTCTTCTTGGCCTTCCATTCTAGTCAGAAGTTACATTTTTAAAGAGCAGATCAGTGCTATTTTATGCTTAGCTAACAACTAGTTTTGATATAGTGTTCAAATTTACTTCCTTCTTTTCTAACTCCTCTTCAAGGCAGCTTTAAATAATATTTAAAGGACATAAAGCAAAACAACCAATAGAAAACAAAACACAGTGGCAACATAAATCCCTGAATATTTTACATAAACTAAACCATGCAGTATTCCATTACAGTGGTACCTCGAGTTACATATGCTTTAGGTTACATACGCTTCAGGTTACAGACTCCTCAAACCCAGAAATAGTGCTTCAGGTTAAGAACTTTGCTTCAGGATCAGAACAGAAATTGTGCTCTGGCGGCACAGCAGCAGCAGGAGACCCCTTTAGCTAAAGTGGTGCTTCAGGTTAAGAACAGTTTTAGGTTAAGAACGGACCTCCGGAACGAATTAAGTACTTAACCCGAGGTACCACTGTATTACATCCATCAAAATTTATTTTCACTGTTGAAAATACATTGCTGCCAACGTTTCCAAGTGTACACAATTTCCTGCCCATATATTCAATAAACATTTTCCAATCTTCTCTAAACGATGCATATTCCATCAGCTTAAGTTGCCATTCTTTAGTTAGGACCTTGCTCGTTTTCCATTTTGGGGCTAATGAAATACGGGCTGCAGTTGTTGCATACATAAATAACCTTTTTTGACATCTGGGAATTTCCATCAGAATTATCCCCAACAGAAAGGACTCTGGTTTCTTTTTATTACATTCATCTAGATTTACTTAATCCGTTGAATGGCTACTTAAGGAGATACTTCACATAAACAGTAATGTTTTTCATGATTGACCCCTATATCTATAAATGGGGAGGTTAAACGAATTCAGAATTTTTGTGACTTTTTAAACTTTAGCACTGGTTTTTGTTTTAAAAAGCTTACATTATTTCCCTGTTTCCCGATTATAAACAGGGGGGCGGCGACTGTCCAGAGATGAGCATTGGCGCAATCAAGATTGCTCTTGAAATTTCTCTCCCGGGTTCATTCATCTATGTTTTTACTGATGCACGATCCAAAGACTACAAGCTGACCCATGAGGTCTTGCAACTGATTCAGCAAAAGCAGTCACAGGTAGGAAACAAATTCCAATTATGATTATTTCAAACTCCCATTTTTAATTATTGTTGTTATTATTTTAAGTCTCTTTAAAAAAATGAAATGTGTTCCTATTGATTATGGTCAAATACCATCTTGCATAATATATGCAAATGACAGCTTCATCCCATGTGGAAGTCAGTTTTATTAGATTCAACGGGACTTACTTTTAGGTAAGGGATGCGGGTGGCGCTGTGGTCTAAACCACTGAGCTTCTTGGGCTTGCCAATCAGAAGGTCGGTGGTTCGAATCCCCACGATGGGGTGAGCTCCTGTTGCACTATCCCAACTCCTGCTAACCTAGCAGTTCAAAAGCACACCAGTGCAAGTAGATAAATAGATACCACTGTGGTGGGAAGGTAAACAGCTTTTCTGTGTGCTCTGGTTTCCGTCACGGTGTCCTGTTGCGCCAGAACGGGCTTAGTCCTGCTGACCACATGACCTGGAAAGCTGTTTGTGGACAAATGCTGGCTCCCTTGGCCTGAAAGCAAGATGAGTGTCACAACCCCATAGTCACCTTTGACTGGACTTAACCGTCCAGGGGTCCTTTACCTTTACCTTTACTTTTAGGTAATTGTGTTTAGGATTGAATTATACAAGTTGGAGGCGACCAGTTTCAACAAATAATAAGTAGGTCCATACAATATTGAGATGGGTAGAAGAAACTCATCAGAGGTCATGCACAGTTTTATTAATGTGTATGATATTCTAGACAGGTATTAGCAAAATATCAGCTTTCCCCACTGTCAGGTGCTGATGTGGTTGCTCGGGAGTAAACAGGCAAGACTCCAACATGTCTTTTCCAGGCTTTATTATCTGTACAGATTCTTTACAGTGCAGAGCGTCACAAGTCCCTGTCTGCTCAGTCGCTAGCAGAATCTGGGAGTGGGCGGTCCTTATACCTTCCCCAGCATAACAGCTGTGTGACCCCCCCCCAACCTTCTCCTCCCCTCTCTGCGCCAAAGACTACTGCACAGAACGGGCGCTGGCAAAGGGGGACTCGCCTCCCCTCCACTTTGTTCAGGCTTGGTGTTGAGGCTCTCTCTAGCCTCTTCTGATCCTTGCACCCCCTCCCCACTGGAGGTGTGGCTTCCCTCCTCGTCAGAGGAAGAACTACTTCGCAAGATCTTTGGAGGCCCCCTGTAACACAACTGCCCTTCCACCTCTCGCCTCTGAGCTGATGGCAGTTCCCTGACACCCACCTTGGCTATCGTTCCCTCCGTTTCCGATGTTCAGGTGTGAATGCCAGTGGTTATGTAGCCTACAGGGCATGTTCTCAACTCCTGGTGCCTTGAAACAGAACTTTGTTTGAAATCTTTGAGAGCCATTGTCAATCGGCATAGATGATGCTGAACTAAATGAGCCCCTGGTCTGATTCAGATCAATGCAGTTTCCTATGTGGGTCAACAGGTGCAACAGAGCACAGAAGCTTGCAGAAGGGCAGACAATCTGGTGGCAACCCCCCCCCCCCAAATTCTATAGGGACAGGGAGGGGACATCTGAAACAAACCTGAGGAAGACTGATCAGAAAACCACTGATAACCGGCAGTGCCGGATTTACATATGAGCTAAACAAAAAAACCCCTGGATGTACATTTCCAAAATATAAGATAAAAAACAAATAAAATAAAACCTACATACAGCAACGGTGTTTTGTGTTGTGTAGGGTCCTATGATGTAAGTAATGGGCCCCTTCTGCTAGCCTGCTCCCTAAAATATCCCTGGTTTTCTCTTTTCTATATATAGGGTGCCTACATTCTGCATGGACTGGTTGCATGGCAATATATGCAAATAGCTTTAGATACCTATTAAAGGTAAAGGGACCCCTGACCATTAGGTCCAGTCATGACCGACTTTGGGGTTGCGGCGCTCATCCCGCTTTACTGGCTGAGGGAGCCGGCGTACAGCTTCCGGGTCATGTGGCCAGCATGACTAAGCCGCTTCTGGCAAACCAGAGCAGCGCACGGAAACGCCGTTTAACTTCCCGCTGGAGCAGTACCTATTTATCTACTTGCACTTTGACGTGCTTTCGAATTGCTAGGTTGGCAGGAGCAGGGACTGAGCAACGGGAGCTCACCCCATTGTGGGGATTCGAACCGCCAACCTTCTGATCAGCAAGCCCTAGGCTCTGTGGTTTAATCCACAGCGCCTAATAGATACCTGTTAGGTCCATAAATTACCATATAGCATATATTCAACAGCGACAATTTGTTGACAAAGGACAGCCGGACCCATCACGTCCAGTAGCTTAGGGCCTCATCAAACTTAAATCTGGCTCTGATAACCGGGTTGGGTGGGGAAGGTAATGGAGTATCCTGCAGGAGGCACAGCTGACTGGAATACTAAACAGGAATGCTCTGCAAGGTAAAATTTTACTGCAGGTCCCAGTTGTCCCAAAGGGCCAGAGTTCTTGCCTGGTCCCCATCAGCTTGTCCCACCAGCTGTTCTGGTTATTGAGCAGGGACAAAACTACCACTGGAAGGTCTGCAGAACTGAAGTCTACAGTCGGGTAGGAGAGAAAAAAGCAAATAAATAACAGCTTCCAAGTTTTTACCTCTCCATTTAACTGGAATCTGGCACGTTCAGCAGCTATTTTTGCTTTTTTCAAAAAAAAGAGTTATGCTACGACTAATAAAAACTTGTAATTACCCGAGGCACTAATGAATGTTATGAAATAATGTGGCCTATCATTCCTGCTTGCCAATATGGTATTGTTCTTCTGAAAGTTATTACGCTAATTACTTAAGACTGAAAATATTAAATAAAGCGTATCCCTTTAATGACATAATGTATATTTCCTTCACTAATTGATTTCTGATGCTTTGCTTTTTCCATTCTTTTGCGTACGAGGGCTGTTTAAATATCCTTGTTTCTCCCCCCCCCCAACCATATAGGTTGTGTTTGTTCTGACAGGAGACTGTGATGATAGAGGACATATTGGTTACAAGGTCTATGAAGAAATTGCATCAACAAGTTCCGGCCAGGTTTTTCACTTGGACAAAAAGCAAGTTAATGAGGTAGGAATGAGTGGAGTTTAATTTTCATGGCAGTTCTGTGCAGGTATTGATGGGCTGTGAACTTTTATTTAGCGGCCTCAGTTTTGAACTGAACATTTCCTGCTAAATGTTTCATCGATGAAGCCGACCCTAAAGATGAAAAGTGTGGAAGAAGAAACTCAATATTTCTATTCATGTATTTATTACATTTGTATCCTGTCCTTCCTTCAGTGAGTTCGGGATAACATAGATGGAGCTATTCCATTTTATCTTTACAACAACACTATGAGGTAAGTTAGATGCAGAGATTTGCTCAAGGCCGTCCAGTCAATTTCATTAGTGAGCAGAGATTTGAACTCAGGTCTTCTTGGCTCAGCTCCCAACACTCTGTATTTACTGGCTCACTGCAGAAATATGGGTAGATTTTTAGATACTGCTTCTTTCCAGCTACGGGCAAGCATGGCATCTGAACTGTCACAAACAGTTGTTTAAGAAGTGTCCCTTTATTTAATTTCTGTTCAAAGAGAGTTTGTTAGCTCTGCGAAGCCCAATGGAACAGAGACACAGTGTTCTTCAAAAATACTGATCTTGCACAATGCCCAGCTATAAAGTATTGCTTGAGGCCAAAGTAAATGCTGCATGAATAACTCTCCAGTGACTTTAATCGAAACCTTGCAAATAGTAGCTCTGGTGGTGTGGGTAACCGGAACTGTAGCATGGACAGAGAAGGGGTTTAATCCTCTCAGTCGTACCTTGGATCTCAAATGCCTTGGCTCCCGAACAAACCGGCTCCTGAACGATCGAAACCCGGAAGTGAGTGTTCCGGTTTTCAAACGATTTTCGGAAGCTTAACGTCTGGCGCGGCTTCCGATTGGCTGCAGGACACTCCTGCAGCCAATGGGAAGCCATGCCTTGGTTTTCGAATGGTCCCAGGAGTCGACTGGACTCCTGGAATGCATTCCGTTCGCGAACCAAGGTCCGACTGTACTTTGATTCTTAGCTTCATTATACACCGAAAATACCATTTATTTACTTATTGAATTTATATACCGCCCTATACCCGGAGGTCTCAGGGCAGTTCACAGAAAAGATCAACATGAAAACTGCAATATATATAATCAAACAACAACCCAATAACCACCCCCCAAAAAGCCACATTTTAAAAGGGCATAGGATGTAAATTAGATCAACCAAAGGCCTGGTGAAAAAGGAACATTTTTGCCTGGTGCCTAAAGGTGTATAATGAAGGCGCCGGGCGAACTTTCTTGGGGAGAGCATTCCAGAGACAGGGAGCCACTGCAGAGAAGGCCCCGTTCTTGTGTTGCCACCCTTCGGGCCTCTCAAGGAGGAGGCACACGAAGGAGGGCCTCAGAAGATGATCTCAGGGTCTGGGTAGGTTCATATGGAAAAAGGTGGTCCCTGATGGTTGCTTAGTTCAGAAAAGTCTACATGCAGAGATGCAGTGGTCAGCCTCCAATGTGGAAGAGATGTTTCTGGTGCACATTTAGCTAACCAGCTTCTCGTGGCTCTTTAACAGTTCTTTCCTGGCACAGCAACATGCCTGAAACACCGTTTGGCGATTTCTGAATTAGCTCTGCTGATTTGCTTACTCTGAGCAATTGCATTCACAATTGGGCACCGTTCCACCACTTGGGCAGAAGACAGAGTTTCATTTTTGGTTTCCTGTATTAAAGCCATTCCTAAGAAAAGCATGACAAAGGTGTTATGAAGGGACTGTAAACTTGGAACATTTTGGGGGACTTTCAGGTTCCACGTTGTCACTGCGGACAATAGCTATTTCGCAAGCTCTCATGACTGAATTTGCTGAATCAAAAAAGTCACATGTTGTTAATTTTGGTAATCTAAATCATCTGCCCTAGTCGTAAACATTCTCTTGGACTTCCCAATATACACAGTATTCCATCAGCTGCCTTGCGGTATGACTCAGAAAAAAATATGAATATCGTGGGTTTTTTAAAATGGAATTTTGGTTTATGTAGTCAGAGTTTGACTGCTTTATTGTCCCACGCATGTGAACTTTTCGGACATCTTGATCATGAGCTTTTGGATTGCTATTTGTTTTTCTAGTTGTAGATCTGGATATGTTGTACTTGGAAGCGTTGTGCCTGTTACAGCAAGTTTTTGTTAAATAAATTGAAACGGGGAATTTACATGACTTGGCCTTCAAGAGGAAGCGTATCTGTATGTGGTAGGTAGGGACTTACAGAGCTTTCTTATTCTGCAGAACATTGACTTTAATATACTTCTAAAAATAGATTCTAATAAATGTTTTTCTCACACAGTGAAGTGATTACCTCCCACTTGTAAATAAAGTCACAATTGTGTTCAAACGTACTGGGTGCTTTGAGGGGTTCGGCAAATCATGGATCTGGAGGTCTAGTGCCAGATAATCACAAAAACCAAATTGTAGGTGTTATGTACTGAAGTTCTCACCCTAGGCCAGCAGGGGATACTGTAGATAGTTTTCACTCAGGTCCGCATATGCAAATAAGGAATTGAAAATGACATTCAGTGATTCGATAGTTACAGAAAGTTGTTACTGTTGCGTTGTAGTGGAGCTCTATATAAGCAGGTTGGCTGAACCCTTAAGTTCAGTTCTGTTCTGGCCTGTGAATAAACAAGAACTGTTTGAAGAATCGCTGTGTCGTCTGATATGTTCACCCACAACTTAACAGTAACCTCATGATGTCCCAGCGTAAAATGGTCAACGCAACACATCTTTATATGACTTTACCGTAGCAAGAGGGAAAACAGTTTCAATGACAGATGAATTCACTCTTTATGCAATAGATGGAATTCACGATGCTATTTAGGAGTGTTCCAACTGATTTTAGGATTCTCAGAGGGCATGTCCATTCTACACACTTAAACTGATTTAATAGTCATTTCCTCTTCCCAAGGCACCCTGGGAATGCTGGTTTGGCATGAGGTGGGGTGGTGGTGAGGCTAGCTGCCATCTGTAGCATGCATTGACATGTTCTTAGGAGTTTGAATAACTTCTTTAAAATTACACAGCACATTTCTAGGATGTCGGATAGCTATGGGCACAGCACGGAGAGCAAGTCAAGCCCACGCATCATTGTTAGCTCAGTTGGTTGGAGCGTTGTGCTGATAACAACAAAGTTGTAGGTTCAATCACCGCATAGGACATCTGCATGTTCCTGCATTCTGGAAGCATTTCCAGCTTATAGTTTCCATGACAAAATCACCTGTACTCTGTAGTCATGCACAGGGCCTTCTCGGTAGTGGCGCCCGCCCTGTGGAAAACCCTCCCATCAGATGTCAAGGAAATAAACAACTACAGTGGTACCTCAGGTTACGTACGCTTCAGGTTACATACGCTTCAAGTTACAGACTCCGCTAACTCAGAAATAGTGCTTCAGGTTAAGAACTTTGCTTCAGGATAAGAAGAGAAATCGGGCTCTGGCGGCGCGGCAGCAGTGGGAGGCCCCATTAGCTAAAGTGGTGCTTCAGGTTAAAAACAGTTTCAGGTTAAGAACGGACCTCCGGAACGAATTAAGTACTTAACCCGAGGTACCACTGTACCTGACTACTAGAAGACATCTGAAAGCAGCCCTGTTTAGGGAAGCTTTTAATTTTTGATGCTTTATCGTGTTTTTAATAGTCTGTTGGGAGCCGCCCAGAGTGGCTGGGGAGACCCAGCCAGGTGGGCAGAATATAAATAATAAAAATTATTATTATTATTATTATTATTAATTGAGAAACTTGGCTAGAGCCATTAACCAGGAGTTGTCAGTGAGGAGAGACAGTGCTGTGTACTTGACCTTCTGGCAGCAGAGTCTGGATTATTCAAGCAGCTTTAAACTTGGAAGTATTCTTGAATAGGTTTTTATTCAGTCCGATTCTGCTCAGAATTGGAATGCAAAATTAAGAATGGTGCATCCTTTGTTATGTCATATCCGACACTATGCCTTATATAATGCTGGCAGCATAGCTGCTGTTCAACCTTCAAGTCCTGGCAAAGTATTAGGATTGTATATAATGTTGCGTGATTATTTAGGTCCACTAGTCTTAATGGTTTCACTCTGAGTAGAACTTAGTTAGATGCAGCCCTTAGGAACAACTACAGTGGTGCCTTGGCTCTCGAACGGCTTAGTTGTCAAACAAATTGGCTCCCAAGTAAGTGCTCTGGTTTGCGAATGTTTTTTGGAAGCCAAACGTCCGACACAGCTTTCGTTTGAGTGCAAGAAGGTCTGGAAGCCAACCGGAAGCCACGCCTTGGTTTTTGAACCCGGAATAGATTAAGTTTGAGAACCAAGGCACCACTGTAATATGTAAGTTAGCTGTATTTACTATTAATCATTTTCCAATTCTGGTTGGACGCTAGCAATAGTTGTAAGGTAGTAACATGGATTGTGCAAATATCACCCCTTTTCAAAATCTCTTCAGCTCAATTGTTTCCCTTTGCAACATTATTTGATGATCCAGTCCAATAAAGTCATGTAGTTAATGGGATGACATCATGAGGCTGCATTTAACAGAATGGCATCATCAGTAAATGCAGTCGCAATCAATCACATTTCTTTGTGAGGAGAACGGTGGGTGAGGGCAACATAAAATAAGTAAAAATGACTTTTTGAAAAATGGGGGAAGCATTTTTTTGGTCCTGCCATTTGTTGGTGAAACAGTGTTGTTTTTTAGCTTTTAATGTGATTGAACAGAAACCATAGTAAGAGCAAAGAAAGAAATAAAAGAGCACCAGTGGTTCTTTTACACTGACTTCAATCTTCAGATACACCAAATAAGGGCTCGTCCACACTTTCTCTCCCCCCGCTGCTTCTCCCTGCGAAAAACTGCTCTTTAGTGCTCAATTGGAGCAAATGGCAACTTGGTTTTCTCCAGATTGATGCTTGCTTTGATTTATCACTAAAGAGTGGGTTTTCCCTGGGAAAGGAGCAGGGAAGGTGTTTTCTAGTCACTGGACAAGCAGAAGTGCGAACAAGCGCTGAGTAGTGCTTATCTGGTGTATTATTGGTTCCCTACAGGTTTTCAAGCACTAGTTTGGTGTGATAAATAACACAGAGATGCAGGCTGAAATCCAGAGGAGTGTGTGCATGAAATTTATGCACCTGGCTATCCCCCCAGAGTTTCCTTTTCAGAATGCGCTCCTCCCTAGAACTCTTTAAACCGTTCTGTAAATCTCCCTGAATCCAAAAAGCATTTTAGGAATAAGACAGAAGACCTGCATGAAAGGGCCATGGTAGTTCCCCCCCCCTCAAGAAAGCTCTTGTGTAATTCCCAAACTGTTTTCCGATTTGAAGGAACTAAAGAGCAGCTTGGATGTTTCTGGAGTTGGGAATGTGTAAAAAGTGCCTTTTGAAAGAAACACCTGGCTAGGGGTGGGAACATGCACACACCCCTGGATTCCAGCCATATTTTATGGTGTTGTGTCAAGACTGCACCGATTATTGCAAATACATTAACATTGCAGTCATTTTTGTCGTCACATTAAGCCTGCCAAGCTCTGGCCTGTAAAGTAATAAAGGCCTAATTATTCTAGTCTACTTCCTTTAGCTTGTCAAAGGGTAAAGATTGTTCCACCAGGGAAAGGAGATTTGGAAATTCCACCTAAACATTTCTTGCTTGCATTCTGAAGTTAGCATTTGTTCTGGCTAAAAGCCACTTTGTTTTTTGGTTAAAGCAAACAATCCCATCAATACTAACTGAACCCAGGCCCTTGCACCTGAAATTCTGAACCGTTTTGGATAAGCACCATGCAGATACAGAAAGTTTTAAATGACACTAATTCTAAATGAGGCTCTGTAGCACTTGTGAGCCTAGGGTACAGAGGACTCCTTGCTGTTGTCAAGGGATGGGGTCAGGGGCATTGTATATTCTCTCAGCTATTCACAGATGTAAAAAATAGCACATAGCATGCATGTTTCCATAGAACTGATGAAATTTCACACCTTTGCTGAAGGCTACGCAAATATTTTGTTCATGAACTTGAGAATGCAAGCATGTTATTTGTTAAAACAGAGCGGTTTTTCCTCTGTGCCAGTCGTGTTCTTATATATTAACACAGGTCCAGTTATTTCCTTTTGGTCACCATGATCCAGTGCGTAGAATAATGGACTTTAGGGCTAGTTTCAAATTCCAACATATCCCCCCAAAATTGCTGGGCGAGTTGTTGCCTTATTGTGAAACACAGAGTTTTTTGCAGGTTTCCCTAAAGGTGTCCTCTTAATACTCTGGGCGGCTCTCAACAGAATATTAAAAGCATAAAACATCAAACATTAAAAACTTCCTTAAACAGGTTTGCCTTCAGATGTCTTCTGTCTCCCATCGGATAGGAGAGCGTTCCACAGGGTGGGCGCCACTACCAAGAAGGCCCTCTGCAGGGTTCCCTGTAACTTTGATTCCTGCAGTGAGGGAACCGCCAAAAGACCCTCGGAGTTGGACCTCAGTGTCCAGGCAGAACAGTAGGGGTGGAGACGTTCCTTCAGGTATACTGGGCTGAGGCTGTTTAGGGCTTTAAAGATCAGCACCAACAATTTGATTTGTGGTCAAAGGTAGCCCCATGTAGAGGAGGAAGAAGAAGAAGAGTTTGGATTTGATATCCCGCCTTTCACTCCCTTTAAGGAGTCTCAAAGCGGCTAACATTCTCCTTTCCCTTCCTCCCCCACAACAAACACTCTGTGAGGTGAGTGAGGCTGAGAGACTTCAGAGAAGTGTGACTAGCCCAAGGTCACCAAGCAGCTGCATGTGGAGGAGCGGAGACGCGAAACCGGTTCCCCAGTTTACGAGACTACCGCTCTTAACCACTACACCACGCTGGCTCTCTAGCTCTCTTGGAGCACATTGCAGTAGTCCAAGCGGGAGATAACTAGAGCATGCACCACTCTGGCAAGACAGTCTGTGGGCAGGTAGGATCTCAGCCTGCGTACCAAATGGAGCTGGTAGACAGTTGCCCTACACACAGAATTAATCTGCGGCTGCATTGACAGCTGTTGGCCCCAAATGACTCCCAGGCTGCGTACCTGGTCCTGGACCTCAGTGTCTGGGCAGAATGATGGGGGTGGAGACGCTCCTTCAGGTATACTGGACCAAGGCCATTTAGGGCTTTAAAGGTCAGCGCCAACACTTTGAATTGTGCTCGGAAATGTACTGGGAGCCAATGTAGGTCTTTCAGGACCCGTGTTCTATGGTCTTGGCGACCACGCCCAGTCACCAGTCTTGATGCCACATTATGGATTAATTGTAGTTTCTGGGTCACCTTCAAAGGTAGCCCCACGTAGAGCACAGGAGATAACCAGAGCATGCACCACTCTGTGGGCAGGGAGGGTCTCAACCTGTGTACCAGATGGAGCTGAGAGACAGCTGCCCTTCAGGTAATCTTTGGGAGGAACATCTGAAAATTAAACAATAGATCAGAATCCCATGTGAGAATTTAATGGGTGTTTAATTTGGGAAGTTGACCATTGTAAATTCCCCAGCTGGCTGCATTGCAGGGCAGGATAGCCCGCCAAGACTGAAGTTTAAAATGCCCAATCATGGGCAGCCAATGGGGTTGGCGGACCTGAACAAGGAAGTTAACGTTCTTGTCCGCCAACTGAGGATAAAAGCCAGCTGCACCTAGCAATTGCAGCACAGTTGGCCGAAGAGCAAATTGAGACAGCAGATTGTCAACGTTAAATAGAAGGTTATGATGAGTATGTATTTGTAACACACATTGCCACAGGCACAAACTTGCATGAGCCTTTGGAAAATGTAAATGACATTTTCCTGCCAGATTTTTTCTTTAGCCTCGGCATTGTTTGTCTCCAGGCAGGACTGCAAACTTGCTAATTTGCCCTTTGCCTTTATAAACTGGTGTCCTGAGTAGACTACATGCTAACACAGCTGGCTTCGACTTGATAATAAAATGTGTCAAGCCAAGTTGGAGTGTTTATTTTTGAAATTAAAATTCTCAAATGTGTTCTGAATTTTCGCTGTTTCTTTTTTTTTAAGAGAACCTCTCAGCGCACAATGTAAAGTGGTTTTTAGTTGATTCATACGCATTTTTATCATGTTTACAGCTGGTTAACGCCTTTTGATATCAACATTACGTAAGCTTCTAACCTTTGGCTTGAACTGATGCTGTCGATGGATCTTCCCCCATGATCTAGCAAGGGAAATCTTGCCTTAAACATTACGATCTTCATCAGAGGCCCTCCTTAGGGATACATTTTCTGAGATAAGAAAATGGGCAAATGGAGAGAGAGACTGTTCAGTTTGGGTGCCCTGCATGTAGAATGTTTTTTTTTGGCACCAAGCAATTACCTTTCTATTTTCCCAGGTCTTCTAGCAAGTTACCCATCTGGTTTTCAAACTGCTAGAGGATTTTCTAATTGGTTGCCGCTTGTTTTTATTTATTTGGCGCTGTTATAAATACAACTTTACTTTCTGTTGTGTTACAGCTATTGTGAGCACTGCCCTATTGTGAGCACAGCTATTGTGAGCACTGCCTGGTTTTTTGAATTGAAGAGCAGCATGGAAATGTTTCAGATAAATAAATATAGCATGCCACTCGGTTTCTTAAGATACTTATCTATAAAATGAGCTAGTACAAAGCAGTGGTCTGTGGTGGATCTACCTTGTCTGAATCCTGTTTGCTCTTCATCAATAATAGCTCCATTGGTTATCCAGTCAACTAGCTTATTTTAAATATAGGACCTAGGACCTTGTACCTACGGTACCGTCTCTCCCGGTATGCCCCATAGAGAGCCTCAAGGTCCATAAGTTGCAACACCCTAGTGGTCCTGGGCCCTAAGGAAGTTAGATTAGCTTCAACCAGAGCCAGGGCCTTTTCAACACTGGCTCCAGCCTGGTGGAACGCTCTGCCCTCTTTCTGCAGGGCCTGTAAGACAGAGTTGTTCCGCCTGGCCTTTGGCTTGGAGCTAGTTTGATCCCCTCCCTCTCTTTCTTTTTTCTTTTTCCTTTCTCCTCCTGTGATGAGGCTGCATTTTAATATTTTAATATTTCAATATTTCAATGTTGTATTTTAATCTTGTTTTTAAGTTGTATTCATTCAACTTGTTTTTATTATTGCTTGTTAGCTGCCCTGAGCCCGGCTATTATTATTATTATTAATTATTTTAGAGATGCTTTGCTAATTACAGGTAGCAAACTAGTTGATAACTAACGAGGATTGGATGTTAGGCCCTTTTTGAATATAGGGATGACTACCACTGTGGCCCAAACTTTAGGGAATAACCTGGATTAATCCACAAATAAGAATATTACTCCCAGCAGGGAGGGCCACCAGTCGATGTTAGATTTCAACAGTTCTGGGGGCAAATAGTGTATGCCTGGTGCTTTATTACTTTTGAACTGCAAAACAAGGTTCTTGGCCTCAGTTCAGGGTACTGGAGGCCAGTCTGGTAAGCTTTCCAAAGATTCTGTTATTTGGGTGACCTCATCATCGTGACCATGACAATATTGCATCCATTCACTGGGTCCGACAGTGCACACTGGAACGTTAGGAGCATTTCTCCAGAAGTCCTGATATTCTACGCCAAGAGAGGCGGATGTCCTTATCGTGAGAGGCCTTTCTTAGAATATGCCAAGCGTATTCTCGGCCTCACTGATGTGGTCTGAAGGAAAGCAGAGCAAGACGTTTGGCAGCAGTTTGGCTGCAGGAGTTGCTGGAAGGAGGCATGCAGGGCGCATTCAAATGAACGGCAAGTAATAATAGCAATAATGTACACCCCCCCAGCTGTTTCAAACTTTGAATGTTAATATGAGCACTTGGAATCAGGTCTGGAAATGGACTGAAAGCCAGTGCAGAAGAGAGACTGGCATAATATGCTCTTACTTACCAGTCTTCATCAGGAATGTCGCCTTTCCCAGTGGAAATTTTGGGTGAACTGTCTTCAACCGTAGAACCTCATATAACACATTCCTGCATTCCAGCCAGGAAGCTTAAAACCTCTCCATTTTTTTCTTTGAAATTACGCTTTTCAGCCATGTTGAAAACTGTGACGTTTTCCTTAATGGACACCGGTGCTAATTAATTCACCATTTATTGTATGGAAAGACAGCTTTGTTGGATGAAATTTGCTCCCTCGTGTAAGTAGAATAATAAATCCCCCTTCCTCCCCTGTCCTTTTTAACTCTGCAAGTTGAATGTAAATGTAGCCCATTTAGTATGGGGGTGGGAGAAATGAGCAAAATTTGTCACAGACTCTTAAACTCAAAACATATGTCAAGTACATTTCAGATTCCATACTTCAGTATCGCATGTTTGCTTAAGTCTAGAAATAATTCGCCGCAGACCACTTCAATTTTCAGGACTTCTCGTTGATTTCTAATTAAAGTTCCCTTCTCCAACTTGATGTTAACCTCATCATCTGCCTCCTTGCAGCCTGTTTGACTGTCCTAGAAAATGCTTTGGTTGTTTTTCAAGAGAAGTGCGTGATGCACGGTTAGACTTTTGCAGTCATTCTGCTCCCCTGCCTCATTCCCTCCAGTAGGATAAGGCCACTTCCGCCTTAAGGAGGAGATGGGGTTGCGGGCTTCACGGCCCCTCCATGTGCATGGGGGGTGGGAGGCCAGCCCTGCGTGATTGGGGGATTCCTGGCTGCGTCACCCCCTAGCCGGCCAATCGGGTTGGTCCAGGGGTGTGGCCTGCCCCATAAAGGCAGGATGCACCCGGGAATCTCCCTCTTTGTCCGCCTGCCAGCTGCTCCTGTTTTCCCACCCTCCCGCCTTCTAAGGTTCTCCTTCTTGGACCTTGCTATGGACCTCGGTTGGTTGCTGCTGAGGGGCCTGGTAGGAATTTTTCCACTTGGCAAATTGGCACAAGCCACTTGGTTTTCACCTACCTTGTAGCAAATCGTCACAACTTTCTGGGTATTGGCGGTTAGGCATTGGAATAGTTCTGTAGATGGAAGAGGGGAGGTAACGCCATCACCTGCCCTGAATATTGAAGGGTAGTCCGTTAAAGGATTCCGGGGGGCTTGGCCCTGTCTGAAGCCTAGGGAGGTTAGGGCCTAAGGCATGTCCCCTATTGGTGACCCTGGGGGAGCTCCTAGTTGATGTGCACCAGCAGGACTCCCCCTACTGGCGGTTAACCCTTCCCGGACTTCAAACAGACGGGCTGGAGTCAGATATAGTCGGTTAGGTCCAATGCCTAAGCCAATACCACTCATCACCTGTAACCAATAAAGTTGTGGCCGTTTTTAGCCCATTAACCTTAATAATTCTGTCGTGTGTCATTATTTTCCAACTGGGGGGGTCGGGAACTCGCCACGCAACACCTTCTTGTATCTAAACCAGCCTGGTTGCCCTTAAGAATGGCAGCCTTTATAATGGTGAGAGGTTGTTCAGTATCACATATCTAGCCTTTGATTGGGTATTATGAACTGCAGTGAGCCCCAGAAAGCTGGATGTGTATGAGTAAGACTGCCGACAGTAAGAGCTGTTCCGCAGTGGAACACACTCCCTTGGGAGGTGTGGACTCTTCTTCCTTGGAGGGTTTTCAGCAGAGGTTGGATGGCCATCTCTCAGGGATGCTTTAGTTGAGATTCTTGCATTGTAGGGGGTTGGACCAGATGACTCTTAGAGTCCCTTCCAACTCTACAATTCTATGCTTATTAGAACTCACAGGGTTCTTCTGAGCAAGGTCTGAGGAGAACTGACCTGAAGCAAAGGGCAGTTGGCAATGAGGTGTCATATGATTGCTGGAGATCCATCTCACATGTGAGTTGTAAGGGATTTAAGGGAACGGTCTTGTAACTCTGCACCCCAGTGTTCCTGAGATAGTGCCTTTTGCCTTCTCCACTGTGGTCCTTAAAAAGAAGAAGCAGGCATGGGTTTGTGGTTGGGCTAGACAAGGTGATGCTCCCTTTGGCAGCTGGTCCTCTTTCTCATCAAAGAGGCCTATGGGTTCGTTCTCCATTAATTCTATGTCTGCTAGATTCAGGGCTGTAATGCCTACTGGTACACCGGCTGAGACCCTACCTTCTCACAGACTGTCTCGCCAGAGTGGTGCATGCTCTAGTTATCTCCTGCTTGGACTACAGCAATGCTCTCCACCTGGGGCTGCCTTTGAAGGTGACCCGGAAACTACAACTAATCCAGAATTCGGCAGCTAGACTGGTGACTGGGAGCGGCCGCCGAGACCATATAACACCGGTCTTGAAAGAACTACACTGGCTCCCAGTACGTTTCCGAGCACAATTCAAAGTGTTGGTGCTGACTGGGCCTTGGCCCAGTATACATGAAGGAGTGTCTCCATCTCCATCATTCAGCCTGGACACTGAAATACAGCTCCAAGGGTCTTCTGGCGGTTCCCTAACTGTGAGAAGTGAAGTTACAGGGAACCAAGCAGAGGGCCTTCTCCGTAGTGGCACTCGCCCTGTGGAATGCCCTTCTGTCAGATGCCAAGGAAATAAACAACTATCTGACTATTAGAAGACATCTGAAGGCAACCGTGTATTGGGAAATTTTTAATGTCTAACATGTTACATTTTTTTATGTACTGTAAGACGCCTAGAGTGGCTGGGGAAACCCAGCCAGATGGGCAGGGTATAAGTAATAAATTATTAGTATGATTATTATTACTGTGGGTAGATGAATTCTGTAATGTCTAGGGTTGGCTCATGACATGCCTGTACAGTAACTTGTCCCCTTATGGCAGCATGTTAAAAATAGTTGCAGTAACATACTGAGTTTATGGCAGTGATGTTACAGATTGTGATTGGTCAGGGCTTGGGAAATGAAAAGTGCTTTTTTTTTTGAAAGAAAGGTGGAATACAAATGTAATCAGTGCTATTTTTCTAGAAAAAGAGATGCTGGAGCTCACCACGAACTTCTCCCTTGTTCTCTTAGGGTGGAAAAGACACTCACATACGGTATGGTGGAGCTGAGCTCTGGCTGGGGAAAAAAGCCCTGAATTTGTAATACATAAAATCAGGAAAGCATGCTCCTGGACTTGTCTGCTTTTGAGTTAAATGGGTGCAGACAAGGAATTTATCATTTTTTATTGTTAGGTATGGGTCCTTGTAGGGACGCGGGTTGCGCTGTGGGTTAAACCACAGAGCCTTGGGCTTGCCGATCAGAGGGTCGGCAGTTTGAATCCCCGCGACGGGGTGAGCTCCCGTTGCTCAGTCCCTGCTCCTGCCAACCGAGCAGTTCGAAAGCATGTCAGTGCAAGTAGATAAATAGGTACCACTCCGGCGGGAAGGTAAACGGCGTTTCCATGCGCTGCTCTGGTTCGCCACAAGCGGCTTACTCATGCTGGCCACATGACCTGGAAGCTGTACACCGGCTCCCTCGGCCAATAAAGCAAGATGAGCACCGCAACCGCAGAGTTGGCCACGACTGGACCTAATGATCAGGAGTCCCTTTACCTTTATGGGTGCTTGTGCTAAATTTGATGGACTTGGAAATACTGTTTTCCATGGCATGAAAGTATTGTACCCTGGCATTGCTTAAAGTGCTGCTGACCACCAACGTTGCCAGGTAAATCCACCGGCAGTGAAGGCATCCCCCCAGAGAAGGCATTTTCCTCAGGGCCTTCTCAAACCTAGAGCCGGTTCTGTTTTACAATAATAACTCAGAAATTAGATAGAAATTAGCAGAATCTCAAAGATTCTGCTAATTTCTATCTCCTACTGCTACCCTGTACTAGGGATGCTTAAGTTTGTAACATACGAGTATTGGCCAGGATTCAAGCACTTGGGAATGCCTAGTGAATTTTCAATACAGTGGTACCTTGGTTTAAGTACTTAATTTGTTCCGGAAGTCCATTCTTAATCTGAAACTGTTCTAAACCTGAAGCACCACTTTAGCTGATGGGGCCTCCTGCTGCCGCCGCACAATTTCTGTTCTCATCCTGAGGTAAAGTTTTGAACCTGAGGTACTATTTTTGGGTTAGCAGAGTCTGTAACCTGAAGCGTCTGTAACCTGAAGTGTCTGTAACCCGAGGTACTGCTGTATTCATTTCAACACCACCTTCACCCATGGCAGCAAGCTAATAATATCAGTGCCAAAGAAGGATAGAATTTTCTTTATGTATGCAACAACAGCAGCAAGAATACTCATCGCAAAGTACTGGAAGACACAAGATTTACCCACCTGGGAAGAATGGCAGATGAAGCTGATGGACTACATGGAACTGGCAGAAATGACTGGCAGAATCCGAGACCAGGGAGAAGAATCGGTGGAAGAAGATTGGAAGAAATTTAAAGATTATTTACAGAAATACTGTAAAATCAATGAATGTTAGAAAAATGTTGGAATGAAGTTATATGGTGTCAGGGAACTGCCATCGGAGAGTCAGGTGGTCGAAGGGCTCAAGGAGGCTAGGAGACCTTCGGATGCGGAGGAAGGAACCAGTAGGGGGAGAGGGAGAGTTCCTGCAGAAACTCAATCGGAGGAATGGCTCCAAGATGTTTCCGGTGAGAACAGCGGGGAGGGCTCAGGACCTCCGCTGGGGACGCCCACTCCGCAGAGGAAACTGTCACGCAGAGAATCCAGAAGGAGAGTTTCCGTCAAGGAACTCTTATGTTGGCGTAAATTCCGGAAACACCCACTGACAGATTCTGCCAGCGATTGAGGTAGCCATGCACCCATGGCTCCTCGGACTGGGAAAGTTTAGGAACTGATGGTAAAGCTTGGAGGACTTAAACGCTTACGCACGAGCAGCCCCCTTTTCCCATCACATATGGCTTTAGCAGAAATGTTATAAAGAATTAAATACAAATAGATTGTTAATGGATTAAAGGGAAAAATAAGGTTAGAATGTGTTAAAATAAATAATAGGACAGAAAATTAAGGAAGATGGAAAGGATTTGCTGAAACAATTAATTGAAGTGGAATACAAAAAAGGGAGGTGCGAGGAGGTCGCTGAAACAAGTAAACGAAAGATAAGATATTGAAAGTATTGGGCGTGTGTTTTTTTCCCCTAATTGTTTTTGTTTTGTTATGTATATGTAGTGTTTTTGCTTTTGTGTTGCACTGTTTTTGTTTTGTTTAATTCTTTTTCTTTTTTTTGTAACCTTTAAACTTTTAATAAATATTATTTTTTTAAAAAGCAAGCTAATAATATCAACTTCGTTTAGAGCAATGTGAGGAAGGGCTTCTCTTCTCTTTGTTTTCTATTACATGTGCTAAGACCTGTCTAAAAAACCAAAGAAACCTAAAGCCACATGTAACATGCCAAAGTTTATGAACTTGAATTCCAGTCTATTTTTAAAGGTTTGGGGCTAGCGTGGGTTTTTTTGACTTCACATCCAGGGAGTTTGGTGAAGCTTTTCATCCTTCAAGCTTTGCATTGCGAACCCAGGGGATGTGAACCCAAACTGAAAAAACAGTTTGTACAAAGCTCCACGCACTGGGACCTGCCAACTTTTGCACAGACTTTTTAGCAATGAGTGCATTGGCAGCTGCAGGGAAAATATAAAACCATGAACTGGACTGTAAAAATGCTGGTCTCCTGAGCTGCTCCAAGGCTTGGATCCAGTACAGGAAGCACCAAGGCAGGTTTGGGCAAAGCCTGGGAAGTCCCAAGGTGAAACTCAAAAGGAATCTGATACGTTGGAGGGACAGAACCAGACAGTTTGGACCGTGGGTAGGCAAACTAAGGCCCGGGGGCTGGATCCAGCCCAATTGCCTTCTAAATCCGGCCTGTGGATGGTGCAGGAATCAGCGTGTTTTTACATGAGTAGAATGTGTCCTTTTATTTAAAATGCATTTACATGAGTAGAATGTGCCCTTTTATTTAAAATGCATCTGTGAGGCATAGGAATTTGTTCACCCCCCCAAAAAAAAATAGTCCGGCCCCCCACAATGTCTGAGGGACAGTGGACTGGCCCCCTGCTGAAAAGGTTTGCTGACCCCTGGTTTGGACAAATGTTTTGAGAGCTAACTGTCCAAGGTAGACTCAAGGTAGAGCTTGGAAAAATCCAGAGTGTATTGGCTTTTGAGGCCTTAAGTCTTCTATCCTATGCACACTTACCTGGGAGTAAGCGCCATTGACCATAGTGTAGGACATGCTTCTGAGTATGGCTACATAGGATTGCATTGCACTGGTGGTATAGGGAAGTTTTTAATGTTCAGTGTTTTATTGTGTTTTTAATGTTCTGTTGGGAGCTGCCCAGGGTGGCTGGGGAAACCCAGTCAGATGGGTGGGGTAAAAATATAATAATAATAATAATAATAATAATAATAATAATAATAATAATAATAATAATATAATAATAATAATAATAATAATAATAATAATAATAATAATAATAATATAATAAATAAAAAAACAAAGTATTGTAGCCTCAGCTTCAGGATCTGTCCTTGCAGTCCATGGGACTCTCGAGTCTCCTCCAGCACCATAATTCAAAAGCATCCATTCTTCGGCGACCAGCCTTCTTTATGGTCCAGCTCTCACTTCCATACATCACTACTGGGAAAACCATAGCTTTAACTATACGGACCTTTGTCGGCAAGGTGATGTCTCTGCTTTTTAAGATGCTGTCTAGGTTTGTCATTGCTTTTCTCCCAAGAAGCAGGCATCTTTTAATTTTGTGACTGCTGTTTCCATCTGCAGTGATCATGGAGCCCAAAAAAGTAAAATCTCTCACTGCCTCCATTTCTTCCCCTTCTATTTGCCAGGAGGTGATGGGCCCAGTGACCATATTTTGCGCTCTCCTCTTTCACCCTCATTAAAAGGTTCTTTAAATCCTCCTCACTTTCTGCCATCAAGGTTGTGTCATCTGCGTATCTGAGGTTGTTGATATTTCATAGTGTTACTGGTCTGCAAAGCAAGGCCTGCATCCAGTGGACTATAATATGGAAGCTGTTCATAGCATTATCTTCTCTTTCAGGTGTTGAAATGGGTCGAAGAAGCCGTGCAAGCTTCCAAAGTCCATCTCTTATCGACAGACCACCTGACTTCAGCTGTGAACGCTTGGCAAATCCCTTTTGATCCTAGTTTGAAAGAGGTTACAGTGTCCCTGAGTGGTCCTTCTCCAGTTATTGAAGTCCATGATCCTTTAGGTGAGTTATTATTGTCCCACTTTCTCAAAGGAAGAGCAACGGTGGGTCTGTATTCTCCGCACTTTAACAAACTGCAATTCTCAGGATTATCCTGGGGAGTAGGTGACAAGAAAACAATACACATTTGTAGAGTAGGTGGGTCTTTAAAGTGTTTGGACACAGCCACTGTACATTCCTGGCCTTTACATTGGGACACTCTAGGTGACAAATTCATGGGGAGCAATTCATGGGGCCAGAGCACAAATGTGTTGGAATATTCTAGAAAGAAGTTGAGAATTGGTCTTGAACAGGTTGCTAGGCAACAGAAAAATCTACCCAGCAACAGGAGCCTTTATAAAGGACATGTGATCAACAAGGGTCAGTGTGAAGCAGTGATGGCTAAACTTGGCCCTCCAGCTGTTTTGGGACTACAACTCCCACCATCCCTAGCTAACAGGACCAGTGGTCAGGGATGATGGGAATTGTAGTCCCAAAACAGCCGGAGGGCCGAGTTTGGCCATCACTGGTATAAAGTGTCAGTGTGCCAATGAGCATGAGTCAGCATTAGATCTCTGGCCGGGTGGCTGGAAGAGGAAAGGATTGTGTTATTTTATTTGTATTTGACCAATGTAGATTTTTGTAAATAATAAAGATACTCAGTTAAAAAGGAAACTCTGCTGCAGGTCTATTAAAAGAAGAAGAAAAACCAAGAGTAGATGCTGCGCACACATCAACAAAATGAAGGGCACTACACCTTTCTTTATGAATGTGCTCCTATTACCAAGGCCAGGGATGACAGATGAAGCATGAGGAAGTCCATTTCAAAGGAGATATAGACAGGGTAAAGAGGTACAGAGGAGTTAGGGAACAAAGGAGGAAGACTGCCCCAACTCAAGAAAGGCTGAGAAATCAGGAAGATAGGAAGGGAAGAAAGAGAGAAAGGTCCAGCCAGCTATTAACCCCAATTGCAAGCCAGGAGAAGAGAAAGGGGAAGGAAGAACGATGGGTTATAGGAAGAATGTATATTTACTTTCGAAAGAGTTCCTTTGATGATACAGGGTAAGTCTGGACAAGGTCTCCAACCCAGAATTTCATGCCTGTTGTATGCAGTTTTCTCTTCCTGCCTGCCATTTTTTTGGGGATTCCCCGATTTGTAGGAATTTAGTCTAATGCAAGATGGTCCGATGTGAAACCTATAAGAGTTGACAGAATCAGCTTTTGTGCGATTCCGGTTTTTGCAAGAATGTTTAGAAAACTGGGGGAAAGCCAAAATAGCCAGATTGGTTTGGCTTGTGGTGTACTGGATATCTCTGCACTGATCATTGACAAGAATCTCACGCTATTAAGTACTAGGTTTTCAAGGTATGTGGATGTGTGTGGCAATCTGAGCATCGCTGAGGTCACTTAAAAAATAAAATGCTTCTTCCTTATTTGCCTGTGTTGTAGGTAAGCCCATAAAGAAAGGATCTGGCTTGAATGAGTTGCTGAATATTGAAAATTCTGCAACAGTAGTGAACATAAAAGAACCAGCGCCCGGAACGTGGACAATTAAGGTGATTTCCCTGTAGAAAAGATGCGATCAATTTCCTTCGTGCATGATGCATTTTTTTAATACAAAAGCTGTGTTAACAGGGTTCCTGCAGTAACATTTGATCACACACAATCCTTTTAAGTTTGGATGAAGTCCTCTTTCTTCTCTTCCACCATGGTTTGGGGCCTTATGCTAAAATTGGCTCTTTATAACTGTTGGTTTTGGGGATTCAGTGTCCCCCTAAGTCCATTATTGGTAAGAGAAAATTGAGTGGAGACGGGATCCAGTGAAAGCAAGGAAGATCTTACCTGGCCAGTATGTCCATTCCTTTGAGATGACACATACCTTAGTTCTTGAATCCAGGTCGCAGGCATACCCTATTCATACATGAAATATGCCCTTTAAGACAGGATTTGTAGGTGAAAATAACTACTGGGAAAGGTTTCTCCAAGGTATTTCCTTCTGCTGAGGAAATACTTGGGGTCATCACGAGTCAAGATGGCGTCAGGATTACTCTCCTGTAAATTTCAGATGTGTGGTTTATATACTTACGTATGTGTTCTTACCTTGTGCACTTACAAACATTTTGTTTTATATTTGAGCCCTTAGAATTTTTATAACAGTAATGTGAGGACATTTAACCCCTCGTTTTCGAAATGCTGTGACCATCTTGATGAGATGCTCTAGCACAGGCATAGGCAACCTTGGCCTGCCAGATGTTTTGGGACTACAATTCCCACCATCCCTGACCATTAGTCCTGTTAGCTAGGGATCATGGGAGTTGTAGTCCCAAAACATCTGGAGGGCAGAGGTTGCCTATGCCTGCTCTAGCATGTAGGATTGGTTTCTTCTTATTTTTGAACCTTTGCACAGCTTAAGTCAAGATGGCCTGGCTCTAAAGAGTAGTAGCCAGCCCACAGTTGGCTGCTTTCTTTGCAGAAAGGGGCTAAAAAACCCCCACAGTGCTTGGGATCAAAGCTGTCACGACACTCGCATGTCTGGCAAGGAAAAAAGGAGATTAAATTTAAGGAAATGAAGCCCTAGGGTGGTAATTTTGATTCTGTGCCTTGTAGCTTCTTTGGGGTGGGGGTGGAAGTGTAAGTGTGACCTGTCACCACCCCAAGGAAGCAGAAGAAATGTTGTTGATGTGCATATTAAGCAAATCCTCGTATAACTTGCAAATGTGATGTCTTCTGTTGTGTACTTCTGAACAGCAGGAAGTCCTCTCCAGACGATAGTTGTGGCTAGTGCCGAGGTTCCAAAAGGGAGGTACAAGCATGACAGAATTATTCCACACGCCATTGCTGCCTTGTGCTCTTAGGATTGCGCAGCCAACTCTTCTAAGCTATAATTACTTAAATGCTCCTGTTGGTTAGCTAGGCCTCCTAACATTCCCCTTTCCCCACATACATCAGTCTTCCTGTAGGAAAGACTCCTTTAAACATCACAGCCAGCTCTGCAATACAATAAATGGTGGATCTGGAGGATCTCAAATGTTTGGGTTTCTCAGAAGGGAAAGGGGGGAAATTGAGCTTCTCTGGAGTAAGTGAAAATGCAGCACAGATGGGCAGCCAGGTTGATGAGGATTTGCTGTTCCTGCCCTGCATCTGGAAGACAAGTATGGGCTGCATGTTTGCATATCCTGCCCTCCCACCTTAACTGTGGCCATATGTCACTAAACACAGTTAAGTCTAACCTGGTTCCTCGTATGTAGCAGATTTAGGAGCCTAGTTAAGTGATAGTTAACTATATTAAAGTGATGCAGATGTATCTCTAAAGTATAGTTAAGGTCAGATAGTGTGATGGGTTGTAATCGGCTGGCCTCTGGTGAGCATCAAGGTTAAAGTGGGTCCATGCTCTTACCTGGGAGGGTTGCAAGATGGCCGTAGAGGCAGTAGGGATGTGGGTGGTGCTGTGGTCTAAACCACTGAGCCTCTTGGGCTTGCCAATCAGAAGGTCAGTGGTTTGAATCCCCGCAACGGGGTGAGCTCTCGTTGCTCTGTCCCAGTTCCTGCCAACCTAGCAGTTCAAAAGCCAGTGCAAATAGATAAATAGGTACCACTGCGGCGGGAAGGTAAATGGCATTTCCGTGCGCTCTGGCTTCCATCACAGTGTCCCGTTGCGCCAGAAGCGGTTTAGTCCTGCTGGCCACATGACCTGCAAAGCTGTCTGTGGTCAAAGCCGGCTCCCTTGGCCTGAAAGCTAGATAAGTGCCGCAACCCCATAGTTGCCTTTGACTGGACTTAACTGGCCAGGAATCCTTTACCTTTACTTTTTTAGAGGCAGGAGATAACTGTGCTGGCATCCATCTGTCTCAGGACAACAGAGGAGTGTTTTCTGGAAGGGAGAATTTGCCATGGAAATGAGAGGAATCTCATGATCTCACAACCCACTATCAGCCAGTTAATCATAGTTAGGAAGACACTGATTCTACATTGGCTCCAAAAAGAAAGAAAGAGGAGAGCAAGATAAATCAGACTAAATCAGACTATAAATCTGTATAAAATCAGCATCAAAAGATGGGGACTTGGCAATAGTTATTCAAAAGCTTGGGATGATTTAAGAGAGCATTGGTACCCTCTGCTAGCTGCACTCCAGCTGTTGACCTCAGGAACCCTGGGATGGAGAATAGTGAGTCTGTACAGCAGCCTCACTGTAGCTGGTGTCACTGACCCTGTAGCTGGAGTCTGTCAGGGTAACAGGCCAGGTGGGAAAAGGCCTACAAGGCAAGGAACAGGTCTTCCAGGACTCACAGCCAAGATGACAAACTTTCCAAAGATCTGATTCCTGTGCTTCAGAAAGTCGCACAAGCAGTAAAGCTTGACTTAGTGACATTCCTAAATTATTGGTGTAGGAACAGAAGACTGAGATGTGAGAGGCATGCAGCTAAGATGGAACAACCAACTAAAACATTTTCACACGCTACATTTGTTGCTCTAAGCTCAGACCGCATGGCTCTCACAAGTCATTACTATACCACTATTAGGAACTTTCACCACAGTAACAAAGTCGGGTTTTACTGCCTGTGCTTTCCGACTGATGTATGGAACAGCACATGAACCTGACCTTTGAAGAGTTTGTAAGTAAACCATTTTTAACTTGCCAAATGTGTGGTCTTTTTGCTATGCTAAGGGAAGAAGGAAGTTTTGGAAGGAACTCACAAGGGCATATTTTAAAGATCTATCAAACTACTTGGATGCATATTTTGTGATTTTAAATCTCTGCTGGGGTTCTTTCACCAGGGAGTACTTGCCTGAGACCTAGATTTTGCCATCAAGGAATTATCCTTTTATATATTTACTTTTTGTTTTCCACCAACAGGGAACAGATGCAATTGCATATGAACTCAAAGGGCAAACGAAGCAAAACAGAAAGGCCTGACTGTCTTCTTGTTGGAAGAAACCTTCAGGCCAGTCAGGTTTAAATGGACCGTTTGTTTAAGGATAGAAAGAAAAATGGGGGGAAAGAATTGAATCTGGAATCAACAGGAAGTATTTGCATTGATTGGCTACAGTCCCACACACAGTAATGTGGCTAAATCTCCCACTGATTTGAGTGAGAGTGATTCAGTTGCAACTGTGTGCAGGATTGCAACCATTGTGAAGAAGAGAGTTCTCTGCTGAATGTTGTATTTATTCAGAAGGGGACTGTGATCGTGATTGTTGCTATTCACACACAGCTTCCCAAGCAAATTTCAGCCAATTAAGTGAAAAGTCACGATAATACAAGACAGAATCAACCCAGCTTAATGAGTTACACCCTTTGAAGCCTCCACGAAATATAAAGCCATCTGTAGCTATAGTAACTTATAAACAAAATATAATACTTTCTTAAAACTAAACAGCACACCAAGCCAGACTGCGGTTTCATATATGACAAAAAAATGCATGAAATCCAGTGTATATGAGACCTTTTAATTTAATTTTTGGAAGAATAAAATTCCTATGACTTTAATTGCTTCTTACATTAATTGAAAGAGTTTTTCTTTCATTATAAGGGGTGGGTGGGTGTTGCTTATTCATAAAAATGCTGACCAGCGTTTTTAGTCCTTGTGGATAGAAATCTGAATGGTTATAGTTTTAAACTCTCTTGTCTGTTGCAATCAAGTTCATGCTAAACCAAAATTCAGGTAACCTAACATTGCTCACATGAGGTCTGCAAAGTTCAAACTTGTATCCAGTGTTTCAACATTGCCTCAATTTGGTCGCTGCACAAGCCGTGGTTTAAAAAAAGCTCAACTGTGGTTTGGTGTGACATCAACAAACCATAATTGTTGTTGTTGTTTAGTTGTTTAGTGGTGTCCGACTCTTTGTGACCCCATGGACCAGAGCACGCCAGGCACTCCTGTCTTCCACTGCCTCCCACAGCTTGGTCAAACTCATGCTGGTAGCTTCGAGAACACTATCCAACCATCTCGTCCTCTGTCGTCCCCTTCTCCTTGTGCCCTCCGTCTTTCCCAACATCAGGGTCTTTTCCAGGGAGTCTTCTCTTCTCATGAGGTGGCCAGAGTATTGGAGCCTCAGCTTCAGGATCTGTCCTTCCAGTGAGCACCCAGGGCTGATTTCCTTCAGAATGGAGAGGTTTGATCTTCTTGTAGTCCATGGGACTCTCAAGAGTCTTCTCCAGCACCTGGAGCAGGAACCGGCAAGCCACTCTAGTATTCCTGCCAAGAATACCATAATTAGAGCTGCATTTAATATGAGGTCTCCCATTTTAGGTAGCACAGTTTCGTTTACCATCTCAAAGCTTCTGCTAATTTCTATCTCCTACTGCTACCCTGTACTAGGGATGCTTAAGTTTGTAACATAGGAGTATTGGCCAGGATTCAAGCACTTGGGAATGCCTAGTGAGTTTTCAATATTGCCATTCAAACTGCCGACCATACCTCCCCTCCTCTGCTTTGTATCACAAACTGATTTTGAGAGGACTACCTGTTTCAAAAGTGGCTTATTTTACCTCATGGGTTTTTAGAAAATGAAGGCTAAAAGTCCCCACCCACCCCACCCCCACCAGGCATGTGGAAAAACTTGTGTAGCTCTTTGGGATCCAAGCAATTACACAGAGCACGTTATTTCCCCTGTTAAGTTTGCATTAAAGCTCTGAAATCAACTGATGAAGGAAAAAAGGAAATTTACTTAAAACGTTTAATCCCATTATAAATTTCCTATGCAGATGTTGTATAAAACTGTAAAAAGGGATCTGTTGTCACTGCTGCATTTGCCCAACTAACACTTAACAGCTAATTATCACATGATAACAGGAGTCTTTTTGGCACTCTCTTTAAAAAAAGAAATAATGTTCTTTAATCCATTGATCTTGACAGCAGCTGGCCTATGCCAGAAAACCCTCTGGGTGGTGATTTTACGGAGGTGAAAGGCTAAGTAATAGAAATAAATATGGGCTTTCCAATAAAGACAGACTGATTTCTCAGGGTGCCTGGAGGGAGTGAATTGCCTAAGCAGTAGTTTTATGGAAAACAACTGTTTCTTTTAATATTTGCTGAGCATTGTTTCTGCTAGACAAAACAACTGAACATATTAATTTCTTTTTCTAACTTGATGTGATTTAATAATACGGTGATCAGGGCTTCTTCCACATGTTAGGACTAGATCGGGATTTGAGGCTTCAAAATTAATCCTAGTATAGCCGGGAGTCCTTCTCTTGCAGTTAGTGGATGGCCTGGTTTTTAAGTGATGCTAAGCCAAACCATGACTTAGCATGAGTGTGTAAGTAATCCAGCTCCTTGGTAGGAGATTCTGCACCCCCCTGTTTGTTTTGCTGCTGAGCCATGCTGAGCTGAGCTGTGGCTCCGTTTCAAGGGCTGTACGAACCCAGCCTTGTGGTTCAGCTCTCTCCAGACTAGCCACACATGGTCAACCAAGCTTTGCTAAGCCAAGCCATGGTTTAGTTCAGCATAATTCAGCAGCAAAACAAGGCAAGAGGAGTGGTTGTGATCTCCCACCTGGGAGCTCAGCATGATGTGAGAAGCAGGCTGTGATAGGAATTTTGAGGTCTTAGATATATGGTAATGTTCATAACCGCACGTACATAGATCAGCACAGGAAGACCGACCTGAAGCCATTTTGATTCCTAAACTGAGCAAATGTTTTCTCTGCAAGGTCAAAGTGGAAAAGCCGCCCCATCGTCTTTTCCTTCACAAATCCTGTCTTAAGGGTATGTCTGTGTTTGAATAGTGTGTGAGCCTGTGACCTGGCCCAGGAACTAAGTATTTATCATTACAAAAGACTGGCCAGGCTCCCCAGGCAATCCAATCAAGTAACCTGCCAGACAGGAGATAAACAAGGACAGGAGAAAAACAACATTCAAATTTCTGTTTTAGACCGCTTTTTCTGTGATGTAGGTGTGATGTATCTGAAGGGTGGTCTTAGGTTACACCCCTTCTGTGATGTATGTATGATGTTTCTGGGGGTGGTCTTGATCTAGAGGGTGGCAATTTCAAAAGTCTTTATAAGGCCTTGCGCGCCATTTTTCTGGGTCCCTCCTCCTCTCCTGCGGGTGAGGGGAGCACCCTGTTGCAACAGTTCAATAAAGATCAAGCTTACTAGCTGCTTTGCTTCTCAATATTCTCTGGTTGGCCTCTGTTATTTTCTCCTACCAATAGGGAACCTATGTAAGGACTCTATATGGGCTCTTGGATACCCCATAAGGGAAAAGGGCAATTTTTGTTTACAACAAGGCCAAGGCGTGTGACTTTCCCTCTACTCCCTTATAGGAAGGAAGTTGAGCAGTTGGGGGAGTGGTGTAGGAAAAACAACTTACTCCTTAACTTAAAGAAAACCAAAGAGACTACTGTGGACTTTAGGAAATGTAAATTGAATATTCAGCCACTTATTATTGAGGGGAAGTGTGTGGAACAGGTCTCGGTGTTTCGATTTCTGGGAATGGAGTTGAGAGATGACCTAACCTGGGGAGAAAACAGCAAAGACCTGATGACCTAACCTGGGGAGAAAACAGCAAAGATTCCTCTGGAAAAACAATCTCTCAAAGGACGTGTTGATGGCATTTTACCATTGTACTGTCGAGAGTGTATTAACTTATGGTCTGTGTGTGTGGTTTGGGAGCTGCACGGTCAGGGAAAAAACAATGCTGTCCAGGGTTGTAAAGACTGCGGAGAGAATAATTGGGTGCACTCTTCCCACCTTGGATCAAATCTATGCTTCAAGGTGCCATAAGAAAGCTGCAGAGATGATCTCTTTCAGCTTCTGCCTTCTGGAAGAAGGTACAGGGTTATAAAGACTAGGACTAGCCGCCTGAGAAACAGTTGCTATCCAAATGCGATTTTGGTTTTAAACACAGTGTAAGGAATCTTTATGGGAATATATTGTATTTAAAAACGGGGTAGGTGGCGCTGTGGATTAAAGCCTCAGCGCCTAGGACTTGCCGATCGAAAGGTCGGCGGTTCGAATCCCTGCGGCAGGATGCGCTCCCGCTGCTCGGTCCCAGCGTCTGCCAACCTAGCAGTTCGAAAGCACCTCCGGGTGCAAGTAGATAAATAGGGACCGCTTACCAGCGGGAAGGTAAACGGCGTTTCCGTGTGCGGCTCTGGCTCGCCAGAGCAGCGATGTCACGCTGGCCACGTGACCCGGAAGTGTCTTCGGACAGCGCTGGCCCCTGGCCTCTTGAGTGAGATGGGCGCACAACCCCAGAGTCTGTCAAGACTGGCCCGTACGGGCAGGGGTACCTTTACCTTTACCTTTATCAGAGTTTTTAGAGGGCTAACCAGGTTGGGATAGCTGGGATAGCAGGCTTGTAGGTTTTGAATGTCTTAAGGATTTTTTTTTCAATTTCGTTGTTCTGTATGGGACAATGACAATCAAGATTATCATATCATATAAAGTGTGCTTAAACTTTACCCACAGGTCAGGCGCTGGCTGAAGGGACTAGGATCTTAGCCCCTCACCAGCCCGACACAGCCATGTCACCAGTGCCCATCCTTTTCACTGAGCCCCTGAGCAGCTCCTTTTGAATGGGAACCAATCTTTGTTCTCATCTACAGTGTGAGACCACCATCTTTTTACTCAAAATGCAGTGTCCCCGGCCTGTAGATCTAAGAACAAAACAATAAACCAAGCTATAAGCCCAGTGGCGTAGCGTGGGTTGTCAGAACCCGGGGCAAGGCAAGTAATTTGCGCCCCCTAACCCATGGATTTGCGCCCCCTAACCCTAACCCCCAGATGTTGCGCCTGGTGCGGCCGGCCCCCCCTGCACCCCCCACGCTACGCCACTGTATAAGCCTATGATATGTATAGAACTATAAAATCTATAGATTTCATAGATCTATAGGCTGGGGCATTGCATTTTGGCCGTTGCAAATAAAAGCTGACCTTGGGAGGGTGATAAGTGTTTTTGCTGCTATTTTTATTTAGTCTTTTATTTTCATGTATGTTTCTTGCAGTCCTGCGCTCACTTTGTTAACACAGAAATTGTCTCCATTATTTCACGGAGACATTGATTGCATAGTAGGATCGCAGCCCTAACACAAAACCGATTCAACGAATACCAGCTCTTGGGGACTGAAAAACTTCACATGCTGATCACAATGAAATGTTTTGCAATATTTTCTCAGACATCAAGTAGCGGGCGGCATTCTGTTCGTATCACCGGTCTCAGTACTATTGACTTCCGGGCTGGGTTTTCTAGAAGTCCAACATTAGATTTCAAAATGACTTCCAGCAGACCAGTGCAAGGTTAGTAGTTCACATTTGGATCCTATTTACCTTTTCGGAGTCGTCTCCTGTCTAAGGGATAATTAAACAATATCTTCCCTGCCTCTCCCCCACTTGTGTAAAGCACTCAGCTCCTAAATGATGTTGACTTCTGCTAATATGTGCTTGGTCCTTGTTTCAGCCCCAAAGGTTGTTATGCTGTTTCTGATTGTATTTTGTATGTAGCCAAGATATTTGCTCTCTAGCTGCTGTACGCTGCCCTGGGATCTAGTGAAGGGCGGCCGATAAATCCCCTTCAAAAAATCAACACAACTGAGTAAATGCGAACGATATTGGAATGTTTGTATTTGCATTTTGTCAATAGGAATACCTACCTACATTCTGCTAAATACTACGGGGATCCATATTCCTGCTAGAGTGGACCGACTAGAATTGCTAAGCATCACTGGAGAACTTCTGAAGACCCTTCCCGTGAAATATTTCCCTGACAGGAAACCATATGGAATCTGGAACATTTCTGAGTTTATTCCACCGAACGAAGCCTTTTTCCTTAAAATAACTGGTTATGACAAAGACGATTACCTTTTCCAGAGAGTCTCAAGTGTTTCGTTTTCTAACATTATTCCTGGTAATTATATTAAATTATATTAAAAAGTTTTGTTCCCTATTTGAATCATCTTTCTCTATTTAAGGGATGATTTGGGGTGGGGCGAGGTTGTCCAAAGCCCTTCCACACACCCAGTCCCCATGACACACAAAATTGCTGTTTTAGCAGTCATTTTAAGGTGGGGAGTAGCAATGCCCTCAACAGGTGAGAGTACCGTATTTTTCGCTCTATAGGACGCACCGGATGACAAGACGCACCTAGTTTTTAGAGGGGGAAATCAAGGGGGGATTATTGTCCCAGAGCTTCTCGGGGCTGCGGGGGGAGTCCGGGTCCCCCCCCCCAGCCCCAAAGAGCAAAGAGCGCAGCCTCTCCCGGCTGGAGAGGCTGCGCAAGGCTAAAGAGGAAGCCAAGGCAGCGAGCGGGATTTATCGCTCTCGCTGCCTTGGCTTCTTTAGCCTTGCGCAGCCTCTCCTGGCTGGAGAGGCTGCGCGTGGCTATGGCAATACCCCCACCTCCCGCAAAAGCCCACAGGAGCCGCGCACCCTTTAAGGAGCACACGGCTCCTGTGGGTTTTTCTACGAGGAGGGAGAAGGGACTGGCGGGTCGCGTCAGTCCCTTCTCCCTCCTGGGGGAAAAGCCCGTAAGAGACGCGTGGAGCTTGTGTGCGGTTCTTGGGGGCTTTTCCTGCCTGCCTCCCCCCTGCATTCGCTCCATAGGACACACAGACTTTCCCCCTTAGTTTCTAAGAGGGAAAAAGTGCGTCCTATGGAGCGAAAAATACGGTACCTCATATTTGTGAACATAGTTGCAGGGTCACAGGCGATAACCCACAGTTCCCCCAGCCTCACCTGCACCTCTTTCCACCTCATCCCCATTCTGCTGCGTTCTGCCCCACCCCCCACCCCATGATCTGCTGTTGTCTGTTAGATTTGCAAGAATTGTAATTGTAATTTTTTTGCTTTTGTTCTAGATGCTCCCAAAGTAAGCATGCCCACGAAAACCCCAGGATACTACCTGCAGCCAGGTCACATTCCTTGCCATGTAGCCAGCCTCATACCATTTACTGTGTATTTTAGCAGAAACGGGATCAAGCTGGGAATGGAACGGTTTTTCAAGTAAGTAGCCATTTCTCAATTTTGTTGCGCAACAACGGGGTTTCATCCAAAGAAAAGTCATTATTTATAACAACAACAATAATAAAAAAATATATTTATATACCACCCTGTTATAAAGATATATCACAGTGGTTTTACAACAATGTAAAAACATAAAACCAACCATGAAATCCTAAAAGTTAAAAACAAATTAAAGGCAGAGTGAAATTAAAACCAAACATCAATAGACCAATGAGGGGGGATGTATACACTTGTTGGAGCAGAATGATTTTCAGCAGGCATTTAAAAGTTGACACAGAGGAACCCTACAGCTAGACATTTTGAAAACCTGTGGGGTAATATATTTCTTTAAAAGCTAGTGTGTGCTTTGAGTAACAGTGATGGTGGTGATGGTGATTGAAATTTCAATAGGGTGATGATTGAATTTCAGTAGGGACAAACATAAGATTCTATAACTTAAAGGGTAATGGGACCCCTGACCATTAGGTCCAGTCATGACGGACTCTGGGGTTGCGGCGCTCATCTGGCTTTATTGACCGAGCGAGCCGGTGTACAGCTTCCGGGTCATGTGGCCAGCATGACTAAGCCGCTTCTGGCGAACCATAGCAGTGCAAGGAAACACCGTTTACCTTCCCGCTGGAGCGGTACCTATTTATCTACTTGCACTTTGACGTGCTTTCAAACTGCTAGGTTGGCAGGAGCAGGGACCAAACAACGGGAGCTCAACCCATCACGGGGATTCGAACCGCCGACCTTCTGATCAGCAAGTCCTAGGCTCTGTGGTTTAACCCACAGCACCAACTTAGGCAGCAATAATAACAAGCTGCACAAACACAAGATGGGGGATGCCTTGGTTGCCAGTAGTACATGCGAAAAGGATCTAGGGGGTCTTAGTAGAACATGAGTCAACAGTGTGATGTAGCAGCAAAAAACCCTAATTCTATTCTAGGCTGCATCAACAGAAGTCTAGTGTCCAGATGAAGAAATGTAATAGCACCACTTGGTCAGACCACACCTGCAGTACTGTGTCCAGTTCTGGGCACCACAATTTAAGAAGGATATTGACAATCTGGAACATGTGCAGAGGAGGGCAACTAAACAGAAGAATACAGCGGTGCCTCGCAAGACGAAAAGAATCCGTTCCGTGAGTCTCTTCGTCTTGCGGTTTTTTCGTCTTGCGAAGCAAGCCCATTAGCGGCTTAGCGGATTAGCGCTATTAGCGGCTTAGCGGATCAGCTGTTAAGCAGCTTAGCGGCTTAGCGGATCAGCTGTTAAGCAGCTTAGCGGCTTAGCGGATCAGCTGTTAAGCGGCTTAGCGGATCAACTGTTAAGCGGCTTAGCGGATTAGCGGATCAGCTGATAAGCGGCTTAGCGGCTTAGCGGATCAGCTGTTAAGCAGCTTAGCGGCTTAGCGGATCAGCTGTTAAGCAGCTTAGCGGCTTAGCGGATCAGCTGTTAAGCGGCTTAGCGGATCAACTGTTAAGCGGCTTAGCGGCTTAGCGGATCAGCTGATAAGCGGCTTAGCGGCTTGGGAAAAAGGGGGGGAAAGGAAAAAAAACCCCGCAGGAACTCACAAGACATTTTCGTCTTGCGAAGCAAGCCCATAGGAAATTCGTTTTGCGAAGCACCTCCAAAACGGAAAACCCTTTCGTCTAGCGGGTTTTCCGTCTTGCGAGGCATTCGTCTTGCGGGGCACCACTGTAGCAGGAATGAAAACCTGTTTGTGTAGTAGTTTTTTCTACTTCCAAAATGTAGAAAGTGTGTGGCCCACATTCCTTTGAGGGTATCATTCTGTTTGGCAAGCTGACATGCTTGTGCAGAGGGAACATTTGTAAAAGCATGACATAGAATTCTACCCTATATAATTAATCAATTAGCAGGCTGGATTCCTGTAATGCTGTCCTGCAAACTGCTGTCAGTTTTATCACATAATCTTTTTCATGAAGTTCCATTAAGTCATTGCAAGCACATACTTCACCAGTTCAGTAATTTGGGCCTCAAACTTTAATGACCAAATTGCTTGTTTTTTCTCTTAATTCCCCCCATCTCTTGTTACATGACTGTGGAACAGAGCAGAATATGTTGATGCTTTCACAAAATGATCTTCAAGCCAAGGGTTACTGACTAAGAGCGGCATCTTAAGTAATGAGATTTACATTGGCTTTTCTCCTCTTGCATGGAGAGCTTGCAGTTACGTATGTGTTTTAAAAGGATTGATCAAGTTCCATAGTATACTAGTCTCCCTTGATTTAGGATGAAGGCAGACATAACATTTTAATAGTGTGGGCACAGCGAGCCCTTTAAAAAGTTTATAACACATATAAAATACTATGGGCAGCGGTTAGATATACTGTAGTAATCATGTAATGTTGTGCTAGATATTAAATTTAGCATGACTGAGCTTTACTTTTGCAGTGCCCCAAAGTGGGTATGCTTGATAATATTTAAATGATGTCTTTAAATTTTGGCAATGGCTTCTCAGCTAGCATCAATGTAGCCGTAACACTGCAGTGGTACCTCGGTTTACGAACTTAATCCGTTCCGGAAGTCTGTTCTTAAACTGAAACCATTCTTAAACGGAGGCGAGCTTTCCCTAATGAGGCCTCCCGCCGCCAGTGCCCTTCTACCGTTTGGATTCCGTTCTTAGACCGAGGTAAAGTTTGCAAACTGGGACACTAGTTCTGGTTTTGTGGAGCTTGTAAACTGAATTGTTTGTAAACAGGGCTGTTCTTAAACTGAGGTACTACTGTAGATTGAAAACTTCAAAAAGTTTTCAGCTGGAGCAGAATAAATGCCATGCATAACAGCTAACCAATGTGCCAGTGTGGTGTAGTGGTTAAGAGCGGTAGACTCGTAATCTGGTGAACCACAGAGCCTAGAACTTGCCGATCAGAAGGTCGGCGGTTTGAATCCCTGCAACGGGGTGAGCTCCCGTTTCTCGGTCCCTGCTCATGCCAACCTAGCAGTTCAAAAGCACGTCAAAAGTGCAAGTAGATAAATAGGTACCGCTCCAGAGGGAAGGTAAATGGCATTTCCGTGTGCTGCTCTGGTTCGCCAGAAGCGGCTTAGTCATGCTGGCCACATGACCCGGAAGCTGTCTGCGGACAAACACCGGCTCCCTCGGCCTATAGAGTGAGATGAGCACACAACCCCAGAGTCGATCATGACTGGACCTAATGGTCAGGGGTACCTTTACCTTTACCTATATAATAATTTATTATTTGTATCCCGCCCGTCTGGCTGGGTTTCCCCAGCCACTCTGGGCGGCTTCCAACAAAGATTAAAAATACGTCATGTAGAACTGGCAAACAGGATGGAGCCACTGGGCTGTCCTAAGCCTTGAGTATAAATACCAGGATCTGGTCTATAGAGCGGAAACTCTACTTGTATCTGGTCTATAGAGCAGTAGCTTCTCCTGTTGTTCTCTGGCTTCAGTCTCCAGTTCCTCCTGGACTAGTTTAGGGTACAGATACCCACAGCCACAGCTCAACATTGTAACTGCAGTGGGGAAGGGATGGAGGTTTATAAACTACAGCCTAACTTCTTTATCCTTCATTGCCAATCATTTATACGGGATGGAATTCTATATTGTGCTGTGATGAACAAGAATGCCAGTTTGCCAGACAGAACCATCCCCACTGTAATGATCTCTGATCATTACTGTGCCCATGGTATACCTACTTTCCCCCTTCCCATTTTGACTCTCCAGCTGCATATTTGTTTAAATTAACCATCCCAAAATATAGACGTGCCTTTACATTGGCCAGATGGGATGTTCTTCCTTCTGCTGTACTCGAAGGTCGTTACCAAAAGACTCCATTCGAAAAACGACTCTGCCCATGTGGAGATGGTAACACGGAAACAGTGTCCCACGTCCTCCTATCCTGCCCCCTCTACAAAGACCTAAGGAATGAGATTATTACTCCACTCATTCTCTCCAACCCCGGCCGTTCACAAGACACTACACTGTATTCTCTCTTATCTGATACGGATAGTCAGATAACAGAGAAGGTCGCGAGGTACATCGAGAGAGCTGTGAAATTGAGGGCCACCATCTGAGTGACAGACTTGTTCATCTGACGGACCTCCTTCTGCTTGTTCTTTTCTTCCTTTTATTCTTACTTTATTTTTAATTCTTGCATAGCTGTGGCCTGTTGGCTTTGCTAATAAAGTTTTGATTGATTGATCTCTGGCAGGCAAGCCAACCCCGATAAGAAGTAATGACTCTCTGGCAGTTTTATGTACGTTTATTTACAAAAAAACACACCCAGAGCACGGCTTCTTGCCTGTTTGCATTTATGATAGTTGGTCAGTCTGAATCTTCACCTTCCCGCAGCAGGAAGGATGCCAAACTCCCACCTTTCCCCTCTTTCCCTTCCGTTGCCTTCTGATCTTATCCAGTCGCCTAGAACGGGAATCGAGAGGCTGGCCTGCCCCCTCCCCACTTCCACTCTACAAAGACTCAGACCTCTGCTTATCTACTGATTGTCTAGCAACTCTCTGGCTGCCTTCCAACTCTTCCTCTCCTTGAGATCTAACTGAGTTTTCCCCGGGAAGGGGGGTCAAACTATCCTTTCTCGACTCTGTCAGCCATCTCTCGTCTGCAGAGTTGGTCCCTTGTTCACTTAGTTCAGTTTCTGAGTCTAACTCTTCCCCTCTGCTCTGGAGGGCCACGTTCCTGACACCCACTCATCTCCCTCTGTGCTGATCTGGGATTCTCCCAATCCTGCAAAAACAATTTCAAGGGGCACGTGAGAGGAGCAGGGGAAGTCCCATTGCCTGCGTGGAAGACCCTACACTGCGCTTCCACTGACAGGGCTCATTAGGTGAATCCCAGTGTTGTTTATTATTATTATTATTTATTACAGAGACTCTGCTAATGTGAACTGGGAGATCGCTAAGGTGTCTCTGCCAGATGAGGGTTACTATGAATGTATTGCCAGCAGCAGTGCAGGAACTGGCCGTGCACAGACATTTCTGGACGTGTCAGGTTAGTGACGTTTACTATCTCATTTCCAGAGGGATCCATTTCGCTCCCGATTTGTGGAGATTTGATTCTGCAAAACAAACCTGATGACATTTTAATAAATTCCAGGTTGTGTAGCGAATATGCAACCCAACAAAAGATAAAGGACTGCTTGGACGACTGCGTAATTAACTTAACGAAATTCAATACTGCGGGATGCAGCCATGGCCACTGTCTTAGACAGCCTTTGAAAAATAGAATTAGGCGAATTATAAGAACACAAGGAAATCCCTGCTGGATCAGGCCAGGAGGCAGAACTGTGGGGGGAGATCTCCAGCTAATTAATTCCCACCCCCTGATATAAAACTCAGCCAGTTCCTTCAGGATCCTGCTTATATACAGTGGTACCTTGGTTTATGAACTTAATTCGTTCTGGAAGTCCGTTCTTAAACTGAAACCGTTCTTAAACAAAGGTGCGCTTTCCCTAATGAGGCTTCCCGCCGCCGGTGCCCTTCCACTGTTCAGCTTCCATTCATTAGACCGAGGTAAAGTTCGCAAACTGGGACACTACTTCTGGTTTTGCGGAGTTCATAAACCGAATTATTCATAAAGGGAGCTGTTCTTAAACCGAGGTACCACTGTACAGTTGTACCTCGGGTTACAGACGCTTCAGATTACAGACTCCGCTAACCCAGAAATAGTACCTCGGGTTTGCTTCAGGATGAGAACAGAAATTGTGCAGCGGTGGCGTGGTGGCAGCAGGAGGCCCCATTAGCTAAAGTGGTGCTTCAGGTTAAGAACAGTTTCAGGTTAAGAACGGACCTCCAGAATGAATTAAGTTCTTAATCCGAGGTACCACTGTATTTACATTTAGCCTCTCTGCTGCAGGAGCACTATCCGTGGTCCTGAAACCCACACCTTAATCTCTCTCCAAGGTGCTGACATTTATTTATTGCCTCCCTTTGCTTGAGCAATCACCTCTCCTAGGTGGTGGGCATCTCTGCAGATCACAACATAAATTGATCGTTATGAAAACTTCAACCCCCCCCCCACAGGAACTTGCAAATGCAATAGCTATTAGCTCTGTTAGCTGAACCTCCCTCCATATGTTCAGAGGCGTGATGCTTCTGAACACCGGTTGTTGAGGACCTAAGGTTTAGATGGCTGTTTCAGATCACATGTGATAATTCCTCCAGAGCAGCTGTTTCTTAACCGGGATCCTTGTCTGGGATGAAGTTGAAATCTTCATGTAAGGAGTAACATCAATGAGTGCCTGTCCTGCCACATGCATTATACTCATTGACAGGAAATAGGTTGAGAAACCATTTCTTGGCTCACTAAAATCTGGTTCTCCTGCTGGACTTCTTTGGTATGGTAACTTCCCTGTTTGAGAACCAGAACCTGCCTGTTTGCTGGAAGGTACAGTATTTGTTTCCAGGAATATCCACTCAGTCAACATTCAGAAGTTTAACCACTTCAGTGAACCATACATTGATGAAGGCTATTTTTTTTACCCTTGCATATAATTCCATATACATTAAATGAACATCACTATAAATAAGGATGCTGTCTAGACAGCATCTTAAAAAGCAGAGACATCACCTTGCCAACAAAGGTCCGTATAGTTAAAGCTATGGTTCTCCCAGTAGTGATGTATGGAAGTGAGAGCTGGACCATAAAGAAGGCTGATCGCCGAAGAATTGATGCTTTTGAATTATGGTGCTGGAGGAGACTCTTGAGAGTCCCATGGACTGCAAGAAGATCAAACCTATCCATTCTTAAGGAAATCAGCCCTGAGTGCTCACTGGAACGACAGATCCTGAAGCTGAGGCTCCAATACTTTGGCCACCTCATGAGAAGAGAAGACTCCCTGGAGAAGACACTGATGCTGGGAAAGATGGAGGGCACAAGGAGAAGGGGACGACAGAGGACAAGATGGTTGGACAGTGTTCTTGAAGCTACCAGCATGAGTTTGACCAAACTGCGGGAGGCAGTGGAAGACAGGAGTGCCTGGCGTGCTCTGGTCCATGGGGTCACGAAGAGTTGGACACGACTAAACAACTAAACAACAACAACAAATAAATAAGGAGGTGTTCTGAAAGCAACCATAGGATTGAGGCTTTCATTATATGATATACGATTTCTCAACCGACAAAGAAAATAAGTTTAAGAGTTAAAAAAAAAACCACATTGACTCCAAATATAATAGTCAAAGAGGCAAGGTCAGCTCAATATTGTTCAACGGGAGTTTTAACATATGGTCGAAATGTCTATAAATGTCTCGGAAGAATTCAGAGTCAAAGGAACTCTGTTATGCAAAGATAAATGTGGACTTGTAAATCAGTGCTGGCATGAACATTCCTGTGTCCTTACAGGGTCTGTTTAGTTTTAGGAACTGTAAATCTTTCTAAAGGCAACTCATAAGAAAGAATCAATGTGAAATAATAAAGTTTTACAGATTTTTTTGTTGTTTTCATAACTAAAACTAGAAACCAAGAGCTAGATATATACACTTGCCACTCTCCCAGGATAATCTTTCTTCCCAACTAACATTTTATATTTTATTGGACTCTCTGACACAGTGGATCTGAAATTATTCTTGCCCTTAATTATATGAAATGGCTGAAATCTGGTCAACATTCCTCCATGGCAGAAAGAACAAACATTTGAAGCATTTATTCCCCAACCCTTGCAATATTAAAGCTGAAAATGTCCTATGGCTTGTTAACTCATGTACTTTTACTACCTATGGCAGCTTGCTCTGAATGTGAGGAAGATTTCCCTGGAAGTGACCCAGCTGTTGTTCTGTGCTATTCATAAAAATGTAAAGGGTAGTTGAAAATGATTTCCAAATCGTGCTCTAAGGAAGTATAAAACTGTGTCAAGAATGCTGGCTCTGGTCTCCAAATAATGTATGCCCATTGATAAAGCACATATTTTGTAAGGGAAATGCTGTTTTATTTGCGCAGCATGTTAAGAGTTTTTCTAACATTCCTAATTTGAGGGCTGGGAATGAGAAGAATTAGTTGTTGTCTTCCCCCAACATCAGTAGAGGAATAGGACTAAAAATCTAAGAGATGAAACCTTCATCCATCATTAAATCCAGGATGTGGGGATGTGGAGCTCATATTCTGACATTTGTAAAGATGCATGGCAAGAAACATGTTTTCCCTTTCAAGGGAATAACAAATAAGAGAAACACTTGCAAAAATCCTTTTCTGCACAAGGGCTTGGTTTTTATTCCATGTGGATTACCAACAAAATGAAGATCTGTTCTCAGACAATTATACTCTCGCTGGATCCATTTGCGTGGATCCCTGTTCCATGGCATGCTTACTCTCCTTTGTAATCCATCCTTAAGAACTGCACCAATAATAACAACAACAACAACAACAACAACAACAACAACAACAACAACAACAATAATAATAATAATTTATTACCCACCCATCTGGCTGGGTTTCCCCAGCCACATGAACATGTTGGGATGAAACATAACCCTGTTTCCCCCTGAACAAATAATCACCGTATTTTTCTGTGTATAACACGCCCCCACATATAAGACTCCCCCTATTTTGGGAGACTCAAAATTAAGAAAATGGGGGGAGATTGCCCCCGTGTATAAGACTCCACCCTTTTAACATTATTTTAAAGTTAAAAAAAAAAGCCTAATCTTATACACGGAAAAGTACGCTAATCACTGCTTTGCCTTCTCTTTCCTGGTGTGTTGAACTTGTGAAATCCCCCCCCTATTTGTTCTTGTTTTACTCTGCAGAACCTCCACCCATCGTACAGGTTCCTAATAATGTCACCGTCACTCCTGGAAATCGAGCCGTGTTGACATGCTTAACCGTGAGCACAGTGCGCTACAATCTCACTTGGCACAGAAACAACAGAGACCTCAAGTTGCTTGAGCCCTCCAGGGTCCGAATGATGAGCAACCTCTCACTGGAAGTCAAGGCGGTCAAACTCTCGGATGCCGGCGAGTACAGTTGCTTGGCTTCCAACGAAGGTGGCTCCACTGTGGCTTCTGTATTCCTCACAGTGCAAGGTAACAGGAAAATGTTCTCCCCCCCCCCATTTTTTAAATAAAAAAAGACAACATGCCATTTCTTTTCCTGATTGTGGAATGCTCTCCCCAGAGAGGCTCACCTGGTGCCATCATGGCATGCCTTTAGACTCCAGGCAAAAACATTCCTCTTTACCCAGGCCCATGGTTGTTAATTAGGACACGGGTGGCGCTGTGGTCTAAACCACTGAGCCTCTTGGACTTGCCGATCAGAAGGTCGGCGGTTCAAATCCCTGTGATGGGGTGAGCTCCCGTTGCTCAGTCCCTGCTCCTGCCAACCTAGCAGTTTGAAAGCATGTCAAAGTGCAAGTAGATAAATAGGTACCGCTCCGGCGGGAAGGTAAACGGCGTTTCCGTGCGCTGCTCTGGTTCGTCAGAAGCTTAGTCATGCTGGCCACATGACCCGGAAGCTGTACACTGGCTCCCTCGACCAGTAAAGCGAGATGAGCACCGCAACCCCAGAGTCGGCCATGACTGGACCTAATGGTCAGGGGTCCCTTTACCATTACCTTATGGCTATTAAATAATCTGTGGCCTGTGAAAGTGTAGAGAAGAACGCTGTTATTAACTATTTTATTACTTGACTGTCTGTCAGTATTTGTATTTTTATTATTATGTTTTTATTACTGATGTTTTGCAATGTGTTTCTAATGCCCTGAGATATTTTGATAAAGAGTGGTATATAAATCAAATTAATAATAATAATTATTATTATTTCCCCACTTTCTTTTGATGTCCTCTTTTCTGCCTCCGCGGCACTGCGGCTTTTTGTGTGATTTAATAAGCTCAGATAGTGTTTTTTCTGCATTCCTCCAACTTATATTTGTGATTTAAAAAATCTTACGTATATTCTATCTTTCTACTTTTCCCCAAAGCGCTGATGGCGATATTCAAAGTATAGACATTCACAGCCTTCTCTTTTAAAAATATAAAGTAGTTGTGATTCCTGCATTGCAGTGGGTTGGACCAGATGACCCTGTAAGTCCTTTCGAACTCTGTAATTCTAGGATTCTGTAAAATGGAGGCTCCCATTCACTGCCTTCCATTCTCTTGATGTGATTATGTAGGATTCATTGGGAGTAGCTTTTAAAAATATGATGGATCGTAGGACAATCTTTGTAATTCAGTTCTGTGTCCCCCCCCCCCATTTACTGTGCGTGCATTCTGCCCTTGCTCCAAGAAGTTTTCTGCTTTTATCAGTTTTATAAAATGAAAAGGCTCAGAAATCAAAATAGGACACAGCTGCCTTTTTCAGTGGGAAGCTTGAAAGGAATTTTAAAAGAATAATATTTGGCTATAAAAAGGGACGAGCTTGACAGCAGTGCCTTTCTTGTTAACTGAAAGGGAGTTCGTCAGGGGAGAAGCGAATATTTTGCCAAGACTGCGTACTTTACAGCTTTTTGTTCAATACCTGCATTTTCCTTTCCTCTTATGTTCTCATCCTTTGTAGGAACAGGAAATGCTCTCAGAGCAGTCCTTACTCATTTAAAAGCTGCTATCCTGAAATACAAACCCACTCCTAAATTAGTGGATCTACAAAGATGTCTGGAGGCCCTGTGGTTGCTAATTATTGTTCACAGCGGGCTTCAATGGTGATCATTAAGTGCCTTTTTGAAGTTTGCCTCTTCCACAGGAAATGCAGGTTTGTGGAGGAAGAGGCAGAGACCAAGGGATACTTCTAATCCTTCTAGTAAACATTCTCTTCTGGGATCAATTACTTACCTATGCAAAAGAGCAAGGAAAAAACCGAAACAAAATATGTACGCACTGTTAAAACAGCTCGTGGTGGGTGTTTGGAGAGAGGGATGGAGGGACACCAGCCATCCTGCTATTATTTCAGGCCATACATAATTATGCTTCATAAGCACCTACATCTCTGGCCAGTTGTGTACGCTAAGTGTCTAGTACAGATGTTTTCAACCTTTTTGAGTCCAGGGCTCCCTTGACCAACTACATTCTGTTGTAAACAAAAATCGCCCTTTTCCCTTATGGGGTATCCAAGAGCCCATATAGAGTCCCTACATTAGGTTCCCTATTGGTAGGAGAAAATAACAGAGGCCAACCAGAGAATATTGAGAAGCAAAGCAGCTAGTAAGCCTGATCTTTATTGATCTGTTGCAACAGGGCGCTCCCCTCACCCGCAGGAAAGAGGAGGAACCCCGAAAAATAGCGCGCAAGGCCTTATAAAGACTTTTGAAATTGCCACCCTGTAGATCAAGACCACCCCCAGAAACATCATACATACATCACAGAAGGGGTGTAACGTAAGACCACCCCCCAGATACATCATACCTACATCACAGAAAGGCGGTCTAAAACAGAAATTTTGAATGTTGTTTTTCTCCGGTCGTTGTTTATCTCCTGTCTGGCAGGTTACTTGATTGGATTTCCTGGGGAGCCTGGCCCGTCTTTTGTAATGATAAATACTTAGTTCCTGGGCCAGGTCACAGGCTCACACCCTATTCATATCTTAAATGTGCCCTTAAGACAGGATTTGTGAGGAAAGAGACAATGGGAGGTTTCCCACTTTGACCTTGCAGAGAAGACATTTGCTCAGTTTAGGAATGAAAATGGATCCAGGTCGGTCTTCCTGTGCTGATCTATGTACGTGCTTGGTTGGTACACTTATGAACATTACCATATATCTAAGAGCATAAAATTCCTATCACAATTCTTTCTGCGGCACCCCTGCGGGGCTCAGGAGCCCAGTTATGTCATCCTTGCCTGCAGAGCTGGCAGCCTCTCGGCCTTTTTCAAACACCCTCCCTCGTGAAGTGTTCACTCAGCCCTCTCTTCCCTCCCCTCTCCTTGGGAGTCTTCTGGGCAGCCATAGCTTCCACCCTGGTCTCTGAGCTGCCCCCCCCTGCCCCAAAGAGAGGTGCCTTCTCACATTGCCCCACAGGGGCCTGGCAAGCACCCCCTGGCCAGCCCCAGAGGCACCATTCGCCTGGGGAGCCTATAGCCAGGGCTGCTACAACAAACAGCTGTGCAGGCTCTTGGGAGGCAGAGACGAGAGAGGGAAGGAAAGAGCGACAGAGGCCAGGAAGAAGAAGAAGAAGAAGAAGAAGAAGAAGAAGAGGAGGAAGAGGAGGAGGAGCTTGGATTTGATATCCCGCTTCATCACTACCTGAAGTCTCAACGCGGCTAACATTCTCCTTTCCTTCCTCCCCCACAACAAACACTCTGTGAGGTGAGTGGGGCTGAGAGACTTCAGAGAAGTGTGACTAGCCCAAGGTCACCCAGCAGCTGCATGTGGAGGAGCGGGGAAGCGAACCCGGTTCACCAGATTACAAGACTACCGCTCTTAACCACTACACCACACTGGCTCTCTCCTGCGGCACTCCTGACCTTCATTCAAGGCACCCCAGGTTGAAAACCACTGGTCTAGTGGGATCTGTAACCAAATGGATTTCTGTGCTGCATATGCCAAATCATAAAACCCCATTGCTTCATGAAGGGTACATTTTGTCTGCTGATGACATAAAAAGTGTGCAAGTTACAGGGAACCAGGCAGAGGGCCTTCTCGATAGTGGCACCTGCCCTGTGGAATGCCCTCCCACCAGATGTCAAAGAAATAAACAACTACCAGACTTTTAGAAGACATCTGAAGGTAGCCCTGTTTAGGGAAGCTTTTAATGTTTGATGCATTACTGGATTTTAATATTTTGTTAGAAGCCACCCAGAGTGGCTGGGGAAGCCCAGCCAGATGGGTGGGGTATAAATAATAAATTATTATAATGTTATTATTATAGTTGTTGTTAAGTTGTGGGTGATCATATCAGACGACACGGCGATTCTTCAAACAGCTCTTGTTTATTCACAGCCCACAACAGAACTGAACTGAAGGGTTCAGTCAGCCTGCTTATATAGAGCTCCAGTACAACGTAACTGTAACAGTTTTCTAAAGCTATCCAATCACTGAACGTCACTTTCGATCCCTTATTTGCATAACTATCTACAGTATCCCCCTGCTGGCCCAGGGTGAGAACTTCAGTACAGAACACCTGTAAGATAGGAAATCACAACAAATGATCTTAAATAGCGGGACAAAGAGCAGGAGGGGCACAGCGGCGAGGCTGACGCAGTGCAAATACACTGGTGGAGCCAATTTGGTGTTGCTGTCACCTTTGCACCATGCTGACCTTTCTGCCACATCCCTCCTCTCTCTATCCCAGTGCTGACTTCACCTTTAATGGAACTTACAGTGCAATGCTATGTTAGAATTCTAGCCCTTAGTGTTGTGAAGCATTATTAAACTGAACAGAAGTGTAGCATGCAATTAGACCTCACTTGAACTCCTGACTGTAAATTCTGCTTTAGCTGTACTGCGCCTGGAATCTTTCTAAATGTGTTTGCCTTGATTCTGCTAGCGAATGAAGCTTGAATATTGCAACAAAACACTTAACATTGAGCTACAGAAAATCCAGTACATATTGATGAAGTATGATCCAAGGTAATATGTGCCAGACAACGTTTTCCTGTTGGAAAATGTACTGTATGTGTTTATGTAAATACCCTTTTTTCCTAGGAATTGGTTCAACAAGGTTCCATTCCAGGAACAAAGCAGAAATAAATAAGGAGGGAATGTATTGTATCTGCCTAATTCTGCCCTTTTGGATCTCCTTCAAGCAAGCGGTGGAATTTAAAAAACCACACAAATCAAAATGAAAATTCTGTGTTGATCTTCTTGTAATTCTTGTACTATGTGCAATCCTAGTGCTAAATGTATCATGGATTTCAGTTTTAACTATCGGTTTTCAGGGAACAAAATGGATGATAAATAACTTTTACTAATCACATATCTCAAGGCCTCACAAGATATCAGAACCATTAGTCTGTGCCAGAATTCTGCTCCAAAACAATTTCATTTTTATCAGGGTGGACCTTATGCTCCAAATGGGTACATTCCATTCTCAAGTAGTACATAGAGTGTGCTTAACCTTCATCCAAAATTGGGGGAAAAATAACGCTAACATTTTGTGGGGTGTATTTTATACCCCAACAGGATCTCAAATGTATTGGGGTGGTGGGTTTAGAATATAGATAATATTTGTGTCAGATGATGTGTGCTTGACAATACCCAAGCACCCAGAGCCAGAAAACACTTATTCAGAGGTGGTAGAATTTGTGCAGAAAACATTTGCACCTGCATATTGAGTAAATGCCACAATTTATGTTCCTTTAATAAGCTATGATTCCCGCCCCCCACAATTACAAACAACAAAAACTATCTTTTAGTCAACTTTGGGCAAATCCTTCCAAATGAGACCTGCTCAGATGATATCAGAGGCAGGTGCTGCTGTGGTCTAAACCACTAAGCCTCTTGGGCTTGTCAATCAGGAGGTCGGCGGTTCGAATCTGCATGACAGGGTGAGCTCCCATTGCTCTGTCCCAGTTCCTGCCAACCTAGCAGTTCAAAAGCCCGCCAGTGAAAGTAGATAAATAGGTACCACTGCAGCGGGAAGGTAAATGGCATTTCCGTGTGCTCTGGTTTCTGTCACGGTGTCCCGTTGCGCCAGAAGCAGTTTAGTCCTGCTGGCCACATTTCCTGGAAAGCTGTCTGTAGACAAACTCTGGCTTCCTCAGCCTGAAAGCGAGATGAGCGCCGCAACCCCATAGTCACCTTTGACTGGACTTAACCGTCCAGGGGTCCTTTACCTTTTCTGAAACCAGGAACTACATGGCACTTATCCTTGTGGGAAGCACTTTGTGTGAGGCAATAGCAATGGCCATTTGAGACTGTTAATTTACCCTTTGAGAACTTTCAAATTACCACATGAGTGCTACTTCATGCAAACAGATCCCCACACCTTTCCTGTTTGCTTTTTGTTTCTGAGGTACTAAAAGCCCAAACGTCTTTTTTAACTTTTGCAAGGCAAGTTTGCTTCAAGGGGGAAAGGACAGGGCAGCTATAACTTTGGTTCCACTATCTCCCTCTCTCCAGGATCATCAAGAACAAAATGGAGGCCATTTTTACTCTCTCTTTGTGTTTGTGTGTAAACCCCCCAAATCAAAATATTTCGGGTGAAAGAAAGATTACCCCAGAGGCACGTTGGGCATTTGGGAAAAGGTGGCAATGTTGTACGTGGAATGTGAGGCGTTTTCCATCCCTCATGAAGAAAGCAAACTTGCCATGAGAGAAAAAATCGCCATTAAGTCTTTGTCCTTGTTGTGTCACTGGCTACTGCTGGGACAGAAAACAAAGCTGGTAATTGCTGCCAGATGTCATCTTGCAGCGTGTTTTGTTGACTTACCACGGGACAAACCCCTATAATGTGCAAAATGTGTTTCTTAATCCATTATTTCTGGGTACCTCCTTCACTACGTAATAGAATAACAGGGTATTGACAGAAGCGGTGCTTTTCAGGCACAGTGTGTCCTCCCATTTGAGCCAATCTCAGTTTCCTAAGGTCAACAGAAGAGTAGATCTTCTTCAAACCCACAAAGCTTTTAAAGCATCCTCCAGTCTGTTTTGGCAACATTTGAAATGTTTAAAAAATAGCCCCGGCAGCTTTCCACATGGCAAAACAGTTCTGCCATATACATGGAATATATAAACTATCTGGATTTGATTCCAGTCCAGCTTGATTAGTCTGTCAGTTATGTCTTTCCTCTCACCATTTGTAGAGCAATTTAAAACTGCTTCGTGCTTTACACGGCATGCAAATCACATTTACTTTAGCTTTTTTAAAAACAACAACAACACATTTTGTTAATTTTCACAAATTTCACATAAAATTCAGATACGTAATAATTTTTTCTTTCGTTTTATTGACTTCCCATCCCATTTTCCATGGTGATTTTTTTATTCTACCCCCTTGCTTAACTCTTTTATATAATAACCATAGTAATATAATCTCTAATTCTTTCTGCTCACAGTTCAAATCCTGCTCACAAATCGATCATATTATAATTTTTTTTAAATAGTCCAAAAAAGACTTCCATTCTTTCCTAAACATTGTTAAATTTGCTTATTTTAGCTATTAGCTTTGCTGATTCAGCATAGTCCATCACTTTGCTTATCAGTTCTTTGCTCTTTTTATAATACACTGATGTTTCCTGCAGCAGGCACATAAAACTAGTCTATTAAAGCACCAGAAGCAAGCCTTTGCATTTATACGCCAATGGTTTTGCAATATCACCATACCAATGTCCTTGTTTAGAAAGAAAGATAACAATCTGCTGAAATGTGAAAAGAAATGGTGGAAAGCTGATACTCAGAGGTCTTTATTGTATGTTCCCAATGGAAAAGCCATTTGTAATTTAGGAAGCAGAATTCTTCCTAAAAACTTGTTTCTTTTGGCATTAGTGCCAACTACTTGCGGAGGGGACTCTCAACTGAATCTCAAGTTGCAAGGAATAGCTCAAGAAACAAATCACAATAATCCCATTGTGTTGTGTTTATGTAGTCGAGTTTTAAAGATGATGGTCCAGCAGATAATGCCAATGTTGCAATGCTAGAGGACATGTTTATACGTGTAAAAACCCAGTCTCAACACCTACAAATCATGCAGCACTGTGTGCTCTTTGGCCGATAAGGAGAATTTATTGAGTTAGCTTGAATACTGATCTGACTCAGAGCTGCTAATATGATAAAGCTATTCCTGGATTTGTACCCCTTCAGAATGTTGATGAGGGGGGAGTCATGTTAAAACTCCCTGTCTACAGATGTCCGGTAATAAGATAACGTTTGAAAAGACATATTTATGTTTCATTTTATGTAACAGAACCACCCAAGGCTGTTGTCTCGCCCAAGAACCAGTCATTTACTGAAGGATCTGAGGTCTCCATTGGTTGTTCTGCAACTGGGTATCCAAAGCCAACAGTCGTGTGGACACACAACGATATGTTTCTCATGGGCTCCCACAGGTATATGCATATCTTTTTACCCATATCCTTGTCTTCAAAGTGTGTGTGTGTGTGTGTGTGTGTGTGTGTAGGGGGTGATCATGAAACATCCTTGACTGAAAATGTGGCGTTGTGAAATCTGGTGAACGAAGGCCCTTGTTTGATCCCGCAGTCATCTTCTGAGGCCCTTATTTGTGTGCCTCCTCCCTGGGAGTTTCAGAGGTTGCCAACATGAGATCGGGCTTTTTCAGTGGCAGCCCCCACTTACGGAATGCTCTCTCATCTTGCAGCATCTTTAATTTGAAGGGTATTATTGTGGCTTCTTTTATTGTTCAGTTGGGTTGTGTCTTTTTTAACGATTCGTTTATCATGACTACTTCTGTCATGTTGCATTTATGTGTTATTTTCTTGTTGCAAGCCACCTTGAGAGCATGGTTTGAACTGTGGAAAGGCATAGCATGCAAATAAAATTACGTAGTTAGTGAGGTGGGATCTGTAAGTCCTGGCTTTTATCTGTATACTGTAGCTGTGTTTTTAGGTTTATTTTTTGGGGCATTCTTAATTATTCTTAAAGTGGCATTGGTTCACTCTGTGAGCAATTAACAAATATAACAAATAAATAAATTCCCCTATTTCAGATAATGCTGGCCTGCCAAAAAGCACTGAATTACAGGAAGGGTGCTACCTGAATTACATGAAGGGTTATACCAGGGGTAGGCAACCTAAGGCCCATGGGCCACAAGCAGCCCTCGGGGGTCGTTTAACCAGCCCACAAGCCGCCCCCGAATCAAGCCGCCCACTCAGCGAGTCCCAACGCACTGCGCTATAGCAGCGCAGCATGGGGACTCACTTCTGTGGTGCCGGAAATTGCGTCTGCACAGACACCAAAAATTGCCTCTGTTCAAATGCAGACGCTGGAAATTGTGGGTGTGCGCGCTCAGGTACGCACGCGATCCAGCCCACAGAGGGATCTCTGCTGGAGTGAACCAGCCCAGGTGAGGTAAACCTTGCCGACCAGTGGGTTATACTGATCACCTCTCTCTCCTTGCGTACTAGTGTTCCACTGGCACAAATAGAGACTACTATGGGGATTTTCCGGGAGGGATGCGGGTGGTGCTGTGGGTTAAACCACAGAGCCTACGACTTGCTGATCAGAAGGTTGGCGGTTCGAATCCCCGTGACGGGGTGAGCTCCCGTTGCTCAGTCCCTGCTCCTGCCAACCTAGCAGTTTGAAAACACGTCAAAGTGCAAGGTAACGACAAGGTAAACGGCGTTTCCGTGCGCTGCTCTGGTTCACCAGAAGCAGCTTAGTCATGCTGGCCACATGACCCGGAAGCTGTACGCTGGCTCCCTCGGCCAATAAAGCAAGATGAGCGCAGCAACCCCAGAGTCGGTCACGACTGGACCTAATGGTCAGGGGTCCCTTTACCTTTATGGGGATTTTCCAAAGACAGGTAAGCAGTTTAAATTGTCCCCATGTTAATAGAAGTGTTGTTTTTCTTTTTTGTCTGTGTACAGTAGGCTACCAGGTGATAGAGTGCTGTTGAAATAGGTCCTGTTCTGGCGTTTTCTGAGGCCTGGGCAAAAAGGATACAAGTGACAGATTCAGAGGCTCCTTGTGGAGTCAATGTCTTCTTTTGTTAGCTGTGAAATAATGGTGATGGTAGTTAACTAAATAGCAAATACGCTTAGCTTCCCCTCCAGAATGTTTTTATATTTTCTGAAGTGGCCTATTATAAAAGTAATCATATTTAGAATGAGAATGTGGGGGACACATGTTCTTTACCCATCGAACATCTGTGGAAGTCCCCTCTTGCCATGATGCCCCGATGTTTTAACTTTCGTAATATCACAGTTGTCATAGTCACTTCCAGTTTCTATGGATGCTTTTTTCCTCCCGCAGGTATCGGTTAAATCCTGAAGGCACCTTAACTATAAAAAAGGCAATCCACAAAGACGCAGGACTGTATGGCTGTTTGGCCAGTAATGCTGCTGGAACGGCCAAAGAGACGTCTATCCTCACTTACATTGGCAAGTATCACAAGAAACAAAATGTAGTTGGCTGCTTTCTGCGGGAATGTCGAGGGTGGCAGGAGAGGATATATTGTTTATTAATATCCTTCCTAACTTGCGCTGGCAAGCTTCTTCACTTAGCAGAGTACATTCACCTTCTTATGCAGCAGAAAGCTGGTCGCAAACTCGTGTGAGTTTCTTAAGACAATAAGCAATTAATCTAGCATGTCCAGATTGAGATATATTCTAATACAGTGGTACCTCGGGTTAAGTACTTAATTTGTTCCGGAGGTCCGTTCTCAGCCTGAAACTGTTCTTAATCTGAAGCACCACTTTAGCTAATGGGGCCTCCTGCTGCTGCCACTGCCGGAGCCCGATTTCTGTTCTTATCCTGAAGTAAAGTTATTAACCTGAAGCATTATTTCTGGGTTAGTGGAGTCTGTATCCTGAAGCGTATGTAACCTGAGGTACCACTGTATTCCTGATAAGACCCCTTTTGAATCCCTCCTAAAAGAAGAAAGACTCCACAGTCTTATTCATAAGTAACAAAAAGTAGTTTTATGTATGATCAGGCAGAACACAGTGTGATGCCTGAACTTTAGACTTAAAGTTACAAACATGTACAAACAGGTTTACCCTGTTTGGGAGATGATCTGGGGCACTGCTGTGGCAGCCAGCTGTACAGTCCAGGTGATGCAGGAAGCAGGCAGGACGAACAGAAAGGTCAAAAGAGAGAGAGATAGAGAGAGAGAGAGAGAGAGAGAGAGAGAGAGAGTGTAGCAGCGTGACTTGGCCTTTTACCAGGTCTGGAAAGGTCACGCCCACCCACTAGTCACATGCAAGGAAGGTTGCTCCAGGCCAGGAGGAACAGGAAGTTTCGACTGGCTGGACCAAACATTCCCTTGCATGTCCACTCTAGCAAAACAAGGAATGTTGTACTTGACTGCTCCCAGTGGGTTACATCCCACACTTTCTTTAATAGTTGCTAATCACAATTAATCAGAAAGGTGAAAGTGTGTGAATGTTGAAGATAGGTTTGTGAATATTTGAACATAAAAATAAGCCCATATGGAGTCAGATTACTGGTCTCCTATTGTTCATTTTGAGCGCCAATGTCTCTTCAAGATTGAGGTCTTTCCCAATTTGGTTACCTGAGAACTCTTTTAAACAACAGCTAGAGATACCATGGGTCAGAACTGCAACCTCCTATATTGTTTACTGAGCCATTGCTCCTGGCCATTCATTCCTTTGTGAACACACACATATAAGAATCCATCAAACATTTTGGATTCAGGTTAGATTCTACTGCCAAATAAGTGGAATGTGTGGACAAAAAAGAAAAAGAAAAAAGGCAACTTCATCCAGTGTATAATTATTATGAAATAGTTTAGTATCATATTTGAGACAGTACACCCTCCCTCAGTTTGATATATTGTCTAGACATTATAACAACTACGTTTTGGAATAGTATTGCTAAGAATCAGGATATACCTTGCCCCGTTTGCCAAAGAAGTTGACAAATAGTTTCATATTTTAGTGTCTCTCGTCTTGTTCCCTTGCAGAAGTTCCTAAACTGACGGTAGTCCAAAGTGAACTGCTAATTGCTCTTGGAGACACCACTGTAATGGAATGCAAAAGTACAGGAGTCCCACCTCCACAGGTTAAATGGTTTAAAGGTACTTCTCCCCAACTGATCTTGTTTGGCCTAGCTTCTTTAAAATAAGTATATCTGAAGGAGCGTCTCCACCCCCATCGCCCAGCCCAGACACTGAGGTCCGGCTCCAAGGGCCTTTTGGTGGTTCCCTCACTGTGAGAAGTGAGGTTACAGGGAACCAGGCAGAGGGCGATTTCGATAGTGACACCTGCCCTGTGGAATGCCCTCCCTTCAGATGTCAAGGAAATAAACAACTATCTGACTTTTAGAAGACATCTGAAGGCATCCTGGTTTAGGGAAGTTTTTAATGTTTGATGTTTTATCATGTTTTTAAAATTATGTTGGGAGCCGCCCAGAGTGGCTGGAGAAACCCAGACAGATGGGTGGGGTATAAATAATGAATAATAAAATCTTCTTCTTCTTCTTCTTCTTCTTCTTCTTCTTCTTCTTCTTCTTCTTCTTCTTCTTCCTCTTCCTCTTCCTCTTCCTCTTCCTCTTCCTCTTCCTCTTCCTCTTCCTCTTCCTCTTCCTCTTCTTCCTCCTCTTCTTCTTGAGTTAGGGTATTTCTGTACTTTCGCCAACCTTGTGATATTCCTATATCCAGTTTTGTTATCTGATGGTGCAACTAATTTTCCCCATGAGGTAAAACTGTAGCACTTCAGGACAGCTTGAAATGGATATCACAAACTTGCTAACATGGATAGGACATCTTACTGTGAATGAAGTGTGTCATGAATTGAGGGCCGGAAGCGAATCTAATGAAATTGCCACTCCAAGCTGCTTATGGGGCGGACCCAAATTCGAAAGTTGTAAATGTTGTAGTAAACGTTAAGAGAACTACAGTTGCATCAAATAGTACTTCAGTGGCACAAAACTCCTTCTTCTGTTCTATGTTCTCACCATTATATTCATTTGGATGCTTGTACTGAGTCAGTGACATTTTGCTGTTTCAAAAAGAAATGAAAAAGCTGTTTTGACTTATTGAAAAAGTCTACGTTTTTAACTTTCTGCTCTTGTTCCTTTTTGCCTGGATCTAGGCGATTTAGAGTTGAGGGCTTCTGACTTTCTTCTTATTGACTTCCACCGGGGAGTCCTGAAGATTCAGGAAACGCAGGACTTGGATGCTGGCGACTATATGTGTGTCGCAACCAATATTGCAGGAAGTGCATCTGGCAAGATAACCCTGGATGTTGGCTGTAAGCATAATGGCTTCAGAACAGACACATTCAAACTGTGCAAGATGATCTAAAATAAACTCATGCATATTGTTGATTAGTATCATTCACATTGTTTGGGGCCCAATGAGATATGTGTGCGAGTGGAATGGGGTTTTCCAATCCTGGGTGGGTGGTGGCTTCTAGTTTCTAAGTTTATTAATATGACATACTATCATTTATACCACAAGTGTGGGACATTTTTGGCTCCACAGGACAGATCCTAATCAGGACCAGCTTTATGGTCCGAATTTGACAGGTGGTTGGAGCAATTCAGCTGCCATTCGCCTGTCATCGCAATCACATCAGGTGCAATTTCATGCAGTACTTCAAGCATGCAAAAAGTACCGTATTTTTCGCTCTCTAGGACGCACTTTCCCCCCTCCAAAAATGAAGGGGAAATGTGTGTGCGTCCTATGGAATGAATGCAGGCTCCTTGGCTTCAGCGATAGCAACGCAAACTTCCGAAGCGCAGAGGGAGAGCTCCCCCCGCGCTCTGGAGGCTTTGCGTTGCTTTCGCTGAAGCCCTGGAGTGCAGGGAACTCCCGCTGCACTCCGGGGGCTTCAGGCAGCTATCTGGAAGCCTTCAGACTGCAGCAGGAGTTCCTGCCACGCTCCAAAGGCTTGCGGATGGCCGGCTGAAGCCTGAAGCCCCGGGAGCGCAGTGCGAACGCCCGCTGCGCTCTGGGGGCTTCAGGCAGCTATCCGCAAGCCTTCAGAGTGCAGCAGGAGTTCCCGCTGTGCTCCGAAGGCTTGTGGATAGCCGCCTGAAGCCTGGAGAGCGAGAGGGGTCGGTGCACACCGATCCCTCTTGCTCTCCAGGCTTCGCTTTGCTGGAGAGGCGCTGCACAGTTTTCCTTCTCTGCACAGCGCCCCTTCAGCGAAGCAGGAGGAGAAATGGAAGGGGCTCCATTTCTCGGGGCGCTGAGCAGAGAGGGGGAGAATTTCCCCCCCCCTGTTCTCCCCCTCCTATGGTCCGGTGTGTCCTATGGTCCGATGTGTCCTATAGAGTGAAAAATACGGTACTTTAGTTAAAATGCTTGTCCTCTCTGCTGCTCTGTTGACCCTGCTAACCTATAGGGGGTGTAAAGGGAATTGGGGTTGCTCGTGCGTAAGTGGCCACTGCTATAGGCAACGTTGTCTGGCTAAACCTTTCCCTGGCTGGACAGCCCTTTCTCCGTGGCTGTGTCAGTCACTGGCAGAATCCGTCAGTGGGCGTTTCCTGAACTTCTTCCAGCATAAAAGCTCTTTGACACCAAGTCTCTGCCTAGCCTCCCTGTGCGGAAGTTTTCTGCGCAGAGTGGGCGTGGCCAGCGAAGGTCCTGGGCTCTCCCCGCTGGTCTCTGTGGAAGAGTCTTGGAGCCATCTCTCCGAAGTCCTTCCCTGCTCCCCTTTCTTCCTGGTGTCACGCTGATTTCCTTCTTCAGAGGAAGTGTTCCCTCTCTCCCTGCTGGGTTCTTCTCCTCCATCGCTAGGGAGCCTTACCACCACTCTTGGCTCCGATGGCAGTTCCCTGACAGGGGGATTTGACCCGAGAGCTAGTCAGGACTACCCAACAAGTCCATGACCAAGCATGGTTTTGAATCAGGGTCTTTCCTGTCCAGTAATGTCTCATTCATGGGATCCCACTGAATGGCCCAGCTGTCGCACGTTACGAGATATCAAAGTGGAGTGCTTGGGTCACTCAGCTGTCATTTCAAAATAAATACCGAAGCTATACGACCGTTACTGATTCTCTGATGTTTATTTCCCTGTATATCCCCTTTCACAGCTCCCCCAGTTTTCACACAAGAGCCCAGTGATGAATCTGTGGATATTGGCTCAAATGTGACATTGGCTTGCTATGTTCATGGGTACCCGGAACCAAAGGTGAAGTGGCAACGACTGGACGGCGCCCCGCTTTTCTCAAGGCATCTTGCAGTTAGTTCCATCAGTCAACTCAGAACAGGCGGACTTTCTTTTAACAGTAGGTAGACATATACCTGTATATACATATACCTGTGTGTGTAAAAGGCAAAGAAAAAAATAGTGCATAATACGTAAATCATTATTTAAGGTAGAGTGCTTCCACATGGCGCTTCCACACAGCAGTTTATGGTGGGCTTGGTCACAGTGTCAGGGCGATATTGACCTCATCAAGAATGCCATCTCATATTATTTATCCATGTACAGTGGTACCTCAGGTTAAGTACTTAATTCATTCCAGAGGTCCGTTCTTAACCTGAAACTGTTCTTAACCTGAAGCACCACTTTAGCTAATGGGGCCTCCCGCTGCTGCTGTGCCGCACCGCCGCGCGCTTTCTGTTCTCATCCTGAAGCAAAGTTCTTAACCCGAGGTACTATTTCTGGGTTAGTGGAGTCTGTAACCTGTATTCTTTTTTAAAAGGTGCAGGTACTGAATACCCTTGTGTACCTGTAGAAAGAAATACTGCCCAATCAGTGTCCAGTGGCCTTCGCTGTTTCGTGGCAACCTACACCTCTTTCGTGGCGTGTGGGATTTAACTACCGTATTTTTCCGTGTATAAGACAACCCCTATTTTGGGGGACTCCAAATTAAGGAAATGGAGGGAGATTGCCCAGAGTTGTTAAGCTTTTTGGGGGGGAGGGTTGCCCACAGTTGTTGAGTTTTTTTGGTGGGTGGGAATTGTCAACAATCGCTCACACGCCTGACCGCCACTGCTAATCGCACCTGTCACCAAAGTCATCGACCATCTGCCCGCTTGCCACAAGCAGCCGCCAATCACAAGCCCGATAGATGCAGTACCAGCCAATAGCCAGCAGGCCTTGCCGCAGCCACCAATCACCCGCCCAATTGCCGCTCACAATCTCCCGCTCGCGGCTGCCCCCAATCGCCCGTCCCCCCTCTGCACTATCCATGTATAAGACGAACCCCAATTTTTAACATTTACTCATAATAATAAAAAAAAACCTCATCTTATACACGGAAAAATACGGTAGTTGCTGTTTGAAGGGGCTGAGTAGAATTTGGGTGGGTGGATGGAATCCCCTCGTTTCCCCACTGGGACTAATTAGGTCGGCACTTGGAGGAATGGCTGTCAGGGACTGGACTGAAGAGGAATTGTGGAGACTGTCCCCCCTCCTCCAGAGCCAGTGTGGTGTAGTGGTTAAGAGCGGTGGACTCGTAATCTGGTGAACCGGGTTCGCTTCCCCGCTCCTCCACATGCAGCTGCTGGGTGACCTTGAGCCAGTCACACTTCTCTGAAGTCTCTCAGCCCCACTCACCTCACAGAGTGTTTGTTGTGGGGGGGAAAGGGAAAGGAGAATGTTAGCCGCTTGGAGACTCCTTCAGGTAGTGATAAAGTGGGATATCAAATCCAAACTCTTCTTCTTCTTCTTCTTCTGCACTTCCCGGAGAAGAGGGAAACTATAGATTTAGAACAGTGGTTTGCAGAATGTCATAGTTCAGAGCCGCAGAGGGCAGAAGCTGGGAAATATTGGGGGGGGGGAAGCAGGAGGAAGAATAAGAAGCTCCAGGGGAGAGACACCTGACACATTCACTCTCTTTGGAAAGCTTACCAGATCCCCCTCCTGGACCAGGCGTGCATTGAGAGTAGGAGAACAGAAAGCTCAGAGGCAGAAAGCACAGGTCAGCTGACACAAGGCTGTTGTAGAACAGGAGGGACTGAGGGGGTGGGACTTTTTTCTTGAAGCAACGCCATTATCTAAGAGAGACCGCATTCCTTTGTCTCTCTCTGTGAATATTGAATAAACTACTTGGTAAGAACTCTTCTTGTTTATCTGCTTCTTGGCATCCCACTGCGGGAGGGATAGGGTTCCCTGACAGTGGCTGGGATTCATTGCTTGTGGAGCATTGAGTCTGGGCAGGTGAGGAAGTGAGGGAGAAAAAACTATAGACATAATGAGGCATTATTGGGCACCCTTCAGGGATCTGCCAGTGCTTTATGTGTTTTTTTTGGGGGGGGGGACTTGGGGGTGTCACAATGCATGTGATGGGTTTATACCCAAGGCTCATCTAAAAAGGAGGAAGTCGTTTCCTCTCACCTCTTTTCTGGAGACACACAGACTGCCCAGGTGACTGAAGGGATAGTTCCCTAACCAGAGTTAGAAAAAAAATAATCCTCAGTTGTCTGTACTCTTGAATTTGGTTGCTTTGGTTCAGGGGTAGGCAACCTAAGGCCAGGGGCCAGATCTGGCCCAATCGCCTTCTAAATCCGGCCCACGGACGGTCTGGGAATCAGTGTGTTCTTACATGAGTAGAACGTGTCCTTTTATTTAAAATGCATTTCTGGGTTATTTGTGGGGCCTGCCTGGTGTTTTTACAGGAGTAGAATGTGTGCTTTTCTTTCAAATGCATCTCTGGGTGATTTGTGGGGCCTGCCTGATGTTTTGACATGAGTAGAGTGTGTGCTTTTATTTAAAATGCATCTCTGGGTTATTTGTGGGGCAAATAATAGTCTGGCCCACCACATGGTCTGAGGGACGGTGTGCTGGCCCCCGGCTGAAAAAGGTTGCTGACTCCTGTTTGGTTAATTTAGAGTTCCACCATCCTGTTACATTTTTAATAAATATAACCTATATCCCAAAGCTTGGTCTCCTATGTTGTGGATGATGGGGCAATACAATACTTATGATACATTTGCACTGACTTACGTTTGTATATGAACACATTGGGTTTTTCCTGGAAAGTTAAGTGCTAATTCTGTTTTCTGTTTTTTAAAACCTTTCATATAATTCTAGATTTGTGGGTCAGTGATGAGGGGACCTACATCTGTGAAGCCGAAAACCAGTTCGGGAAGATTGTCTCACGGCCAGCTACACTTACTGTCACCGGACTTGGTAATTAACTGAAAATAGGGGATTTGTTATGGTTGGTTTACCTGACTTCGGTCCAACTCTCTTACTGTATCCAAAACAGAATAATATTTTTCTCCTGGGCCTTCTACATATAGGCTAGGTTCGCATGCAGTGCTAAGCTTTGGGTAACGTAAGCCGTAGTTTAAATACCGGTCACCAATCAGAGCTTGCAAGTGTGGTTTGTTTGTAGGTAACAAGCCAGACTATCAAATAAACAATGGTTTAATAAAACGTGGCATTACATTACATTACATTACATAAAGGCCAGGACTAGCCGCCTGAAAAACAGTTTCTACGTTAATGCAATTCTGGTTCTAAATGCAGCATAAGGGGTCTCTTTAGTATAGTGTATTTTAAAATGGGGTTTTAGAGTTTTTAGGGGTTTTTGAATGATTTATGTAGTTTTTATGTAGTTTTATGTAGTTTTTATGTAGTTTTATGTCGTTTTTCAATTTCACTGTTCCGCAAGGGACAATGACAATAAAGATATCGTATCGTACATTCAAACCAGGCCAATGTGGGTTGAATGATGGCTCTGAAACAGCGCACATGCTAGAATCCACATTTGTGTTAAATCCATATCAGATTTTACTTCTTAGCGATGTGTTGTTGGGAAAGCAGAGCAAAAATAGTGTCCTATCTAGATTTCTCTCCTGTCATCTCTCTAATGTTGAGGCACTTAACCAGAAAATTCCTGCAAGTGTTTGTTTTTTTTATAAAACAAAAACCACACACACACACACACACACACACACACACACACACTTAGATTCAAGTATAGCTTAAATAAAATATCCAGATTAAACAAATACTATATCAAAAAGGTTAGTCCAATTCATAAATTGAATAACGTAGTGCTAAGTAATTACTCAGTGTGTTTGCAGAAAAGGTTGGTACAGATGTAGTTGAGCAATCATTTTCATTCATAATAAACACACACACACACACACACACACACACACACACACACACACACACACACAGAGTGGTACCTTGGTTCCCAAACTTAATCCGTTCCAGAAGTCCGTTCCAAAACCAAAGCGTTCCAAAACCAAGGCACATTTTCCCATAGAAAGTAATGCAGAACGGATTAATCGATTCCAGACTATTAAAGACAACCCCTAAAACAGCAATTTAACATGAATTTTACTATCTAACAAAACCATTGATCCATAAAATGAAAGCAATAATAAATGTACTGTACTATAAAACAAATCAGACAGTATTGTAGATGATTAATTTTTTAAAAAAAATTCCCTGAACCTACACTGATGATAGTCATTGTTTGGATGGGGGGCTTTTATCCATTTCCACAGTCAGTCAGGCAATCAATCAATCAATCAATCAATCAATAGCTGAACTGGGTTCCAGTCACAAAAACAAGTCACAAAAAAGAAGTCACAAGTCAAGAGTCCCATAAAATGAAGAGCAAGCCACAGACACAAAAACGAAAAAGCCACACAAAAACTCAAAAAAATAGCAAAAACAAAAGCACCAAATATCACCTCAGAACACTGCAATCGGAAACAGAAGGTTTCAATTATGATGGGGGGGGGGGCGGGACACACAAATTAGCAGCGCAACAGTACAAACAGAAGGCAGGAAACTTTAATTACAACGGAGGGACACAAATTAGCAGTAAAAACGGAAGCTCAGGAGCACGTTTGGCTTCTGAAGCAAAGTTCGCCAACCAGAACATTGACTTATGGGTTTGCGGCATTCAATTTCCAAGTTGTTCAGGAACTGAACTGATTAAAAATGCATGTGCGTGTATGTGTGTAGTATTTATGCCCTGCCTACTAACTGTGGATCGTGAGGCGTCTTACAATATGGAATAAAAATGGAAGATAACACAACACATTACTGCCAACCTTATCTTGGAATTTGTTATTCCAATATATAACAAACATAATAATAAAAGTTTCGATTTGTTTGTGATTCAGAATAGTTCTTCTTAAAATTAACTAATTTTGAGATAAGTGCTATAGACCAGGATTTTTCCTAAAACACTGTTGGGATTCCTGCCCTGTCTGTGGCAGAGCATTCTTCTTGTGTTTTCATGGGAATGTGCACAATTATTGTTTCTGTTTTAAATCTTTGGTACAGTTGCACCTCTAATTGGAATGAGCCCAGCGGCAGCTAATGTTATCGAAGGCCAGCAGCTTACTCTGTCATGTGTGCTGTTGGCAGGCAACCCTATCCCAGAGCGAAAGTGGATTAAAAATAGTATGGCGGTAAGAGCTTCTTTTATTACCAGACTTTTGCTTACTGGGGCAGAGGGACTATCTCAAAAGGCATAAAATTATAGCAGATTGCGAACTACGGCAACTTCACTTCTGCAGCCAGCTAGGAAAGTCGCTGGAAGAGTTCAGATGATTTGCATCATGGTTTAACAGATGGTTAACAGCTTTGAAACAAACCAGGATATTGGGCCAAAGTCGTTCCAAGATCCACTTAACCATTCTTTCCCAGTTCAGAGGAAATGGAAAACTATAGTTCATGGAAGAGTTCCTGGCTTGTTTGCTGACTCACACAAAGGGAAAAGTGAAGGAACCTGCATGAACAACCAAAAAGCCTCTTCCTATTGTTACATGCCACCCCAGTCTGTGAGCGGTACGAGATTGCAGGGGTTCCAGGTGTTTGTGTTTCCTTTTGGGAATGAGTCACAGCGGAGACTCTCATGTCCCTATTATATATGGTTTATTTACACATATATACAACATTGTATATGCAATACGGGTGGCGCTGTGGTCTAAACCACTGAGCCTCTTGGGCTTGCAGATCAGAAGGTCGGCAGTTCAAATCCCTGTGACGGAGTGAGCTCCCGTTGCTCGGTCCCTGCTCCTGCCAACCTAGCAGTTCGAAAGCACGTCAAAGTGCAAGTAGATAAATAGGTACCACTCCAGCGGGAAGGTAAACGGCATTTCCGTGCGCTGCTCTGGTTTGCCAGAAGCGGCTTAGTCATGCTGGCCAAATGACCCGGAACCCCAGAGTCGGCCACAACTGGACCTAATGGTCAGGGGTCCCTTTACCTTTATGTAACAGGCTGTTGGTGTCCTTTGAGAGTGAAGTACTGCAAAGAATAGCTATGTACAGGATTTTCGGCCGCTGTTCTTCTCTTTGGCATGTGTCGCTGATATGTTTCCCATGCCCATGTCTTGTCCTTGCAGCATAGCTTTCCCCCCCCCTCCCCTCCGTGTTTCTCAAAGAGAGCTTTTTATCCCCTTGGAAGGCAGAACTTAACCTCCTCTAGTTACTAAGTAGGTGACAAATTCTGCACTCCAAGGGAAAAGCTCACAGAGGATTCTATTTAGGAGGAATTTGAAAATGCTGGAGAGAATAAAGTCTGCTGGGGACGACTTGGAAATTCCATTTCCCTCCCGCTTTGAGGTCTTGCACTGTGACTTGAGACATTCGCTATTGTCTCCATTGCAGCAAATAAAAAATATGATGCATTTTTTCCAGGCCACACTCAGGGACACCATTTATGGTTGCAAGGATCCGTTTGAAAGTATGGGAGGAATGCTTGGTTGAAATCTCAGAGGATAGTCAAGTAGTGGAGCTTGCCTTTGCCTCTCCCCATCACTAGCGAAATCAAAATACAGTGGCACCTCGGGTTAAGAACTTAATTCGTTCCAGAGGTCCCTTCTTAACCTGAAACGGTTCTTAACCTGAGGCGTGCTTTAGCTAATGGGGCTTCCTGCTGCCGCTGCGCCGCTGGCACGCGATTTCCATTCTTATCCTGGGGCAATGTTCTTAACCTGGAGCAACCACTTCCTGGTTAGCGGAGTTTGTAACCTGAAGCATCTGAAACCCGAGGTACCACTGTAATGCAAAAATCGCTGCCCGTGTCGTGGAATTCGGGATGCTTTGGGGCAGTATTTTGATTTGATTCCCATTTTTTAAACAAAACTTGGGATTTATTCCCAAGCTAAAACCTAGAAGATGAATAAAATCTGCTCTGATTTCCTCTTCCCAGGTGGTCCAGAATCCCTATATCAGTGTTCGTAGTGATGGGAGTCTTCACCTTGAAAGGGTTCGGCCTCAGGATGCTGGAGATTACACCTGCATGGCAAGCAACGTGGCTGGGACAAACAACAAAACGACTGCTGTCAGCGTCTTTGGTGAGAAAAATGTCCTAGGCTTTTAATGCCCTAGAAAAATTTGAGCATACAATTGCGTTGCACATAAAAACATATATGGGTCGTCATAACCCACCTAGTAATTTTCTTTTTCCGAACCCATTAATGTCATGGGGGCTTGCATGCTCTCTTCTCTAAATGTTGTGTTAGTAAGCGGCATAAAAATAGGGGCTCGGCGCCTCTTTGTTTGCAAAGTCCCCCCTTTACCCAACTCTGGACTTTCGTTCCCTCAGTTGCATCTCTGCTTGCAGTTCTGCTTGTTTTCCTCCATTGTATGAAGAGACAAATCAATTGATCTCAAAAGAAATCAATAGGTTTGGGAGTGATCTTGGCATCAAGAGGTTTGGGAGTGAGGGAAAAGGTACCACTTTGCTCCCCCCCCCCCAAAAAAATATAAAATTGTAGCCCACCCTTTTGTGGAAAGCACTGCGTTCAAACAATTGCTGTTTTGGGTGAAAAGCTGTCCCTGCTTCTAACACTAGGTGTTGTGGCTACATCTTACCTCAGGAGGCCTCAATACATGTCTACGTGCATAGATCATGCTAAGATGTGTTGTACAAGCCTGCCCCTTTTATGCCCCTCTGTCAGGTCCCTGCTCCTGCCAACCTAGCAGTTCGAAAGCACGTCAAAGTGCAAATAGATAAATAGGTTCCACTCTGGCGGGAAGGTAAACGGCGTTTCCGTGCACTGCTCTGGTTTGCCAGAAGTGGCTTAGTCATGCTGGCCACATGACCCGGGAGCTGTACTCCGGCACCCTCGGCCAATAAAGCGAGATGAGCACCGCAACCCCAGTTATTCGTGACTGGACCTAATGGTCAGGGGTCCCTTTACCTTTCCCTATGGCTAAGGAACCCTGCTGTAGTATTCTGAAGATAACAGCCAGATTCCAGGGGATCACAAGGGGAATAAAATTCACCATTCATGTAGATGTACATGTAGATATGTAAATTTTCATGACTCATGCTAATAAGACAAAGAAGCCTCCCATATACAGAAGAGACAGTTTGCATTTTCCTATCCTAGAATCCATTGTGTGCACTTGGTTGTGCAAGGAGAGCAGCTGTTTGACCTGTGGAAGAGGATCTCCGGATCCCAGCCAAGATCTATTGGGAGATTTGAAAGACGGTCCAATTATAGGGTGGTCTGGGCAGCAGAGCATGTGGACAAAACTGGCATGCCTTTTTAAGGAACCAGTATAAGAACTATCACTACCACCACATGGCATCCAAAAAGTATATTTTTTTTCCACTGCATAAATGTTTTCAAGCAATGATGGTTTTTGCAGACTCGCTTGCTTTATGAATAAACCAGAGATGTAAGTGGGAGTTCTCCAAATGTTGTCTAAGAGGCTACATAATGGATAAAAACAAGCGGTATCCAGAGGGAGCTGGCATTTGGTAGAAATTATACATTTGGAAAAGGAACTATGTATCTCGTTTTTTAATGCTACCAGGAGGAACATGCCTGTTTGCAGAAGACAAGACAGAGGATTTGTTTTGTAAGAATCCTTCTGTGTCTCAGTGGCTTCAACTTTGTGTGAGGTCGTAGCTGTTGTATTCTTCATGAGCTGAAACTTCTTTTCCATGTGCAGTTAATGGAGAGAGGCATGCTTTAAGCTGTTATTCTGCTTTAGAAAAGAGGCATCGTGCAAGTTAGTATTCATTACTGCATTTTGCAAGCGAAGGCTATCTCTTCAGTAGCACTTTGAGGTTTTATCACATTGTGAAGAACTAATGTTCCTCATCGAGGACCAGGGAGAACAGTCGGTGGAAGAACCTACAGAAATATTGTAAAATTAATGAATGTTAGAATGATGTTGGATAGAAATTAAGTGGTTTCCAGCTGTAATGCTTTAAGAGAATATGGAAAAAAGGGTTATAAACAGGTAAAAATCTAAGGGTAAGGATTTGCTGAACCAACAATTTGAAGTGGAATACAAAAAAGGGAGGTATGAGGAGGTCCGGGAAATAAGTTAAAGGAAAAGTAGTAAATGGAAAATATGTGTGTTTTTAAGTATTTTTATTTTTGTATTTTTGTTATTTTCTTTTTCTTTTTTCATTTTTATTGTAATACTTTAAAAAATCCTAATAAATATTCTATAAAAAATTAATAATAATGTTCCTCATCGAGAAGAACTGAGGAAAGTAAAGGCTCTGGTAGCCCATAGCTGTCAACCTTGCCTTTTTTGTGTGGGAAATTCCCTTATTCCAGCGCCGTTTCCCGCTGCTTCCCGCTGCTATCCCGGATTGTTAGATATCCCGTAGACTGTCTCTGGGACAGGTGAGGCTGCTGATCCCTTATTTTCAAATCTGAAAGTTGACAGCTATGCTGGTAGCCACTGAAATGATCAAAGACCTATAAGGAAATGGAGATTTAGAGGAAGAATTGTGAGAGTCAGTGCAAGCTCAACATAAATGTGCATCATTTTGCCTCTTAGAGGATTTCGGCAGAGATCCGTTTGCTTTCAAAGAACGTTGGCCTGTTGTGTTCCACGAACTGGGAATCCTGGCTTAAAACAAGCTCTGTTAAAAAAAGCCAGTTTCATTATCCATGATCTGAAGTTGGGAGTGTTTGGAAACGTTTTGTTGTTTGCTGTAAACAAGAAATCCTGGTTGTTATGACTTGACAAACTAACATCCATTGCAAGTCAAACTAATCTCCTCAAAACTACCCCCTTTCTAGTGCAGGAGGCAGAGAGGATGAGAGAGCAATGTTTTTGTGTTATGTGCAAATCTGTTCTTTAGGTATGTGGTTTGGGGTCAGATTAACTGATCAAAGCTTCGTCCTTTTTAATATAATTTTTATTAGGTTTTTTTTAAACATATCATTTTCAACAGTAATTAAACATACTTTTACATCTTATTCAAATTTTTGACTTCCATCAATCCTGTCTGAAAATTTTCCAATGTAATCTCTCAGTATGCATTTCTTATCTTCCCTGTTACATTTAAAACTCATAACCAATATCTCTATCTTTTTCTACTTTGTAACACTTTGTATATTTCTCCTTACAAAACTTCTTGTTGTCCTACTAGCATAATTTGTTGATTACAGTTGCTCTTCAAATAATTCATATACTTCTTCCAATCTTCTGTAAATCTCTGGTCCCGCAGGTTTCGAATCCTTCCTGTCATTTTGTCCAATTCTGCATAGTCCATTAATTTCGTCTGCCATTCTTCTTTCGTCGGAATTTCTTCTTATTTCCATTTCTGGGCTAACAATACTCTTGCTGCAGTTGTTGCATATAAAAACAATTTAACATCTTGCCTTTCAAAGTTTAGTCCTATCCAGGCAGCAAGCCTTGCTCACCCGGTAATGCGGACAGCGATTGCTGTGCATGCTTGGTTTTACTGTTCACTTCAGTAAAGCAGCAATGCTCTATTTTAATATTCAGATTTTTCACAGCTTATGTGGAACATTTCCCTTTTTTAAGATGATAATGGGGTGCCCAGCATGCAGCTGTTGAATTAGTGTAGATCAGGGTTTCCCTTGGAGGTCTTTTTTCTTCAGCTGTTTTTGGACTGCAACTCCCATGATCCTTAGCTAGCAGGACCAGTGGTCAGGGATGATGGGAATTGTAGTTTAATAAAACAAACAGCTGGAGACCCTGGTGTAGATAGGTAGGGGTTAGGAAGCCACATGTTCCAAACTCACCCCAGATGTAGACTCGCTGGCAGCAGCTGGGCAAGTGGCTTTTTTCTCACCTTCTTCATTTGCAATACAATTTTTTCTACAGTTAATGCAAAAACGTTTAAGGAAAGAGCTATATGAATAATCCTGTTCTTTTTGGAGGTATCTAGCCTAGCTTATGCTTTAAAGTGTGTTCACAGAACCATTTCATTATTTTTACCCATCGTACATTTTAACAAGCCCATGTTATAAAAGTACTCTGTTGATGGTAAAAGTCGGCAAAAATTAAATTACAGTTTAAAAAGATTTGGAGGACCTAATTTAAAAGGATATTCCCTCCCCAAGCCTAATTGTTGGGTGGGGGGCTTCATGGGTCTCAGTCAGATATACAGTGGTGCCCCGCAAGACGAACGCCTCACAAGACGAAAAACCCGCAAGACGAAAGGGTTTTTCGGTTTTTGCGACGCTTCGCTAGACGATTTTCCCTATGGGCTTGCAGGAAGGCCGGCGGGGGCGAAAGGCTTTGCTCCCCACCGCCAGCATTTTAAAAGCGGTCCGGGATAGCAGGGAAGCACTTCCCGCTATCCCGGATGGCTTTTGAAGGTCCAGGACCTCTTCTGAAGGCTGGCGGGGGGCAAAAGTCTTTGCTCCCCCGTGCCTGCCTTCCCGGGAGAGCGGAAAAGGCAGCGCTGCCTTCCCGCTCTCCCGGAAAGGCAGGCAGGGGGGACAAAGACTTTTGTCTCCCGCCCGCCTTCGGAAGAGGTCCAGGACCTCTTCCGAAGGCGGGCGGGGGGCAAAAGTCTTTGCCCCCCCTGCCTGCCTAACCGGGGGCTTTTAAATCGCCCCGGGACTGTCCGGGGCGATTTAAAAGCGCCCGGACGGCTTTGGGGGGGAGCAAAGACTTTTGCCCCCCGCCAGCCTTCAGAAGAGGTCCAGGACCCCGGGGACTGTCCGGGGCGATTTAAAAGCCCCCGGGCGGCTTTTGAAGGCAGGCGGGGGGGGAGCAAAGACTTTTGTCCCCCCGCCAGCCTTCAGAAGAGGTCCAGGACCTCTTCTGAAGGCTGGCGGGGGGCAAAAGTCTTTGCTCCCCCCTGCCTGCCTTCCTGGGAGAGCGGAAAAGGCAGCGCTGCCTTCCCGCTCTCCCGGAAAGGCAGGCAGGGGGGGACAAAGACTTTTGTCCCCCGCCCGCCTTCGGAAGAGGTCGGGGGACAGACTGTCCCCGGACCTGGTCTGAAGGCGGTTTCCATAGGAACGCATTAATTGATTTTTAATGCATTCCTATGGGAAACCGTGCTTCGCAAGACGAAAAACTCGCAAGACGAAAAGACTTGCGGAACGAATTAATTTCGTCTTGCGAGGCACCACTGTACTATCCCTCCCCAACTGCAATGTCCACACAGGAGATTTTTTTAAAGCTTAAAACCTGCAAAGGAGCTGGCAAAGGGGGGGGGGGGGACATTGGATGGAGAAGCTGCTGGCTCCCTGCCATAATGTCTACCTCCTAAACTGTAATGTAGGAGGGGCTTAAGTATGTAATCACAAGACGTGTTCTCGATAGGTTGTAAGTTTTTATACGTGCAAAGGAAAACATGATGTTAAAAATGAGCAGTGAATTGCAAAATGCCTGTGTGTGTTTGTGAGAGCCAGTGTGGTGTAGTGGTTAAGAGCGGTGGACTCGTAATCTGGGGAACCGGGTTCGCTTCCCCGCTCCTCCACATGCAGCTGCTGGGTGACCTTGGGCCAGTCACACGTCTCTGAAGTCTCTCAGCCCCACTCACCTCACAGAGTGTTTGTTGTGGGGGAGGAAGGGAAAGGAGAATGTTAGCCGCTTTGAGACTCCCTAGGGTAGTGATAAAGCGGGATATCAAATCCAAACTCTTCTTCTTCCTCTTTTTTTCAGTTCTACCCATAATTCAGCATGGACAGCAGATATTCAGTACCATAGAAGGCATCCCAGTTACAATGCCCTGCAAATCCAGTGGAGTACCCAAGCCATCTATAGTCTGGTCCAAGGTAACTGCAAAGTCTTGAGTGGCTTATAGTGAAAAATTAGCTGAACATGTAGCAATGAATGAATCAATGAATCAGTCTTCCCTCGGTAGAAATACGGATCTGACGCAGGACATTCAACTTCCGGCTCTGCCTAAACTCAAATCCCCCTGGTCTAATATCCCTAGTGCAACAAGACTGTCACAAGAGTACTGTATTTTTCGCTCTATAGGACGCACCTTTTCCCCTTCAAAAATTAAGGGGAAATGTGTGTTCGTCCTATGGAGCGAATGCAGGCTCATTGGCTTCAGCAATAGCAACGCGAAGCCTCTGAAGCGCAGAGGAGAGCTCCCCCCGCGCTCCGGAGGCTTCGCATTGCTTTCGCTGAAGCCGCCTGAAGCCTCACGAGCGCAGCGGGAACTCCCGCTGCGCTCCGTGGGCTTCAGGCAGCTATCGACAAGCCTTCGGATCACAGCAGGAGTTCCCGCTGCGCTCCGAAGGCTTGCAGATAGCCGCTGAAGCCTGGAGAGCGAGAGGGGTCGGTGCACACCGATCCCTCTTGCTCTCTAGGCTTCGCTTCGCTGGAGAGGTGCTGCACAATTTTCCTTCTCTGCGCAGCGCTGCTTCAGCAAAGCGGGAGGAGAAATGGAAGGGGCTCCGTTTCTCCTGCCGCTTCGCTGAAGGGGCACTGAGCAGAGAGGGGGAGAATTCCCCCCCCATGTTCTCCCCCTCCTATGGCCCGGTGCATCCTATAGAGTGAAAAATACGGTACCTGGTCAAAAATTGTCAACCCAAAACTTCACTCTTGTGGTTTATCCCCACAACAGCTACTCACCGTGGGTTATAGCAAAGCAAATGGTCTAATTTTCCAAGGCCTAAATGATACCGAGCATCAGAACAACTTGGCCACAATAAGGAAATTTTGCCCATGGTATGACCATTTTCCATCCTTCCACCTTGACCCTCTGGTACCCTATTTGTATAACCTAGCAATTCCAAAATATAGACGCCCCTTTACCCTCGCAAGACTGAATGTACTGCCCTCGGCTGTACTTGAGGGACTATTCCAACAGATTCCATACGAAAAACGCTTATGTCCCTGCGGAGATGGCAGCCCCGAATCAGTGGCACACGCCCTCCTTGCGTGCACTCTTTACAAAGACCTGAGGAACGAGATTATTACGCCTCTTTTATTGACCATTTTGGGTCGCACACACACTGCCACTGTGTAGTTTCTTTTGTCAGATCAAGAGGAGCAGATGAGTGCAAAGGTTTCAAGGTTTCTAGCTGGGGCAATCAGAATAAGGTCCACTATTTGACTGCTGATTCAGGATCCTAAACCGTGTTTTATATAACCAACTTTTATTTTGTTCTGTGTATCGCAATGCTTTTTGTTGCTATGGCCGACGGCTGATGCAAATAAAGTTTCATTCATTCATTCAATATGCATATTACCAAAATCTCGAGAGCATTCCTTGCTAGAAGGAAATGGCATCTTAAAAAAATAAATAAATCCTAGAATAATAGCAAGCCAACATCAAGCCAGCCTAAGAAATAAGCAAGGTTTGTCTTTCTTTTCCCTCACCCTTACTCATGGCATAGTTAACGGCCCCATTAACTAGTCTACCAAAACTACCAAGTAATGCTTGGAAATCCTCATGGCTTCTGAGAGGGGTTCAATAAATACATAGGTTTAGTTACTTAAAATATTTATATCCTGCCTTCCAGTCTTAGTTCCCGAGGTGGCTTGCAACAAGTCCATAGAATAAATCAAAGCGACGTAGCTAAAACAGCAGTGAAATAAATCAATAAAAGCATCTTCGTAGACATCTTCAAAGGCATGCATCAAAAGCTTAACTATAACATGTCTGCTAGGTAATGGAGTAAACAGTACTGTTTTTAATTGATGCCTACAGAGCATAAAGGAAAGCACTGAGTGAATGGATGAGGTGTGTGTTTGTGTGTGTGTTTCACAATCAAAGCCCCACAGCCAACAAAGCCCTATTTTTTGGTAGAATTTTGAGCAGGGCCTCCAATGAAGACCTTTGAAGTTGGGTGAGCTTGTATGGCAGGCATAGGCAAACTCGGCCCTCCAGATGTTTTGGGAGTACAATTCCCATCATCCCTGACCACTGGTCCTGTTAGCTAGGTATGATGGGAGCTGTAGTCCTAAAACATCTGGAGGGCCGAGTTTGCCTATGCCTGTTGCATGGGAATATGTGGTTCTTCAGGTACCCATCCATCTTGAAACAGATTCAGCTGCTTGAAGTAGAACCTCAGGGGCCAGTCCATATGGAACGGATATTGATGATCCTACCTGCTTGTGAATGTCCCTTTGTAGGTCCCCTCCCCATTAAAAATATTTACGTCCTAACTAAACGGCCCTAAACGGCCTCGGTCCAGTATACCTGAAGGAGTGTCTCCACCTCCATCGTTCTGCCTGGACACTGAGGTCCAGCGTCGAGGGCCTTCTGGCAGTTCCCTCGCTGTGAGAAGCAAAGCTACAGGGAACCAGGCAGAGGGCCTTCTTGGTAGTGGCACCCACCCTGTGGAACACCCTCCCATCAGATGTCAAAGAGAAAAATAACTACCAAACTTTTAGAAGACATCTGAAGGCAGCCCTATTTAGGGAAGCTTTTAATGTTTAATAGGTTATTGTATTTTAGTGTTTTCTTGGAAGCCGCCCAGAGTGCCCAGATGGGCGGGGTATAAATATATTATTATTATTATTATTATTATTATTATTATTATTATTATTATTATTATTAACTTCCCACAGCTGAGGCAGCAAGCAATAATTAATGCAATAATCAATAAAACAGTTAAAGGACATCAGCTAAACAATGAAATTAAATACATATATCTATAAACCAATAATCAAGCAGAGAAGGCTAACTCAGCAAGGCTATGGAATTAGATGGATCATTGTTCTGACAGCATAGCTGTTCTTACGTAGGGCTGTAAAAGAGCAGTAAATTTCATTCTGTATTTGCCACAGTCAGCGCCATTTCCATTTTGCTGCAATTCATCCTCCACCAAGTACCACATCATTTGCATCATTTCACACAATTGACGTCGTTTGCACATGTCAGGATGTTGATATAATTGTTGCCATACTGTCCATTTCAATGTAAAGGCAGCGTCAAAAGAAACATTAAAAAAAAATTTCTTCCGTAAAGAATTCTGAGATATTCTTACATTATCTCATCTGATTAAGTTCATCCCATTGGCTTTTCCCTGTCTTCCCCAGAAAGGAGAGGTGATTTCTCCCAGCAATCTGAAATTTTCCATGGGGTCTGATGGGAGTCTCTACGTAGTTTCTCCAGGAGGCGAGGAGTCTGGGGAATACATCTGCACTGCAACGAATGCGGCAGGCTACACAACACGCAAAGTGCAACTGACTGTCTATGGTAAGTAAATACTAAAGCCTGCGTATTCAGATTATGTTTTCAGTGGAACCTCAGGTTGCAAATGTGATCCGTGTGGGAGGCACGTTTGCAACCCGCACTGTTTGCAACCTGCAGCGCTGTGTCTGCACTTGCGTGGGTCGCGCTCCAGCGCGTCCGTGCATGCGCAAAGCGCAATTTAGTGCTTTTGCACATGCGCGATCACCGAAACCCGAAAGTAACCTGTTCCAGTTACTGCAAGCAGCAGTGAGGGGACCAGCTGGCTGTCAGTTGAGTACTTCCACCTACCTGAGCAGTTACCTTTCCACAAGGGCCGACATTGATGCCAAAATCCAGTGTCGCCTGAGCTCTGTGAGTGCAGCTCTGTGAGTGCAATTGAAGTGCAGAGTGTTTGGGGACCAGGACATTCGCAGGGAAACCAAAATGCTTGTTTACAAAGCTATTGTACTACCAACCTTACTGTATGCTTGTGAATCGTAGACCACTTATAAATGCCATCTCCAACTCCTTGAAAGATTCCATCAATGGTGTCTCTGAAAAATTTTACACATCACTTGGGAAGACAGGCAAACTAATGCCAGTGTACCGGAAGAAGCAAAGATCCCTGGTGTCTAAGCAATGATTCTTCAACACCAACTTCGTTGGACTGCTCATGTTGTGCAGATGCCTGATTATCGCCTTCCAAAGCAACTATTCTATTCCAAACTTAAAAATGGAAAGCGTAATGCTGGTGGTCAACAAAAGAGGTTTAAAGACACTCTCAAGGCCAATCTAAAATATATATAATATAAACACAAACAACTGGGAAACACTGGCCTGCGAGCGCTCCAATTGGAGAAAAACCTTTACCACAGGTGCCATGGGCTTGGAAGACGCTCAAACTCAGGACGAAATGGAGAAACGCGCTAAGAGGAAGGCACGCTTGGCAAACCCTCACCGTGATCAACAACTGCCCGGAAACCTACGTCCCCACTGTGGAAGGACGAGTGGATCCAGAATTGGCCTCCACAGTCACCTATGGGCTCACTTTTAAAACCGTGGTTATGGGAGGCAATCTTACTTGGCTACGAGTGATTGCCAAGGAAAGGGGAAAGGAGAAAGGGAAGGAAAGGAGAACGGAAAGGTCCACCCCACTATGCAGTTCACTACTGCATTTATCAAGATGCTCACCTGAATATTCATGCCTGTAAGATAGCCCACATGGGGTGCTTCAGAAGTCCTGGATGACCTGAATTGAAATCCAGCCTTGGGTTAGGATTCAGCAGGGAGCGGGATAGTGATTATCCCTTCGCCTCTATCCTCCAGTTCCAGTGTTTTGACAACAAGCATTTTTGGCAGTTGTGAGTGGAGCATGCAGCGGATCCGGAATGCAGCACACATTAAGCTAAAGTGAAATGTTTCTGTATATACAGTGGTACCTCGGGTTACATAAGCTTCAGGTTACATATGCTTCTGGTTACAGACTTCACTAACCCAGAAATAGTGCTTCAGGTTAAGAACTTTGCTTCAGGATGAGAACAGAAATCGTGCTCCGGCGGCGTGGTGGCAGCAGGAGGCCCCATTAGCTAAAGTGGTGCTTCAGGTTAAGAACAGTTTCAGGTTAAGAACGGACCTCCGGAACGAATTAAGTACTTAACCCGAGGTACCACTGTAATATGCTTTGGTGCCTGGATGAGTGCATGTGCAATAACAACAGCCATAGTAAAACAGAACCAACTATAATAACAGATGCCAAATAAAACAAAATAGGAATGAAAGGGTAAAAGGGGATTTCTAGGGCGAAACATACAGGAACAGAATACCTGGCCATGCTTTGATTATATGAATGTTCTATTGCAGTGAAACCTAGAGTGTCCAGACCTGGAGATCTGCAAGGATTTCCGCGGGACAATCCAATAGAGATTTCAGTGACTGCAGGGGAAGAAGTCACACTTCCCTGTGAGGTGAAAAGTTTGCCGCCACCTATAATAACCTGGGCTAAAGAAATGCAACTTATCTCTCCATACTCTCCAAGGTAAGAGTTCTATTTGTTTGTCATCTGTAGGGCAAATTCAAAATAAAAACATCCAGGGCTTGCTAGATACTCTCTTTCGTTTATAAAGATCTACAAAGTTATATTTAAGGTATCCAAAAGTAGTGTTCCACCCTACTTTCCGTTCCCAGGGAAAGGGAGTTCTGTAGTGCAATGTGCCTTTTTTCTCGTTTTTAGTTAATTTCCTTTTTATAGGGAATCCAAGGAAATGTTCTGTGGGGTAGAAGCAGGTGATCTTACTCAGCAACCTCACCAATTTATAAGTAGTAGGGTTCTTTGAGGGGAAGCCATGGTGTTAAATGATATAAAACTCATAAATAAGTTTGTGGCACAGATAAGCTCTGCCTGAGGTTCACTGTTGTGAATTTGCCTTGTTGATTGCTCGCATATTTGCATGGCTGCCTGCTTTCTCATTCAGTAAAACGCACAAATGTACCAAAAATAAATAAATCTTTCTGGTGTGGTCTTTGAATACAGTTTCCTTGGCCGTGCCAGGAATGTTAGCTTTATCTCAATTCTCTAGGGTCCAAAATTTTGATTCCAGTTTCTCTAGTCTGTTTGCTGAAATCCTTAAGTTGACACTGGAGGGTTTGCATCAGAATCAACAAATTCTTCCAAATCCCACTGTGCTTTTTGTTGTTTTCCACGCTGAGTACAAGGCAGTATTGTGAATTTGTATTGCAAAATACACTTTGTTCAAATTAGACAATCTAATAGGATTTTACAATGCAGTTTCCACACTTTCTGGCTGCTCTTATGTATTAGTAATGCTATGTGCCCTCTTCTAATATGTGGTTACAAGAACAAAACAAGTTTCAAACTTTCTGAAATGCTTCGTTTTTTCAGGCCAGGGGTAGCTTTACAGAACATTGTTTGACATAAGAATAGCAACAAGAAAATGCCAATTCATCCATATAGCCTTGAAACGTTTCCGAGCAGAAAAGTCTTATGAAATTAATCCACCCATCCCCAATAACTGAAGCATGGAAGCCACATTGCAAGAACTCAGTGCTGAGTCTCAAACTCATATTCGGCCGCAGTAAGACAACATATTGTAGACATATCAGTGCCTTCCCTTTTACTGCCAGATTCCCGATACGGGCCTGATTCCAATAGCTTTGCTGCTTAGCCGTGTGCTGCTCTTGTGCAATGGATTGGGGCCATCATGTACAGACAGCGATGTCTGCGACGACACAGTAGTTTGCAGAATAAATTGCAACGTTGTAGTCTCTCCATTTTAAGAGATCCACACCTTTGAACCCAGAGTAAAAACAAAAGTTCAAAGCAGTAATGTGGTGTAGGCTTACCATTTCAGGTGGGAGGTTGCATATTTGAATGTTTCCTACCCCCAGATGATACAAGAAGACTCAGTCTATAGGGGGATCTATCTAAGTTTTGGCTGGAACAGAGGCACAAAAATACCACATTTTTTTTTTAAAAAAATACATTAAGTAAAGTTTTCTTTTTGTTTCAGAATAATTGCAATTGGTTTTAGGATGGTAGATAAAGAGCAAGGTATTAGCTTGCTCATGATTATTAGTTTTCCAAATTTTTACAAATCAAATTTTAACAATAATGGCTTTTTAACAATAAAGTATTTTTAAACATTTTCTTTAGCTCATTATATACCATTTCCCAGAAAGCCTTCACCTCTTTACAATAAGGTTACCAGATTTTTTTCAATGAATCCGGGGACACTGGGTGAATCTGGGTTAAACCTGTGTAAATCTGGGGACTGTCCCCGGGAAACGGGGACGTCTGGTAACCTTACTTTACAAGTCCACCACAGGTGGTAGAAGACACCTTCCCTTCCTTTTCATTTCCAGCACTCATTAGTTCTTGTCTTGTACATTTTAGTCAATTTAACTGGTGTTAAGAGAAGGCTGGACCTTCAAGCCCTCTGTGTCATTGCTGGTGCAGTTTGATTTCGAACCACAAAGGCGAACACTTAACTTCACGTCAGATGGTTCTCAGGTGGTGGGCGGGGGTCTCACTGGCCTGCAGGGGCTGGGAGTGGTCAGGATCTGGCCCAAGGGGCAGATCCAGTTTCCCATTCCTGGCCGAGAACTTTCTTCATGAAATGCTATTATTGGGATTTAAAAAAAACACTTAGGGCTGCCTTGATGTACAGTTGGAAGTGGGTATTGTGCAGCAACGGATATCATGCTCAGTTGCTGATTGCATAGTGTCGTTCTTGGTCTTGTGTCGGGCTCTGCTCCTGTCTCCCAGCTTTTTCTTCTTTCCAAACCTCATTCCTGCCATGTCATTGTCTATCTGCTGTTTAGCTTGGCTTCACTTTCTCCCTGCCCCTCATTTTTTGTTCCTCACCTGAACTGGGATTATATGGCTCAGACATAGCGTCAGAATATACACTTGGGAACGAAATCATAGCTCCGTTTTGAGCTGCACTTCATTTTGGCATGGATACCTATTTCTTTTTCTTCTTTAAAAATAATTTTTATCGATACTAGGTTGTGACAGTGTGGGATGAAAGCCATTATACATTGAGCTGCTTTGCTTCTCATTCAAGAAGAAAAAAAGACAAGAAAATAAATAAATGAAAAATAGGAAAAACAAACAACAATAGCAACAAGGAAATGACATATGAAGAGAGGAGAGAGAGAATATAACCAAAACTCTATAATACCATGAATAAATTAAAGGGGGAAATATAGTCATTTATTTCATCATTCCAGAAATGGAAAAACAAGACCCACCTTTCAATCAATTTGTTTCCTTGATTGTGTTTTTCCTCATATGTATGTTTTATCACTAATATAGTTTGCCATGTTTTTCTTAATCAAGTTATGGTAGAAAGATTTCTGTTTTTTCATTTTTTTTCCTGCAGTACACTGCTTTGCTGTTAGTAGCAGTATAGTAATTTGTTGTAAATTAGCATTAATGACTTTAGGATGAAGTATAAGCATGGAGGGGATGCAGGTGGCACTGTGGGTTAAACCATAGAGCCTAGGACTTGCCGATCAGAAGGTTGGCGGTTCGAATCCCTGCGATGGGATGAGCTCCCATTGCTCGGTCCCTGCTCCTGCCAACCTAGCAGTTTGAAAGCACGTCAAAGTGCAAGTAGATAAATAGGTACCGCTCCGGCGGGAAGGTAAACGGCGTTTCCGTGCACTGCTCTGGTTTGCCAGAAGCAGCTTAGTCATGCTGGCCACATGACCTGGAAGCTGTACGCCGGCTCCCTCGGCAAATAAAGCGAGATGAGCACCGCAACCCCAGAGTCGGTCACGACTGGACCTAACTGTCAGGGGTCCCTTTAGCTATAAGCATGGAGACTATTACTAACATAGAGAATCCCTCCTTTTCAAAGAATACATTGAATATATGGTCTGTTACTTCTTCTGACCAGGGATGGGGGAGAAATTTGGTTCAGTTACCATTTTAACGTGAGCCTATTTGCGGGTGGCGCTGTGGTCTAAAGCACTGAGCTTAGGGCTTGCCGATCGGAAGGTTGGCGGTTCGAATCCCCATGACGGGGTGAGCTCCTGTTGCTCGGTCCCAGCTCCTGCCAACCTAGCGGTTCGAAAGCATGCCAGTGCAAGTAGATAAATAGGTACTGCTCCGGCAGGAAGGTAAATGGCGTTTCTGTGCACTTCGCTAGTTTCGCCAGAAGCGGCTTAGTCATGCTGGCCACATGACCCGGAAAAACTGTCTGCAGACAAAACGTCGGCTCCCTTGGCCAGTAAAGCGATATGAGCGCCTCAACCCCAGAGTTGTTTGCGACTGGACTTAACTGTCAGGGGTCCTGTGTTTCCCAAAACAGTATGTGAGCCGAAACACAGATATTGTTAGAAATGTGCTTTTCTCCAAAGATTTTATAGGTCTTGTGCATGCTTGTTGTGCACTCAGCAGCAATATCAAGCTACTCTTTGAAAGGTTATACAGTTTGTTTCAGCTGCCCACAAACAGGAGTGGGGAACATTGGGGTTTTTATGGTTGGTGGGACCTGTGCCCAGCCATTTTGGTACACCTCCTTCAGGGGCTAACACCCAAAGGGACCTGTTTCTGGACCAGTAAAGTTTTACTTCCAATGGAGGTCCCTCAATTCCTGTTTTCAGTGAACACGCCATGCGGTGGCTGGGCTGGGCTGGGGGACACTTCCTCAAGTGTAAAAGCACGATAGAAAAACCCACTAACTTCTCCATAGATTGGATGGCATGGCATATTTAAAAGGGGAATTTTTATTTTGGTTGTTCTCAGTCTCTTACTTCATTCTCGAGATATGTAGAAGGAAGAAGGAATACAGATCACAAGCACAGTTAGGTGAAAACCGGGCCAATCTGAGCAAAAAATAATACTGAACAGATGCCGTTTAGCGTGTGGTATTCATTACTAATATCTCAGCAACGTGCATTCCCCCTCATGGTAAATATTTATATAGTCATATCTGTTTCCTATTTTTTCCAGGCACACCTTCCTCCCTTCAGGGTCAATGAAGATCACAGAGACACGGGTTTCAGACAGTGGCATGTATCTCTGTGTAGCCACAAACATTGCTGGGAATGCGACTCAGTCAGTGAAACTCAATGTACATGGTAAGCTGTTTAGAGTGCAGTAAGAGTCCTTTCTGAGTCAGTGGAGGGGGGGGGGGGAATCTAGACCTACATTCAGTTGCTGGCACCAGAATCTTCCCATATTTTTTAGGAGGGATGCCTGGGTCTTGACACCATAAGGTTTCTTGGGCACAGTCTGTTGGAATGTCCTCTTCCACAAACCCAAACTTAATGGAAAGAAAGTGCAGTGTAGCAGGCATCTTTAACAGCTTTTCCAGACGCCAAAGAAACCCACAAAATCTGTAATCAACAAATTACGCTAGTAGGACTACAAGAAGTTTTGTAAGGCGAAATATACCAAGTGTTACAAAGTAGAAGAAGATAGAGATATTGGTTATGAGTTTGAAATGGAATGGGGAAGATAAGAAATGCATACTGGGAGATTAGATTGGAAAATTTTCAGACAGGGTTGATGGAAGTCCAAAATTTGAATAAGATGTAAAAGCATGTTTAATTACTGTTGAAGATGATACATCTAAAAAAACACTAATAAAATATTATATTAAAAAAAAAAGAAACCCACAAAATCACAGACCTGCCAACATACCTCGGGGGAAAATAGGGGCATTTCTCATTGCTCTCCAACTGACCCTCCTCAACTCCCCCCTTTTTTTGTTCTCCTGCCCACAGGGCATTTGTACCAACGGGACACAGCATACAAGCCCTCCACTATCCTGAGAAAACCCCTTAATCCCATTTTTAAAAATTATTATTATTATTATCTTTGGTAGATTTACAAAAAATAAAAACACACACCAATAAATAAATGGGAGAAAGGGGCAAGATTAGACATGCATGCAAAAAGCATTTTTTATATATATATAAAAAATGAAGACTCCTTGTGTTCTGCCCCGCTCCCCCATTTTTCCCGCCCAAGGCGGCTCTCTGCTCTCTGCAGTTCAGAGCTAGCACATCACAAGGACTGGGCCTTGGCTGCATCCTCTCCTCCTCCTCTATATTCAAGGAGAGGAGAGGGGATATGGTTCTGTTTGGGAAGCTGGAATGCCTGCGCTGATGGAACGATGTTAAAAACACAACATTGAATTCTGCCCTAAATAAACTCAACATATGCCCTTTTATGGCGCTGTGGGTTAAACCACGGAGCATAGGACTTGCCGATCAGAAGCTCGGAGGTTTGAATCCCCACGACGGGGTGAGCTCCCATTGCTTGGTCCCTGCTCCTGCCAACCTAGCAGTTCGAAAGCACGTCAAAGTGCAAGTAGATAAATAGGTACCGCTCTGGCGGGAAGGTAAACGGCATTTCCGTGCGCTGCTCTGTTTCGCCAGAAGCGGCTTAGTCATGCTGGCCACATGACTCGGAAGCTGTATGCCGGCTCCCTTGGCCAGTAAAGTGAGATGAGCACCGCAGCCCCAGAGTTGGTCACAACTGGACCTAATGGTCAGGGGTCCCTTTACGTTTACCTTTTTATGCTTCTTTATGTACTTTAGCAATTGGAACAATCAGTATGGTTAAGAGCAGGGATGAGTAACCTATGGCTCCCCAGATGTTTCTGGACCACCGCTCTGACCATTGGCCATGCTAGCTGGGGTTGATAGTTAAGAGGGTGCTCTACGTTAATTTTCAAAGTCTTTAAGCCACGTAGAGGTTGTCCAATCCAGGTTTATCAGGACAACAAAGCATGTGTAGTTTTGCTGGCTTCTGAAAGTTTTAAGCAAAGCACGAAGCACTTGCAGTTGAAGCTGCAACATGCTAGAGAATGTGTTCAGAAAGGACTCGTAACGGTGTCCTACATGCCTGCTGATTTATTGTCCAAGGTTGTTCCGAAGGATCAACACTGTACCTATGTACAGAAATTGGGTTTGTACTGAGATTGTACTGACACGCTGCCCAGTGGTGTTCACAGAAAGGGGGAGGATGTTAGTTTCTGTTCTTATCACTGTGCAGATGTGTGGAGTCACAGGACTCTGTTTACATTCCTGCAATTCCACACTATTGGAGTCTCACGGGAAAGGAGACGGGATGTGACATTAGTGGTTTGCTGTTTCCTTTGTTCCGTTGTTCTGTTGCTCTCTGCTCTCAGAGAGAGAGGATTCATATTTCTTAGCTGTCTGCGTAGCTAGAAAATAAAGTATAGCAATGTAGCCATAAATCTCATCACTTCCACGTGCTGTTTTGATGCTCTGCTGGGAGGACGTGCCTTGGAGCCTCATCAAAGGCTCCAGGTCGTTAAACACGTCAGGAGGCGATTCTGAAGGCTCAGGAAGAAAATGAGCTTTATCAGCTTGGCCGAGCGGAGATCCCGACAGAGGCCAGGTGCTGCACTCCCATCGATCATATCTTACTGAGTGATCTGATAAAACCTTTCTGTGTCAGCACTAACTAACTCACTTTGCCTAGTTCCTCCAAAGATACAACGTGGACCTCGAGTGATGAAAGCAAAAGCTGGTTCCAGAATCGATATACCTTGCAACGCACATGGGACCCCACCTCCGACGATCACTTGGCTTAAGGACCAAAATCCCATTTTGGTAGACAACAGGCAATATGGCGCCTCTTCAGACGGGGCTCTCAGAATCAGCAAAATCTTGATATCAGACTCGGGAATCTACAAATGCGTGGCAAGTAACATTGCTGGCCGCGATGAAGCTGAGATAATGGTCCACGTTCAAGGTACTATAGCGTTGGAGCCAAAAATGTTAGCACAGTAATGGATTGTCCCTTTCGTTTTTAGTATGCAGTAGCACAAAACAAGAATTATGTGAGGAAAAAAATATGTATTCCATCTGAGCAGGATTCAACTTTTTAACATGAGATGAGACACTCAGGTATCTTGTTCAAGCTTTTCGTTTCAACAGTATCATTTTCTCTCTTAGTGAAGTGAGAGGGAGCTTGTTTGGCCAGTATGTACCGTATTTTTCGCTCTATAAGACACAGCAGACCACAAGACGCACCTAGTTTTTGGAGGAGGAAAACAAGAAAAAAAATATTCTGAATCTCAGAAGCCAGAACAGCAAGAGGGATTGCTATGCAGTGAAAGCAGCAATCCCTCTTGCTGTTCTGGCTTCTGGGATAGCTGCGCAGCCTGCATTCACTCCATAAGACGCACACACATTTCCCCTTACTTTTTAGGAGGAAAAAAGTGAGTATTATAGAGCAAAAAATACGGTATATGACAGGAGTCTTGCAGACTTCTACTTTCTCTGGATAATTCTTTTAGCTACAAGGACACATGTGGCAGTCTTCAGATTTAGAATGTATGAGAGATTAGCCTGAAGTTTCTGACATCTCCAGTGTAGTTAATGTATGCTGCCAGCAAAGCCTTAAACAAGCTTTCAATGATGCATTTTAAAATTCTCTTCTCTATATCCTCAGTAGTGCAATTGTCACTTTCTCTGTAACATCAGACATGGGCAATTAAATAATAATAAAAATAAATTTTTATTTATATCCTGTCCTCCCCAGCTGAAGCCGGGCTCAGAGCGGCTAACAACAATAAAATAATAAAACATTCTAAAATCATTTCATTATAAAATTAATTCAAATCAGATTAATGGCAACCATTGGTTTAGAGTTCTGTGAGGATTGCCAAAGGAGGGGGTCAGGCTGTGCCCTGGCCAAAGGCCTGGTGGAACAGCTCCGTCTTGCAGGCCCTGCGGAAAGATGTCAGGTCCCGCAGGGCCCTAGTCTCTTGTGACAGAGCGTTCCACCAGATCGGAGCCACAGCCGAAAAAGCCCTGGCTCTGGTTGAGGCCAGCCTAACCTCCCTGTGGCCCGGGACCTCCAAGATGTTTTTGTTTGAAGACCATAAGTTCCTCTGTGGGACATACCAGGAGAGGCGGTCCCGTAGGTACGAGGGTCCTTGGCTGTATAGGGCTTTAAAGGTTAAAACCAGCACCTTAAACATGATCCTGTACTCCACTAGGAGCCAGTGCAGCTGGTATAGCACCGGGTGAATGTGATCTCGCAGCAAAGACCCCGTAAGGAGTCTCGCTGCAGCATTCTGTACCCGCTGGAGTTTTTGGGTCAGTCTCAAGGGCAGCCCCACGTAGAGCGAGTTACAATAATCCAGTCTGGAGGTGACCGTCGCATGAATCACAGTGGCTAGGTCAGGGCGAGAGAGGTAAGGAGCCAACTGCTTAGCTTGGCGGAGATGAAAAAATGAAAAAAATTCACCCTGGTTTGCAAACACCAGATACTTTCTGGAGGTTATTTTGTGTGTTTTGATTTATTTAGATACCCCACTCTGTTCCTTAAGGGTAGATAAATAATAAGAATCTTAAAGCAGCATAAGTATCAAATAAATAGTCAGATAAAAATTATATAGAGTTTACTGCATCCAAGTCCAATTCATTTCTGACCAGAGGCAAGCTGGGCTACAGTTGGGCTGTCCAGAATCTGACCTGGCCCAGCAGGTGCCAGCGTTGCTTCTCCCCTCGACCATTTGCTAATAGACACAAAGGTGCGTTTCAAGCCTCAGGTCAAAAGCCAGGCTTGCGGACACATGTGGTTTGCATTCAGAGAATGTGGCATTCGGAGAACGGGTGGCGCTGTGGTCTAAACCACTGAGCCTCTTGGGCCTGCCGATTGGAAGGCCGATGGGTCGAATCCGAGATGGAGCGGGCTCCCATTGCTCTGTCCCAGCTTCTGCCAACCTAGCATTTCGAAAGCATGCCAGTGCAAGCAGATAAATAGGTACCACTCCGGCAGGAAGGTAAATGGTGTTTCCATGGTTTGCGTCACGTTGTTCTGTTGTGCCAGAATCAGTTTAGTCCTGCTGGCCACATGACCCGGAAAGCTGTTTGTAGACAAATGCTGGCTCCTTCGGCCTGAAAGCGAGATGAGTGCCGCAACCCCATACTTTGACTAGACTTAACCCTCCAGGGGTCCTCTACCTTTACCTTTACCTATTTCAAGCCTCAGGTAAAAAGCCAGGCTTGTGGACATATGTGGTTTGCATTCAGAGAATGCATGGTTTTTTTTTCCACTGAAAAGTTCTAGTGCACCCCTAGTCACCATGTGAAGTGAAATGAGGAACCAAATGTGCTACCCAGAGAATGAAACCTTTGTATTTTAAAAAGTGCTTTAAAAAATAGGAATCAAACCATGTAATTTGAATACAGTGGTACCTCGGTTTTTGAACATAATCCATACTGGAAGACTATTGGAGTTCTGAAACGTTCGAAAACCAAAAACTCAGTAGCTGACAGCCAGGCCTCAGGATCTTGCACTCAGCGGAAGCCATGTTTCATGTTCAACTTCTGAGGCATGTTCGAAAACCGAAGCATTGATTTCCGGGTTTACAGCATTTGAAAACCAAAATGTTTGTCAACGGAAATGATCGAAAACCTAGGTGCCACTGTATCAGATTAATTCGTATTTCTGAGTTTTAAAACAGAATTTTGAGAAACTTACACATTTTGGGAAGTCAAGCGACACAATATTTAATTTCTGTTCCTTTCTCACTTTAGAACCTCCTACTGTAGGTGTGCTTGATCCGCCGTACAACACTCCACTGCAGGAAAGGGTAGCAAAGGAACGAATTGCTTTCCCATGTCCGGCCAAAGGTATGGAATGCAATGTTATTCATGCACCTAGAATCTCCTGCAATTGTTCTTGGAAACCTGAGGCATCTTCTCTGCCACATTGCTACTCCTGGTAGCGTGGAAGAAAACCCAGATAATTGTTTTAAAAGTTCACTGGGTGTGCTGACATACAGTGGTACCTCAGGTTAAGTACTTAATTCGTTCCAGAGGTCTGTTCTTAACCTGAAACTGTTCTTAACCTGAAGCACCACTTTAGCTAATGGGGCCTCCTGCTGCTGCCATGCCGCCGGAGCCCGATTTCTGTTCTTATCCTGAAGCAAAGTTCTTAACTTGAAGCACTATTTCTGGGTTAGCGGAGTGTGTAACCTGAAGCGTATATAACCTGAAGCGTATGTAACCCAAGTTACCACTGTACTTCAATAGGGGTGCATTGTGGGTCCCAGCTAAAGAAGAATGAGAACTTAAGTTGACATAATATGCACAACTTGCAGACTTAACATATAGAATAAGAGAACAAGAAAACATACGTTTTAACAAGATTGGGAAACATTTATTGAATATATGGGAAATAATTGTGTACAGATGAAAACGCTGGCAGCATTAAGATAACAGTGTAAACAAGTTTTGATGGATGCAATAATGGAATACTGAATGGTATAGGGTTTTTTTTGGTAAAATATGCAGGGATTTGTGATATGCAAAATGAACCATGGAAAGAGAAGAAGGGAAGTCATTGATATCTTAAGGATGTAAAAATGAGTATTTTAAATTGTAAAGCAGAAAATTTAATTAAAATTATATACAATCTAAGTGCATTGTTAGACAATCTATTGCTTTGTTCTTAGGTTGTTGTTGTCTCCATACAGGGCTTGTGTCAGTTAAATTACTGGCCTGTGTTTCATTGAAGACTCCCAAAAACCTTCCATAGTTCCAGTTACAGATAGGTAGCCGTGTTGGTCTGCCATAGTCAAAACAAAAAAAATTCCTTCCAGTAGCACCTTAAAGACCAACTAAGTTAGTTCTTGGTATGAGCTTTCGTGTGCATGCACACTTCTTCAGATACACTGAAACAGAAGTTTCCAGACCCTTCTATATAGTAAGAAGGTGGGGAGGGGTATTACTCAAAAGTATTTCCTTTTTTAAAGCGAAATTTCAGAAGCCACGTATAACACGCTCTGTCCTTCTCTGCAGGTACCCCAAAGCCTGTGATAAAATGGTTGCATAACAACAAGGAACTAACTGGAAATGAACCTGGCATTTCAATCTTGGAAGATGGCACCTTGCTGGTTATTGATTCAGTCACACCATATGACAATGGAGAATACGTCTGCGTTGCGGTCAATGAAGCTGGAAGCACAGAAAAAACTTACAACCTGAAAGTTCATGGTAAACAAGCACCAAATATCTTTCTAATGCTATAGGGACGCGGGTGGCGCTGTGGTCTGAACCACTGAGCCTCTTAGGCTTGCCGATCGGAAGGTCGGCAGTTCGAATCCCCACGACGGGGTGAGCTCCCGTTGCTCTGTCCCAGCTCCTGCCAACCTAGCAGTTCAGAAGTACACCAGTGCAAGTAGATCAATAGGTACCACTATGGTGGGAAGGTAAATGGTGTTTCTGTGTGCTCTGGTTTCTGCCACGGTGTCTCATTGCACCAGAAGCGGTTTAGTCATGCTGGCCACATGACCCAGAAAGCTGTCTGTGGACAAACGCCAGTTCCCGCAGCCTGAAAGCGAGATGAGCACTGCACCCCATAGTCTCCTTTGGCTGGACTTAACCATCCAGGGGTCCTTTACCTTTACCTTTTTACCTAATGCTATATTTACAAATGTTGTTAATTTTATTCTTTCAATCGACTTCAAAATTGATTTTTTTTTTTTAAAAAAAAGCAAGGCTCTGCTTGCAAATTGACTAGGTTTTCGGTATTAGTTGAATAAATGTCAACCCCAGGGGTGGGGGCACACTTCATTGCGAGTGGAAGCTAAATAATAAAAAAGACAAGAATGCCCGCTTCGATCAGTGGAATTGGCACTGCTGCAGGTGCCACATAATACCCGTTCTGCATTTGTAAGAACTCAATTGTTTGGTGTGGCAGCGTCTGCCCTTTGGAACTCTCTGCCTGGTGAGATCAGGCTGGCGTCTTCACTGTAGCCGTCTCAGTTCCTGCTAAAAATGTTCCTATTTAGACAAGCCTACCCAGATGCTTAAGGGACGCGGGTGGTGCTGTGGGTTAAACCACAGAGCCTAGGACTTGCTGATCAGAAGGTCGGCGGTTCAAATCCCCGTGACGGGGTGAGCTCCCGTTGCTCGGTCCCTGCTCCTGCCAATCTAGCAGTTCAAAAGCATGTCAAAGTGGAAGTAGATAAATAGGTACCGCTCCGGCGGGAAGGTAAACAGTGTTTCTGTGAGCTGCTCTGGTTCGCCAGAAGCGCCTTAGTCATGCTGGCCACATGAACCGGAAGCTGTATGCCGGCTCCCTCGGCCAATAAAGCGAGATGAGTGCCGCAACCCCAGAGTTGACCACAACTGGACCTAATAGTCAGGGGTCCCTTTACCTTTACCTTTACCCAGATACTTAGTAAATTGAGGTAATTTTAATCTGTTTTTGGGACGCGGGTGGTACTGTGGGTAAAACCTCAGCACCTAGGAGTTGCCGATCGCATGGTCGGCGGTTCGAATCCCCGCGGCAGGGTGCGCTCCCGTCGTTCGGTCTCAGCGCCTGCCAACCTAGGCAGTTCGAAAGCACCTCCGGGTGCAAGTAGATAAATAGGGACCGCTTACTAGCGGGAAGGTAAACAGCGTTCCGTGTGCTGCGCTGGCTCGCCAGATGCAGCTTGTCTCGCTGGCCACGTGACCCGGAAGTGTCTTCGGACAGCGCTGGCTCGTGGCCTATAGAGTGGGATGAGCGCACAACCCTAGAGTCTGGCAAGACTGGCCCGAACGGGCAGGGGTACCTTTACCTTTACCTTTTAATCTGTTTTAGTATTTTAACTATTGTTTGCTTCGAAGCAGGGTTGTCAATGTTCCTTGATTTTGCAGTGTTACATTATGTAAAAACTGCTTTGAGGGTGTGTTTTTGCAATTTAGCAGTTTATAAATATTTAGAAATGAATAAATAGTTAATAAAAGAATATGTTTTTAAAAAGCAAAACCAAGCACCCAAATGTTCACGTAAGTATTCATTCAGCTTCTTTGATTGCAGTTCCACCCGAAATCAGAGATCAGGACAAGGTGACAAATGCATCTGTGACTATTAATCAGCCCATCAGTCTGTTCTGTGAGGTATCTGGTAACCCATTTCCTATCATCACTTGGTACAAAGCTGATGTTCAGGTATGTATAGGTGTGGTCGATTCTCCCCCGCCCTACAAGTAAAATAAATAAAACCCAACCAAGTTAATTCCTCTTCCCCAGTAAAATCAACCTGAAAGCTTTCAGGAAGAACTCTGTAATTTAATTTTTGTGTGTGTCTGTACTAACTGCTCTTTGGTGATGCTTGTCTCCTTCGGATAGATTTGGACTGAGTGTTTCATATATTTAAGCAGTGTTTATACTTCAAATGGTAGGATGCTGTGTGGCTTAATGATTACAATGGGCATTCCATGCAATCCCTTGCAAAGAACTGTACTTTGGTGAAAACAGTCATTTGTTAATTAAGAAGTATAACTCTAGTGGCTCAGAGTGTTCCCTGAATTCTCCCCCCTGCTGCCCTGTCTTTTGCTCTACCTACCTCTTCAGATTTGGAAGATGGAAGATCATAGTAATAATTTATTACCATCTGTAAAATTATTTAGCCTCTGCCATGACTCCTAATTGCAGATCACGCTTTATAACTTTCAGGAATACTTTTAAAGTATGACTGGACTAATTAGGCCCAGGAAATGGTGTGGGTAAGTTAGATGATTCAGGTGCTATATCTGGCAGGTGTTGAATTAGTTGTTCTTGGATTGTTTTCAGGTGGTGGAGAGCAGCACTCTGCAGATTTTGAACAATGGGAAGCTGTTGAAACTTCTTAAAGCTGTAACCGATGATGCTGGACTGTATTCATGTAAAGCCACCAACATAGCAGGGAGCTCAGAAAAATTCTTCAATGTAGATGTGCAAGGTTGGTATTATTAAAGATAGCAATCTTGAAAAAGTAGCCTTTAGTATTTCAAGTATATCTGACATTTAATATAAGCATAAGTTATAGAAGAGTGGTGCGGACCTAATGCCAACTCAGGTTTTCTTGCCTCTTTTTATAATAGCATCTAAGTGCCCAGCAGGCCTTACTAATTTTGTTTGTTCTTTATACTTTTCAAGTTTATACATTTCACTAATTTTACAATCATTTTGACATTTCAAAACTTGACTTCCTTCCCCCTCTTTCTGCGGTTCCTTAAATTTGTTTTTAATATCTTCTTTTCATATCCAAATTAACTTAATTTGCTTCTTTATTCATCTTCTTTAAATATATACTGCATTGTTACAGTAATCCTGCCAATGTTTTTATCTATTTGCAATTTATCTGTAAATATTTGATAAACCATTTCTATTCTTTTTTTAAAACTGATCTTGATTTCTTATTCTTCCGGTAAGTTTCACCATTTCTGCATATTCCACAAGTTTTTGTATCCATTTTTCCTTTGCTAGGACTTCTGCTTCTTTCCATTTTCGGGCAAGTCATATTCTTGCCACTGTAGTAGCATACATGAATAAATTTCTATACATTTTTTTTTAATATAAATTTTATTAATTTTCATCCAGTTATACATTTTATCCCGAATACAACAAATTGTGACTGTTTTAGACTTCCTTCAGCGTCTCTGACAATCATCCATGTTTATACCTTTAATACACATTCCCTTCTTTCGTATTGCCATTGTTCCTCCTTACTCCCATTATTTCTAACAAACAATACTTATTTATTTTTTTACGGTGCCTCTTGAAATCCCACTAGCATTGTATTTACACCACATATATTTTTCAGATAATCCACAAATTTTCCCCAGTCCTCGATGAACTTTTGGTCTTTAGTATATCTAATTTTCCCAGTTAATTTATCCAGTTCCGCATAGTCTATCAGTTTAGGTAGTTCTCTCCCTATAATTCCCAAAAGAAAAGCTTCGGGGTTTTTTTGGGTTTTTTTTTTTTTTTTACAAAGGCTATTTTAAACATCCTTTTCATTTCATTATATATCATTTCCCAGTAAGCTTTAACCTTGGCCCTTACTAATTTTTGTTGCTTCTTCTTTCGATGTGATCCAGCCCCATCTATAAGAGTTAGGGAGCATGATACATTTTGTTTAACTGCTCTCCTCCTCCTGTTTGACTAGTGGTTCTCATTGTTTCCTTTCCCACCAAGTCCCACCCACCATAAGAGGTGCCGACACATCTAGCGAAGTTTCCGTCGTCCTCAACCACGATGCCACCTTGGAATGCAGAGTTAGTGGTACTCCTCTCCCCATTATCCAGTGGTTCAAAGATGGAAAGTAAGTGCCCGTTCTTACATTGATGCAAGATAGTAAAGAGAGATGAGGAACTGTTGTCTTCCTGTTAATATGACGGTAAAAGTAAACGTAAAGGACCCCTGGAAGGTTAATAATAATAATAAATAATAATTTTTTATTTATACCCAGCCCTTCCCCGTTCAGAAAACCGGGCTCAGGGTGGCTAACAACAAATTTAAAACACTTAATTGATGCTACAAAAAAAAAAAAAACCAGCATAAAATACGGTATAAAACGTGAATAACAATAAAATCAAAAATCAATTTAGGGGGGGAAATCCATCCAAAAAACATTAGATGATTACCAGGGCTAGCTGGCTAAATTAGTCCTATTTGGGCCAGCGAGGAGACCAGGGGAGAATTAGCTGTGGGATTCCAGAGTGGGTAATCTTCATAAAAAGGGGAAGGGGAGGGAAGGAAGGGGAATAAAAGATCAGGCTAAGTTCAAATTGAAAGCCAGGTGGAATAGTTCTGTCTTACAGGCCCTGCGAAAGGAAGTTAAATCCTGCAGGGCCCTGGTCTCATGGGGTGCACTAGAACTTTTCAGTGGGGAAAAACCCCATGCATTCTCTGAATGCAAACCACATATGTCCGCAAGCCTGGCTTTTTACCTGAGGCTTGAAATAGGTAAAGGTAAAGGTAGAGGACCCCTGGAAGGTTAAGTCTAGTCAAAGTATGGGGTTGCGGCACTCATCTCGCTTTCAGGCCAAAGGAGCCAGCATTTGTCTACAAACAGCTTTCCGGGTCATGTGGCCAGCAGGACTAAACTGATTCTGGCACAACAGAACACCGTGACGCAAACTAGAGCGCATGGAAACACCGTTTACCTTCCCGCCACAGTGGTACCTATTTATCTACTTTCACTAGCTTGCTTTCGGACTGGTAGGTTGGCAGGCGCTGGGACAGAGCAATGGGAGCTCACCCCATCGCGGGGATTCGAACCGCTGACCTTCTGATCGGCAAGTCCTAGGCTCTGTGGTTTAACCCACAGCACCACCCGCGTCCCTCGCCCAGTTGAGTAGCTTGTAGCAAAAGGTTACTCATGCTCCCCCAAAATGTAATCACAAAGCCCAGGGAAACTCCTCTTCTACCTGTCATCTACGGATTTGGCAGACACACTTACGTATGCTAAAGTATTATTTTCAGCCCTTCAGCTTTAGTAAATGAACGCCATGAAGGCTTTTAGGAATGTAAAAACCTGCTGAAGTCAGGTACTAGACCATACCTTCTTGTGACATTTGTAGTCCCAGTGTGAAACAAGGCTTTGTGTGAACCGAGACAGCAGGTTCTCACAGCTTTAAGATCAATCCTCAGATGTCATTTTCATATCTTTTCAAAAAGCAGCCACATGAACAGCGGTGTATTGGAAACTTGTGAATGGAAGCCTTAATGAAATGAATGTGAGTGACCCCAGGAGACATTGCAAGTGGATCAAGCCTATTATTTCATTTGTTCGGCAGAATAGAGAAGAAGGTGAAATGTTTTTACAGATGCGCAGAGTTACATTCCAGCACAGTATACTGCAGAGTTGAGATTTTGAGCCTCTGAACTACACATCTTCCAGGAAAAGCCCATTAAGGGGATTGAACTTGGCAGTACAAATGTTAGTTGGACAACAAAAATGAGTATATAAATATTCTTGGACAAATAGCATTAGCATTTCGTAATGCAGGCCAGTGGCCAAAGTGGATATTCTAATGGCAACTGCAACTTGGAAATCTGTCCAGTGTAGAACGTTGCCGGTAGCTGTTACCTGATGCCTTATCTTTGGGTATTTTGGCACCACTTTGGGCTGATTTGCACACAGGTTCAGATTGTTAAAATTGGGGAAGGGAAACATTTGGCCCTCCAGATGTTGTCACACCACTACTCCCATCAGCTTTGACTGTTGGCCATGCCGGCTGGAGCTGATGGGAAATGTGGTTCAGGAACATCTGGGGGGGGGGTCAAAGATTTTTCCCTTATAGAATCTAGTCCAACCCCCTGCAATGCAGGAAATTCAGCTAAAGCATCTATGACAGATGACCATCCAATCTCTGCTTCAAACCCCCCAAGGAAGGAGATCCCGAGTTAAGAACTTTAATAATTGAATAAATGCTGTCAGACTGTGGCTTCGAATTGTTTGGGCACATCTACATAACAAATAAAGGGACGCGGGTGGCGCTGTGGGTTAAACCACAGAGCCTAGGACTTGCCGATCAGAAGGTCGGCGGTTCGAATGCCCGTAATGGGGTGAGCTCCCAATGCTCGGTCCCTGCTCCTGCCAACCTAGCAGTTCGAAAGCACGTCAAAGTGCAAGTAGATCAATAGGTACCGCTCCAGCGGGAAGGTAAACGGCATTTCCGTGTGCTGCTCTGGTTCGCCAGAAGCGGCTTAGTCATGCTGGCCACATGACCCGGAAGCTGTTCTCTGGCTCCCTCAGCCAATGAAGCAAGATGAGTGCCGCAACCCCAGAGTCAGTCACGACTGGACCTAATGGTCAGGGGTCCCTTTACATAACAAATGTAAACTGTTATGAGCCAGGTTTAAATGTTGGAACAATGTGATTTTGTTCAGTGAAACCCTAAGGGTGACTGATCCCTAGCTTCCTGATTAGAACTGCAGCTTCCACAGTTCCTTGGTTTGTTGGCGCTGTGACAATTCATTAGATTTCCACATTGATTTGAATTTTGTAATGCAGACGCACCATTTATGTGCAGCAGGTTGACCTAGTAGGGTTATGGCTGGACATGCACGAGGAACTCAGATCTGTGCAGATTTCAGTAGGAACTGTGACTTGATCCATACCTTCTGGACTAAAATACAGACTTTGAACTTAGATATTCACTAGCTTTCATATTTCCTAAAATGTTCTGGTGCAGTCCTCTGCTCCGTAAACATATCAAACTGCATTTAGAAATGTGCATTTGGAATGAAAATGCCTAACCTCCCCACAAACTTGGTGCAACCAAAGGGGAATTAGTGCTCCATGAAAAGGTCATCTGGAAGTGACATTGTAGTATATCTTTATAGGTATATCATTTAAATTTTGATATTATGCCAATAAAGGCTGAATGAATGAATGAATAATGGAGTTGCTTGGCAATTTCCCCTTGCCCTTGCATGTCCCCTGAATAATCTGATTTAGAAGATGGGGGGACCTTTCAGAACAGCAATGGAGGTGGTAGTGGAGGAATGAAGGGGGAGGGGGAACTGTTAAATATTTCCATGATCCCCATTTCATTGGCGGGAGACTCATTTTGCCATCAGTTTGGGGATCCCAGCTGGATACACCCGTTTGGTTACAATAACCCAATGCTGATGAGTTGAAGGAGTGGTACAGTGGTGCCCCGCAAGACAAATGCCTTGCAAGACGAAAAACCCGCTAGACGAAAGGGTTTTCCGTTTTTCGATGCGCTTCGCAAGACAAATTTCCCTATGGGCTTGCTTTGCAAGACAAAAACGTCTTGCGAGTCTTGCGATTTTTTCCGCTCCCCCCCTTTTTCTAAGCCTCTAAGCCGCTAATAGCCTTTTAACCGTTAAGCCACTAAGCCTTTAATAGCCGCTAAGCCGCTAAACCGCTAATAGGGTTGCTTCGCAAGACGAAAAAACCGGTAGACGAAGAGACTCGCGGAACGGATTATTTTCGTCTTGCGAGGCACCACTGTATATTGCACATAGAGAAATCCTAGGCATGTTTATGCAGAAATAAGTTCCAGGTTACTCATTGTGGCTTGTGTGCACCCACAGTATAACAGAAGTGGTGGCGTTTTTTTGTTTTTGTTTTCCTCCAGGCCCCTCTTCTTAGGGGATCCTAATATTGAGGTTTTGGATGAAGGCCAGATCCTGCACATTAAGAGTGCTCGGAGAATAGACAAAGGGCGCTATCAGTGCAGCGCAGCCAATTCTGCTGGCAAACAGTTTAAGGAACTCAAACTCACAATCCATGGTAAGTAACTTACAAATGTATGATTTTAGCAAATCTTTTCTGTTTGTTTTGGTAAGGAAAACAGTGGAAGCTCTTGCTAACCCTGGCTAACACACACACACACACACACACACACATACCAGTGCAAATGCATTTTAGGTTATATCGTTTATTCCCAGGCACATAGCGCAATATCCCAACTGCAACAGAGAGAATTAACAAATTTAAAGTTTTCTTATTCGTTGCACCCAAGATTCCGAAAAAGCCTCCCCACTCTCCAGCTTTTGAACCAGCAGAAACCCCTTATTCTTTATTGGGTATTTGCTTTGAGATGCTTCATAGGAAGTCTTTCATAAATGAAATAATCAAACATATGTTGTTAAAAGTGCCTGAAGACTGCCAGATTGGTAAGGTGATTCTTTTTACTGAACCAGTTTATCTCGGAAGGAGTTGATGAGGGATCTTTGTCAGGAAAGCTTGACCTCACTTCTTAGTTAATTTCAGCATAAGTAGAGAATTTGCAGACATTCTCCAGGGCATAGATTGTGAGCAGAACCGAAGGAAGGAAGGAAGGCTGGCAGAAAAAACGTAGCAGAGATTTATGTGGGGGTTGTAATTATTGTCTAGCCCTGACAGAAGCCAGGCAGAACAACTTGAATCTCATGTAATAAGTGAGACAGGAAACTTGTGATAGACTGCCAGAATGCTTTAAGAGGAGGTCATTAGTGATCTTGCACATCAAGGCTGCATCGGAGTGGAGAGAGAACAAAAGCAGACGAGAGACCGAAAAGGAGAAAAAAAGTGAATAATCTGTGTGGGGTGTGGGGGCAGTCTGTGCAATGCAAACTGACCACATGTTCTGGGCGTTCAAAATAAAACAGGGCAGACGATGTAGGTTTGAATGGGACAGTATATCCAATTACCTTTCCTAGACTCTTTGACCCCAACTGCAGACAGTCGTTCAGAGGGTGGGTGTGAGACCTAGACAAGAAATGATAATAATATTTAATCAGTTGTTTACTTGTCTGCCTTCGAAGAGGATAGTAAGTGAAAAAGAGAGGTAATCTGAAATCCCCTCTTCCACTGGATTTGTTTCATTTCTGTCTAAATTGAAGGGACGTTTTTAGACTAACAAAACCCTCCCCTCCTTTGCCTTTGGCTCTGTCGTTGCTCCCACGTCTTCTGGGTACATGTAAAATGTCTGCCCGCATGGTTCAATCTGAGGGTATGTTTTTGATGCAATAATCCAGCTCCCAAGGGACTGAGCACAAAAGGATAAATATTGACAGAGGTTTTTTACGTGGTCTCAAACCAGCATGGCAGTGATGACAAAACCAGCTAACAGATACATGCTAAGGGTCCTCTAAGCTGCATTTAACTTTTTAACTCTATCTTACGCCATGAGTCACAGTGAACAGGTTTTCTAAAACCTATTTTTAAAAGCTTGTGGTCCTAATGCTGTTGTTCAGTCTCTGGGCAGTCAAGACTTGGTATTCATGTCGTAGCCCAGGCATAGGCAAACTCGGCCCTCCAGGTGTTTTGGGACTACCACTCCCACCATCATCCCTAGCTAGCAGGACCAGTGGTCAAGGATGATGGGAGTTGTAGTGCATATCGGGCTGGTTCTATTAGAGGTTACCACCCGCACCCTTCTCCTGTGCTTCCTGCTTGTCTGGTGGCACCTCGTTAAAACCACTTCTTACTGGTTGTAGCAGAGTTTTCTCTGGAGGCAGAGGACAAGAAGAGGAGTCATACTCAAATTCACAGTCAAGAGCTTCTTTATTGCTTGACTCGTTGCACAAGCATTGCTGTTACTGTTATATACAAGCTATTTACATTCCTTCTTTATCTCTCCAGCACCGTATAATCTCAGTCCAGTAATTAACTATCCTGACACAGCACAACTCTCAGTATCAGCAGCACACGTTGTCTTACTTCCAAACTTGTTGTCAGCGTGTGTGTGTGTGTGTGTGTGTGTGCTTTCGTCGCACGGAAATTGCAGCCTGCAACTTCCTCCCTTTATTTGCACCTCCAGCTGACACCAGTCAAGCCTAGAGAGCCACACCTACACACTAAAGAAAATTCTGGAACCCTCTTTAAAGCTCCCAGGAACTTTTATCTGTTCCTTAAAGAATGTTTTCCTAACAGGTTCACATTAAAATGCAAACTGAGCCAAATCCCTTCCCCATCTCTGGATCTAGCGCAGTGTAGAGCTCCTCTTTGCGTAGAAACTAAATCATTCCTGTCTGTCTGTGTTGATAACAGGCTCAAAGAGACCCCAGGACAGCCTTTCTCACCTTGTGGGTCCCCAGATGTTGTTGAACTACAACTCCCATCACCCTTAGCTAGCATCTAGAGCTCAGCATGATGGGAGTTGTAGTCCAACAACATCTGGGGACCCACAGGTTGAGAACCGCTGCCCCAGGATCTCCTTAGGTACGGATACCGGAATCAAAATGATGGACAGGTCAGATGAGCCCGTTTTGTAACAGGTTGGAAAATGTTTGCCTGAAGAGATCTTAGACGGGAGGTCACCCGTCATTCATTGCAACACCCCTGCCCCAGCAGTGTTTGTTTTATTAGGCCTTTCGCATCTTTAAAGTGCCATTTTGACTGATATCTTGGAACCTGGGGTGTTGGCAGGTTGCAATCAACCGACTTGTTTGGCAGCACGGGGCTTACATTGGCAGGCCAACATTACCTCCACCAGCAGTCAAGCTACTCATTGAGGGTTTGGCTTGTGTGCGCAGTGGATGTCGCTCGCAGTGTCTCGCAGGAGCATCTGCAAATGATTAGTTTACATACATTGTTTTTGGCTAGGAATCCACATAAGCTGTGGCCTCCAGAGGACGAGGAATTATTCTGGGTTTCAAGGAATGCTGAAACCAGCGCAGTGTTGAAGTGTTACTTGTGGTTCTCAAAATATGAGTCGAGTCTCCTGAGGGAAGGCACAAAGGGTGTCTAGGGTGAAAGTTAAGGCTCTCCTTAGCCAATCTGAGCCCCATAGTATTTTGCTTTTTTGATGTGTGGGGGTGGCTGACAATGGCTGGCTGGGTGTCAGTGAAGCAATCCGTTCATTTTATTATTGATTTACATGGATGTTTTTTCTTCAACTCGGAAACCCCCCCTCTGTTTGAATTAGACTGCAGGATCCACATGATTCAGCAAACTCCCTTTTCACCATTCTTTTACCCTGGGTGAAATAAAATGGAACGGTGCCTGTATGCTCAGTCCTTATCCTGAGGAAGGCATCTGTTGTGTTTGTGCAGATGGCTTCACCAGGATAATGTGCAAGAATCCCTGTCTTGAATGTGCATGCAGTCTCTCTAAAATACGTGGGATATGTTTTCTCCTTTTGTTTTTCTCTCACACACCCAAACATGGATCAAAGGGCCTTTGGGAAGGAATCTTGTAGGATATGACAGACATTAAAAAGGTAAAGGGACCCCTGACCATTAGGTCCAGTCGTGACCGACTCTGGGGTTGCCGCTCTCATCTCGCTTTATTGGCTGAGGGAGCTGGCGTACAGCTTCTGGGTCAGGTGGCCAGCATGACTAAGCCGCTTCTGGCGAACCAGAGCAGCACACAGAAACGCCGTTTACCTTTCTGCCGGAGTGGTACCTATTTATCTACTTGCACTTTGACATGCTTTCGTACTGCTAGGTTGGCAGGAGCAGGGACCGAGCAATGGGAGCTCACCCTGTCGCGGGGATTCGAACCGCCGACCTTCCGATCGGCATGTCCTCGGCTCTGTGGTTTAACCCACTGCGCCACCCGCGTCCCTTATGACAGACATTAGTGCTATGCAATTCAGAGAAACCTTCAGCATGGGTTTGAAAGCAAATTCAAAGTTATTATACAGGATGCTATCTAAACATCAGAGGCACCCCCATTTATTGACTGCGAGACGCTTTAAGTACTTAGCAATAGTGGATTATATTTTGTAATAGTTAACAGTTTATATATTTTGAAGCATATGCTATGCTTTAGCCTAAACTTTGTTTCAACACTTAATGCAATGAGCAAATGAGAGTCTTCACAAACACTGCATATCTGAGTTTATATTTTGAAGACGGTTCCAATTAGATTTTTCCCTGTCTCTTGCTAGTTTCTCCCATTAGGAGCCCGTTTGACCAGCAAAAACTATTGTGGCAAATCTGTTCCCAGATGCTGCTGCTACAGAGGGCAGATGGAGGAAACTGCATCACCATGTTTTTGGTTTTGTTTTTGCCGTTGTGGGGTGGGGAAAACAATTTGTCCGCTGAAAGCCCTTTAAAACCAAGTCATAATTAAGCTCTGGCTTCCTTTTGTGTTCTAAGACTCTTCCTCTTCTTTGCATCTTGATTTTTACTGTTTTTTCTCCTCCTGTTCCTTCCCTGAAAACAGTCCCACCAGCGATCAAAGGCGGAAACATTACCACTGAAGTGTCAACGTTGCTGAACAGTGTGCTAAAGCTGGAATGTGAGACAAGGGGAATCCCAGCTCCTACCATAACGTGGTATAAAGATGGACGCCCTATTGCGTCTAGCCCAGAAGCTCTTTACCTGGACAGGGGGCAATTCCTTCAGATTCCTCGTGCGCAAGTTTCTGACTCTGCAAAGTACAGCTGCCAGGCAACCAATGTAGCTGGGACTGCTGAAAAAATATTCCTAGTGGATGTCTACGGTAGGAAGGAAACAAGAAAGAACATACTTATTTGTTCGGCATGCAGTCAGAAAACTGGAATTTGATCTGTCCAGCCAATCTGGGCCTCCCCTTGACTTTTCTTGGTTTGTTATTAACTGCTCTTAGACTCAGGTTTTCAGTTGGTTGAGGGTTGAGCCAAATTGATATAGAAGGATTTAGAGGGTGGCAGACTTATTTTAAGCATAATATGGGTGATAAGGAGAGGTGGGGGAGCTGGACCCTGCCCCGTTCCCTGCCAGCACATCCCCTCTGAAACGTCTCCTCCTCGGTCAGTTTTCTCCCAGTGCAGATTACTTCTAGTCTCAAGGAAAACCAGTGGGCTCCATCTCCTACCTCCTCTCCCATGTTGTGCTTTAAATGCATCCACTTTTTATAAAGGCAGACCCATAGAGCAGTGTTCCCCAACCTTGGGCCTCCAGCTGTTTTTGGACTACAACTCCCATCATCCCTTGCTAGCAAGACCAGTGGTCAAGGATGATGGGAATTGTAGTCCAAAAACAGCTGGAGGCCCAAGGTTGGGGGACACTGCCATAGAGGATAAGGATATCAGTGGCTGCTGGTCATCATGATGGCTTAATAATATAAATAAATAAAACCCCGCCCTTCTGCCTGGGTTTCCCCAGCCACTCTGGGCAGCTCCCAACAGAATATTAAAAACGCAATAAAACATCAAACATTAAATACTTTCCTAAACAGGCTTGCCTTCAGATGCCTTCTAAAAGTCAGAGAGTTGTTTATTTCCTTGACATTGGATGGGAGGGCATTCCACAGGGTGGGCGCAACTGCCAAGAAGGCCCTGTGCCTGTAACCTCACTTCTTGCAGTGAGGGAACCACCAGAAGGCCCTCGGCGCTGGACCTCAGTGTCTGGGGCTGAATGATGGTGGTGGAGACGCTCCTTCAGGTATACAGGTATATATTACCTCTGGTATCACAAAAGCAGTAGGTATCAGTTGCTGGGGAACACAAGTGGTGCTGTCCAGAGGTTCTGTTTATGGGGTTCTCAAACCCATCTGGTTGACCACCATGAGAATGGGATAGTGTTTGAGCAAATAGGCCTCTGGTCCTATAAGACACTCCATAAGACACACCTTACCATAAGACGCACCTAGTTTTTAGAGGAGGAAAACGAGAAACAGTGGATGTATGATTTTTGTGGTTCATGCTGTGGCCACAGACATGATATGTGATTTGACGGTGAGTTTGGGGTAGCCCAATGCAAAAATCCTGAGAATCCATGTAGATCTGTGCTTTGTAACCACGTTTTTGCGCCATTGCCACGAAACAATGGATGCGTGTGTTTTTTGGTGCAGGCTCTAGCCATGGACATGCTATGTGATCTGATAGTGAATTTGGGGTGACCCAATGCAAAAATCCTGAGGATCCATGGGCTTTTACCTCCCCCTCCCAGGCAGCCTCCTTTATTTCTAGAGTCCCTTATCTCCCTCCCGATTGCTTGCTGATCAGCTGCTCAGCGGCTTTGTTTCAACACCCCCTTCCCTCTTGTTTGCCTTAGTATCTTTTCCTTAGCTGAAGCAGTTTTTTGCTCCTCCTTTTCTTCTAATTTCTCTCCTCATTGCTTTAACCTTCCTGTCTCCTCTCGTTGCAGGTTCACTGTCTTTACCCCCCCCCCCGAGACAGCCTTCTTTATCGCTAGAGTCCCTTATCTCCCCTCCCGATCGCTTGCTGATCAGCTGCTCAGCGGCTTTGTTTCAACACCCCCTTCCCTCTTTCTAAAAAAAAAAGTACGACCTGCTTTTTGCCCCTGGGCAATTCAGCTCCAGGGACCACGCATTTGCTCCATAAGACTCACAGACATTTCCTCATACTTTTTAGGAGGAAAAAAGTGCGTCTTATGGAGCGAAAAATACGGCACTTTGTGGCATTGACCAGCCTGAAAATACTGTCTGGGCTGAAATGTCTCTTGTTAACCATGGTTTTGCCATACAGGATAATTCCTTAGAGGCTGGGTTACCTGGGATGGAACCAAACCAATTGATTTGATAGTGGCTTGGATTTTTGAGTGGTCACAGAAAATAATGGCTTGGATTTTTGAGTGGTCACCTCTTTCCTCTCCATTTCCTTCCAGTTCCTCCAGTTATTGAGGGCGACTCAGAAGCAATCCAGAACAAGCAGGTGGTTTCTGGCAGTTCCCTGGTGCTGGAGTGCAATGCTGCTGGCAACCCACCTCCCTTGCTGACTTGGCTGAAGGATGGAGTTCCCGTGAAAGCCAGCGACAACCTGCACATTGTGTCTGGTGGAAGGAAGCTGGAAATCATGAATGCTGGAGAGGCTGATGATGGCCAGTATGTCTGTGTGGCTACCAGCATCGCAGGAGAGAAGGAAATCAAATATGATGTGGAAATCCTAGGTGTGTAAAAACAGAGTTTAAGCTTTTTATTTAACCTGCGCTGCCAACCAGGTATTTCCACAAGTTTCACTTACGTCAACCTTCCCCAACCTGCTGTTTTCCATCTGTTGGTGTCCAGCTCCCGTCCGCCTCAGCTAGTGCAGCAAATGGTCAGGGATAATGAGAGTTGTGATCCAAAACATCTGGATGGCACCAGGATAGGACTGTTTTTTTTAATGTGATTTATTATTATTACTATTATTATTTATTACTTTTATCCCACCCATCTGGCCGGTCCTCCCCAGCCACTCTGGGCGGCTCACGACGGAATATTAAAAACACAATAAAACTTCCCTAAACAGGGCTGCCTTCAGATGTCATCTAAAAGTCGGATAATTGTTTATTTCCTTGACATCTGATGGGAGGGCGTTCCACAGGGCGGGAGCCACTACCAAGATGGCCTTCTGCCTGGTTCCCTTGTAACCTCACTTCTTGCAGTGAGGGAACCACCAGAAGGCCCTCGGAGCTGGACCTCAGTGTCCGGGCCAAATGATGGAGGTAGAGACACTTCTTCAGGTATACTGGGCCAAGGACGTTTAGGGCTTTCAAGGTCAACACCAACACTTTGAATTGTATTTGGTAACATACTGGGAGCCAATGTAGGTCTTTCAGGTCTGGTGTTATATGGTCTCTAGGGATGCAGGTGGCGCTGCGATCTAAACCACTGAGCCTCTTGGGCTTGCCGATCAGAAGGTTGGCGGTTCGAATCTTCACAATGGGGTGAGCTCCTGTTGCTCTGTCCCAGCTCCTGCCAACCTAGCAGTTTGAAAGTACGTCAGTGCAAGTAGATAAACAGTTATCACTGTGGCAGGAAGGTATAGGGCATTTCTGTGCACTCTGGTTTCTGTCACAGTGTCCCATTGCACCAGAAGCAGTTTAGTCCTGCTGGCCACATGACCCAGAAAGCTGTCTGCAGACAAATGCTGGCTCCTTCGGCCTGAAAGCAAGATGAGCGCTGTAACCCCATAGTCGCCTTTGACTAGACGTAACCATCCAGGGGTCCTTTACCTATAAAGGCTCTATATTAAATTTGTAATGGACTGTCCCTCTCCATTTGTGTGACGTATGGATTTTGTTGTTGATGGGGAACAATAGACAGTACTGGGAGATTTAGCAACTTCTCATTAACATGTTTCTTTAAACCAAACCTTCATTTAACAATGGTTTCGTTGTCTAAAGTTCAGTGGCATGTTTCATTACAGCACTATGCACCACTTGCAGGGTTTGGGGTTGGTGGACTGATGCTGCCTGGAAATTTGTGCTGATTTTCATGCTTCTGTGCTAGCAAAAAATTGCTGTAAAAAGGATAAGCTCTAAACCATCTCTTGTCCAATGAAATTTTGAATCGTCCAAGAAAGGATGGACCATGAAATAGTATTTTAAATCATTTTAAAAAATAAATAAATTCTGACAGTACTTTTATTTGTGCCTTTGGGTTTGCTGCCTTTCCAGTGCCACCAAGTATGGAAGGGGAGAATGAATCTACAGATTATATTGTGATTCTCCACAGCTCCCTGGAGCTGGACTGCCCGGTAACAGGAACGCCTCTGCCAACCATCACGTAAGAAGCTATTGTTCAATGCAAAAAGAGAGATAAAGGAACAGAATAAAAAAAAATCCATGACTTGTGTCAGCTTTTGGTTGGAAGAGCAAAGAAAAGGACGTAGTTTAGCAAAGGTTAACAAAGTTCTAGAAAAGGAAGTAGTAGACCTTTATTACCTTTCCCATGGTATAGTTGCTGTCTTCCTTTGGTGGAACTATAATTTTCTGATGCATTATTACTCATTTTGCACACAACTGGGCTGGCTAAGATAAATCCATCCATCCATAATTTCAGGAGTCAAGTCACAGATCTGACTTCAACTCCTAAAACCTCAGGATGCCATGTTTTCTGTAGTTGCTCGGTTGTCTCTCTTGCCTGCCAGGACATTTTTCTAGCTTTTGTGAAGCTGACGAATATCTTGGGCACCTCTGCTTTTTAAAAAGTTTGATCTTTCATTCCTGGTTCCCATCCCCTGTCATTTTTTTCATGGCCTAGAAAGCAAACAGTGAAAGAGAGATTAGGATTAACATGCAGAAAGAAAACAAAACAAAGCCTTATTGTTGTTGTTTAGTCGTTTAGTCGTGTCCGACTCTTCATGACCCCATGGACCAGAGCACGCCAGGCACTCCTGTCTTCCACTGCCTCCCTCAGTTTGGTCAAACTCATGCTGATAGCTTCGAGAACACTGTCCAACCATCTCGTTCTCTGTTGTCCCCTTCTCCTTGTACCCTCCATCTTTCCCAACATCAGGGTCTTTTCCAGGGAGTCTTCTCTTCTAATGAGGTGACCATAGTATTGGAGCCTCAGCTTCAGGATCTGTCCTTCCAGTGAGCACTCAGGGCTGATTTCCTTCAGAATGGATAGGTTTGATCTTCTTGCAGTCCATGGGACTCTCAAGAGTCTCCTCCAGCACCATAATTCAAAAGCATCAATTCTTTGGCGATCAGCCTTCTTTATGGTCCAGCTCTCGCTTCCATACATCACTACTGGGAAAACCATGGCTTTTACTATACGGACCTCTGTTGGCAAGGTGATGTCTCTGGATTATATGCTAATCCAAAGCATTGTTTTGTCTATAACCATGAGGCAGAGGTCCGTGGAGTCTTTGGTCAGGTGCCAATTACTTATGGAATGTTTCAGGGACCATTGGGAAAGGCTCTTTGGGTATGAATGCCATAGAATCATAGAATGGTAGAGTTGGAAGGGACGACAAGGATTAGCTAATCCAACCCCCTGCAATGCTGGAACTTTTGTGCCCAATGTAGGACTCAAATCCACAACCCTGCGATTAAGAGTCTTATGTTCTACCGATGTGGTTCACATTGAACCTTTAGAGTGCAATGAGTATCATTCATTCCCAAGATTCCAGTGTCCATTCACTGTTTTCTTTCTTTCTTTCTTTCTTTCTTTCTTTCTTTCTTTCTTTCTTTCTTTCTTTCTTTCTTTCTTTCTAAAAAGATATTTATTGAAGTTCCAAAAGTTATACAAAAAAAGTAATAAAAAACAAAACACAAACACAAAAAATGACAAATATAAAAAACAAAATACAAAACTAAAAACTATTTAAAAACAAGTAAAGTTTCATTCCCTTATTTTCTTATAACTTACTTCCCCGACCTCCTCATACCTCCCCTTTTTGTATTCCAATTTCTAATTATTAATTCAACAAATCCTCTCCCTTAATTTTCATATAATTTTCAACCTTTATTTTCTTTTTACTTAATCATTACAGCTGAAAACCACTTAATTTCTAAACCAACATCATTCTAACATTCATTAATTTTGTAATATTTCCCAAGATAGTCCTTAAATTTCTTCCAATCTTCTTCCATCGTCTCTCTTCCCTGGTCTCGGATTCTGCCAGTCATTTCTGCCAGTCCCATATAGTCTATCACCTTCATCTGGCATTCTTCCAAAGTGGGTAGATCTTGTGTCTTCCAGTACTTTGCGATGAGTATTCTTGCTGCTGTTGCTGCATACATAAAGAATGTTCTGTCCTTCTTTGGCACCAATTGGCCGACCATGCCCAGGAGAAAGGCCTCTGGTTTCTTCACATTCACTGTTTTCTTCCCTTCCATTGTTTACCTTCCTACAAGAATCCACTTTCCTTCTTTTTCTCTGTTCCTGGTTTCCCATGAATGCAACGGTTTCCCATGCTTTACCTGGCCGATACAACTTGTGTTAGCGTAAGGAAGAGAAGCTAATAGATGTGTGCATCAAGATCAAACATGTACTATGGATGGCCATATATACATTTCGAAATGGAGAGCATTCTCTCTAGTTCAGAGTATTTGAGGTCAGTGGCCAAGATGGAAGCTGGAGAACTTGGAAAATCTGGAGCCCAGAGCTTGGAGTTCACTGGGCAAGTCAGAGAGCGGACTCCTTCAACTTCTACAGGCTTGGCCAATGCAGAAATTCTTCACAGAACTCTAGCCCAATGGTTGCCATTAATTTGATTTGAACTGATTTTATAATGAATTGGTTTTAGAATTTTGTATTACTTTACTGTTGTTAGCCGCTCTGAGCCCGGCTTTGGCTGGGGAGGGCGGGATATAAATTTGTTGTTGTTGTTTAGTTGTTTAGTCGTGTCTAACTCTTCATGACCCTATGGACCAGAGCACGCCAGGCACTCCTGTCTTCCACTGCCTCCCGCAGTTTGGTCAAACTCATGTTAGTCGCTTAGAGAACACTGTCCAACCTTCTTGTCCTCTGTTGTTCCCTTCTCCTTGTGCCCTCCATCTTTCCCAACATCAGGGTCTTTTCCAGGGAGTCTTCTCTTCTCATGAGGTGGCCAAAGTATTGGAGCCTTAGCTTCACGATTTGTCCTTTCAGTGAGCACTCAGGGATATAAATAAATAAATTATTATTATTATTATTATTATTATTATTATTATTATTATTATTATTATTTTATTTGCCAGTCTCAAAGACAGAGGTAGCATGCCCATACAGTGGTACCTCGGGTTACATACGCTTCAGGTTACATACTCCGCTACTGCAGAAATAGTGCTTCAGGTAAAGAACTTCAGTTTAAGAACTTTGCTTCAGGATAAGAACAGAAATAGTGCTCTGGCGGCGCAGCAGCAGCAGGAGGCCCCATTAGCTAAAGTGGTGCTTCAGGTTAAGAACAGTTAAGTATGGACCTCCGGAACGAATTAAGTACTTAACCCGAGGTACCACTGTATTCTCTTAGGCAGCAGGAGGGTTAGGAGACCTGAACAAACACAATCCACAGTAGTTCACTGGGTGAAGTGTCAGACTCTGAATGAAGCTGAGCCTCCGTAGCCTGTGTTAGTTTGTGAATACTTTCGCAGGTATCTTACGATCCCCTAGCTTATACAAATGAGACCTGCTTTTTAATCCACCAGGTGGTTGAAAAATGGCCAGCCTATCGAAGGGGGAATCGGATATAAGATCTTACTAAACGGACGCAAGCTTCTCATCTCGCGGACTGAAGTCTCGGATACTGGCCATTACCAGTGCGTAGCAACAAACAAGGCAGGCGAAAACAAAAAGGAATTTGATGTGACGGTGCATGGTGCGTTGTTTCTCCAGGAAAGAAAATTGGGGGTGGGGTGGGGGGAGAGGGATTGTCTTTGAATATATTTCCTTTTCTAACAGCCTTAAATGTGTTGCGGTTTCGCTCAATGTATAGCACCAGAATTTCAGGATTCTAAATTGCCTTATGCTGCTCACAAGAGAAGTACAGTGGTACCTCAGGTTACATACGCTTCAAGTTACATACGCTTCAGGTTACACATTCCGCTAACCCAGAAATAGTGCTTCAGGTTAAGAACTTTGCTTCAGGATAAGAACAGAAATCGGGCTCTGGCAGCGTGGCAGCAGCAGGAGTCCCCATTAGCTAAAGTGGTGCTTCAGGTTAAGAACAGACCTCCGGAACGAATTAAATACTTAACCTAAGGTATCACTGTACAGGGGAAGGCATTTACTTTTGTAGCAGTCTTTGTTTACCTGTCTAGTTCCAAGTCTTGCTCTAGATCGTATGGAATGGGATGGTGAGAATCAACACATTGCTGCCTTTTTAGCAGGGGAATTAAATAGCCAATTGCCATTTTCAGTGATAGCTGAATGTTTATTGAATATTCCAATGAATATTGGAAGAATTTAAAAGAGATCCTTTCCTACTGTCTTGATAACTGTGTGCAGGTTTATAGCAGCTGGGTTGTGTTGCTCCTGCATAACACTCTGTGTTGATTTTTTTGTAGTTCCTCCAACAATAAAATCGACTGGGCTCCCTGAGAGATCTGTAGTGATACACAAACCAGTAACCTTGCAGTGCATTGCCAATGGCATACCCATCCCTTCAATCACTTGGTTGAAAGACAGTCGGCCTGTAAATACAGCGAGAGCAAATATCCGGGTACGTATCACAATTTCAATAATCCACAGCATTAAATGATTGCCACGCCAGTTTCCAGGAGAACAGAGGCACCCAATGAGCAAGGTGGTTGCACATAATTTTGTTGGTGCAGGAACGTATAAACTTTTGTGTTGCACCCTCATCATTCAGCCCAGACACTGAGGTCCAGGTCTGAGGGCCTTCTGGTGGTTCCCTCACTGTGAGAAGTGAGGTTACAGGGAACCAGACAGAGGGCCTTCTCGGTAGTGGCACCCGCCCTGTGGAACGCCCTCCCGTCACATGTAAAAGAAATAGGTAGCTATCTTATTTTTAAAAGACATCTGAAGGCAGCCCTGTTTAGGGAAGTTTTTAATATTTAATGCTGTATTGTTTTTAACACTCGATTGGGAGCCGCCCAGAGTGGCTGGGGAAACTCAGCCAGATGGGCGGGGTATAAATATTATTATTACTATTATTATTATTATTATTTATTGGATTCTTCAGCAGAACGGTGCAGGGGGTGGAGAATATTGTTCTGATATTGTGCTGCTTTATCAGCGCAAGTTTTTTAGACCCTTCAGATTCACAGTTTCCCATTCGCCCTCCCAGCTCCTGGCCTTTCCAGAGGTTTAAAAATGGAACATCATCAACATTAGCATCCCAAGTGGTGGGGCAGGTCCATGGAGCCACCGGCCCATCACCAGGGTCACTGCCTGGGCAGAGATAGGGCAAAGCAACAAAGCAACAGCAGGTTCATGGGACTTCACAGGCGCACTAACAGGAATGCCTGGTTGGTCAGCAGTGTTTCTGTGCAGCCCTGAACTTGCCATGGTAGCAGGAACCCCAGAGAGACAAGAGAGTGACTGAAGATAAAGTCCCTACTGGAAAAGAATGGCAGATGAAGTTGATGGACTATGCTAAAATGGCTAAAATGACCGGAAGAGTCAGAAATCGGGAAGACCAAAATTTTAACAAGGAATGGGGGGAATTGATAACCTACCTTAAAGACGATTGTAAACATTAAAATCGTTAGTAGGGTTGGAATAACATTTGTAGTTTAATGGTGAATTTTGGACACAATGGAGATGTAAAATATTTGGATTATCATAAAAGATGCAGGAGGAAAGGATTAACAGTACGACCCACAAAGGGGAGGATGAAAGTCCAGGAGATTTCTTGGAATCTTGTTTTTATGATTTATGTTTGATATATCTCCGTAAAATTTTAATTTGAAAAACCAAATAAATAGACTTTGTAATTGGCAAGAGAGCGACTCTGTTGTGCCACACACACTGCTACTGCTCATTGCTATAATTTAAATGTGAAACCTGCTTCCCAGTGTACCTTAGTTCTGTTTAATATGCCAATAGCTTAAACCCCCCAGGCTTTTTTTTCCTAGGTCAATTGAAATGAAGGGAGGGGAAGCAGAGCTCTGCAGTGGATAAGAAGAAGAAAGAATCACAAAGTGGAATGTTGTTTTTGGTAATCCTCATAATGGGACGCAGGTGGCGCTGTGGGTTAAACCACAGAGCCTAGGACTTGCCAATCAGAAGGTCGGTGGTTCGAATCCCCACGACGGGGTGAGCTCCCATTGCTCGGTCCCTGCTCCTGCCAACCTAGCAGTTCGAAAGCACGTCAAAGTGCAAGTAGATAAATAGGTACCTCTCTGGCGGGAAGGTAAACGGCGTTTCTGTGCGCTGCCCTGCTTCGCCAGAAGCGGCTTAGTCACATGACCCAGAAGCTGTATGCTGGCTCCCTCGGCCAATAAAGCGAGATGTGGACCTAATGGTCAGGGGTCACTTTACCTTTACCTAATCCTCATAACAGGCCAAGATTAGAAAACAAGCACACAAAAGAATGCCTTGATCATTTACCTAAGACCAAGCATGCAAATGAATTGCACTTATTCTTTATGCATGATTTATTCCAGCTGCTGAACTGGAACTTTAGCAGTGGGATTTTGGATTTTTAAATCCAGAAGTAAGCACCTTGAATATAATTGTCATTTGGAAGGAGAGCTGATAATATGCATATCCAATTGGAAATCTCTGTGGATGCTTGTTTTTTCTTTTCCCATTCTGGAGCAGCTGGAGTCCTCTGGACGCATCCTGCAGATCGCCAAGGCTTTGATGGAAGATGCTGGGAGATACACCTGTGTGGCAACAAATGCAGCTGGCGAAGCCCAACAACATGTCCGACTGCATGTGTATGGTAATGGTTTTCCCAACATGGAACATAGCCTATTGATTATGCTAGGTCCACACATGCATGCTCCACATACATTCTTCTGCTCAGCTCTTGTTGTTTTGCAAGCGTTTTAGGTGTTTGTGATAGCATCTAGCAGCTCCCGACATTTTTATGACACACCCTTTCCTTCTTGTCATCTATGCAAGCGTTCGTTTTTCAGAGGAGTCCCCAGTATTGTGATTCGAGGACCTGTCCCCCGCTTGGGAATAATAAAAACACGTGGACACGGCATATTAGGTTAATGGGCAAGAAAAGGCCACAACTTTATTGATTACAGCAGTGTTCCCCAACCTTGGGCCTCCAGCTGTTTTTGGACTACAATTCCCATCATCCTTGACCACTGGCCTTGCTAGCGAGGGATGATGGGAGTTGTAGTCCAAAAACAGCTGGAGGCCCAAGGTTGGGGAACACTGGATTACAGCATGTGAGAGGTATTGGCTTAGGCATTGGACAACAGCAAATATTGACTCCACCCACTCGGAGAGGGGTGAGTCTGACGAGGCGTTAACCACCAGTAGGGGGAGCCTGTTGATGCAAATACAATTATAAGCTCCCCCCTGATGTCACTGGGGGTTGTGCCATGGCCCCCCGCCACACAGGGCATCGGACAGGATCCACGACCGCCGGATTCCTTTAACGGAATACCCATAAGTGAAGGGGTAGGCGATGGCCACACCTTCCCCTTCCATACACCAACAACACATTCCAATGCCTAACTGCCAAATACAGTGGTGTCCCGCAAGACGAATGCCTTGCAAGACGGAAAACCCGCTAGACGAAAGGGTTTTCCGTTTGCGAGTTGCTTCGCAAGACGAATTTCCCTATGGGCTTGCTTCGCAAGAAGAAAGCCCATAGGGAAATCTCCGGGGACCTCTTTTAAATGCTGGCGGTGGGGAGCAAAGCCTTTCCCCCCCTCCGGCCTTCAGAAGAGGTCTAGGAAGGCCGGCGGGGGCCGAAAGGCTTTGCTCCCCACCGCCAGCATTTTAAAAGCGGTCCAGGATAGCAGGGAAGCGCTTCCCGCTATCCCGGACGGCTTTTGAAGGCAGACGGGGGGGGGGGAGCAAAAACTTTCGCCCCCCGCCGGCCTTCAGAAGAGGTCCTGGACCTCTTCTGAAGGCCGGCAGGGGGCGAAAGTCTTTGCTCCCCCCCGCCTGCCTTCCCGGGGGCTTTAAAATCGCCCCGGGACAGCGGAGAAGTCCTCCGCTGTCCAGGGGCGATTTTAAAATGCTGGCGGGCGGCAGCAAAGTCCTCTGCTGTCCCGGGGTTTTTTAAAATGCTGGGGGTGGGAAGAAAAGCCCTTGTCCCCCCCCCCCAGCCTTCAGAAGAGGTCGTGGGACAGACTGTCCCCGGACCTGGTCTGAAGGCGGTTTCCATAGGAACGCATTGATTGATTTTCAATGCATTCCTATGGGAAACCGTTCTTCGCAAGACGGAAAACTCGCAAGACGAAAAAACTTGCGGAACAAATTAATTTCGTCTTGCGAGGCACCACTGTACCGAGAACGTTGTGACGATTGCTACGAGGTAGGCGAAAAAAACCAAGAGGCTGGTGCCAATTTGCCAGTTGGAAAAAACTCCTACCAGGCCCCCTGGGCAACCAGGGCAACCAACCATAGGTCCATAGCAAGGTCAAGCGAACACCTATGCACTAAAGGGAGTGGTGGGTGGGTGAAAACGGCAACGGAATGGGGAGAAGAGCTGGCGCGGCCGCATTTGAGCGGCTAAACCACGCCCCCCGAGCGTCCACCTGATTGGGCACCCTTCTGGGAGGCGTGGCGGCAAGGGAGTTTTGCCCATCACCAGGGGTGACTTCCACAGATACCCTCAAATGGGGTGCCAGGGCGTTGATGACTGTGCACTGGGGAAGGCAGGCTGGGGACTAACTCGAGAGGGGCCTGTGATTTGTGGGGAACTGTAACATCCAGGAGGCAAGAGTCGGAAGCAGCAGAAGCTTCAGAGCTGGAGGGTGGAGCACAGGATGGGTTGGAAGAAGAGGAGGCAGGTCAGGCAAGTGAAGGGACAGCTGCTTCCCCACCTTCTCCTGCATCACTCTCTCCCATAACTAGGAGGGGACTGAAAAGGGATGAGCAGAGGATGTTCCCATTGAGGCATAGTCTCCGGTCGCAAGTGCACAGCCCATTGGGGGAAGGTACATAATCTGGTCGTCTCCATAGAGCATGGGCCTGATGCTAGGTTGGTGTGTGTAGCTATCAAGAGCTGTAGAAGCTACCGTAAGTGGTATCTTTAACAATAAACAGTTTATCTGCCGTGTGCATTCCCTTGACATGGGAACAGATGTGCTTAGGGATGGCAGAAGGGAATTATAAATACCACACATCCTTTCCGTTCTCACATCATCTACATTCCTTGAACCGTGTTCCCTCTGTTTGTGTGGTGTGAGGTACCACAACACCTGAAACATCCCAGAGAAGAAGGGAAAAACCAGTTGGGTCTCTCCATGTTCTGGTTTAAGAAATATGTGTGCCTCTTCTACATGAGGCCCGGAGGGTGTCAGCACGAGAACGGGCCTTCTCTGTATTGCCTTCCCAATTGTGGAATGCTCTCCCCATGGAGCCTTCATTATATATGTTGATAATGTCACAGAAACTGGATAAGCACAGAAGAAAGCCTTCATATATGTGAGATTGAACGACCAAGATGATAATCTTTTCATCCTTTTCTTCCCAGAACCACCCAGTTTGAAGGATGCAGGAAAGATGATAAACGAGACTGTGGTTTTGAACAATCCAATACAGCTGGAGTGCAAAGCATCTGGAAATCCTTTGCCAGGTAGATACACACTCAGAAGTTATTGCTCGTAATTAAAAAAAAAAATTAAATTGGGTGAGCGGGAGGAGAGTTGCCATATTTCAGGATTCACCTTACCCTAAAGTAGCTCCATGAAACATAATGGGATTTCTCTTCCAGTAGATGTTTTGTGTAGCTCATGTGCTGCAAACCCATCTGTGTTGTCTTGGGTGGGATTCAACTAAGTTGTTGCAGGCACAAAACAAGGTCCATTTGTGCAACAAACGTCCTTCCCTGCATCCTCTAAATCTCCTCTGCAGGATTGGGGAAACCCCAGAACAGTTTAAAGGGGGGGTGGAACAGGGGGAAACCCCCTTGCACGAGTGACCCTTGTATCCTGCATTCATACCCCTCTTAGCGCAATGCTGAATCCCATCAAGCGTTTGTTGCGGTAACATTTCTGGTACTGGTTTGGCTGAGTTGCCAGGAATGTACAGAATGTTCACAAACACTCCATGTGCTTGGAAAGCAAAGGGTTTGCCATTCAGTGTTCCTCGGAAAATGGGCAGAAGTAGTTTAGGGACACGGGTGGCGCTGTGGGTTAAACCACAGAGCCTAGGACTTGCCGATCAGAAGGTCGGCGGTTCGAATCCCCGCGACAGGGTGAGCTCCCGTTGCTCGGTCCCAGCTCCTGCCCACCTAGCAGTTCGAAAGCACGTCAAAGTGCAAGTAGATAAATAGGTACCGCTCCGGCGGGAAGGTAAACGGCGTTTCAGTGCGCTGGTCTGGTTTGCCAGAAGCGGCTTAGTCATGTTGGCCACATGACCTGGAAGCTGTACACTGGCTCCCTCGGCCAATAAAGCGAGATGAGCGCCACAACCCCAGAGTCAGTCATGACTGGACCTAATGGTCAGGGGTCCCTTGACCTTTACCTAGTTTTGCGAGGCTGCCAGAGGGCTGGGAAGGTGTAGATATTGCGTGTTGCATTAAGTGTCTGCATCGACTGAGGTGTTTCGGCCATGCATGGATAGATGGTGCAATCGGCTTCCCCTCAGAGCGTCCTCGTTGCTACGAATTGGGGATGGGTCTTGCTCATTATCCGGAGCATTCTTTTAAAGTTGCTGTCTACTTCTCTGCGACAAAAAGAGCCTTCGGGGTGGATTTGCTGACTAACCACATGACATGTACAAGGCTGCTTCTGACATTGCGAAATCGGATGCAGAGACTCCAGGAGTGAGGCTGAAGAAAGAAATTGGCTGCTTTTGAAGCGGCTCCCTTGATTGCCTTGGCAGAGGCGACATTCTGGACTGAATTTGCCTTGGGGCTGGCTCTGCTTTTGCTGGCTCCTGCTTCCTTTATCATTCCTTCTCACCCCGTAAATGTAGAAACAGATTTTCAGGATGAGCTTGTTTACATATGTATGTGTGTCGCTGGATCACTCAACACTTGGCCATTTGTGAACTGGCCTTGGGCCCATCCGGACTGATGCTTTCCTGCGGGTATGTGCAGGCGCATGTCGTCGACACATGAATAGTGCATTTGAAGTGGGTTTCTGCTGGATTGTCCACACGGCACCCTGTTTGTTGTGGGAGATTGCAACCACATTTTAATTCCACCCATTCCATTGTCAGTGCTCCTATTGTTTTTAAGTCCCCCACTTCTCTTTGCAATGACAAACCTAGACAAAAGCACAGACATCACCTTGCCAACAAAGGTCCGTATAGTTAAAGCTATGGTTTTCTCAGTAGTGATGTATGGAAGTGAGAGCTGGATCATAAAGAAGGCTGGTTGCCAAAGAATTGATGTTTTTGAATTATCGTCTAGAGGAGACTCTTGAGAATCCCATGGGCTGCAAGAAGATCAAACCTATCCATTCTGAAGGAAATCAGCCCTGAGTGCTCACTGGAAGAACAGATCGTGAAGCTGAGGCTCCAATACTTTGGCCACCTCATGAGAAGAGAAGACTCCCTGGAAAAGACCCTGATGTTGGGAAAGATGGAGGGCACAGGGAGAAGGGGATGACAGACGACGAGATGGTTGGACAGTGTTCTCGAAGCTGCGAACATGAGTTTGACCAAACTGCAGGAGGCAGTGGAAGACAGGGGTGCCTGGCGTGCTCTGGTCCATGGGGTCACAAAGAGTCGGACACGACTAAACAACAACAACAACTTCTCTTTGAGCAAAACTTAGATGTGCTTTGATGCCATGCCACCATATTTCCATGTGTGCATTTTTATGTTTAGTATCTATGAAATTTCAGGTGCTTTATAACTGCCAAATAAAAAACCCTAAGTCGTGTGGCTGTTGTAGGGATGTTATTCCAAAGCATATTGTTACAGGGGTGGGGGATAAGCAAGTGACCAGTGAGGAGAACAATAACAGGCCACAGAGACTGCTTGAATACGCAACCTGATGGGCAGTTATTGGGCAGTAGCCCTCTAACACATCCTTTTAGCTCAAGGGTTTCCGCTGGGGTGCAACAGGACTTTCTCTCCTTTCTTTTGCCCTGCACCCTCTCCAAATCTGTACCAGAAGGTTGGAAGGAGCCCCTATAATAGATTTAGGGGGCATGGGGGGGGGGGACGTTCCATTGCACAAGTAGAAATCCTAGTGTTGATGGGACCATGACTTAGTGTTGCTTCAGATATAGCCCTGTGGCCTAATTAGGGCTGGGTTTTCAACACTGTGATAAACACCAGCTAAACATTCTGATATGCCATATTTTACAATGTCTGAAATAAGGATGGATCTAGGTAGAGGCGTTGGCTGACTTCACGATTTTTCCTGTATCGCGATTTTTGCTGGCGCCTGCTCTCGTGATCTGAGTCAGCAGAGTTAACAGGAGCTGCAGGAATCGAGAGAAGCGTTGGCTGGCTTGACCAGTTTTCCAACACTGGGATTTTTACATAGCACGCACTCACACGCACATCATGATTTTGCCAGGTCAAAAATTATTAAACCGAGATCACAATATGGACTTCAAACTGGTCGATATATTGCCCAGCCCTAGTCCTAACACTGAGCTTGTTTGCATTTCAAAAGTGAGAAGGAATGCCTTGATTTTTTCCCCACCCGCCCACTGCCTTTGCTTTTCCGCATTTGCCATCTGAGATGGAGGCACTCAAAGCGTCTGTTTTACATTTGTGCATGAGTGGCATTTGAACATAACAGGTAGTTGCCTTTCCTCGCCCCTTCCAAGGAGGTTTGGAGTTTTAGATAAATTCAGAGCAGCGAGTTCTAGACCCCTCTCACCAACCTCTTTTACTTAATTCCCTCTGCAGTCATCACGTGGTACAAAGATAACCACCCTCTCACCAACACTGCCAGCGTCAGCTTCTTGAACAGAGGGCAGGTTTTGCAGATTGATGGCGCCCACATCTCCGACACTGGCGTTTATAAATGCGTTGTGGCGAATGCAGCAGGAACAGCTGAGCTGTTCTACAACCTCCAGGTTCACGGTAAATATTTCTTCTTGTAAAAGAAGGACTGCTCGAGGGGAGAAACACCTCTCCGCATTTCATCTGCTCTTTTCATGTTTTATTTTGTGCACTTAATAGCTTCCAGGTGCTCGTTAAAATCGTTTCTCAGGAGAAAACTCAGGGAAGATTTAGTCCAGAGCTCAGTTCTGTAGCACCGGCAAAACCTAAAAATGGGAGAACACTCCGTTCTGAAGTGTTTCCTCGACAGAACTGTGCAGTGTAGTCGTGTCTGGAAGACAGATCTCAATGCTGCCATTTCAGCAAACTGAAGTGTTTATTTCATTGTTGCTAGTCTTTCACTCAAGCAGCCGTCAACCTTTTCAGACCCTTGAGACACCTTTAACCACTTCCAACAACAATGTTGTGTGTTTTTTTTATAAAAAAAATCCATTGTTTTCTTATAGTCTGGCCAAATCAGATGCAACTACAGAACACAGGTTTTTACTTGGGTCCAAAAAATTCATACAGGTTTAAATGCACAAGCCAAGGTGTTTGTTCTTCCCTTTGTGTGCTAAGAGAGAGAATTTAAATTTATGTTCTCCTTGGTTTCCTTGCCACAATCTTTGTGTGTATGGGGAATACAAATCCTGGTTTGTCTTGGTCATTGCTCAGCCCCTTTACCCTTGTTATCAAGCCTCTTTCTTTACCAAAAAATGTATTACAGATGTACCTTGGAAGTCGAACGGAATCTGTTCCAGAAGTCCGTTTGACTTCCAAAATGTTTGACTTCCAAGGCACACCTTTCAGTTGGCTGCAGGAGCATCCTGCAATCGGAAGCTGCGCCGGACATTCGGCTTCTTAAAACCATTCGAAAACCGGAACAATCACTTCCGGTTTCCGATCATTCAAGAGCTGAAACATTCAAGTTTACAGGCGTTCAGTTTCTGAGATTCCACTGTAATTTGCCGCACTTGTTACTTTACCATGCAAAAATATTGCACAATCATGAAAAAACATTTATATGAGGATGGTTATTACTACTGCTACTACTAGACATGTCTGTCCTGTCCTCCCATGAATCAGGCTGGCATAGAACGCTTTTAATATCAGAAAATCATATTAATATCAGAAAATGAAAGCTTGGATTAAAGTTCAATAGCAGTGTAGCAGCAGAGGACGTGACCACAGAGAATATGGGCCTATTAACACCATCAGACACTTAGCAAGGCAAAAGACCACCAGAGCAAAAAATGTCTTCTCCTGTCGGCAAAAGCTAGGAAGAAAGTTTTTTCAAAATACAAAAAACCCCAAACTGATTAGCTGTCAATCAAACGAGTAATGCTTGTACAGTAATAATGACAACAATAATTTATTACTTATACTCCACCCATTCAACTGGGTTTCCCCAGCCACTCTGGGCAGCTTCCAACGTAATATATAAAAACACAGTAAAACATACATTAAAAGCTTCGTGATACAGGGCTGCCTTCAGAAGTTGTCAGCTACTATGCTACTTCCGCAGGATTAGTGCTATATCATTCTTGTGATTGTTATTTCTTTGCTCCTAAAGCACTAATGGAAAGTCACTCTTAAAACCAGCCCCATTAGACAGCTATTCTTGCATATGTTTGATTGGTTGTTTGAGAGATGGGCTTGCAAATGCACTACTAAAATTTGGCATGTTGGCTTGTCAGAGTCAGATTCTCCCTCTGAGCTAAACAGAAACTGTGTTCAGTTGCTTTTAATATTAATTGATTTATAATGACTTGGGAGCAGCACATTTCCTTTTCAGCTGCTGTGGCCCAAGACACAGCCAACAGCCGTTAACTCCACCCAACTATTAATTGCAAGAAATGTTTGGCGCCAGAGATATTATATAGCAGTGGTGTCCAAACTTTTTTCAAAGAGGGCCAGATTTGATGAAGTGAAGGGCCATGAGGGCCGACCAAAGTTGTTAACCTTTTCTTAGGATTGAAGTTGTTGAGCTTTGAAATATACTCAGAGTCTAGAGTGGATTTCATGCTCTTTATTCAGCTAATAGTGGTGAGGAGGAATGAAAGTTTCCCCAAAGTATTTGTTTTATATACATTATTTACACAATGGGCTGCACATGATTGGCTAATTCCGGAATTCTCCTGTAGGCCAATCAGGTTGTGGATTCACTTCCATCTGGAGCTGGATTGGGTGGCTTCTGCAGACCAATCATACTGCTGCATTGTTCTAGGACCAATCAGACTGCTGCATTTTGGATCCTATTGTTCTAGGACCAATCAGTCTGCTGCATTTTGGATCCTATTCAACTCAGTACATAACAAGCTTTTTTAAGGGTTGAAGTTCTTGAACTTTTTTAAGGATTTTACCCCAGGAAATAAACTGCCACGGGGCCAGATTAAACTGACTGGCAAGGCCAGATTAGGTCCCCAAAACGGACTTTGGATGTGCCTGTTATATACCATTCTAAGCCCAAACTTGGGGAGAGGGCGGGGAGAGAGATGGAAAAAGGCTGAGGAACCACCAAAGTTTAATCCCATTCAGAAAAGACAGACTTACGCGCATTCGAATAGATGGGGCTTTCGAACACTTAATTCTTCTTCTTCTTCCTCCTCCTCTTGTCAGTTTCACCCTCCATTTCTGGCAACAACGAAATGGTAACTGTTGTGGTTAATAATCCGGTTCGACTGGAATGTGAAGCTCGTGGGATCCCTGTTCCCATTCTGACCTGGCTGAAAGATGGTAGCCCTGTTTCTAGTTTCTCAAATGGACTCCAGGTACTTTGATGCTACTGTCGAGGGTTCCAGGACTATTTAAACTAGTTTATTTAATGTAATAGGTGGCCTGAGCTTTTCGGTGGCAGTCAAGGGGCTTCCCCAAATCCCACCCTGGAAGTGACCCTGTGATTACTGCTTAGCATGGTCTGTTTGTAGCGTTCTCCACTTTTCCGCACCTTCGTTTGCTGCGCCAAAAATGAGTGCTCTGTGGAAAGCCACATTGCAGCCGAGACAATGGGAGGTGAATGGCTCAGGACCGCAATACCTCAAAAACCGCCTCTTTCCATATGAACTTACCCAGACCCTGAGATCATCTTCTGAGGCCCTTCTTTGTATGCCTTCTCCTCAAGAGGCCGGAAGGTGGCAACACGAGAACGGGGCCTTCTCTGCAGTGGCTCCCCGTATGTGGAATGCTCTCCCTAGGGAAGTTCTCCTGGCACCTTCATTGTAACCTTTAGGCGCCAGGCAAAAACGTTCCTTTTTAACCAAGCCTTTGGTTGATCAGATTTATATCCTATACCCTCTTAAAATGTTTTTGGTGTGTTGTTTTTGGAGGGGGGCTGTTGGGTTGTTTTTATTTTTATTACATATTTTGTGGTTTTATATCTTGATTTTTTGCTGTGAACTGCCCTGAGACCCCCGGGGTTAGGGCAGAAAATAAATACAAAAAAATAATAATAATGGGAAATTGATCCATGCTTCCATGTTAGGGCTTGGTTAAAGCATGACAGAGTGTGACACATGCAAACCAGGTGCCAGCTCTCAGGGGTTGCCATTTCAGGGCGTGCTTTGACCCTAGACCTTGCACCTGGGAATCCAGACTGGAGCACCTCCTTTTAACAGGATACCCATACTCCCACGGAGGGGCAGGTAGAGATTTACAACCTCCCCTGCAGCCATGCCTAGGTTATATCTGACGCCTTACCTTCCAAAGTAGTGATGATTGCTATGAGGAAGGCGAAAACCTCCCAGGTTAGCCAATTTACCTGGCAGGGGGGGAAATTCCTCCCCCGACCAGCCAACCTGGTTCATAGCAAGGTCAGATTACCCCATGTTACCCACAAGGCTGGTAGAAGCAAGGACAATGATAGGGAGGGTGGGAGTGAGATGCAAAAAATAAATAAAAAGGGTTTGCAGTGAGCCAGGTGCCTGTTTCCCCCCCCGGGAGTAGCCCTGAGTGGAGTCCTCTGTGGACCCAGTCAGGACTGCCCCCCCAGAGTGAGCTCAACTCGAGTCCACCTGGTCCAATCTGGCAGGCAAGCTAACTCAATTTATCCAGCCGGAGGAGGAGGCCAGGAACATCTCCCTCCAGCAGGAAACGTCCCAATGCTTTGGCTTCTATGGCAGAAGGCAGGTCCTAACCGTTGTCCACTCTGCCTGCGATTGTTGGATTTTGAAGTCCAATGCCTGATTTGAAATACTCTAGTTATGACACACACACCACATAGGAGCCACAGATTTTTGTGCCATTCACTTAGTAGTGAAGGCAGAAAGGGCCATCTGTCTCACACACACTGGTGCCTGGGTCACTGTCATAATAGGTTTCCAAACACCAGGAATGGAAGGAGATTACGTTCTCGCTTGCTGCAGCCAGCTAATGTGGTTCCGTTCTTGTTATAATAACCAGGGACGCGGGTGGCGCTGTGGGTTAAACCACAGAGCCTAGGATTTGCTGATCAGAAGGTCGACAGTTCGCATCCCCGCGATGGGGTGAGCTCCCATTGCTCGGTCCCTGCTCCTGCCAACCTAGCAGTTCGAAAGCACGTCAAAGTGCAAGTAGATAAATAGGTACCACTCTGGCGGGAAGGTAAACGGCGTTTCCGTGCGCTGCTCTGGTTCGCCAGAAGCAGTTTAGTCATGCTGGCCACATGACCCGGAAGCTGTACGCCCGCTCCCTCGGCCAGTAAAGCGAGATGAGCGCCGCAACCCCAGAGTCATCCATGACTGGACCTAATGGTCAGGGGTCCCTTTACCTTTAACTATGCTTGGGGGACATGATGGCGGAGGTCACAAGGTAGATTTGGGGGAGAATTTATGACCCCGTCACACTTCATTTTTCTTTGTTCGGTGGGAAATAATGAGGAACATGAAGACACCTGATTTTGAATTGCAGTCAGGATTGTAATTCAATATGAAAATAATCAAGCCTTTTCTGGCATTTTAGAGAAATCCCTAGGTTAGTCACTAAAAAATGAATAAATTGATATTAATAAGTGCAGAGTAGTAAGACAGGAACAGATATTGTAGAGATCTGTGGAAGTATTGTAAAGATAAAACCAAACAGGATAGGAAAATTGCATAGTATGATTGATGCAACTTGATATTATGTTTGTCAATTACATGCCACGATTCATGTCACTTTTTGACAATTTTACCTCTCTTTTTTAAAGATTCTTTCTGGAGGTCGTATCCTGGCACTGACAAGCGCACAGATCAGTGACTCGGGAAGGTACACGTGTGTTGCGGTTAACGCTGCAGGGGAGAAACAGAGGGATATTGATCTCAAAGTTCACGGTGAGGACTCAACTTTCCCAAGCGTAAACCCTGGAAGAACTGCCAGGGACTGAAACAACATATCTCTTAATGAATTAGAACAGGGATGATCACTCTGGGGCCTATGGACAACACAGTGCCCTCAGACACCTCTCTTGGTGCCCACCAAAACCTTCTGCCACTCCCATTTTTTATTTTTAAAAACTAGGAGTGCTTGGCTTGTTGGGGAAGTTGCCTGGGTTTTTATGGGTTGCAGTGTTTCATTCAGATACAGTGGTGCCCACAGAACAGACATTTATAAATATATTGTGGCAATTTGTTAGCCAACCATTCATGTGAGGAGCGGAGAGGGAGGACCAAAAATATTTTTCACCCGAGATGGAGAGGTCAGAGGAAGAAATTGGGGGATGGGTGGGATTTGTCTACCTGGTCTTACGAAACGATTTTGATTACTGTTTAAAAGAAACAGCATTGTTGATCTACACCATTCTACAAAATGGAGCCACTTTAATCTTCTGTTTCTTGGTTAACTAAATATTTGTCTCTGGGGAAATGCTGCACGCTTTGAATGTACACCAGTCCTGTTGTCTCCTGTTTCCATCTTCCATTTGCTCACAGTTAAGGACACGCACGGTTAATTTCAAAAACTTGTGTTTCTGGATGAACAGTTCATGGGTGATGCCACCAATTTACAGGATAGTTCAAAAAGAGAGAGCTAGGAGTGGCACGGACACTTTCTTTCTTTAACAAAAGAATAATAACTTCACACTAAATGGTTAATGAAATTTGCCCTCAGTTGGGAGAAAGAAGCATCCAGATTTGCAATAAAGTCAAATTAATGATTAAGTAATAATAAGTAAAGTAAGTGACTGTAGCACAATCAGGGTTCTAAATCATGTGTGTAACCTCCATGAGCCAATTTGGATATTAGCTGTGTTAGATTAATCATTAGAAACACCAGTGTTTGGGAGAATTTTTGGGGGGTGGGGGAATCAAAATGGGCTACATTTAGAGGTTCTTTATGGGAGACTGAGAGTCAAGCTTTCAGAGTTCTAGCCAGTGCCAGATTTAGGTATAAGCTAAACAAGCTGTAGCTTAGGGGCCCACTCTCTTGGGGGCCCCAAAAAAATTTAAAGGAAAAAAACAACTGGATGTACACTTCCAAAATATAAGATAAAAAACAAAGAAAATAAAATGTATATACAACAACAGTGTTTCTAAATGGCTTTAGATACCTATTGGGTCTATAAATTAGCATATATTCAACACAAAAAGCAGCGACAATTTGTTGTTGACAAAGGACAGCTGGACATATAAAGGGCCCCATTACCTTCAGTAGCTTAGGGCCTCATCAAACCTAAATCCAGCCCTGGTTCTTGCCTATCCTTTGGTTCCATGACTAGGGACACCAGCTCACTGTTTGGGGAGAGAGACTAGTTTCCTTTGCTACAGCAAAAAGTGATGACATTATATCTTAACATGCTTCAGTTCCACCAAACATTATGGGAGAGGAACAGAATGTCTCTGTGGTTATGGGCGAAGATCTGGAGCTCCACTGCCAGAGCAATGCCATCCCCCCACCAACCTTAGAGTGGCTGAAGGATGGCCAGCCATTGCTGAAGAAACTGGGTCTCAGCATCACCGAAGGTGGAAGTATTTTGAAGGTAAGTTAAAAATAAAACTCCCCCCCCTCATGTCTTTCATCCTTATGACCCCTGACGCTAATGATACACAAGGCCAGTGGGCACATTTCCTTTTATTTGAGCTTGAAGCTGAGCACATGTGAAGCTAGACACAATCCATAAGTATCCCGCAGTTTCTTGAGAAAGACTGCTGCTTTCCCTCAAACCAGTTCCCGTGCAAGTTGAAAATGAAAGCTGCAGCTGAGCTGGGGTGTGTACACTAGAAACCTCTGTTGCACATGTGCAGTTGACAACATGTCCAATATGAAAATGAAAGCTGCAGCTGAGCTGGGGTGTGTACACTAGAAACCTCTGTTGCACATGTGCAGTTGACAACATGTCCAATATGAAAATGAAAGCTGCAGCTGAGCTGGGGTGTGTACACTAGAAACCTCTGTTGCACATGTGCAGTTGACAACATGGGCACAAATGATAGATTCGTTGAATAGGCATTTAGGGGGTGGGGGTTTGGGGCATGGGAAAACAAATCAGGCAGGGCTTGTTGGGTGAAGACATCCTTGCCTCTTCTCTGGTGTGTATGGCAATTGGAACATGGTGCAGAAAAATGATCTTGCTGCGTTTTAAGCAGCTAATGTATAAATAGAGTAAAGGTACCTCCAGACTGACGGGACGTGGGTGGTGCTGTGGGTTAAACCACAGAGCCTAGGACTTGCCAATCAGAAGGTCGGCGGTTTGAATCCCCACGACAGGGTGAGCTCCCGTTGCTCGGTCCCTGCTCCTGCCAACCTAGCAGTTCGAAAGCACGTCAAAGTGCAAGTAGATAAATAGGTACTGCTCCGGCAGGAAGGTAAACGGCGTTTCCGTGTGCTGCTCTGGTTTGCCAGAAGTGGCTTAGTCATGCTGGCCACATGACCCGGAAGCTGTACACCGGCTCCCTCAGCCAGTAAAGCGAGATGAGCGCTGCAACCCCAGAGTCAGTCACGACTGGACCTAATGGACTGGACCTTTACCTCCAGACTGGGTGCAGGGGGGATTTCAAGCCCACACCAGGAAATTTAGGTTTGTGCAATTAAAATGGATTAAGGCGCTCTGTCACTCTAGTGCTGATATAGCGGACCTTTCTCAGGGAACTGGCACCCTAGGTCCTGTGACTATTGAGGAGAAGCGAGACAGGCAAAAACCGCCTGTGGAATTTTGCCAACTTACTGAATTAGTTGACTTCCTGTAGAATTACTGCAGAGGTTTAGCCTCATTAGGAGATTCTGAGCTTGCACTGAATTTTACTCAAGGTCAAGATTCACTGACAACTTATAGATGCTTGAATCCCCCTTGAAGAACAAGTCTAGTCTTACTGAACAATGTTGCTTCCCTCAATATTTTTCCACCTATGTCCACGTACAGTATACGTTTCCCTTCGCTGGTTTCCCTTATTGTTTCATATCAAGTTTAATCTTCTTTTAAATCTTTAAATTTCTCCATGGTCTTGGCCACTCCTGCCTTTCTTTGTTATGCCCTCTCCCCCTTCCCCTCATTTCCTCCATTCCTCAAACACTAATCTTCTTATTAAATCTCCACTCTTGGGCTGCTTCTCATTTCCATTCCCTCTTTGTGATCTCTTCTGCGTGGTACTGTCTCCCTCTAAATATTTGGCTGCTCACCTCTTAGTCTCACTTTAATAAATTTTTAAAACCTCATATTTCATCTCTCATATTTCTCTTTGATGGCATATTTTATTTTTCAAGAAATCCTTTCCTGCTCCTAGACTGTTGTTGTCAGAGCTGGCCCTACCATTAGGGAGAGCGAGGTGGCAGCACAGGGCAGCTGATTGTGGGTGCCCTGAAAAGGCAGAAAATGGTTTGTTTAATTTATTGTGGTTGTAATTTTACAGTGGGAGAAGCACTGTAGGATTTCCTGCCTCAGATGCTGAAATAACTTGACTGGTCTTCTGCAAACAGCAGAATGCATTGGATCAGCTCTGTTTATTGTATTCTTTTAACTCTTTCCCCCTTCTTTTACTTCCTTTGCCAGCCGGCGCAGAAAATCCCCCCCTGCTTCCATCTTCCCTGTCTTTTTGTTTCATCTCTGTTTTTTAAAACTGTGTGCCTGCAGGCCCAGGGAGTTGTGCTTTCTAAATTATTTGGTACAGTGCCTAGCGCATTTCATCAGATGCTTCTACAAATAATAAGTGGTGGTGGTGGTGATGTTTTAGCTGGAGCTGAACTCTCGAAATATGCTTCTGATTTTGCTCGAATAATGTCAGGCCAAGTTCTAAGACGAGGGGGTGGCCCTCGTTTTGGCACAAGCAAACGAGGATCAAAATGGCCACGGGCAAATCACACGACTGAAGGCAGGATGTTGGCCAGGTTCAAAATCAAGCATAAATGGAAGGCAAATAAAATAGTCTGCGTGGCTACCTTATGGGTTGCTCAGAGTGGGGAGTGCACTTTGGCGCAAAGGATTTATAAGGCCTGCTGTTTGATTACAAGGTAGACGACAGGGTTCCCTTCATCCAGGGCTTAATGTACCCAGTTTACGTGAAGACCAGAGCAGGAGGTAGCTTGGTAGAGGAGGTAAAGTGCTGGAGACCGGCTGCTGGGGAGCTTAGTTTAACACTCCTGTACCTCAGTGCACTTTTGCACTTCACATATAACAGCTTGTTTAACCATGTCATTAATATAAAAATGAAACAGGTAAGGTGCCAAAATGCATCCCTGTTTGACTCCAGTAATGGTCTTAATTCTAGTGGCAAGATGGCCAGCCAGATCCACCTTTACTTGAATTGATGTGTCAGTATATAATGTTTTGATGAGAAATAATAGCCAGAGGTCTATATTTGTCTCTTCCAATTTTTGCCACAATGCATGTCTTGGGACCGTATTGAAAGCTGACTTTAGATCAATAAAAGCGACATATAATTTTTGCTTCAAATTATGGATGTATTTACGTAGCAGAAAGTTCATCACAAAGCACTGGTCCAATGTGGATTTCCCTCTTTGGAAATCTGCCTGGACTTCAGATATCACCTTATTTGTATCTGCTCATTCTTCCAGTCTCCCAAGAAGGAGCCTCTAAACTATATGAGGCTACACCTAACAAACTAATGGGTCTATAATTGGCAGGGTTTTTCTTATCACCCTTTTTATATATTGGGGATAACAGCTTGTTATAATCTTAACAACAGCCCTGTTAGGTAAGCTTAGTATTATTGTCCTGTATAAATTGGGCGCTGAGACTAAGTAGCCTAAAGTTAGTGGCTTTGTGGTAGAGGGGAGATTTAAACCAGGAACTTCATGGTTCATAGCTTAGTCTAGCGCTGGCCCTGTAATGGAGCAGGGTGATGCGGTTGCCTCAGGTGGCAGATGCTGAGGTGCAGGGAGGGGGCAGAGCTGTAAGTGCCCTGTGGCCTGACCTGTACCCCTGGCACTAGTCTGCTGCCCTCAAATGGAAGATATACTTTCACCAGTATTGGTGTACAATTCAACTACCAGTCAAATTGGCTTCTGTGTGTGCCTTGGAAGAGGATGCCATCTTGTCCATTGCCTCAGGCAGCAAAATATCCTGAGCCGGCCCTGGCTTAGTCTCCTAGCTGTTACACTGTGTCAGCTTCTAGGTTTGATTCAGGCAAAACCTGATGGCAAGTGTAATCAGGAGAATTTATTTCCAACTGATGAACCATCACCAGCTCTTACTGTAATGTAAGGGTAGAGAGAGAATACTTTTTATCTACTGAGGTAGGAAAACAACGCTTTTCAATCAGTCTTCCCACTCAGTAGTTGACCAATAATCTATAAAACCCGTGAGTAAATTTGCAAGTGAGGTTATACTATGTTTAGGGAAGCTTTTAATGTTTGGTGGACTATTGTATTTTAATATTTTGTTGGAAGCAGCCCAGAGTGGGCAGGGTATAATTAAAATTAGTATTATTTATTATTAGTATTACATTGTGATGCATTCATAACTGATTGCTGGAATATTTTGTGTGTGTGTGGTTTTTTTTAAATTGCTAGATTAAAGAAGTGCAAACTCAGGATACTGGACGTTACACTTGTGAAGCCACAAATGTGGCTGGGAAAATGGAAAAGAACTACAACGTCAATGTATGGGGTAAGAGATGCAGCTTTTACAATCACTTTCATAAAGAACGGAACTCTATTAGTGAATGAAATGGGTGTTCCTGGAAAACCTAGGTGCATACAGTCGTCCCTTGGCTCCTGAATGCCTTGGGAGTTGAATGTTCCGGCTCCCGAACAATCGAAAACTGGAAGTAAGTGTTCCGGAAGCCGAACGTCTAACGGGGCTTCCTCTGCTTCCAATTGGCTGCAGGAGCTTCCTGCAGCCAATCAGAAGCCGCACTTTGGAAGTCAAACGTTTTGGAAGTCAAACGGACTTCCGAAATGGATTCTGTTTGATTTCCAAGGTATGACATTATTAGGAAAGGGGTATGAGAAATTTGCACAATTGTACTGCAGTTCAGGAGATTTGTTTTTCTGATACAAATCTTGTATCTGTAGTTTACAATCCTGGGAATCTTACTATGTTATTTTAAAACAAGCTCATTTTGAGACCTCTTGGACACAGGGCAAACAATTGAGGAAGTGTGAGAAATTCATTTTCAAGCCTCTGATACTAGGATGGGTATGGGTAATTTTGCCAAGGATACCTTACCTAGTAACTAAAGTGGAATGGATCTGAAAACATTGGTTTGTTTTTCATTCTTCCATTTTTTGCTGAATTTCTGCATCAGTTCCTGATTTTTTAAAAAAAGAGTACGCAAAGATTTATACACATTATTGTGCACATTTCTTCTAACATATGCTTTTTGGTATGCAGTTTTCCTTGAAATATGCGTGTTTGGAAACATCTCCCCTGAGCACAGTGCACCATAGTGTGCATATTTTTGTGTGCGCTTTCCCCTAATAAATATATTTTTGTATGTTCTTTGGGCTGGAGAACTGCATCATAATATTCATAGAAGCATTGTTTCTCCAAAGATGGAGTGCAAAATTCTCACACAGATTTTTCTCACATCCCTATTTATGCTATGCAACCCCCCAGAATAAGTTAAAGCAAGCTCTGATTGCCTGAAGGTTGAAACATTACGCACTGGACTGGTGGTGGCATCTAGTGGTTGATCCCAAGTTTCACTTTTTATCTCAGTTTGGATTTTCCAGTTGCCTAGGGTTTGCCAGTGTGCCAGAACATACGGGTAGGAAAAACTTTCCCTTGTAATCTTTCATGGCAGCTATGCAAATAAATCTTTACACAAGTTGCACTGACTCTTAAGCTCTATCAACTCTGTGTCCAGGGCAGCTGTCTACCAGCTCCATCTGGTACGCAGGCTGAGACCCTACCTGCCCACAGACTGTCTTGCCATAGTGGTGTATGCTCTAGTTATCTCCTGCTTGGATTATTGCAATGCGCTGTATATGGGGCTCCCTTTGAAGGTGACCTGGAAACTACAATTAATCTAGAACGCAGCAGCTAGACTGGTGACAGGGAGTGGCCACCAAGACCATATAACACCAGTCCTGAAAGACCTACTTTGGCTCCCAGCACGTTTCCAAGCACAATTCAAAGTATTGGTGCTGACCTTTAAAGCCCTAAACGGCCTTGGCCCACTATACCTGAAGGAGCGTCTCCACCCCCATCGTTCTGCCCGGATGCTGAGGTCCAGCTCCGAGGGCTTTCTGGTGGTTCACTGTGAGGTTACAGGGAACCAGGCAGAGGGCCTTCTTGGTAGTGGCACCCATCAGATGTCAAGGAAATAAACAACTATCTGACTTTTAGAAGACATCTGAAGGCAGCCCTGTTTTGGGAATATTTTAGTGTTTGTTGTTTTATTGTGTTTTTTATATTCTATTATTATTGTCCAGCATCACTGAGAGGGCACCAAGTTAGCTACACCCCTGATCTAGATGTTCTTACAAGCTAAATGCTCTTCCTTCAAAAATGATTATACTTCCTACTTTTCATGGAAACCATAGATCTGCCTGTGAAAACCATCTGTAAGTGATGGTTTAGAAACATATTCTTTGCTTGGACGCAGGATCCAGAAGCAACGTTGGACAGCCTTTTGGTGTTGCAAATCCAGGAAATTTGTGCGTCTGATTTAGTATTGGCCCATTTCCCCAGAGCTATCTCCCTTTACAAAAGCTGGCAGAATTCAGCAGGTTGGGTTTAAGGCTTTGCTTCTGGGAGACTTAGTGGTATTACAGTACTGGTTTGAACTACGAGAGACTGAAATAAGAAGTAGAAATTGGTGCAATGCAAGGAAGGCTTTAACTGCTGCCAGCACTGAAGCTTTTAATTCTCTTTACTATTTCAAACACCGAAAGAGTTGAAGAGGTTCAAACAGAAATGTTTCGTTCCTGTTTTGTACGCTCTCAGGAATAGTTTGAACAAATGGAAGGTATTCGGCTGTGTGTCCTGTTCGCCCCATTTAGCCCGTGAGGAATTCAGTACTTGAAAGAAGGGTCTGTGTGGGTCTGACTTCGCTTCTTCTGTTGGTTCTTACAGTGGCCCAGTGTTAGGTGCCTTTTATTACTCAATAATTTTATAAGTTACAGATCACCAGCTATTTCTGACATTTCCCCACTTTAGTGCCAGCCAGTATTTATAGTTCAGACATACTTACTCGTCTGACAGTAATTGAAGGAAACCTCATCAGTATGATATGCGAGTCCAGTGGAATTCCACCCCCGGCCCTCAGCTGGAGAAAGAATGGTAAGCAACCGCTATGGGTGAGGGCTTTCCTCAGGAGCTAGCTGCTCCCTTCAACTTCTCTTTATCTCATTGGTTTGCAAAGCTTTCCCCGCAACCCTCCCCTCTTCACCTAGCCCCCTAAGTGTGCATGGTCACACCCACCCCATACATTGAAAGCATGTGGCTCCCCCAAATAGTCAAGGGGGAACTGCAGCTTTTTGAGGGTGTGGTTAATCGTAGCTCTGTAAGAGGCAAACAGGATTCTTTGAGGGAAGCCATGCTCTTTAAATGTGTTTTAAGTGCGTGGGGTGAATGTGATGAGTACGGTCTGTATAGCCAGCAGCAGTTGCTACAGATTTGAACATTTGCTTCTAAAGCCTCATTTGCTTTCAAATCAAATTGTTCTTTCTTTGTTTAAGCTGAGTTAGGCTGAGGCATGGAATCCTTGGACCCATTAATGTAATGGAAGCAGCCCTTAACTTTTCTCTTTCTTCCTTTGACTGCTTTCCTCCTCCAGTACTAGTAGGACAGGAGGCAAGCTTGATACAGTACAACACTGCTGACTTCTAACCCATCATTCTTCCTACTTGACCTCTGACCATGAGGACCAGTTTTTATGGAGGCAAAATTTCAAGACTGTAGACCTAAATCCACAGTGAAATGGAGGTGAATGATACCACTTAGGGCCTCCAGCTGTCTTGGAACGACAACTCCCATCATCCCTAGCTAACAGGACCAGTGGTCAGGGATGATGGGAATTGTTGTCCCAAAGCAGCTGGAGGCAGTGGCGTAGTGTGGGTTGTCAGCACCCGGGGCAAGGCAAGTAATTTGTGCCCCCAACCCGTGGATTTGCGCTCCCTAACCCGTGGATTTGCGCCCCCTAACCCTAACCCCCAGATGTTGCGCCCGGTGCGGCCGGCCCACCCTGCACCCCCCAGGCTACGCCACTGGCTGGAGGGCCAAGTTTGGCCATCACTGACTTAGGCAGAACGCATGTTGATTTCTATAAACATAGTGACACCTGTGCCCAGCACTCATTGGCTATATGGGAGTAGGGTTCAACGTTTGTGACCATGTTAGATTATGGCTGACCTAGCCCAGCAGGAAATATGACTGGAATAGAATCTGTGTCAAAGAACCCTGAACCATCTGCCTCATCCTGTGCTCCATATTTTTATCTGAAATGATGTTTCTCTTGTAGGTTCTCCACTCCTGGCCGACCCTACAGGTAGGGTCAGAGTGTTATCTGGAGGAAGGCAGTTGCAAATTTCCATTGCTGAGAAATCAGACGCCGCTTCCTATGCGTGTATGGCTTCAAATGTTGCTGGAATAGCAAAGAAGGAATATAACTTGGTGGTATATGGTAGGTCAACATGTCAAATTGCTTGTGGCCGTTCATTGGTTTGGAAGTGATTACCGTTGATGAGTAAAGCAGGGCTTGCAATCAAAGAACAAGAATGGAACAGGCGATTATCTAGTTCAACCCTCTGTTCTGCAGCAAGACCACAAAGTGGTCTCTGGAGTCGCCACTTGTAAATATCAGTTTACCTTATCCACATTAGATTAATAAGAAGCCTTGGTGGTTTTGCCAAAACCTTGGGGCCAAGCTAAACATACTGTGGGAGTTCCATGATTGGATCTCCCACCGTCTTTCGTCTCTTGCAGAAACGGCAGCAGAGGGGGTTTGGTTTGGGCTTGCAGGGGGAGAGTTTTTACTCTTGGCTCCAGTACTGCAGCAATGATTGGTTCTGAGCTGTGATTAGCTGTGGGATCAGTAGTGGAGAGGGGGTTGTGGGGGCGGCACTGACCTGACCTCCCAGCACCAGAGTCGCTACTGCTTACTGGGACACAATGCAGGTGGTGCTGTGGTCTAAACCACTGAACCTCTTGGGTTTGCCAATTGGAATGTTGGCAGTTTGAATCCCCACAACGGAGTGAGTTCCTGCTGCTCTGTCCCAGCTCCTGCCAACCTAGCAGTTTGAAAGCACACCAGTGCAAGTAGATCAATAGGTACTGCTGTGGCGGGAAGGTAAATGGCGTTTCCGTGCGCTCTGGTTTCCCTTGCGCCAGAAGCGGTTTAGTCCTGCTGGCCACATGACCTGGAAAGCTGTCTGCGGACAAACGGCGGCTCCCTCGGCCTGAAAGCAAGATGAGCGCTGCGACCCCATAGTCGCCTTTGACTGGACTTAACCATCCAGGGGTCCTTTGCCTTTTACCTTTTACTGGGAGGGGCAAGGCAATGAAGAGATCCACCTTGTGCAATTAATTTGGCAGGTGCATTGGCTCCACCTATGCATTTGAATTAGTTCTGACCTCCGCAGTGCCCTGACCCTCCGATTCTCTCCCTCCCAGGGAACACTACCACCCCAGCTTACAATCTCATCCTGCCACCCACCGCTGCATGGGGTGGAGGCACAATATGAGTACATGTGAGCACATCGTGCAGTTAATAGTAGCCTGGAGGGTATGATTGGCATGGGGTAAAGGCTTAAGCTCTTCCTTTCACTATGCAATGCCCCTACACAGGAATTCCACCCCCTGCCCTCTCTGCATTCTGCAAAAGAAAACAAGGCATTGGGCGGTTACAGATTTTCTGCATTGCATTTAGTTTTATTCTCGGAAGCTGAACTCTTTCTGCTAAGTCTGGAATGTTGTTTTGTTTCTCCGAATAGTTCGTCCAACTATATTGGGCAGCGAAAGCCAGCAGTCGGATGTAACTGTGACTCGAGGGAATGATATTTCATTAGAATGCAAGGCAGAAGGTATTCCGGTGCCAGCTGTCACCTGGATGAAAGATGGCCGTCCGTTGGTCAGTGGGAGAGGAGTGGAAATACTGAACGAAGGACATCGTCTGTGGCTTAAAAACTCTCAGGTGTCAGACACTGGCCGCTATGTGTGCATTGCTGTGAATGTAGCAGGACTGACTGACAAGAAATATGACTTAAGCATTCACGGTGAGCAAGGGAAATGTGTGCAACAGAAGAGATGCATGTTTGGGGCCAAATCAACAATTCCACTCTGTTTTACAGTGCTGGCCCAACATTGTACAGTGGAACCTTGGTTCTCAAACCTTTCTGTTGACGAACATTTCGGAACCCGAATGCCGAATACCTGGAAATAAATGCTTCCATTTTGGAACGTGCCTTGGAAGTCGAACGGCTTCCGCTGCATGTTTTTCAATTTTCTCAATTGAATTTGTTGGCAGCCCTTTGTGTCTCAGTTTTCGAATGTTTCGGAAGTCAAACGGTCTTCTGGAACGGATTACATTTGAAAACCGAGGTTCCACTGTACTGTAAATGAAGTGATAATTCCCCGATCTTGAAGATTTCCCCCCAAGTGCTCCTCATACTGGCCCCCTGCTAAAAGTATGAGCTCCTCACATTCTCTCTTCCTTAGCCATAAAACGGGAGGTCCATGTTGTTCTCCTTCCAATGTTACAATGAAATTGTGTTGAGAGGAAATGAGTTGGGTGATGTGTGCTTCCTTTCCCCTCACTTCTGGGTCTCTTTCAAAGGGGAAGTGTGCATTTTCCCACTAAGAGATGTGTGTTGTGTTCTCATACAAGGAAGACATGTTTCTCCCTGTCCCCCTTCCAGCTATCCTTATGTCAAGAGAGACAAGAAAGTTCCTTTTCCCTGAGAAAGAAGGGAAACTGCTGTGAGCTCATCCAAGTCCCCAGCTTGGGGGCATGCATATTATAAGCATATTGCCCCACTGGCGACATTTCTAAGCACTAGCTGCCAAAAGCATTCTGTTAACCTATTCTTCATTTGTGGGTTATTTTATGGCACAGACAGCTTTGGCTGTCCATTATCGAATTATGTTTTCTTATGTGCCTTGCTTCTGTGGTTTTTTTGTGTGTGGTTTTTTTGCAGTCCCTCCAAGCATTGCAGGTGACCTGACTGTGCCTGAAAACATCAGCGTAGTCGAGAAAAATCCTGTCACGCTGATTTGTGAAGCTTCGGGAATTCCCCACCCATCAATAACATGGCTGAAGTACGGGCAGCCTGTCTCATTGAGTAGCTCTGTAAGAATCCTGTCAGGTAAGCAGGGGTTACTGAAGTGGAAGAAGTTACATTTTTAAAAAAAAAAAAGATAAAATGAGCACCTTGTGCAGCAGTAAAGGTAAAGGCACCCCTGCCCGTACGGGCCAGTCTTGACAGACTCTGGGGTTGTGCGCCCATCTCACTTAAGAGGCCAGGGGCCAGCGCTGTCCGGAGACACTTCCGGGTCACGTGGCCAGCGTGCCATCGCTGCTCTGGCGAGCCAGAGCCGCACACGGAAACGCCGTTTACCTTCCCGCTGGTAAGCGGTCCCTATTTATCTACTTGCACCCGGAGGTGCTTTCGAACTGCTAGGTTGGCAGGCGCTGGGACCGAGCAGCGGGAGCGCACCCCGCCGCAGGGATTCGAACTGCCGACCTTTCGATCGGCAAGTCCTAGGCGCTGAGGCTTTAACCCACAGCGCCACCTGCGTCCCATAGGGGTTTCACCGTCCGGGCGCTCGGCCCAGCCCGAGGCCCCGCCGGCGGGGAGCCTCGCGACCGCGGGGCACGGGGGGCTAAGGCGGAGCCCCCGCTTCCCCGGCCTCGTCCCCTGCACGACGAGGCCGCTCGAGTCTTTGAACCGCCGCCCCGGAGGGCGCCAGGTACCCGTGTGCAGCAGAGTTAGGGTCAAATTAAGTAGAAGCCTGTGGAAAGAATACATGAAATATGAGCTAGTTTACAACACCAGCAGTAATACATAGCAATACTTTTCCTGGATTATACCGTGTCTGATTAGAGGTGGGATAATGAGGCAGCGGGGACACGGGTGGCTCTGTGGTCTAAACCACTGAGCCTCGGGCTTGCTGATCGGAAGGTCGGTGGTTCGAATCCCTGCAACAGGGTGAGCTCCCGTTGCTCTGTCCCAGCTCCTGCCAACTTAGCAGTTCAAAAGCACATCAAAGTGCAAGTAGATGAACAGGTACCGCTCTGGCGGGGAAGGTAAACGGCGTTTCCGTGCGCTTCTCTGGTTTCGCCAGAAGCGGCTTAGTCATGCTAGCTACATGACCCAGAAAAACTGTCTGCGGACAAACGTCGGCTCCCTCGGCCAGTAAAGCGAGATGAGCGCCACAACCCCAGAGTCGTTCGCAACTGGACTTGACTGTCAGGGGTCCTTTACCTTTACCTTTTTTAATGAGGCAGCAGGAGAATCCTCGATATTCAGAACTTACCTCTTTCTCAGCAACTCATGGAGGAAGTGTTATTGAGGGAGAAATCTATTCTGTTCACATTTTAATGCGCAGAAATGTTAAGGTATTGTTGTAAGAAAAACTGCTCCTCTTTTCTTCATGGGGTATCCAGGAGCCCGTATAGAGTCCGTAAGTGGTTTCCCTATTGGTAGGAAGAAACAACAGAGGCCAACCAGAGAATATTGAGAATCGAAGTGGCTAGTAAGCTTGATCTTTATTATTAAAGATCAGGAGGGAGGAGGTAGGAGAACCCTGAACAATGATGCGCAAGCCCTTATATAGACTCTTGAAATTGTCCACCTTGTAACCCAAGACCACCCCCGAAAACATCATACGTACATCACAGAAGGAGGTGGTCTACAGCAGAAATCCTGCCTGCCAGAATACCTGATAATGGTCGCTGGTTGCATTACCTGGGCCATTCTTTTGTGATGGTTAATACTTTAGTTCCTGAATCCAGCTCATAGGCTCACCCTATTCATACACAAATACGTCCTTAAGGCAGGATTTGTAAGCAAAAAGATAACGGGAAGGCTTTCTCCATTTGCCTCACTTACTGCAGAGGAATATTTGAGGTCATTGGGAGAGTCAAAATGGCTTCAGGATTGCTCTCCCATACATTTTCAGACGCTTAGTTCATATATTTAGATATGTGTGCATTTATGAATATTCCATATTTGAGGCCTTAAAATTCTTATGACAGGGTCCTGGGACCAATATGGGCACTATATATTGTCAGGCTACATTTGACAGTCAGTTTTCATTATGACATGCGAATGTATGACTCCTCTTCAGGTGGCAGGATGTTGCGCTTGATGCAGGTGAATATGAAGGATGCCGGTCGCTACACCTGTGTGGTGACTAACGTTGCAGGAGAGGAGAGGAAGAACTATGAACTCTCTGTTTTAGGTGAGTATGCGACAGATGTCAGGAGGGTTAAATAACTTTTGGGTTTTCGCTCCTGATATTTATGAATAGTTCCATGGCTTTAAAATCTAGCCAACTGAAAATCTGGTGTTTTTAAGAGGTTAAGAAGTTAAGAGATCAAGAGTACCAAAAATGTAACAATAACTGGAGTAATTTTTAAAAATAACTGAAAGATTACTGTGGCTATTTAAAATTTTGGACTGGGTAGAATGACTCTTCTAAAGATAACTAGTAGAAACAGTGGAAATGATGGTAAATAGAAGATTGGACACAATTGGAAAGGCATACAACATAGAATTCTATGGACCCAAGTAAGAGGTGGAGGGGAAATTCAGTGCAAACAGAGTAACACCATAAGTAGTAGTTAAGTAACATAATTTTTATTTTATTTTTTATTCATGCATACATGTTCAATAACAGAATGTTAAGAGATTTCACTTGTTTATTATGAATGTTGATATGTAAGAAAAAGATATCTGTGAATCAATTTAAAAACCAATAAATATGTTTAATCGGGGAAAAATTGGTGTTTGCATCTAGCAACACTTGGGGGTGGGGGAGAATCTGGCAGGCGGGAAGTCCGCTCAATGTGCACAGAGATGCCACCGCTCAGAGCGCCTTTGAAGGAATTGTGAGAAATGTGAAAGCATATTCTCGCTTCCTGCAAATTCTAAAAGCTTGTAAAAACCAAACACCACCTTTGAAATGCCAGCTCTTCAACAAAAACTGTTTGACACCCAAAAAAACTGCATCCCATTCAAGCTAGCATCATCCAGGCACCTTGGGCTAATGTAAAATGAAGTGATATTTTTATAGCCTTTTTCTTCTTTGCCAAACTTTTATTAGGCATTACAAGTATAGGCCATCATAAAACATCCGTATATAAAAATGTAAAATATATACAAATAAACAGCCATGTAAAATATATAATAATGAGGATTTTCATTGGGGTTTCTTCCCGCTAAATAGTGCCATTCACCACTCTGAGAGGGACTACTGACAGAAACTTTTTTGAAAAATAATGACATCGCTATAGGCTTGTCAACACTTAATCATCATCATCATTTTATTTGTCTGTCGCCTTTCCATAGTTAAAACAATGCTTAAGGCGGCTTACATGATTTACATAATTACCAACATAAAAAAAGTCATAAGCAATAAATAAAACACATCAAAAAAGTGCACAACCAAATGGAAAACAATTTCTGCTTGTCCCTGGGTGGTTTTTCCTTTGCCCCTCTGCTTTTCCTCAGAAAACCCATTCTTCAGCACTAAATCAAAGCAAATGCCAATCTGGAGAAAACCTGATTGACATTTACTCTGATTCAGGGTGAAAGATTGGGTTTTCCTGGGAGGAAGGGGTGGGGTAAACAGGAGTGTGGATGAGCCTGGTGACTTTTATCACATCCAAATGACCTGAGAAGATAATAGATGAATGCACATATCACAAATAATGGCGGCTCTCTTTATTTCCCTTGAAAGTCTCAGGAAAAAACCCTGCTCCTAACATAAATGAGTGTATTTAAGGTTTCATCATATACTTGACAAGGTGCAACATTTCTCACCTCTCCGCATGTTTTGAGAATATGGTTGCTGACAATGGAGCAGCATTTATGGTTTCTAATGTGAGCTAACTAGATGTCCTCATGCATATGCCTTTCTCGGTTTGTTTTTAACCATGTAAAAGTTCCTCCGGGCATTGTGGGAGAAAACAACCTGGAAGATGTGAAAGTGAAAGAGAGGCAGAGCCTCATGCTGACCTGTGAAGTAACAGGTAAGGCAAGGTTTACCTTAATTACAGGTGACTTGGTCATTTGTTGGGGCCAGATTAGATGTGATGTGGACAGCCAATTCCTGCCTCTGTGTCTGCCCTGTTCATATAGAAAGGTCATGTATGTGTGTCTACTTTTTGCACCAACACAAGACAGGAGAACTCACCTCTCCTGTTCTGTAGCTTTACCTCTCTGTTCAGCCTCTTTTCTCCCAGGCTGGTTCCAGTATTTGGACGTGAGCCAAGCCGGGGGGAAAGTGAATGAAGTAAGTCAATTTGGAAAGTTGAGGTCTTTCTCTGTTCAGCTGCCGTCCCTTCCAACCTTCCAATTTATCCATTGAACAGGTGAACAAAGGCAGCCTCCTGTTATGTCCACTTTTGACCCTTATGTTATGTGTAGCAGAGCTGCAGGATCTTCTATGAGCTTGGTTTTTAATTTATTTTTTGATTAGGAGACCTTGCTAATCTCAAATGTCTCTTCTCTCACACGTGCGAACACACCCACGTGCCAGCTTGATTGGGGCATGGGGCAGAACAACTTGAAGGAGGAATTGGCTACTGGGGACAAAAGATAAGGAGGCAATGCTTGTGTTCCATGTTGCTTTCACCACTAGTTAGAAGGTGGAGTCAGATTAATAGGGTCCACTGTGGATTTATAAAGGAGACTAAGCAAAATGTTGAGTGGGAATGATTTTTCCCTTGGGCCATTTGTTCCCGAACAATATGCCCCAAACTAACAGACAGACAGATATCAGTCACTCTGTTCTAAAGGGCCATCGATAGGTTAGATTCAAAGTGTGAAGGAAACAAGCAAGAAAAGATTGTGCTTTATATTTCTTCTATGCCGGTCATAATAGTCAATTGCAGGCAAAATACTGACTCTTGCATACCATGGTTTGCAAATGGGGAAGAAGATTCAGGAATTCACACTCCTAGAATTGTAGTGCTTGAAGGACCATGAAGGTCATCAAGTCCAGGAATCTTTTTGCCCAGCATGGGACTTGAGCCCACAACCTTTAGATTAAGAGTCTCCTGCTGTGTTGACTGAGCTATCCTTCCTCTCCAGTGCGGTGTAGTGGTTAAGAGCGGTGGACCCGTAATCTGGGGAACCAGGTTTGCATCTCCGCTCCTCCGCATGCAGCTGCTGGGTGACCTTGGGCTAGTCACACTTCTCTGAAGTCTCACAGCCCCACTCACCTCACAGAGTGTTTGTTGTGGGGGAGGAAGGGAAAGGAGAATGTTAGCCGCTTTGAGACTCCTTCTGGTAGTGATAAAGCGGGATATCAAATCCAAACTCCTTCTCCTCCACCTCTTCCTCCTCCTCCTCCTCCTCCTCCTCCTCCTCCTCCTCCTCCTCCTCCTCTTCTTCTTCTTCTCCTTCTTCTCCTGAATGATCCCCTCCCTTCATTGTTTAACTTGATAATTTAATATCATTTAATATAGGGGCAGAGAATTGCTTTCAGTCTGAGGGACAGCTTCAAACGTGGTCAACCTTTCAGAGGTCATATTCCAGTAGGGGGCAGGGAAAAAAACCCAAACTCATTGAAGAATATACATGGCCTCCAACCATCTATTCCATACACAAACAAACACACAAGTTCTAGACAAACCAACACTATGATCAAAGACCAAAGACTTAAGTTTCCCCTCTTGTATGAAAGAGGGGTTCATCTTTCCTTCTGCACTGTTACTGAGATTGGAGCTGGCAGATGAAGAGGGAACTGGGAGCAGGAACATGGCTTTCGAATGCTGCAAGCCGAAGGCATTTCAGGTCATTAGCAGCGTCCTTAGAAACAGCAACTTCCCGCTGCTTCCTAGACTGTGCCAAATTTGAATGCGATTCAACATTTTATGGCATAAGTTTCCTTAGTTAAGCGAGGGAGTGATTCTTAAGCCATGGCTTGCGTAACTGCGCTGGACAAAGCCATGGAAAGTTCAGCTTTGCACAAAAGGGGCCCAAATGGGCTACGGTAATTGGGATTGATATTGGATGATATCACACTGGGGACGGGTTGGCAAAATGGAATCACGGGTCAAATGGGGAGGCCTGGCAGCACTGCAGGTTTTATGTTGCATGTTCTCTGTCAGTTGTTGTTGTTGTTGTTGTTTAGTCGTTCAATCATGTCCGACTCTTTGTGACCCCCTGGACCAGAGCACGCCAGGCACTCCTGTCTTCCACTGCCTCCTGCAGTTTGGCCAAACCCATTTTAGTAGCATCGAGAACACTGTCCAACCATCTCGTCCTCTGTCATCCCCTTCTCCTTGTACCCTCCATCTTTCCCAACATCAGCGTCTTTTCCAGGGAGTCTTCTCTTCTCATGAGGTGGCCAAAGTATTGGAGCCTCAGCTTCAGGATCTGTCCTTCCAGTGAGCACTCAGGGCTGATTTCCTTCAGAATGGATAGGTTTGATCTTCTTGCAGTCCATGGGACTCTCAAGAGTCTCCTCCAGCACCATAATTCAAAAGCATCAATTCTTCGGCGATCAGCCTTCTTTATGGTCCAGCTCTCACTTCCATACATCACTACTGGGAAAACCATGGCTTTAACTATACGGACCTTTGTTGGCAAGGTGATGTCTCTGCTTTTTAAGATGCTGTCTAGGTTTGTCGCTGTTAGTAATCAAGGTTAATGCTGGCACAGTTTCCTCTTGACAAAGTCTCCCAAGGCTGTTTCATTCTCTGGTTACAAGGGCAGCCCTGGTTGACATTAACCTTGGTTTAGCATTGATGCACATATAATGTTGGGCCATGGTTAAGACAGATAAAGAGAACAAGAGAGCAGTTGCAATGAAGATGGAAGGAAGGAATGGAAGGGAGCTTGGTTCCAGGATTGCAAAGCATGGTCTAAAGGCAACCAGTGTTATGTCTGCACCAAACCGTTGCCAAGATGTATTTTGTAAATACAGCCCACTGTGATTTTTCTCCACCACAGAATTACTGTATACTTTTACTTTGTGGTAAGGAAATGTGTTGCGTATACAGAGGCAAACCTGGCAGTACGAAGGTGGGATAGTGGCCAACACAATATGAAGTAACAGGTGTAAAATAATTCTGCCCTTAAGACAAATGGTTATCGCGTTTGCTTTGCAAATGTGCACAGAAAATGTATATCATCTTAGACCAAATTCAAACTGGTGATTAAAAAAACAACTATTGAATTTCACAGAGCTGTTCTGAAGTTCTCTACTAATGGAATATAAGGTTGTATTCAGTTCTTGTCCCACTCAGAGTAGACCCATTAAAATTAATGAACATAACTAATTTAGATCCATTAATTTCAATTGCTCAGCTCTGAGTAACACTTAGTTGGAGTCAATCCATGACTTTTTTTGCATTTGATGTTGGGCTCTCATCTAACTGCCTCTGCAGAGATGTACATAATAGCTCTCTGAAGAAGTGTTCTGTGATTTTTTAAAATAAATATCCTTGCCTACAAACAAAAAATAGTCTGTACCTGTCAGGGAACTGACATCAGAGCGAGAGGCGGAGGCAGGGCTCCAGAGCGATGCCGGAGAGGGGACCAGCAGGGGGGAAGGAATTCAGTGCAACACCAGTAGAGAAGGGAGGGAGATGGAGGAATTGGAGACTGGTCTCCAAGACCCTGCATCAGAGACTAGTGGAGAGAGCGCTGGCACACCCCTGCCTTCCCCTTACTTGCGCAGACGAGTTCCGCGCAGGGAAAATAGGAGGAGACTTGGGGTCAAACAGCTCTTATGCTGGAAAAGCTTCAAGAAACGCCCACTGACAGATTTTGCAAGCGACTGACCGGCCACGGAGTGTGGGCTGTCAGCCGAGGCATGGTGAACCAGGCAATCGGACACAACTAGCAGGCAACTTACGCAAAAGTAACCCCTTACAACCATTACAGTACCTGTATGCATTATACCTATACTGTTCCTCAAATCTATATCTATATCTATATATCTATATCTTTTTCTGATATATAGTTTTCACTTTATATTTTAATTTTAAAGTTTCCTGAACAATGAAGTGTTAGAAGTCATTAACAGTTAGAAATATATGTTGCTGTTTTTTTGTTTATTTGTTTTTAAAAGGGAACCCTATCCCAGAGATCACATGGTTAAAAGATGGCCAACCTTTCCTAGAGGATGACAGCCATCAGTTAATATCCAACGGGCGCTTTCTTCAAGTTACAAATACACAAGTATCCGACACGGGGAGATACACCTGCACTGCATCTAATACAGCTGGAGACAAGAGCAAAACCTTCAGTGTTAATGTACTTGGTAAGATTTCTGTGTGTTTTCCTTAGAAGAAGGCAGATCTGTTTCGACGGAATATGTCAGTAAAATATTTTGCATGCAGTTTCCCCTAACGTGTTGCACAACACAATGCCGTTCTTAGTGATATATCCACTTTTATACACACCTTTCTGTTATATGCATTTTTTGTATACACTGGTCAGAAAACTGAACTGCAAAATTTGGAGAAATCTGAAGCTTGAAGGATGGCTGCATTTTGGTTCACATATTGGACTCTTCCATACTTCTTCTTGTCCTGTGCCTAGAAAGCACAAGTCCGAGAAGTTTTGCCCTTGCCCCTCCACTTTCCCCTGGGACCCCAGCTCTTTAGCACTAAATCAACCCAATTGCTGTTTTTTTGGTTTTCTGATTCAGTGCTAATGAACAGGTTTCCCCGGGGGGGGGGGGAGTAGCCGGGCAATGGAGGTGTGTCTAAACATATTGTTTCAGAATGTGTGAATGTGTCTGAACCAAATTTCTTTCCCATCACAACATATAGCAATAAAATTGTGAATGCATTTATATAACAGAGGAAATTATTATTATTATTATTATTATTATTATTATTATTATTATTATTATTATTATTATTATTATATGCCCCACCCACTCTGGGTGGCTCCCAACAGAATTAATGATGATGATGATGATGATGCGATAAAACATCAGACATTAAAAGCATCCCTGAACAGGGCTGCCTTCAGATGTCTTCTAAAAGTCAAATAGTTGTTTATTTCCTTGACATCTGAAGGGAGGGTATTCCACCAGGTGGGTGCCGCTACCGAGAAGACCCTGTGCCTGGTTCCCTGTAACCTCAACTTACCGCAGTGAGGGAACCGCCAGAAGGCCCTCAGAGCTGGACCTCAGCGTCCGGGCAGAACGATGGGGGTGGAGACGCTCCTTCAGGTATACTGGGCTGAGGCCATTTAAGGCTTTAAAGGTCAGCACCAACACTTTGAATTGTGCTCGGAAACATACTGGGAGCCAATGTAGGTCTTTCAGGACCAGTGCGAATTAAAAAAAACGCAACCGAAATTATTAGAGAAATGTGAGGAACCGAATTTAAGATTGGAAAAATGAGGAAAATGAGAGAATGAAAATGGCGGGTCCATCCATCCCTAGCTACATGCAAAGCTGCTCACCAGGCTTTTAGTGCTTGGTTTAAATATAAATAGTTCTTGTCCCAGGAATCTTTGGAAATTGGTGGTGGTGGTGAGGATTTTGTTACAGATCCTTGTGCTTCCTACAAAAGTACGACTCTCATAATTTCTTGGTAGTTGGGTTGTTACCCTAGGGGTGTGCCCAGATGCACCCTAATGTTTCAAAAATGGGATTGTTGTGAGGGAAGCAGCGGTTGGGGAGAGAAACAGTGGAAGCGAGAAGCAGACACAAGAGATGCAGGCAGAATAAAAAGGCTGGAATGCCTGTACCTGCATCTGTCTCATAGTTCTGTTTCCACCCAGGCTCCACTCTCCACCTTTTGCTCACACCTGGTGAGCGGTATCTCATTCTCCAGGACAGGAAGATGCAGAAACCTTAATGTGTTTTGGTCAATTCGGGTTAGCTCATTATCTGGTTAAATACAATGATCATGAAAATTGACTGTATCTTGTTATAAACCTGGTTATCACAACAGCAAGAAAATAATAATGGTATTTTGTGCCTCATTTTTTAAAGTATTTTCAAGGTGAAGTTTAGATGTTAATTTAAAAAAAAAAACATAGTTTAGTTAAGTTTTAATTTGTTTGATGATAAAAATAAATCCCTTTATAGCAGAGTATGTATTCAATCAAAAGGGATGCAGGTGGTGCTGTGGGTTAAAGCCTCAGCGCCTAGGACTTGCTGATCGAAAGGTCGGCGGTTCGAATCCCTGCGGCGGGGTGCGCTCCCGCTGCTCGGTCCCAGCGCCTGCCAACCTAGCAGTTCGAAAGCACTTCCGGGTGCAAGTAGATAAATAGGGACCGTTTACCAGCGGGAAGGTAAACGGCGTTTCCGTGTGCGGCTCTGGCTCGCCAGATGCAGCTTTGTCACGCTGGCCACGTGACCCGGAAGTGTCTCTGGACAGCACTGGCCCCTGGCCTCTTAAGTGAGATGGGCGCACAACCCCAGAGTCTGTCAAGACTGGCCCGTACGGGCAGGGGTACCTTTACCTTTTATGTATTCAATCGTTGCTCGGTCCCTGCTCCTGCAAACCTAGTAGTTCAAAAGCATGTCAAAGTGCAAGTAGATAAATAGGTACCACTCCTGCGGGAAGGTAAACAGCGTTTCCATGCACTGCTCTGGTTCGCCAGAAGCTTCTAAGTCATGCTGACCACATGACTGTACACCGGCTCCCTTGGTCAATAAAGCGAGATGAGCGCCGCAACCCCAGAGTCGGCCACGACTAGACCTAATGGTCAGGGGTCCCTTTACCCTTTATGTATTCAATAAATGTGTGTCTGTAAAATAAAAGTAAAAAAATCCCTAGGTGCACACCCTAATGAAATTTGATGTATATTCCTATGGATGTAACTAGATATGCCCTTCGATTTAGTAGCAGATATACCAGATGTTTTCTGCTGGGGCGAATATACCCACTTCCTTACCATCACATCAAAGGTTCAAATGTGGTCACTGTGTTGAATATGCAGCTGGAATCCACAGGAACCGGTCACTCTACTTTTCTTTTACACATCTCCTCCTGGTTCTTGTTCAGTGTCTCCATCTATTGTGGGTGCGGATAATGACGGGGGCACCGAAGAAGTCACAGTTATTTTGAATAACCCCACGTCACTGGTTTGCGAGGCTTATTCCTATCCCCCGGCTACAATCACCTGGCTAAAAGATGGAGCTCCCATAGAATCAAATAGGAATATCAGGATTTTGCCAGGTAATACATTTTTGTTTCTTTATATTATTTGGATTCCAGTTTTTGTCACTGTATTACTCAGAGAAGTCTAGGTGGGGCAGAAAGTGTTGCACAAGTTTTACTCAATTCCTGCTCTTCAAGTGGGCGGAATTTAATGTGTTCTGCATCTTGTACAGCTATATTCTGGTAGGACGATTGCAGTTGTTTTGTTTTTTTAATGTTTTACCACTTCACTTATCCCAAAAGCATTAGGAACAATCAGATCGACTAAACCTCTAAATATTCCCTCTACATAAGAATGAACACATGAGGGAGAAGACTAGGTCAGAACCTTTCTTCCTGGCATTTTGTTTCCATATGGAAGGAATGTTTTTTTGGAGGAACGTTGACTTACATGAGCTTCATTCTCATTACAAGAGAGAGAACCTTTTAATCCATTTTAACTGCGCAAACCTGAAGTTCTGGTTTATCCTTGAATCCCTCATGCAAAATAGTGACAGTCTAGAGCAGTCTTTCTGACTCTTGGGGCCCCAGGTGAACTACAACTCCCATCATCCCTATCTAGCAAGACCAGTGGTCAGGAATGGTGAGAGTTGTTGCTCAACAATATCTGGAGACCCAAGGTTGGTCCAGAACCACTCTAGCTAGAGCCCAGCTCCCAAGAATTCCTTTAGTTCTTCGGCTTTAGCATGTGATGAAGTAAGCATGGTTTCATTTTATTTCATTGACATTGTTAGCCAACCGTGATTCATACAGAGTCCCTGTCTGTTTCAGAGGAAAGCCTATAAGCATTAATTTAAACAAACCATATTGTTTCACAGGCGGTCGAACTCTACAGATTCTGAATGCCCAGGAAGACAACACTGGCAGATACACTTGCATAGCTACAAATGAAGCAGGGGAAATGTTAAAACACTATGAAGTCAAAGTCTACAGTAAGCATGCTAACAATCTTGCTGTAATCCCTATATTTTTGGTTTTCTTGCCCCATGTATTCTCTCCGTTGCTTCTTGGGATTTATGATGCAACCTCATTCAATGACTGAATTATTCACCTGCGAACCAAAGTGAAGCCATATATCTACATTTTGTTTTGCTTCGTTTCTCCCCTGGCATGCTAGCGCCAAGCAAGGCAACAGGAAAAAGGCTTGGAGCAGGGAGCATATATGTCTGAGGGAAAGGAGCAGCCTGCCAGGTTGGTAGTGGAAGAGAGGCTGCTTAACCTTTTCTCTTCCAGCCGTTTTCCCCATTCAAAATAGCTTCCAGCACCTGTTGTTGTAAGTGCTGTAGAAAAGAACTTTCCGCCTACATGCGAAAAAGCAAATTGAAGTGTGGATATTTTTGGGTGCAGAAAAGAAAAAGACTAGAGAAGAAACAGTTAAGCAGCCTTTGCCATTCTTCCTCACAAGACTGCAGACACCCATAGCTGCATTTCATTAAAAAATAAAGAAGGCATCTGTTTCGTGTGTATGTCGTGTCTTCTTTGGTCTTAGGTTTTTCAGCTGGAAAGCCCATCAAAACAAAAACATCCAGTTGTTAGAGCAAAGAGCAGATGGCGGCCTCTTGTTGTACCTCAACAGGAATACAGTGGTACCTCGCAAGACGAATGCCTCGTAAGACGAAAAACTCGCAAGGCGAAAGAGGTTTTCGTTTTTTGAGTTGCTCCACAAGACGAATTTCCCTATGGGCTTGCTTCGCAAGACGAAAACGTCTTGTGAGTTTGTTTCCTTTTTCTTAAAACCGTTAATACCCAGGGAATCCGTGCTTCAGAAGACGAAAAAACTCACAGAACGAAAAAACTCGCAGAACGAATTAATTTCGTCTTGCGAGGTAGCACTGTACTGTTCCACACAATAGGGGCAACCACACTGAAAGCCCTGCTCTGAGTTACTGTGGCACAGACTTCTGCAGTCTTTGGGACTTTCAGGAGAAACTAACTCTCCTGCAGACAGCAGGAATCTACTAGATGTATAAGGGATGTGGGTGGCGCCGATCGGAAGGTCGGCGGTTCAAATCCCCACGACAAACTGAGCTCCCGTTGCTCAGTCCCAGCTCCTGCCAGCCTAACAGTTTGAAAGCACACCAGTGCAAGTAGATAAATAGGTACTGCTGTGGCAGGAAGGTAAACAGCGTTTCCATGCGCTCTGGCTTCCGTCACGGTGTTCCGTTGCGCCAGAAGTGGTTTAGTCCTGCTGGGTCCGTGACCCAGAAAGCTGTCTGTGGACAAACGCCGGCTCCCTCGGCCTGAAAGTGAGATGAGCACTGCATCCCCATAGTCGCCTTTGACTGGACTTAACTGTCTAGGGGTCTTATAAGGGATAAGGTGGTCCCTGAAACAACCTGCTGCTGAACTGCTGCATTACCACCACAACACCTTGAGCTGGACCTGGTAGCAGATCAGTAGCTAGTGCAAATCCTGAAAGCAGGGTGTTAAATGCTGGTGGTACAAGCAACCTATTAGGGACACGGGTGGCGCTGTAGGTTAAACCACAGAGCCTAGGGCTTGCCGATCAGAAGGTCGGCAGTTCGAATCCCCGTGACGGGGTGACCTCCCATTGCTCGGTCCCTGTTCTTGCCAACCTAGCAGTTCGAAAGCACATCAAAGTGCAAGTAGATAAAAAGGTACCGCTCCAGCGGGAAGGTAAATGGCGTTTCCGTGTGCTGCTCTGGTTCGCCAGAAGCGGCTTAGTCATGCTGGCCACATGACCCGAGATGAGCGAGATGAGCGCCGCAACCCCAGAATCGGCCACGACTGGACCTAATGGTCAGGGGTCCCTTTAGCTTTTACAAACAATCTAGCTGCTGCCTTCTGAGCCAGCCTGCAGATCAATCCCAAAGGTAGCCCCACATAAAGCACATTGAAGTAATCCAGTTACCCTGAACGACTAATTGCTGATGTGGGCATTCATGTGGTGCAAATCACCCAGCTCTGCATGACTCCTACCCATGCACACTCTCTTTCTGATAATGCAGTGGATATTGAAGTGAGAAGTAAAGGTAAAGGGACCCCTGACCATTAGGTCCAGATGTGGCCGACTCTGGGGTTGCGGCGCTCATCTTGCTTTATTGGCCGAGGGAGCCGGCATACAGCTTCCGGGTCATGTGGCCAGCATGACTAAGCTGCTTCTGGCGAACCAGAGCAGCACACGGAAACGTTGTTTACCTTCCCACTGAAGCAGTACCTATTTATCTACTTGCACTTCGATGTGCTTTCGAACTGCTAGGTTGGCAGGAGCAGGGACCGAGCAATGGGAGCTCACCCCGTCATGGGGATTCGAACCGCCGACCTTCTGATCGGCAAGTCCTAGGCTCTGTGGTTTAACCCACAGCGCCACCCGCATCCCATTGAAGTGAGAAACTATATTTCAATTAATGGGGTCTTTCTTTCTGTGCAGTCCCTCCTACCATAAACAGAGGGGACCTGTCAGGAGTGGGTTTATCTCCTAAAGAAGTGAAAATCAGAGTGAACCACAGCCTTACACTGGAGTGTGAAGCACATGCAATTCCTGCTGCGGGCATCAGATGGTACAAGGATGGACAGGCCAGTCACCAAATTATTTCCTTTCAATGAGCAGTTTTAAAAACAAAGTTTTCTACAGCGCTGTCTTCTTTCCCTCTATCCCATCTCACAAAAACGTAGTAATTCAGCACCCTAGGAAGCTATCTTTTCTTTCCATGGAATGCAGAAAGCTGTGAATACCACGCCATCTCAGAACCACAGGATGGCACATGAGGAAATGCCTCCTGCACTCTGTCTTTTTTCAATTCCATAGCGCTCCTCCTTGGTCTTCCTTTTTAGCACTCTGTGCTTAGAATCGGTTCCATATTTTGCTTTCACTGGCATGTGGATTATTGCTCTTGGCTCCTAGAATTTTATAGGTACTGACATAAGAGTAAATCCAATCAACTGAGAACTGGATGCTCTAAGTTTTTCCAGAGCTGGTCTTTTGGCAAGAGTTAAAGAGTCCCCGTATGAGGAAGCATATTAATAGAAATATTATTCTTGTTTCTGTTGGCAAAGCAGAAGGAACCAGCATACGGTCCCTTTTAAAACGACTCTCTTCTTAATAATTTGCAAGTAAACAAATTGGAAATAATAATAGCTTCAACACTGAGATGGAAATACTAGGAAAAATGGACTGTTAGATCATGACTTATTTCAGAACCACACAACTTGCAGCCCAAATGCATGTGAGGTCTTTAGTTTAACCTTCTGTTTTTTCTGCCTCCCCAGAACCACAAGAACAGAAAGGTCCCATATCAAACACCGGGCAGAGGGGAAATGGGGAACAGGTTCCTGGGTGCACAAAGGCATGAGGTTGTAGGTAATGCTACTCAGAGTAGACCCATTGACTTCAATGGATATGATTCATACATTCAGTTCAATAGCTCTACTCTGTGTAGAAGTTAGTTGGATACAACCCAATGAGGGCCAGGTTGAAGTAAGATGTTATATTAGCATAAGCCAGTGCAACAAGTCCTACTAGTGCAGTGGACTCTCCCCCCCCCCCCAGTACAGACCCTGCACCCCCACCAAAGGCTCTCCCTCTCCCCCCCCATGCAACAGTTAAAAGAAAAAAACGCTCCCTTTCCCTTATGGGGTATTCCAGAGCCCGTATAGAGTCCTTAGGTGTGTTCCGTATCAGCAGGAGAAAATAACAGAGGCCAACCAGAGTATATTGAGAAGCAAAGCGGCTAGTAAGCCTGATCTTTATTCAAGGAACTGTTGCAACAGGGTCCCCACTCACCGCACCCAGGAGGGAGGAAAATCCTGAACAAGCCCTTATATAGACTTTTGAAATTGCCCACCCTGTAGCCCAAGACCAATCCCCAAAACATCATGCATACATCACAGAAGGAGACGGTCTTCAGCAGAAATCCTGTCTGCCAGGATACCGGAAGATGGTCACTGATTACATTATCTGGGCAGCCTGGCCATTCTTTAGTGATGGTTAATACTTCAGTTGCTGAATCCAGGTCACGCTATTCAAACACAAAAACGCCCTTAAGACAGGATTTGCAAGCAAAAAGACAATGGGAAGGCTTTCCCCATTTGCCTCCCTTACTGCAGAGGAATATTTGAGGTCATTGGGAGAGTCAAAATGGCTTCAGGATTGCTCTCCCGTACTATTTCAGACACTTGGTTCATATATATGTGCAACGATCTCCTTAGTGTGATGTTTAATTCCAGCCATAGTAATTGAACCCAACACGTTTTCAGTCACCTTCCCCATAGTGATTCTTAGGCACTAGCCAGCCACTTGAATCTTGAGCTCTCTAAGTCCAACACAAAGCCTTGCAGCCTGGGTTTTGCAGCTCCAGAGCAAAAAACCACATCGCTGGTTTGACTTTGTGGGTCACAAAATATGGGCACGTTTTATGCATGTAATACTTATTTAAAAATAAGGATGAAATTCTCATGTACGCTTCTTGATAATTAAATCACAGCCTATTGCATCAGATGACCACATAACAATCCAAGCCAGTGGGCGCGTTCTGCAAATCAGGTCAGCTCAGATATCTGACACTGGCCGTTACAGCTGTATAGCCTCAAATATCGCCGGAGAGGATGAGCTGGAGTTTGATGTCAACATCCAAGGTAAAAAGGGCTTGATTTCCACCTGCCTATCCATCTCTTTGGGTGATAAGAAAACCCCCAAATATGCCTCTGTTTACTTAGGCATATTTACCTCAGGTTACATACGCTTCAGGTTACAGACTCCACTAACCCAGAAATAGTGCTTCAGTTTAAGAACTTTGCTTCAGGATGAGAACAGAAATCGTGCTCCGGTGGCGCGGCAGCAGCAGGAGGCCCCATTAGCTAAAGTGGTGCTTCAGGTTAAGAACAGTTCCCATTTAAGTACGGATCTCCGGAACAAATTAAGTACTTAACCTGAGGTACCACTGTACAGGCATGTCCAAAGTCCGCTTCGGTTGGTTAAATCCAGCCCGTGGCAGTTTATTTCCTGGAGTAAAATAGTAAAAAAAAACCTCAACAACTACTTCAACCCTAAAAAAAAATCAACAACTTCTATCCTAAAAAAAGGATAACAACTTTGGTTGGCTCTTTGGTCGGCCCTCATGGCCCTTCACTACATCAAATCTGGCCCTCTTTGAAAAAAGTTTGGACACCACTAACTTAATATGTTAAGAGCAATTGCTTGTACTATTTATTAGCAAAATGGATGACTAGCATGCAGTTAGGTATATTGGGAGCAAAAATGGAAGGGAATAGGAAAGATTAAATGTATTGTCCTTTTCTAATTGCCTGTTGCCCGTGTCATCTATCACAGTTCCCCCTAATTTCCGAAAACCGCCCGGAAGCTGGGAAGATGGTGACGTGCTGGATTTCCAGGGAGGAGGAGCGAAAGATGTGATCATGAATAATCCTCTTTCTTTGTACTGTGAGACGAATGCTGTTCCCCCTCCGGTACTCACGTGGTATAAAGACGGTTACCCTCTGAGTTCCAGTGATAAAGTATTGATCCTGCCAGGTCTGTATTAAACAGATGAGCAATTATGAATTAAGATAACCAGCCAATGTCCACTCAACTTTCTTAAGAAAATCATTTCTTCAAGGGCATTTTTTGTTAAGGTTATTGTTTGAAATAATTTGGGTAAACCTATGAATGCTGTGGACGCGGGTGGCGCTGTGGGTTTAACTACAGAGCCTAGGACTTGCCGATCAGAAGGTCGGCAGTTTGAATCCCCGTGACGGGGTGAGCTCCTGTTGCTTGGTCCCTGCTCCTGCCAACCTTGCAGTTCAAAAGCACATCAAAGTGCAAGTAGATAAATAGGTACCACTCCGGCGGGAAGGTAAACGGTGTTTCCGTGCGCTGCTCTGGTTCGCCAGAAGCGGCTTAGTCATGCTGGCCACATGACCCGGAAGCTGTACACAGGCTCCCTCGGCCAATAAAGCGAGACGAGTGCCGCAACCCCAGAGTCGGTCACGACTGGACGTAATGGTCAGGGGTCCCTTTACCTTTACCTTTTTATGAATGCTGCAGCATTCTGAGATGCCCTGCACTTTCACTTTTACCTTGCATATTTATTTTTGTTACAATAATTAAATTAGCTCCCCCACCCCAGTTTACACGGCTTCATGTGCCGTCACCGCTCTGACTTGTAGTAGAGAAATTTATGTGTGACCTAACAAGTGATAATATGCTTCCAATTCACACGCATGAACACTGGCAACCACAAAACTAAGAATTGCAATACATAGGGTCTTTTGTAGGGAGTTTAATTCAGGGAAGGGCATTCAAAGTAATGGGCTAGTATTAAAACATTCTACTATTTTTTTGTGGGGCAATACCTTTGAGATAATAATAATAAATAAATAAATAAATAAATAAATAAATAAATAAATAAATAATTTTATTTATATCCCGCCCTCCCCAGCCGAAGCCGGGCTCAGGGCGGCTAACAACAGTAAAATAGTGCAACATTCTAACAACATTTCATTATAAAAATTAATTAAAATCAAATTGATGGCAACCATTAAGCTAAAGGTCTGTGAAGATTGCCAAGTTCTTTCCTTACTTTTGTGTTTTCCCTGTGCCATCTGCATGCCAAGTCCAAACATATAGAGATGTTTTCAGCGGCTGTTGTGCAGCCTTGAAGCTTCCTTGCCCCAGACACATTGCAGACTCTGAGTCTGCCGTAAGACTTTTGCGTGTGTTTGGCCAGCTCTCGCGTACTTTTTATATCGGCAATATGCATTATACGAAAACACTTTTTCTCATTGTTTTCTTTGATTTCAAAGCATTGTATTCTTTCTTTAAAACCCCCCAAAATGAATTAGGTCCAAAATGTAAATAAAACTTAATTTTGGAGGAAGACATGATGAAGGTTCAGCTATCTCTGCATCAGATGCCTGCTTCTGCGGATGAAATTGGGTGCATGCTTTTATTTTAGGATAGGCTGTGGGTGGAGGGGATGCACAAGTATATACATTCATTCAGGTCTTGGGAGGGATTTGTGTTTAGAATGCCGGAAAGTTCATTTTTGTGTTCTTTCCAGGAGGTCGTGTCCTGCAGATTCCACGGGCACAGAGTGAAGATGCTGGACGATACACGTGTGTGGCTGTAAACGAGGCTGGGGAGGATTCCATCCAGTATGATGTCCGCGTGCTCCGTGAGCTCACCTTACTTTGTTCAATTTTATCCCTCCTCTAGCCTTTTTAATGTGGGGAAAGGGACAGGGTAAAAACTTTTAAGAGTCTTAGAGCTGTAAGGGATCCTGAGCGTCTATGCAGAAACAGAACAGGCTTTCTAACTGAAGGGTCTGTTGTGTCTCGAGGCCCCAAGACCCACCCCCAAAATAAATACACACAGATACTTATATTAGTTTAAGTTTTGGGGCAAATATTGGCCATAACTTTATTGAAATACAATCACGTGAGCGGTATTGGCTTAGGCATTGACTCCCCACTATAACTGACTCCACCTCCCTTTACCTTTACCTTAGGCGAAAACCAAATGGCTAAAAGCCAATCTGCCAAATGGAAAAAAATCCTACCTAGCCCCTGTTCCAAAACAGGCGACCCAAACCAAAGCAAGGCCAAGCAACTCTACCTAAACTAGGGAGGGTGGGCGGGTGTTCATCTGTGCAAATGCAAGTGCCCCACTTGCATCACACTGCTGCTTTTAAAGCCCCTGGGATCACGCCACCTACTGGCAATAATAATAATAATAATAATAATAATAATAATAATAATAATTTATTATTTATACCCCGCCCATCTGGCTGGGCCTTCCCAGCCACTCTGGGCGGCTTCCATAGAAACCAAAAATACAGTAAAATATCACACGTTAAAAACTTCCCTGAACAGGGCTGCCTTAAGATGTCTTCTGAATGTCAGGTAGTTGTTTATCGCTTTGACATTTAGCTATTGGCTAAAACAGCCTGGCATTATCCCAGGGGAATGGCCAGGACTTCCTGCTCCCCCCCCCCATTTTAACCCTGTCAGGTGAGCTCTTGGGTCCTGAGCGCAACCAGGACCCTTTGTTATGAGGATCTCATTTGTGCAAACAGAACTCCCAGGCAGGCAAGAGCTTCATTCGCCACCCTTTTTTATATCTCAAAATTCTTGAAGTTATCTCTGTCCCACCTCTCCATTGCAAAAAAAGCATCTCCCAGGGCAGTTAACAAATAAACCATAAAACCTAGCAAACTAACATTGTACAGTGAAACTGCCATTCTAAATACGTTTTGTGGACCGTGTGTGCTTTTTTTTTGTCTGTGCATCACAAGGTTTTCTTTTGTGAAACAGGCATTTTGTGGTGCTTACGACAGTATCTTAGATTTCCAAATACGCCTGCAGCCCGTTCAAGGTTGGGAAGCCCTGAGTCATTAACATAATCATTCCCCCTGCCCCTGCCCCCCGATCTTAGACTGTTCCATGTAAACATCCAAAGAGAATGAAGCAAATGGAATCTAACAATTCGAATTGTAAAGTTACAAAGTTGGAGAGACTGGCGCATTAGAGTGAATAGGGGACACTGCCCCATAACCTCAGTCTGCCTTCAGATGACTGTCAGCTTCCTCCTCAGTCCCAGCAGAATGGGGACAAAACTAGAATTACTTGGCTCCACCTGTCATTGGCTCTTGCGCCACCTACTGTTGGGCTCCCTGTCTTCTATCCTACCACTCGAAATGTACACCAGTCAACACTTGCTCGGGGACAAGCATGGCTTTCAGTAAGACCCCCAAATGCACCTAAACAAAACTGAAATGTAAGGCTGGGCCTTGCGGTTCTTCCAAATGTGCAGATCCAGCTCTCAGTCTGCAGAAATGACTCTGGTGTGAGATCCCAGTGTGCCATGGCTGAGGCAAAAACTCCAGATGAGCTTATTTTTCCTTTGTTTGCTTCTACATTTGTGACACAAACATGTTGCTGTTTAGTTCATCTACTGGGATATCTGATTGGCTTGTGAGAGAATTGTTGAAAATTGATTTTGCTTTTTCACAAAGCCCTATGCCTTTGGAGTCATTATTGACCTCACAGGGATTTTTAAAACACACAAACCCATGCCTCCTATTCTAGACCATGTAACATTCTCTGTATCTACTTGTAATAAAAGAGTTGTGTTTCAGTGCCTTTCCATGTAGAGGGTGTGTGTGTTTTAATTAGGCCTTCATTAACAGCAAGGCCTAGGGCTACTGTGTTTCCCTGATAAGTGTGTTAGATTAATCACTGAAAAGGTGTCCCCTCTATTGAATTCTCTTATTTAATATTCAGCCAAGTTTTTTCGGCAATATACTTAAATCTAAAATACACGAATTTAAGGTGGTTTTTTTAGCCCTGATCAGTGTTTATGAATGGTGGCTTTAAGCACAGTGAGATTATTCAGCATCTTGGGGTATTAATCGGAAATCCAGATTCTATTTCACTCTCAATCCACTTTGGCCAGGCTTCAGCGGAGCTAAAATGGCTCAAGTCCAAATGCTACATTATAACTCACTGTGGGTTATACATCTCAAAGCCATGGCTGTAATATTTCTGGATTGCCCACTATAGTTTGCCATTACTAGCTTCTCCTCAGGCTGCATTCAAATGTGCAAATATGTGAGACGCTTGACATGATGGTTAGAAATTTCATGAAGAAAACGCTTCCTCCTTGACGTTTTCCATCGATTCTAGTGCCACCATCCATCCATGGAGCCAATGGCGACATGCCAGAAGAGGTCACTGTGCTGATAAGCAACATGGCGGTGATGGAATGTGTGGCCAATGGCAGCCCTAATCCAAGCATAACCTGGCAGAAAGATGGGCAGCTCTTGGTTGAAGACTCCCAGCACAAATTCTTAGCCAATGGAAGAACACTTCAGGTAAGTGGAGACACTTCCGTTAAAAGACGAATGACCAAATGGGATCCAGCTTCAGAAGCAATTTGCTTTGTATAGAGCACCTTCCTTTTTCAAGCAGTGATTCTTGGATTTCTGTTTATGGACAGCAACTCCTGAGTGGGCCTGCCCTACCGTAAGATAGAATTCCTTAATATTCTTAGGCACTCCTTATATAAATGGTGATTGATTCCTATGGGCTGTTCCTGTTCCCTTTCACCGTACTTAGTAAAGGTAAAGGGACCCCTGACCATTAGGTCCAGTCATGGCCGACTCTGGGGTTGCGGCGCTCATCTCGCTTTATTGGCCGAGGGAGCCGGCGTACAGTTCCGGGTCATGTGGCCAGCATGACTAAGCCGCTTCTGGGGTACCAGAGCAGTGCACGGAAATGCCGTTTACCTTTCCACCGGAGTGGTACCTATTTATCTACTTGCACCTTGATGTGCTTTAGAACTGCTAGGTTGGCAGGAGCAGGGACCAAGCAACAGGAGCTCATCCCATCGCAGGGATTCGAACCGCCGACCTTCTGATTGGCAAGTCCTAGGCTCTGTGGTTTAACCCACAGCGCCAACCGTGTCACCGTACTTAGTGCTATTACATCTTTTCAGAGATGGTATGATTTCCCTCAGCAAATAGCCTCTGAATTATATTCATCCTTCTTTCATAGCTCCTCCTTCTGTCACTGTACTTTTTAAAAAGTCTGTGCATCCTAGAATATACCTGAAATATAGCATCTACAAACACAGCTTACTAAGTGTTGGCAACTTACCACAGCAGGCAAATGACCATTTGATGAGGATAAAGTTACTCTGCAGAGTAGTAATAGCTATAACTGATATTGATCGTTTAGCTGGGTTGCATGAGCCAGCATAGATATTTGACCAGACGTTATTAATTTAGAATAAATGTCTTGTTTCAATGTCTTTATCTTCTCCCTCTAGATCCTCAGTTCCCAAATAACAGACACGGGCAGGTATGTCTGTACTGTGGAGAACACTGCAGGAAGTGCCAAAAAATATTTTAATCTTAACGTTCATGGTAAGATAGCTATTTTCTAAGATGCTGGCTGATTACATTCATATAAAGAACAGTTGCAAAAAAATCTGTTCCTCTGTTTTATTGACTGTGTTTGGATGTTGTGATAAACTGTGGTTTTACTGTGGCGGGAAACCTCGGGTGTGCATATTCCTCTCCCTGCTCCACTCCAGCAGCATGGCTCACAGGAAAAGTTTGGAAAAACTCACTTTCTATTTCAATTTACCACAGTTTAGTGTTATGCCTAAATCCTAAACTGTGATTAATCTAGATTAACTGTGGTTTGTTTGAAATAATAATATTTATTTATTCATACATAGATATCCCGCCCATCCAGCTGAGTTTCCCCAGCCACTCTGGGCGGCTCCCAACAGAATATAAAAACATAATAAAACATCAAACATTAAAAACTTCCCTAAACAGGGCTGCCTTCAGATGTCTTCTAGAAGTCAGATAGTTCTCTATTTCCTTGACATCTGATGGGAGGGCGTTCCACAGGGCGGGCGCCACTACCAAGAAGGCCCTCTGCCTGGTTCCCTGAAACCTCACTTCTCACAGGGAGGGAACTGCCAGAAGGCCCTTGGAGCTGGACCTCAGTGTCCGGGCTGAACAATGGGGGTGGAGACACTCCTTCAGGTATACTGGGCCGAGGCCAATTAGGGCTTTAAAGGTCAGCACCAACACTTTGAATTGTATTTGGAACCGTACTGGGAACCAATGTAGGTCTTTCAGGACCGGTGTGATGTGGTCATGGCGGCCACTCCCAGTCACCAGTCTAGCTGCCGCGTTCTGGATTAGATGTAGTTTCTGGGTCACCTTTACAGGCAGCCCCATGTAGAGTGCATTTGCAGTAGTCCAAGAGGGAGATACCTAGAGCATGCACCACTCTGGCAAGATAGTCTGTGGGCAGGTAGGGTCTCAGCCGGTGTACCAGATGGAGCTGATAGACAGCTGCCCTGGAAACAGAATCAACCTGCGCCTCCATAGACAATTGTTGTTGTTTAGTCATTTAGTCGTGTCCGACTCTTTGTGACCCCATGGACCAGAGCACACCAGGCACTCCTGTCTTCCACTTCCTCCCACAGTTCAGTCAAACTCATGTTAGTAGCCAGCTTCATAAACCACAGTTAGAATTTGACTTGTTTCAAGCAAGCCATAGTTGAACTTTGTTGGGTTTGGACAACATAACAAGCTTCAGTTTATTAAAAACGGAAGCAAAAGCTTCCCAGCTCCTCCTCATGACTGCACAGCAGGAGGAGAAGGGGAAGTCAATTTATGCATTTAACACAGCATCTGGTTTGCCCTTAATGTTTCTTGTCAACTGTAAACTCCATGTTGTTGTTTTTTTAAAAGGCCTGTCTATCATTTCAAATGAAGCGATCCCTTTAATTTAGCTCCATCTTTCTCTTAAAACCTATGTAGGAAATTAATCCTTGGCTGGGACTTCCCTTGCAAAACAGTGCTGGGTATCTTTATGAGAAGGGCCACCCAGTTTGTGCTGTTTTCTGATGCAAAAAACATAGTCCTTCACTAGCATGAGTTATTTCCCTTCAGTGCCAAGATGTGAAGCATTTCCTGCCATTTCTTCCTGCTTTCAAAAACAATGGCTACTTTCCTAATATTAAATGAGGGATAAAGCAAGGCAACATTGCTTGAGAACTTAAAGCATAATACATACTGTGTTCAGAAAATTGCTGTGCATTTCCAAGGCTCTGTGGGTTTGGTTGTTGATTTCCTTATATTTTCTCTCTACACTTCCTCTTGGTTACCTTATGTAACCTCATCAGTTCCCATTCCTTTCAGTACCTAATATATTTTGATGATACACAGCTATATCTCTCTACCCAAGATCTTTCCCCCTTTCCAGTTCCACATCTCTGCTTGTCTGCCAGATTTATCCATTTGGTTGTCTCATCACCATCTCAAATTCAACATGTCAAAGACAACTCTTTAACTTTGCTCTCAAACCTTCCACTCTTTGATCCCTCTCCATATCCATTGACAAGCTTACTGCCCCTGGCTTTCTCTTCGACTCTTTATTTTGCTCTCTGCTCTTAGTCAGTACCAAAGTATGTACAAAATAGCAAAAAAATAAATTTAAAAAAATCATCTGTTCGAAACTCTGGCTCATGTTCTGTTCTTCTTCGTGCTTTCACTATCCTAATCCTTGCTAGGCCTCCTAATTCCCTGAGCGGCCACAAAAGCTGCTCACTGTTGCAGCCACTTCTGGTGTTGCAGATGTGAGTGTGTGGGCATAGCCAGGGCCGGCCCAAGACATTTTGGCACCTGAGGCGTACCACAAAATGGCACCCACCTCCCCACCAAGGAAGAAGGGGTGAATGAAAATCTGTGTCAGAAATAGGGGGGAATAAAGATCTACATGGGGGTGTGCCACCCTTGTGGATTCTGCTGCCTGAGGCAGTTGCCCCACCTTGCCTCATGGGTGGGCCGGCACTAGACATATTTCCCTTGGTAAACAAGCAAACAAATGAACACATTTTCTGGGCTTTCCTCCTGCATAAGATGGTTTCCAGCATTATGGTAGGAAAGACCCTGTCAATATTTTACTTTCCAGTCGCTTAGTGAAACTTAGTGTGGTTTTCCTGGCAAGTATATAAAATTTGGGCTTGTGTATCTTTTGACAGTTCCTCCGAGTATTGTTGGCACAAATGCTGAGAATTTGACTGTTGTGGTGAATAACTTCATCTCCTTGACCTGTGAGGTCACTGGCTTCCCACCTCCTGATCTCAGTTGGCTGAAGAATGGAAAACCCATCAGCTTGAACACAAACGCTCTTATAGTGCCAGGTGAGCAAACTCTGCTATGGTGGATATTTTCCCCGATCAAGTGATTCCACTTCTTTTCCCAGGACCTTGTCAAAACTGACAAGGAAAGTTGATAGGCCAAATTTATGTTCAGTGTGTTTTTCTTCATCAGTCCCTGCAGTGCCAGTAATATATTTGGCATAACTTGTCTATGTAAAACGATATCATTTGAAGAAAAGCACAGATACCTAAAACCTTTCAAGGAACTGGAAGGAAATTTTATAATTATTTGGAAGAGTCGATGAGTTAACGTTGCTTTCTTGTTACCTGGTTCTTTTATTAGAACAGAGTCTGCCCTCTATCCCAGTAACACAACAAGGAAGTCACTGGTGGCCATGTGACAATTTTTAGGGTTGTTTTTCTCACTTATTATTGGAAATCTTGACATTCTTCACTGTTACAGTGTTTTTTTCTGGAAGTGCGTGCCTGTACGCAGTACTGGTGCCATAGCTGTCAACCGTCCCTTATTTGGCGGGAAACTCCCTTATCCCAGCGCCGTGTATTGCTACTGTCCCTTATTGATGATGTCTTGTAAATTTCCTGGGTTTCAAAGGAAGCAGCTCCTCTCCCTCCCTCCCTGCCGGCCAGGGAGGAGGGAAGCTCCAACTGTGTTGCTTGGCTGCGTTGCTCACCCAATAAGGAGTCTAAGAACGACTGGGGTGTGGAGCTTGCATGCCTTGTGCCCATCAAATCGGCCGCATTGCCTGGGGACTCGCCTTTGCTCAGCGCTTCCCAGCGGAGAGGGGACGGTGGTTTTCCTTGCTGCATCCCCTTTGCCGGGTTGCTGCACTGTGGGAACCACCACTTGAGGCTTCGTTTGGCTGCTGGCTGGGCTTTCTGCCTGTGGCTCGGAGGGGCTCAGAAGTTGAACATACGAAATCCCTTATTTTGGCTGCTGGTCCCTTATTTTCAAGGCTGCTGGTCCCTTATTTTCAAATCTGTAAGTTGACAGCTATGACTGGTGCCCCCTTCAAATCTTGCAATGCCCACAACAGGGCGAGACATCGGAGGTGCCCATGACACAGTTTTCAGGCTGTCTCAAGCACACACTGCCTTCCCGCCCTTTCGCTGCCGCCATAGGGCGGGGCCCAGAGCTTTTGGTGGGCATGGAAGGAGGGGGAAAGAAGGAGCCTGGGGTGCAGGGATGTACAGATGTGGTCTCTGCAAGCCCACGCATGCGTGGCTGAGTGGCAGTTTAGGCACAGTGTGGCCTGGCTACTGTCAGGGAATAGGATAAGGGCCGTTTGTCTGGCTCATTGGGTGGTGGTCAAAGCCTGGCTACTGTCAGGGAATAGGATAAGGGCCGTTTGTCTGGCTCATTGGGTGGTGGTCAAAGCCTGGCTACTGTCAGGGAATAGGATAAGGGCTGTTTGTCTGGCTCATTGGGTGGTGGTCAAAGCCTGTGAACTAAAAAACCCCACTAAGATCACTGTGTATCACATGGGCAGCAATGGCACCTGTCATGAATCTCTCTAAACCCCTCTTTTAAAAACATACCCCCCTCTCTCTTTTGCCCCTGTTGCAGTTCAACATGAAACTTTTGTAAAATTCTGTTCAAGCAGTGGTGATCTGATAACCCGTCTGAACAGCTCTGTCAACTTTGACAGAACCAGTGTGGTGTAGTGGTTAAGAGCGGTAGACTCGTAATCTGGGGAACCGGGTTCGCTTCCCCGCTCCTCCACATGCAGCTGCTGAGTGACCTTGGGCCAGTCACAATTCTCTGAAGTCTCTCAGCCCCACTCACCTCACAGAGTGTTTGTTGTGGGGGAGGAAGGGAAAGGAGATTGTTAGCCGCTTGGAGACTCCTTAGGGCAGTGATAAAGCGGGATATCAAATCCAAACTCTTCTTCTCTTCTTCTTCATTTCAGGGGGCCGCACGCTGCAGATTCCTAGGGCCCGTCTGTCCGACGGTGGAGAATATGTCTGCATAGCCAGAAACAGCGCTGGAGAAAGCAGGAGAAAGAGCTTCCTTACTGTTTATGGTGTGTTTCTGCAGCTTTAAAATGAAATAATATCGACATTGGAGGAAGTGTTAACGTCTAATCATTCTGAGTACGTTTCCGGGCACGATTCAAAGTGTTGGTGCTGCTGACCTTTAAAGCCCTAAACGGCCTCGGTCCTGTATACCTGAAGGAGCATCTCCACCCCCATCATTCTGCCTGGACACTGAGGTCCAGCTCTGAGGGCCTTCTGGCAGTTCCCTCCCTGCGAGAAGCCAAGTTACAGGGAACCAGGCAGAGGGCCTTCTTGGTAGTGGCACCCGCCCTGTGGAATGCCCTCCCACCAGATGTCAAGGAAATAAAGAACTACAGTGGTACCTTGGTTTATGAATTTAATACGTTCCGGAAGTCCGTTCTTAAACCAAAGCATTCTTAAACCAAGGCGTGCTTTCCCACAGCAGCGGAGTACTCAATTTACACTCAACAGGAAGCGAAACATGTTCTGCTTCCAAGGCAAAATTCACAAACGAAAACACCTACTTCCAGGTTTGCAGCTTTCTTAATCCAAGTTGCTCTTAAACTAAGCTGCTCTTAAACCGAGGTACCACTGTATATGACTTTTAGAAGACATCTGAAGGCAGCCCTGTTTAGGGAAGTTTTTAATGTTTGATTCTATTTTTAATATTCTGTTAGGAGCCTCCCAGAGTGGCTGGGGAAACCCAGCCAGATGGGCGGGGTATGAATAAATTGTTGTTGTTGTTGTTCCTCTTTAAAGTAGTGATTCTTCCTTCTGGTGAAAGCCAAGGAAATAACATTGCTTATATTCCCTCCCACTAAGTTCCTCCCAGCATAAAAGACCACAGTGGAACAGCGCTTTCCATCGTGAATGTGCGAGTGGGAACTCCGGTGACATTAGAGTGCGAATCCAATGCTGTTCCACCTCCTGTCATCAGCTGGTACAAGAACGGGAGGATGGTTGCAGCCTCATCTAACATGGAGATCGTAGCTGATGGGCAGATGCTTCATATTAAAGCTGCTGAGGTATGCTATTCTGCTTTTTAAAAAAACTTGCAGCCCATTTTTTATAACATGAATTAGGTCTTCGTCTTGCCAAAGGCAAGGTGGTTCTTTTAAAATGAGATATTCGGAAGCAATACAAAATTCACAAGTGAGTGAGAAGATCAAAGGTTTTATTTTAAGACAGCAAGCAGTGTATACATACTAAGCTCAAGCACTTATATCTGTCACTTGGAAGCCCCCAAGAAGCAGTGAAGCGACTCCCCCAGGTAGCCTCAGTTTGCACAGCCCTGCGACTGATCAGTCTGTGTATGTGCTTCAGAGAAACTCTGTCAAACTTGTCTGGTTTTATAGATAGCCTCTGTAGCTTGCCAGACCGGCTACATGGAGATCACTAACTGCTTGAAATACATTTTGCCATCCGGATTCATTTCCCATACAGTCTTCAATTGACATACGCTAAATGCAAAAAGGGAAAAAAGGGACGCAGGTGGCGCTGTGGTCTAAACCACTGAGCCTAGGGCTTGCCAATCGGAAGGTCGGCAGTTCGAATCCCCGCAACGGAGTGAGCTGCCGTTGCTCTGTCCCAGCTCCTGCCAACCTAGCAGTTCGAAAGCACACCAGTGCAAGTAGATAAATAGGTACAGCTCCAGTGGGAAGGTAAACAGTGTTTCCGTGCGCTGCTCTGGTTTCGCCAGAAGCAGCTTAGTCATGCTGGCCACATGACCCGGAAAAAACTGTCTGCAGACAAACACCGGCTCCTTCGGCCAGTAAAGCGAGATGAGCGCCGCAATCCCAGAGTTACTTTACCTTTGCCTTTTTAAATGCAAAAATAGCAATACATTGGAGCAGAGTTATAAAGGAAGAGATGATTGTGGGGAAAACCAATCATCTAGCCTCAAAGCCCTTTCTATAGTTTGAGGGTTATAAGCAGAGCCTCATTTACATACTCATTAATTGGCAGACCACAGAAGATAGGTTTCATTCCCTTCCCCACTGCCTGTATTGATTTTTTTGCATGGCCAGTTGCATATTTGAATAAATTGTCATGATCAGTAGTCATGGGCATACATGGGAAAATGTAAATAGCTCATTTTACGCATATTTCACCTTAGTATACCAGCCGATTTTTGCAGCCGGATTGCTTTCCTATTCAGAAACAAGAGCATGGATTGAAAAAAGAAATGTTCGCCTTTTTGCCTTAAAAGCAAACAAGAAAATAAAGCTTTAAAGTGAACTGGTCTATTTATAAAACGTTTGCAACTGAATCAGCCCATCAGAACAATATTTTTTTAAAAAAAATCTGCAGGAGAATATATTTATTAGGACCAACTAAAAAATTACAAAATAGTCAGAGCGGGGATGTAGTTAGGGTGAGGGTAGAAAAGCCTTAGTGTGTGCCATGGTATAATTTCAGAAACGTAGAAAATGTGAATTCAGAATTAAAATAGAAACTGTTCTCTCATGGTGCCTGAGATAGTATGCTTAGGATGAGATCATGGTGTGTTTTTTTGAAGGGCCCATATTACAAGACTGTATTCCCCCCCCCCCACCCCACCCAAACATAATGCATGAGCACTGAGTATCCACTATGGTGGTTGTTCTTACAGTATCCTGTTAGCAAGATGGGTGGTGTTTTCCCCCCCAAAATTTGAAGCTGTTAATTAGGAAAGTGGCTTGCATATCCTTTTCCTTCTTGTATTCTCAGGTGTCTGATACAGGCCAGTATGCATGTAAAGCCATAAATATTGCGGGACGAGATGATAAAAATTTCCATCTTAACGTTCATGGTAAGCTTATGCTGTGTTAACCTTTAGCGCATGGGTTGGCAAACTAACGCCCGGGTGCCGGATCCGGTCTGGGAATTGCCGCATGGATCGGCATGGGGATTCTGATCATTTGGGCTGCGCCAATTTCCCCCCTCTCCCTCACACACACCGTGGTGGCGCCTCCTCCCTCCCTCGTCCTGGCTTCTTGCCGCCCTGCCTAGAGGAGGAAGGGAGCTGGGCTTTGTTGAGCCGCAGTTGGCTGAGCGCCATTTTAAGCAGCCCCTCTCTGGAGCCAGCCCTTTTGTGCCGCTAATTGTCCCTCTCAGCCACCAGCCCCTGCTGCTCACAAGGCACAGGTAAGCAGCCACCAGGGCTTGTCCACTGCTGTGGAGAAGGGAGGGCAGAGTCATGGGGGGGGATCCCCCCCAAATATAGTCCAGCCCCCTACAAGGTCTGAGGGACAGTGGACTGACCCCCTTCAAAAAAAGTTTGCTGACTCCTGCTTTAGTGACTTGCGTGCCAAGGCACCCAAGCCCCAAAGTTCCCAGGACAACAATAAAACACACTGACAGAGAGTATTTTGGTTTATGGGTTCAAATAGGCCACAACGTTATTGGTTACAGATGTGAGTGGTTTGGCTTAGGCATTGGGGTGAAGTCAGGTTATATCTTGATTTCTCCCCGTCTGCAGGGAGTCCACGGAAGGGTAAACCACTGATGGGGGCGCCCTATGACTTACATCAGATAGTACACAAAAGAAATGAAATACTGTGAAAATCCCTGAAACAAAAAGCAATCGACTAGAAATATTATCTTATAGAGATAAACTAAATAATAAAAATCAAAAAGTTTAAGGTAAAAACTAGAAAAACCTAGAATTGAACAAAGCCTTAACTGGATGCCGGCTACAAACCTCATTTCACTGAACTATTCAGTTTCCTCAGAAGGAAATAGAGAAATCATAAATCTTAAATGACCAAATTCAAAGAAAGGGGGTAAAAACCCCCAAAATTCTGAAGTATTATAATACTAGCTCGACCCAAGTGAAGCAAAGCTCAGGAATAAAGGATTAAGGACTCAAAGGTACAGTTTCTAAAACTGAGTTTACAAAAAAGGTTTGAAAACCTAAATGGCAAGTTTTAGACACAGCCCAACTTGAAGAAAGCCAAGCACAGTAATAAAGAGTTGAGGGCTCAGCTGTGAAAATTTTAGTATTGCCTTTACAAAAAGGTTTAAAAAACCTAAATGGCACAAATTCAAAGAAAGGAGTACAAGATAAGCTGTTTTAGATTTTAAACAAACTCAAGAGCAGGGCTGAAATGCTCCCATGGTCTAGATATTCCTTCTGATGTTAAAGACTGATAAACCTGTGTTTCCAATCACAGGTTTATATACTATAGGGGCTGTGACATGGCCCTAGTCCACATCCAGGCTTTTGACAGAATTCACACCCCAGATCCCTTTAACAGGATATTCTTACTGAGGAGGGGCTGGCGAAGGCAACAACCTCCCCTCCAACCAAACAAAGGCTTACCCAATGCCTAACCTCACAAAAGTTGTGACGATTGATACTAGGTAGGCGAAAACCAAATGGCCGGTGCAAGTAGAAAAATTCCTACCCGGCCCCAACAACATGGCGACCGACAATTGGCATAGGAAGGCCATATCAGAGCAAAGCGTGAAAAGAGGGCGGGTGGTTTGGGCGATCCAACGAAGAGGCTAGGAAGAGGGGGCTGGCCGGCTGGCCATGCAGCGATTAAATTGCCCATGGCCACATCCACCCTGCCAGCTGATTGGCTGGGGCCGTCCCCCAGCACAGATGATGCGGCCAGCTGTGACGTAGTGGGGAAGACAGCGTACCTCTCCACCCTACGCCGGAAAACTGTTGAGGCTCGGCTTCAGCCCCCGCAATACCAGGGAATCCCTGGATGCATCATATCCTGAGCCAGCCAATCGGCTGGCTCAGGGGGCATGGCCTTGGCTATTTGAGGCTGGCGCGGCCAAGGGTCTCCCTCTTTCCCGCGCCGCAGCTGACCTGGTCTGTTTTATTGTTATGTAGATGAAGTGGGGGGGGGGGAGGTAGCGCCATCACCTTCCCCCAAATCAAAGGGTAGTCCGGTTAAGGATTCCGGGGGCATGGCCTTGTCATAAGCTTATGGAGGTGTGGGCCCACGGCACGCCACCGCGTGGCGACCCCAAGGGGAGGTCCTAGTTGACGTGCCTTAGCACGACTCCCCCTACGGGTGGTTAACCCTCACCAGCCTTCAAGCAGGCAGGCTGAAGCCGGTTAGTTGTTAGGACCAATGCCTAAGCCAATACCACTCAATTCCTATAATCAATAAAGTTGTTGCCAAATTTGACCCATTAACTCGAATTCTTGTGTCTCATGTCTTTATTTTGGAGGGGGGAGGCGGGAACTCGCCATGCAACGCCGGCCACCAGGTAAAAGGTCAGCAGACCTAACGAACAGACTGACCCATATAGTTAATTGACCTACTTTGCTGTGCATGGGGTGCTTCTTAGTTATGTTAGTGCTTATGATGATTGCATAACAGGAAGCTGCGGCTGGCTGGAGAGAGAAAAGGGGGCAGAGTGTGGGGTCTCCAGTCAGAGCATCTCATTCTCCCAGATGAGCCTTTTGGGTTATTAGGTGCCTGTGTCTTACCACTGTTCTAATTCACAGTGCCCCCCAGCATTGAAGGCCCTGACCTGGAGTGGATCAATGAAACTATCAGTAACCCTGTGACCTTTTCGTGTGACGCTACTGGAATTCCTCCACCAACGATAACGTGGCTTAAGGACGGGAAGCCCCTGGGTAATACGTTCTGCAGCTTTCATAGCCATTAGTCATTTTAAATGGTCAGACAAGATGTGAAATGGAAAGTAAAGCGGGTTGTGTTTGGCTACAGTGGAGGTGACCCTTGGGGTTCTTGAATATGGCTTCCAGAGATGACCTTGTTTCTTACTGAGCTACAGTCAGCAAAAGAGACAGGAAGACAGGCAATTGGGGGAGAGGTGTCTTTCACTGCTCTAGCCTCTAGGTTTTATGGTTTTTCTCGTAGTATGAAACTCCTCCTCTTCTGTTTTAAAGTAATCACTATTGCAAGGAATCAGAACTTGTTCAAAAGCTGGATTTCTCAAATGGTGGAAATGGGTGTCATTTTGTGACATGGCAAAGAGAGCAAAGAACGGATTAAAAGGTAAAGGGACCACTGACCATTAGGTCCAGTCGTGGCCGACTCTGGGGTTGCGGCGCACATCTCTCTTTATTGGCCGAGGGAGCCGGCATACAGCTTCCGGATCATGTGACGAGCATGACTAAGCCGCTTCTGGCGAACCAGAGCAGCGCACGGAAATGCCGTTTACCTTCCTGCCGGAACGGTACCTATTTATCTGCTTGCAATTTGATGTGCTTTCGAACTGCTAGGTTGACAGGAACAGGGACCAAGCAACGGGAGCTCACCCCATTGTGGGGATTCGAACTGCTGACCTTCTGTTCGGCAAGTCCTAGGCTCAGGGACCCTGAGTCAGCAGTGTTCAGTTAAGTGTCAGAATCTGAAAGTCAGTTGACTCACCTACACCAAGTCTAGTGAAAGGACCATAGACTGTAGGGGCTCTCCCCAGCCTGTCATTCCAAGACTGGGGACTCACCCACTGGCCTGTTGTGCCAAGATTAAGAGGGCTGGGTGGGAAGGAAAGCAGGGTGAATCAAATGGGGCATATAGGCCTTTTGTTCTCGTTCCCTAATTAAGCTGGTTGTTTATTTTTTAGAAATGGCTTACAAGTTTGAGGTGAGAATGATCCGGTTTGTAACAAACCGAAACTTCTGCGGTCTGATTTCTTCTTGTTTCCCTGCTTTTAGAAAACTCTGCATCCCTTGAAATGCACATTTTGTCAGGAGGCAGCAAGCTGCAAATTGCCAGGTCTCAGCATTCGGATAACGGGAACTATTCTTGCATTGCTTCAAATGTGGAAGGCAAAGCTCAGAAATTTTACGTTCTTTCTGTTCAAGGTATGTTTGTGTATACTCTCCTATTGGCTTGTGTCCAACGTAGCACTTAGTGAGTGTTCCATAAGCACAAGGAATACTCTCCCTCTCTCTACCTCTCATGTGTCCCCTAAATGTGTTCGTCGAATACCACCCATGGTACAACTTCGCTGTACCCTGACACCATGACATTTCACATTCTTCCCCTCCAGCAGCAACCGGCAATTTTGAGCAGGAGTTGGAAAAAGCAAAATGACATGGTGGTTAACGGTGTTGATATGTTCTACTAGACTTTAGTACTTGTACAAACATTGGCAGACCTTTAGGGTGTGAAATATACTTGGAGTCCTGTAGTGATTTCATGCTCTTTATTGCAGCTTGTAAAACAGTGATTGAATTGCCCCCCAAACCTCAGGCTTTTATATACATATTTACACAATGAGTCCCGTCTGATTGGCTGATTCTGCTTCTCTCCTGGAGCCTGATTGGCCTTTTCCTGCAGGCCAATCACTTGTTGCATTCTATGATCCTACCAGCCTAATAGACTGATTAACTTCCTCTTGGAGCCTTATTGGTCTTTTCCTGCAAGCCAATCAGTTGTTGCATTCTAGGATCCTACTTGCCTATTGTTCTAGGATCCAAGCTTAGTACAGTGGTACCTCAGGTTAAGTACTTAATTCGTTCCGGAGGTCCGTTCTTAACCTGAAACTGTTCTTAACCTGAAGCACCACTTTAGCTAATGGGGCCTCCTGCTGCCGCTGCACCGCCGGAGCACAATTTCTGTTCTCATCCTGAAGCAAAGTTCTTAACTTGAAGCACTATTTCTGGGTTAGCAGAGTCTGTAACCTGAAGCGCATGTAACCTGAAGCGTATGTAACCCGAGGTACCACTGTACATACATAACAGGGTGGCAGATGTGCTTAACCCAGGGGTTGCCAATGTTTGCTCTCCAGGTATTGTTCAACTACAACTCCCATCATCCCATGCTGTCCATGCTCACAGGGGCTGGTGGGAGTTGAAGTCCATCAACACCTGGACTCACATAGAGGTATTACTAATACACATTTCCACCATCTTAAAGTTCCTCCAGATATTGCCGGCTCGGAAATGCCAAGTGACGTCAGCGTCATCCTTGGGGAAAACATCCAGCTTTCCTGTAAGGCCCGTGGAATTCCGGCACCTGCAATTCAGTGGCTGAAAGATGGAAAACCAATTAGTGGCGGTGAATCTCCTCGGATAAGGTTAAGTGTTGCATTTTCTCGTTCTGAAGCAAGCCAGAGTCTGAGCAGGAGTTAAAACAGAGAAGGGGAATAGAGGCGAGGAAACACAGAAGGGAAGATATATGGGGGAATGCCAAGATAGTCCGAAGACCACTGCTTTTTTCTGGGGGTACTCAAGAGTACACAGTACCAGCACCATTTTTTCTAGAACAAAAACACTGCTTTTTGATCCAAAGAGCCAATGTCATCACAAGGTGGTATTAAAATCGGCTTATTTTGTTCCAACTCCCTCTTGCAAACCAACTAACCTGTCTTACATTATTCTTTCTTTGATGCTTCTTTCTGCTGCTTTTGTTGTTGTTGTTGTTTAGTCGTTTAGTCGTGTCCGACTCTTCATGACCCCATGGACCGGAGCGCGCCAGGCACTCCTGTCTTCCACCGCCTCTCGCAGTTTGGTCAAACACATGCTGGTAGCTTCGAGAGCACTGTCCAACCATCTCGTTCTCTGTCGTCCCCTTCTCCTTGTGCCCTCAATCTTTCCCAGCATCAGGGTCTTTTTCAGGGAGTCTTCTCTTCTCATGAGGTGGCCAAAGTATTGGAGCCTCAGCTTCAGGATCTGTCCTTCCAGTGAGCACTCAGGACTGATTTCCTTCAGAATGGATAGGTTTGATCTTCTTGCAGTCCACGGGACTATCAAGAGTCTCCTCCAGCACCATAATTCAAAAGCATCAATTCTCCAGTGATCAGCCTTCTTTATGGTCCAGCTCTCACTTCCATACATCACTGCTGGGAAAACCATAACTATACGGACCATTGTCTTTGTCCATGGAGTTTTCTTGGCAGGGATACTGGAGTGGCTTGCCGGTTCCTGCTCCAGGTGGATCACTTTTGGTCAAAACTCTCCACTATGACCTGTCCATCTTGGGTGCCCTGCCTGGCATAGTTCATAGCTTCTCTGAGTTATTCAAGCCCCTTCACCACGGCAAGGCAGTGATCCATGAAGGGGATCACTTTTATTCCGGCACAATCTTCCTTTCTTCGGTCTCCCTTTCTCTCTCTCTTTTTTTGGTATATAATTTTACTAAATTTTCTGTTTTACAATTTAAAACACTCGTTTTACATCCTTAAGATATCAATGGCTTCCCTTCTTCTCTTTCCATGGTTCATTTTACATACCATAAATCCCTGCATATTTTGCAAAAAACTATACCATTCAGTATTCCATTATTGCATCCATCAGAACTTGTTCACACTGTTGAATTTATCTTGATGCTGCCAGCATTTTCAGCCGCACACAATTATTTCCCATATATGCAGTAAACGTTTTCCAATCTTCTCTAAACCTATGTTCTTCTTGTTCTCTTATTTTGTATGTTAAGTCTGCGAGTTGTGCATATTATGTCACCTTAAGTTGCCACTCTTCTTTAGTTGGGACCTCGCTCGTTTTCCATTTTTGGGCTAACAAACCCTGTCTCCCCTTCTCAGCTTCCCTACTTCTTATATCTCCGTTTCTCACACTTAATTCTGATAGCTAGCATGAACAGGAGGACAAACTGGCTCACTGCTATAAGGATGGTTAAGGTAATTTATAGGTGGGGAATTTCGAACACTTCAAGCTGGGTGTGTTTAGCCTGGAAAAGAGGAGAGGCAGAGGAGATATGATTGTCATCTTCACATGGATTCGAGTTACAAGAAAGGAGTTTCCGACTTAACATCAGGAAGAACTTTCTGACAGTAAGAGTGGTTAGTAAAATGGATTCCTTCGGAAGCTTGTAGACACTCTTTCACTGGAGGTGTTTAAGCAGAGCTTGGATGGCCAACTGTGATGGGTTCTTTAGTTGAGATTCCTGCATTGTAGGGGGTTGGACTAAATGACTCTCAAGGTCCCTTCTGTCGGAACTCCGTTTGACCGAGCCTTTGAAATCGCCTCCAGCGTGTTTAATGACCTCAAGCCTTTGATAAGGCTCCAAGGCACATTCTTCAATCAGCAGAGTTCCCAGCACAGGGAAGGATGTGACACTATGAGCTACATTGTAAAGAGTTTAATTTACTAGCTATGCACAGAGCAAAGAAAAATACATCCTCTCCCTGTGAGAGCAGAGAGTAACAGAACAAAGGAACAAAGGAAACAGGAAACCACTAACATCACATCCCGTCTCCCCTCCGGGGAGACTCCAATAGTATGGAATGCCAGGAATGTAAACAGAGTCCTGTGACTCCACGCATCTGCACAGTGATAAGAACAGAAACTAACACCTTCCAACTCAACAGGTCTATGATTCTAAGATGCAATGTGGTCACTAGGCATTATTATACTCCAGGGGTCGGCAAGGTTTACTGGCCATGGGCCAGATCACTCCCATGGAGATCGTCCATGGGCCAGACTGGTGCAGTGCAATGCCGGAAATCGCGTCTGCGCATGTCCGTGGCGCTGGAAATTGCTTCTGCGCATGCCCAGACGCTGGAAATTGCACCTGTGCAGAAGTGATTTTCAGCGTCTGGACATGCGCAGATGCGATTTCTAGTATATGCGCATGCACAGACGCAATTTTTGGCGCTGCTTGGTGAGTCTCCGCGCTGCGCCGTGCTGTTTTAGCGCAGCACAGGGGACTCACCGTGGGGGCGGCTTGTGGGCCGGTAAAACGGTCTTTGTGGGCTGCATCCGGCCCATGGGCCACACATTGCTGACCCCTGTTATACTTGGTTTACTGCAAATTATAAGAAAATCTCGATTCAAGCTTATTTCTCTCGGTTTTAAGATTAACATCTTAACTCAGACGCTTCTAATTATTCCATTTTCTGTGATTCCTTCTTTTAGCTTGGCTCCAGATGGCAGCTTGCTCAGTATTGTTGGAGCCCTGACAAGCGATGTAGGGAAATATACTTGTGTCGCTAGCAACCCTGCAGGGGAAGAAGACCGAATTTTTAATGTCAATGTATATGGTGAGTATTGTTATTAAGTGGTTGTTGTTTTTTAGCATGCTAAGGTTAGAAGCACCTGTCTTACGATTCTCTGAATGAGAAACGTGAGTTTTCTTTTTTGACCAACCATGATTTGCCAATGTTTTTATGTTGATTTTATTCTTCACCTTGAATTTTTTTTTTTTTATAAAGGTGCAGATTATAAACTAACAAATAAAAATTAAATCTGCAGTGTAAAGGAAGACGAGCTCATAGAAACACGGTTATTTTGCTAATAGTTAACATTAACTAAACAGGCTTGGGGAACTGAGCATTATGGCTGGCTAATGTAAAGATCTCTGGGGCTTAAAACTATGAAGAATTTCATGTAGCTCATAGGTGCTCCAGGTGTAGGGCAGGTGGGCGTGGCTTGTCCAAAATTGCTTCACAGGTCAAATAGGGAAGCCTCGGCAGACCAGGTTTGGCCCATGGGCTGTAGGAGATTATTCACCCCATGTTCTAAGAGGACAAGCCCAGGAAAAATGTATGCTCAGCCACACAACTATGCGATCCCATTGAACTATGCGATCCCATTGAACCTTAAAGGGTGTGTGTTTGTTTGTGTGCGTGTGTTTGCGTGTCCCATTGCCTGGAAATTCAATGGAAGCTTTAAAATTACTAAAAGTTTTCAGTCTCAGAGATTTGGGTATGCTGAAGACTCATTAAAATATTTGTTAGGGAAACACAAAACAATCTTTTGTACAATCATAGTTTTATCCTCCTAACTTATAATATATTTTCCAGTTTGATTCTTGAAACTTCTAGATGTTCATCTGTGGTGAGAGAAAGCATCAAATAAATTTTAACAATAATAATAATTAATGACAAATAATAATAATAATAATAATAATAATAATAATAATAATAATAAATGATAATAATTAATAATACAAGTTGCCAACTTCCACTGCATGGTATTCTACAGGAAGTCAAAGTAACTGATGCTTTTCTGATCCAAGTTTTTCAAAAGAAAAGCCGTTTCCTGACATTTCGTTAATATTCCTTTAATTGTATTTATAGGTCAGGCTGAGCTGAATATTTTCCAGCGAACATATTTTGGGAGGGGCGTGAGAAAAGGTTTCCTAAAAGATCCTAACAGCTTCTCATTCTGGAATAGTTTGCTGCTGTTCTCAGTCTCAGAAATGCCATCTCTTTTCTTCCTAGTTGTGCTGGCATCAACACAGCCAACTATGATGAGTGAGGGCAAATGAAGCCAATTCGTAGTGAGGGTAGATCTTCCTGAATAGGCTTTGTTGGAATGTTCAGTGGAGAGCATTCAGTGCAGCTGCCAAAGCAAATTAGCCCCTGGTAGTGTGGGTTAAACCACAGAGCCTAGGACTTGCCGATCAGAAGGTCGGCGGTTCGAATCCCCGTGACGGGGTGAGCTCCCGTTGCTCGGTCCCTACTCCTGCCAACCTAGCAGTTCGAAAGCATGTCAAAGTGCAAATAGATAAATAGGTACCACTCCAGCAGGAAGGTAAATGGTGTTTCCATGCGCTGCTCTAGTTTGCCAGAAGCGGCCTACTCATGCTGGCCACATGACCCGGAATCTGTACGCTGGCTCCCTCAGCCAATAAAGCAAGATGAGTACCGCAACCCCAGAGTCGGCCACGACCGGACCTAATGGTCAGGGGTCCCTTTACCTTTTAGTGCTGCCAAAAGTGTTTTTGAGTGTGATGCATTAAACATTTTCTGGGTTCTCTATCTCTCTCTGTGGATCATATACAGTGGTACCTCGGGTTAAGTACTTAATTCGTTCCGGAGGTCCGGAACTTAACCTGAAACTGTTCTTAACCTGAAGCACCACTTTAGCTAATGGGGCCTCCTGCTGCTGCCACGCCGCCACTGCACCATTTCTGTTCTCAACCTGAAGCAAAGTTCTTAACCTGAAGCACTATTTCTGGGTTAGTGGAGTCTGTAACCTGAAGCGTATGCAACCTGAAGCGTATGTAACCCGAGGTACCACTGTAACATATAAATGTACCTATTCCTATTTAACACTGTGCATAGACACATATGCTGAATAACTGTGACTCTTGGATGGTGCCAATTTGTTATGGAAACTGGCTAGTCTTGGATCATTCTCTGGAGACCAGAGTAGTCTCCAAGTACATTCCTCTCTTTAGCCCCTTTCCTCCCAGCCTCACTTATCCCTTTCCTGGTGCCTTGGGACTGTACCAAGAACGGACTGCCTATGAGTCAGCGTCCATGCATTTCTGAGAAGTGTGTGAATTGTGGTTTCCAAAAAGCAGAACTCAGCGGGCCATGGTTGCACCGCGTAACTGCAGGGTCCAGTTGACTAACATCAAGACACAGTAGCTATCATTTGTGCTTCCTTTGATGGCCGAAGCAAGATCTGTTTCTGGCCACAGACACAATTATGTGAAAGATTTATAAAGAAATTCAACATGACTTGCGATTATCTGGCCAATGGAATAGCATCCTCAAGCATCCTGACTTTCATTAGTGTTTGCTTTGGAACACTGTGGGGAATGTCTCCTTGGATTAGGAAAGTGTTATTACTTCCATCTTGGGGTTCAGCATAAGGTGAGCTTCATCAGGAATTCTTTTTAGCATTTAACGTATAAGCCTGGCCAATACAGTGGTACCTTGGTTCTCAAACTTAATCCGTTCCGGAAGTCTGTTCCAAAACCAAAGCGTTCCAAAAACAAGGCACGCTTTCCCACAGAAAGTAACGCAAAATGGATTAATCCATTCCACACTTTTAAAAACAACCCCTGAAACAGCAATTTAGCATGAATTTTACTATCTAACGAGACCATTGATCCATAAAATGAAAGCAATAAACGATGCACAGTGGTACCTCGGGTTACATACGCTTCAGGTTACATACGCTTCAGGTTACATACGCTTCAGGTTACATACGCTTCAGGCTACAGACTCCGCTAACCCAGAAATAGTGCTTCAGGTTAAGAACCACTGTGCTGCAGTCACACAGTCAATCCATCAGTAGCCGAACTGGGTTCCAACAGTCACAAAAGCAAAGCAAAAAAGCCGCAAAAACAAAAACGCTAAATAAATAGCAAAAGCAGACAGACCACAGCGTAACACTCAAAACAGAGTACGTTTGGCTTCTGAAAAATGTTATCAAACCAGAACACTTACTTCCGGGTTTGCAGTGTTTGGGTTCCAAGTTGTTTGAGTACCAAGGCGTTTGAGAACCAAGGCACCACTGTACCTCTGTTCATATTCTGAAGCCTCCATCCTCTTCCCTTCACCAGAGGTACCCAATTTCAGATGTGGTGCCCAAGATCTGTATAAGCTTTTAACAGAAGTCCCACATGACCCCATTTTAAAGCTGTTTTCTATGTTGCTCCTGTCACTAAATGGCTTTTTTTTCTATAATCCTTTTTTAAAAAGATAGTTTCATAGTTATACTGATATTACTCTGTACTGTTTTAATTTGAGTATAAAAGTTGTTAGAGGCAAGGTGAAAAAAATAAGTTGTTTGTTTGTTTTTGCTGCATTTGGTTACAAAATTTAGTTCCACCCACTATAATTAACAATAAAGATGAACCCGAGGCTCTAACTGTGCTGCTGGAGACTTCAATAAACATTGAATGCCAGGCTGTGGGAACTCCACCACCGCAGATCAATTGGCTGAAGAACGGGCTGCCTCTCTCTATCTCCGCACACATCAGGTTGCTTTCAGCCGGACAGATTCTCAGGTAAGGTACCAGTTCTTTCAGTCCACTCTTGCACATTTTATGTAAGAAGATCTTACATAAAAGTAGGCAGCTGAAAGTTAAATCAATACAATTGTTATTTTGTGGCACTTGCTTTCTGCATTTCATTCAATCCAGATCATGGGTAGGCAAACTAAGGCCCAGGAGCCGGAGCCGGCCCGCGGACGGTCTGTGAATCAGTGTGTTTTTACATGAGCAGAATGTGTCCTTTTATTTAAAATGCATGCCTGGGTTATTTGTGGGGCCTACCTGGTGTTTTTACATGAGTAGAATGTGTGCTTTTATTTAAAATGCATCTCTGGGTCATTTGTGGGGCATAGGAATTTCTTCATTTCCCCCAAAAAATATAGTCTGGCCCCCCACAACGTCTGAGGGACAGTGGACCGGCCCCCTGCTGAAAAGGTTTGCTGACCCCTGATCTAGATGACCGGCCAGCATCAAACCTATTTAGTTCAGTGATGGAACTACATGTTATTCCTTCAGTTCTTCCTCCTGGTATCTATTTTAGAAGTCCTGGAAAACTCCCAGGGTGAGCGTAAGGAGTGAATTTAGTGCTTAACTGGCTCTCAAGTAGGTTTTGTCAAACATAGCCAGTTTCTCTCCAGACTCCTTCGTAATGGCAAAGAACCTTTGGGAGACCCAACCTATCCTGAGATATACTGACAACTATGGGGGCAACTATGGAGAATTTCTACATCTCATTGTAATTCAAAAAGGGTATCTGAATGCTATTGTGAAAGGGCCATGTTCAACCAATCTTAGAAATTGAAATATGTTGTAGGAAGAAGTTTTCAGAGGCTGATTCATGTGGTTTAGAGCCTGTATATCTATATATCTATTTCTATTTCTTTTTCTATATTTCTATTTCTCTATCTATCTATATAGGGACACAGGTGGCGCTGTGGGTTAAAGCCTCAGCGCCTAGGACTTGCTGATCGAAAGGTCGGCGGTTCGAATCCCTGCTGCGGGGTGCGCTCCCGCTGCTCGGTCCCAGCGCCTGCCAACCTAGCAGTTCGAAAGCACCTCCGGGTGCAAGTAGATAAATAGGGACCGCTTACCAGCGGGAAGGTAAACGGCGTTTCCGTGTGCAGCTCTGGCTCGCCAGAGCAGCGATGTCACGCTGGCCACGTGACCCGGAAGTGTCTCCGGACAGCGCTGGCCCCTGGCCTCTTAAGTGAGATGGGCGCACAACCCCAGAGTCTGTCAAGACTGGCCCGTACGGGCAGGGGTACCTTTACCTTTACCTTTTTATCTATCTATATGTACGTGTGTGTGTGTGTGTGTGTGTGTGTGTGTATGCCATTCTTTCATGCAAATCTTTCTAGAATGACAGAGAAGCAGAAATAAATACAAAATTAAAACAATAGCTGTAGAAGAATGAAGCAGCAGAATAAAACAAAACATTACAATGGTTTTAACAGAATTAAAAGGTGCTGGGACTTTGGTGCTTTTTTTAAAAAAAAAGGTATTCACCAGGCACTAGAAAAGCATGAAAGTAGATGGTAGGAGAGAATTCCATCGCTTTTCCATTAAATAAATGCATGTTCTTCACCAGGCTTCCTCAACCTCGGCCCGCCAGATGTTTTGAGACTACAATTCCCATCATCCCTGACCACTGATCCTGCTAGCTAGGGATCATGGGAGTTGTAGGCCAAAAACATCTGGAGGGCCGAGGTTGAGGAAGACTGTTCTACACTTTCCTGAGACTCATTATCCACGAAGAAGCCATTAAAAGTCTACAACAGGCCTTTCCCAAACAACAAATGCATCACACATTCATAATTTCCCTGCAATCCACTAATTTGAAACTGTGTTGTCCAACAGACAGAATAAAGTGTTTCATATTGTGACCATTTGAAAAATGACTTTGGTTGTGTCCCTTCCAGAATTGTAAGAGCACAGATACCTGATGTTGGCATGTACACATGTGTCGCCTCCAACAGAGCTGGTGTGGACAACAAGCACCATAGCCTTCAAGTTTATGGTAAGCCTCATTCTCTATTGCAAAGGTAAATTGTAAACTTCCCCATGAATTTCAAGTCCTATGTACATGTGTACTACCGTATTTTTTGCTCTATAGGAATCACCGGACCATAGGACGCACTGGACCATAGGAGGAGTAGAACAGGGGGGAAAAATTATCCCTCTCTCTGCTCAGCGCCCCTTCAGCAAAGCAGCAGGAGAAACGGAGCCCCTTCCATTTCTCCTCCCGCTTCGCTGAAGGGGCGCTGCGCAGCTCTCCCTCTCTGCTGAAGCCAGGAGAGACTTGCTCTCTCAGCTTCAGCAAAAGGAACCCAAAGCCTTTGGAGCGCAGCGCGAGTTCCCGCTGTGCTCTAAAGGCTTCAGGCGGCTATCCCTGAAGCCTGGAGAGCGAGAGGGGTCAGTGCGCACCGACCCCTCTCGCTCTCCAGGCTTCAGCGAAAGCAACGCGAAGCCTCTGGAGCACGGAGGGAGCGCTCCCTCTGCGCTTCGGAGGCTTCGTGTTGCTATCGCTGAAGCCAAGGAGCCTGCATGCGCTCCATAGGACGCACACACATTTCCCCTTAATTTTTGGAGGGGGAAAAGTGTGTCCTATAGAGCGAAAAATACGGTACTTAACATTTCTGTTCTGGACCTGAGTCAATTGCACCCCAAAGTGCCTCACAACCTCTATACTGTCTTCCGTCTCACAACCTCTTGTTTTCTTTATAGGTTTCAAGCTTTAATGTCTAAGGGTTTCACGTAAAATTTCAGTCCCCTTCTCAGGGTCTCTGGAGGAAAGAGATGAAGAAGCAGACATGCTAAGGAGGCGTGCTATTTTCATCCCCTCCCTCCTCCCACATAATATTTTAGTATAATTTTAAATTGAAGGGCTTTTCCTATTACATTTCAGTAATCATGTTACAAACATAAAGTTTAAAAGCAGTTGCCTCTTTCAGCATATTCTTCCTGTTCAGTATCTTTTCTTCCTGTTGGCCCTTCAGAACAATTTGCTGAATACTTTAGCGCTGAGCGGGGACCGTGTACCGTATTTTTTGCTCTATAAGACACACTTTCTCCCCCTCCAAAAATTAAGGGGAAATGTGTGTGCGTCTTATGGAGCAAATGCAGGCTCCTGAGAGCAAGACTCTCCTGGCTTCAGCAAAAGGAACCTGAAGCCTCCGGAGCACAGCGGGACTCCTGCTGCGCTCCGGAGGCTTTGGGTTGCCTTCACTGAAGCCTGGAGAGCTAAAGGGGTTGGTGCGCACTGATTCCTCTTGCTCTCCTGGCTTCGCTTCGCTGGAGAGGTGCTGCATAGCTTTCCCTCTCTGCGCAGCGCCCCTTCAGCAAAGGAGGGGCTCCATTTCTCCTGCCACTTCGCTGAAGGGGCGCTGAGCAGAGAGGGGAAGAAATTTTTTTTTCTTGTTCTCCCCCTCTAAAACAAGGTGCATCCTATGGTCGGGTGCGTCCTATAGAGCGAAAATTACGGTGCCTTGTTAAACATGGTTTTCATGTTGAAAAGCAGCTCTCATGTGTCTTGTGAACACACTTCTTTTGTTGGCATTTTCATTTCCGTCTGTTCCTCGTGTTCTGCAGATCATTTGTCCACATTGCTATTGTGGTGACCCATGCTGTGTTGACACGGCTGCTCCAGATTTTGAGGGACCCTTGGGCCAGATACCTTTAATGGACTCCCTCCCTCGGGTAATCTGCCCCCTCAGCTCCTCACACCAGAGCCCACCCCATTCAGAAGGGTCCCCTTACCTTTGAGAGAGGCTTTGAAAGGGAGTGCTGGGGGAGCAGGGGGCAGAAAAGTCACCCAACTCTTCCACTGGTGGCTCTTAGGATCCATGCCAAAAAAATACAGTTTAGTTGACTAAAAGTTTTGTCTTGAAATATATGCATATATATATTCAGTGAATGCCATACAGTGGTACCTCGGGTTAAGTACTTAATTCATTATGGAGGTCTGTTCTTAACCTGAAACTGTTCTTAACCTGAAGCACCACTTTAGCCTATGGGGCCTCCTGCTGCTGTCGCGCCGCCGGAGCATGATTTCTGTTCTTATCCTGAAGCAAAGTTCTTCACCTGAAGCACTATTTGTGGGTAGGGGAGTCTGTAACATGAAGCGTATGTAACCTGAAGTGTATGTAACCCGAGGTACCACTGTACTTGGAACCATTGTGTTTTCTCACTGCAGTATCACCAAGCATAGACAGTGGTGGAGGAACAGAAGAAGTAACGGTTGTAAAAGGGAACCCAGTCTCTTTGGTGTGTTCGGCTGATGGAACACCAACCCCTAATATGTCGTGGCTTAAAGACGGCCAGCCTTTAAACTTCGGTTTCCATGTGTCTCTGGAAAACCAAGGAATGGGTCTTCACATAGCGAAGTCCGAGACTGATGACACAGCCAGATACACCTGTATAGCATCTAATGAAGCTGGGGAAGCCAAGAAGCATTTCACTCTCAAAGTGCTGGGTAAGGATTCTTAACATTATTTTTTTTGTAATTCAGTCAGACCAGGGAGACTTGGGGACTGAACTGAAGAGGTAAAGGTAAAGGGACCCCTGACCATTAGGTCCAGTCGTGGCCGACTCTTACGGTTGCGGCGCTCATCTCGCTTTATTGGCTGAGGGAGCCGGCATACAGCTTCTGGGTCATGTGGCCAGCATGACTAAGCCGCTTCTGGTGAACCAGAGCAGTGCATGGAAACGCCGTTTACCTTCTCTCCGGAGCAGTACCTATTTATCTACTTGCACTTTGACGTGTTTTCGAACTGCTAGGTTGGCAGGAGCAGGGACCAAGCAACAGGAGCTCACCCTGTCACAGGGATTCGAACCGCCAACCTTCTGATAGGCAAGTCCTAGGCTCTGTGGTTTAACCCACAGCACCACCCGCATCCCACTGAAGTGAACTGAAGAGGTTCTAGTGTGCTATTCTAAAAACAACAACCCAAACCTACAAAACACTGATTGGACCCAGAAGGCTTATCACAGCTATCAGCTAGCCACTACTGGGAGGGGGGTATGGGTGTGGCTGGGACATGGGTGGCACTGTGGTCTCAACCACTGAGCCTCTTGGGCTTGTCGATTGGCGGTTCGAATCCCCGTGACAGACTGAGCTCCCGCTGCTCTGTCTCAGCTCCTGCCAACCTAGCAGTTCGAAAGTAGGCCAGTGCAAGTAGATAAATAGGTATCGCTGCAGTGGGAAGGTAAACGGCATTTCCATGGGCTCTGGTTTCCATCACGGTGTCCCGTTGCACCAGAAGTGGTTCAGTCCTGCTGGCCTCATGACCCGGAAAGATGTCTGTGAACAAACGCCGGCTCTCTCAGCCTGAAAGCGAGATGAGTGCCACAACTCCATAGTCGCCTTTGACTGGACTTAACCGTCAAGGGGTCCTTTACCTTTTACTGACTTAATAACCTCAAGGCTGTATTGCTGAGCTGCAGAGCACTGGGGGTGTTGTTGGTACAAAATGCTGTAGCTAGGCTGTTTTGGGGGAGAGACTACTGAGAACATGTTGCACCTATTTTGAAAGAACTGCACTAGCTGCAGCCAAAGCAAAGGTCAAGTTACTTAGGTAGACCCTATACAGCATGGGACCTAGATATTTTTCTGAGCACTTTCTCCCATATAGGCTTCCTGTATGTTTAGAGCCAGGGAGAGATACTCTTGACCGTTCCACACTTACCTGGCATTGGTATGTGGCAAGAAGGATAGAGCATTCTCAAGCAGGCTGATTGTGGAACTTCCATCATCTTCAAATATGGCTGATATGGAGCTCACCTACACTTAGCTTTAGCTCTGTGCTTTCTAGGTACAGTCAAACCTCAATTGCGAAACGTAATCCATTCCAGAAAACCATGTGACTTCTGAAATGTTTGATAACTGTAATGGTTCTAGGGGTTGCTCGTGCGTAAGTTGCCGCCACTCCTGGTTAAACCTTTTCTGTCTGGACAGCCCTTCACTTCGTGGCTGTTTCAGTCGCTAGCAGAATCCGTCAGTGGGCGTTTCTTGAACCTCTTCCAGCAAAGAAGTTATTTGACGCCCAGTCTCCGCCTACTCTCCCTGCGCGGAAGTCTTCTGCGCAGGGTGGGTGTGGGCAGCGGAGGACCCGTGCTCTCCCCGCTGGTCTCCGGCAAGGAGTCCTGGAGCCTTCTCTTCGATTCCCCCATCTGCCCCCCTTCACCCCTGGTGTTATGCTGATTTCCTTCCCCAGCCGATGAGCTGCCTCTCTCCCTGCTGGGCCCTTCTCCAGCATCGCTTTGGAGCCTTGCCTCCGCCTCTAGCTCCGATGGCAGTTCCCTGACAATAACCAAGGCACGGCTTCCAACTGGTTGCCAGAGCTTCTTGCACTCAAGCAGAAGCTGCGTCAGAAATGAGATAACAAAATGAAAAAAACTATTTAAATACACTTTCCCATAGAAACTAGAAGCATTTTTGCTAGGGATAACAGGGGATGAATTAAAAAAGGAAGATTACAAACTATCAATGTACGCAACAACCGCCACTAGAATCTTAGTGGCTCAGAAATGGAAATCCCAAGAAATCCCAACTTTAACCGAGTGGCAGACAAAAATGTTTGAATATATAGAATTGGCGAAATTGACTTATAAGATTCGGAACCAAAAAGAAGCAACGTTCAAAAAGGATTGGAGTAAATTTGTTGAATATATACGGAGTAATTGTAAGAATTTAAAAACTGTAGCAGGATTAATGTAAATCTTGTGATGTGGATGGAGTGTAAATAAGAAACTGTAAGAAAAGATTTGAGACATGAAAACCGTTGAAGGGATGGAAGGAAGTCTGGGCGCAATAAGGCACAGGGTAAATAAGAACATAACAAATTTTTGAATGTAAGAGTGTATTTTATTTGTTGTTGTTACAAAAAAGCAATAAAAAGTATTTGGGAAAAGAAAGGAAGCTGCGTTAAACATACAGGTTCCGAAAAAAGTTCGAAAACCGGAGCATTTACTTCTGGGTTTTCGTCATTCGGGAGCCAAAATGTTCGAAAACGGAGCCATTCGAAAACCGAGGTATGACTGTACAGGATCCACACTTTAAAGCTCTGTGTTCATGCACTCTCTTTTTTTGCCCCACCACTTTGCATGCTCTTTAACGCTGAATCGGAACAAATTGCAATTTGGGCTTGCCAGTCTTAGGTCCAGTCTTAGGAGTGATTCATACAACTACAGTGTCAGAATTGCTTCTTCACGTCTTCTTCCCAGACTGCTCCATTAACGTTTGGATACATTCCTTTTGAGTAAAATAATGAAAGTTTATTCTTCCGCAGAGCCACCTCAAATTAATGGATCAGGTCATCCTGAAGAAATTTCTATAGTAGTAAACAAACCACTGGAGCTCTTCTGTATTTCCGATGGCATTCCTATCCCCAAAATCACATGGATGAAGGATGGGCGCCCAGTGCCCCAGACTGATGATATTCGTATCCTGAGAGGGGGAGAGGTCCTTCGGATATCTAGTGCCCAGGTAACTGTAATACAACCATTCAGTTGTGGCCAATCTGTTCTCTCCCCCCCCTTCCATTATTTTCTTGTTCAATATCAATGAGTCTCAAATCATCTCAAATGCAATTCAGTCAAATGTTTGAAATCTCACTGAAATCCAGGAAGAGTGTCCAGAATCCTTTTAATCTTCCAGTTTATCTTCCTTACAGCATTCTGACATTTTGTTTGTTGTCAGTTCTGCTTGTCTTCTCCCTCCTTCCCTTTCTGCCACATATAAAGGTAGACACACACTCTTTCTTCTTCCATCCATGCAATTGTATTGGTGCAGCACTGATTAATGGGTAATGTAGCCAAAATGGTTTTCCAACTACTGCCATTATTTGCCTTTAATTTGAATTTTATCCCTAACTGAGCCTGTCTGGGTGTTCCTGCAGGTTGAAGACACTGGAAGATACACATGTTTGGCTTCAAGCCCTGCAGGAGACGATGACAAAGAATTTTTAGTAAGAGTACATGGTAAGATTAACTGAAGAGAAAGAGTACAGTAGTGGGGGAGAAATCTCTAAATGCTTCTATTGCATTGCTCAGTTTTTACCCACCTGTTTCTAAGGCTAGATATTGTGAAACATAACAGCCCTGGAAAAGGCAGAAGAACACAGAATACCACTTCCAACTGGGATTTCTTGCTTTCTACTGAAACTGATTTCTGCCTCTTCAGAAGAGAGCAATAAAATAGCCTAACTTGCCTGTATTCAGTAACAAAGATCATCCAATAGAAAATGTGCCAACACAGCTTGTGAAGGTTAGGAATGCTCCACAGTGCACAAATATCAAATTCACATTGGTTTGGCCCATAGATTGCACTCTAGAGCTCTGTTTAGGTGACCACCATGCAAATATCCAAAGTGTCTGTGTTTTTCAGAAGTCCTTTCTTTCTCAACCTGCCTGAAGTATCCTTGGTGGTGGTGGTGGTTTGGTTATGAGTTTGAATAGACTATGCCCAATGTATGTGTGGTGGGGTTTGGCTGCATATGCATTACGGGGTCTGCTGACACAGGATCACAAGGCCTTTAGACCCGCCTTCCTCAACATGGTTGCCTGCCACTCATCTCTGAAATACAATACCCATCAGCCCCAGCTAGCATGACCAATGGTCAGGGGTGGGAGATGATGGGAAATGTACAGTGGTACCTCTGGTTAAGAACTTAATTCGTTCCGGAGGTCCGTTCTTAAGCTGAAACTGTTCTTAACCTGAGGTACCACTTTAGCTAATGGGGCCTCCCAATGCCACGGCACCGCTACCGTGCGATTTACTGTTCTCATCCTGAGGTAAAGTTCTTAACCCGAGGTACTACTTCTGAGTTAGCGGAGTCTGTAACCTGAAGTGTTTGTAACCCAAGATACCACTTGGGTTATCTGAAGAAGTGTGCATGCACACGAAAGCTCATACCAAGAACTAACTTAGTTGGTCTTTAAGGTGCTACTGGAAGGAATTTTTTTTTGTTTTGACTATGGCAGACCAACACGGCTACCTATCTGTAACCAAGATACCACTGTAATCCAAAATATCTGGAGGGCACAAGGTTGGGGAAGGTTGCTTTAGAGCAAACAATTATAGAGGGAACCATTATACAGATCAAATTATCTTGGTTGAGAACATGCTGGAGAGGTAACCAGTATGGGAGGTTCGCCAATCAATTGAGGCTGTTCTACACGAACATCATGTGACAGTTGTATGGGCTGAATTGGTTCATGCTGGGAGAATCAGTCCTTGGGGTATGAACCTGAGCTGAACCAGGCTATATAGCTCTAAACTAGAATTTTGAATTAGCCTGGAAACTTAATTGGTAGCCCGTGCAGTTGTGTCAGAATTAGTATTCTATGTTTGGACTGTTCTACCCCAGTCAACAATTTGGCCACTGAATTCTACACTATCTGAAGTTTCAAAACCATTTTCAGAGGCAGCCACATGTATAACACATTGCTAAAACCCAACATAGTTATTATTATATTATATATTATATTATTATATAGGCAACCAAAGTTAGCCACAGAATATATGCCTCTTGTACAAAGCATGACCTTCATTTTGAGAATTGCCTATAGGAAGCATACCTTACCTTGAGGTATGCAAAATTTCATAGCAGCTAGAGGTTCATAAACTTTTGGCAACTTCCTGCTAAGTAAATTAATTTTTCATTTACCATTATTTGCTATGATTTTTCTCTGACAGTTCCCCCTAATATTGCTGGCACAAGCAATCCTCAGAATCTCAGTGTGCTGCAGAACAGGCAGATTATACTGGAGTGCAAATCAGATGCAGTGCCTCCTCCTACAATCACATGGCTCAAAAATGGGGAAATTATGCAGGTACGTGTTTTTCCCTTAAGAGTTGTTGTTCTCAGTCTGCCCCCAAACCTTTCACAGATGCTCAAACTGCATGCATAGTGGTGACTGAGGTTTGAACCAGCCAGGAGTGTTCCTGCTTCCCAGTTGCAGATTATTTTATTTTATTATTTTATTATTTTATTTTATATTTTATATTATTTTATTTTCATCCTGCCCATCTGGCTGGGTTTCCCCAGCCACTCTGGGCAGCTCCCAACAGAATATTAAAAATAGAATCAAACATTAAAAACTTTCCTAAACAGGGCTAGTGTGGTGTAGCGGTTAAGAGCGGTAGACTCGTAATCTGGGGAACCGGGTTCGCGTCCCCGCTCCTCCACATGCAGCTGCTGGGTGACCTTGGGCTAGTCACACTTCTCTGAAGTCTCTCAGCCCCTCTCTCCTCACAGAGTGTTTGTTGTGGGGGAGGAAGAGAAAGGAGAATGTTAGCCGCTTTGAGATTCCTTCGGGTAGTGATAAAGCGGGATATCAAATCCAAACTCTTCTTCTACCTTCAGATGTCTTCTAAAACTCATATAGTTGTTTATTTCCTTGACATCTGACGGGAGGACGTTCCACAGGGTGGGCACCACTGCTGAGAAGGCCCTCTGCCTGGTTCCCTGTAACCTCACTTCTTGCAGGGAGGGAACCACCAGAAGGCCCTCGGAGCTGGACCTCAGTGTCCGGGCCGAGCGATGGGGGTGGAGACGCTCCTTCAGGTATATCATTTATGTTTGCATGGGGACCCACAGACAGGGAGCCTCGTGCATGTAGGTCTGATCCCTACAGTTTGTACATCTCAATTTTATGGTGCATAGTTTGCATGAATAGTCCATGTGCATTGGGCTTAACATATGGAGATCCCATCAAACTGAAGCATATGATCTACATTCCCACCCCACCCCAGTCTGAAACCAGGGCATGGTGTTGGGGGAATATGACGATGCAACCTTTCTGAATCTAAGCAAACCTTGGTCTCGTCACTCGTCAGTGCCTGGATGGCTGACCTTTGGGATCTTATGTAAGTCCTCTTGAGTTTCATAATGCAAGAAAGGCGGACTCATAGCTGTCAACTTATAGATTTGAAAATAAGGGACCAGCAGCCTCGAAAATAAGGGATCAGCAGCCAAAATAAGGGATTTTCAGAGCACAGCTATGTTCAACTTCTGAGCCCCTCCCAGCCAAAGGCAGAAAGCCCAGCCAGCAGCCAAACGAAGCCTCAAGCGGTGGTTCCCACAGCGCAGCAACCCGGCAAAGGGGATGCAGCAAGGAAAACCACCGTCACCTCTCCACTGGGAAGCGCTGAGCAAAGGCGAGTCCCCAGGCAACACGGCCGATTTGATCAGCACAAGGCATGCAAGCTTCACCCCCCAGTTGTTCTTAGACTCCTTATTGGGTGAGCAATACAGCCAAGCAACACAGTTGGAGCCTCCCTCCTCCCTGGTTGGCAGGGAGGGAGGGAGAGGAGCTGCTTCCTTTGAAACCCGGGAAATTTGAGGGACATCATCAATCCGGGACAGCAGCGGGACACGGCGCTGGGATAAGGGACTTTCCTGCCAAATAAGGGATGGTTGACAGCTATGGGTGGACTACAAAAATACCTGTGCGCTGTTCCTCACCATTACCACCAGATTCTCACCCCATTGCTTCCCATCTTGTGAGCAGGTACATTGTTGATTCTGTACCTTGGGGAAAAAATAACTTAAGCTTGTGGAAATTCTCTTATCAGGCAACGGCCCGGGTGCGCATCTTGTCTAGTGGGAGATACCTTCAGATCAATAACGCTGACCTAAGTGATGAAGCAAGCTACACCTGTGTGGCAAGTAATGTCGCAGGCCAAACTACAAGAGAATTCATATTAGCCGTAAACGGTAAGAAAAGGAAACATATTCCTACGCAAGCTTTGCATGGTTGATAACGTGAGAGAATGCCAAGCACATTAGTAAACGTTGCATCGGGACACAGTAACCGTTTTATTTCATGGTGGAAATAATGTTTACACAGCAGCCATTTTTGACCACAAATGCATATGGCAACAGGTATATATGCACAATACAGTTTTGTCACTCTGAGATTGTTCCTTTATTCCTTGAATGAAAGAAAAGTGACAGAGTTTTCGTTGGACTCCATCGCTTTATATGACAAGTGAGGGACTACCTGTATGAATTTATTTATTGTATTTATATATGGCCTTTCTGCAGAGAAACCCAAGGCCGTTTTGCAATTTTAAAATTTAGAATAAACAAAGGCTACAAACTATTCTAAGGGACGCGGGTGGCGCTGTGGGTAAAACCTCAGCGCCTAGGACTTGCCGATTGCATGATCGGCGGTTCGAATCCCCGCGGCGGGGTGCGCTCCCGTCGTTCGGTCCCAGCGCCTGCCAACCTAGCAGTTCGAAAGCACCTCTGGGTGCAAGTAGATAAATAGGGACCGCTTACCAGCGGGAAGGTAAATGGCGTTCTGTGTGCTGTGCTGGCTCGCCAGATGCAGCTTGTCACGCTGGCCATGTGACCCGGAAGTGTCTGCGGACAGCGCTGGCTCCCGGCCTATAGAGTGAGATGAGCGCACAACCCTAGAGTCTGTCAAGACTGGCCCGTACGGGCAGGGGTACCTTTACCTTTACAAACTATTCTTAGACGAACTTCAATCTGAAAACTCTCCTGTTCTTCCAGGGCTATGCAGGCAATTAAGAGTACACCCCAGAAATGGTCTGTTGATGTTTGCTTTTAATTTCTGTTTGCTTTTAACTTTTTATGATTTTATGTTTTTATGTTGTTGTAAACCACTCTGATATTCTTTTATTTTATTTTTTGTAATAATATTTTATTCTTTTTTCCAACAAATACTTTTTTACTCAATAACTTTTTATAGAGACTAGAAAGAGTTTCCAGTCTTTTTAAAAGATTCTAAATTTGTATATTTTATCACTGCTGTCAGTTTTGCCATCTCTGCATATTCCAAGGTTTATCAACCATTCTTCAAGGGTGTTCTCCTACCATTTCTGTCCATAAAGAATCCTTGCTGCTGTAGTCACATACATAAATACCATTGAGGTTCCCTTTGGTAATATTCTTTTATGAAAAAGTGGTATATAAACATGTTTATAAATAAGTAAGTAAGCTCCCTGACCTGTACCCTATTTGCTTCTGCCTTCCCTTAAGTTTAGTCACTGATTGTCTCCAGGGATAGAAGGTAGGGTTAAATTAACCATGCAATATAGCCCTAAGGGACGCGGGTGGTGCTGTGGGTTAAACCACAGAGCCTAGGACTTGCCGATCAGAAGGTCGGTGGTTCGAATCCCCGTGACGGGGTGAGCTCCCGTTGCTCGGTCCCTGCTCCTGCCAACCTAGCAGTTCGAAAGCATGCCAGTGCAAGTAGATAAATAGGTACCACTCTGGCGGGAAGGTAAACGGTGTTTCCGTGCTCTGCTCTGGTTCGCCAGAAGTGGCTTAGTCATGCTGGCCACATGACCCGGAAGCTGTATGCCGGCTCCCTCGGCCAATAAGATGAGTGCCGCAACCCCAGATTCGGACACGACTGGACCTAATGGTCAGGGGTCCCTTTACCTATAGGCCTAATATCAAATTCTATTAAATGAAGCAGAGTTTTAGAAGATGGTTTTGCATCCAACCCCATGTGTTCAGGGAAGGCAGAAAATCCCATGTTTAATGGAAGGCAAGCAGTTCTTCTAATACTTCCTGGAATTCTCCTTTTATACAGTTGCTCCTACAATCAAGGGTGGTCCTCAGACCATGGCAGTGAATATTAATATGTCTGCTGTCTTGGAGTGTGCTGCGGAAGGCATACCAGCCCCAAGAGTTTCATGGAGAAAGGATGGAACCCTTTTTGCAGAAAACAATGCAAGGTAATGATGAGTTGGAGGAGCAGACAGAATCTGTGTTGAAGCACCACCCTTCCCAGGTGTTGGGAACTAGCGCTGAGAGGGGTAAACTACCATAAACATGATTCTTTGGGGTGGAAACTGTCAGTTTGCATTTCTTGGCGCAGAAAGTATTGATCTGATGTCTAGAGATCTTTCTTATTCTACTGGATGGGGCAAAGAGTCCACCTAGAACAGCAACCCTGTTTCCAGGGTGGAGCCAGTGTGGTGTAGTGGTTAAGAACGGTAGACTCGTAATCTGGGGAACCGGGTTCACGTCTCTGCTCCTCCACATGGACCTGCTGGGTGACCTTGGGCCAGTCACACATCTCTGAACTCTCTCAGCCCCACTCACCTCACAGAGTGTTTGTTGTGGGGGAGGAAGGGAAAGGAGAATGTTAGCCGCTTTGAGACTCCTTAAAGGGAGTGAAAGGCGGGATATCAAATCCAAACTCTTCTCCTCTTCTTAATTCTAGAGGGTTCTGGAAGTTTCTGTGTGTGAAAGAAATAAGCAGAAGGTTCATGATGTTTGGGTTATTCCTTCAGAGAAGCTGAGTTAATTGTCTCTGTTATCTCCACTGTCAAGCTCATGCTGACTATTATAAGAGGCAGAAGAAGTATCTCACTTCCTTCTGGTGTGGTATTCTTTATATAGTGTAAAGTTTTAGTCTTATTATAAGTTACTATACGTTGAAGTTAAGTCTGCTGCAACTGGATTTCTTAGGTTGGTTCAGGGAAGTGTTTAATATGTGACATTTTAGTGTATCTTTCATCTTTGTTGGAAGCCGCCCAGAGTGGCTGGGGAAACCCAGCCAGATGGGCGGGGTACAAATAATAAATTATTATTATTATTATTATTAGGGACAGGGCCAATCCTGAATGTTTTGGATTTGTGACCATTTGCCTTCAGTAGCAGTAAAGATCTCCTGAATGAAATTTTAATTGCCCCTGGTCTATTTTGGGCGGGGGGGGGGGGTGGATCCTGCAACGTGTTTAAGTTTTTACTCTGCTAACTGTACGTCGGAGATCTGCTCTGGATTAATATTGGGTAGAATTCTATGACTTTAAATTCTTTGCTTTAAATTCCACATGCTGGTGACAAGTAGGGAGTGGTTGTTCCATTCATTCCCTCCTTGCCAGCTCCCCAAAGGGATCTGGCTAGCAGCCATGGTTGGAAACAGGGTTGCTGGCCTAGGTGGACCTTTTGCCCCATCCAATAGGGCAGAGGGATCCAGCTCTATGACCAATGGTCAGGAGTGATGAGTGTTGGGACTCCACAAATCTGGAGGTCACCATGTTGCAGAAGCAGGAGCTATTAAACCTTATTAAAGTTTGATTACCTTGGACTAATGGTCAGATATTGTTGTTGTTTAGCCGTTTAGTCGTGTCCCCATGGACCGGAGCATGCCAGGCACTCCTGTCTTCTACAGCCTCCCGCAGTTTGGCCAGACCCATGTCTGTAGCTTCGAGAACACTGTCCAACCATCTCGTCCTCTGTCGTCCCCTTCTCCTAGTGCCCTCCATCCTTCCCAGCATCAGGGTCTTTTCCAGAGAGTCTTCTCATGAGGTGGCCAAAGTATTGGAGCCTCAGCTTCACGATCTGTCCTTCCAGTGAGCACTCAGGGCTGATTTCCTTCAGAATGGAGAGGTTTGTTGTTCTTGCAGTCCATGGGACTCTCAAGAGTCTCCTCCAGCACCATAATTCAAAAGTATCAATTCTTCAGTGATCTGCCTTCTTTATGGTCCAGCTCTCACTTCCATACATCACTACTGGGAAAACCATGGTCAAATATACCTCATTGTTATTTTAATTTGTTAAAAAATAAACCGGGGCCTGTTTGACTCAATTTAAAAAAAAAAATTAATAAGGTGTTTTTATTTACAAGTGCAGGGACACAGGTGGTGCTGTGGGTTAAACCACAGAGCCTAGGGCTTGCCGATCAGAAGGTTGGCGGTTCGAATCCCTGCAAAGGGGTGAGCTCCCGTTGCTCGGTCCCTGCTCCTGCCCACCTAGCCGTTCGAAAGCACACCAAGTGCAAGTAGATAAATAGGTACCGCTCTGGCAGGAAGGTAAACGGTGTTTCCGTGCGCTGCTCTGGTTCACCAGAAGCGGCTTAGTCATGCTGGCCACATGGCCCGGAAGCTGTACGCCGGCTCCCTCAGCCAATAAAGTGAGATGACCGTCGCAACCCCAGAGTCGGCCACGACTGGACCTAATGGTCAAGGGTCCCTTTACCTTTACCTTATTTACAAGTGCAGGTTGGTTGATTTATGTGATTGGCTTCAATGGCTTTACTTTTTGTAGTATAAGAATAGATGTCAGGGACTGGGCAGAGGAGGAATGGTAGAGTCCGCCTCTCCAGCCTCACCTTCCAGAGAAGAAAAAGGCAGTTCAGAATTACAACGGGGTTTGAGGGAAATCACAGCTCAGAGGCAGATGAGGGGAGAAGCTGGGAAATAATGGGAGAGAAAGAAGAAGAATCACCAGAGGGGCGACAATTGACAGACACAGTGTCTTTAGAAAGCATTCCAGACCTCCCCTCTTTCAGAACCCGCTGAGCATTGAAAGTGGGAGAGCAAGGAGCTCAAAGGCAGAGGACACTTCTCAGCACCCATAGTGATGACACATGAGGGAGAGGGTGGAGACTCACTCGGGGCAACGCCAATATTCCTAAAGGTTGCATTCCCAAGGCTCTCTCTGTGAATACAGTGGTGCCCCGCAAGACAAATACCTCGCAAGACGAAAAACTCGCTAGACGAAAGGGTTTTTGAGGTGCTTCACAAGACGAATTTCCCTATGGGCTTGCTTTGCAAGACAAAAACGTCTTGCGAGTTCTTGCGAGTTTTTTTCCTCCCCCCTTTTTCTAAGCTGCTAAGCCGCTAATAGCCGCTAATAGTGCTAATCTGCTAAGCCGCTAATGGCCGTGCTTCGCAAGACGAAAAAACCGCTAGACGAAGAGACTCGCGGAACAAATTATTTTCGTCTTGCGAGGCACCGCTGTATTGAATAAAAAGCAGTTAGTAAGGACTTTTCCTTGTCTTATCCGTTCCTGGCAACCTGCCGTGGAGGTTGGTTCCTCTGCCGCCTGACCGTATGTTTCGCGCTATAAGATGCACCAGACCACAAGACGCACCTAGTTTTTGGAGGAGGAAAACAAGAAAAAAAATATTCTGAATCCCAGAAGCCAGAACAGCAAGAGGGATCTGGCTTCTGGGATAGCCGCGCAAAGCCTCTCCCGGGCAGCAGGAGGAAGGCTCCCCCTGCCTGGAAGAGGTTGTGTGTGGCTGAGCTGCCCTCTGTCCCTTCCCTCACCTCCCACAAAAGCCAGGGATAGCTGCATGAAGCCTCCGCAGGGCAGTGGGGTGAAGGCTCCCCGCTGCCCTGCGGAGGCTTCGCGCGGCTAAGCCAGCAGCTAGAACAGTGCTCTCGCTGTTCTGGCTTCTGGGATAGCCGCACAGCCTGCATTCGCTCCATAAGACGCCCACACATTTCCCCTTACTTTTTAGGAGGGGAAAAGTGCGTCTTACAGAGCGAAAAATACGGTAATCTGATTTCAGCGTACTACATCTTGACGCAAGGACTCGGTTCAAAGACGGGCCTCCCTTTCTCATGAAGCTTCCAAATCGCTCCTTTCAGCATCCATTAGAAAAAGATCCTCTGGACGGGGAGATTATTGTTGCGCGTGTCTGTGTTTTGAATCTTTTGTGTTTTGTTTTAGATATTCTGTGTCAGACAACGGATCCCTTCATATACATTCAGCACATGTTACCGACACGGGGCGCTATCTTTGTATGGCAACTAATGTGGCTGGCACTGAGCGCAAGCGAATTGACCTGCACGTCCATGGTAACTATGCGCTTCTACAGAGAAGCATACGAAAGAAGAGTATATGTGTTAACAGTCTCATTTCCCTTTGTCTGAATAAATGAGATTGCTGGTCTTTGTGTTTGTTTGCTGTTTCTCCCAATGCCATCTTCCAGATAAAATCTGTCATCTGTATCATGAACATGTCAGTTTGCATTTATTGGTGCAAAAGGTATTGATCTGATGTGTAGAGATCCTTCCTATTCTAATCAATTCAAAAGGGTTCTGGAAGCTTCTCTGTGTGAAAGAAACAAGCAGAAGGTTCCTATTATTTGGGTTATTCCTTCAGAGAAGCCGAGTACAGCTGGTTTAAACTGGCTCTGTTATCTCTTTCTGTCAAGGTCATGTTGACTATAAAAGTAGGGCCAGAAGGAGCCGGAGTTTTAATTTTTTCTATCTTTTAAGTTGTATTCATTCAACTTGTTTTTATTATTGCTTGTTAGCCACCCTGAGCCCGGCCTTGGCTGGGGTGGGCGGGGTATAAATAAAATGCATTATTATTATTATTATTATTATTATTATTATTATTATTATTATTTATTATCTCCTTTCTTTCCCACTCTGGTTTTCTGTATAAAGTATACTTAGTGTTAAGGTTTAGTTTTATTATAAGTTATTGTAAGTTTAAGTTAAGTCTGCTGCAACTGGATTTCTTATGGACAGGGCCAATCCCATAATGTGACCATTATGCTCATTTGCCTTCAGTGGCAGTAAAGCTCTGCTGGATGAAATACAATTGCCCCTGATCTATTTTTTGGGAATCCTGCAACATGTTTAAGTTTTTGCTCTGCTAACTATACATTGGAGTTCTGCTCTGGATCAATATTGAGTAGAATTCCATGACAGAACATTCCCTGCATTCAGATTGTTCCTTATCAGTACCTTGATAAAGATTGATGTGTGCGCTTTTCTCCACTAGTTCCTCCATCTGTTGCTCCTGGTCCTGGCAACATTACAGTAACTGTGAATGTTCAGACCACCCTGCCATGTGAGACCACAGGGATCCCTAAGCCAGCAGTAATCTGGAAGAAGAACGGACACCTCCTTAATGTGAATCAGAATCAGAACACATTCAGGTCATATATGCTATCTCTGTTGTTTGTGTCGAGCCATTAGCGCATGGGTAGGCAAACTAAGGCCTGGGGGACGGATCCGGCCCAATCGCCTTCTCAATCCAGCCCACGAACGGTGTGGGAATCAGCATGTTTTTACATGAGTAGAATGTGTCCTTTTATTTAAAATGCACCTCTGGGTTATTTGTGGGGCCTGCCTGGTGTTTCTACATGAGTAGAATGTGTGCTTTTATTAAAATGCATCTCTGGGTTATTTGTGGGGCATAGGAATTTGTTCATCCCCCCCCCAAATAATATAGTCCGGCCCCCCACAAGGTCTGAGGGACAGTGGACCGGCCCCCTGCTGAAAAAGTTTGCTGACTCCTGCATTAGTGCATACACTGCACTTTGTAGAGAGCAAACCAAAAAGTGCTCATTCAGTATGGATTTTGGCAATGGGGAATTTATATTTTCCCATTTGTCTTGTATTTGAGAATTGCCTAGACTCAACCCAAACAATTGCAACAAACCCTTCATAAAAGGTATTTCGAAGTAACCGGTCACAGCCTTTGGCAGTGCTTTGTGTCTCTTACTCTTATTAGACAGCTTAATAAAAACTGCCTTGTCAAATTGCGTAGAATTCCTGCAGCAACTTTCATTCAGAAACTTCATTATGAAAGTGCATATTACACCTCGGCAATGTTAGATAGCAGCTGCAAAGACCACAGGCTGCTTCTGGTTTCTGAATTATTTGGGGGATGCTTTCGCGTCACATGATGCCAAAGAGCCTGGCTCTAAATTCCAGGCAAGGTACTCATGCCTAGGTAGATAAAGAGAAGCCTAGACTCTTTTTTATAAGTTTGTTTTTCTGAAAGACAGGAAAGGAATTTGTTGGGATACAGTGGTGCCTCGCAAGACGAAATTAATTCGTTCCATGAATTTTTTCGTCTAGCGAATTTTTCGTCTTGCGAAGCACGAAATCCCATAGGAATGCATTGAAAATCAATTAATGTGTTCCTATGGTCAAAAAAACAAAGCCAAGAGTTTATTAAGTGCTCTTTAAAGTCACATATACTGTAAAGAGCATTTCAAAATTCAAACCCAGATTTTTTTTAAAATCAGCAGAGTGGCCCAATGGTCACAGAAAATCATAAAAATGCAGGGGGGAAAACACAAGCTTCCAGATTCTTGCAAACCCCTCCCCAACTGTTCCCTCAGCCACCCAGCACACAGAAATTCAAATCCAGATTTTTTTTTTAAAAAAACAGCAGAGTGGCCCAATGGTCACAGAAGCTTCCAGATTCTTGCAAACCCCTCCCCAACACCAAGTCCTTGAATTCCAAACACCCCAACCCAAAATCCAACCCCCCCTAAAAAGTTTTAAAAGCTTAACTTACCAAATGGCTGCAAAAGAAGTTTTGGAAAAGCTTCAAAAATCACCAAAGTCCAAAAATCACCAAAGTCTTTAAAAACCTCAAAAAAGGCTACTATGTACACTGCGTTCTATGAGTTGCTCCTCAAAGTCAAGTCGTAACTGTATTAATGGTGTTAAGAAAAAGGAAACAAACTTGCAAGACGTTTTCGTCTTGCGAAGCAAGCCCATAGGGAAATTCGTCTTGTGAAGCAGCTCAAAAAATGGAAACCCCTTTCGTCTAGCGAGTTTTCCATCTTGTGAGGCATTCGTCTTGCGGGGCACTACTGTATTTTAGGAGGTATAGGATAGCCCCTCTGAAAATCCAAGCCAAAAATAATTTTGGATTCCAATCTATGTTCTAATGGTTATTTTTAGGTCTGCTTTGCAGCCAATCCAAGAACCTATAAACAAACCCCTGTGTTGCAATATAGACAAGCTGAACAAAATAACACAACACGATGGCCAATAACAGGGGCACTAAACACTATATTAGACTAATACAAATGATCAGAAATTGCAACCAAAGTCTCTAAACCTTCTTTACCATTCATGGTAGAATAATTCAAAAGTTCAATATATACATAATCTGTCACCAAATGTCGCCGGAACAGAGTTTCCGCGTAACCAATCTGTTTTGTTCAATGCTTCATCAGCCAGACTTGTAAGAATTAATACGAGAAGGATGCAGTTCAATTTCTTAACAAGCCAATCTTACATGTAAAAAGGTAAAGGGATCCCTGACCATTAGGTCCAGTCGTGACCGACTCTGGGGTTGCGGTGCTAATCTCGCTTTACTGGCCGAGGGAGCTGGCGTACAGCTTCCGGGTCATGTGGCCAGCATGACTAAGCCGCTTCTGGCGAACCAGAGCAGCGCACGGAAACGCCGTTTACCTTCCCGCCGGAGTGGTCCCTATTTATCTACTTGCACTTTGACGTGCTTCCGAACTGCTAGGTTGGCAGGAGCAGGGACTGAGCAACGGGAGCTCACCCTGTTGCAGGGATTTGAACCGCCAACGTTCTGATTGGCAAGTCCTAAGCTCTGTGGTTTAACCCACAGCGCCACCCGCGTCCCTTACATGTAAGTAGATATAAATGCTGTAGAAAATATGCTCTGGATCAGTGCTCATGTGATACTGTAATCACTGATTACATGAGCACTAATTGATCAAGATTGGCTGATGAAGCATTGAACGAAACAGATTGGTTATCCGGAAACTTTGTTCCGGTAACATTTGGTGACAGATTATGTATATATTGAACTTTTGAATTATTCTACCGCGACTGGTGAAGAAGATTTAGAGACTTTGGTTGCAATTTCTGATTGTTTGTATTGGTCTAACATAGTGTTTAGTGCCATTGTTATTGGCTATCGTGTTGTGTTATTTTGTTCAGCTAATCCAAGGACCTGAGCAGATCAAAGGATTCCCAGAGGCCACTCAAGTCATCATTCTTTTGCATTGATCATGATCAATCTTCATCCCACAAATTGGGCCCGATTCCCACTTCCCTATATCATGACTTCCTACAGCAGGGATGGGCAAACCCCAGCCTGCAGATGTATCTTGGTCATTGTAGGGGGTTAGACTAGATGACCCTTGCGGTTCCCTTCCAACTCTACAATTATATGATTTTAGGCTGATCTTGATAAGGAGCTGGCCCATGGGGCCAAAAAAGGTTCCTCGCTCCTGTTCTAGGGCCAAGTTATTGGCATGAAGTTGGCAAGGGCCAAATCCAGATCAGTTGGACATAAGACTGTGAATATTCTGGAGCTCAATCTGAAATGAATCCTTGGGAACCACATCTCTAAATCTTTCAACAGAATCTGAATTACTGTGGGAGTTGGTGGTAACGCCTGCCCCCTAGGCCAGGGTTTCCCAAATTTGGGTCCCCAGCTGTTGTGATACTACAACTCCCATCATCCCTGACCACTGGTCCTGCTACCTAAGGATGATGGGAGTTGTAGTTCAAGAACAGCTGCAGACCCCAGTTTGAGGAACCTGGCCATTGAAAATGACTTGGAGGTGGGTGTATGAAATGCTTTGCAGCTTAGTGTCGCTACAGTTTGCTTTCACTTTTGAATGTCAGCATTGGGATAGTATTTATTTCAGTAATTTTAGGGACTGTGGCATTTCTACTCAAACACAGCAATGAGTTTAACCCCTTGCTCTTTCTGCAGGCTTCTGTCTTCAGGGTCACTGGTAATAATTTCTCCCACCGTAGATGACACTGCGCTCTATGAATGTATGGTATCAAATGAAGCAGGCGAGGATCAAAGAGCAATTGCTCTCATTGTACAAGGTACAGTATTGCGGCACTGTCAAAACGTCTTCATGGGAGCTCTTGAAACTCCGAGGCCATTGCTGTGCGGAGAGACGGTGTGTCGAGGAAGGGCTAGGAAGGGAGCTTTCAGTTTTCAGCTCTGGGCCCTTCTGATCCATTCAGTTACAAAACCTTTCCTCCCTTCTGCACAAAATAAAGGTCTGTCATGTTAACATATGAGAGTGCTGGAGGTGAAATAGTTAAACAGGTTACCCAATCAGAACCCAGGGGGTGGAGTCAGAGGGACTATAAAACCAGCTCTGGGAGGGGCAAAGGGAGCAGTTTGTTGGGAGTTGGGTGGTTGGTTGGAGTGGGAGTGAATTGGGATAGAGTCTGTGGGTAGGTTGAGTTAGTGTAGCAAAATAAGCTGAGTCAGGAACAGTTAGGAGCTAGGAAGACAAGTAAATAACTGAGAGGTGGTTTAGTGAGTGAGAGCAGTAGCGGAAGTTATAGGTCTGGATAGGCACCCCATGAATGTAATTGACCCATACAGTTTATGAAAGCACATGCTTGTTAATCTGCAATAAATAAACAGAAGTTTATGATCCAATTTAACCCTGACTGGACTCAGTATTGTACCAGGTAGAGCCTGGGTGGTGGCAGAATAAAGTGGTGGCACAGGGATCAATAGACAGTGAAACATCCGGGGACCCTGTGTGATCGCCACAGGGTCAAATGACAAGTGTGTCATGAATCTCAGCCCCTTGGGTACAGCGTTGTGTGCATGTGTTTTGCAAATAGTGTAGCACTCCCAATTCAAATTGGGACACTAGTTTGGGCTGAGGTAGAAGTTCTTTAAGCCATTGTCTCCGGGCCATGCCTTCAGCTTTCATTGCCAACATGTGTCCCACTGAAATGAATTCGCTAGTTTTTTAGCAATACAAGTTGAAGGTGAGGAGCCCCAGATCTGACTTGGACTTAGTGTCTAAGCCAGGGGTCGGCAAGGCTTACCTTGCCTGGGCTAGTTCACTGCCACGGAGGCCCCTCTGTGGGTTGGATTGTGGGTGCGCATGAGTGTGCACGCCCACAATTTCCGGTGCCTGCGTCTGTGCCAATGCGATTTCCAGCGCCGCGAAAGCGAGTCCCCGCGCTGCGCCGGTTTAGCCCAGCGCATGGGGACTTGCTGAGCGGGCGGCTCGGTTCAGGGGCGGCTTGGGGGCCGGTAAAATAACCCCTGTGGGCCGCTTGTGGCCCATGGGCCTTAGGTTGCTGACCCCTGGTCTAAGCAAAGGCTTAAAGACTCCCTGCTCCATACACTAGGGTTCTAATCTAGCATGAGAGCCTGTTGTTTATAGCTATGAAACAGACTCTTGTCTGACATGTATTGTATTGTACATTTTATGTCCCTCAATTTGTTCTTAATCTGCTAGTCATTTACTGCAGTTCATCCGAGGTAACATCACAACAATGTGAATGATCAGTAGTTTTATCTTCCTTTATTTTCCTTACTTTAGTGCCTCCAGTCTTGGCAGACGAAGCCGCAGATCTATTGGTAACCAAGTCATCTCCAGTCATGATTCCCTGCAGTGCCTCGGCTGTTCCTTCGCCCACAATCTACTGGACCAAGAATGGAATAAGGCTTCTTCCTCGAGGAGATGGCTACAGAATTCTGTCTTCAGGTTTACAACAATTCTGAGCCCCTCCAGGAATTTTATATTCGTGTATTTAGGAGTGTTCATGACAACGGGTGGTATTAAACAAGTCGATCGGCTAGTGCAAGGATTTCTGCTTGTGTATTGGGGTTTTCCTTTCCCTTTCCCCTTCTTGTGCCCTCCCCAGATCTGCTCCGAAGGATTGGGGGCACGGGGAAGGGGGTACAGTGAGAAGAGAGGGAAGGGGATTTCTGTTGCGCAGCCACAACTCCTTACAGTAGTGGATCTGCTTCAATGAATACCGCTTGCTTTCATTTTCAATTCCTTAAAGGATGCCATCATGCTTTGGCTGAGACTGCACATTTTTGTGTTGGGTAATTTCAGTTTCCAAATGCTGGGCTGCCATATCTCCACTGGAAAGAGGCATCAAGAGGGTGTGATTTGCATAGGAAAAAATAACTGACAGGAGGGAATGGGGTGCGTAATCTTTCCCAGGTCCAGCCACCATGTCTTGCTGGTCTTCCTCCCACAGCTGATTTTTCTTCCACCCAGCTTCCAGAACCATTTTTGTGTGCGATGGGAACCCAAGTGTGGAATCCTGCCATGAGAAAAAAATGGAGGGGTGGTGAGGTGAATTTGCAGGGGGAAAGCGGGGTTCAGGGTAAAGCATCTCTGCCCCCCCGGCAGAGAAGTGACAGCCAGACCCTTTAGATATGCAAGTTTATTAGTAACACATCGTTCTAGCCAAGGACTCCAGACATAAACCGAAATATTCACATGCCTAAGAGCTGCACACTGCATTTTAAACTCCATATCTATATATTTTTGTTGCTTCCCTTCCATCAGTGTTATAGTGAACTTTGCTGCCTTAGTCTTGGAATGTAGCTGTGTCCCAAAAGAAAAGAGGTTAGAAGAACCTCTTTCTATTACACTGGAGCCTTTTCGTTAAAGGAGCCAACGTTAAGGAAGGCACCCATGAGAATGCTTTTGCTCCACTCCCAATGACCAGTGTCCACTAGCTGGTGTGCCAACTTCACTTTCTCAAAGTGCCTGGGAACTGAACTTGAACTACCTGAGAACTGCAAGGGCCCCCTAATCACTGTTGAGCTACCATATTCTTACATGTACAGTGGTACCTTGGGATGCGAACGGGATCTGTTCCAGAGCCCCATTCGCATCCTGAATGGAATGTAAGACGCAACGGGGTGTCTGCGCGGGTCGCGTTTTGCCACTTCCGCGCATGTGCATGATGCTGTTTTGAGCGTCTGCGCATGCGCAAGCGGCGAAACCCGGAAGTAACGCGCACCGCTACTTCCAGGTTGCTGTGAAGCACAACCCAAAAGCACTCAACCTGAGGCACATTCAACTCAAGGTATGACTGTATTGGATGAGGGTTTTTGACTCAAAAATCACGTCAAAAAACTGGAGTCATCCAATACATGGCAGGGGGCAGAAGCAGTATGCTGCCAGCCATTTGGTTGGCAGGAGTGTGGCTTCCCCTGATGCTGCAGCGAGTGGGGAGCGATCTGAGGGGTGCTTCTTGCCCGCAGCTGTGGGGGGGGGGGAGAGAAGCTATGAGCTGCCAGCCAGCCAGCTCTTTGATGGGAGTGCAAATTCACCCGATGCCGCCGCACATGGGAAGCACCCCCTGGATCGTTTCCCATGCGCAGAAGGCATCGGGGAGGTTGCGCTCCTGCAAACCGGATAGCTGGAGGGAGCGCAAATTCACCCGATGCCGCTGCGCATGGTAAACAATCTAGGGAGTGTTTCCTGACCGCAGCTGCGTGGGGGGAACTTTGGACCATCTCCCCTCATTTTCTTAAAATTTAGTCCCCCAAAATGGGGGGAAAGGTCTTATACAAGGGGGCGTCTTATAGACGGGAAAGTACGGTATTCCTGCTGCAGCACGCATCTTTAAACTTTCCCACCTATTCCTGCAGGTACTATTGAAATTGCTGCTGCGCAACTGGACCACGCGGGGAAGTACACTTGCACCGCGCGGAATGCTGCTGGCTCTGCCCACAGACACGTGACTCTTCATGTACAGGGTGAGGTGGGAACTTGTATATTTCTTGCCTATCTGAAAGCGAACTATCGCCCCAGCTAGGGCTGGGTTAAAGCATGCCACTGTTTGAAGCAAGCAAACAAGCAAAAGATGCCCACATTCTCCACCAGGCCCTAGCTCAATTTTGTAAATTTGGGGAACTGAGCAGCAACTTGGTTCCTGTTAATTCATAATTTATTACGGTCAGAGACCAGCTTGAAAAGCACAACTGGGACAGCTTTCACAAGAATAAAATATACGTGTAAAGCAGTGTACAACAGCAGCTTAAAGATTCAAATCTAAGATGAGCGCATATACACGAAAAGACCTAAAAATTTGGGCTACAAATTGGCCCTGACACCCTGAAGGCCGACTTCGACGGTTTTCCTAGCGAACTAATTTGTTTCGGGGGGTGGGTGGGGTGGGTCCTGTTTTAAACAGTCATGTTTCCACTTCTGGGACCTCCTCTTTTGGCAGCACTGACCAAAGGCCTGGTCTTAGGGCTTCCCTTCAGGGGCTGCTGCTACTGTAGCTACTACCACCATTATCAGTCAGTTGCAGCCCACTACTTCTCATCTTGCCTAATGGGCAGCTTATCTAGCACCACGTGAATTGGAGATGTCTAATAATAATAATAATAATAATAATAATAATAATAATAATAATATATTTATTTGTACTCTGCCCATCTGACTGGGTTGCTGCAGCCACTCTGGGCGGCTTCCAACACATATAAAAGCAAAATATAATATCAAACATTAAAAACTTCCCTATACAGTGCTGCCCTCAGATGTCTTCTAAAAGTTGTGTAGTTATTTATCTCCTTGACATCTGACGGGATCTTAGCTCCTGCCCAGTTCCCCCAAAGCACATCAACATCACATCAGGCAATACATCTGCGGAGGTTTATGGGCCCGATTTGACTAACCAGATGCGTTAGCAGAAGCCAGTGCAAGGAATCTTGCTAACACAACTTGGACTTTCTCCTCTCCTTCCCTCCACGCACCCCACCCCCCAAAATCCATCTGGAGAGTCTGTGGAACCTTAGGACAGCATCGCTGGAAAACAAAGGGGATTGTTCTATCTGGCAAGCAAAAATGCTTTTGCTGACAGAACAATTGCCTTAGTGTGATGTTGGACTCCACTCTGTGTTAGAATCCTTTAAAATGGGCTTGTTTTGAAATCAGTCATTCTGGGCTGGTCTGGGCTTGAAGACAGAGACCGCAATCAAAGATTTTCTATACAGTGGTATCTCTGGTTAAGAACTTCATTCGTTCCGGAGGTCCGTTCTTAACCTGAAACTGTTCTTAACCTGAGGTACCACTTTAGCTAACGGGGCCTCCCGCTGCTGCCCGTTCTCATCCTGAGGTAAAGTTCTCAACCCAAAGTACTACTTCTGGGTTAGCGGAGTCTGTAACCCGAAGTGTTTGTAACCTGAGGTGTATGTAACCCGAGGTACCACTGTATTGGCAATGGTTGATCCAACATTAATTAATACATCTACGTATTATAACATGGCTTCCAGTATCTGTGTTTATTCATAACATAGTTTGTGAAATGGGGATATTTTTCTTTTGGTAGGCAACCTGGTAGGGATATGTAATAATTATTGTAAACAGCTGGGTGGACCAGTAATCAGACCTTTTCTGTGCTCCTCTGAATCTTAGAACCACCAGCTATAAAAGTCCAACCTGGAACGCTTGATGTCATTCTCAACAGCCCAATTCTCCTACCATGTGAAGCGGTAGGCTCACCACGTCCTAAAATAACATGGCAGAAGGAAGGGGTCAGTGTTAACACCACAGGTATCTTGTTTTGCTTTATAATTTCCCGTTCTCCTAAGAGCATTTAGCTACATACAGTTGAAAGGGAATTAGTGCTGCAGTTCTGTATCCTAAGAAAGGATATACCGTATTTTTCGCTGTATAAGACGCACCTAGTTTTTGGAGGAGGAAAACAAGAAAAAAAATATTCTGAATCTCAGAAGCCAGAATAGCAAGAGGGATCTCTGCTCAGCGAAAGCAGCGATGCCTCTTGCTGTTCTGGCTTCTGGGATAGCTGCGCAGCCTGCATTTGCTCCATAAGACGCACACACATTTCCCCTTACTTTTTAGGAGGGAAAAAGTGAGTCTTATAGAGCAAAAAATACGGTACTTTAAAACAACTCCTAGAGTTCATTCACACGTGTGGTCATCACTGTGAGATTGCAGTATCAAGCAGTGCATTCATGTGAAATCTTTCATCTTTATCATTTGCAAAAGTTACAAAATTTTGAGCGAGTAGTTTCCTAGCAGAGTGTGGATAAAATTCTAGATTAAACGGGGCTGAAATCTATAAAACAATTTAAATCAGATATACATATAGTCGTCATCACCTCAGCAAAAACGAAAACAAAATCATTAAAACTTTAAAAAATAATAACATAGGTAACTAAATCATGTGTCTGGATAGTTTGCTGAAACAGAGAGGTTTTCTGCAGGCAAGTAAAATAATATAGTGAGTGTACCTGCCCAATGTCTTTCCCCCAAGGAGTTGCTGTCACTCCAATGGAACCATTCCTCACAAATGCAGTGCCAGTTTCACAGATCAAAGTGATTGATTAGTCACATAGTGAGGCAAGGTGATTCTTTAAGTAAACTGGTCCCAAGCTATTATAGGCTTTATATACCAACAGTAACCAGTCAGAAGCCAGTGCAGATCTTTGGACACCATTATTTTCAGTTGAATCAATCCGCACATTTGCCTACCAGTTACCCAATGTACATATGCTTATATGGAAACCTGTTCTAAGATATGCCTGTTGCACCTCTTTTTTTTTTTTTTAACTGAACGAAAGGAGAGTTAACAACCTTTCTAGTAAACCTATTTCTCCAGCAAACTATTTTTGTAGAATCTATAGCAGTCCTAATATTTCTCTACTACTGTGGTCTTCTTTAATACATAATGTGCATGTGTTCCAGGGGATAGTAAGACCATTCTCCCCAGTGGCAGTTTGCAGATTGCAAAAGCTGCTGCTGAAGACGCTGGAACTTATATTTGTGTGGCTCAGAATCCAGCCGGTACTGCCCTTGGGAAGATCAAACTGAAAATCCAAGGTAAGTTTTGCAGTGAGCTGCAGCTTGTTAATAATATCTGGTGTTATCTTGGAACGTATCTGATGTACATCTAGACTAGGGGAGAGCAGCTTTTTCTTTCTGTTGAGGGCTGGGGTCACACACGGCCTAGTTAAGCATGGAATTTGCTCCCACGAGTGGTTGTAATGGCCACTGACTTGGATGCCTTTAGGCAAATTCGTGGAGGGATAAGGCTATCAGCCATGATTATTAATTAATTAAACTCCACCCATCTGGCTGAGTTTCCCCAGCCACTCTGGGCAGCTCCCAATCAAGTGTTAAAAACAATACATCATTAAATATTAAAAACTTCCCTAAACAAGGCTGCCTTCAGATGTGTTTTAAAAATAGGATAGCTGCTTATTTCCTTGACATCTGATGGGAGGGTGTTCCACAGGGTGGGTGCCACTACCGAGAAGGCCCTCTGTCTGGTCCCCTGTAACCTCACTTCTCATAGTGAGGGAACCACCAGAAGGCCCTTGGAGCTGGACCTCAGTGTCCGGGCTGAACAATGGAGGTGGAGACGCTCCTTCAGGTATCCAGGACTGAGGCAATGGCTGTATTCCACCTCCACCGTTGGAGGGGAAAGTGATACTGCACTCAGGTTATGGTTGTGAGCTACCCATGAACATCTGGTTTACCACAATGAGAGCAGAGTCCGGGACTAGATTTTTGGCTCGACCAGCAGGGCTCTTGTTATGTAATTTGTCAGGGTCAGGAGTCCAAAGGGGAGGCATGGATAGGTGAGGCCACCTGCTTTTCTCTTTCTGCTACCTCCTCTCCCATTTCCCTCCTTCTTGCCAGGAGTTGCATGAAACTTCTGAAGTGACCTTTATCTTCTTAACCTTCCCTAAGAAGTACATCATTAGAGCCTCAACAAGGGAAAAAAAGAGAATAAACAGGAGGACAGTGGATGCTCAGGTTGCGAATGTGATCCGTATGGGGGGCACGTTCGCAATCCGCAGCGCCACATCTGTGCATGCGCAGGTTGCGATTTGGCGTTTCTGCGCATGCACAAAGTGCCATTTAGTGCTTCTGCGCATGCACGACCGCCGAAACCTGGAAGAAACCCACACTGGTACTTCTGGGTTTCTACACGTCCATAACTCGAAAAAACGCAACCTGAAGCGTCTGTAAACCAAGGTATGACTGTATAGCTCTCCAGACAATGCCTGCTTTTGTCCCCTGCCCTTGAGAAAAAGAGACGAAATGAAAAGTCAGGTGCCTGGTGCACAGTGATGGAGTCAGCTTGGAGAAGCAACAGTTTGTGAAGTAGTATAGGGAATGTTGTTCCACTGCCTCCTAGCACTGCCGATTAAAACAATTGATTCCTTGTCTACCAGTTCCTCCAGCTATCAGATCTCACCCGGAAGAATACGTGGTGGTTTTGGATAAGCCTGCCACACTGTTGTGTGAAGCCGATGGCTATCCGGCTCCTGAGATCGTGTGGCATAAAGATGGACAGCAGGTCACAGAGTCCTTGAGGCAGAGAATCCTCAGCATGGGGTCTTTGCAGATTGCCTTTGCTCATCCGAGCGACACCGGCCGTTACACATGCACGGCTACCAACGTGGCTGGAGCAAGCAGCTCGAGCATGGAGCTCACCGTGCTTGGTAAGCATATCTGGAAGTGGGGAACATGCATTGGCTATTAATCCTGGTGGAAGCAAGTATGATGGATGGAACCAGGTTGGTATGTTTTTCAGTTTTCATTAGCTGTTCCCCATATCCTCATACAACTTAAGCTGCCATTCTCCTTTGGTTAGGACTTCACTTGTTTTCTTTTTTTTACAGAATATTTATTAAGATTTTTAATACAATAGCAGTAAAAAGAAAAGAAAAGATAAAAAATAATAACAAAAATACAAAAATAAAAATAATTAAAAAGAGGAAAAAATAAAACATACAGATTTTCCATTTCTCATTTTCCTTTAACATGTTTCCCGGACCTCCTCATACCCCCCTTTTTTGTATTCCGATTCAAATTGTTAGTTCAGCAAATCCTTACCATTAAATTTTAACCTGTTTCTAAGCCTGTTTCTCATATTCCCTTAAGACTTCACTTGTTTTCCATTTTTGAGTTGCGTGGTGAGTTCCCGCCTCCCCCCTCAGAAATAAAGACACGAGACACAATAATTCAGGTTAATGGGTCAAATTAGGCCACAACTTTATTGATTACCGGAACTGAGCAGTATTGGTTTGGCAACAGCTAACCGGCTTCAGCCTGCTTGCTTGAAGACCGGTAAGTGTTAACTACCAGTAGTTGCTTGAAGACCGGTAAGTGTTAACTACCTGATGCACGTCAACTAGGATCTCCACTGGGGTCACCTCACGGGGGCGTGCCGTGGGCCCACACCTCCATAGGCTTAGGACAAGGCCACGCCCAGGAAAGAGGGAGACCCTCGGCCGTGCCAGACCTAAGTAAGGCGAGGCCATGCCCCCCAATTGGCTGGCTCGGGGTATGACACGTCCGAGGATTCCCTGGTATCGCGGGGGCTGGAGCCAGCCCCCGCAAGTGTGGGGAGGGGTGTGAAGCTCGCAACCCCACCTCCTCCCTAGCTCGGAAGTGGCTCTAACAAAACATGGGGCACAGTAGTGGCATAGGTAAATAACCTTTTTGACACCTGGGGATTTCAGTCTGAATTATCCCCAGCAGAAAGGACTCTGGTTTGGGAGCAAAAGTACTTTTAAACATTTTTCCCCCCAATTCATTATGGATCATTTCCCAATACTCTTTTACCCTTTTGCAAGTCCACCACATAGGAAAGAACATACCTTCCACCTCTTTGCATCTTCAGCACTTATCTGATTCAGTCTTATACTACATCTTAGCAAGCCTACTCAGAGTTTGATACCATCTGTAAATCAGTTCCAAATACCGGTAGTTCTCCTTCAAAGAATAACATGCTGTGAACTTCAGGTCACTTTTCCAGAGTTTTTCCCACCCAACTCTGTAGATTCCGAAGGACATGTGTAATTAATTGTTTTCTTTCTTTTCTTTAAAAAAATCTCCCTACAGTTCCGCCTAAGATACGCAGTACAGAAGCTCATTACACAGTTGCAGAAAATGCACAAGTGGTTCTGCCATGTGTTGCCGATGGAGTGCCAACGCCATCCATGAATTGGAAGAAAGAGGGCCAACTTTTAATGAGCATGGTGGGAAAATACACGGCTCTGTCATATGGAGATCTCATTGTGGACAATGCTGTGGTAAGCATTTGACTGAGCAACGTACTCAAGGTAGTCACAGGCTGATAGACATGCAACTTGCCCAACCTGAAAGTGTGTGATTTGTAGGTTTCTTGAGCCAAAGATGCCCTGCTATGTTTAGCTGTAGGTAGTCCATGAGTATGGACCCAATGGTAGCATTGTGATATAAGGCTAATATTGTGCTCATTATAGATACAGTAGTACCTCGGGTTACATACGCTTCAGGTTACATACGTTCCATTGCAGGTGTGTAGGTGTGTGTGTGTGTTAATAATGGCTCTGGAAAGGAGGAAGATAGCACAAGTCACACCCTTATGGCCATGGGACAGAAGAAGAAAGGAGGCTGGGTTGTTAGCTGACAGCTCTACTACTAGGAGGATACAGTGGTACTTCAGGTTACAGATGCTTCAGGTTACAGACTCCGCTAACCCAGAAATAGTACCTCGGGTTTAGAACTTTGCTTCAGGATGAGAACAGAAATCGCACGGCGGCAGCGGGAGGCCCCATTAGCTTCAGTTTAAGTGGTGCTTCAGGTTAAGGACAGTTTCAGGTTAAGAACGGTCCTCCGGAACGAATTAAGTACTTAACCCGAGGTACCACTGTACATGGTTATGCTTTGCCATGGGATCTTATCCCCTGTTTAAACAGCATCACTCGGAACCTGGCAATGCATTATGTCAAAAAAGAAAGAAATACAGTGGTACCTCGGGTTACATCCGCTTCAGGTTACAGACTCTGCTAACCCAGAAATAGTACCTCAGGTTAAGAACTTTGCTTCAGGATGAGAATAGAAATCGTGCTCTGGTGGCGCGGCGACAGCAGGAGGCCCCATTAGCTAAAGTGGTGCTTCAGGTTAAGAACAGTTTCAGGTTAAGAACAGACCTCCAGGACGAATTAAGTTCTTAACCTGAGGTACCACTGTAGCAGGATTCAATTCAGTTGTTGCACTAGTGGAAGAATGAGGTCCACTCACACAGCAGGACTTTTCCACATCCCCACTCCCACCTGGTGTGCTCTTCTAAATCTGCTCGGGGGGGGGGGGACTGCAAGTTGCTTTGCAACATTTTTGTAGAAAGCAATGAATAAATGGAATCAATCAATCAATCAATCAATCAATCAATCAATCAATGCAGCATTTGAAAGCAGAGACCCAGTGATGGAGTGATTCAAATCCATATATAAACTTCAGTCAAATGCTTTCTTTCTGAGATGCCTCCCATGTCCAAATGACCATTATATTTATTACAGGATATTTCCCCCCCTGTTAAATGTTTTTATGTGCTGTTCTTTATTTCCTTCCTACAGCCTGAAGATTCTGGCAGCTACACCTGCATTGCCAGTAATGTTGCTGGTGAAGATACCCACACTGTCAACTTAACCGTCCATGTGCTGCCAACCTTTACTGAGCTCCCTGGAGATTTAGCTTTAAATAAAGGAGAACGACTTCAGCTAACTTGTAAAGCAACTGGAGTTCCTGTGCCCCAAATCTCATGGACTTTTAACAATAATATCATCCCAGGTTAGTACATCAAAGGACTAGATTGTATCTAGAAAACACAGGTTTTGTTGTTCTTTAGTCGTGTCCGACTCTTCGTGACCCCATGGACCAGAGCACACCATGCACTCCTGTCTTCCACTGCCTCCCACAGTTTGGCAAAACTCATTATAGTAGCTTCGAGAACACTGTCCAACCATCTCGTCCTCTGTCGTCCCCTTCTCCTTGTGCCCTCAATCTTTCCCAACATCAGGGTCTTTTCCAGGGAGTCTTCTCTTCTCATGAGGTGGCCAAAGTATTGGAGCCTCAGCTTCAGGATCTCTCCTTCCAGTGAGCACTCAGGGCTGATTTCCTTCAGAATGGATAGGTTTGATCTTCTTGCAGTCCATGGGACTCTCAAGAGTCTCCTCCAGCACCATATTTCAAAAGCATCAACCTTCTTTATGGTCCATCTCTCACTTTCATACATCACTACTGGGAAAACCATATCTTTAACTATACGGACCTTTGTCAGCAAGGCAATGTCTCTGCTTTTTAAGATGCTGCCTAGGTTTGTCATCGCTTTTCGAACTTTCACAAAAATTGAATTCCTGACATGGAATAAGCATGTGCGCATGAGATATCTGATACAGTGTGTTGCTCTCCTAACACAAATTGAGTTAGGTGATGGTTTCTTTTCATATCAGCTACTGTAGGTAAAAAGAAAAAGTAGGTATCTTTTCGAATTACAAATAACACTTTATTAGACAGAATGGAAACGAGACAACATGACAAGTGGAAAGAGTAAAGTGTGGCTCAGTGTGTAGAAGTTATGTTTGTAAGGAAAGGTTGAGGGAACTGGGTTTGTTTAGCCTGTGAAAAAGGAGACTGAGAGGTGATATGATAGCCATCATCAAATTTTTAAAGGGCTGCCACATAGAAGATGGAACAAGCTGCTCTGGAGGGTTGGGCCCAAACCAATGGCTTCAAGATGCAAGGAAGGAGATTATGAGTAAACATCAGGAAGAATTTCCTGGCTGTGAGAGCTGCCAGTGGAACAAGATCCCTCGGGAGCTTGGAGGTTTTTTTTAACAGAGATTGGATTGTGGTCTGTCATGGATGCTTTAGTTGAGATTCCTGCATTGCAGGGGGTTGGACTAGGATGACCCACAGGTAGCCTTCCAACTCCAATTCTATGTAAGGAATGCAGGGTGAATCCAGCCCCACTGCACCAGACCCAACTAGGTGCCCCGGGAAACTCACTAGGAGGACAACTGCAAAAGATCGGCATGCTTAGGTATCTCTTTATTGCAAAGGAGTTATGTAATTTCAAAGCAACCTGAAAAGCCCTAAGCAACTTCAACATTCCAGTAGAATTGCAGGCAGAAAGAAGGCATGGTTAACAAGTACTGTATTGGCCCGAATACAAGCCGCACCCGAATATAAGCTGCACCTTTAAAATTGGAGGGGGGAAGAGTTTGGATTTGAAATCCCGCCTTTCACTCCCTTTAAGGAGTCTCAAAGCGGCTAACATTCTCCTTTCCCTCCCCCCCCCACAACAAACAGTCTGTGAGGTGAGTGGGGCTGAGAGACTTCAGAGAAGTGTGACTGGCCCAAGGTCACCCAGCAGCTGCATGTGGAGGAGCGGAGACGCGAACCCGGTTCCCCAGATTACGAGTCCACCGCTCTTAACCACTACACCACACTGGCTCTCACACTGGAGGGAGAAAAAAATACCTGAATATAAGCCGCTCCCTTCCTCACTGCTCCTGGCTGCATACTGGGGGGTGGGGGAGCCATGCTGTGTTGCCCTTCCCCTTCCTTGCTCTTTCCCTTCCCAGCCTTGGGGGAGAGGACGGGGTCTATATGCTTTGCTGTGCTTCTGCCGCTGTTTGCCCCACGCTCCTGGCTGCATACCGTAAGGTCACGAATATAAGCCGCACTTTAACTTTTCACGGTCAGATTTTTTGGGGGGCGGGGAGAAGCGAGGCTTATATTCAGGCCAATACGGTATCTCCACCTGCTGTCTTTTCCCATAAAGCTGTATCTACTAGCATATTGGGATACTGAACACAAGCTGTGCATGTGAAATATGTGTTTTGCTGAGCCATTAGATTTTGTTGGTTTTCTTTTTCTTTGTTGTTCTGCTAGCACAATACGATGGTGTGAATGGACTTAGCCAACTTGTCATTGAAAGGGTGTCCAAAGAGGACTCGGGAACCTATGTGTGTACAGCGGAAAATGTAGTTGGTTCTATCAAGGCTCTTGGATTTGTGTACGTTAAAGGTATGTATTACTGGTAAGTTTGGGAATCGTTTCAGACTCCATCTAAAAGCAGCATCATGGGTGGTCTGGGGAATGAATGGACATGGACTGTCTAACTTATGAAAATAAAAAGTGCCTGACTCGTATCAACAGTTGCAGATGAAACCTCTTTCTAATTTAGAGCTGACTCTAGATTAAGCATACATTTTAAACTAGGTGAATTTTCTGCAATCAAAATTACTGAATTCAGAAATAGCTGAAGGGGCTCCACATTCACAACACTAGATTCAGATTCATTCCATTTTCACCGTATTTTGAAGTTTTAACATCTGCATTTTTGCTGCTTTAAATTCACGTTGAGTTCCCTCGATATATTGGCTTCGGTTTTCATTCCCACTCTTATTTTATAAATCGTTAACTTTTGAACTATTTTTCCAGAACCTCCAGTCTTCATGGGAGATTATCATTCCAGTCGGATTGAGCCCTTGGGTGGCAATGCCGTCCTCAACTGTGAAGTCAGAGGAGATCCACCTCCAGTGATCCAGTGGAGCAAAAAAGGAGCTGGCATTCAGATCAGCAACCGGATCAAACAACTCAGCAACGGATCCCTTGCTATCTATGGCACAGTTGTAAGACTTTACTGAGACCTCTTCTGCTAATAATAATAATAATAATATAATTTATTATTTATACCCTGCCCATCTGGCTGAGTTTCCCCAGCCACTCTGGGCGGCTCCCAATCAAGTGCTAAAAACAGTACAGCGTTTAATATTAAAAACTTCCCTGAACAGGGCTGCCTTAAGATGTCTTCTGAATGTCAGGTAGGTGTTTATCTCTTTGACATCTGATGGGAGGGCGTTCCACAGGGCGGGCGCCACTACCGAGAAGGCCCTATCTGGTTCCCTGTAGCCTCACTTCTCGCAACGAGGGAACCGCCAGAAGGCCCTCGGCGCTGGACCTCAATGTCCGGCCTGAACGATGGGGGTGGAGATGCTCCTTCAGGTATACAGGACCGAGGCCGTTTAGGGCTTTAAAGGTCAGCATCAACACTTGGAATCATGCTCGGAAACGTACTGGGAGCCAATGCAGATCTCTCAGAACTGGTGTTATGTGGCCCTGACAGGGGACAGGCTTTGTCAGTTGTGTTAATGTCCCACCCTTCTTTCAAAGAGATCTGATTTATCTTCATTACCAACCCAAGAGGCTGTGAATTAAACACAGACTGCAGGTCTGTTCTTAATAACTGATACAAATCTCTTTTATGCATGACATATAGCTGCAGTTCATTTTTATATGTGTATGTGGCCATGCACTACTCTGCTGAAAAAGGAATTTTATCGTTTCCATTCTAACCTCTCAGGCTGCCTCCTGAGCTATTGTTATATCATGGCACCACACAACACAACTTGCACAATTCACTTATTTAAGGAATTTATTTGCCATCCTTCAAGGCAAAACCCTCCCAGGGTGACTTAGAAACACTAGATAAAATACCAGTTAAAACTCTGTATGTCACAGATATAACATTGCAGATAAAAGTTTTCAAATTGCCTTTTCAGTTGAGTCGGTACTTAAGTCCAGCTGTCACCAGGGGACTCAGATGTCACACCCGACACATTAAGTCAACACACTTAATGCACATGCATTTCCTAACATACTGCTGTCATTAGAGCCTTACTCGGGAATTTGGCATAAAAAGGTCACTTGTGATCCAGCCATAAAGCACACAACACTGGGGGGGGGGAGGGTTTCCTTCTTTTTGCCACTAGAGATCTGGACAGGCCATCCTCATTGCCACAAAAGATATAGGACAGGGGTCAGCAAACTTTTTCAGCCGGGGGCCGGCCCACTGTCCCTCAGACCTTGTGAGGGGCTGGACTATATTTTGAAGGGGGGGGGGGAATGAACGAATTTCTATGCCCCACAAATAACCCAAAGATGCATTTTAAATAAAAGCACACATTTTACTCATGTCAAAACACCAGGCAGGCCCCACAAATAACCCAGAGATGCATTTTAAATAAAAGGACACATTCTGCTCATGTAAAAACACGCTGATTCCTGGACCGTCTGCGGACCAGATTGAGAAGGTGATTGGGCCGGATCCGGCCCCTGGGCCTTAGTTTGCCTACCCATGATATAGGATGTTGCCAAGGCCAGGCAAAGGGTGGTACAGTTTACTGGCCACAGGCTTGATGCCAGCAGACTACCTGCAGTTGGCTAACTTCCCAGTCCTTCTGCTTAACGACGCTTAATTACACAACCCCCTTCCACCCTGCACACAGGAGACAGCACTGCCACTGCCGGGACGCTGGTGGCGAGGTGGTCTATACCACTGAGCCTCTTGCGCTTACCGATCAGAAAGTTGGCGGTTCGAATCTGTGCAACAGAGTGAGCTCCCATTGCTCTGTCCCAGTTCCTGCCAACCTAGCAGTTCAAAAGCACGTCAAAGTGCAAGTAGATAAATAGGTACCGCTGTGGTGGGGCCGTAAACGGTTTCCGTGCGCTCTGGTTTCCATCACAGTGTCCCGTTGCTCCAGAAGCAGTTTAGTCCTGCTGGCCACATGACCTGGAAAGCTGTCTGTGGACAAACGCCAGCTCCCTTGGCCTGAAATCGAGATGAGTGCCGCAACCCCATAGTCGCCTTTGACTGGACTTAACCTTCCAGGGGCCTTTACCTTTACCTCTTACTGTCACTACCACCACCACTGGGATGAGGATGGCGCTATGGGTTAAACCACAGAGCCTAGGGCTTGCCGATCGAAGGTAAGCGGTTCAAATGCCCGTGACGGGGTGAGCTCCTGTTGCTCTGTCCCAGCTCCTGCCAACCTAGCAGTTCAAAAGCACGTCAAAAGTGCAAGTAGATAAATAGGTACCACTCCTGTGGGAAGGTAAACTGCTTTGTCATGCTGGCCACATGACCTGGAAGCTGTCTGTGGACAAATGCCAGCTCCCCCGGCCAGTAAAGTGGGATGAGTGCCACAACCCCAGAGTCATCCACGACTGGACCTAATGGTCAGGGGTCCCTTTACCTTTACCACCACCACTAACTTCCATCCTACTGTTTCCCTGCTGGTTTCCGTATATATTATACAATTTCTAAGCCATTTCTGGGTTTAATGTACTGCAAATCAACACTGAATAAAAATTATTGGATCGCTCATCTGTCAACATGCTGACTTCTTTTCAGAATGAAGATGCTGCGGAATATGCATGTATAGCTACAAACGATGCTGGCGTTGTCGAACACCGCGTAACCCTGACATTGCACAGTAAGCCACAAGAGAATATTCACACTATATGTGTTGAGAGTTCTAAATTTTACACTTGGACGTATCTGCTGCATGAGTTAAAACTAGGCTTATTTATTTGACCCATGGACCTCTCCATCTTTGCCTTAGTCAACACAGTGTTATAGGGCCAAACGGCATATTCTTCTTTTCCCCCTAAGTCTCATTGGTAAAGGAGGCAGGTATGATTCAGTAGCGTTGCACAGTGCAAGAGGGATAATTCTCCTTGGTTCACGTGCTGCAAACCTGATAATAATCAGGGTTCCCCTTCAGCTGCAATTAAAGAAAAATAAGTGTTTTTTTGCTGCACACTACTAAGTGTAGAGACATGGGTGGCGCTGTGGGTTAAACCACAGAGCCTAGGACTTGCCGATCAGAAGGTCGGCGGTTCGAATCCCCACGACGGGGTGAGCTCCCGTTGCTCGGTCCCTGCTCCTGCCAACCTAGCAGTTCAAAAGCACGTCAAAGTGCAAGTAGATAAATAGGTACCGCTCCGGCGGGAAGGTAAACGGCGTTTCCGTGCGCTGCTCTGGTTCGCCAGAAGCGGCTTAGTCATGCTGGCCACAAGTCCCGGAAGCTGTATGCCGGCTCCCTCGGCCAGTAAAGCGAGATGAGCGCCACAACCCCAGAGCTGGTCACGACTGGACCTAATGGTCAGGGGTCCCTTGCCTTTTTACTAAGTGTAAGATTGGCCTGTAGTCTCTTCTCAATGAAGCTGGTTAGCCTAAGAAGTAGTGACGTGGCATGGCAAACTAGTGAGCTTAACAAATGAAGCTGGAACTACACGTTCTTTGCCTCAAGTTTGCTCTCACCCCCGTGACCCAATTCTCTCCTTCGTCGGGAAAATGGTACCTTGACAAGGGAGGCCAAGGTAACAGGTGGGGAAGGCCTCCATCAAAGATAGGGGACACTGGCAGGGTCTCTTTTCCCTAACAAATGACCAAGCTGTAAAGAAAAAGAAAAAAGTATGCTGTCAACATAGTGGGAGCGGCAGCATCTTTTCCCACGAAGGATCATGGGAGCTGAGTTACAAACTCCATGATTCCTGGTGGAAAGTGAAGTCACCAGGGTCAGTATGGTGGCTATATGTACCGATGACAGATGCTGCAAGTTACCACTTACATACTGCAGAGAGGTGGGAACAGTGGAAGTAATAATAATAATAATAATAATAATTTATTATTTATACCCTACCCATCTGGCTGGGTTTCCCAAGCCACTCTGGGAGGCTTCCAACAAAATATTAAAAACTTGATAAAGCATCAAACATTAAAAACTTCCTGAGACAGGGCCACCTTCAGATGTCTTCTAAAAGTTAGTTCTTTATTTCCTCAACACCTGATGGGAGGGCGTTCCACAGGGCGGGTGCCACTACCGAGAAGGCCCTCTGCCTGGTTCCCTGTAAGCTCACTTCTCACAGTGAGGGAACCACCAGAAGGCCCTCAGAGCTGGACCTCAGTGTCCGGGCTGAACAATGGGGGTGGAGACGCTCCTTCAGGTCCTTGATTTGTAAGTGATTTGTTGCTGAAATCAGCAAACCTGGAAGCATTCTGTTTTTATCTTAGGTGCACCTGTTATTACAATTGAGCCAGTAGAGACAATTGTTGATGCTGGAACCACAGTGATCCTGAACTGCCAAGCAGAAGGAGAACCTCCTCCGACCATTGAATGGTCTCGTCAAGGCCGGCCTCTCCTTAGTCAGGACCGAATGACCGTCTTGAGTAATGGCTCCTTGCTTATTGCAGTCGCACACAAGAAGGATACTTCGGAATACGAGTGCGTAGCTAGGAACCTCATGGGATCTGTCCTGGTCAAAGTTCCACTCATTGTCCAAGGTGGGTGCAAAGTCTAGGCTAGCTTTTCATTCTCCCCGGTGAGGAGCTCTATGGGATTCAGAAGTTTGTATGCTCTTTAGCAAAGAAGCTAAGAAAGGGAACACCTTTTCTATTTGCATCTCCCTCGTTCTGTACAATAATGTTATCCGAATGCATGTTGGGTCTTGCTAGGGGACCATGAGAAGGACCACTGAGAAGCATTGCCCTAGAAGTAGCAATATCGGGACACTACTTAGGCCATTGGTCTTCCTTATTTTCATATACTGGGCCTATTATTATGAACCTACTTGTCTTTGCAGAAGAAATGGTCTTAGGCATTTGCGAGCCATTAAATCTTCCTTCCTTCCTTCCTTCCTTCCTTCCTTCCTTCCTTCCTTCCTTCCTTCCTTCCTTCCTTCCTTCCTTCCTCTCCTCTCCTCTCTCTCTCTTCCTTCCTTCCCTAACATATCTTTCTATTTCTCTTTCTCCTTTGACGAAAAAATACAAAGAAACAGCAATAATTCACTGTTGTAATTCTCCTTATGTGAAGTCCATCTCCAGTTGTTGGGCAGGGCCTACCAACTGAAGACTAATGACTGAGGCAACTATCATCACCATCTGAATTTTTAGGGGGGGGGTTTAAGATTCAGAAAGCAATAAAATACACTTGTCTGATGGTGAGAGGAATATCGATGGTGAGAGGAATTTTTTTTTTCTGTGAACTGCCCTGAGACCTTAGGGTATAGGGCGATATATAAATTCTAATGATAATGATAAGGATGATAATAATAATAATAATAATAATAATAATAATAATAATAATAATAATAATAATAAATTAATATACATGAAATTGTTTTATTCCAGTGCATGGAGGATTTTCTGACTGGCTCGACTGGCAGCCGTGCAGTGTAACATGTGGTCAAGGTGTTCAGAAGAGGATCCGCCTGTGTAACAATCCACTCCCTGCAAATGGCGGACGACGCTGTATGGAGCCCGATCATGAAATGCGCAGATGTCAGAACAAACTATGCCCAGGTAATTTTGGATTTCCACCAAGGGCCTCATGGAAGTCAGTAGTCATGGACCAACATGGTTCCTCTTCCCTGGTTTGAAGTGAAGTGAATCTTTACTGCTAAAAGCCGTCACAATTGGTCACAATGTGTAGGATACAATAATTGATTTAAAACTGTACAACAACAGCAAAACATACAAAAATGCAAAAATCACTCTTGCATAAGTTAAGCACTCCACATCTCACACTCCCCCTTATGATACTTGTCTTGCTACCTAGCTCTCAACTTACTTGCAGCCAAAGCAAAGTTTGCAACCTGTGCAGTAATAAATATATTATTGCCAGACAGTAAAATAGAGATTTGCTCAAGGGGGCGTTCAGCTGGAAAGAGAGCAGAGGATGTAAGTAAGGAATTTTTGCTTAGGGGGGTGTATATTTTTTGTCCAGGGGGCATCATAACAAATACGTAGTGTTGAATGTCCTCCACGTCTCTTCCCTGGTTTCATTTAATTCCTTACTCACAACAATTTAATTCAATACTCACAACAGCTGTCTGCATTGTTTTTGTTGCTGTGATGCCTTTGGCAGCACTTGGCGATAATCATTAATCATCAGCTGCTGAAGGCATCACAAGCTGCTAAGTAGTAATGCTGTTAAGTAAACTATGGCCTGTTAAATGTATGTGGAAGGCTGTTGTTATGATTATTTTATCATTACACTGTGTTGTTGTTTTTAATTATGCTGCGTAAATTGTGTTCTTAATGATGTGCACCGCCCTGGGATCTTTGGATGAAGGGCGGTGTATAAATTGAATAAATAAGAATACATAAATAAAGATAATATTGATAGTATACTTGGGAACAGCAGAAAGAAAGAAAAGGGGAAGGAAAAATGAGGCACTTCAGGAGTGTGTGTGTTAAGAAGCCCCCAACAGATTTAAAAGCATGGAAAATTACCCAAGAGCACTTAGGCAAGTCCAAGAAAGGAAAATAATCACAGAGAAATTTGGGGGGGGGGAGTAATGGATCAATAAATTACTTTTAAAAGGCACAGAATTACCACACAATTGTTTGGGGGCAGTCCCTGTGAGCCGCAAAAACCTCTACAGGGTTGCCACTTCTGCTGCACACGATTACTTGGAATTAAGTCTCCTTTGTGTGAGTGGAATCTACTTCCAAATTAGCAAATTTAACAGCCTTAGTAACATTACATTCTGTTTAGTTTAACACGAGGGAGTTCTTGAGAAGCTGAATAGCATGCAGTTTTGCCAGATACCAGGGCTCCAGTTTAAGCAAACAGCATTGTGGGTCAGATGAGGTTTTGCTCATCGTAGAAATCCAAGGTCTAAAGCTTTTCCCAACATAGGTTAACAAGTCACATGCAATATATATTCTTTTTAGTGGATGGCAACTGGTCAGAATGGGGCTCTTGGGAAGAATGCTCTAAAACCTGTGGGCAAGGCAACAAGACCAGAACCAGAACTTGCAGCAACCCTCCTGCCCAACATGGTGGAAGGCCTTGTGATGGCAGCGCCGTTGAGCCAATCATGTGCAACATTAGGCCGTGCCCAGGTGAGAATACAGAGACGCTGTTAAAAGTGGCACACATGAACCAAACTCCCCTTCTCTCCCCCCCCATTTTTTATTGATTTTCCCAATTTATAACAAACATAACAGCAATTAAAAAACATTTCAGTATAAAACAAACAAACAAACAAACATTAATCTTAACTGTTACAGTTCCACTTTTGTTACCATTGTTGAGTGACTTCCTCAAATTCCCCTAGCTGAGTTTCCATGTAGCTCATCATAGCAGTTTTCCAACACTATTTCCCAATAAAATTTACTTGGACAATTAACGTCTTTCTTCCTTTTCATATTGACTTCTATCCATGGTATTAGGCAATTTAACATATTTAACTCCTAGGCCTATCTGTTACTCACAAGTGATTCTAATTATGTTATCTTAACATATTTAACTAAATAATCCTTAAATTTCTTCCATTCATCTTGATACTCCTCCTCCTTCTGGTCGTGGATTCTTCCGGTCAGGTCAGCCAGCTCCAAAAAGTCCATCATCTTCATCTGCCATTCCTCCACTGTTGGCATTTCTTGTAATTTCCAATTTTTGGCTAACAAAATTCTAGCTGCGGTTCTAACATCTTACATCTTTCTTGGGCAATTCCAAACCCACTATTCCAAGTAGAAGGGCTTCTTGTTTCTTAATAAATGTATATTTCAACAATTTTTTCAACTCATTATATATCTTTCCCCAGAAGTCTTTCACCTTTGGACACGTCCACCAGAATTCCCCTTTCTTCTCTATCGTCTTGCTGTTCCGTCCTTTTTTGAATTAGGATGGAGGGGAGAGGAAAGATCAGTTGTTCAGGTGGCCTTCAACTCAGGCAACTTTGGCTCCAACCCAATTGTGGTGGTGTTATTTAATTAGAAAACGAAGTTCCAGCTTGGATTGTAACCCTTCCTGTTTTCTAGTTAATGGTGCCTGGGGTTCTTGGCTACCATGGGGGACCTGCAGTGAGACCTGTGGCAAAGGTACCCACACCAGATTACGGCTATGCAATAACCCTCCCCCATCATTTGATGGGACCTACTGTGAAGGACCTGATGCACAGATGCAGGTCTGCAGCAAGAGAGACTGTCCAGGTAAGTTAAATATGAAATGAACTGTCGTTTTCTGGGTCTCATAAAAATGTAAAGGGAAAGGTAGTTTTTAGAAAGCGTGTTCTCCTTCATGGAGAGCACGTGTTGCAGTGAGGTCGGTCGAACAGGACACCTCCTCTTGGTTACTGGGCGGGACTATTTGGATGGCCCTGACTGTGATTGGGCCAATTTGGGTTGTTGGGGAGATGTTGATGTTACCATTTAGAGGGTTGGCCCGAAGGTTATATGTTCTTGGCATGCAGCTTTTTTCAGTCTCTTTTGCTGCGTGCATCGGATCGCCTGCCCACCCTCCCTAATTTAGGGCTGTTGCGTTTTGACATTGCTATGCCTGTCATGGGGTCGTCTGCCATTGGGACAGGGGCCTGGTAGGAATTTTGTCCATTTGGCTGATTGGCTGCTGCCATCTGGTTTTTGCCTACTGCGTAGCAAATCGTCACAACTTGTAAGGTTTTGGTTATCTTTTGGTTGGTGGCGGGAATGTGGTTGGCAGTGCCTGCCCCTCCAATGCTGCTGCTGCAAGGGAATTCTGTTAAAGGAATCCAGGGGTTTGCCATACATTTGTCCGTATCCCTGGCAAGGGGCTAGGGCCGTGAAATCCCCTGGGAGCATTTGGGAAGAGGTGAGGGCCTGTGGCTCAGCTCCATTTCTCCCCAATATTGTTTTCCCTTACTGGTTTTCGCTGGAATCCAGAAGTCGGTTCTTTCCCCGGGGGGGGGGGGGACAGATAGTCCTAACCAATGCCTAAGCCAGTGTTTCCCAACCTTGGGCGTCCAGCTGTTTTTGAACTACAATTCCCATCATCCCTGACCACTGGTCTTGCTAGCTAGGGATGATGGGAGTTGTAGGCCAAAAACATCTGGAGGCACAAGGTTGGGAAACACTGGCCTAAGCAACCACTCACATCCGTGTATGTTAATAAAGTTGTGGCCAAAATTATGCCAAAAACCTTAAACAAAAATTCTTTGTGAATTGTGATTTATTTAGGGGGTGGCTTGGGGACCTCCACACACAATAGGGAAGGGTTCAGCCCTCCTTTCCCTGTTAAAGACATATGCATGCACACACAGACACCTGCTTTACAGGTGAACCTGCGAACAACATCCCTGCTACCTGCAGCTTGGATTTTTCTCTTTCACATTGAGATTCTGCTCTGCCGTACATCATTCTTGCATGCCTGTGTTGTTGTTTGGGTTGGATACAGAACTCGTATTTCAGTGCTGTGTTTGAAAATGTGCTTAAAAAAATAATAAAACATTTTTCTTCTTCAAACCAGTGAATGGAAAGTGGGCTTCCTGGTCCAGCTGGAGTGCTTGCACCATGTCTTGTGGAGGTGGTACCCGACAGAGAACCAGGGACTGCTCAGACCCACCCCCACAGTACGGCGGACACAAGTGTGAAGGAAATGACATGCAGGTTGATTTTTGCAATAGTGATCCCTGTCCCAGTAAGTGCCTTTTGGAATTGGAACAGTGGGGCAAACTTGGGGTTACCAGAGAGAGCTTTTCTCCTACAGAGGCCAGATCAAGTTATAGTTCTTGATAGCTATAATGCTTTGCTGTGGGGAGACACGGGTGGCGCTGTGGTCTCAACCACTGAGCCTCTTGGACTTGCCAATCAGAAGGTTGGCGGTTCAAATCCCCACGATAGGGTGAGCTCCTATTGTTCTGTCCCAGCTCCTGCCAACCTAGCAGTTCAAAAGCACACCAGTGCAAGTAGATAAATAGGTACCGCTGCTGCAGGAAGGTAAACAGTGTTTCCGTGCGCTCTAGTTTCTGTCATAGTGTCCCATTGCGCCAGAAGCGGTTTAGTTCTGCTGGCCACATGACCTGGAAAGCTGTTCAAAAGCACACCAGTGCAAGTAGATAAATAGGTATCGTTGAGGCAGGAAGGTAAACGGCATTCCCGTCACGGTGTTCGGTTGTGCAGAACCTGTGAAGGGGGAGGGGGGAAACCCAAAACCGTATACTTTGCAAGGTTGTTATTGTACTTCACCAGATCTTAATCTATTACAGTATTTGTAAGAATGGATTGCAAATATCATTGAATTTGTCCATGGCAAGTCTGCGTTTATATGCAAGCTCTGCTGCACTTCCCTGAATAAGCTGTTTGCATTGGGAAGTACTTTCCCACTGGCCTCTGTGAGGTTTCGAATTCCAGCTTCAGAGGAGGGTTTTCCTTTGCAGCAGGGAAGGGAAGGAAAATTCCACCTCCATGCCTGCTGTGATCCCATTAATTATCACACCCACCTTGCAATAATCAGGGCCCCCTCCATTAAGTCCAAAGATGCATTTAACATCATGTATTGCTTGTCCCTTGGCCAGTTACCCTATTTATGTTGCGCAGGTGGCTCTGTGGTCTAAACCACCGAGCCTCTTGGGCTTGCCAATCAGAAGGTCAGCAGTTCGAATCCCCCATGATGGGGTGAGCTCCCATTGCTCTCTCCCGGCTCCTGCCAACCTAGCAGTTCAAAAGCACGCCAGTGCAAGTAGATAAATAGGTACCGCTGCTGCAGGAAGGTAAACAGCGTTTCCGTGCGCTCTAGTTTCTGTCACAGTGTCCCATTGCGCCAGAAGCGGTTTAGTCCTGCTGGCCACATGACCTGAAAAGCTGTCTGTGGACAAATGCCGGCTCCCTCGGCCTGAAAGCGAGATGAGGGCTGCAAGCCCATAGCTGCCTTTGACTGGACTTAACTGTTTTGTTTCTGCAGTCCATGGTAACTGGGGCCCTTGGAGCAACTGGGGCACTTGCAGCCGAACGTGTAACAGTGGCCAGTTGAGAAGGTACCGGACTTGCGACAATCCTCGTCCGCTCAACGGGGGAAGAGCCTGCGCAGGTGCTGATACCCAGATACAGAGGTGTAACATAGAGCTTTGTCCTGGTGAGTTACCTTAGCATGTACATGGTTATTACCATGTTTTTTTGTTGTTGTTGTTTATAAGACAAGGTTATTTCATTAAGAAATTATGCTAAAAATGTGGGGTCGTCTTATACACAAATAGTGGAGAGGTTGGATGGGTGATTGGTGGCTGCTGCGAGCCGGTGGTTGTCAGCGGTGTTTTTGCTGGTGATTGGTGGGTGTGTCAAGGTCCGCTGGCAATTGGCTGCTGTGGTAATTTGGCGGGTGATTGGCGCTTGCTTTCTGAGAGCATGCAGACGATTGGTGGCTTCGTCAATGTGCATGCGACTGGCTGTGGTGGTCCTGCAGGTGAGCGATTTTTGGCATCCCCCCCCCCCCAAAAAAAGCTGAACAGGTCTGGGCAATCCCTCCCCCGAAAAAAAGCTCAGCAACTGTGGGCAATCCGCTCCCCGTGTTATACACAGAAAAATACGGTACATACATATGCAAAGCAGCAATCCCGATTTCAATAGCTCACTTGGTTAGAGTGTGGTGCTGATAATGCCGAGATTTAATTAGGTTTGATCTAGAGAATTTTCAGGGACCCTTCCGACTTCTGATTCTGTGAAAATGCTGAAGTAACGAAGAATGCATTATGCCTATGCTGTTGTTATTAAAAATACCCCAAAGATACTGAGAAGGGCTTGCTAAGATGTATAGGACTGAATTACCGTATTTTTCGCACCATAGGACGCACTTTTTCCCCTCCAAAAATGAAGGGGAAATGTGTGTGCGTCCTATGGTGCGAATGCAGGCTTTCGCTGAAGCCTGGAGAGTGAGAGGGGTCGGTGCGCACCGACCCCTCACGCTCTCCAGGCTTCGCGGACCTCTTCGCAAGGAGCGGGAGCACTCCGGCTCCTTGCGGAGAGTTGCCAGCATGCCGAAGCCTGCGCGCGCTGAGCTCAGCGCGCCCAGGCTTCGCGGACCTCTCCGCAAGGAGCCGGAGCGCTCCGGCTCCTTGCGGAGAGTTGCCAGCATGCCGAAGCCTGCGCGCGCTGAGCTCAGCGCGCCCAGGCTTCGCGGACCTCTCCGCAAGGAGCCGGAGCGCTCCGGCTCCTTGCGGAGAGTTGCCAGCATGCCGAAGCCTGCGCGCGCTGAGCTCAGCGCGCCCAGGCTTCGCGGACCTCTCCGCAAGGAGCCGGAGCGCTCCGGCTCCTTGCGGAGAGTTGCCAGCATGCCGAAGCCTGCGCGTGCTGAGCTCAGCGCGCCCAGGCTTCGCGGACCTCTCCACAAGCAGCGGGAGCGCTCCCGCGGCTTGCAGAGAGCTGCCTGTTTGCGGGCTGGGGTCGGGGGAAGCTCGAGCTTCCCCCGCCCCAGCCCCGCGCCTGGGGGGGGAAATAATTTTTTCCCCTTTATTTCCCCCCCCAAAAAATGGGTGCGCCCTATGGTCCGGTGCGCCCTATGGTGTGAAAAATACGGTAGATAAGTGCTGGAGATGCAAATAGGTGGAGGGAATGTTCTTTCATATATGGTGGACTTGTAAAAGGGTAATAGAGTACTGGGAAATGATCCCTAATGAATTGAAAAAAATGTTTAAAAGTACATTCCGAAAAAACCCCAGAGTTCTTTCTGTTCTTTCTGTTGGGGATAATTCAGACTGAAATTCCCATATGTCAAAATAGGTTATTTATGTATGCAACAACTTTAATGTAATAAAGAGTACCTTTTTGGGTGGGAGGGAATGGTCTGTGACTAGTTTCCATGATTATTCCCTGGTTTGTGTGTAGCTGTTGTACCATTCACCCCATTTCTCAACCTCTCCCCCTTCCTACCCCCTTCCATGGACTCCTGTTGTAAGCAGCACTCCCTTATTATCCTATGGCTGCTCGCATTTGAGTTAGCACATAACGTTTGAACACACACAAGAAACTTTGCCGAAATAGTATTCATTCTTGTCTTCTGCCTTGGTTTACAGTGGATGGAAACTGGGGCCCATGGCAGCCTTGGAGTGCATGTTCTGCTTCTTGTGGGGGAGGAGAGCAGACCCGATCACGGCTGTGCAATAATCCATCCCCATCTAACAGTGGGCGACCTTGTCCCGGAGACGACTCTCAGATTTCCAGGTGTAATGTTCAAGCTTGTCCAGGTAAGTAGGCAGACTCAAGAGTGTCTCAGATGCTGAGAATGAACCAACCAACCAACCAAACAGTAACATTCTGGACACTGGGCACTTGGAGAGCCAGTGTGGTGTAGTGGTTAAGAGCGGTGGACTTGTAATCTGGTGAACCGGGTTTGATTCCCCACTCCTCCAGATGCAGCTGCTGGGTGACCTTGGGCCAGTCACACTTCTCTGAAGTCTCTCAGCCCCACTCACCTCACAGAGTGTTTGTTGTGGGGGAGGAAGGGAAAAGGAGATTGTTAGTCGCTTTGAGATTCCTTAGGGTAGTGATAAAGCGGGAAATCAAATCCAAACTCTTCTTCTTCTTCTTTTCTGCCTGAAGAAAAGTGTTTTCAGAATCCCAGTACACAAGAAATGAAACTTCCAAAAATGTTCTACATCACTTTTTGTTCTAGGCTGAGAGCCAAACTGAACATGATGGTAAATGAGTTTACATTTAATGGGCAGGTTTGTTTGTTTGTTTGTTTGTTTTAAATGACAATACTGTGGGTGAGCAGGAGTTGCTGATCATGTTGAGGAATCACAGTAGCGATGCAGAAGAAATTTAATCCTTTCTGAATCCCCTTGAAACCAGATTTTGAACTAGGAGGTATCCTCACGGGAACAAATGGAGGGTTGCCTTCAAGGGGAGGGATTCTCCTCTGGATCACAGTGAGGGAGGAAAAGATTAAGTTCTACCTCTGTGCTTGCTATGTCCCTGTTTTATCACTCCCTTGTCCAGCCCCATTGAAACAAATTTAATTTGGCCCTGTGTTAGAAATTTGTTCAACTTTCTCCTGTGTCTTATGTAGCATGTGCTCTTTGACATAATAATAGTGCATTGGGTGGGGGGATTTATTCTGCTTTAGTTTGTTCCACCATGCTTCCCCAGTGCTGCCACGTTCTTGCTGCCCAGGGTTGGGTTGGCACAACAATAACAGAATGAAAATAACCCAGAACTTTGTGGGTATGAAAAGATAGGGGATTTCAGCAGGAAGTTACAGGTTGGAAACGAAACATTTCCAAAACATTTTCAGGCACAAACAGAAGTGAAAGCAGGTTCTCATGTGACAACCCCAGTGAGATCAAAGCATCATTTAATGTGCAATAAAAAGGCGTCTGGAAGGGACCCTAGAAGAGCTTGAATCCCCCCCCCAAAAAAAAATTTCTCAGTAACATTGAGGGCGTTTCAGCAGTAGTCCAGCTGACTGCCTGTGCTGATATAGCACCTCCTGGTATTATGAACATTTGAACTTTTATTCCTGATCTTCACCCCTTTTTTGGTGTGTGTGGGGGGAGAAGTAGTGGAATATTGGAAGCCGTCAGTTAGTTGCTTCTCTTAGCTCACAACTTGGAGAGTTGCCACCTGTCACTGGGCCTAATGAACCAACGTTCTGACTTAATATATGTTCAGATAGACTCAGGGAACAATTTGAAAATTGTCTGCTCAAACTACCAGACCAATATTTGCAAAGGAATCCAACCGTTTCTTATTACTGCTTCACTGAAAGGAACCTAAAAACGTTGGACGGTTGCTCAGAATGCTGCGTAATCCGAGGGAAGTTACGAGTACTTGTCTTGTTTCCCTACCTAAAAGTGCACACACATGTAGAAAACGGGCAGAAATGTTTTGAAAAACAAACTTTTACAAACACAGGTGTCTCTCTTATTAGCAGCACTTTGTATATATATTTTTTCAGTTGTTGTTTCCTTAAAATGTGGCACCAGAACACAGAGAAGTTTTACATGTCAGTAAGATGAATATACTTTGGTGTTCTGGCCCAAGTCCTAACCAAATAATTTCGCAGAGCCTGCCTGAATTCCTGCAGTTTATTCTGTTTCCTTTCCTGCCATACTTTGTTGTGTTACCATTGGCATGCAGTGTTAAACAACAGTTGCCTTTTCCTTGGAGGACTCGATGTCTCATGAAAAGCCCCTGGCTTTTCCTCCAGGGATATGTGAACTGGTAGATGTCTACTAACATCATTATTTAGTTGTGCTGTTCCATTTTATGTCTTCATTTTTTTTCCAAAACAGAGGGGGCAGTGTGGCTCAACATCAGCACTTGGATAATAATACATTTGATTTGATTTTTCGAAACGTTACGAAGTAATCGATGTTACAGATGGCCATTCCCCCTCTCCCCCCAACTTTTGACTTCCTTGGCAAATAGGTGGACCTCCAAGGGCTAGAGGAAGCGTCATTGGAAATATTAATGATGTTGAGTTTGGAATCGCTTTCCTGAATGCCACTATAATCGATAGCCCAGATCTGGACACTAGGCGAATACAAGCCAAGATTACGAATATCCCACGGAGTCTCGGTACGTACATCTGTTTCTTTAATACTTGAGAAATGTTCTTAGGTTTATCAACAGTTTTTATTCTGTTGAAATACTGGCTGACCCATGTTCTTCATGGCTAGCAGACAACATTGGGGTGCTTGTTTGTTTGTTTACTTGTTTGTTTTGCTTTGCTACCTCTGAACGTCACATATTTTGTTCAACTTTTCCTTTGACATGGCCTTACAAGCCCCTTCCGTCTCTGTACATGCCATGGGAAAAGTACCGTATTTTTTGCTCTGTAAGACTCACTTTTTCCCTCCTAAAAAGTAAGGGGAAATGTGTGTGTGTCTTATGGAGCGAATGCAGGCTGCGCAGCTATCCCAGAAGCCAGAACAGCAAGAGGGATTGCTGCTTTCACTGCGCAGTGATCCCTTTTGCTGTTCTGGCTTCTGAGATTCAGAATATTTTTTTTCTTGTTTTCCTCCTCCAAAAACTAGGTGCGTCTTGTGGTCTGGGGCGTCTTATAGAGCGACAAATATGGTAACATATGATTGAGGAGGCATGTAACTTACTCCGGAGAGGAGAGCAATGAGCCTATGAGCTTGCACACCATTTCAAAAAGGATTGGGGCTAGCAAGAGTGTCTCCAGGTCTTTTAGAGCTGGCAAACAGATTAAGGCTGCTGTGCTTTTACTGTCAAACTCTTTGCAGACTCCAGTACAGTCATACCTCTGGTTGCATTCGCTTCATGTTGTGGATTTTTGGGTTACGAATGCGGCAAACCTGGAAGTGTATATTTCTGGATTTTGCTGCATGTGCAGAAGCAATCTGTGCACTTCTCACATGCACAGAAACGCTTTGTCGCACTTCGCGCAGCAGCAGCGCTCTACTTACGGACTTTTCAGGGTGCAAATGGCACCCAGAAACGGATTGCGTTCGGACGTAGAGGTACCATTGTACATGCTTATTTGCTCTGCTATTTTCATAAAATATTTAATGCAGTCAGTAATAAGAGAGAGAATTTATTAAAGGTCAGGTGACATTGTAAGTAATACAAAATGCAAAAAAACCAACCCACAAATGTTGCTGTATATATGACAATGCTTCCCCCCCCCCTCTAAAGGTCCAGCAATGAGAGCACTAGTTTCTATTCTGAGTCCCATTTATTGGACAACAGCCAAAGAAAGTGGAGGAGCAGTGAATGGCTTTTCACTCACCAATGCAGTTTTCAAGAGAGAGACACAAGTGGAATTTGCTACCGGTTAGTTAAAAATGGGACAACAGCTTTCTATTTTGCATAAATTCCAAAGCGTCTGTTTAGAACAATTTGCCATAGTTGGGTTTATGGTATTTTGGCCTCCTGGTTCAAACTGAAGGAGCTGCAGGAAGACGTTTCTGTCTGCCTCTTACTTTGAGAACCAAATATTTGGCCTTTAAAGGTGTGAGTACCGAATGATAAATAGGAGATTTAAAAAATATGCCTTACAAGTCTTTAAAGTTGGCTTTAAGATAGTTAATGCAAATTTAAATGGTTCTTTGTTAATTAATTTTTGACTTGAGGTTTCTTATGGGGGCAGACACCCCCTCCAATGTTCACACATTTGAACTCTTACTGAAATTCACAGGGGAGATCTTACGGATGACGCACGTCGCCCGGGGCCTGGACTCAGATGGATCTTTACTCTTGGATGTTGTTATCAGTGGCCACATGCTGCAGTTACAATCATCACCTGATGTTAATGTAAAGGTAACATCTCTATACACTACTGAAACTATCTATAGGTTCCCCCAGTACACTCAGCCATCATAGTTGACACCACTATCATCCTGTGGCTGTAGGCAAAGTATACTATTTGATCATCCGCTCATTGTCCCCAGAAGTTCTTTTGATTGCTATTTTGCACTATATTGTTAGTTTTATTTTCGCTATGGATAGGCATCCATCCACTGATGTGATGAGATACGGATGGCGCTGTGGTCTAAACCACTAAGCCTCTTGGGCTTGCCGATCGGAAGGTCGGCAGTTCGAATCCCTGCAACAGAGTGAGCTCCCGTTGCTCTGTGCTCTGTCCCAGCTCCTGCCAACCTAGCAGTTCAAAAGCACGCCAGTACATGTAGGTACCGCTGTGGCAGGAAGATAGACGGCGTTTCCATGTGCTCTGACTTCCATCACGGTGTTCCATTGTGCCAGAAGCGGTTTAGTCCTGCTGGCCACATGACCCGCAAAGCTGTCTGTGGACAAACGCCCGCTCCCTTGGCCTGAAAGCGAGATGAGCGCCACAACCTCATAGTTGCCTTTGACTGGACTTAACCATCTGGGGTCCCTACCTTTTACCTTTAATCCCTTCTCCTACATGGGACACACAAGACCGGCTCTTAGCAGGCTATCCTCTGGTGCTGGTTGCATGAGCACTAAGCAACAGCTCAAATATTGTAGTCCATGTATTTTCTTCCCCTCTGGATTCCACTTGTGTTCCTTTCAAGCTGGAGGAATGGAAGGGAAATCTAGTTCCATTATAGCAATCTAGCATTTTTCAAAACTGTGGATGATTGCGTCCATTCCTGCATGTCTGCTATGGCCATGGAGAATGGCAAAGTGTCTCCTTAATATCTCCTTAATCTGGAGTTGTGTGGTGTTCGTTTCAGGATTATACAGAAGATTATATTCAGACAGGACCTGGTCAGCTCTATGCTTACTCTACACGACTCTTCACCATAGATGGAGTTAGTGTACCATACACTTGGAACCATACCATTACCTATGACCCGAATCGCGGAAGAATGCCCTTCCTGGTGGAAACCCTCCAGGCCGCCTCTGTTGAAACAGAATACAATGCACTCGAAGAAGCTCTAACTTTTAAAATCCGTGCTTCCATTACAAAAGGTATTGTTGCGGGGAATGGTACACGCAGGGTTTGGTAGACATGAGATGCCTTTTAAGTAAAGGATGGACTTTATCGAAGGCCAGTTAAATCTGATGCTGTTAAATGTTTTAGAAGGAATATGGTAAAAACATGCCGTATTCTAAGTAGTTTACATTGGGTTGAAGACCTTGTACATACTATTATATATAATGCCTTGCATAATGCACTGGTAGAACAATACTTGGGACAAATTTAGGGAGAAATAGGTAGAGGTATAATCATGAGTCTGTAATTTATCTACTGGGTGAACAAGATAAAAATGCAACTGTGAAGAGTGCACAATTAATGTCTGCAATAACTGATGAGACAGGAAATTCCTTAGAGAGAATGCTGCATCTTATCTGGGTGATTCATAATTTAAAGTTTTATTAATTTTTTCCCTTTAGTTTTTACATAAATTTATTCAGAGGTGTATAAATTCTTTTTTAAATATTTGTTAAAACAGGGACATCTTTTTAAAGGGGACTTGTGAGTTGCCAGGAAAATATGACATTTTCGCTTTCTTTATGTAGTTTCATTTGGGTCTGTTAACTTTTATTAGTCTTGCCCCCCCCCCCCAGTTATTTTGATAGCCTGATGTCTAGATACAAATAAATGAATCTGAGATGTTTTGCCTTTCCTGAAGTGGATTATGCTTTAGAAAGGAAGAATATTTGCTTTGGTTCTTCCCTTACTGTCATCTTGAATGCATTTTTTTACTTTAGATGGATTTTTTCCCCATTGTTGTACATAAAAGCAACATAATCTTATTGAGGGTGGTACATTTCTGCATAAACGTTTATTCAGTTTTGAATATTCATCTACTTACATCATTTATAGGGGCGAAAAATACAGTACCCAGTGAACTTTTGAAGAACTTTGGAAAAGAAAAATCTGATGTCCTTAGTTGTTGTTTTTGTGTCAGTCTGTAATCCTTTTGCTTCCTTCATCCACAGGAGACCAAAGCAACCAATGTCCTAATGGGTTTGGCTTAGACTCTGCTGGGCCATATTGCACAGGTAAGAATATGGCTAATAATGTGACTAAGCATAGAACACTCAGATCGCTGCCTTGGCTCCTTGCTTTGCAGCCCTCTTGCCTGCCAAGCCTCTTTGAAGGACACGTTTGCAGACTCCTAGAATGCCTCCTCCAGACTTCACTTTAGGTAAATTAGAGCTAAAGTTGCTGAACATGTTGCTTATTCAGAAACTGTTATTCTCAAGTAGGGATGGGTGAACCTGTGTATTTAAGTTTCTCATTTTCCCAGTCTTAATAGTGAGTTGTTCTTTTCTGCAGCAATTCGTGGGTTGTTTTATTTTTAAAAAAATCATGAAAATTCGTTAGCTTTTTAGCAAGAATTTCTCATATATTTTTGTTTATTGTTTTGACTAATATACACATTTTGTCAAGCAATTTTTCCTAATGCATTTGTATGTTATTTTCACCAATAATACGCCTTTTTAAGTACACTTTCCCTAATATATGCACCTTTGTATGTTGGAGAGTGTCAAGGCAAGAATTCAGAGAACTGTGAATTTCAAAGAGCGGCTGTGTTTTGGTTCATGTATTGGTTTGAGAAGCTCAAGTTAGGTATTACCCATCCCTGCCCTTATCTTGGGGGGGAAATCTGACTTTGCCCAATGTCAACATATTAACATACATTCACATTAAGAGTGGGTTAGAACTGAAACTGAATTAGGGGGTCCAGTCTTCCATTCTGATCTTTTAACACGATTGAATTTTCGTTTTGCTTCTCCTTATTCCTGACCCTTTAGTATTTTTAGAATGTTCCAATTGCTGCTGTAGTGTGAGCAGAATTAACAATGTGGGAAGGGTGCTGGGTCCTTCTCTTCTTCATTTTTGTTGTTAAGGATAACGGTAATGAATCCCAGAAGCCTAGTTAGTCCCTATAGACTTCCTGTTGCCAGTCTGTATTCCTGTCTCTGAACTATACCGTGCAAACGGCACCCTAGTTTTATGCGGTTTTTCTTTTATCATTAGATGAAGATGAGTGTACAGTTCGAAATCCATGTTCCCACACTTGCCACAACGCCATAGGAACCTATTATTGCTCGTGTCCCAAAGGCCTTACCATATCAGCAGATGGAAGAGCATGCCAAGGTAAGGGTTGCTTTTAGATGTTGTGCACTGGCCACACTGTGTTTTTATGACAGTATTTAGAATACATGAGAGATGAATATTATTTTATCTTTTATTCTTTGTATTTACATCCCATTTCTTCTATGATGGAACTAAAGCTGATGTCCTATTCAGATACTGACCAGTACCTCCGGTTATGTAACCCTCTGTAAACTTTGCGAAAGCAGCAAACCCGCGAAAGCAGCAAACCCGCAAGTATTTTACTGGGTTTTGCTGCGCACGCATGCGCAGAAGCAGTAAACTGCTTTTGCGCATGTGCAGAAGCGGTCTACCACCATGCACGCATGCACAGAAGCTGTCCTCAGGTTGTGGAAACATCGGGATCCAGTCAGACCTCCGGAATGGATCCCGTCCACAAGCGGACCTACCACCATATATGCCTTCAGATCAGGCCCTAAGATACTAACCAGGGTAATATTCTCATGATAAAATAGACACTGTTTCTTTCATGATGGATTGATGTGTGAGTGCACATATGGCTTGCCTTTATTGCAGATATTGACGAGTGTGCCTTAGGGAGGCATTCTTGCCATGCTGGCCAGGACTGTGAAAACATTATTGGCTCTTACCATTGTGTGGTTCGGTGTGGGATCGGCTTCAGAAGAACATCAGATGGACTAAATTGCCAAGGTATGGAGAGATAGTGTCGTCTCATCTGCCAACAATTATTATTAAATCACATGAGACTCCGTTAAATAACAGTTTTTTTATAAGGGCAGGATGGATCCTTGAACGCAGTAAGGATTTGATTAAAATGTTCTTTGAAATTTTGCCTTCACGTTTTGTGATTATCTGATAATCTCTCTGCAGTTTCCAGAATACTCAAGAGGCAAGACGTTTTTCATTAGTGCTCTTTCGCTCAGATCTGTGTAAACACAGGTTCTTGTCATTTGATGTTACTTTCCATTTCATGTTAGTATTTTGCATGGTTTAGAGAATGATAGCTAACTGGCAGCCTGAGTTAGATCTAACTCGGGAAAGAACTGTTAAGAATACAAAAGGGTGGCAACCCCTGGGTTTTGCAAGGAGTGAAACTGCATGAAATGTCACTGATGTTTCACCTAATGAACTCGAACTTACCTCAAATGGGCCTTTTTGTGGGGTCGCACCCAGCCACCTGATTCTACATGTTCCCCAGCAATTCAGCCTGGCTTCGCCTCCCCAAGATGGACAGAAACCTATTGGTTAGGCTGAGGAAGAAACAATAGTCATGTGAAGAGTTAAGAAATCCCCTCATCTCATTGCCTCTGTTTGGTGACAAATGTCTGGCTTTGCCCTCTGACAACAATCACTCCAAGTCTGCAGGGTATGAGAGGTTTAATCATGTCTATATTATTCAACAGATGTTAATGAGTGCCAAGAGTCGAACCCTTGTAATCAACGCTGCTTCAACACCATTGGAAGCTTCCACTGTGGATGTGAACCAGGATATCAGCTAAAAGGCAGAAAATGCATAGGTATGAAATAGACTTCAGGACAGTGGGGCCTATACACGTAGTTTATAAAGGTTCTCTTGGAGAGCTGGACAAAGCCTATTAAGTCCTGCTGATAAAAAAATCCTCTGGAAATCTAATGAAAATTTGCCTTTGAAATGTCTTGAGTAGGTTTGTTTTGAAATATAATCTAGAATGGGCAACATGTAGTCAATCAGATATTTCTGAAGAAACCTTAAGGCCTTGAAAGTCTCCAACCTATTGCTAGTATAAGGAGCAATGAATGAACCAAGGTCTAGTGAACTTCAGGGCTGAGCAGGATCTAAACCTGGATTTCCCCGCTCCTAATCCTCTTCTTTTCTTTGATGATCACTTGAAACAGAGTAAGATTTTCTTCCATGAACACTGTTTAAACAGTGAGTCTATAAGGGACTGGGGAGGCCAATTCTGGATCCACATGTCCTTCCACAGTGGGGATGTAGGTTTCTGGGCAGGAATTGATTACGGTAAGGGTTTGCCAAGCGTGCCTGCCTCTTAGCACGTTTCTCCCCTTCATCCTGAGTTCTAGCATCTTCAAAGCCCATGACACCTTTGGTAAGGCTGTTCTTCAATATTTTTCCAATCTAACACTCAAGGCGCAGCAAACTTACTGCGCCTCAGGCTGGTGTCTCCAGCGCCGATCGTGCGGCAGGCCGGAGGGCAGGGGAGCACGTGCCCATACGCGTGCACACACACTATTTCTGGTGCACTTCCGGGTTGGAGGAGCACTGGAAGTAGCTTGGGCCTCCTCCACCCCAGATGTGCACCGGAAATAATGCTTGTGCATGCGCAAATAAGACTTGCGCATGCGCACAAGCTATTTTCAGTGCTCCTCCAACCCGGAAGTGGGCAGCCGCGCAGTGTAGTGCCGGTAAGAGCAGGCGGCGGCAGCAGGTGGCAGGGGTTGCCGTGGGCTGGATAATCTAGTCCCTTGGGTCTTATCCAGCCCGCGGGCCTTAGCTTGGGGACCCCTGCTCTAGGCACTACACTACACAGGGACCGGGCTCATAGGAAGTGTGTCTTTGCAGTTCAATTCCTTCTCCACTCATGATAATTTCAGCTGCAAAGGCTAGATTCCACTGAAAGGATCTTTTTTGCTATGCTTTGTAAAACAGAATGATTGAATGTTCCCTGCTTAGCAGTTCTTGGTGCTAGATGAGTGTTTCTTAAGGTAGCTTAATTCCTCTACCCCCTTTGGCACAGGACTAGGTCCTGTGGGCTGCCCTCTGCTGCCAGTGATACTCCCCCTGTGGCATGAGTGAAGTGCCCATACACAACCCTTGCCCTGGATCAGCAGTGCTTGTGACTCCTTCCCCCTTACTAAGCTCTTTTCTGCAAGGGTAAGGGCTCACTACTTGCCCATAGAGGTCCTGCTCTACCTTGTGTGTCATTGTCCATCTCCTCCATCAATAGGCACCAATTAGCACATCTCTACGTAACTGAGATTTAACTGCTGCCCAGATCTACCTACCGTATTTTTCGCACCATAGGGCACACCGGACCATAGGGCGCACCCAGTTTTTAGGGGGGGAGAATCAAGAAAAAAAAATTCCCCCAGCCCCAAAGAGCAGCGTACAGGCTGCGCACAACCTCTCCCTGCCGGAGGGGTTGCATGCGGCTATGGAGCAAGCCAAAGCAGCGAGCGGTATGGATCCCGCTCGCTGTTTTGGCTTCCCCTTTAGCCCCGTGCAGCCTCTCCCTCCCGGGATCCCTCGGGATGGATCCCGCTCGCTGTTTTGGCTTCCCCTTTAGCCCCGTGCAGCCTCTCCCTCCCGGGATCCCTCGGGATGGATCCCGCTCGCTGTTTTGGCTTCCCCTTTAGCCCCGTGCAGCCTCTCCCTCCCGGGATCCCTCGGGATGGATCCCGCTCGCTGTTTTGGCTTCTCCTTTAGCCCCGTGCAGGCTCTCCCTCCGGGAGAGGCTGCGTGGGGCTAAAGACTCCATAGCCCCGTGCAGGCTCTCCTTGCCGGAAGACGCTGCGCAGGGCTTTCCTGGCAGGATTCACCCGCAGGGCTTTCTAAGAGGTGGGAGAAGGGACTGATGCGGCCAGTCAGTCCCTTCTCTGTCCTGGGGAAAAGCCCGCAAGAGTGCACGGAGCATTCGCTCCATTCCCGCCTGCCTCCCCCCGCATTCGCTCCATAGGATGCACACACATTTTCCCTTGCTTTTTAGGAGGGGAAAAGCGCGTCCTATGGTGCAAAAAATACGGTATCTGGTAATGCTTTGTAAGTCAAACTCATGCCTTAACGACAGTTGCAGCACTACAGTTGCAGATATAAGATATATTTTACGATGTAAAAAAGTAAGTAAAGTAAGTAAAAAAGTAAGTTTATATACAATGTTGGCTCCCTGCCAAAAGCCGATCGGCGGTGCCTGCAACACCCTCTGTTTCTGCCCACATGGATTGATGTAAATCATGTGGGCAAAGGAAAATGGGCCACCTGAGGTCATTGTGATGTCAGGTGATTGACAGGCAGCAGCCCCACCCACGTGCCACAGTTGGCTAACGGGAGATGGGGACAGTCAGCATTTGACCCGTTGGCCAGATCTAATTCTCCACCCTTGTCTTAAGGCAAAACATGTTTCTACAACAACCAGAAATGCAGCCCAAGTCAGATGCGACAGGGTGAACTTTTGCTGTACGTCTCTGTTAATATCCATTTCACTTGGCAATAGGAAAAGGTCAAATCATATGACCTTGGTGCCACATGCAAATTGTAAGCCGTTTTCTTCTGAGCAACATAAAGATTTCTTCACAAAAGTATATGGGAGAGGGAGAAGTTAAGTAAAACAAGGATTTTCACCCAAGAGGTGAAAGCATAATGCTATCAGTTTAGCTACTGAACCTTCTGTCTTCTTAAAGATGTGAATGAATGCAGACAAAATGTATGCAGACTTGACCAGCATTGCAAGAATACACGAGGTGGCTATAAATGCATTGATCTGTGTCCAAATGGAATGACCAAAGCAGAAAATGGAAGTTGTATAGGTATGTCTCTTTCTATTCTGCATTCTTGTCAGACTGTAGCAGAGAATCAGGAGATCTCCAGCTGCTTCTGCCTCATCCCTCTCCTTCCACTGTGTTTGTGAATGTCACTTGTGACCTACGTACAGTGGTACCTCAGGTTACATACGCTTCAGGTTACATACGCTTTAGGTTAAAGACTCCGCTAACCCAGAAATAGTGCTTCAGGTTAAGAACTTTGCTTCAGGATGAGAACAGAAATCGTGCTCCGGCAGCGCGGCAGCAGCAGGAGGCCCCATTAGCTAAAGTGGTGCCTCAGGTTAAGAACAGTTTCAGGTTAAGTACGGACCTCTGGAACGAATTAAGTACTTAACCTGAGGTACCACTGTAATGGGTATCATATCCCCAAAATCATAAACATGTGTTATACTCATGAACAGCTACACGAATCAGAAATTGGCACAACACACACACTTTTACTCTGCATGTGTGTGTGTTGTGCGAAACGGATTAATCTGTTCCAGACTTTTAAAAACGACCCCTAAAACAGCAATTTAACAAGACCATTGATCCACAAAATGAAAGCAATGATCAATGTACTGTACTATAAAATAAATAAGACAGTATTGTAGATAATTTAATTTAAAAAAAATAAAAATTCTTACTTGCACTGATGATAGTCCTTGTTTGGATGAGGGGCTTTTATCCATTTCCGCAGTCACAAAATCAATCCATCAGTAGCTGAACTGGGTTCCACACAGTCACAAAAACAAATTAATTGAAAAAGCCTGAAAAACAAAAATGCAAAATAAATAGCAAAAACAAAATCGCCAAACTTAATCCATTCCAGAAGCCAACAGCTCAGTTGATCAGCTTCTGAAAAATGTTACGAAACCAGAACACACACTTCTGGGTTTTCGGCGTTTGAGAACCAAGTCGTTTGAAAACTAAGGTACCACTGTATTAACATCCAAGACCCCAAGAGGAGGCTGAATTCTGGATAGCAAAACACACTCTTATGAGAGAATAGTATTCATCTATGAACATGGAGGAATTATAAAACAAACAAAATAAAATACAGTGGGGGGACAACTTTGGGTAACCTTGTAGCTAAGCTCTATGTGAATAATAAATAATAAATATCTGCTATCAAGTGTTTGTATACAAGTACAGTTACTTTTAAAGATTTTGTGTTCCTTGTCAGATATCGATGAATGCAGAGATGGTACACATCAGTGCCGCTACAACCAGATATGTGAAAACTCACGAGGAAGCTACCGCTGTGTGTGCCCAAGAGGGTACCGATCCCATGGCATTGGAAGACCTTGTATGGGTAAGTTAGAAGCAGGGGTTGGATAAACATGAATGCTATTCTGGTACCCACCGTCTGATTCTGGCTGCTGCTTATGCCTATCCAACAAAAGGGTTTAACATGCTCTACTGCTTGAAATCAGCAGGCTTCAGCCACGACTAATTAGACCTCAAAGACCTTACTGAAAAAAAAATTAAATAAGAGTGGCTGATTTCAAGCACAAATGCATACAATTCCCAGGGAATGTGACTGTTGAAATAATTTAAATCACACCAAGTAAAACTAAGCTTGCATGTACCGTGGCTATACATTACAGTGGTACCTCGGGTTACATGCGCTTCAGATTCCGCTAACCCAGAAATATAACCTCGGGTTAAGAACTTTGCTTCAGGATGAGAACAGAAATTGTGCTCCAGCGGCATGGCAGCAGCAGGAGGCCCCATTAGCTAAAGTGGTGCTTCAGGTTAAGAACAGTTTCAGGTTAAGAACGGACCGCCGGAACGAATTAAGTACTTAACCCGAGGTACCACTGTATATGACATGCATGTTGCAAGATGAATTTGGGACAAATCTTAATTCTGCATGGTTCCTTGCTTTATTTTGCTCCTTAACAAGTGGCTAGCGCTCTGCACTGCATGTACTTGGTGCCAGACAATGTAGCTTGTTTGTGGGCTAACTATCTGAGCTGCTGTTCTGCATATAATGACAAAATTTCCTTGTATATTAATGCCCCCCGCCCCCAGTGATGTATTCAGTTGTAAATGTCAAAACAAGCAAGCAAAATCACATGTGCAGGGAGCAGGGATGCAGTACAGCTTGTTCTGCCTTGCCACAGTTCCTTTATCTCCCTTTTGTGGCTCCAAATAAACTTCAGTCCTCCAGGTCCCAGCAACATCTTACACTTGGCCTTGGACTCAGTGGGCTCCTTGTTTTAGTCTTCCCACTGGCTTTGTAACTTCAAGGCACCATCAGGGCCTTCCAACATTTTTATCCTGATGCAAATTGGCTAGCACTCTCCTTTATACACAGGTTGGGCTCCAAGTCAATCATCTTCTCCCAGAAAGCATAGAGCAGGGATTGCAAAATTTAAGGAGGCTCACTCAGCAGAGGTGTTGTTTAACTTCCCCAGGATAAACGAAGACAAAAGCAAAGACGATCAGTGGCGTAAGGATGCTCCCTCAGGTATATAGAGCAGTCAAAATTCAGTCCAAAAGCATGAGGTTTACTGGGAAAAAGTTCAGGAAGTAAACAAGGAAAAGGGTATTTGTAACTCCTAACTTTATAAACAAGAATTGTTGTTTGAAAATACCGTATTTTTTGCTCCATAAGATGCACCTGACCATAAGGCGCACCTAGTTTTTAGAGAGGGAAAGCAAGAAAAAATATATTCTGCGCAGGGCATGTAAGCGGCTCCCACTTTTCTTGCTTTAAAGCAAGCAAAGCGAGAGCCGCTTACATGGCTTCTCTTCCATTTTGTGCAGCTCTCACTTTGCTTGCCCATCCCTCCTCCCGCCTCGCTGTAAAAGAGGAGGAGGAGACACCGGGACAGGTGCGTTGCTTGCTTTACAGCGAGGTGGGAGGAGGGATGGGCAAGCAAAGTGAGAGCTGCGCAAAGTGGGACAGAAGCCATGTAAGCAGCTCTCGCTTTGCTTGCTCCTGTCCGTCCCTCCTCTTGCTTCGTTGAGAAGCCAGCAGAGCAAGAGCCTCTGCTCAGCTCTCGCTGAAGCCAGCAGACTAAGAGTGATACAGTGGTACCCCGCAAGACGAATGCCTCGGAAGACGAAAAACTCGCTAGACGAAGGAGTTTTTCGTTTTCTTAGCCGCTTCGCAAGACGCATTCCCCTATGGGGTTCCTTCGCAAAACGAAGCTTGCCCCACCTTCCCCTCTGTCCCCGGACCCCTTTTGAACCAAGGGGCGGCAACGGGGAGAAGCGATCTGGGAGATTAGAATTTTGAGGCCTCCTATCTGATTTCTCGTAACATCGCTAGCTGAAAATAACTTGAGAATCCATCACTAATTAGGTAACGTGCCATTGTTGGTGCTGTATCATTTCCAAATAAAATTTACCTGTCTGGCACGAAAAGCAGCTACGATAACAGAAAGCAAACCTGAATTTCCAAACGAACTGTTTTCAAGAATGCTGTGAAATGTGCTTCGTTTGTTTTTAAAAGAAGGAATATTCACTAACAAACGTTTTAGCATGATGTCCATTACGTAGCAATTGTGTTCCTTTAGCTTCTTTCAAGGTTCTGTTACTGACTAAACTGCTGCTTGTCTTAAAACCAGCTTGCTACACATCTCTGTGCCTTTCCGCTTATTTTTCATTATTTCTTTGTTGATGTTTGCAAGAGCCTACAATTTCTTAGATGGCAGGGAAGGGGAAAAAATTTACACTGCAACCCTGTGCATGCATGCTAAAAGTACTCTATTTTTTGCTCTACGAGACGCACCAGACCATAAGACACACCTAGTTTTTGGAGGAGAGAAACAAGAAAAAACATATTCTGAATCTCAGAAGCCAGAACAGCAAGAGGGATCGCTGTGCAGTGAAAGCAGCAATCCCTCTTGCTGTTCTGGCTTCTGGGATAGCTGCGCAGCCCGCATTCGCTCCATAAGATGCACACACATTTCCCCTTACTTTTTAGGAGGGAAAAAGTGAGTCTAATAGAGCAAAAAATATGGTAAGTGCCACTGTCCTCAGTGTGGCTACTCCTGTGTGTATAGGATTGAAGCCTCTGTCTTAGGTTAAAGAGTACAATCCTTGCAGAACAGGTGTTTGCAGATCTTAACATGTTCAGAAAACCCTCTTAGGGAGTGGACCTGACACACTTAGGAGCTTTGTCTTTGGGGACACGGGACCTAGAGCAATGAGAAGCTCACCCAGGCCTCTATTTTACTCAATATTTATTGCCTTTTACAGGTCACACAGCATTTGTGTTACTAAGCTTGTCAAGGGCAGTTTTCGGCAGCCAAGTTAATGTTTGTGAACAGGAAGACCAGTGCATGCTTTGTGTGTAGCTCAGGGGGGCGGGGAGAGCTTTGTGATATCAGGATCACATTTGTAATTTCAGATTGTTGCGCAGACTGATGTGCTTTTTAATGTTTTGTGTTGTCTCCCTCCCTCCCCACATCACACGGTTTGTTGCGTCCCACGAGCAGACATAAATGAATGCGAACAAGTGCCTAGACCTTGTGCGTATCAATGTTCCAACAGCCCCGGCAGCTTCAAGTGTATCTGTCCCCCTGGACAACATTTATTAGGCGATGGCAAATCATGCGCTGGATTGGAGAGGTTGCCAGATTATGGCAGCTATTACAATAGCCATAACTATGCACAGTTCTCCCCCGTGAGAGACAACTACCGACCTCAGCAATATGTCAGGCACTCATCCAATCTCTACAGCTCCTACTCAGAGTATAGGAACAGCAGAGGTCCCATCTCCAGGACTAAAAGGAATTTTAGAGAGACTTGCCCTGAAGGCTATGAGGCAAGAAATAACAAATGTATAGGTAAATGTCAAGTGTATGTGTGTATAGAGATATAATACATAATATGCATATTCCATTATGGTGTTCATTCAGCTTATTGTTAGGTTGCTGTTGCACACAGATATGATATAGATGCTCTATAATAAGATTTTACCAATACAGTGGTACCTCAGTTTTCAAACGTAATCTGTTCCGGAAGACCGTTCCACTTCCGAAACGTTCGAAAACCAAAGCATGCATTTCTGGAAGCATTTACTCACGGAAAACTCAGAACGGAAGCTGCGTGGCGTGTTTGGCTTTTGAAAAGCGTTCAAAAACCGAAGCAGTTATTTCTGGGGTTTTGGCGTTCGAAAACACAAACATTCGACTTACAAGAACTGAGGTACCGCTGTATATGTAACTTTCACTTTCTCCCCAAACAACTGAAAAGATATTTTGGCAGAGCAGAGCATATCCAACCCATTTAGTGTCCCCCTGTCCTTTTCTGGGTATATCAGTCTTCTTTCTTCTTCCCCCCCTCTTGGGTAAGAATAAATTCCATCATTGACTGCAGATAGCTTTGCATGCACCCAACTGCTCTTCACCTCAATGGAAATGGGTCTAAAGCGAGGGAATGCCAGGGTGTGGTCCAGTAGAAACATTATCTTCAAAATGAGGTCTGCTTTGGGTTGAAATGGTTGAAAAACAATTGTACTTTGCATACTGATGGGCAGATTTATGTATTTCCATACAGTGGTACCTCAGGTTACATACGCTTCAGGTTACATACGCTTCAGGTTGCATACGCTTCAGGTTACAGACTCCGCTAACTCAGAAATATTACCTCAAGTTAAGTTACTTTGCTTCAGGATGAGAACAGAAATCGGGCTCCGGCGGTGCGGCAGCAGCAGGAGGCTCCATTAGCTAAAGTGGTGCTTCAGGTTAAGAACAGTTTCAGGTTAAGAACGGACCTCTAGAACGAATTAAGTACTTAACCCGAGGTACCACTGTATTTTAGAGTTTTGACCCATGTGCCAGGTGATTGGGGAAAAATTCAAAGTGCATGGAATGAGAACTTCTCTCAGGGGCATTTGTAGAAACTCTCTTGAGAAGCTAGACTGAGGTCCAGAGTGTGGCTTCAAAATTGGATGGTGTCAACTTAAGGGGCAGAGGAGCACAATGCTCACCCCCCAAAAAATCACTTTTTAAAACAGGTGTAGGTGCTGCAACACCTGGATTGATGTTGCAAAATTCATATCCTCGCTCAAACCAAAGCCCTAACTTTTTTTAAAAAAAGGTTTTAGCTGTCTCCTAGTTTCTCATTTCCAACATCTTGACTTTGTGAGTTGAATTCTGCTGCTTTACTATGGTGGCTACCCAACCCTCCCCCCCAAAAAGTTGCCAAATTCAGCAATAGTGTTGTCTAATTTTCTGGGTGTAAGAAGCTGAGTTCATTGAGGGTGTGAGGGAGGCAGTTGTTCCCAGTGAGGGATTTGCCTCTGGGGAGCCATAAATTAATTAGCTCAGTGGCTTCCAGAAGACATGCGTGACTTTTGACTTTGCTCATTCAAACCCTTGCCAGCCTTCAGAGCATCAGCCAAAGATTCATGGTCTAACAGTTTAGAGCTCTTGACTTAAGGTCAAACATCTTGATTGGGATAGCATTCTTCAAATTTCCTAAGGTGCATAATCTAAGAAAAATACATAAAGCGATGCATAGCCTTCATATGGTTCAGGATATTATGTCTGCGTAAGAATTTAATTTCTGTAGATGTGCATCAAATATATTTTTCGTTATTAGTTTGTCCGTTGGCTTCAATATTGTATGTTTTCAACCCCCCACTTTCCCCCTCTTTTTCTTTTTACAGATATTAATGAATGTGAGAACAGGGATGCTTGTCAGCATGATTGCAGGAATACCTTAGGGAGTTACCAGTGTTTCTGCCCAGCTGGCTATCAGGTTATGCCCAATGGCAAAACGTGCCAAGGTGAGAAAATAAAGGAAATATTATATGAGAAGTATAACATTTGCACCATCCAGCTCATAAAGGCCTTTGCAGACAGAAGCCACGTAGCAGATGTTAGATTAGCCTGCTGCAGCTGATGTTGAGACCACTGTAGGTAGAACCTATCTTAAGATATTAATTAATTAAATGGTGGTCCTTATTTATGCCTGTGGAATGTATCATTTCAGGGGGTTTTTTTGGGAAGGGCAGAACTGTGCTCTCTCCCAGCATCCTTTATTATAATAAGCAAGTGGTATTTTATGCGAGATTTGCATAGCAGAAAGCCACATCCCTTATTTATTTCTATGCTTTATTTCCTAAAGCTCTGTCCATCCCTATGTACAGCCTTACGTTTTTATTATTGGTAAGAAACCTTTGCTGTCTATGGGCTGGGAGAGTTTTGAGTTTACTTGTTACTATGTGGGTGAAACATAACCTGAAATCAATGAGTTGCTTATCTGATGTTATCTGTTGTTTTCCTTTGATAACCCATCAGATATAGATGAGTGCCTTGAACAGAACATCCACTGTGGACCAAACCGTATGTGCTTTAACACGAGAGGAAGCTATCAGTGTATAGATACGCCTTGCCCGCCAAATTATCAACGAGATCCTCTTTCTGGGTATGTTTCCTATTCAGTCGTGTTAGTTTTTCCAGATTGCTTTTTTGATTGCTTACATAAGAGGTCAGTCCATGGAATAGTCTTATATACACTGCAATTCTTCTTTCTGACCTCAAAAAAGCTCGAATCATGTGTTGGCTAAGTTCCTTCTATGCTTTCACCAGCACACACTGTGCCTGCCATGTGTTGCTCCAAAAGAACACATTGACTCTTTTGGCATAGCCTCCTATAGATTAGGACAGGCAAAGGCAAATTTGGCCCTCCAACTGTTTTGGGACTACAACTCCCATCATCCCTAGCTAACAGGACCAGGTCAGGGATGATGGGAATTGTAGTCTTAAAAACAGCTGGAGGGCTGAGTTTGCCAATGCCTGGATTAGGAGATGTGGAATCTGGATGTCGCTGGACTACAGCTCCCATTATCCCTAACCCCTGGCCCCCAAGGGGGCTGTTAGAGACCTCTGGGCATAATTCAATGGACTGGGTTTTGCCAGTCCTCCAGGGGTCCGTCCTCTGTATCACACTGTGATCTCTATGACCAGCAGGAAAGCTGCCTTAATTTACCCATCCATGCACCATATGCACGTTGGTAACATTTTATGAATTTATTTAAAATATATGTGTGCCTTGCCTTTCCACCTCTTAACAAAGCTGGATCTTTAAACAACCCCTAGTGAGGTTTCATTACTTCCCTATTGTCTGGGAACTCCAATAAGTATGTGTTGAATGCACCAAAAAGCCATTTAACTTACCTGATCTTTGGTGGCTAGGTCTTAGCTGGTAGGGGAAGAAATAATTCTTCAATTTCTGTTTGTCTTCAGTGTCTTTGGCTGAAAGAAAGTGGATTTTTAAAAATCTGCCCACACTTCTTTAGCTAAAGGGGTAACAGGCTCAAATTATAGGCTGTTGGGAGACATGTAGACACCTGACACACTTCTCACCGTTATTATTTGATATATTTGACATCATGCTAGCTTTTGCCTCTCCTTCTAAGCAATAGGTGAACACAGTGGTGCAATATGCAGGAAAATGCGAATGTTGTCCCATCACATCATTCACTTTTTCGATTACATGTTATCAGGGAGATTCAGGAACCACCTATTCATTTTCCCAGAACATGTAGTTTGAGCCTGGTTTCTGAAGAACAAAGGGCTTTTGTTTTGTTTTTACAAAAAAGGCATATCAATTTTAAATAAATAAAATTACAGGCCTATGGTTCTTATCTCTTACCTGAGAGTGGTGCTCTATGAATTAAAAGGCACAATTGCTTCACTATATATTGCTGTTCCAATGCAGTCATGGCCCAGGCCTTCATAGTTGTGTTTATTTTAGGTTCTGCCTCAAGAACTGCCCACCCAACGATCTGGAGTGTGCCTTGAGTCCTTACGCCTTGGAATACAAATTTATGTCCCTCCCATTTGGCATTGCTGCCAATCAGGATTTAATCCGACTAGTTGCTTACACTGAAGACGGAGTGATGCACCCGAGGACAACTTTCCTCATGGTGAACGAGGATTTGACAATTCCTTTTGCACTCAGAGATGAGAACTTGAAAGGAGTGGTTTACACCACCAGGCCTCTGCGGGAACCAGAGACGTACAGGATGAGAGTCAGAGCTCTGTCTTACAGTGTCGACGGAGCCATTGAATATCAAACAACCTTCATCGTTTATATAGCTGTGTCTGCTTATCCATACTAGGAAAAGCACTGCCGACAGTAATCAAAAGTATGTTAATCACATGCCTATGTGCCGCTGGGTGTCACCACTTCCAGAATCACTGTCCCTTATCTTAAAACAGACCTTGCAACTTGTGGGGGGAGAATGGTGCTATGTTCTACCCTTATTTCCTTCCCTCTGGCTGCCAATCTGTTGCCATCATTCCATCTTGACAAAAATGACCATAATCCACGATTCCTTGGAATCTTAACCACTTGCTTTATTTATTACACTGGAGCAGTCACTTCTCAAAGATTGTTCTGCTGACTCAGAACTAGTTAGAAGTTCTAATTAGGTGGTAATTTGGTGGTCCCAAAGTGGTAGGCAAGTATCTCCTTGATATGCAAAGAGAGCAAAATTGCCACAAAGATTTTGAAAAACTTAAATGTTTTTGCTGTCCTCTTCTTTTCTTACCACAGTGAAAAACACAATTTTCTTGATATTCACAAACACTAAACTAAGACACTACTAATTTGTCATCTACTAGCAGGTATCACCACTGAGGGCTGTTACATACATTACACAGAAGCAAACTTTGCACAAAGCCCCAATTTGCAAATTGAAACTGGCAAGGTGGCCCCCACAAACAAAGCTCCATTCTGCATCGGAAACAAAGCCATGCTTCAGTACCACTACCCCATAATATTATTAGGTGGGCCCTTTATCTAGTCTTCAGTGAGCAGCTAGAAGTGGAGAAGCAGAAATAATGTCCTCCTTTTCCTTGGAGGAAAACTTTGGAACTCGGAATGGCTCCATTGTCGAACGTTTCAGTTTCTGAACGCTGAAAACCTGGAAGCAAGTGTTCCGGTTTTCGAACATTCCTCAGAACTCGAACGTCTGACGCGGCTTCTGCTTGAGTGCAAGAAGCTCTTGCAACCAATCGGAAGCCACGCCTCAGAAAGAGAACATTTCAGAAGTCAAATGGTCTTCCGGAACGGATTACGTTCGACAACCAAGGTTTGACTGTACTCTACAAAGGAAACAAGAAGAAGTTCTGGATTCCCCTCCTTCCCTCAGATCACAAAACGTTTCTGGTGCCGCCTTAACTGAAGAGGAATGCAAACTGCCTTCTTTTCACTGTCCCAGTAAGGGGAGGTTGTGTGTATTGTCATGTGAACAATACCCAGAATTGTTGGGCTCAATCAGCCTCAAACTCATGGTTGAAGCCCAGTGTGGGCAAGCCCTTGGCCTGCCATCACAAGTACTCAGCAAGCCTTCAAACAACTGTCACATTCACACTTAATCTTCTCAGATATATGCTTACAATGATCCCTTTGTAGGGATGAACAGATACAAGCAGAATTCACGTTGCTCTTGGCAGGCCTTTCTCGCAGCAATTCAAAAATAGTTGAGCCCATCTGCTTTGAATTCTTGTCCCGCGCTTAGTGCTTAGTACCTTAGAAAATGATTGCATAGTAACATTCCTCTTACGCGGACATTAAAACTGTTTAATGCAATACATTTGAGTTCTGTAGTAAGCTTTATAAGGTGCACAGTTTGGGAACACTAAAGCAGGGAATCTGTGGTGGACTTGCAAGCAAAGAAACACAGCTTCTTCCCCTTTAAAAGCAGACAGAAGAAATTTGATTTGATGGAATTTTTGCCTACCCCCAAACAGGTTTCTTAAAAAGAAGAAAAGTCTAGCAAGTTTGGTCAAGCAATGTGTTAGGTGTCAATACACTGTATAAGGTGGTAACAAACTCTGGAAGTAATTTTTGCCAAGATGTATTCTATTTTTATGAAAGTATGTGTACATATATATATATAAAGTTTTGTTTGCTTGTGTGTATTTTCTATGCAATATTGAGAAGGGTTTTTTCCAAAAAAAAAGAGAAAAAAAGAAAAAAATGTTTTTACCAAAGAGTGTTGTTTACACATGGAAATAACCAAAATAAATGTTCACATTCTTTTTTTAAATTAAATATGTCAAGACAGCTATGCTGTGTTTATTATTCAGAGTTTTCACACTACTCTTATTCCGGGAGGGAAATGGAAAACAAAGGACTTCTTTGTCATATAAATTCCTTAATCTGTGTCCCCCTCTGAATTCATTTACGTTACTCCTGAAGGCTAGAATAAAAAGTGAAGGAACTATATCATGAAGAATTATCTACATTACAAGTTCCCTACCATCTCATTTGGAATAAGTGATGGGGAAATTCTGCATATTTTCTATCTATCTATATGCATTTCCGTGCAGTAGAGATCAGCAAGCTTGCTGCGGACTCCCCACCTTATGTCCTGCAGAATGGAATGCAACAATAAATGACTCCCAAGAAGCAACAGGCACAACGGGGACAAACAGAAGATGCCTTTACCCCGGTATGGCTCCCCTTTATCACATACACAGCCCAACAAGATAATGACAGTAATCCACCAGCAGCATACAAATCAATATGGCTAACCTGAACCACTCACACACGAAAACAAAGACCACCACAGCCAACCACAAATGAACAGCCACACCCTAGGCCAACCCCAACCTCTCTCACCACCAAAGGAACACAAGTGAACAGCACGAGCAACGCTGACACCAAACCCTACATACATTAAGCAAAATAGAAACATCGCCACCCGACCCCCCCACCCATCTTCACCCCCTCCCCCCCAATGTCTCAACAAATGAAACTGATTTGTAAAAATGTTACATGGAAAAAAAAAACGAGAGACATTACACATACTTCTGTAAAACAAGAAATTTTTAATTAAAAAAACCAACAATATTTGCCCCAAAGCACCAAAATGGGGAGAGGGTGGCAGAGAAGACTGCAAAAGGGACAGAAATATAAAAGATCTGCGTATCAATTTAAAGACCTGTCAGCTGCATCAGTAAAACCTTATTCATTTGATCAACTTCAGTAAACAGTTGTCTCCTAGCTGCAATCCCTGTTATCAGACACTTGGCTCCTGCCAGTTGCTTTGCATAATGTGGAGGAACATCAGCAGAAAATATCTGAAGGTGGACTAAATTATACTTTTTTCAGACCAGCATGTTTTGATTACTTCTTCATTGGGGCACTGTAAAACAAAATTGACCTTGCCAACAAAGGTCTGTATAGTTAAAGCTATGGTTTTCCCAGTAGTGTTGTATGGAAGTGAGAGCTGGACCATCAAGAAGGCTGATTGCCGAAGAATTAATGCTTTTGAATTATGGTGCTGGAGGAGACTCTTGAGAGTCCCATGGACTGCAAGAAGATCAAACCTATCCATTCTGAAGGAAATCAGCCCTGAGTGCTCACTGGAAGGACAGATCCTGAAGCTGAGGCTCCAATCCTTTGGCCACCTCATGAGAAGACTCCCTGGAAAAGACCCTGATGTTGGGAAAGATGGAGGGAACAAGGAGAAGGGGGCAACAGAGGACGAGATGGTTGGACAGTGTTCTCGAAGCTACAAACATGAGTTTGACCAAACTGCAGGAAGCAGTGGAAGACAGGAGTGCCTGGCGTGCTCTGGTCCATGGGGTCACGAAGAGTCGGACACAACTAAACAACAAAATAACACACTGTTTTCAGTGTGTTCTTTTTCAATTGTTGAAATGCATTGTGCTGAATAAAGTATAATTCGGTGCAGCCTTGTAAATCCCTCCCCCCCCCCTTTTACTTGCCTGGAAGAAAAAGTACTAGCCTACTTAGGGTGGGCAGAGGAAGAAGAGACAGCCCCCCCCTCCTCCAGCCTCCCTCTGTATTTTGTGATGGCCTTTAAAGGAGTGGCATTCCCTCCTTTGATAGCCCACACCATTTCTGCTGAGCAGACATGGAGCATCCCTCGTTTGCCAACGCTCCACATATTTGCATTAAGACAAAACACACTCATTTGCTTGGGTAGAATCCAGGGCACTCGCCTGCGTACAATTCCTCATCACCTGTAGCCACCAGGTGAGTGCTCAAATACAGGACAGATTGAGTGTACATTTTTTATGCATTGACGCCTTCCTCCTTTGTACAGCATGCCCGAGAAACAGTCATTGTGATCGGCACACTATTTTGGGATGCCTACATCTCAGTACTGTGGTACCTTGGTGCTCGAACGGCTTGGCTCCCGGACAAATAGGCTCCTGAATGCCGCAAAACCGTGAGTGTTTGCGAACGTTTTTTGGAAGCCGAACGTCTGGCGCGGCCTCCGCGGCTTCCAATTGAGTGCAGGAAGCTCCTGCAGCCAACCAGAAGCCGTGCCTTGGTTTTCAAACCGTTCCGGGACTCCTGGAACAGATTAAGTTTGAGAACCAAGGTACCACTGTAGCTACTTCACTTCTCTTCATCAACTTTGGGATCCATTTTTAACACAAAAGCAAGAAGAGATCTCCATGTAGTTACTCTTTAAATGAAAAGTCACAACCCTTATTTCTGACCCTCAGTGACCAATTACAATAGGTGAGAGGGAAAAGCAAAGCTTTTGCTGCCAGAGGTTTTTTGTTTTGGCTCAAGTCTATATTGTGCCAAGCATGATACATCTCCTTTCCGGTTAGGTCCAGCCTATGCTGTACTGACTCATCTTCACACCATGCAATACAGGGAAAGCCAGGACAAATAGTCCTTATTTAAGCACAGCTTTCATCAGCAAGCCTCCACCAATGTTATACAATGATGTCACAACACATCACAGGCAAGAGGGTACTAACATGAGCAAATGACAAATTTGGCTGCTGCCAGTGGCAGATCAAGAGGAGCTTTGGGCATTAAAGCACAAGAAACTGGAAATATTTCATCATAACCTCACAGCCAGAGGGAAGGGTGCATGTTCCATGCGCAGAGACAAAGAATGTCTCCTGGTTGTAAACTGTCTCACATATTTTTTAGAGACAGGTGGCATATAAATCCTGCTTGCAACTAAACACTTAAAAATATCTTTCCATCAGGAAGGTGCAAGTGCATACACTGTTTTAGATGTTAAAAGAAGCGCAAGAGCAGAACATAGATGTGCTGACACACAAGTCCCTTGCTCTTCCTGTTCCCCCGGTTTTCTGTTCCCACTGTTTCTTCATAACTTCTGACAATGCCCAAACTCTTAAGGAGATGCCAGTCAACAGCTTACTGTATTTTTCGCTCTATAAGACGCACCAGACCACAAGAGGAGGAAAACAAGAAAAAAATATTCTGAATCTCAGAAGCCAGAACAGCAAGAGGGATCGCTGCGCAGTGAAAGCAGCGATCCCTCTTGCTGTTCTGGCTTCTGGAATAGCTGCGCAGCCTGCATTCGCTCCATAAGACGCACACACATTTCCCCTTCCTTTTTAGGAGGGAAAAAGTCTGTCTTATAAAGCAAAAAATACGGTATAGAGCTATGAAGACAACTAAGGTACAGCTTGTGGACTTCTTGTGTTGCATTCTACACACAAGCTGAAATACCCCAAGACAAAATGGGTGAAGGGTGTGCATGTGTTATTTCCCCAATCCAAACTCATGAAACTGGCAATCGGTAGTCTTCAACATTCCCAGAACCGGGAAAGACCTACTGATATTTCTCACCTGTCAACTGCACTGCATGATTCACTGGTCTGACCTTGTCACCTATCAGCCTCTGGGGATGGGTGATTCTGCTATATATTTCTACATTTGATGTGGTGGTTGGTTCATGCTCAGTGCAGAAGATATAGAGGAAGCTGAAAAAGATGCTGCTTTTTCACCATATGTCTCCATTTAAGAAGGTCCCTAACCTTACCCCGCCTTTCCCCCCAAATGAGGATTGATGGCCCAAAGAAAGCATTTTGAAGGGTGTAAATCCCAGAAGCACCGGCCAAATCGGTCTCGGGGCACGATTCCCTGGTGGAGCAGGAAATGGAATTTTGGCAAAGAAACAAGAACATGCTTTAAAATATGGGCATCTAGTTAACGTCATGAGCTCAAGGAGAGCTGCTGAAAGGCCCTTTCCTAGAAAATGTATGCTGTCCCCCATACATTCTTTTTTATACCTGCATCATGACTGCATCACCATGCTAGGAAAGCTAAATTTGTTGAATATTTGGGCTATTTATTATGGGGAAAGTGTACATTTCCAACACCCTGGTAAGCATTAATGGCACTGCTCTCAGGAGGGTGACACCAGAGTTCTGCCCTACCACACAAGCCAGTATTGGTGGTGAGGAACCAGTGACCCTCTAGATGATGATGATGAAGATGAAGAAGAAGAAGAGGAGGAGTCTGGATTTGATATCCCGCTTCATCACTACCCGAAGGAGTCTCAACGCGGCTAACATTCTCCTTTCCCTTCCTCCCCCACAACAAACACTCTGTGAGGTGAGTTGGGCTGAGAGACTTCAGAGAAGTGTGACTGGCCCAAGGTCACCCAGCAGCTGCATGTGGAGGAGCAGGGAATCGAACCCGGTTCACCAGATTACGAGTCCACCATTCTTAACCACCACACCAAGCGGTTCTCAACCTGTGGGTTCCCAGATGTTGTTGGACTGCAACTCCCATCACCCCTGAGCTCTGGCCTTGCTAGCTAGGGGTGATGGGAGTTGTAGTTCAACAACAGCTGGGGGCCCACAGGTTGAGAAAGGCTGCTCTAGTTGTTGTTGCCCTGGGAGAGCTCACTTGGTAGAGCATGAGACTCTGAATCTCAGGTTTGTGGGTTTCCACACATTGGGCAAGAGTTTCCTGCATTGCAGGGGAGGGACTGCCTGACCCCTGGCCTCCCTTCCAACTCTGCAGTTCTATGATTCTATGAACAATGACAACATCAGGATGGAGTTAGGCTCCCCAGGCCTATTCTAAATGGGAGGTAGGGTGCTGAGCGGCCAATACATGTAATTTGCATGTAACGCGTGGTTAGATCTGTAGCCTGCCACCCTACTCAACTCATGCTTATTTTGGGGGGGGGACTCCCATTGAATTCTGTTTTGAGTTGCTTCTAAGTAGGATTGGTCTGCTAAGTAGATGAATAATTGTTAAAGCTACCCATCCATATGTAGCTGTTAATTGCTTGGGTTTAATATGCCCTTGAAGGAATCTGAAAAGAGGTTTAGTAGCTTGAGGGTGACATCCTGTGGCATATGAAGTTCGCTGCTTGGATCTGCTCACAATCCCACAGACAAAGATTATGCAGTCTATAAAGCAAATTCACATTCATTTCAGGCACCAGGGCAAACTCCTACGTAAGTCATGCTCACACAGCTAAGGCTTAGAGCTCCTCCATTCATTGCTTCTCTGAGTTCTGAGTTAATGATGTTACTGTTGTTATTCTTATTATTTATTAAATTTACATATCACCCTTCATCAAAAGGTCTCAGGACAGTTCACAGAATAAAATACAAAACAATAACACAAGTAAACAGTTAAACCAAAACAACAAAACAATAGCCTGCCCCTATCCCACAGACACATTTAAAATGCTGTGGGACAGGGGTGGGCAACCTAAGGCCCGGGGGCCGGATGCGGCCCAATCGCCTTCTAAATCCAGCCAGCGGATGGTCCAGGAATCAGCGTGTTTTCACATGAGTAGAATGTGTCCTTTTATTTAAAATGCATCTCTGGGTTATTTGTGGGGCCTGCCTGGTATTTTTACATGAGTAGAATGTGTCCTTTTATTTAAAATGCATCTCTGGGTTATTTGTGGGGCATAGGAATTAATTTGTGTGTGTTTTTTCCAAAATATAGTCCACCGCCCCACACACATGGTCTGAGGGACAGTGGACTGGCCCCCTGTTGAAAAACGTTGCTGACCCCTGCTGTAGGATATTAACCCGCCACTGAGCTTTGTTGTATACGATGAGTAGAGTTGGTGGGGCCTCAGAGATTAGGTCCAGTCGTGGCTGACTCTGGGGTTGCGGCACTCATCTCGCTTTATTGGCCGAGGGAGCCGGTGTACAACTTCCGGTTCATGTGGCCAGCATGACTAAGTCGCTTCTTGCGAACCAGAGCAGCGCACGGAAATGCTGTTTACCTTCCCGCCGGAGTGGTACCTATTCATCTACTTGCACTTTGACATCCTTTCGAACTGCTAGGTTGGCAGGAGCAGGGACCGTTGCGGGGATTCGAACCACTGACCTTCTGATCAGTCCTAGGCTCTGTGGTTTAACCCACAGCGCCACCCGGACATAGTTAAATGAGAGTGATTTGGCCTATATGTTCAAGACCAATCATGAGTATCTGTATGAACTTTTCCCTAGTCACTCCACTAGAATGGTTTGCTCAGAAAATATTGCAAAGCCTAAGAGACAACCTTGATGCAATGTTATTCCTGTTTGTGGCTGCTTATTATCAATACATTATCAGACGTAGATGGTCAGAAATAGCAAAAAATTCAAACCCCATTCACCAGACAATTACCCTGATCGGGCTTACAGATCCCCATGCCATCAATTAATTGAAACAACAACAGCCATACAAAGGCTAATGACACAAATACTTCTTTTCTGCATACAGTGGTACCTCGGGTTAAGTACTTAATTCGTTCCGGAGGTCTGTTCTTAACCTGAAACTGTTCTTAACCTGAAGCACCACTTTAGTTAATGGGGCCTCCTGCTGCCGCCGCGCCACCGGAGCCTGATTTCTGTTCTCAACCTGAAGCAAAGTTCTTAACCTGAGGCACTATTTCTGGGTTAGCGGAGTATGTAACCTGAAGCGTATGTAACCTGAGGTACCACTGTATTTGCTCTTTAAGAGTTCTGTGGATTTTAACTGTGTTTTATCTCCAGTTTTATGATACACAAAACTTACAGAGCATTGTGATGAAGAGGTTTATCAATCTCCTTAAATAAACAAACAGACCTAGTTTGGCCATAAGCCTTCCAAAACTGCTTCAAGGTCTCACTAGCTTGGCTGGTCTTGCTCCTAAAACATTACAGCTAGCTTTCCCCAACCCAAATTGGGCAAAATTTGGTGGGATGTTAGTTCATGCTCCTCATCAGGTTTTATTCTCTACTTAACAGTTCCTTGCAATATGGTTGGAATCACAAGCAACCAGACCTTCGTAACAGGACAAATATAAACAAGACAGCAGCACAATGGTCATGTTAGCCTAAGAACCTTTCAGGTCTAGATTTGCCGCCCTGCTTCTAGCTGTTCAGCTCCAAGCCTTCTCCATTTAAAATGAATATTATTACAAGGCTCTGATTCTAAGGCCAATTATCTTATGATCCTGGAATCCATGAGTCCACCCTCCAATTAAAACAGTGTGTGCCTCTTGCAGAGTAAACAGTATAACACAAGCAGGGCAATGCCAACTATGTGGCAAGAGGATAAACACTAGGCTGCGATTCATAGTGGGCTAGGTCACACACTAAGGCAGAGAAGGCCCTCTTACTACACATGATTTTTTAAGCCGCTTGCCCAGTAGTCCTCAAACTTTTTTCCTTGGGCCACACTTGTAGAATAAAAATTTGCTTGCACCACACTGAATTTTTAATTGATAAGAATAAGTTGGAAAGCAAAAAGGCACAACAACTAGCCGTGCTTGGTTTATAACATATTATTATTATTATTAAGGGACGCAGGTGGTGCTGTGGTCTAAACCACAGAGCCTTGGGCTTGCCAATCAGAAGGTCATGGTTCGAATACCCGCGACGGGGTGAGCTCCCGTTGTTCGGTCCCTGCTCCTGCCAACCTAGCAGTTTGAAAGCACGTCAAGGGGCAAGTAGATAAAAAGGTACTGCTCCGGCGGGAAGGTAAACAGTGTTTCTGTGCGCTGCTCTGGTTCGCCAAAAACAGCTTAGTCATGCTGGCCACATGATCCGGAAGCTCTAAACCGGCTCCCTCGGCCAATAAGATGAGTGCCACAACCCCAGAGTCGTATTATTATTATTAATTGAATTTATATACCACCTTATACCTGAAGGTCAATATCAGAATATAAAACCAGAAAATATATAATCAAAATAAAAACAACAACAACCCAATAACCCCCCAAACCACATTTTAAAAGGCACAGGCTGTCAATCAAATCAACCAAAGGCCTGGTTAAAATGAACATTTTTGCCTGGCGCTTAGAGCATTCCACAGATGGGGAGCCACTGCAGAGAAGGCCTGTTCTCATGGACACAACTACTATACAATATGATCATGGGATACCCAGAAAGTATAAAACAATGCAGCTAACAGAAGAACACGAATCATTCCCAAAACAGAATTATACATGAGTCGCTTACATATGTACCTTAAGTATGTCTACAAACACAATGAGAGGTGTGAGCTTGCTTTTGCAGGGTAATCTCATTTATATTAGGTCTAATTTGAGTCAAACAAACTCTCATCAACACAAAGAAGACTTTTTCTTTTCCGATCTTGCGTATTTGTCAGAGTTGAAAATCCCTGCTTACAATAATATGTTGTGGGGAACTCTGGAAAAATAGCCAATGCTGTTGAAGAGAGGTGTGGACACAGTTTCTGGAGAGAGATATATAATTATACTATAAAGAAATGTTTAAGTTTGTCTTTGATTGTCCTTGACTCTTCCCGCCACCCTTGTCCACCTCTCCTGCCACACCCTTTGAGAACCATAGCTCTCATCACTGGTAGGCTGAGCTTGCAGTCCAATAACATGTGCTTGAAAAGGCGAACATCACTTAAGAGGACTTATTACCAGATACAACTGGGCAATGTGATACATCCCAGGGAAGCCCACCCATCCAGGAGCTGGTCATGGATATAGCAGCAAACCCTTTAATTCAAGGACCAGCAACCATCAGGAACTAGGAGTCAAACTTCTCATGATGTTTATCACCTAGCCTGCAGCTACATATATACTTTTTTAAAAAACTGGAAGGAAAGTGGGATGGGTGTGACAGAGGGAGGGAGGAAAAAGACTGAATTATTCACACATCACTCCCTGATTCCCCCCCTCCGATGCCCCCTCTCCTTTGCTGGTTGCTGGGAAACTCAAGAAGGGAGAGTGCAGTTGTACTCTTGAACTTAAAAATGTAAAATTTCAAACCTTGAGAGGTTTAAAGACTCTCTCAAGGCAAATATTTAAAAATGCAGTAGAAACACAGACAACTGGGAAACACTGGCCTGCGAGTGCTCCAACTGGAGAACAGGCTTTACCAAAGGTGTCATGGGCTTTGAAGAAGCACGGACTCAGGACGAAAGGGAGAAATGTGCTAAGAGGAAGGCACGCTTGGCAAACCGTCACCATGATCAACTCCCACCCGGAAACCTATGTCCCCACTGTGGAAGGATGTGTGGATCCAGAATTGGCCCCCACAGTCACTTACAGACTCACTGTTTAAACCATGTTCATGGAAGAAAATCTTATTCTGTTTCGAGAGATCGCCAAAGAAAAGAAGAGGATTATGAGTGGGGAAATCCAGGTTTAGATCCTGCTCAGCCCTGAAGTTCACTAGACCTTGGTTCATTCATTGTTTCGTATACTAGCAATAGGTTGGAGACTTTCAAGGCCTTAAGGTTTCTTCAGATATATCTGATTGACCATATGTTGCCCATTCTAGATTATATTTCAAAGCAAACCTACTCAAGACATTTTAGAGTGTTACATTGGAAAAATTTGGAGAACAGCCTTTACCAAAGGTGTCATGGGCTTTGAAGATGCTCAAACTCAGGACGCAAGGGAGAAACGTGCTAAGAGGAAGGCACGCTTGGCAAACCCTCATCGTGATCAGCTCCCGCCCAGAAACCTATGTCCCCACTGTGGAAGGACGTGTGGATCCACAGTCACTTACGGACTCACTGTTAAGTCCGTGTTCATGGAAGACAATCTTACTTGGCTACAAGTGATCACCAAAGAAGACGACTTAGGTCCTGTTTGCTGGCTTCCCAGAAACATCTGGCTCATTGGCTTCCTCTTTTGTTCTTATGGTCTTGGATGGAAGCCAAAGCATGGAATTTTCTAAGGATCAAATCCACCATCTCTTGTTGCTAAATCTCTACATTTTAGGCATGGAGACTGAGGAGGCAATAGGTAACAAATCTATATCCCCCCCCCATCCTGAAAAAAGTGAAGGCTGGAGTAATTTTAAATAATTACACTGGCTTAGAATCAAAAAAGGAAAACATGGTGATGAAAACATTAGCTCAAACTGAACTCTACTGGATTCAGTGACAACTCTATTTGCTTCAGTGAATTGCACAACTATTTTTAATTTGGCATAATGTTTTCATAGCAGGGGGAAAAATGTGTTTTCTTTCTGGGTCTATATTGCAAAGTCACAGCATGCCTAGATGCTCTTGGTCACCCCTTTAAATTCATCAGTTTATTAAGCTCGAAGTGCAACACATTAAAATCATAATAATTACTATCTAAATTTATGAAGTGACAGTTCAAGATAATTCCAAAGATAATAATTTTTACTAATAACTCATAACTGCACTGGCAAGTAACCACACAGAGAAATTTCCCTGAGAGTAGCTGAGCAACCAACAATTTATACAGTTAGCACTCAGCCTAGAATTAGCACCGAGCATCAGAGTTTTGCGCAAGGCGAATACAATTTTCAATAAAATGGGGGGGATACTGAGGCCTCATATCAGTTCATACCTTACGAATTATGAGCAACAATCCAACCATTTACCACACCAGTGGAGGAAAAGGACTCTCCTCCCTGCAAGAGAGGGGAGTGGTTGTGGGCGGGAGCCCGAGCTCCGCCCCTAGCAGGGGGCGTTAGCCCCCTGCCTACATTACCTGGCTGGCACCCACGCCCCTTGGCAGGCATCCAACCAGGTGCCTGAGAGGGGGCGTGTTTAGCAGCCTTTTGCTGCGGTGCCAGCCTCTTCCCAGCCTCATTCTTCGTTGTCTCGCTCCGAGTCACCCACCCTCCACTCCCTTTGAGTTAGGGCTTAGGTCATTGGCCTTGCTATGGACCTTAGGTTGGCCGCCCTGGTTGTCTAGGGGGCCTGGTAGGAGTTTTTCCATTTGGCATTAGGCTTTTTGGTTTTTTCGCCTACCTCGTAGCAATCGTCACAACTTTTGTGGTATTGGTGGGTAGGTTAGGCATTGGAATAATGTGTTATGCTGTGTCGAAGAGCTAGGTGTGGCCATCGTCTATGCCTTCAATTTTTGGGTATTCCGTTAAAGGAATCTGGCGGTCATGTACTCTGTCTGATGCCTGCTTGGTGGGAGGCCATGGCACGGCCCTCGGTGACAGCAGGGGTGAGCCTATAGTTGGATTAGCATCAACTGGCTCCACCTTCTGGTGAATAAACCCACTTGTTTGAGAAATCCAATGCCTAAGCCAATACCTTTTCACTGCTGTAATCAATAAAGTTGTGGCCTTTCCTTGCCCATTAACCTTATATCACGTGTCCTTGTGTATTCTTTCCACATTGCGGGGGTCGGGTCCTCGAACCACAACTAACAGGATATCAAGGGGCTTGCTTATTGATTCCACTGTATAATAATTTCTACAAGGGTAGCTATGTTTGTTGTTTTCGCTGCAACAAAAACTAAACACCTTTTGGTACCTTAAAGACAAATTTTATTATGGTATAGACTTCCATGAAGTGCATCATGAAGTATACCCTTGCCGTATAATAAAGATGTTAGCCTTTAAGATACCCCAAGATCCTTCATTATTTTCACAGTGTAATTGTGTGTATCTTATAATCATTCCCTTTGTGGCTTAGGGCCCCTCTCCTGGTATTTACAGGACCGCCTCTCCTGGTATGCCCCACAGAGGACCTTAAGGTCAATGTATAACCATAGTTTAGAGGTCCTGTAAATAAAGGAAGTCAGACTATCCTCCACCAGGGCCAGGGCCTTTTCAGTGATGGCACCAACCTGGTGGAATGCTCTGTCCCATGAGGGCCCTTCAGGATTTAACCTCCTTCTGTTGGGCATGTAAGACAGAGCTATTCCGCCTGGCCTTTAATTTGAATTCAGCCTGATATTTTATTTCCCTTCTCTTCCCTCCCCCAAGATGACTTGGCTGGTTGACACACAAAGCAGGAGCTGTTACTGGGTGAGGCTATACCGTACTGCAACATATTATTGCAGGTCCTACTTACATTATGCAATACAGTCGTACCTCCGTTTATGTAACCCTCTGGTTACGTAAACTTCAGGATGTGCATCCTGCAAACCTGGAAGAATTTTACCGGGTTTCACCGTGCATGCATGAGCAGAAGCGGTCTGCAGATGCGCAGAAGCAGTCCTCAGGTTGCGGAAACCTCAGGATTTGACCGGACCTCTGGAACGGATCCCACCTGCAACTGTATAGTAAAAGCGAAGTAATTCCTCCAGACCCCCCCCCCCAAACAGAACAAATATAAATGAACTGGCTCATGACAAGACGCAAAACATAAATTTAATTTGCTCCTGTTGGAAAGTGAAAGGAAATGATCTCTTCCATTGCCAGATGTCCCCAGAGGAAATTAATCCATGTGTTTTCTTCCAAACTTGTTTGTGCAGCTTCACTCGGAACAATTATGCATTATCTAGCCTGATTGGTCAGAGAAGTGTCAAAATGTCCCCCTGGAGACATTTGGGGACTAAGAAGTGTTTGGTTAAGCATCTCAGTCATTGACTTGGCCTGAATGGTAGTTTTTAATGTACCACAACATTTAATCTTCCATTGAAAAAGGCATAAAGGCATTTGTCATGAAAACATCTGGGGAAATCCACAAATGTGGATGCTTTCAGAAATGCCTGGCTGACCTAAAAGCAAAAGTTAGTGGAAAGTGGATGATTTTTGCATGGCATTGCGACTTTAATCCATATGCAGGGACCATTAAGAATGTAAAAGTCTGAATAAGAAATGTATAGCCCTGTAATGATTATTCAATACACAGTTACAGAAAATGGGTGCATATGCTACAAATTAAGTATAATTTTGGCACAAGCAAGCAAGCAAACAAACAAATAAACAAACAAACAAACAGATGGAGAGAGGAGGAAATCACATGTAAGATATATGAATGCAAAATAAAACAAATTAAGTATAATTTTGGCACAAGCAAGCAAGCAAACAAACAAATAAACAAACAAACAAACAGAGATGGAGAGAGGAGGAAATCACATGTAAGATATATGAATGCAAAATAAAACTGAATTCTATTTAATTTAATTTTTGCTTCACTTCAAAGAGAGGCAGTGGCATGTAGTGGTTAGAGTGTCAGACTAGGAACTAAAAGATCAGGCATGAAAACATCTGGGTAAATCCACAAATGTGTCTGTTACAGGAATTCTAAGGTCTTATGTAAATAAAATAAATGTTCATAAATGTACAAGGCAAACACACACATAAATATATAAACTATGTGTCTGAAGATAGTACAGGAGAACAATCCTGAAGCCATTTTGACTCTCCCAAATTGACCTCAAATATTTCTCCGCAAGGAGGAAGGAAATGGGAAAAGCTTTCCAATTGTCTTTGTGCTGTAGGGGCTTACACCTCCTTGTAAATACAGTCTGGCTAGTATCTTTGCGTAAGAGATTCAGGAACTAAGTATTTACCATCTCAAAGGAATGGCCAGGCTACCCAGAAAAGGCAGACAGAAGAGAAACAACATATTCAAATTTGTGCTGGGGACCACCTCTTTCTGTGATGTATGTATGTTTTCTTTGGGGGGGGGTCTTGAGCTACAGGGTGGGAAATTTCACAAATTGGTTCAAAATTGGGAAAGGAGTATGACAAGGCTGTATATTGTCTCCCTGCTTATTTAACTTATATGCAAAATTTATCATACGAAAGGCTGGGCTGGATGAATCCCAAGCCGGAATTAAGATTGCCGGAAGAAATATCAACAACCTCAGATATGCAGATGACACAACTTTGATGGCAGAAAGTGAGGAGGAATTAAAGAACCTTTTAATGAGGGTGAAAGAGGAGAGCACAAAATATGGTCTGAAGCTCAACATCAAAAAACTAAGATCATGGCCACTGGGCCCATCACCTCTTGGCGAACAGAAGGGGAAGAAATGAAGGCAGTGAGAGATTTTACTTTCTTGGGCTCCATGATCACTGCAGATGGTGACAGCAGTCACAAAATTAAAAGACGCCTGCTTCTTGGGAGGAAAGCAATGACAAACCTAGACAGCATCTTAAAAAAGCAGAGACATCACCTTGCCAACAAAGGTCTGTATAGTAAAAGCTATGGTTTTCCAAGTAGTGATGTATAGAAGTGAGAGCTGGACCATCAAGAAGGCTGATCACCGAAGAATTGATGCTTTTGAATTATGGTGCTGGAGGAGACTCTTGAGAGTCTCATGGACTGCAAGAAGATCAAACCTATCCATTCTGAAGGATATGTGCCCTATGCTCATTGGAAGGACAGATCGTGAAGCTGAGGCTCCAATACTTTGGCCACCTCATGAGAAGAGAAGACTCCCTGGAAAAGATCCTGATGTTGGGAAAGATGGAGGGCACAAGGAGAAGGGGACGACAGAGGATGAGATGGTTGGATAGTGTTGTTGAAGCTACCAGCATGAGTTTGACCAAACTGCAGGAGGCAGTGGAAGACAGGAGTGCCTGGCGTGCTCTGGTCCATGGGGTCACGAAGAGTCGGACACGACTAAACAACAACAACAACAACAACATAAGGGCTTGCACACCAATGTTCTGGGTTCCTCTCCTCCCTCCCTGCGTGGGGGTGTGGGGACCGTGTTGCAACAGTTTAATAAAGATCTGGCTTACTAGTCACTTTGCTTCTCAATATTCTCTGGTTGGCCTCTGTTATTTTCTCCTACCGATAGGAAACCTACATAAGGACTCTATACGGGCTCTTGGGTACCCCATAAGGGATAAAGGAACAGTTTCCTCTTACAACATGTCCATGTTTATGTTTTCAGAAATGACTGAATGAGTTAAAAACCATGAAAGCTCGCTTGGGTGACCTTGAGGCAAAGGGCTGTTTTGAGGATTAAATGGGGAAGAAGCAACCATGCTGTGAACATCTTTGGAGGAAAGGTATAAATATAACAATAAATAAAGCCTGGTCCTGTATTCCAACGCTAAATACCATTAAACAAAACAATAAACTTGGAAGATATGGATTGACCTCCTCAAATGACCTGCTGGTTGGGAAAAAATATATATAGTACAAAAAAAATTGTAAAGCAATCAATTGAACTGCATCAGTTACCTGAAACATTTAGCAGGTGGGTTAACAGATTCTTGTTGTTGTTATTCTTGTCAAAAATATAACATGAAAGGTACTTTGAAATCCAGCGTATGAAATACATGCTTGTATTTTGGAAAACTGTAATAATAATAATAATAATAATAATAATAATAATAATAATAATAATAATTATTATATACCCCGCCCATCTGGCTGGGCCTCCCCAGCCACTCTGGGCGGCTTCCATAAAAACCAAAAATACAGTAAAATATCACATGTTAAAAACTTCCCTGAACAAGGCTGCCTTAAGATGTCTTCTGAATGTCAGGTAGTTGTTTATCGCTTTGACATCTGCTGGAAGGGCGTTCCACAGGGCGGGCGCCACTACCGAGAAGGCCCTCTGCCTGGTTCCCTGTAGCTTTGCTTCTCGCAATGAGGGAACCGCCAGAAGGCCCTCGGCGCTGGACCTCAGCGTCCGGGCAGAATGATGGGGGTGGAGACGCTCCTTCAGGTAACTAAACATTTGTTAAAAACCTCTGCTGATGGCAGTTTAAATTAGGTCAGTGGAGAAATTCAGTTCAGTTCACATTTAAAAGTGAACCTACCCTACAGCTCTTCCATCTTCTGAAAACTGCAGCCCTTACAATTGTAGAGTTGGAAGAGACCCTGGGGTCATCTAGTCCAACCCCACTCCAATGCAGGAATATGCAGCTTGTCTCATACAGGATCGAACCTGCAACTTTGGTATTATCAGCACTCCGCTCTAACCAACTGAGCTATCCTAAACAGCACTTTTTTTGGGGGGGGGGCAGGGAATGGACAAGGAAAAACACAGCAGTCCTTCAAAATTCACAGTTCTCCAGCCAAGTAATTTCTACAAAAATGCATATACAGTACAAAGGTTGCATGTGCACAAAAATCGCAGATGTTAGAGAAAACGTAATAAAAGCATTATATTATTGCTTTGCAAAGTGCACAGAAGGCAAAACGGAACAGAAACGGGTATATCTGTAGAAATCTGCTGATGAATTTTCAAGAGGACTTAAAAACACACACACACAGAGAAAAACTGATGTGGAAATGTGGTAAACTGAATTTGAGAGCAGGGGAGGGGGGGGGGATGAGTTCTGAAAGAAACCAACACTGACAGATTCACCCATCACTTGTTTAAATATATGGGCGACTCTCAATGTACATGGAGGTTACATTCCAGGGATTGCATGTAAAGCCAAAGTCATATGTAGTCAAAACACTTTGGGTTTCATGGTGGGTGGGATCGCCAAAGTCTTTTTCCCCGGACACCTGCCCCTTTCTAATTTTCTAATTTTTAATTTTTGGCCAAGTGTGTAAAGCTGAATGCACGCAAGTTCAATGTTCCTAAGTTGCAAGTTACCTGCACTTTCACTTTATACAGTGGATTCCAGTTACAGGTATGTAGCTGTGTTGGTCTGCCTTAGTCAAAACAAAATTAAAAAATTCCTTCCATTAGCACCTTAGAGACCAACTAAGTTTGTTATTGGTATGAGCTTTCGTATGCGTGCACACTTCTTCAGATACCAAGTGGATTCCAGTTTATCTTTAATCACGGCACAGCATAAAAGGATTTTAGCTTCTTCAGAAGGAAAGAAACTAAAGAAGGTGCTGCACGAACCAACTTCTGCTTGCCCAACAGGACTTAATCTTCCTCTCCTCCCTTCCTGTGTGCCCCCAAAATCTGCTCTGAAGGTACTCCTCCAACCTCCCAGAATAAAGGATGTGTAAAAAGGTAAAGGACCCCTGGACGGGTCAAAGGTGACTATGGGGTTGCGGCGCTCATCTGGCTTTCAGGCCGAGGGAGCTGGCGTTTGTCCACAGCCAGCTTTCCGGGTCATGTGGCCAGCAGGAATAAACAGCTTATGGCGCAACAGGACACCGTGACGGAAACCAGAGCGCACGGAAATGCCGTTTACCTTCCCACCCCAGCGCTACCTATTTATCTACTAGCACTGGTGTGCTTTCGAACTGCAAGGTTGGCAGGAGCTGGGATAGAGCAACGGGAGCTCACCCCATCGTGGGGATTCAAACTGCTGACCTTCCAATCGACAAGCCCAAGAGGCTCAGTGGCTTAGACCACAGCGCCACCCACGTCCCTTATTTACTGTTATTACTGGCCCCTTCTCTCTTAAGGTCCTAGGATGGGGTACAGTGGCACAAATAACACAGTTTAAAACTCAAACAAAACCAACTACTAAAACAATAAAAACTCAATTCACAATTTTCAGGTAGATCGGGGGAGGGGGGTTCACAAAACATTTTCAGATAGATAACATGGATGTGGCATGTTTTCCATGCCATTAGTGGTGCAATGGTCGCTGCTTAGTTAAATGTTGTTGTTATTCGGTTTAAAATGCTTAATCACCAGGGGGCAGTTTTTGTACAGAACTATATTCAGAAGTGTTTAACTTTTTCTTTTTACACAAATAGCATCGCGTCCTTTGCAAATGTAAAAATCACTTTTATATCACTTCCTTGTTGGAGGAGTTGCAATAAACTTGGTACATATTATCCTTTGTGGCAGGAATGTTGTTATAATTGCTCTCACTGTTTTATATACATTATAAAATCAAAGAATAATAAAAAATATTTACAAAGAAGTACTTTTTGTGTGTTTTTTAAAAATATGTTTCAGAAACAAAGAATGAAAAAATAAAATATTGAAGATGGCATCTCTAACAGGCAGTGGCAGCTTCTATATATTAAACTATAAAATTTCCCATATATCCTTCAATAATTATATTGCCACCTACATTGAGGTTTCGGTGGTACACAAACTTATTTAAATTCATTTGATTTTTCAATCAATTAATCAGCTAAAGAGAGTTGTCAGATCACCTGAATTTATACTATTCTGCCCTGGCTGGAGCAGTTCTATTCGTTTTTATAATTTTACATTATGTTGCAACCCGCCATGGGACCTCATGATGAAGGGCAGGTAAGAAATCTTATAAATCTAAAAATGGACAGCCCAAATTATTTCACGATGGAGAGGTGTGACTTTGGTTTTCCACCTCACGTGCCAAAATGACATAGGGCATCCCCTGTGTCAGATTAAAGTATTGTGAGATTAAAGTATAGAGATCTGAACTCGCGCCTGATGGGGCAAAGTCCAGTCCTCTGTCCCCCACAGTGGACTCACTATTTGACCGGCAAGGAGACTTGTAAGCTGGGAAATGACTGTGTTGTTGTCTCCCTGTGCTAATTATGTCATGGCAAAGTTTCATTGACTGCCCAACAACAAGACTCCTCAACAGATGTGCATGATCCTCATGATTTAGCAAGCGGAAACAAATTACGGCCTGATCCATTTCTAATGAGGTAATGTCTCCCAAGCAACTTGTCAGCACTCTACCTTGTTTTATTAAGGTTCTCATAAAGACATGAAAGCTCAAAAAAGACCCGAGATTGTTATTATCTTTTAAAAGAGACGGCGAGGGGAGAAGAAATCGAATCTCATGCTCACATTTTTCTTGCAGTATGACAACTTAACTAGCGTGAGGGAATCTGGTAACATGCCAGCAATAATAACCGCCACATTCTAACTTTAAGAACCAACCACCCATATGATAGACGCGCGAGTGAAAAAAGAATAACTTCGAAGAACTCCAACCTGCTGCCTCCAACTACATAACCGCCACCATTACTCCAATGAAAATAGGGGTGTCCTAAATAATAATAATATTAATAATAATAATATATTTTACTATTTATACCCCACCCCATCTGACTGGGTTGCCCCAGCCGCTCTGGGCAGCTTCCAACGTACAGTCGTACCTCAGGATACAAACACTTCAGGTTACAAACTCCGCTAACCTGGAAGTAGTACCTCGGGCTGAGAACTTTGCCCCAGGATGAGAACGGCGTCACTGGCGGCATGGCGGCAGTGGGAGGTCCATTAGCGAAAGCGTGCCTCAGGTTAAGAACGGTTTCGGGTTAAGAAACTGGGACAGAGCAACGGGAGCTCACTCCGTCATGGGGATTCGAACAGCTGACCTTCTGATCAGCAAGCCCAAGAGGCTCAGTCGTTTAGACCACAGCGCCACCCGTGCTACACAAGTAGGGTAACTGGGCAAGGGACAAGAAATACATGGTGCAAAATGCAACTTTGGACTTAATGGGGGGGGCTAATCATTGCAAGGTGGGTGCGATAATTATTGGGATCACAGCAGGCATGGAAGTGGAATTTTCCTTCCCTTCGCTGCTGCGGTATTAAAGGATAAACCCTATTCTGAAGCTGGAATTCAAAACCTCACCCAGGCCAGTGGGAAAGTACTTCCCAATGCGAATAGCTTATTCAGGGAAGTGCAGCAGAGCTTGCATATAAACGCAGACTTGCCATGGACAAATTCAATGATATTTGCAATCCATTCTTACAAATACTGTAATAGGTTACGATCTGGTGAAGCACAATAACAACCTTGTAAAGTATACAGTTTTTGGTTTTCCCCCCTCCGCCCTTTATTTCCCTTTCTACACGGGCTCTGTTTCTCTTTCTCTCTTTCTCTCTTTTAATTACGTCTCACCATGTTTAGTGCACGTATAATTATGTACTTTCTGAACGTTCAATAAAGATGTTTTTAAAAAGGAAAGGGTTAAACGTCCCTACACTTGCTGTGCCCATCTGATATTATTTGAAAACCTCCATCTAAATCTACATTTAGTGACATGACTAGTTTGTCCCTCAGATTCTAGACTTTTAAGTCAAGTGCTTTATAATTCCATTCAGAACCACAGATATTGTTCATTCAGGCAAATTGTGAGCGAGTGTCTCTGTCTGCGAGCCTCTCCCTTTATCGGATTAAGTGCGTTGGACTTGTCTTGGACAGCTCTTTTCTTGTGGCTAGACAGGAATAAAATTTAAGTTTTTCAAAAAGGGTGGGGCAAGTTTCTCAAGAAACGATTATCCCAGCATTTACTTTACTCACTGCCTATAATCTGTGACTCATTCTTAAAAATTAATGAAATCAAAAGGGGGGGGGGGAGAGAGCTAAAAGCAAAAGAAGACAAATCCTTAAAAAGCATTTCTTCTAGACATTTCAATGAGGCAGATTAGCAGTAGCTTAAAAATAAGAAGGAAAACATTTGTGTTATCTATGATATGCTGAAAGCCTCTGTGTAAATAGAAAGGATGTATCTCCACTACAGATCAAAACAGGAACTTGGGGTTCTTTGAGATGGGAGTGGGGTGGGTGCATAATTTGGTTGAGATATCACAAATCAGTAGTTGGCAATAGGAAGGTTGTGGGTTTAAAAAAAGAAGAGAAGCTTATAGGATTTTACTTAAAAGAGAGAAAATACATAATAAATGGGGAAGGGGAAATGACCCGTCAGTTTTATGCCAATGGTGTGTTCCAGTGTACTGGAAGAAGCAAAGATCTCCAGTGTCGAAGCAATGGTTTTTCAACATCAACTTCGTTGGACTGGTCATGTTGTTTGGATGCCTGATTATTGTCTTCCAAAGCAGCTACACTATTCCAAACTTAAAATGGAAAGCGTAATGCTTAAAGGTTCAAAGACTCTCTCAAGGCAAATTTTTAAAAATGTAGTATAAACACCGACAACTGGGAAACACTAGCCTGCGAGTGCTCCAATTGGAGAAGAGCCTTTTCCAAAGGTGTCATGGGCTTTGAAGACACTCAAACTCAGGACGAAAGGGAGAAACGAGCTAAGAGGAAGGCACACTTGGCAAACCCTCACCGTGATCAACTCCCACCCAGAAACCAATGTCCCTACTGTGGAAGGACATGTGGATCCAGAATTGGCCTGCACAGTCACTTATGGACTCACTTTTAAGACCATGTTCATGGCTACAAGTGAGCGCCAAAGAAGAAGAAGAAGGATTCTGCAAAGAATTTGCATGCATGAGGAACACTGACCCCCCCAAAATAAACACTTGTCTAAAAGAATTTCAAGACCCACATTTTGCTCCACTGCAGGTGTGTAGGTGTGTGTGTGTGTGTGTGTGTGTGTTAATAATGGCTCTGGAAAGGAGGAAGACAGCACGTCACACCCTTATGGCCATGGGACAGAAGAAGAAAGGAGGCTGGGTTGTTAGCTGACAGCTCTACTACTAGGAGGATACAGTGGTACCTCAGGTTACAGATGCTTCAGGTTACAGACTCCGCTAACCCAGAAATAGTACCTTGGGTTTAGAACTTTGCTTCAGGATGAGAACAGAAATCATGCTCTGGCAGTGCGGCATCAGTGGGAGGCCCCATCAGCTAAAGTGGTACCTCAGGTTAAGAACAGTTTCAGGTTAAGAACGGACCTCTAGAACGAATTAAGTTCTTAACCCAAGGTAAAGGTAAAGGGACCCCTGACCATTAGGTCCAGTCGTAACCAACTCTGGGGTTGCGGCGCTCATCTCGCTTTATTGGCTGAGGGAGCCAGCGTACAGCTTCCGGGTCATGTGGCCAGCATGACTGAGCCGCTTCTGGTGAACCAGAGCAGCCCACAGAAATGCCGTATACCTTCCCGCCGGAGCGGTACCTATTGATCTACTTGCACTTTGACATGCTTTCGAACTGCTAGGTTGGCAGGAGCAGGGACCGAGCAACGGGAGCTCACCCCGTCGTGGGGATTTGAACTGCCAACCTTCTGATTGGCAAGCCCTAGACTCAGTGGTTTAACCCACAGCGCCACCCGCGTCCCTTAACCCAAGGTACCACTGTATAGTTGTTGACACTTGGCATATGCTAGGATGAACCACAGTTTCCATTAAACACAATTTGTTGTTTTAGACATAATGGCAAGTTGTGGTTGACCCAAAGTGGAAAGGAAGCTTTCGTGGGTATCCACGGGGATTTTTCAGGGTGGGGAGCTTCTGAACACCTCCCCACAGCTGCGTTAGAGGAAGGGAAACAGGGAGAAAGGTCCAAAGTCCACAAGCAAAGCTCACAAGCAGCTAGGGACGGAGGAGACATCCGAATCTCGCACTTCGTGAAACAATATGAAACACAGTTATCCTTCAAAGTTCGCACTTATCTGAGTTTTGCAACGTTTACAACAATGCACATTATTAGGGCAGTGTGTGCACAAAAATGAAGACGGCAGTGAAAATAGTGTACAAAAATGAATGGTATTAAGGGAAATTGCTTCCAAAAATGTGCACATTAATCAAAACTGTGTTTATTAGGAGAAATTATCAAGGGTTTTCCCTCTTTTCAATTGCAAATTGATGCAAGATGTGAACTGAATTTAAGATTGGAAAAATGAGAAAAAGAGGTATAAATTTAATTTTATAGGACAGGGATAGGGAACCTTCAGCCTGGAGGCCTAATTAGTCCCCCTAAGGGTCTGAATTTGGAGTGTTATATTGCAGCAATACAACAGCATCATTATCCACAATACATATCATTGTACACTGAGAAAATGTAGCCGTTTACAATTAATAATCCATATATGTACGAGGAGTTTCAAGGAAGTAATTTTGCTGGAAAGCAGAATCCACAACTTTTCAACGCAGTCACTCCTGACACAAAGTTGGAACAAAATAAAAAAAGGTTGTACGTGGGCTCTATCCAATTTTAAGTAATTTCCAAACACAGGTCTTTTATATCATCACTTTTGTATGAAAGACTACTAAAGGGATAGGACACGAAGTTATTATTGCTAGCAAAGTGCCATTTTATCTGACTTGATATTAAGGAAAGCAAAAGAGAAGGGGAAAATCTGAGAGCTGCGTGTTTGTGTAAAGAGTCATATGGTTACTTGGTTTCCTTGATAATCCAGCAGAGTGATGCACGCAGCAGGTGGAGCTAGGATTTAGAACATCCTGCTTGAACACGCCCGTTCAAACGTCATGGATGTGATTTCCAGCTATTGACCACATGCACTTGGAAAATTAATAGTATCTGTCTTTTCACAATCTGGAACTTAGTTTCTTTTGCCTCCGATTGCAAAATACATGCCTGGAACAACAGGCACGAATTGCGGCAGGCACCTTTCCGGAGCATTTCTTAGCAGTTTAGGGGTGCAGGGCAACAGACAGCCCTTTAACCTGCTGTTCAAAGTTTAGTCCCACAGTCCTTCAAAATAAGTCATAAGATCAGGTCTCCACCACTTGCCTAAGGAATCTAACAAAGAACAGTACATATTGCACTTTAGAAAACCTATTTGCATTTCAAATACATTGGTACCTCAGGTTAAGAACTTGATTTGTTCTGGAGGTCCGTTCTTAACCTGAAACTGTTCTTAACCTGACGTACCACTTTAGCTAATGGGGCCTCCTGCTGCTGCTGCGCCACCACAGGATTTCTGTTCTCATCCTGAAGGAAAATTCTTAACCCGATGTACTATTTCTGGGTTAGCAGAGTTTGTAACCTGAAGCGTCTGTAACCTGAAGTGTCTGTAATGATAACCTAAAGTAAATTAAGCTAAAAATATTGTAGAGAATAGAAATGTAAAGGTGTTGGGGAGGAAATGGTGTTGGCTTTGGTACATCTGTATTGTAATGCAAGATGTGAAAACCAATAAAATAAAATAAAAAAAGCACCAAAACCAAGAAAAAGTTTTATTTTGAACACTTGTAGAAGAGATTGGTGGAAATTGCTATGAGTATACGGCAGAATGTTAGAGTGGGAAGATGAAGTGCTCTTTCTGCTCTGAAGGATGAATAATAAATTATTATTATTATTAGTAGTAGTAGTAGTAGTAGTATTTTATTTATACCCCGCCTACTTGGCTGGGTTGAATCCAGCCACTCTGGGTGGCTTCCAACACAACAAAGGGGCAAATTAAATGTAGCTGTGATGTCCACAACTTTAAGCCTAGATCTGATGCAATGATGCCAAAAGCAAACAATTAAATTCAACTCATTTATGAAACAAATTTAAACGGTAGTATTCCAAAGGGTCATTTTTTCACAACGTATTCCAGTGGCTCTGCATTTGTTCTAGAATGCAGACTGAGAACTGAGAACTGTTCAAACAGGGGAAAGGAAGAGAGGAAAAGACTCACTGTTCGCAGGGTGGGGCTTTCTGCTCAGTATGAATAAATCCTAATTGCAGCCATGTCCCTTGGTCTCATAGAAGTCATTGAAACATTTAACTTAATTAGATCAGAAGGCACAGGGCACCCAGCCTAGTAGACCTTCCTTCTCATGGAAAGTTTTGAATAAGAGCTGGCATAGAACAGTTAAATGAAGCAGTAGTTGAATGAAGTTACTACCTCTCTCTCTCTCTCACTCTCACACACACATCTGCAATATATAATAATACTGGTCTGGTTTGCAGCTCTGTTGTAAAGAGTACTAATATAATACGCCTGAAGCATTTTGAACACTATACAGACGCTAAATATTTTAATTAAATTTTGAAAATCCTATGGGAACAGATGTTCTATTCTGAGATGTGTTGACTCAGCCCTACTCCAGTGTAAATATAAAACAACACCTGCCTTTGGGTTCTGACAAACGATCTCTGAGGAAGACACATACTGTATTTTTTGCTCTATAAGACTCACTTTTCCCCTCCTAAAAAGTAAAGGGAAATGTGTGTGCATCTTATGGAGCGAATGCAGGCTGCGCAGCTATCCCAGAAGCCAGAACAGCAAGAGGGATTGCTGCTTTCGCTGCGCAGCGATCCCTCTTGCTGTTCTGGCTTCTGAGATTCAGAATATTTTTTCTTCTTGTTTTCCTCCTCCAAAAACTAGGTGCGTCTTGTGGTCTGGTGCATCTTATAGAGCAAAAAATACGGTACACTCCTCTTTATTAAGCACCAGAACGCAGTTCTTTGGCGGCACTCCTCGTGGACAGAGTGAATTATTTACTTACGTACGTATACCCTAAGCTGCAACGTACAAGCAAAACTGTTCTTTACATTATGTGGAAGTTACCTCACACCCAGCATGTGATTAAAATGGGGGGGGTGGAGGAAGCGTGTGTGTTTGGTCATTTCATGCACCCCCTACCCGCACTAAAGCACTGCCAAAGGAAGGGTGTTGTACTTTACAATCACTTCTGAGAATGCTTATTCATCGCAGTCAGAGTGGTGATGGCCGAACTATTACAGAACACGAAAAGAAAACAGTGAAACACATTTTACCAGCTTTTACCAAGTGTTCCTTATGATCGCAGCAAAAAAAAATGTTTCGGCTTTTAATTCTGCAGGCAAAACCCCAGACGCTTCAAAGTTGTGTCTATTTTTCCCTATTCGGGTTGCCCTCCTGTTTAGAATTTACAAGTCAGAACCTGGAGATTTGCTGTATTCCCCCCCACAAAAAAAAATGTATTTGCTCTATTCCTTAATTTTAAAAAAGATGGCGAACATGTAGGCAGAATGCCCAGACTGAGGCAGGAGAAAGGTGGCAGGGCCTCCATCGAAACTACAAACCCCACTCCTGCACCCTCCTTCTCGTTTTTGACAAATTACGACTCCCCTGTGGCCTTCTAAAAAGAACTAGGGGTGGGGAAGAAATTTGATTCAGTTTGCATTTCAAGACAAATCAACCTGATTCACACTTAACTGAAACAATACAGGAACCAAAAGAGAACTAACTTGCAAAATTCGTACTTCAGATTTTGAAGTGCGTTACTCCAGCAAAGGAATATGTACAAAAACATGTAAAAATGCATAAATTAGGGGATGTAACTGTTATAAGGTGTACATCTGAACCCACATATGTTTCCACCACCTTTATACAGTGGTACCTCAGGTTACATACGCTTCAGGTTACACACTCCGCTAACCCAGAAATAGTGCTTCAGGTTAAGAACTTTGATTCAAGATAAGAACAGAAATCAGGCTCTGGCAGCGCAGCAGCAGCAGGAGGCCCCATTAGCTAAAGTGGTGCTTCAGGTTAAGAACAGTTTCAGGTTAAGAACGGACCTCCGGAACAAATTAAGTACTTAACCTGAGGTACCACTGTACACCCAATGGAGAGGAAAATATGGTATTTCAGTGCAGCCATCTTTCCCAGCTCTTGCTATTCTTTTTCTCCCTCTCTTGCTTAGGGTTTATTCCAATGTCCCATTGCCCCATAACCCCGACATCATTTCATGAGTCAGTGGCAGGAAAAGCGAATCAGACTCTACATTCCCGGCCTAAGCTGGTTTTATGGCTAGTCCAGATTTCCTCTCCCCCTTTTTGCAGAAAACCTCTAACTCAGTAACAGTTGCAGGAAAAGCTATGGAAAAATGAATGCACATGTTAGGAGGCTACTCATCTTCAGAAAAGCACAAGGGCACATAAGTACATTAGAGAAGAAGGGCAAAGCAAAATCCCTTCTTTCTGAAAGCAGCCCTCCTATTTCCGGACAACACACATGGGGAACTTCGCCGGCGCCCACCCCCATTACAGAACGAAAGACAGCTGTTCTGAGATGGTGTCACATGAGTTAGCAATTAAGTCTTCATTCATCCACATTTCACTTCAGAGGAGCTCTAAGCTGAGGGAACCGCAGTCCTAACATCTGCAATATGGAAGAAGATATTGTTTTACAGGGGTACCTCGGGTTACATACGCTTCAGGTTACATACGCTTCAGGTTACAAACTCTGCTAACCCAGAAATAGTACCTCGGGTTAAGAACTTTGCTTCAGGATGAGAACAGAAATCGTGCTCCGGCGGCGTGGCGGCAGCAGGAGGCCCCATTAGCTAAAGTGGTGCTTCAGGTTAAGAACAGTTTCAGGTTAAGTACGGACCTCCGGAACGAATTAAATACTTAACCCGAGGTACCACTGTATTTAAAACGTATGCCCTGACTTTTATGTAAGACGGTTGAATTTTAACTCCATAAAATAAACATATTCTGTAACAGACTTGTGGCTGCAGAAAAAAACTACACAGCAGACCAAAGTGGAATAATGGAAGGATCATCACTAATGAAAAGCATTTCTATGTTTTTTAGAAGTGGTTTTGTCAGCTTCCGGAACCCTCCCAGCGATATCATCTATTAGGTCTCTGAACTGAGAATTCCATACAAATGCCATTTTTCATGGAATCATAGAATTGTAGATTTGGGAAGAGACCCCAAGGGTCATCTAGTCCATAGCTGTCAACTTTCCCCTTTTCTTGTGAGGAATCCTATTTGGAATAAGGGAATTTCCCTTTAAAAAAAGGAAACGTTGACAGCTATGATCTAGTCCAACCCCCTGCAATGCAGAAATCTCAACTACATCATCCATGGCAGATAGCCATCCAACCTCTGCTTAAAAATCTTCAGTGAAGGAGAGCCCACCAATTTCTGAGTCCATTCCACTGTCCCAACAGCTCTTACAATCTAGAAAGTTCTCCTGAATGCTCTCTTACATAAAATACTATTAAATGGACTGCTTGAATAATGGCCCTTGTCTTTCCCCCCTGTTTGATTAACCTTTGGATTGAGAAAATGTTTTGTTTTTAATAATGCGCACAAATGTGTTTCCCATCACAGGGACGTCAACTAGGTAGTTGGAACAAATGACCAGTGACCATTTGCGTGTCGAGGTCCCCAGGGCCGCCCCAATAGCTCACACATCACACAAAAAAATTTGTTTACGGTTTTTGGCATAATTTTGGCCACAACTTTATTAAAATACAAACATGTGAGTGGTTGCTTAGGCATTGGTTGCGACTATCTGCCCCCACTGTGGGGGACAGACTGATATTCCGCATGCCTGCGAAAGTCAGAAAAGGGGAATACACTTGGGGGTAGCGACAGAGCAGGGAACCTGCCCTCAGCCCACCCCAAATGCAGCCAGGAGCTCTTGCAATGGCCCGAGCCCCCTTGACAGGGTGGACAAGCAATAGTTAACCCCCGATTCCTTTAACGGAATCCCTTGCAGCAGCATTAGAGGGGCAGGCACAGCCAATCCATGCCCCACAACCAACCAAACCATAAACCAATGCCTAACCGCAACCTTACAAGCTGTGACGATTTGCTACGCAGTAGGCAAAAAACAAATGGTCCCAGCCAATCAGCCAGATGGACAAAATTCCTACTGGGCTCCTGCCCCAAAACAGACGACCCCATGACAGGCATAGCAAGGTCAAAGCGAACAACCCTAATTCGGGGGGGGGGGCGGGCAATTCGATTCACGGGTGAAAAGAGGAAGCCCTAGCCTCGTGCAAGGAGTTTTAGCATTTCTGGCTGTCAGTCAACAAATGGCAACATTAACATCTTCCCAACAACAAGAGAAGCCCAATCGCATCAGTGGCCAACGGTCAATTAGCCCGCCCCACAACTTTGGAGTGTCCTGGTGGCCCCCACCGCAACAGGCGCTCTCCATGAAGGAGAACACGCTTTCCCATAAACATACCCCTGATCTTCATCTTAGAATCTTCATATTTTATAAAATAGTTGGTTTTTCTGTTACACATGAATAATTGCACACTACAGCCACACAACACACAGCATGGGAGTAGTAGGCACATTTTAAATATCGGTATGCAATGATGATATGCCTGCTTGTTGATTTATTTATTTATTGCCTAATAAAACTTTCTCCCTGCCTGTATAAGCCTTTGCCAAATGACAATTCCAAAACAAGTCCTCAGGATTTTGCAAAGACTAGAGTGGCTGGATGCAGAAGCAAACAGGTACAGTTCCACTAACCCCCTCTCCTGGCCCTGATTCTCTGCCTTTAACAGTAGCCTGACACAGAGATATTAAACTGGGGAAGCTTAACATGTGCTGAAGAAAATACCACCAGCTTAATAGTTGTGTGTCAGGAGGCTGCTTAAAGGCACTGAGGCAGTGCCAGTAAAAAACATGGCAACTCTGAATAGGTAGACTTGGTTATTTTAATTATACACACCCTGTTACAACCAGGAAAAGGCACCTGTTCATTAAAACCCTTCCCCCCAGCTTCATTAGCACCAGGGAAGCAAATGCTGAGTTTAGATTACCTTTTTTAAAGTGAAGAGTAAACCCAGTCTGAATCCAATCGAATTTTTGAATGCAGAGCTCCACAGACATTATATAAGATGGCAGCTATAATACTGACGTCATGCTTCCTGCTGTTTGTTTTCAGTATGTGAACATCTTTTGGAAGGACTTAGTATAGGATGACACAGTGTATGACACACACAAGGCTCAGCGCAACCCCTTCCACTGCATACCATGATAAGCCCCATGGGGGTCCCTTCTTGCCTCGAATTGCACAAGCAATGAGTGGTTAAGGTTTTTGCCGGCAGCGTACATGGCTGGAGGGCTGCATTTAGTCTGGTAGCTCACGCAGGGTGCAGGATTCGAATTCACCTGCTTCTTAAACTTACTGGAAGGGATTCTTCTTTCGAACAAGCAGGGAGAAGCATGGACTTCCAACACTCCCACTAGGCCTAAAATATAAAATGCGATGAAGTAATATGCACAGATTATTAGAGTACATGGCCCCATCACACTTTATTACATTAAAGATATGGTGAGAGCATGTGAGCATTCACAATTCCTTATCGCACCACTAGGTGGCTGGAGAAACTTTATAAATACGGTAATAAATTATTATTATTATTATTATTATTATTATTATTATTATTATTAATAGTAGTAGTAGTAGTAGTAGTAGTAGTAATAGCAGTAGTAGTAGTAAAAGGTAAAGGATTCCTGGACAGTTAAGTCCAGGCAAAGACGACTATGCGGTTGTGACGCTCATCTTGCTTTCAAGCTGAGGGAGCCAACGTTTGTCCACAGACAGCTTTCCGGGTCATGTGGTCAGCATGACTAAATCGCTTCTGGTGCAACAAGACACCGTGACGGAAACCAGAGTGCATGGAAATGCCATTTACCTTCCCACCCCAGTGGCACCTATTTATCTACTTACACTGGTGTGCTTACAAACGGCTAGGTTGGCAGGAGCTGGGACCGAGCAACGGGAGCTCAGCCCGTCACGGGGATTTGAACTGCCAACCTTCTGATCGGCAAGCCCAAGAGGCTCAGTGGTTCTAAAAATTGGGAAAGAAATGGTTGTATGGAAGAGATGGATGAATTTGGGTATATTAAAGTTAGTCAAGTTGATAAACGAAGAGGATGAATTTTGTAAGTATTCCATCTTAAGAAACGAATGCAGCAGCTTTTACAGCCTCAGAGATCCCAAAGATATTGAAGCAGTTGATTAACTCTTATGCAACAAAAAAACTGGCAATCAACATATATATATCTTTGTTATTAACAAACCAATTTGATATACAGGTATTGAGGGAAGATTGGAATAAAGAAGTAACTAGAGATCTCAATTGCAGTCACACAGTGGGAAACTGTTTTAACTGCTATAACAAGGGTGTCTCTGGATCTTAAATTGAGGCTCATAAAGAATATACCGGAAAAGGTCTGTTTGAAAAAGGGCTGTCTAAGGCATCTAACTGTTGGAAATGCAATAGGGATAATGCTTCTCTAAAACACACGCTTTTTTCATTGTCCTACATTGAAAGACTTTTGGCAGAAGGTAACTGAAATCATCAACAGATCTGTACGGAACAACCTTACATTTGCAGAGCAAAATATCCTTTTGAATTATATACCCAGCACATGGAACCTAACCAAAGGACAATATGAGTGGAATCTCCATGCCCCTAACACAGCAAAAAGACTGATACTGATGAATGGGAAAAATAAAAGTGTGACTCCCTTCTACGATTGGACTGAAGACTTATACAAATTGGCAACATATGAACAACTTACTACTACTACTACTACTAATTTATTATTTATACCCCACCCATCTGGCTGGTTTTCCCCCAGCCACTCTGGGCGGCTTCCAACAAAATATTAAAATACAGTAGTCTGTCAAACATTAAAAGCTTCCTTAAACAGGGCTGCCTTCAGATGTCTTCTAAAAGTCTGGTAGTAGTTGTTCTCTTTGACATCTGGTGGCACAGGGCGGGTGCCACTACCGAGAAGGCCCTCTGCCAGGCTCCCTGTAACTTGGCTTCTCGCAGTGAGGGAACCGCCAGAAGGCCCTCAGAGCTGGACCTCAGTGTCCGGGCAGAATGATGGGGGTGGAGACGCTCCTTCAGGTATACTGGGCCAAGGGCTTAAAAGGTCAGCACCAACACTTTGAATTGTGCTCGGAAACGTACTGGACCCAATGTAGGCCTTTCAAGACTGGTGTTTTGTGATCTTGGTGGCCGCTCCCAGTCACCAGTCTAGCTGCCGCATTCTGGACTAATTGTAGTTTCCGGGTCACCTTCAAAGGTGGCCCCACATAGAGCGCATTACAGTAGTCCAAGCGGGAGATAACCAGAGCATGTACCAGTCTGGCGAGACAGTCCGCAGGCAAGTAGGGTCTCAGCCTGCGTATCAGATGGAGCTGGTAACCAGCTGCTCTAGACACAGAATTGACCCGAGCTTCCATGGACAGCTGTGAGTCCAAAATGACTCCCAGGCTGCACAACTGGTCCTTCAGGGGCACAGTTAGGAGTCCTCAGGACGAGGGAGTCCTCCACACCTGCCCGCCTCCTGTCCCCCCAAAACGCAGACTTGCCATGGGCAAATTCAATTATATTTGGCATCCATTCTTACAAATACTGTAATAGGTTAAGATCTGGTGAAGTACAATAACAACCTTGTAAAATATACAGTTTTGGGGTCCCCCCCCCAGTTTTCCCTTCTGAACAGGCTCTGTTTCTCCCCCCCTTTTTTTGTTTGCATCTCACCATGTTTGGTGCACATATGGTTATGTACTTTTAGAACTTTCAATAAAGATGTATTATTTTTTTTAAAAAAAGAAACAAATGAATTTGGGATATTATCTCCCACCCAGTGGCGTAGCATGGGGGGTGCAGTTGGGCCGGCTGCACCGGGCGCAACATCTGGGGGGGCGCGCTCGCACTCACAGCTCTCTGCCCCTACCTGGCTCACTCAGGGTTAGGGGGCGCAAATTACTTGCCTTGCCCAGGGTGCTGATAACCCACGCTACGCCACTGCTCCCACCTGCCCCAGGGGTTAGACTCCAGCGACTTTAACAGGGGCTACAGTAACCCCCAATCAGTGGTGTTCCTTTATGCTCTCCCCAAAACAATATGACTATATGCTTCAACATGTACTTCACATTTTAAAATTTCTCTTTTTTATTTGACACGATGATCTGCTACTGCTATTCAGTGCAAATGCCTGCCAGATCCATCTCTTCTCTCGGGACAGTTTGTTCGCTTAACTAAAATATTCTAAATGTGTTGACTAATAAGTCTAAATTTATTTATTTTTCATAGTCATTTTTCTTAATGGGAGTGTTTTCCAGATGGTGCTGTCTAGTCTTCTGGGATGGTTTCCAATAGATGTGGAAAATTTGCTGTCATGGGTTGTCACAGTTGGTTTTGTCTAACATGCTGCCTAATTAGTTCATCCCAATAGATTCTCACCAATATATACCGGTATATATAAGCATTTGGAAAATCACTGCAAACAGAAACAGCCATTGGGAGGGTAAGCATAACATCTCTTTTCTGTTACAGAACTTTGTTCAAAGGGTCCATACCCTTTCAGGACACCCAGGAACAAAACGTTGAGAATCTAATGGATAAATATAGACTACAATGTAAGGGTGATAGCCAACCAAGTCATAAACCGAGTAGACCCACTGAAATCAATGGACTTTCAGTGGGTCTACTCTGAGTAGGATTTAGTTGGATATTATTTTAAGCATTGTTTGGGATTGACAGATCTTTTTACGTGGAAAGATTATGCATACATTTTAAAAGATTATAATTATAGGTATATATACGGGGTAGAAATTAAATATAAATAATTAACATGTGTGGTTTGAAACAAATAATATTTCTAAAAAAACCAACAGGGCATTTAAAAATTGCATGTAACAAATTTTATTGTATAATATAGTAAACTATATTATATCATATAGTATATATGAGCTGTGAAATATAATTTATGCAACGATAGGAATGAAGGTGATAATAGGTTCAATATATATTTGAAACTAATCCAAAGTTATTGAATGTGTTCATTTTGTGCATGTCCATTTTATCTTTAGAAATTGTTAAAAAGAGGATGCATTGGATCCCATGAGTTTTAGATATTATTCATTTTACAGAGCTGAGTGTGGTTGAACATATGTACATAAATTACTTAACATCTTCAATCATAATATGACTTTTTAAACCTCTTTGGAATTTTTGTTTAATGAATAGTTGTATATTAATATTTTTATAAATAAATCTACATAGAATTTATCTAGCACTTTTCTTTGGCAAAGTATGTTATAGACTCTGACTTTTTAAATCTTCTGCTACATATTCTTCATGCTCAGCTGATATGACCTATATAATTTATATGCATTTTCCTAGATTGATGTTAAAATGGCAATTCTGTCCACACTTACTTGGGAGCAAGTCCCACTGAACTCAGTGTAGCTTACTTCTAAGTAGACATTGTACAGGATTGCCCTGTGAGCTTACAAATAACATATCACATCAAAATCATGAACAGTGTATATATCTGCATGTTGGAATTATGATGGTGAAAATAATAATAAACTTTTTATTTTGTTTATTTTAAGGAAAGAGGTATTCCCCGGAAATCACCATGGCATGGAATATATATAGGATCTCTCTTATATTGCTTTCAGTGTTCCTGGCACAGCAAGTTTCTTCACAAGGTATTGTAAAATGTCAAGCAAAAGCTATATTTTTTAAGGAGCTAATGACTCACGGCTCAACCCATAACTAATTTGAAGCAAAGTATTAAGATTTAATCGGAATAAAAGCACATTTAGGCAACCATAATGCTTGAGCTTGTGCTTATGATGGCCATGCGAATTTTGTCAAGAAATATGACAAATATTTTGAAATATTTTGAAAACCTTTGTCAAGAAATATGACAAATATGATCTCTGGGATAATTGTTTCTATTTTTAAGTATATACTGTACTACAAAAATTACTCAATAATTTTAAAATAGCACATCTTTTTACCTGTTTCTGTAATATTCATAATGTGTGCATAATGCAGAAACCAAGGGTATGGTGAAGTTAAAGTTAATAACTTTTTGAGTCTCACTAAAGAGGAAATAATTTATGACCCTTACAAGGATTTAACTTTGACTAACTGTGTGCAGTGACCTGGGGTGTGTATCAGTTTCCATTCATTACAGTCTAAGAATCTGATCTCTTTCTTTTTATTTTTTGCTGTTTTTCATCCATGGTGAAGATGTCCCTAATGAAGGACAGAAATTAAGGGTTTTATGTTGTATCAGTGTGTGGCACACCTTGTGGTTTCAGTGAACTGTAAGAAGTCACTTAATGTCTATACTTTGGCTACACTCTCTGTAGAAACCAGATCATGTCTTCTCAAATGCTTATACAGTGGTTTACTTAAACTTCACAAAATAATTTATATGTTTCAATTCTTCCTCTGAAATGTTATGGTCAAATGTCTGTCCGATTTGTTTTGTTTGAAAAAGTATGACCACTGTCTTCCGTATTGTGTACATGTTGTTTCTTGTCGTGTCTGGTTGCGACTCCTTGTCTTGAGTAATTTCATTTGGCTTGTCTACTAAGTGTTTGGTCTTCGTTGGTCAAAGTGAAGGATGCCTTGGTGCAGTGAACAACTCAATAACAAGTCAATAAGTCCAACACCCACACCCACACCCACACCCACACACCCACACACACACCATTTGCCTGGAATCATAGTCTTCATCAGATTCTGTACTAGCCCTGTACTAGCCCCAAACCAAGGCTATTGTGTTCCTAGTGAGATTTCTGTCAGGGAACTGACATCGGAGACAGGAGTGGAGGCAGGGCTCCCAAGCGATGCCGGAGAAGGGCCAAGCAGGGAGAGAGGGGACTCAGCAGCTGGGGAAGGAATTCAGCGTAACACCAGGGATAAAGGGGGACGGATGGGGGAATCGGAGAGAGGGCTCCAGGACTCTTCGCTGGAGACCAGCGGGGAGAGCACAGGTCCTCCGCTACCCACACCCACCCTGCGCAGAAGACTTCCGCGCAGGGAAAGTAGGCGTAGACTTGGCATCAAAGAATTTCTTTGCTGGAAGAAATTCAAGAAACGCCCACTGACGGATTCTGCTAGCAACTGAACAGCCACGAAGTGAAGGGCTGTCCAGCCAGGAAAGGTTTAACTAGGCTACCTATCCAGGAGGGGCGCAACTTACGCACGAGCAACCCCATATAACCATTACAATTTCCTATCTGGGTTTGAACATTAAATAGTTGTTCAATCTGACAGAGGAACATGAAAACGTTTTGCGTCTATGGATCACACACGTCTTTTGCTTGGAACTGAAACTGTGAATCAGTGGTGTGTGGTCAGTGGATTAGGAAGACTAAGCTAGCCCCCTACATGCTAAGCTAGTCCTTCTCAAAGCCCTGGAGGCTTCTGCCCGACTCGGGAAGGGAGGCACAATACTCTGATGAGTCCAAAAGCCCTCTCACCACCTTCCCAAAGCCCTCCCATCTTTGGGAAAGAGGCAGAAGGGCTGCAGTATCCTGTCAGAGGCCCAGCACATTGTTTCCAATGCCCAGGGCTTAGGAAAGGAGGCACGATGCTCACGCATGTGACATTGACATGTCGTGACATTGCAAATGCACCTGCCTGCTCCCTGAATCGCCCTCGCAAGTTGGCACCTCTGGCCGTAACTGTGATAAAGATTCACCACAAGCCACTGTAATGGTTGATGAGCTCTTTGGGAGTTTGGTTCACGCAGCAAATTGTGGGCGGTCCTGTTTTTATGCGTATATGGAGCCATGCAGGAGATGCCAAATGAAGGGCAGCCATTTTTGAACTGACTGTAGATGGAAGCATCACTCTTCCTTTTCATCCAAGTCTTTTCTTGTCGGTGTACCTCTAGTCCACTTTCAAAATATCATAAAATCAGATTGGCATAGGAAACTCCCTTATACTGAGACCCTTCGTCCTTCTAGTTCTGTATCGTCCACACTGTCAGTGACCCCCTAGGGCAGGCACGGCCAAACTTGGCCCTCCAGCTGTTTTGGGGCTACAACACCCCCTAGCTAACAGGAGCAGTGGTCAGGGATGATGGGAATTGTAGTCCCAAAACAGCTGGAGGGCCAGGTTTGGCCATGCCTGCCCTAGAGATTCAGATAGCCTCCCTTACTGAGCAACCTGGATTTTCTGCATGCAAAACAGACACTCCACCACTGCCTTAACAACACTTTTTTTGTTGCTAAAACCAGAGTAAATGTCAGCTAGTTTCACGACATGAGAAAAGTGAACATGATGCTAGAGCATAAACACAGCCTGCCTCTGATATATTGTAGGCACTGTGTGGCAATTGGAGTTAAGCAAGTATTTGCTTAAAGCCTGATGGATGAGGTAGCTGTAACAGTGGAGGACAATCCTTCCTTGGAGAAAGGGTGACTGCCTGAAGGACTCAGAACAGTGAGTCTCCAAATATATGGAGTAACTACCCAAGTCCAATGAGATAGCAGGGTCATATTAAGCAACACTGAAGTGTTTTCAGGCATCGTGAATAATGAGCATAGTGGAATGGTTTTTAGCTGAAGGGCTTGCAAAAGCACAAAATTATTTTAAGGACTGATATGATCCAATGAATTGTTCACATTGTCCAAGAACCAGAACCAGCTATAATATCCTTAAGACAATAAAAGATTTTCCCCGGTAGTATACCCTATATTATATACCTCAGGTGCGCCAACTTGAATAAAATATTGAGGGGTCCCAGGTAATCCCCACTCTGCATAACTGGTCACATGATGTGGCGCACAGACGTTATTTGTATGGCAATGCCCATCAGATATTTTTTTTGGGGGGGCAGAGACAAAGAGACCTCGGCCCCTAGGAGTTGGCTCCTGTGATATAGCTCAAGTGATGGGAGCAAACTTCTAACGTGTTTTCTGTTACTGAACTCTGTTCTTTGGCAACACACAGTGGGCTGCAACCAATTTTAGTTCTACTTAGCATATGCCCATTGAAATGAATGGATATGGTTAACTTAATTTCCATTGGTCTACTCATAAAACCTAGCTGAACAATTAACCGAGGCATAGACAAACTTGGCCCTCCAGATGTTTTGAGACTACAATTCCCACTGGTCTTGCTAGCTAGGGATGATGGGACTTGTAGTCCCAAAACATCTGGAGGGCCGAGTTTGCCTATGCCTGGCTTAACCATTAATGCTTCAACTGGCTATGTAAGCATTTCATTTTTTTTTAGGTCAAACCGTTCTTTTTTTTTTTAAGAACCCGTACAACCTCACAACTCTGGATATGAAATTAGCTGCTTATTTTAGTAGGGTGTTCAAGATAAAGCAAAATGTCATTGACGTCAGCATTGAACTATGATCAGTTCACACCAACCTGCAGAATATATTAAACTAGTTCTTAATCAAACAGATGTGCCGTATTTTTCGCCCTATAGGATGCACTTATCCCCCTCCAAAAATGAAGGGGAAACGTGTGTGCGTCCTATGGGGTGAATGCAGGCTCCTTGGCTTCAGCGATAGCAACGCGAAGCCTCTGAAGCCTGCGCTCCGGAGGCTTCGCGTTGCTTTTGCTGAAGCCAGGAGAGTCTGCTCTTTGAGGCTGGCGGTGGGGAAAAGCAGCGCTTCCCCCCACCGCCAGCCCCACAAGCTGGGTCGAAAAGCCCGCAGGAGCCGCGTGCTCTTTTAAGGGTGCGCGGCTTCTGCTGGCTTTTCTATGAGGTGGGCGAATTCCCCCACCTCGTAGAAAAGCCTGCAGGAGCCGCACAGCCTTTAAAGAGCGCACCGCTCTTGGGGGCTTTTCCCCAAGGAGGGAGAAGGGACTGACTGGCCAAGTCAGTCCCTTCTCCCTCCTGTGGGCTTTTGCGGGAGATGGGGGAATTCCCCCACCTCCCGCAAAAGCAGGCAAAAACCGCGCGCTCTTTCAAGAGTGCGCCACTCTTGGGGGCTTTTCCCTGAGGGGGGACAAGGGACTGACTGGCCGTCAGTCCCTTCCTTTGCGGGAGGTGGGGGAATTCCGCCACCTCCCGCAAAAGCAGGGAGAAGGTCTTGGAGTAGCGCACAGGCTGCGTGCAGCCTGTCCACTGCTCCAAGAGCTGCAGGGGGGGGACACATATTTTTTTCCTTGATTCACCGCCCTGAAAACTAGGTGCACCCTATGGGCCAGTGCGCCCTATAGGGCGAAAAATACGGTAGGTGAGATCCAAAGCAGCCTGGATACAAGCCCACATGAGCACAGTGGGGTTGCCCAGTTTTTGATAGGGGTTGGAGGCCACAGCTTCCTCACTTTCTCTGGCAAAAGGAAGAATTTGGTGACTATGACAGGAGCTAGGTTGAAGCTATAAGTAATAATAATAATAATAATAATAATAATAATAATAATAATAATACGTGGTCTGGTCCACTAAACGACTAAACAACATCAACAATACCTTTATTGTCAATGTACAACCTGTTTACAATGAAATTAACGGAGCCTCCCTCGCCTCCCCACAAACACTCAATCTCATTGCACTCTGTGTGCTTGTCACACAACACACCAACCCCAAAAGTCAGTTGCACTATATTATTTTCCGTTCAGCAGCCTAACAGCCCATGGATAGAAACTGTTTTTAAGCCTGTTGGTACAGCAGATTATACTTCTATATCTCCTGCCCAAGGGTAGAAGATTAAAGAGGTGCTGGCCGGGGTGTGAATCATCCCTAAGAATTTTTCTCTCTCTCCTAAGGCATCGATCCCTTGCGATGTCATCTAGTGGGCTCAGGGGACAGCCCATGATACCATGTGCTGTGTTCACCACCCTCTGTGAAAACCCTGAGGAAATGGAGTCTCTGTTGGGCCTTCCTAACCACCTGAGTTATATTGTTTTTCCAAGTGAGGTCTTCACTAAGGTAAACTCCCAGGAATTTAAAGGAAGAGACTCTCTCCACACAACCTGCTCTGATATACAACAGGGCTAGTTCCCCTCTCTTCCTCCGAAAGTCCAACACCATCTGTATGATTCATCATATTACAATGAATATGCATTTTAAAAAAAAAAAGATGAGGGGAAACAACGCAACAATTCTTTGCCTTTTGTTCTTTTCTAACATACGATTCTGGTCTGGCAATGTTTACAGCCATATTGTGTGATTTTTAGATATATCAAGCTGTGCAGGGAGATGTGGGGAAGGGTATTCTAGGAATCATGGCTGCCAGTGTGATAGTAGCTGCCTTCTCTACATGGAGTGCTGCCCAGATTACAAGACAAGCTGCGTTGGAGGTAAGTCTTCGACCGCAGTCATTTTTTAAAGCTCCGGTATGAATAAGCACGGGTATGTTCACTTAAGGCAGTGGTTTTCAAACTCTTTGGGGGAGCTTATAAGGGATTTTCCCAACAAGAAGATCATGAAAGATAGATGAGCTGCGCTGCAAGTAGGGGCGTTAATTTCGGTTTCCCCCAGTTTTCTCATTTTTCTGGTATTAAGTTCTATTCTCCCCATTAGTTTGTCTTGTGTGTGCATGTATAACCACATGAAAATTCATCATCATTCTCCTAGTACTCTTTTGAATGCAATTTCGCCTTTAAAAATGCAGTTTTTTGTGTTATTGTTACTAATGCATTTTTATGCACATTAACTAGTGTACCTATTACTTGGGCAAAGAACTGCCTTGCAAAATTCAGAGCAGTGCAAGCCTCTTAATTTGCGCATTGTTTCAAGACTTGTGAATTAGGTAAAGGTAAAGGGACCCTTGACCATTAGGTCCAGTCGTGGCCGACTCTGGGGTTGCGGCGCTCATCTCGCTTTATTGGCCGAGGGAGCCGGCGTACAGCTTCCGGGTTATGTGGCCAGCATGACTAAGCCGCTTCCAGCGAACCAGAGCAGCGCACGGAAATGCCGTTTACCTTCCCACCGGAGTGGTACCTATTTATCTACTTCCACTTTGAGGTGCTTTCGAACTGCTAGGTGGGCAGGAGCAGGGACCGAGCAATGGGAGCTCACCCCGTCACGGGGATTCGAACTGCCGACCTTCTGATCGGCAAGCCCTAGGCTCTGTGGTTTAACCCACAGCGCCACCCGCGTCCCTGTGAATTAGGTAGGTTTGCCTTTAAATGGGAACGGAACCAAATTTCTCCCCGCCTCCATCCCTGCCTGAAAGTCAGCAAGTCTGACCTGATCTCCTGTCATATGCAATTGCAAGAGGGTCGGGTGCATGTCAAGATGGGGAGTCCTATCAGTTTGTGTATGGTCAGCATAGGGACGCAGGTGGCGCTGTGGGTTAAACCACAGAGCCTAGGATTTGCCAATCAGAAGGTCGGCGGTTCAAATCCCCACGACGGGGTGAGCTCCCGTTGCTCGGTCCCTGCTCCTGCCAACCTAGCAGTTCGAAAGCACATCAAAGTGCAAGTAGATAAATAGGTACCGCTCCGGCGGGAAGGTAAACGGCGTTTCCGTGCGCTGCTCTGGTTCCCCAGAAGCAGATTAGTCATGCTGGCTACATGACCCGGAAGTAGTACGCCAGCTCCTTCGGCCAATAAAGCGAGATGAGCGCTGCAACCCCAGAGTCGGCCACGACTGGATCTAATGGTCAGGGGTCCCTTTACCCTTTACCTTTTATGCAGTGCACATGAATTCCCCAGCAAATATGCTTTGGGACTCCTTAGCAGAAGAACAAGTTGAGTTTGAATTGGGAAAAAGTTCCATAATGGTAGAAAGCAGTGACAGCTCCACGTTTGAGGGGTTACACATTGATAGGCCTCCTCAGGAAAACCCATTGGTGTTAGCAGTGGCTGTGGCAGAGTCCCAAGCGTGGCTAGGACCTGCCTTTTTAATTTTTTGCAATACCCAGAGCAGCCAACCCAGAGGTCATTCTGGGAAATATACAGTAAATGGTTGCTTGCAGACCTAGCCACTTGACATGAGAGGAGGCCCTAAGCAGACATCAGGGCTGTTGGACCCCACAGGATTCCTGAATGCTAGGTGGAAGTTTGAATAACCACTGCCTTAAGATCCTTCTCTTTGGTACATGTTACTTGTTGTCTTGTGTTTTGGATGTTCCTTTTTGTGTCATCTCTTCTCTCTCTCTCTCTCTCTCTCTCTCTCTCTCTCTCTCTCTCTCTCTCTCTCTCTCATATATTGGTGAATATTTTTCATTGTGATCTGCAAACTCAGTCCTGCCAGTTCTCCTGGCGCAATTTTGAGACATGTATGAGTAATTCCTGTGGGTGGTGGCAGAAACATGTAATGCCATGTGAATAACTTCTACATGCAATTTGTTCCTGTGTGGTACTCCTCAGGGAGCCAAAGTGCACCTCACAATACAACTGGTGAACAAATATTATGGATACCCAGTCATGGGAATCATCCAAGAGGAACTCATCAGTTTCTTAAAATCATGTTGTGGAAACTGAGCTTCTTGCATTCCGAAAGCTTTATATGCAAGACTTTTTAAATGTCCTGTATTTTTCAAGTTTGTTATTTAGATTCCAATGCAAACAGACACATTTGGCTGAATCTTCCCTGTGCTTAAGTCAACACGAGCAAACTCTCTGGTTCGTTGTTAGCTGCATTACATAGGAAGCAATTCAAATCAGTTGGCGTTCCAACATATGCCATATATTTTGTGACAGTGGGCTTTGCAGAACCAATAGTCATAGACACAATAGTCTTGTAGACATGTTCCACAACTCCTTGCCAGACAAATAGACAAAGATGTACACAACATGCTATATTTTCCCTGTTGGTTATCTGCAAACTTCCAGCATGAAGTCAAAGAATATATAGATATGTATCATTCACACACTATACCGAATATACTACGGTATTACCTTTCAAATGACATGAAATGATAAACAACACGACGATTCTGAGATTTTCTCATTAGAATAACACAGGAATAACGAGGATGGGTTAAAGAGGACCACAGCATAGATTCTAAAGGATATCCATTAGTGAATTTGAACTTGCACAGATGTTACTATAAATAAATTCAGAGATCCTTGATTCATGATGGCACCAACTGCTCTTTTTACATGAAAAAATCCAAGGTTGTATCAAATGAAGTCTCTTTGTTGAATGTTCTTTGATCGAGTGAGGGCTTTGATCAGTGGATCAGGGAGGGAGGAGCTTCTTGCTGGCTCCGCCCCTGCAGTTTCCCCATGACACCTCCCACACTGTTCTGGAGGGTCCAACAACCCACTGAAGCACACAACAGCAGGGAGGGGCCATCAGCACATATCACCTTCCACCCTGTACCGCTGGTGAAGGTCTCTGTTGGATCACAGTGCCTTCTCTAAGTGAAGGGAAAGCTTTGGAAACACCCTCAAATATAGGACCCAGATAGCATCCTCATTCAAACAGATTTCCTTCATGCAGGTGAAGAAAACGGTACTAACATTCTTTCATCATCCTGTGTAGAACTGTCTTGCAAAGGACGTTGCTCTGAGAGTTTTGAAAGGGGGAGACCGTGCGACTGTGATGCAGATTGTGACAGATACGGCAAGTGTTGTCCAGATTACGAAGAAGCATGTTTAGTAGGTGAGTGTTGTAAGCACTTTGTTGCCTTTCAAGCTCAAGAGGCTAATCAAAGGCTCGACCTCAGGATCTATTTCCAGTGTCAATACCGCAACACAGCTCAGTTGTTAGAGCATGAGGCTCTTAATCTCAGGGCTGTGGGTTCAAGCCCAAAATGGGCAAAAGATTCCTGCATTGCAGGGCAATAGCTAGATGACCCTTGCGGTTCTTTCCAACTCCACAGGTCTATGATTCTAAGATTTACTAGATTTACTAGAACCAGAACTTCTGCTTTTAACTATATGATTGCCAGTTATCAATTTTGTTATAATGGTTATATCATCTTGGGACGTGGGTGGCGCTGTCATCTAAACCACTGAGCCTCTTGGGTCTGCCGATCAGAAGGTTGGCGGTTCAAATGCCCACAACAGAGTGAGCTCCCGTTGCTCTGTCCCAGCTCCTGCCAACCTAGCAGTTTGAAAGCACACCAGTGCAAGTAGATAAATAGGTACCGCTGTGGCGGGAAGGTAAATGGTGTTTCCGTGCGCTCTGGTTTCCATCATGGTGTCCTGTTGCGGCAGAAGCTGTTTAGTCCTGCTGGCACATGACTGGAAAGCTGTCTGTGGACAAATGCCGGCTCCCTCGGCCTGAAAGCGAGGTGAGTGCCGCAACCTCACAGTCGCCTTTGACTGGACTTAACTGTCCAGGGGTCCTTTACCTCTTCAGTGGTACCTCGTGGTTCGTACTGTTCCCCTTATAAATGCTTCAGGTTACGCACTCTGCTAACCTAGAAGTAGATGCCCCTTGTTGCAAACTTTGCCCTGGGATGTGAGTGGAAATCGCGCTCCGGTGACACGGCAGTAGCGGGAGGTGCCATTAGCGAAAGCGCGCCTCATGTTACGAGCGGTTTCTGGTTACAAACGGACCTCCGGAATGGATTAAGTTCGTAACCGGAGGTGCCACTGTACCTATAATATAAGCTGGGGAACTTTCATGTGTTGGCAGGGGAGTGAGAAAATTGGCTGGCTTCTGGCCAATGGCACCACATGAAAATAACTCAACCCGCAATGGGGCTGTGTACATTTTAGAACAGGCTCTATTCCCATAGCTCCTGTTATTGGACAAAGTTAATCAGCTTCTTCTGTGACACCTCATCCCAGTTACAGGTGTTATATAGACCAGGAGTTGGGTAAGCCTGAAACCTGGTGGTATTCTCAAGGGGCACATAGGAATTTGCCTCGAGCTGAGTCAGACTATTGGTCTATCTAACTCGATACTGTCTACTCCAGCAGTGACTGACCTGTGGTTTGCCAAATGTTGTTAGATTCCAACTCCCATTAGCCCCGGTTGGGATTGCCAATGGTCAGGATTTTATGGGAGCTGCAGTCCAACAGCATTTGCAAGGTCATCTACACAACAGGGACTGGCAGTGACTCTCCAGGGTTTCAGACAGAAGTCGTGGAGATGCTAGGAACATGGGGTCTTTCATGTGCTTTGACACCAAGCTATAACCTTTCTCCAAGGTCGAAGCTTGCCATTGCTTCATTACAAGTTCAGAACACTGCTGCAATGAGGACAAAATGTACAGTCCGCTGGGTGGAACTATCCCCACAGCAAGATGCAATGTGGCTCTAGGAGCGTTTGCAATATCCTGTTCTCCTTCCACCTGCACTCGCCAGCAATAATGCTGAACATTCAGCCAGTTATACTATAAGACAGTAAAACTAAAAAAAAAACAGAATCAAAAGTTTGTGGAGTTCCATTTATTTATTTTCAAATTATTTTTATCCTTTATATGCCACCCACACCCACATTTACTGCCTCCTGTTTAACCCAGTCTGGATTTTCAGCAGACATAACTTCATTTGACTTCAGTGGAGCCATGCCAGGGCAGAATTTGGTTGTAATAAAGGGGTAATAGAGTGGCCATGCCATGGCAGAATGCTGTGGAAAAATGGCCTTGTTTGCCCCTAAGATAGTCCAGAGGGAATAAATGTTCTGTGAGTTTCCATTCATCATCAACAACAAAATCATTCGTTTAAAGTCAACTCCCAGTTCCCCCTGCCTCCACCAGGACAATAAAGTCTTTTGGTGGCTGATAATACTCTCAGAACCTAGGTCTCTGTTGAACAAATGCAAAGCGTTTCGGCAACTGGCATGTGTGTTTAGCATGACCTAAACCATTTGGCGACTGCAAAGGAACAGGCCATTGCAAAGTTTACTGCAATGTTTACCCTGAACCTGTTGCACCAAGTTGCCAGGTCAATGAAGCACCATTTTAATTCCCCACATATGCTCTGAAGCAGGGGTCAGCAAACTTTTTCAGCAGGGGGCCAGTCCACTGCCCCACAGACCTTGTGGGGGGCACACAGTCCTCCCCAAAACAAAATGGCGGCCACCTCCAAAAGAACGGGGAAAAGGATATAAAGTGATTCAAAAACAGAAAGGTCTATTTTATTTGTTGTTGTTAAGAAAAAAAATGTGAGGGAGAAAAATGTTTGAAAAAGTCCCTTCTTTTCCAGACACTCGTAAGTCTTGGTTGTTATTACTTTATTGCTGGTGTTTTGCTGTAGATCAGGGGTCAGCAAACTTTTTCAGCAGGGGGGCGGTCCATTGTCCCTCAGACCTTGTGGGGGGCAGGACTATATTTTTTTGGGGGGGGGATGAACGAATTGCTATGCCCCACAAATAACCCAGAGATGCAGTTTAAATAAAAGGACACATTCTACTCATGTAAAAACACGCTGATTCCTGGACAGTCCGTGGGCTGGATTGAGAAAGCGACTGGGCCGGATCCGGCCCCCCGGGCCTTAGTTTGCCTACCCATGCTCTGAAGCAATGCTTAAGCTGAGAATAGTGTGGCTGATTTTAAATGACAGCTCATAGATGCCTGTCCCATCCCAGGACACTTTGCTAAGGGGTCTCTTGAGATTAGAGCTAGCCTCAAAGGTAAAATAAAGGGACCCCTGACCATTAGGTCCAGTCGTGACCGACTCTGGGGTTGCGGTGCTCATCTCGCTTTATTGGCTGAGGGAGCCGGCATACAGCTTCCGGGTCATGTGGCTAGCATGACTAAGCCACTTCTGGCGAACCAGAGCAGTGCACAGACACGCCGTTTACCTTCCCACTGAAGCAGTACCTATTTATCTACTTGCACTTTGACGTGCTTTCGAACTGCTAGGTTGGCAGGAGCTGGGACCGAGCAATGGGAGCTCACCCCGTTGTGGGGATTCAAACTGCCGACCTTCTGATCGGCAAGTCCTAGGCTCTGTGGTTTAACCCACAGCGCCACCCGCGTCCCAACAGAGCTAGCCTTGGAGAGTGGATATTTGGCTTGTTTCTTTGAAGGGTGAAATGTGCAGAGGCAAACCAGCCCCCGCTCCACCTCATGCCTTCATCTTCCCGGAGAAGGGGGAAATGGAGCATAGCTGTTTTGGATGAGCGACACCAATATGTTTGTTTTTACGCACTGTTTATTTATTTTTTTAAAGGAAGGGGGCGTAGTGTTATTCGCTATTCACTGTTATTGCTGTCTGTAATGTTAGAGTAATATATGGGGCAGGATGAAAACAAGCCCAGAGGAACACATAACGGAAATAAACAGGAAGCAAACGTTAAGGTCTAAACTAAAGCTGCCAGTCATCTGCTCCGCTTTGTTAAATCCACCGGCCACCTAGGAAGATCTCTGCTTCCCAATGTTCCATTACCGATAAATAAATAAGAAATACTTTGTTGTGTTGATGAAACATCAGGAGGGGGATGTCTTAAGCTCATTGAATCACAGATTCAAAATAATGTAGAAGTATCAGCCTGCAACTGAGTCTATCAAAATGAGAATGTGGGTTCTCACTTCTTTGTGGGTTTTCTCATGCCTGCTTTCCTTGAATATATATTATAATGCATATTATACCTAAAACAGTCTCATCCGGAGATTAAGGGTTACCTTCACTGTTAAGTCACATTTAGAAATAGTTCCTCTGAACTTATTGGACATGACAAACAGGTCCACTGCTTTCAGTGCATATATACTGTTTGCAATATTTGTGAACTTGTTGATTTTTCCTTTAAAATGTAACACGGTATATACAATAACTACCTAAATATGCGTTACTTGTTAAAATGAATATTATTCTGCCTGATGCCCCTGCTAATTTGTTACCTGGAAGGATATGATTTTGGAACAGCAGTTTAAAGGGGTAGAGCAATATAAAGAACTGTATGCGTAAGGCTCTTCTGCAAACATTTAATTTTAAAAATGTTGGGACTTTTGGTGAGGCAGCACAGCAGAATGTGGCAAATCAGAGGTGAAGCCTGGGGAGTTAAAAATGAGACATAAGAAACCTAGTTTTTTGGAAACTAGCCTTTGCAAAAGTAACATTTTTGAAAAGAAATATTAAAAAAATAATAATTGTCCAGTAGCACCTTAGAGACCAACTAAGTTTGTTCTTGGTATGAGCTTTTGTGTGCATGCACACTTCTTCAGATACGAAATGCCCAAACTTAGTTAGTCTCTAAGATGCTACTGGACATTTTTGTTAAAAAAAAATTATATATTTCTACTGTGTCAGACAAACATAGCTACCTACCTGATTTTTTGAAAAGGTGAGTTTATTTAACAAGCCTTTTGTTTAAAACTGTGAATTGAAAATGGTAAACAACAATGCTAAGTTTGGTATTAGAAGAAAAACCTGAACTGAAATTTGAGTTTTATGCCTGGTTGCAGTTCCGACTACTCCGGCACCCACCACCACCACGGTCGCAACAACTACGACGACCACAACCACGCCTCTGCCAATGACCACCACGGCCAAACCATCAACTACAACACCAAAGCCAAAGTCTACAACCAAACGTTCTCCCAAACTTAAGCCCAAGCCCAAGCCTAAACCCAAGCCTAAACCCAAACCCAAAATGAAACCTAAACCCATCCCTCCAAAGAAGAAAAAGCAGAAGAAGAAAGTGTCTCATGAAATTATGGAAGGTATGAAAAAGTATACGTGATATGGACTTCTTGGAGTTGTGTGTAGATTTATTTTTTCTAAGTTCTGTGATTCATCGCGATTTACTGTAATTGTGAGCCTTGAGAGAGATGGCAGGGTTGCAGAAAAGAAAATGGAATTCACTGAAGCTTCAATATGTTGATGAATCCTTTTACTGATTCTCCAAGCTCCATCTACCAATATTCTAAATGTCCTACCAGGCTGTGGCAAACTAATGCTGTATATTCATAGCTTTTGCTACGTAAAAGGTAGCCCTCTCTGTCCTGGGCTCTTTTAAAGATTGCCTGCATAGAGTAAAGCTCTCTCTGTCTCTGTCTGTCTGTCTGTCTGTCTCTCTCTCTCTCTCTCTCTCTCTCTCTCTCTCTCTCTCTCTCTGTGTGTGTGTGTGTGTGTGCGCGCGCGCTTTAAACCATTATCCTTTATCCATTGCCTTGCTATATAGGAATTGATCTTGATAATACTCGTGCCTTGAAAATGGAAATACTTCTTGCAGACTAGTATTGGGGGAAGGGGAATCTATTTGTCAGGTTGATTACCTATCTTTCTTTCTTCTGAGTGTTTTGTGTGTGCCCACTTTCACTTGGCAAGGACCCCCCTCCCCCAAGAGCCTGGGCATACCCATTGGGCTCACCACCACCTTTGAACACAAAAACACCATATCCTATCAAACTGCTTTTGAAAGTCATTCAGTTTCAAAAATAGTTTGCCATGTAGCCTGGGGTGGAGGCGGGAACTCTTTTAAGAAACCCAAGCCCAGAGTATTCCAATACGTAAACTACTCTGAGGATTTTTATATATTAATTGAACAGCAGAATAGACAATTCTAACGTAAATAAATTTTATTTATAGATTCTTACATTTATTCTGATGTGGAACCCAATGCACTACATGCCACCTTTCCTTTCTCTTTTTTAAAAAAAAAATATATTTGGTTTTTCAAATTAAAATTTTACAGAGCTATATCAAGCATAAATCATCAAAACAAGATTCCAATAAATCTCCTGGACTTCTATCCTCCCCTTTGTGGGTTCTGTTATTAATCATTTCCTCCCATATCCTTTATGATGATCCAAATCTTTTACATCTCCATTGTGTCCAGAATTCACCCTTAGATTACAAGTGATATTCCAATCCTACTAATGATTTTAACTGTTTACAATGGTCTTTAAGATAAGTAATAAATTTCCCCCATTCCTTATTGAAATTTTGGTCTTCCTGATTTCTGATTCTTCTGGTCGTTTTGGCCATTTCAGCACAGTCCATCAACTTCATCTGCCATTCTTTTCTGGTTGGGACTTTATTTTCTTTCCATTTCTGGGCCCACCTTTCCTCTGTTATAGAATTGTACATACATTTCCCATGCAGTCACCCATATAAGTGCTGACCCAGACTTTGTTAGCTGCAGCAAGATGGTGGTCGCAAGTGACGTCAAATCATACTCTGAGATGAGTAACTAACCATGCAATCATTTGGAGTGTGGTTTATCTGTAAAGTGTTATTCCACCAGTGGATTCAACAGTGCAACAATTGCCCTAATTTGTTGGCTCACAAACACATACGACTTTTCCAGATTAGGAGCGGGCAAGTTTTCCGGTGCTAGTGGTCCATGCTGAAAATACATCACGAGGTTGAAGCAGACAGTTGATTTGCACGTTTTTTATTTTTCCGCATCATTTCCAGAAATGTTCAAAATCGCATCCGGCTTCTTCCATTCACAGTTCAGACTTTAAAATAAGACACTTTGAAAAGGGCTTTTTATTCAAAATTAAAACAAAACATATTATCCAGAAACATGTCATCCTTATTTCCTCCCATTTTTCCTCCCCTCTCCCCCCCACAGAACCCACCCACCCCCCGACTTCCCTCAGTTCCAGTCTTTGTTTTCTCTAAAAATGCTGTTTTCCGCATGTTACACAGTTGTATAGATCCTCAAACTATTTAGCTGATTATTATCAATAAAAAGTTTGTGAATGTTTATTCAAAACCAGCTAAGGAGTCCAGTTCGCTTTATTGCGTCTTCAAATACTTTGTAAAGGGTTCCCATCCATCTTTAACGTCACAGTTAGCCTTGTCCCGTAGCTTGTATGTCAGTTTTGCCAGTTCTGCATAGTCCATCAATTTTTCTTGCCATGATTCTTTAGTTGGGGTTGAAAGGGGCTTTCTCCAGTCTTTCAGCATCCTTCATCCTGATGAGGGCTGAAATCCGTTTGAGGCAAACTGTCAGGGTGTTGCAGGCCAGCAGTGATTGGGATCAGAACCAAAAGAAGAAGAGTTTGGATTTGATATCCCGCTTTATCACTACCCAAAGGAGTCTCAAAGCAGCTAACATTCTCCTTTCCCTTCCTCCCCCACAACAAACACTCTGTGAGGTGAGTGGGGCTGAGAGACTTCAGAGAAGTGTAACTAGCCCAAGGTCACCCAGCAGCTGCATGTGGAGGAGCGGGGAAGCGAACCCGGTTCACCAGATTACGAGTCTACCGCTCTTAACCACTACAGAACACTGCCCCCCAGCTCTTTTGCTATGCCTTCTTTCTCTTCATTTCCCCCCTTTAGGAGTGCATGAAATTAGGGTGGAGGTCACAGACCCTTCAAGTTGTCTCAGAACTGTATTCTGTACAAATTTTCTTTTTATGCTGATTGCATGTGCTTGACTGTAGAACATTCTGAACAGTCCTCTTCGTCCTCCTCCTCCTCGAAGATTCGGAGAACAATGGCTTCGTCAACAAATTCTGGTGATAAGCGCAAGAAGAAGAAGAAGGGTAAAACTGACGAGGAATTGGAAGAAGAAGAAGAAGAAGTGAATGGTAAGTTTGGCAATGACATTTAATCAGCCAGGAGAAATGGTTTGAAAGAAGCAGAACAAGTGAGGTTTCAAAAAATAAAAAAACCCATTAAAAAAACGCCACCCCTGCTCTAATGCAGTGTTTCCCAACCTTGGGTCTCCAGCTGTTTTTGGACTACAACTCCCATCATCCCTTGCCAGCAAGACCAATGGTCAGGGATGATGGGAACTGTAGTCCAACAGCAGCTGGAGAGCCAAGGTTGGGAAACACTGCTCTAATGCATCTTTCTTCTTTCTTGAAAAGTACCGTATTTTTCGTCCCATAGGACGCTCCGTCCCATAGGACGCACCTAGTTTTTTGGGGGGGAAATAAAGGAAAAAAATTTTTCCTTTATTCCCCCCCCCAAAGCAGGTCGGGGAAACCAAACCAGGTCGAGGAAGGGCACTGCACCTCCCTGAGCTTGTGGGGCTGGCCGATGTCTGCCTCAGGCGGCAGGCTACTATCCGCAGCGTGGGGAGCCCTGCGGGGAACTCCTGTAGGGCTCCCCACGCTGCGGATGTCTGTCCGGCGCACAGGGCGCTCTGCTTCAGGGCGCCCCGCCCGCCGGGTGGCAGGCTGCTATCCGCAGCGTGGGGAGCCCTGCGGGGAACCCCTGCAGGGCTCCCCACGCTGCAGATGTCTGCCCGGCGCACAGGGCGCTCTGCTTCAGGGCGCCCCGCCCGCCGGGTGGCAGGTTGCTATCCGCAGCATGGGGAGCCCTGTGGAGAACTCCTGCAGGGCTCCCCATGCTGCGGATGTCTGCCCGGCGCACGGGGCGCTCTGCTTCAGGGTGCTCCGCCCGCCCGGCGGCAGGCTGCTATCCGCAGCGTGGAGAGCCCTGCAGAGAACTCCCACAGGGCTGCCCAGGCTGCGGATGCGCTCCCGAAGCGCTGGGCGCTCTACTTTCAGGGCGCCCAATGCTCCGGGAAGCAGGCTGCTACCCGCAGCCTAGACATCCCTGCCGGACCTCCTGCAGGGCTGCCCGGGCTGCGGATGTCTTCCTGAAGCCTGGAGAGCGAGAGGGGTCGGTGCGCACCCACCCCTCTCGCTCTCCAAGCTTCAGCGAAAGCCTGCATTCGCCCCATAGGACGCACTCAGATTTCCCCTTCATTTTTGGAGGGGAAAAAGTGTGTCTTATGGGGCGAAAAATACGGTAATCTTAACAGAATATATACACAAAGTCCAGTCTTAAAGGGAAGGGTGTCACTGGTTATATACCCAAGATGCAGAGAAGAACTATGCTTTCAGAATTTCAAAACATCTCAGAAAAACTCTAAAAAGGACAGATGCACATTCCCCCCCAAAACAGCTCAGTGATGACTGAGCATGCTCGGTGGTCATGAAATTATTAATTTGGATTAAATATGTAGGTTTAAGTAAGTAAGTGTAAATGTAAGAGTTAACTCTTGGAGCTTATAACAGCTAACTTAAAAAAAATATATCCTAGGGTGCAGATTTTTGTGGAACTTGATCCTACAGATAGCTTCAAAATATATTTAGTTGTCTCACTGCTACAGCTCAAAAACTAGATTTCAGACGTGGAGATGCCACATATCTAAGTTCCATATGGGTCATTATTCCAAAGTGATTTCAAAAGTCTATACTGGAAGAAACAAAGTAATCTGAGGTTAAATTTTCAAATACCATGTGGGATGGGGCAATACTCAAGGAATGCAGCACAACACAAAGAATTATACTGCTAAGAATCTTGTTAATATTTATTTTTTTCTTTCCCCTGAGCTACAATGAGATAGATCTGTTACACGTCAAAAGCAGCAGGTTGGTGATAAGTCAACTAGCATTACTCTGTACAGTTCTACATACTATGTTTATATATATGTTTATTGTAATAAGTAGAGCATCAATTTCATAGCGGTCCTCCTGGCAGTTTCTGACAAATCTCCATTAAAGCGCTATAGAGACAACCATGCTAAAAGGTTTCAAAAGCATGACAAAATGTTTTAATGGTGACACTCACACAATAACCTGACAACTAACCTCCCTCTTTTGTTTTACCCAAAGAATCATCAAAGTCATCATTAAAATCTTTAAAATCCAAAGCTGTGAAAGTGATTTCAGAGGAGGATGGCAGCGGAATAGACAATGCAGTGACAACAGTAGCTACCACGTCGACAACAACGCAGCCTTCGACCACAACCACCCTGCCTTCAACTACAACCATGACCAAGCTGCCTACGACAACAACCACAACAAAGCTACCTACAACCACGACGAAGCTTCCTACTACGACGACCACCACAAAGCTTCCTACCACCACCACCACACAGCCTACGACAACAACGAAGCAGCCAACAACCACGACCGCAACAACACAGCCTACGACAACGAAGCAGACAACAACCACGACCAAGCAGTCTGCGACGATGACCACAACAAAGCTTCCTACTACCACAACGGAACTACCTTCTGCGACCACAAAGCAAGCTGACACAGAGAAAACAACCCCAGGAAATAAAGGTATTACAACAACTCCTTTGTCTGAAGATCATGTTAGCCAAAGCCCATCTCCCCAACCTGATAAGGTGACCACATCCAACAGAATTGCTACCACAAAACCATTAAGCTTGCCATCCAGCACTACTTCTGCTATCACTGAGGCATTGATAATGTCTACTGTGGCTAGTGATAGCATAAGCAAAGACACAAGCTCTGCTGCTTTGAAAACCACCATTATCCCACCTAAAAGTACAACAACAATATCCAAGAGAGACACCACTACTGTAGCTATGGAAGCAACATCAGGAGCTGGTAGAGACAAGACCAATGCAGATAGCCACGTTGCAACAACAGTGGAAAATAATAAAGCAACAGATGAAACTAATAGACGAGATATAACTACTGCAAATAAAGAGACTGTAGTAACAAACAAAGACACAGTTAGAAATGCAGACACTTCAATAACTGATAAATCCATCACAACAAACACAGTAACTGAAACAGCCACAGGTGATAAAGATGCAACAACACAAGCCAGGGCAGACACTGCTACTGTAGTTGGAGAGACTGTAACAACAGGAGGAACAACAGGCAGTGAGACCATAGTAACTACAACAACGAATGCCCTGACCGGTGAAGAGACCACTGCTGCAGATAAGAAAACAACATCTGTAGAAAAAACAGAAGCCGAAGCTTCTAGTCAGGAGCTAACTACAGAAGATAAGGAAGATAGTACAGTTGAAACAAAAAACAGCAGGGCTTCTGATAGAAAAAAGATAACCACCCGTCTCACAGATTCAACTACAGCCGATTCAAAAGAGACAGATGTAGGTGATAAAGAGACAACTACACTTGTGAAAAAGACGACTACAGAGAATAAGGAAACAGCAACAAACTCTAAAGAGAAATCTGTTACCAAAAAAAAGAGTTCTACTATTATTGAAGAAATAATTTCATCTGCTGAATTGACAGCTTCAGAAAACCCCAAAGATTCAAGCACGGCTGCTTTTACTGAGAGGATGTCAACTACAGAGTTGACAACCTTAGATGATGGCTCTGTTTCACCATCGGGTACAAAAGACACAGAAATAGGAGTTACATCTCAGCCAACTCAGAAATCAACTAATGAGCCAGTTAACTCAGTGAGTCCACAAGACCAACAAACAAACTTATTCTCAACAACTCCTGCTACTCTGTTCACAGATACACCTCAGTCTGAGGGAAATTTTAGAAGTGCCAGGACAGAAAGGAGTACTACAGTCACAGAGACAATAACAACACAGACTGAGCCACCAAGTGACTTAGGTAATCTTGATGATAAAAATGGCAGACCAGAAATTGAGAGTCCAGAAGGAACAACTATCAATTCAGAAACAGCAATTCAGGGAGATCCAACAAGTGGCACACCTACTCCTGATAGTAATGTTCAGGGTGACAAACCAGAAGAGACCACTGCAGTTGCAGATACATCGATAACAAGTGACACAGCAAGTTCTAATGATAAGATTGACAAAGTAGAAAGTGGCACCAGCATTAGTACTACTACTACTACACAGACTGATCTAGGTGATACAACCAGTCCTGATGGTGTTGATAAAGGTGACAAACCAGAAGGGACTTCTACAGTCAGTGAGACGACAACAACAACACAGACTGTTCCAGGTGACACAACCAATCCCGATGGTACTCCTGGAGTCCCAGGGACATCAATAACACAGACTACTGCAGATGGAACTAATCCTGATGAGGTTGATAAAAGTGACAAACCAGAAGGGACCACTACAGTTACTGAAACAACAATACAGACAGATCCAGGTGACACAACCAATCCTGACGGGGTTGTTAGAGTCACCGAGACAACAACAACACAGACAGGTCCAGGTGATACCACCAATCCTGATGGTGTTCCTGGAGTCCCAGGGACATCAATAACACAGACTACTCCAGGTGATGGAACCAATCCTGATGAGGTTGATAAAAGTGACAAACCAGAAGGGACCACTACAGTCACTGAAACAACAATAATACAGACTGATCCAGGTGACACAACCAATCCCAATGGTGTTCCTGGAGTTCCAGGGACATCAACAACACAGACTACTCCAGGTGATGGAACTAATCCTGATGAGGTTGATAAAAGTGACAAACCAGAAGGGGCCACTACAGTTACTGAAACAACAATAATACAGACTGATCCAGGTGACACAACCAATCCCAATGGTATGCCTGGAGTCCCAGGGACATCAATAACACAGACTACTCCAGGTGATGGAACTAATCCTGATGAGGTTGATAAAAGTGACAAACCAGAAGGGACCACTATAGTCACTGAAACAACAATAATACAGACTGATCCAGGTGACCCAACCAATCCCAATGGTGTTCCTGCAGTCCCAGGGACATCAATAACACAGACTACTCCAGGTGATGGAACTAATCCTGATGAGGTTGATAAAAGTGACAAACCAGAAGGGACCACTACAGTCACTGAAACAACAATAATACAGACTGATCCAGGTGACACAACCAATCCCGATGGTGTCCCTGGAGTCCCAGGGACATCAATAACACAAACTACTCCAGGTGATGGAACTAATCCTGACAAACCAGAAGGAACTACTCCAGTCACTGAGACAACAACACAGACTAACCTAGGTGACACAACCAAGCCTGACAGTGTAGATAAAAATGACAAACCAGAAGGGACTACAGTCACAGAGACAACAATAATGCAGACGGATCCAGGTGACACAACCAAGCCTGACAGTGTAGATAAAAATGACAAACCAGAAGGGACTGCTACAGTCACAGAGACAATAATAGCACAGACAGATCCAGTTAGTGGAACACCTAGCCCTGTTGGTGATGATAAAGATGATAGGCCAGAAGGGACTACTACAGTCACAGAGACAACAATAATACAGACGGATCCAGGTGACACAACCAAGCCTGATGGTGTCAATAAAAGTGACAAACCAGAAGAGACGACTACAGTCACAGAGACAACAATAATACAGACGGATCCAGGTGACACAACCAAACCTGACGGTGTTGGTAAAAGTGACAAACCAGAAGAGACTACTACAATCACAGAGACAACAATAATACAGACGGATCCAGGTGACACAACCAAGCCTGATGGTGTTGATAAAAGTGATAAACCAGAAGGAACTACTACAGTCACAGAGACAACAATAATACAGACTGATCCATCTAGTGGAACACCAAGCCCGGTTGATGATAAAAAAGACAGACCAGAAATTATCACTACTGTCAAAGAGACAATAGTTACCGTGACAACCCCTCAAAGTGGCACACCCAGCCCTGATGGTCAGAATGACAGGCCTGAAGTAACTACAATAACAGAGACTATAATAACAGAGATTAACCCAATCAGCCCTAGCAATGCTAATGAAAACATTCCTTCAACTAGGAATCCAGAGACCCCAGAAAAAACAACACCAAACCCCAAGCCGCCAAGTGATCAGCCGAATCCCAAAGGCGATGAGAACGGTGACAAACCAGATGATACTACAAAAGTAACAGAGACAACAACAATAATTACACAGCCCAAGTCACCCAGTGAAACGCCAAGTCCCAACCAAAGTGACAAACCAGACAAGCCAACTCAAGTCACACAGACAACTACTACCATCAAAACAGAATCCAAACCACTGAGTGATTCCCCTAACCCTGAGGAAAGTGACAAGCCAGATAGCATCACTACAGTTACGAAAACAACTACAACTACCACAACAGAATCAAATCCCAGTTCACCTAACCCCGATGACAATCCTAAAAATGGCAAGTCAGAAGTTATCACTAAAATTACACGGATAGTAACAACCACTACAACTACAACCACCACCCAATCAAATACAACTGACCATCCAGAAACAACCACCCGTGATGTTACAACTAATACAAAAATTGATCTTGTTTCAGATAGCGAACCCACCAAGGAAACTCCAACTAACAAGAATACAAACACTACAGTAACACAGGTGACTACAACTTCCTTGAAAACATCCAAAACCCCTAACACCCCATCCTCGACTGTGGACAAGACAACAACGTATACCTCCACTTTGCCCACCATACTTATACCTACAAAAAGAAAAACTACGACATACTCCACAATCTCTAGCGTAAGGCTTCCCGAGTGGATTACCAACCTAACTGCAGAGTATGTTCGACCAGAAAAGTTTGTCACACCTCTGTTGTACAAAGGTATGATTACTACTACTTCTTTTATTTTATTTTTACACTTTTTAAATTTTAAAATTTCTTTTAATGCAATTGAGATAGATAGATAGATAGATAGATAGATTAATAAATAATAATAATAATAATAATAATAATAATAATAATAATAATAATAATAATAATAATAATTTTTTATTTATATCCCGCCCTCCCCAGCCGAAGCTGGGCTCAGGGCGGCTAACAACAGTCAAAATAGTTCAACATTCTAAAAACATTCATTATAAAATTAATTAAAATCAAATTAATGGCAACCATCAAGCAAAATTCTGTGTAGGTTGCCAGAGGAGGGGGTCAGGCTGCGCCCTGACCAAAGGCCTGGTGGAACAGCTCTGTCTTGCAGGCCCTGCGGAAAGATGACAGGTCCCGCAGAGCCCTAGTCTCTTGTGACAGCGTTCCACCAGATTGGAGCCGTGGCCGAGAAAGCCCTGGCTCTAGTTGAGGCCAGCCTAACCTCTCTGTGGCCTGGGATCTTTAGGATGTTATTATTAAATAGACAATAGATAGATAGATGATAGATAGATGATAGATAGATGATAGATAGATATAGATAGATAGATAGATAGATAGATGATAGATAGATAGATAGATAGATAGATAGATGATAGATGATAGATGATAGATGATAGATGATAGATAGATAGATAGATAGATAGATAGATAGATAGATAGATAGATGATAGATAGATGATAGGTAGATAATTGAATTTTAGGGCGAGTTTTTTGTTATGTTAAAAAAAGAACTGTGTATCAATAACTGTGCTGGTCCCGAGGGTTAACCGTGCAGCGAGGTCCGAGTCCAGTCCGAGGTCGTGGGTGCGGTATGGAGGCTGTCCGTCAAAGCTGAAGCGGGGTCCAAGGCAGGGAGTCGGGTGAGGTTAGGAACTCTGGCAGAAGAGCAGGACAGGGTGCAGGCAGGAACAGGCTAGCAACAATGTTGTTCCCGCAACCTGGGACCGGGGCTGGCTGGCTTTTATCTGCCCCAAGGCATAGGGCGGCCCCGGTCCGCAGGTGACTCGCCTCTCCTGGCCTGGAGGCGAGCACTCCTCCTGTGGGAACTTAGTTCCCTCCGCCTCTCTGCCCTGAGCCTCTGCAGCTCAGGAGAGGCTGGAGGGTTACCGGACCCAGAGGCAACCTCAGCTTCCCCTGACAGGGCTGCGAGTGGAGCACCTGCCAGCAATGGGTCCTCCATCACCTCAGGGGCCAGAGCAGCCTCAGCTGATGCCTGCACCTGAAGATCCAGCACAGGTGAGGAACCTTCAGCTCAGGCCCCAGCCCCGGCTCAGCTGGTTTTGGAGGCGGGGACTCCTGTGCAGGCTGGGATTCCTCAGGTTCAGCCTCTGAGTCCGAATCCCAGGCCATCACAGCAACTCTCTCTGGAGTGAAGTTTTGAAGAACTACATGGGATTCTAGGAAAAGTCAAAGAAAAGATGCCTCCTATGTTTCCCCTCGAGTCTGAACGTGGGCAGTCTTCGCCAGTCTGGTGCCCTCTTTATGTTCTGTAATATAACTCCTGTCAGCCCCAGCTGACATGTAGTCTGAAATACCTGAAGGGCACCAGGTTGACAACAGATAAGCGATGGTAACATGACAGGTGTATTTATGAAGGTATTTTTCAAATACTGTGTGGTCCCACTTCATTATACAAAGTTTTATCATTAACATTTGCAATATTTAGTGCGAGAGGCTGGCTAGAATTGATTTCCCCCCCAGACCTATGGGCCACAACATATCTGCATGCATCTGCTGGGTGTAAAAATATGAAAATGTGTAATAATGGCTGTTTTCATGTCCTCGGGGAGAAATGGCAACCCTTTGGTTAGAACAGGGAGCGGCAATGCATGGGCCGGATGCAGCCCACAAAGATCGTTTTACCCGCACCGCCCGCTCAGCAAGTCCCTGAGCCGCGCCGTGCTGGTTTAGTGCAGCGCGCGGGGACTCGCCGAGCGGTGCTGGAAATTGTGTCTGTGCATGTGCATGTCCAGACGCTGAAAAACGCTTCTTCGCAGGTGCAATTTTCGGTGTCTGGGCATGCGCAGAAGCGATTTCCGGCGCCACGGACATGCACAGATGTGATTTCCGGCATCACGCTGCGCCAGTCCGGCCCACGGAAGATCTCTGTGGGACTGATTCGGCTCATGGCTGGTAAACCTTGCCGACCCCTGGGTTAGAAAGAGAACTCCAAAATAATGCACCAGGTAACTGTTTGGTATTTTTAGATTTCCAGGTGACAAGCAGGATTGTGGAGTGAGATGCACTGGTTATCCTCTGTGCAACTGTAATGTACTGGAAGAAAGGGCAACTCTTGAGAATGCCCTATGTATAATAATCCTTCCCCTGGCAATATGTAGCAGGAGGATCCTTATACTTGCTTTTGACCATTCTTTAATAGTTTTCTTTATGTTTTGCTTAAAGCTGAAGTCAAGAGTTTTACAGATTCACACTTTACATGGTGGAGAACGTCTTGTAAAAATCAACAGGTGTTAATAATGCCATGTATCCTTATTCTTGCTCATTCTTGTTGCTAACATAGTCTCCGTGATAAGTTAGTTTTACATTGTCTGCACTGAAGTTCCACAGTCTGATGAGCCCCAGCACCAATACCATAAAGCACTATTTGCCCCACATGGATAGGAGACTGCAGTACAGGTCCAGTGGAATGGGCATGGAGTCACAAAACCTTCAAGAACAGAAGTGGCCAAGGCATGCATTTGTGTTGCCAAGGTGCTGTGAATCTGTCCCCATCCAGCCGTTTGGATGCAGCAAGAACTGCAGACATTATTCATTGGAGTTTAAATCAGGCCACAACTTTATAGATTACAGATACAAATGCGTTTTGGCTTAGCATTGGGTAGCCCACCAAGACCTCCAGCTCACCTGCTGGAGGATACTGGAGTGTCAAGCTTGGTGTGAGTTAGACCTATGATATACCTCAAATACAGTGGTACCTCTGGTTACGGACTTAATTTGTTCCGGAGGTCCGTTCTTAACCTGAAACTGTTCTTAACCTGAGGTACTACTTTAGCTAACGGGGCCTCCCGCTGCCGCTGCCTGATTTCTGTTCTCATCGTGGGGCAAAGTTCTCAACCCGAGGTACTACTTCTGGGTTAGCGGAGTCTGTAACCCAAAGTGTTTGTAACCCAAGGTACCACTGTAGGTACTACCCCACAGGCTTGCCATGCCGGGGAGTGCTATGGCCCTTGGCCCCTCCCTGGATGCTTGGACAGTAGCGTCTCCTCTATGGATCCCTTTTTAAATTTTATTTTGACAAATAATCATAAATAAATAAGAATAAAAATGTGCACCCCACCACCGAGACCATTCCATCGTAACTATCCAACCTCCCAAAATTTCAACACCTCTTGCGATGGGGTGACCCCTTTCAGTTTTAACAGTACAAATTCTACAAACACCTTCCATTTCTCCTCAAAATCATTTCTGCTGCGTATTCCCCATCTTATCTTAACGCCACACGTTAATTTATCATTAATAGCTATATCCCACACCTCTTTATACCATTCTTCCATTTTATATTCTGCTTGCCCCTTCCACTTCCTAGCTATCATAAGTCGTGCAGCTGTCAATAAATTTGTGAGCAAGTCCTTCATAGCCTGTGAACCTTCCACCCCATCATAAATTGATTATAATGCTACCTCTGGACTTTTGGTCAGCTTTAACCCAGTAATCTATGGATCCCTTTAATGGGATACCCCACCACCATGGAGGGGGAAACCCAGAAACACAATGCCCTCTCTGCCACTGACTAGGAATATACCCAATGTCATATCCATCAAAGTTATGGCCATTGCTATGAGGAAGGCAAAACCCTCAGACAGGCCCAATTAGTCTGATAGGACAAATCCCTGCCTGCCCCGAATATGGCAACCATAAAAGCCATAGCAAGGTCATACAAATACATTTATTGCCAGCAAACCGTTAGGCCATGACTGAGGGAGGGAAGGAGGGAAAACCGAAGCCAACTGTGGTCCTGAGCGAGGGACACATCGGCTTTTATTCCCTCAGAGTGGACCTAGATGAGGACTCCTGAGGAATTGAGCCTGGGCCCAACCATACCCTCAGCCACACCTGTGGTTGGCCACAAACATGGGTGGGCAAATTTGAATCCTGTGTCAGCCAGGAGAGGTTGGAACGTCTTCCAATCAGGTGGAGGAGACCAGGGTGTGTTGCAGGAAGGGCGACGGGGTCAGAGGTGGCAGCGTACTGCGAGCACTGTGTCACTGAAAGGGTGAGCAGAGAAGGCCCATGCAGTGTGCAACGCACCCAGCTTCTATATATTACAAAGCTAAGTGTCCAACCCTCACCTAATCCCATCTGCATGAATACACTGCACTCTTAACAGTACTAAAAAAGGACTTGGACTAACCATTGGTACCAACATGCTGTTGTGATGGCGGTGGCAAAGCTTGATATAATCAGTGCCTTTATGTTGATTCAGCTCCACCAGAGGGTGTATCCATTCTCTAGCCTTCAGCCAGTTGGCGTGAAAGAACCGTGACAAAAATACACTCAGGTTGTATGTGTACAATTCAGAAATACTTTGCAAGAATGATGTGTTTCCTTAACATTTCCCACTTCCCCCCAATCCATTGCCATGTTAGAAGAGCAGAGAAGGGTGAAGAAGCCTTGTAGAAGAGCAACAGTCGCAATCATAGACTTGGCAGGTGTAATTTCAAATCCTAGACTGGAATTACATGCTAAGCTGTGTTGTATTTTACTTTATTTTCTCCAAGGAGCTCAGGCATGGTCTACCTACACCCATGATATTCTTACAATAAGTTGGGAGGGGACAGTAAAGTTAAGCTGACAGGGAGTGACTGGCCCACACTCACCGAGCAAAATTTATGGACAAGAAGGGTTTTGAACATAAATCTCATGGTTCCAAATAAGACCATCTTCTCAACAACAACGGGTTTTTTTTCAATATGTGGGTATTTCTATGAGTACATTTAGCAATACATTAACACCAGAAAGCAAAAGATCCATGTGACAGGAGGGATCCAGCTTCAAGTCATTCTGTCTTTGCCAAAACCTGCCTCAGAGGACTGTTGTGAGGATAAAAATGAGCGGGACTGTACCACCTAACAGCTTCTTTAAGAAAGGGTGGAACAAGACTAATGAATTTGAGCGTTGCCAAAAATTATTCCCATATGAGCCCATACACCCAATTGCTCATCTGCCACACACTTCCCCAGAAGTTGTTTGACTACAACTCCCATCATCCCTAGCTAGCAAGGCCAGAGCTCAGGGATGATGGGAGCTGTAGTCCAACAACATCTGGGGACCCACAGGTTGGGAACCGCTGATCTAGATCAATGTTTCCCAAACTTGGGTCTCCAGCTGTTTTTGGACTACAGTTCCCACCATCCCTGACCACTGGTCATGCTAGCTAGGGATGATGGGAGTTGTAGTCCAAAAAAACAGGTGGAGGGCCAAGTTTGGAAACACTGAACCTTGTCCAACCCCCTGCTCAGTGTGGGAAATTTAGGGCCAGAGCATCTCCAACAGATTCTCTGATTAGCCTTTGCTTTAAGACCTCTAGACTTATCACCCCAATAAGTAATGTGTTTGACTGTCAAACTGTTCTTACTGGCAAGTAGTTTCTCCTCATGACAACTGAAATCTACCCTCCTGTAAACTTTAGCCTGTTAGACCCAGTCCTGCCTTTTGTTCCTTGCTCCTCTTCTCCAGGATAAAAATGCCCAGTTGCTCCAACCTTTTCCTCATAAGAGCTTATTTTCCATGATTGCGTATGGTCTGATTGGAGAGCAAATGACTGGATCCTTGAGAACCTTCTAGAACTGGTCAGTGCAAATATTTTGGAGAGGAGCGCTCAAAGTCAATTAGCAAGGAGTACATTAAATCTGGCATTTATCTTTGTAAGAATTATGTCCTTGGAACAAATCTTAGGGTTAGTGCCCAGTGAATATTGTTATCATAAACTAAAGCGTTTAGGATTAACCTTTTTTAGTAGAGGATCCTTCGCGGTATAAAACTTGGAATTGTAAAATTAAAATGACTTATTTTGTACCAGATGTACCTCAAGAGATGAACTTATGTAACCGGAAGCCGGCAGATGGGATAGTCCCTTTACAAAATGGATCACTGGCTGTATTCAGAGGTGAGTAAGCAGACTGGTCAGCTTAATGTTGCTCTTGTTTTCAAAATATGACAAAAATGCAGAACATATTATTATGTACGTATCAGTCCCAGTTCAGATGAATGTGCTTTCAACTAAACATATACACACAAATGACTGATTGTTCCTGGTGGACAACCTCACCCACATCAAAAATACACAGCCTGTCGTCCCCACGTAAAAAGGCACAGCCAGTACTTTAAAAAGCATGGAACTGCCAAGGGAGATGTACATCAAATAAGCCTACTTTCATAGAGCCATCTCTTTCACTGGACTGGGACAATTACGTTTCAATGGCCAAAGAACACTTGCCTTTTGCAGAAAATAGCTACCACCATTTTCAAACCACCAAGACCAACATGTACAGGATTCCACAAATTGATGCACCACTCTTGCCCCTTCTAGCAAGTACCCCTAGGTTGAGAAGGTTGAGTACTACAGAGAGAATGATTCCTGAGGATTAATCCATTCCCCTTTCTCCACCCCTTCAACCTCTGCTTGATTTTGCAGGTCATTACTACTGGTTGCTGAATGGAACGAGTCCACCATCACCTTGCCCCCGTAAAATCACAGAGGTGTGGGGTATCCCCTCTCCCATCGACACAGTCTTCTCTAGATGTAACTGTGATGGCAAAACCTTCTTTTTTAAGGTGGGTCACATGAATTCCTCAATGTGCATGACAGATCACTGACATGTTGACATTTGTAGGTGGCGATTATAACTTGGAGATTATCAATGTCGCACAAAAACGAAACCAATGAACACACATAACCTGAATTTTGCAACCATAAAATGTCACACTCTGCATTGCTTATATCTTTACTTACCATGCACAGGTTAATTCAGCGTTGATTGTTGGTTGTCCAAACTATTCTTTGTACAGATGGATGCGTTTTGTAGAATCTGAAGTTTTATTTCTGTTGCGGTTTCGGTCAGATGCAAGAAAGAAGTTGTGCTTTTCTCTGAGGCGCTTAACTTGTGTCTGGGCTGTACAACTTCAGACTGTAGGCAGGACTCACATGATCAAATGTTTCCCTAAACAAAAATAAAACAAAATGATTAATTCCACCCTCAAAGAAAACTAGCACTACCATATCATGGAGCAGGCTTCATCCTCTCCCAACCAACATTATTTGAGCACCGCATAACAGCTGTCATTTTCTGGCTTGAAATACCTTCATGGCCATTTCTAGAGATGAGCTAGGATACAATCCAACAATCTTAGTGGAGTTAAGCATGCCTAAGGCTGTAATTCAATGCACTGTTACCTAGGAATAAGCCCAACTAAACATAATGAGACTTATTTCTGGGGAAATAGGCTCAGGGTTATGTTACCACTGTGTTAGATTGAGGCCACTGTTACGGAAGTTTTTCCAAGTGACCGTTTTATTGATCATTTATCCTGACTGGTTTGCACAAAGTTTGCAGGGTACCTATGCAAGGCTGTTGTTCATTAAGTCTTCATTCTCACTTGTTTGCGGGGAGGTGATATGACGTTGTATCAAGCAACAGCTCTCTCAAATTTTCCTTCTTGTACAGTGCCCAGTTTTTAAAATACTGTATACAGTGGTACCTTGGTTTACAACCATAATCTGTTCCAGAGGTCTGTTTGTAAACCAAAACAGGTTGTAACCCAAGGCGCGCTTTCGCCAAGGGGGCCTAAAAAATAAATAAAAAATGTTCGTAATCCAAAAAAATTGGGTTGTAATCCAAAAAAAGGTTGCAAACCGGGACATGCACTTCCGGGTTTGACGTGTTTGTAATCCAAAACATACACAAACCAAGTCGTATGCAAACCAAGGTACGACTGTATATATTTTGGGAAACTGCTTTCTTGTGGAAGAGTGGTGAATTCACTTTAATTGTGCAGACCGAATTTGTTGGTATGCAGTTGAATCCCACCCATGAAACAGAGAATGTCCGGAAGGACTTTAGGCAGCAGCAAAGATAGGAAGCATATGCTGCCTTCACCTTTAAGCACAATAAGGAGTGGGAAAGTTAATGAGCACAAGCAAAGCTCTCAGTCAGCTAAATAAATCTCAATATCTGATTTTTAATCAATTACATTGGAACAAATTTGGAAGAGGTTTTTGTCATACATGTGGAGGGAAAACCTTAAAACGTGTTGCAGAGTTCTCAAAATATAGACCAGAGGCAATTATATTCCACCCAGTGGAGCTTTTACTTGTGCTGAAGGCAAATGAGCATCACGGTCACCTTCAGGATTGGCGCAGTCTATTAAAAATCCAGTTGCAGTACTTACAGAAACTTACAAACTCATCTTATGAGACTAAAATCTTAACACTAAGCATACCTATGTACAGAACAGAGATAGAAAGAGAAATGGAAACCCAGGCTCCTTCTGGCCTATATTTATACTCAGCATGACCTTAATTGGAAGGAGGTAAGAGAACCAGTTCAAATCAAATGCACTCAGAAATAACCCAAACAATCATGACCCTTCTGTCTGCCTCTCTCACACAGAGAAGCTTCTAGAATCCTCTTGAATTCATAGGAATAATCTCTATATATCAGCTCAAGACTTTATGCACTAAGAAATGCAAACTGACACTCCCCCCATTTGTTAGTTGAGGGAAATATTGATCTGCAAAACACTTATAGAAAAAAAACATTGCATGTACACCTTCCTTCTACATCTAGTTCTGCAAAACACAAGTCAGCTCCTCCTGAAATTTACCTCAGGAAATGGGAAACACCACCAAGCATTCAGCTCAAGTCCCATAAAGACAGCTTCTGACCAGCTTACCCAACCAGGAACACCTGGCACAGGCATTGCATTAAATAACGAGCGTCAATTACCACCAGCTGATCCAGCTTCCACCTTTAAAGGAGCACTTCCCAAAAAGTGGGAGTAGGACCTCTGTTCTTACTAAGCAAAACCTTTAGGTAGCTCACTTTGTGTCGTTCAACACTAGGGTTCTCTCAAGAGCCAGTTCAAACCACCTGTACTCGGAAATAACCCAAACCGTCATGGCCCTTCTGCCTGCTTCCCTCACACACAGAAGCTTCCAGAAGGGTCATGATGATTTGGGTTATTTTCGAGTACAGGTGGTTTGAATTGGTTCTCTTATCTCCTTCCAATTAAGGTCATGCTTAAGAAGGTTGAGTTGTTTTGTTCTGGGAGTCAGGGTGTCTTTCTGCTACTCACAGAAGCATCTGGAAATACAGTGGTACCTCAGGTTACAGACACTTCAGGTTACAGACTCCGCTAACCCAGAAATATTACCTCGGGTTAAGAACTTTGCTTCAGGATGAGAACAGAAATCGTGCGGCAACAGCGGGAAGCCCCATTAGCTAAAGTAGTACCTCAGATTAAGAACAGTTTCAGGTTAAGAACAGACCTCCAGAACAAATTAATTACTGTTTTTCTGCTGATAAATTGCAGGGCTAGCAACAAAAAGCTAGGGTTTATTCTTGTGGAAGGAAGGTGTACATGCAATGTTTTTTCTCCTATAAGTGTTTTGCAGATCAATACTTCCTGCAACTAACAAATGGGGGGAGTGTCAGTTTGCATTTCTTATTGCATAAAGTATTGATCTGATGTATAGAGATTATCCCTATTCTGATTAATTCAAGAGGATTCTACAAGCTTCTGGAAGCTTCTCTGTGTGAGAGAGGTAGGAAGAAAGGTCATGATGGTTTGGGTTATTTTTGAGTACAGTGGTACCTCAGTTTACGAACTTAATCTGTTCCAGAAGTCAGTTCTTAACCCAAAACCATTCTTAAACCAAGGCTCACTTTCCATAATGGGCCTACTGCCGCTGGGCCTACTGCCCTTCCACTGTTCGGATTCTGTTCTTAGACCGAAGTAAAGTTCTCAAACCAAGACACTATTTCCAGTTTTGCGGAGTTTGTAAACCAAATCGTTCTTAGACTGCTCTTAAACCGAGGTACCACTGTACATTTGATTTGAACTGGTTCTCTTACCTCCTTCCAATTAAGGTCATTTTTTATTTTTTATGGACTGTGCCAATCATGAATATATTTGGATTTGTGACCATGATGCTCTTTTGCCTTCAGCACAAGTAAAAGCTCTGCTGGATGAAATATGGCCTCTGGTCTATTTTTTGAGAATTCTGCAACGTGTTTTAAGGTTTTCCTCCACACGTATGACAGTTTTGAAGAACAGCATATTTTTCTCTTGTTTTCATTTGGTGCAGATATGTGTCACACAGGGAGTCAGCTTAGAAACGACATCCTCCCCTTTCTTTCACATTTCTTACAAAATGGTGTCTAAGCCATGCAGGTTTTTTTTATGAATATGTGTATTAACACACCTGACATTTTTTAAAGTGATGCCTGATTAATTCGCAACACTATTCTAGTCAGTCACCTGTCCAGGTTTTTTGAACTGGCTGACCCATTAAACATTGCAGCCTTAAGCAAGCTTCATTTATAAATGTAACAACATTTCAGCCAGAATGACGGATCGGTTTTTGTGCGCACCATTAATGTCTCTGAAGAAGAGGGAGAAACCACCACAGAGTTCGGCACCTGGTAAAAACATCTTAAAAATTAATATGGAAACAGCTTGAAGGACGGGAGTAGTTTCCAAGAAACACTAAAACGCTGCGCCACACCTCATATTAAATATTTCCTATTCCTCAGCTGGAATTTAGTGACCCCTGAAATGCCAGCAATCTGTGTTCATTATACCACAATATAATAAGGAAGTTTGTGGGAAGGACAGGATATTCTGCTGAAGGAATCCAAGCAATAACCTTCCAGGAAGCTGAAAGGAAGTGGGGCACAAAATCTGGCTGCAGTCGCTATTATTGGTGACCCCTCAAAATTTTGCAACTGTTTGGGTAGTTGGGCTGGTTCTGTTTGGTGAGGTTTTCTAGAGACGTCCCAGATTTAGAGAAGCCATCCTGGTTTCTGATTTGATCCTGGAATGTCCCATTTTCCCTTAGGATGTCCCCATTTTCATTGGAGAAATGTTGGAGGGTATGGAGTTACCCAACCCCCCCAAGCCGTCGGAAGGCAACCCTATATAGGGAAGATTTTTTTTAATGTTTAATGCTTTATTATGTTTTTTTATATATGTTGGAAGCAGCCCAGACTAGGCTGGGGCAATCCAGTAAGATGTGTGGGGTATAAAATTGTAAAGTTATCATGATGGAATGTTGTTGTTTAGTCGTGTCCGACTCTTCGTGACCCCATGGACCAGACCACACCAGGCACTCCTGTCTTCCACTGCCTCCCGCAGTTTGGTCAGACTCATGCTGGTAGCTTCGAGAACACTGTCCAACCATCTTGTCCTCTGTCGTCCCCTTCTCCTTGTGCCCTCCATCTTTCCCAGCATCAGGGACTTTTCCAGGGAGTCTTCTCTTCTCATGAGGTGGCCAAAGTCTTGGAGCCTCAGCTTCAGGATCTGTCCTTCCAGTGAGCACTCAGGACTGATTTCCTTAAGAATAGATGCATTTGATCTTCTTGCAGTCCATGGGACTCTCAAGAGTCTCCTCCAGCACCATAATTCAAAAGCATCAATTCTTCCGCAATCAGCCTTCTTTATGGTCCAGCTCTCACTTCCATGATGGAATGGGGTGTCCCTATTTTTATGTTAGAGGGTATGGAGGTGGCGCCGGGTTGATTTTAAGACCCTTGCATATCTAACCTTTATTTGTGTAGCTTAAGCAAGAGGGTTTTGCTGTTGTTGTTTAAGCCAAATGCGAGAGCCAGTTTGATGTCATATTTAGTGTGATGTTTCGGACCCAGTTTCAAAATCCCACTCAGCCCAAGCTACCTGGCAGGGTGGCTATGAAGATAAAAGGCGGACATGAGGAACAATGGATAGTGCTTGGATCAAACTGAAAGGAAATGTGGAGTATAAATTTAAGAACAAATGAATCATATTTTTATATTCTATGAGGTATGCTCACTTACGTCTAAACAATTAACTGTGTTCCAGATCATATTTTCCCACACTGTCTTCTGCTTCTTTCTTATGTTCTCAATACATGTTGCCAGCATTTTTTTGCTTTTAAAAAGGACACACCTAAAATTGAAGTTTTGCAAATAAACCAAGCCTGGCAGTAACTTCAGTGGGTCAGATTCTGACGGCCAAATCTTGCCTGTTTTATTGAAAATGACCAGTTTTTTGTGTGTGTTTTTTAAAGTTAAGCTAATTCCTTCCATCTAACCACATATATGCCAGTCACCATTGGCACGGTCTATCTAAAGATACATTTGTTTATTTTGAAGTAAAGTGTTGGCACAGGTTTTCACAATATTTTTTTTTTGGCTAAATCTCAGGAAAATCAACATGACTGCAAATAGGCCCTGCCCTAGCATTAGACAGATGGGGGCTTAATTTGCAAATGGGTAATTGGCAAGAGGCTACATTTTATTTACTGAATTTCCTCCAAAGAGGATAAATTTGGATTAAATGGGAGATGGAGAAATACTAACTGGTATTTCGATGCCAATATGTGGATGCTGCAACGAACAACAACATGAAAAACACGCATAGATGAGGAGGACCCGTCCCCAATAGACACACAGTCCTCCCCAAAACAAAATGGCGGCCACCTCCAGTAATTCAAAAACAGAAAGGTCTATTTTATTTGCTGTCGTGAGGGAAAAAAATGTTTGAAAAAATCCCTTCTTTTCCAGACACTCTTAAGTCTTTGTTGTTATTACTTTACGTCTATTGCTAGTGTGTTGCTGTAGATCAGGGGTCAGCAAACTTTTTCAGCAGGGGGCCGGTCAACTGTCCCTCAGACCTTGTGGGGGGCCAGACTATATTTTTTTTTGGGAGGTGGATGAACGAATTCCTATGCCCCACAAATAACCCAGAAATAAAATAAAAGCACACATTCTACTGATGTAAAAATACGCTGATTCCCGGACCGTCCACGGGCTGGATTTAGAAGGCGATTGGGCTGGATCCAGCCCCCGGACCTTAGTTTGCCTTCCCATGCTGTAGATTAAAGTGAGAAAATAAAGATAAAACCAATCCAGGAATAATTTTGAATTACTACAGCTAGTGGCCATACATATGCATAGTCCCAAGGCAAAATATATACTTAATGCCGGCTGACTAGTTTTTGTTTAGTTTAACTAGCTTTGTACTAAGCTCTCCCTTCCCCAAACAACTTGGGAATAATTCCTATTGAGGAAAAGGTGGTGGTAATAAGGATTACCTCTAAAATGGCCCCCTCCCACCACAACAGCAGCAACAACATATGTCCACATTAAAGGCACGATAGCCCAATGAAGTCTACATTTAATGTTTGACATAACTTCAGCCATTTTAATTCTCAGGATTCTCAGTACTGGCGCTTCACCAATGATAAGATGGATTCTGGCTATCCCAAGGCAATTGTAAAAGGATTTGGAGGACTGAATGGAAAAATTACAGGTGCTCTCTCTGTGGCTAAACACAAGAACAGGCCAGAAACGGTTTATTTCTTTAAAAAAGGTAAGATTTATATTTAGGGTGCCTGTCAGATACATCGGAAACACCGGATAGAATCCAATATGCAAGGCCAATGAGAGCCTGGGTTATTTTTTTTAAAAAGGTAAAGGGACCCCTGACCATTAGGTTCAGTCGTGACCGACTCTGGAGTTGCAGCGCTCATCTCGCTTTATTGGCCGAGGGGGCCGGCGTACAGCTTCCGGGTCATGTGGCCACCATGACTAAGCCGCTTCTGGCGAACCAAAGTAGCGCACGGAAACACTGTTTACCTTCCCACCAGAGCAGTACCTATTTATCTACTTGCACTTTGACGTGCTTTTGAACTGCTAGGTTGACAGGAGCTGGGACAGAGCAACGGGAGCTCACTCCGTCATGGGGATTCGACCCGCCAACCTTCTGATCGGCAAGCCCAAGAGGCTCAGTGGTTTAGACCACAGCGCCACCTGCATCCCTTGGATATTTAGGCTTGGTTAAAATAATACCAATTTCGAACATTCATTACAAAACTAAATTATTTATCAGATATACAGTACAGTGCGCTGTGTGGTCTTGGATCGATGGTTGGTATTGCAGCTGGCACTGAAACAAAGACATTTTTTCTCAATTATGTCTACATAAATTTACAAGAGAAATAAGAGTTTTGAAAGGGGGGGGGGAAGCATATTGTTTTTAAAATTATGCATGCACATATCACAAAAGTTGCCATCTTGGAAGAAACATTCTGTAGATGGAGACAATTATCGGACTTGTAAATACTTGTATTAAAAAGGTAGCTTTAAAACTATCTGCTGCCTAATTAATAAGGGACACTTTAATTCATCATCAAAAGCTTTAAAATCTTTTGGTTGGTAAACTGCAACGTTATATACACAGTAAACCCATTGAAATTAATGGACCCAAGTTAATTGTGTCTATTATTTTCAAAGGATCTGCTCTGTGTAGGACTAACATGCGATATAACCCAATGGATTTTATATATTAAACATTGCTAATCTGTAAAATCTGAAACAAAATGTAAACATTTTTTTGGCAAAGGGTGTTTAAGGAGATAACAGAAATTACTGGGTTAAAGCTGACCAAAAGTCCAGAGGTAGCATCATTATCAATTTACGATGGGGTGGAAGGTTCACAGGCTATGAAGGACTTGGTCACAAATTGATGGACAGCTGCACGAATTATGATAGCTGGGAAGTGGAAGGGGGAAGCAGAATATAAAATGGAAGAATGGTATAAAGAGTTGTGGGATATAGCTATTAATGGTAATTTAACATGTGCCATTAAGGTAAGATGGGGAATATGCCGAAGCAATGATTTTGAGGAGAAATGGAGGGTGTTTGTAGAATTTGTACTGTTAAAACTGAAAGGGGTCAAACCATTATAAAAGGTGTTAAAATTTTGGGAGGCTGGATAGTTATAATGGAATGGTCTCGGGGTAGGTGCATGTTTTTATTCTTATTTATTTATGATTATTACTTTTGTAAAAACATTTTTTTTAAAATGTACAAAATATAAAAAAGAATGAAAAATGAAAACAAAAGACAAAAAAAGCCTTAACAACTGATTAAGTAAATTGCAACCCTTGTTCAGGAGTTAAAAAATGAATATACCACATTTTTTCCGTCTATGAGACGCCCCGATGTATCAGACGCCCCCTATTTGGGTGGACCCCAATTTAAGGGGGGGGGGGAGATGTATCTGTGTATAAGACGCACCCAAATTTTTGACATTATTTTTTAGGAAAGAAACCTAGTCTTATACACGGAAAAATACGGTACTGAGTTTTGGAAATGCCACTTGTGACAGTGCAGACTGTACAATTGGACTGTCAATTTATTATTATATACTAACATCATGATTGATCTAATGTTCTGAATCAGAATCAGTTGTAAGGGATCCCAAGGGCCAGTGAGTCCAAACCTCTGCAATGCAGAAACCACGGATCAAATATCCCTGACACGTGGCCATCTGACCTCTGCTTAACGGTAAAGGTAAAGGGACCCCTGACCATTAGGTCCAGTCGTGGCCGACTGTGGGGTTGCGGCACTCATGTCGCTTTACTGGCCTAGGGAGCCGGCATACAGCTTCCAGGTCATGTGGCCAGCATGACTAAGGCGCTTCTGGCGAACCAGAGCAGTGCACGGAAACGCTGTTTACCTTCCCGCAAGAGCGGTACCTATTTATCTACTTGCATTTTAACATGCTTTTGAACTGCTAGGTTGGCAGGAGCAGGGACCGAGCAATGGGAGCTCACCCCGTCGCAAGGATTCGAACCGCCGACCTTCTGATCGGCAAGTCCTAGGCTCTGTGGTTTAACCCACAGCGTCACCCGCGTCCCTTGACCTCTGTTTAGAAACCTCCAATAAAGGAGAATCTGCCTCCTTGAGGGAGTCTTTCCCACTGGGGAAAAGATTTTACCACCAGCTCGTTCCAGGGTGCTGGGAATTGTATTTTTGTAGGGTCCAGGTCCAGGCCTTCCTAGCAGGGGATCTGAACCTGTAACAGTGTGGTGGGTATCGTTTCTTGCGTTGTGCCTTCAAATACTTTCATCGATACAATCATATCTGATTTAGGCGGCAACCTCCAGCAATATACCTACAAACAAGGAGGAACGAAGAAATGCAGCAAAAAGAAAGTGGTGACTGTGAACTATCCGGCTTACAAACCAAAAGCTGTGATCAGGAAAAGGCGGAGGCGCTTTGAACGTTCAGTAAGACCGGCTCAAATTCTCCGGACCGTCAGAGTCCAGCATCGCCCGGTTGTTCAGTTCAGGCACCAGCCAACTGGTATGTTCACCGTCTTGTACTGTTAATAGTCTACAATCAAGCAGTGGGGATGTTTAAATCATGTGGAATTAAAAATGAAGCGGTCTGTGTGCATGATTGGAGTATAGCTGTTTCAAACACTATATAGCAGGCATAGGCAAACTTGGCCCTTCAGATGTTTTTGGCCTACAACTCCCATGATCCCTAGCTAGCAGGACCAGTGGTCAGGGATGATGGGAATTGTAGTCCCAAAACATCTGGAGGGTCGAGTTTGCCTATGCATGCTATAGAGCAGGACGTCCAACTCCCAAGAGACTGTGAGATGCTCCCAGGAAAAAAATATGGAGTTGTGGAGCTCACCAAAACAAAAGCCGGTCAGCGCTAACTCTGTCTTCCGGTTTAGCGATCCTGCGCAACTGAAGGAAACGAGGGAGCAGCGACGGAAATCAGCTAGCGATTGACTGGTTGGACATCCCTGCTATAAAGGATGGGTTTCCCCCACCTAAACTATTTTTTTGGGAATATTTATATATATGTAAAAGCAACCTATGCCTTTGTTTCATGTGTTACATGTCCAGTGGTTATAACACTTCAGTGATTTGATAGCCTCTCTTTCCTAATGTTTCCTTTTCCTTTTGCAGGAGTCTTGCAGCCAGAGGTCAAAGTTGCCTCCTACTGGAGAGGATTCCCAAAAGAAGTGAATTCTGTTATATCGGTTCCAAATGATCGGAAGCCAGATGGTTATGATTACTACGCTTTTTCTAAAGGTATGTTGAAGCTAAAACATCACTACTGCCGCCACCGAGACGGGAAAATATCTAAGGCTGCTTTTTACAAATTAATTTTGTACCTCAGTTCAGTTCAGTAACGAAACGGACATATGCTACTTGCCTTTTCCCATCCAAATTTTTACAAGGGATCCCCTCAAAAGCACCATCAGAACACAGGTCATCTCTGCGTCCTGTGGTTTGGTTGTCCTCTTCTTGAAATATCATAAAGACCCAGGATTTGTGCATCCTGGACCAATGTTTCTAAGGTTGCTAGCAACTGCTGCAACCGTTATTTTTTGGTTTACATTGTGTCTTTTTGGTAATTTGGTGTAAAATCATGAAAATTCAAGAGGACTTTGGATCTGAGTTTTACATAGACCTCTTGGAAAAATGAAGGGCGTTTGTGGCTGAGTGCACATTTTTTTCTCAGGGGTGCATAGGTGGTGCCCACGATGCACAGTCAAAATTCCAAATGTGCCCACAGACCCAAAAGGTTTGGTGGCGCTTGATTTAAGGCTACAGTACTAACCAACAGGTCTGAGGAAATGTGCATTTGCAATAGAATCTGTCCTCTGCTTCAGGACAGTGGATAGTAAAGGTAAAGGGACCCCTGACCATTAGGTCCAGTCGTGACCGACTCTAGGGTTGCGGTGCTCATCTCGCTTCATTGCCGAGGGAGCCGGCGTACAGCTTCCAGGTCATGTGGCCAGCATGACTAAGCCGCTTCTGGCAAACCAGAGCAGCGCACAGAAACGCCGTTTACCTTCCCGCCGGAGCGGTACCTATTTATCTACTTGCACTTTGATGTGCTTTCGAACTGCTGGGTTGGCAGGGGCAGGGACCAAACAATAGGAGCTAACCCCGTCGCGGGGATTCAAACCGCCGACCTTCTGATTGGCAAGTCCTAGGCTCTGTGGTTTAACCCACAGCGCCACCCGCCTCCCACAGCACCACCCATGTCACAGTGGATAGTAGGGGTTCACATTTAAGTCAAGATTTCCTGCTTGTGAGACTTGAATGAGACTCTTATCTTTATTTCCCCTCCTTACAGATCAATACTACAGCGTGGACGTGGGCAGCAGAATAGCAAGACCAGTCACACTACAGACTGGGCAGACTGTGTCCGGAGCCTGGTACAAGTGTCCTTTAGAGTGATTTGGAGCCTCCAAGAGCTGAAACAGAGACACCATTGCGTTTGACAATTTCCTCTAGTTTTTATTAATAAAAGACATAATGAAATATCCATACATCGATCCAAATTGAAAACAAACAAAAAACCTGCTTCAAGCTTGCCAGCCATTACACAAATGCAAGTAAGAGCAAGACTAGACAGACAGTATACACTGTTTTAATTTCTACTGAGCTTTAATTAATATTGCCTCTGTTCAGGCCTCCTCTGCCACCAGGAGTTACACCTGCAAAGGGAAAGGAAGAGTATTAATATATACTTTTGTTTCAATTAACTGCTATTAGCTATTAACTACGTTAATATCAGTTTTAAAGGATTCTTTCGAAGCCTGCCCACCACAAGTTTTTTGGGAGAGTAATGTGGGGGTACAGAATGGGATCCCTGTAGCCAGAAGGAATAAGAACTCCATACATAATCTAGTATTTACACCTATTTTAACCAATTCAGAAACAGAAAGCTGTGCCGGAAATACTTTCTAGTTCCTTGAAATCGCTATGTTAACTAGATTTACTCCTGCCTAATGGCTATGGAAACAGTTCATTCTGTACTGACTGGCAGATTGATACTAACAATTAATTACTTGGAATTAATACACTGCCTCTGACAAGATCTTTAATTCTTTTTATTTCTTTAGTATGAGCTTTCAGGTTCTCATTTCTTTTTGAGATCTAAGTTCGACTGAGGAGTTTCTTATATTTATTTGTTGCTAGCTACTGCCACTCGCATCCCTTTATAACGGCGATTCTCAAACTTGAATCTCTGGGCCACACTTTCAGAATAAAAATTTGCTCTTGCCACACCTAATTTTTAATTGATAAGCAATACATAAATTTTTAATTGATAAGCAAACACAACTAGGATCACCCTCAGTATCACTTGATGCTTTTGCTCTCATTTTGAAAAGATATCTATCCAGTTCTGCAAATAAATAATATTAATGCTTTTGATACACTACACTGAAAAGTTTAAATGTTTCTTTGATTGTCCTGGAATCTTTCTGCCATACTTGCCATCGCCAGACCCTTTGAGAACCACTGCTTTGTAAGAATGCCACATTGCACTAGATCAACTTTAAATTATGCTATTTTCCTTTTAAGTTAATCAAGTACCTTAGCTGATATATATATTCTAAAGTCTCTGGGGTTAATAATCCTCATTATTCAATGTCTACAAGCCCCCTTGCATGTTTTGGTGGCTGCAATACTATGCAATACATACACTTATTTGCAATCCTATAGAGTTTAACACATCTGTGCAAGAGATGAAGGACCCCTACCCCTCTGTCTGTTAAACTGACGGCCAGTTCTTAATGTTGTTGGCTGAAGTCTAACTCGCCGGAAAGGCTTCGGATGATTACTGCTTGTGTCTGAAAAGGAAACAGTATGGAACAAAACAAGAAATGTAAGGCCATGGCTGTCATTTGACTTTGTCATGCAAGTTAAGTGTAATCATGGCTGATTTTCAATATGCAAGCTGTTAACTTCAGTTTTATACTTCAAATCTGCAAGGGCAAATAAAATATCTAACTGGAAAAAGTAAAAAATTGGCTCTCAACCTTCTGCATGCTGCTAGCTAGCTAATGGCTAGCAGTGACCGTTTTATGTGCATCCAATTGACGTCCACATGCTCATCACTGCGGACCTGGAAGTGGCCCCAAAATGGGGTGAATGAATGAATGAATTTATTAATACGGTCACAGACCAGCGTCCAAAATGGGGTGTAACAAGGGTGGGGGTGCAAACGGGGTTTGGCTGTACTCCATATTAATCAACAACACACACAGGTGCCTGTGTTGAGGATCTTTACTGAAAGTAATAGAAAGCAAAAGACTCCTGGTGTTGCTTAATATTATAAGCACATTGCTTGGTCAGAAGGATGGAGAATTATTGGTCAAAGGTTTGAGGACCTAGGCTGTTCTACACTGATATTTAGACCAGAGAAGACAATATTGATCTGGATCTCCTTTCCATCACTTAGAAAGATCAGATGAATGTCCTCCTTCCACATACTGAACAGACCATGATTTCTCCTCCATGGATGCAGACAAAATAGCGACAAGGAAAATATGAAAATCAAACAGAAAAGAACCAAACTTGTGGGGTTTAATTATCCTAATCTGGCAGCCCTCCATCAGTGAAAGGTCAACAGTACTTTATCCAGACTAGGGTTTCCCAAACGTGAGTCTCCACCTGTTTTCGGACTACTATTTCCATTATCTCTGACCACTGACCCTGCTAGCTAGGGATGATGGGAGCTGTAGTCCCAAAACAGCTGGAGACCCAAGTTTTTGAGAAATCCTGATCCACTGAGATTTGATGGAACCGAACCCTACCTGCAGATGAACTAGAAGGAGGATCTTGACTTGTGGATGGGAGATCTGACTCGTCAGGAGCTTGAGATGATTCTTCTTCCTGCTGGCTGTCTATTTCTAGACCAACCTCTGAAGTAATTCTAAAGGAAAATGGGAGACACACAAGGAATGTGCTAGTCAAAACCTCAAGATGGCCCAGGAAATTGTGTAGCACAGTTCCCCATCTCCAAACTTCTTTCCACAGTTAAGGGTTTCGACATGACCAAGAACAGAAGTGAACCCCCTTTCTAGCTCTTTTATGGAATCTGAAAGCACATCATGCTTAAATCCTCGTGCTTACTAACTAGCAATGGTACAAGGTGACAAAGATTCAGTGGTGAAATCTCTAGAAATTCAGTATCTATGTACTAGGAGATATCAGGGGTGTATATGTGAAGGGAGAATTTGTGAGGCACCATTTGAACAGAGGTTCACTATGAGGGATTCACTGATAAGGATCCTGGCATTAAGAACTGAGCCTCCTGCTACCTGTGTAACTTCAGCTTTTCATTTTCATAGCCAAATGCCGAGTTGTCTTGTTCACACTAGAGTCTTACAAAATGTGTGGCATTCCAGCTTTTTCAGTGGGGTGAATGAAGGTTTCAGTGTGTGAGGTTGGAATCACAGCAATGTTCAAAAGTCTGCTCTTGGGTATATTCTGTTACTGGTTTTCTGCAGTTACATTTGTTCCTCCAACTATTTTGCTGGTGTTCATGATATCGAAGGTGTTCGAGATGAATTGCACCCAATAAAAATCTAGCACGGTGTCACTCCCAAAAAATATTTACGGTATGTTAGCAAGAGCTGCTGCTTCTAAAGAAAAGCTCTATCTAAGGCATCTGTGCCTGAAAGCTTGGCAGGGAAATTATTGAGCTCATTTATCAACAACAGCACTGAAGACCACACATTATTGATGAAAAAAGCAGTGCACGGCTGCCAAGTATTAGCAATACCCAAAGAAACATGATATTTGGTGTGTGTGTTTTTTAAAAAAGTTGCTGACTGCTTACTATTGCTGCCAAATAGTTTCTTACACTTCTCAATTTCAGCCGCCTATACATTTTAACATCTTTAATGCCAAACGATACCCAAATCAAACAAGACCAGTTTGACTGCCATTTTTGACTGCATTTTTGAGAATCACGCCATGAGGTAATGTACCGTATTTTTTTGCTCTGTAAGACTCACTTTTCCCCTCCTAAAAAGTAAGGGGAAATGTGTGTGCGTCCTATGGAGCGAATGCAGGCTGCGCAGCTATCCCAGAAGCCAGAACAGCAAGAGGGATTGCTGCTTTCACTGTGCAGTGATCCCTCTTGCTGTTCTGGCTTCTGAGATTCAGAATATTTTTTTTCTTGTTTTCCTCCTCCAAAAACTAGGTGCGTCTTGTGGTCTGGTGCGTCTTATAGAGCGAAAAATACGGTAATACAGATGGAAGCAATTATCTCTCTTGCCCTGGGAACTCAATTTAAGAACTGCAGCCTGAAAGCAGTTCAAATGTGAAGTTAAAACCTCCCCTTGCAAACGAGGGAACAGAAATACCAGTTCACCATACCAAGTCACAATGCTGAACATTCATATAGTACAGTGGAACCTTGGTTCTCAAACGCCTTGGTACTCTAACATTTTGGCTCCTGAAAGCCGAAAACCCAGAAGTGTTCCAGTTTTCCAACGTTTTTTGGAAGCCAAATGTCTGATGCAGTTGTCAGCTATTGTTTCCGGGGCGCCTGCGCCAATCAGAAGCCGCGCCTTGGTTTTCGAACGTTTCAGAAGTCAAATGGACTTCCAGAACGGATTACGTTTGACAACCAAGGTTCCACTGTAGCTCAAAAAGCTTTAATTACATGATTTCCATTACCCTTACAACAACCAGTGAGGATTTAAAGCTAGCCTCCTAGGTCGTAGTTTGACTTAATTTAGAGGTTTTCATTTAGGACAAAAAATATTGAATGTGTTTTTTTTTAAAAAGATAACAGATTGATGTGGAGAAAGGCATTTAAATAAGGTTACATTCAAGCCAGACAATGTGCAGAATCGTCTTAACTGAATGGTTGAGCTTACCCTTCTGACTCTGCCTCTACAAAAACTTCATCGCCATCATCACCTGTACCAGATTCTGAAGTGGTCGATAAGTTACCAGTGGATGTTGTGACCATTGGGACAGACTGGGAAGCATGTTCAGAAGCATCAGCAGCGGAGCTTTCAGTAAACACAGACACTTGAAACAAAGATTAGAGAATAAACTAGAACCATCTAACACTTGGATGATACGTCGCCAACCCCCTAAAATTCTGAACACAGGAAATAACACATTTGCTTTGGAATGATTAAAACCTTAAGTGGGATACACTTATCTTCGTAATTTTTTAAAATTACATGTTGTATTTCACAACTAGCACACTTCACGTTAGTACAGGCCTGGCTGTAAAGCCTGCCATAGCCTGATCCGTTAGGTCACAGTAATATACGGCTGGTGGGCTGTGTTTGGGTTTGGGAGTCTCATGCTCCATGCAGGTATGGCTTGTAGAACTTTACCTGTGTGTGGCGGGGGGAGGCAGTTTTGGATTGTGGAATAATGTATAGAAACTTGATTTGAGAGAGATATATTGGAAAGTGAGGAGACACCAAAATCCCAGAGAAGACTGGAGTCTTTGATTCCCTAGAAACCTCTCATGCTTTCCTTGCATCCAAGCATGTGGTGCTGACCTTTAAAGCCCTAAACAGCCTCGGTCCTGTATACCTGAAGGAGCGTCTCCACCCCCATCGTTCAGCCCAGAGACTGAGATCCAGCGCCGAGGGCCTTCTGGCAGTTCCCTCATTGCGAGAAGTGAGGTTACAGGGAACCAGACAGAGGGCCTTCTTGGTAGTGGCGCCCGCCCTATGGAATGCCCTCCCTTCAGATGTGAAGGAAATAAGCAGCTATCTTATCTTTAAAAGACATCTGAAGGCAGCCCTGTTTAGGGAAGTTTTTAATATTTAATGCTGTATTGTTTTTAACACTCGATTGGAAGCCGCCCAGAGTGGCTGGGGAAACTCAGCCAGATGGGCGGGGTATAAATAAATCATCATCATCATCATTATTATTACTATCATCATCACCCAGCACATTCTCAGAATGTTCTGTGACTGCACATTTGGATTTTTCTTCCTGTTTTTTTTAAAGACTACCCTGGTGCTGAGGGTGTGGTAAGGATTTTTTTTGTTCAAGACAGTTTTTACATATATTACTACTACTACTACTACTACTACTACTACTACTACTACTACTACATCACACTTTGTAGACAAGATTGCTATAAAGGTCCCCCCCCCCCATTTAGGTGTGGCGCCGGGAAATATTTTCGTAATTTAATTCAACCCTGGAAATGGCAGGAGAGGGCTGGAGAGTCCTCATGGCTCATGAGGAGCCCCTCCCCAGAGCTTGAAGGGGACATCAGCGAGGACAGAGGAAGCTCTGATGAGACCAGAAGTGCAATCGGGCATTCGTTTATGCTACTCAGCCTCCCCAGGGTCCCACCCCCCCCTTCCAGACCATTTGACCGAGAGGCAACAACCAATCAATGTGTGTCTAATTGGTGTGTGACAGCACGTGCCGAACCGGGAAGTGAAGAAACAGTCCTAAAAGAGCCCAGAAAGGAGAAAAAAACAGCACCTAGCAATCCCACGAGCCTTTGCAAGTGCAATGCCAGGAGCCCTTGCATTGAACGTTGGACATCTGGTAAGTGCTACTGGTTCTGTAAAGGGTTTCCAGAGTGTTTGCAGGCTTTCCCAATGCTGTTTCAAAAATGCACGGTTTCACATAACTGTGTGGTGCCTCAGAAAGTTAACACACACACAAACTGGGAGTTGCCTGCATTTAATATTGGGCATAGGTAACATGACGCCCTTCATATGGATGACTCCCATCACCCCTGATCATTGGGCTGTGCTAGCTGGGGCTAGCATTAAAAGCTGGAATCCAGCATCTGAAGAGTGTGGTGTTGGCTAACCCTGTTTTATATTTCCAGTTACAGATAGGTAGCCGTGTTGGTCTGCCATAGTCAAAACAAAAAAAATTCCTTCCAGTAGCACCTTAAAGACCAACTAAGTTAGTTCTTGGTTAGTTCTTATCACAAGACAGAGAAACCAGTAGGAGAACACTTCAATCTCTCACGACATTCTATACAAGATCTCAAAGTAGCTGTTTTACTACAAAGGAATTTCAGAAATAGACTGGAAAGAGAAGCTGCTGAATTGCAACTTATTACCAAACTTAAAACCATGGAGAGACCTGGTCTGAACAAAGACATTGGATTCTTATCTCATTATACATGACAAAGCCATTTTTCACCTTCTCACCCCTTGCTTTTTCCTGTAAGACCTATTGCAGTCGTTAAGAGTCATCAACAGGCTCATCACAGCTATCTGCCAATCACCCATTCCTACCACCCTTCTGAGTAATACCCCTCCCCACCTTCTCACTATATAGAAGGGTCTGGTAACTTCTGTTTCAGTGTATCTTAAGAAGTGTGCATGCACACGAAAGCTCATACCAAGAACTAACTTAGTTGGTCTTTAAGGTGCTACTGGAAGGAATTTTTTTGTCCTGTTTTATATTGTTAGTGTTGCATTATGAATTCTTGCCTCCCTGCCTCCAACCGATTTCTTGCAAGAGAGTTGGCCCTGAACTCTTACCTGGGAACCACACAAAAGGCATTTTTAGGAGAAAGTTAAAAGCGTAACTACAGTGGTACCTCTAGTTACATACTTAATTCGTTCCGGAGGTCCGTTCTTAACCTGAAACTGTTCTTAACCTGAAGCACCACTTTAGCTAATGGGGCCTCCTGCTGCTGCTGCGCCACCGGAGCACAATTTCTGTTTTCATCCTGAAGCAAAGTTCCTAACCTGAGGTACTATTTCTGGGTTAGCGGAGTCTATAACCTGAAGCATATGTAACCTGAAGCATCTGTAACCTGAGGTACCACTGTATATGCATTTCTTAAATAAGCAGCTGTACAGTAAAACCAACCATGCAACCAACCAACCAACCAACCAACCAACCTGATAAGTTCCCAATAGAGCTGCATTTTCAGGAAGACTATCGGAACAAAAGAGTACCCATGTTATCAACCATTATATGCTCAAAGCTGTAGAATCAAGATATGAGGGAAATCCCCCAAACTCACCAGGTGCCGCAACCTGAAGTGGAGTTGTTGGGACACTGCGACCTCCTGATTCTTCTTCATGGGCGAGGAAGAGTGGTGTTTCATACATTCCCAAACCTGCAAGCAATTTGAGAGAAGTTAAACTGAGGTTCCCAGTAGTGGTGTATGGAAGTGAGAGCTGGACGGCAAAGAAGGCTGATCACCGAAGAATTGATGCTTTTGAATTGTGGTGCTGGAGGAGACTCTTGAGAGTCCCATGGACTGCAAGAAGGTCAAACCTATCCATTCTGAAGGAAATCAGCCCTGAGTGCTCACTGGAAGGACAGATCCTGAAGCTGAGGCTCCAATACTTTGTCCACCTCATGAGAAGAGAAGACTCCCTGGAAAAGACCCTGATGCTGGGAAAGATGGAGGGCACAAGGAGAAGGGGACGACAGAGGACGAGATGGTTGGACAGTGTTCTCGAAGCTACAAACATGAGTTTGACCAAGCTGCGGGAGGCAGTGGAAGACAGGAGTGCCTGATGTGCTCTGGTCACGAAGAGTAGGACACAACTAAACAACAACAACAAACTGAGGGAGCTACAACAGAATAATATCTAGCCACCAAAGTAATGAATCATCTGAACCAGTTTGTTTTTTATATGGTACTGGCCAGGTACTAAAGAACCTCCCAGGTAGTTCTGTGCACCTTGAGTAGAGTTTTAAGGTGATTTTCCTCCTTCACATGGAGGCACAGCCAACCCAAGTTGTATGATTGAGATTCAAAGAGCATAGTGTCCCTTTCATACAAAAAAAGCAAGAAGTAGAGACAATTTGCACCCACTTTCTGCTTGTAAAATGGAATTTAAAGACAAAAAAAAATTCAAGGACCAAAGAACCAAACCAGAACTCCACTGAATATAAAACAGAAAGAGAGGACTGAATATCTGTACCTCCTTGCGATGCAAGCTGACCGAGATCTGACTGGCCCGAGGTTTGTGGCATATCTTCAATAGGTCCAAACCTGAATCTAGGAACTCCAGCCACCTGAGGAGAGCTAGAATAAAAGTTGCAGTCAGTTTATCAATCATACGTTTGCTGCCCCTTAGTGGGATAAATGGGGGAGAAGAAAAGGAACAAACAAAGGAACCAAACAGCAGTGGTTGGCTGGAGCAGAAAACTCATTTCTGCGACGTGTTTCCATATGAGTCTTCCTATAGGTAAGGGCCTGACTGAGTAAACAATTTATGCATATCCTTCAAAAGAGGAGAGATGCTGAGAATTTCTAAACACTTGAAGAATACTATTATCCAATGACAGGAGGTCATGCAGTATTTATTTCAAAACTTAATAATAATAATAATAATAATTTATTATTTGTACCCCACCCATCTGGCTGGGTTTCCCTAGCCACTCTGGGCGGCTTCCACAGAGACAAAAAATACACTAAAATGTCAAAATTAAGTGAAATTAAGTATTGTGCTGTGGAAACAGAGTATAGCTGCCCAAGAATGGTTAGAGAAAATTGCTGGCCAGGCCCCTGGCAGGAATTGTTTCGGTATTTTGACTTTCATAGCTCATTATTACTAGGTAACTGAAGGTGCCACTTACTGAATCGCTTCTGCAAATCCATCTGTGCGATGAGGTACCACTAACGTTGGGGTGCTTGGAACAGTCCTGTCCTCATCATCAAAAAAGTGTTGCTGCTGAAGAAGAAGACATTAAAATGACAAGCGAACTCAACAACCACAGTCGTACCTTGGAAGTGAAACGGAATCCATTCCGCAAGTCCCTTCGACTTCCAAAACGTTCAGAAACCAAAGCGCGGCTTCTGATTGGCTGCAGGAGGTTCCTGCAGCCAATCGGAAGCCCCGTCGGGACTTTCGGGTTCCAAAGAATGTTCGCAAACCGGAACACTCACTTCCGGGTTTGCGGCGTTTGGGAGCCAAAACGTCCGAGTACCAAGGCGTTTGGGATCCACGGTATGACTGTATTCCTATTGCTACACATTTTTAAACAGCCATTTCCTCTTAATATCTCGCTTGGTGTAATAAAATGACGTCCGATTTCTGTATATATGCCCAATCCATAATCTGAGGAATAACCGAAACGTGGAAATTCAGCTGACAAATACTTTCAAGGACAGTATTCCAAAGAAAAGGTGCAAGACTTTGTGCTGAAGAGGCAGACAAGTTATCGTAGAAACATCCTGCTTTTTTAGCTGCATCTATTGGATTATTAATTTGAGTAACGTGCTCTGTTGAGGGCAGGAGGCTACCATGTGGCTACTCAGTTCTCTCTCAAATGCTCCCTGCATATAAACGAAACAGTCCACCACACAATCTTGATTAACTGAAGTTTCAATTGTACCCATAGCAGAAAATGTTTAGAAACTCTACTACTTACCATGCCACCTATGCCAGGGGTTAGCTGAAGTCCACGTCCTACAGACTGCCTCCGCGGCATTGGAATTCTCTGTATGGCCAAGAAAATGTCAAATGCGTCAGTACACATTTAGGTGGGGAACCCGCAGGGCCACTGGCCAAATACACCCCAAGCTCTTAATAGCTGGCTCCTTGAAATTCCCCTTTTATGACCACCCCCCTTAAACTGAGTATACCGATAGTAAAGGTAAACGGACCCCTGACCGTTAGGTCCAGTCGTGACCGACTCTGGGGTTGCGGCGCTCATCTCGCTTTATTGACCGAGGGAGCCGGCGTTCAGCTTCTGGGTCATGTGGCCAGCATGACTAAGCCGCTTCTGGCGAACCAGAGCAGTGCACGGAAATGCCGTTTACCTTCCCGCCTGAGTGGTACCTATTTATCTACTTGCACTTTGACGTGCTTTCGAACTGTGGGCAGGAGCAGGGGAGCTGACCCCGTTGCGGGGATTCGAACCGCCGACCTTCTGATTGGCAAGACCTAGGCTCTGTGGTTTAACCCACAGCGCCACCCGCGTGCCAGAGTATACCAATGGCACCACACAAAAACAATCAGGAGTGGCAGAACAGCTCACCATCATAGACCATGAAAAGGAAAAACACGGCAGGCAAACCTGCCCTGGTTTGCTTTCATTCTTATAGAGTAGAATTGTAGAGTTGGAAGGGACCACGAGAGTCACCTAGTCCAACAACCCTGTAATGCAGGAATCTTTTGCCCAAACCCACAACCCTGAGATTAAGAGTCTCATGTTCTACTGGCTGAGCCATCCCAGCAGTCAAACGGCACCTTCCTCTTAGGAGATACAGAGCCATTTGCAAAGAGAATCTAGGACTCTGGGCAAGTACCGTATTTTTCGCCCCATAGGACGCACTTTTCCCCCTCCAAAAATGAAGGGGAAATGTGTGTGCGTCCTATGGGGTGAATGCAGGCTTTCGCTGAAGCCTGGAGAGCGAGAGGGGTCAGTGCGCACCAACCCCTCTCGCTCTCCAGGCTTCGGGCAGATATCTGCAAGTCTGGGGAGACCAGCGTAACTTCCCGCTGGGCTCCCTAGGCTTGCGGATAGCAACCTGTTCTGGGGACTGGGGTCGGGGGAAGCTCGGGCTTACCCCGCCCCAGCCCCACGCCTGGGGAGGGGGAAATAATTTTTTTTCTTTATTTCACCCCAAAAAAACCTAGGTGCGCCCTATGGGCCGGTGTGCCCTATGGGGCGAAAAATACGGTAATTGCAATACTTGTCCCCCTTCTAAAACAAAAGATAGCTTATTTTATAAACAGCAACAATCCTAAAAGTCACAACCGTTCACTTGTATAATCAATTGTCTTGGATTGACTTTTTTTTTAAAAAAGAAAAGAATAAAGACCATTGCTCTTGCCACTGTGAAGAAATGCTATGAGGTTTCTTAGCTGCTGTTCTTGCTGGGTTTTGTTTTTGTTTTTTTAGTTTAAATGGGTTACAATTTCAAAACACCCACCCTGTGGAACGCCCTCCCATCAGATGTCAAGGAAATAAACAACTATCTGACTTTTAGAAGACATCTGAAGGCAGCCCTCTTTAGGGAAATTTTTAATGTTTGATGCTTTATCATGTTTTTAATATTCTGTTGGGCAGACCTAGCCAGATGGGCGGGGTATTAATAATAATAATAATAATAATAATAATAATAATAATAATAATAATAATAATAATAATATGTTGTTGTTGTTGCTGCATTCCTGAACACTTGTACAGTGGTACCTCGGGTTAAGAACTTAATTCATTCCAGAGGTCCGTTCTTAACCTGAAAATGTATTTAACCTGAAACACTACTTTAGCTAACGGGGCCTCCCACTGCCGCCGCACTGCTGGAGCACAATTTCTGTTCTTATCCTGAAGCAAAGTTCTTAACTCGAGGTAATATTTCTGGGTTAGCAGAGTCTGTAACCTGAAGCGTCTGTAACCCGAGGTATCACTGTACTGCTCTTTCTGCACAAAGCGACTATCAGCTTTAAGGGCAAGATAAAACAACGTCCAGGTATGGCAATTTAACACAGATGCTCATATTTCAGCTGAAGAGGATCCACCTAAGAACAGTTTGCCAAATGCACAAAATAAAATTCAGAATCCAAGTGGTTTCCGTACCTGTACTGGTGGTCCCAGCTCCTGCGGTGGAGCAGGAATAGCGTGAATAGTCAGCCGCGGGGGCAAGGGATGAGGTCGAGGTGGGCGTGGTGTCTGTCTCTCCGAAGCAGATGTTGGCTGCTGTTCCCTCGGGCTTTCCTGAGAAAACGTAGACTCTGCTGCGCCTGCGCTCCCGTCACCTTGTAATAAAGAAATATACATTTAGAAAAAGGCATTCGTAACCCCAATCTCTGTAGCGAATCATTTCTAGCCCTTTCACTCATCCATTTGCTGCAGGAGTGGATATAGACACTGTGCAATATGGATATAAAATTTACAGCATGTTACAGTTTAAGAGAAAATGATATGAAAATGATCTATTGTTGATATCTAACAGTGGCAAAAATGTATAAATCTAAATCAAACAAGTGCTGGAAATGTAAAGAGAAAGAAGGTTCTTTTTATCGTATGTGGTGGTCTTGTACTATGGATAAAGCTTCCTGGGAAATGATGTATAATGAATTGAAAAGGATGTTCAAAATAAATCTTTGTAAAAGAACCCCCAAAAGCTTTCTTTTGGGAATTACCGTATTTTTCGCCCTATAGGACGCACTTTTCCCCCTCCAAAAATGAAGGGGAAATGTGTGTGCGTCCTATGGGGTGAATGCAGGCTTTCAGGAAGCTATCCGCAAGTCTTGCAAGCCCGGCGGGAGGTCCCGCGGGCTCGCAAGGCTTGCAGGCTGCAGCCTGAAGCCCAAAAGCTCGGGGGACAGCGGGGAGGTGCAGCACCGCCACCCCCTATTCCTTGACCCAATCTGGAGGCTGGCGGGGGGGAGAAGCAAGCTTGCTCCCCCCCCCGCCAGCCCCACAAGCTCGGGGGATAGTGGGGAGGCGGAGCGCCGCCACCCCGTTATCCCCCGAGCTGATCTGGAGGCTGGCCGGGGGAAGAAGCAAGCTTGCTTCTCTCCCCTGCCAGCCCCACAAACTCGGGGAACAGCGGGGCAAGCCGCTGCCCCATGGAGGCTAGAGAGGCTGTCCCTGAAGGCAGAAGAGGGAGACGGAGCGCTCCGTCTCCCTCTTCTAGCTTGGGGATGGCTGCGCAAACCTGGGGGGGGGGAATAATCCCCCCCTTGTTCCCCCCCCAAAAAAAACTAGGTGCGTCCTATGGGCCGGTGCATCCTATAGGGCGAAAAATACGGTATAGGAAGAGAACTACCTAAATTGTATAGAAATTTATTAATGTATGCTACTATAGCAGCAAGAATTCTACTTGCCCCAAAATGGAAAGAAGCAGAAGTCCTAGCAAAGGAAAAAGGGGAACAAAAACTTATGGAATATGCAGAAATGGCGAAACTTACCGGAAGGGTAAGAAATCAAGACAACAAACTTTTTATAAAAGAACGGAAATGGTTTCTTGAATATTTACAGATAAATTGCAAACGGATAAAAACATTGGCAGGATTATTGTAATAACCTGCAGTTTCATAGGAGTATATATTTAAAGTAGATAATTCAAGGAGCAAATTAAATGAATTTGGATATGAGAAGATATTAAGAAATAAATTTAAGGAACTGCAGAAAGAGGGGGAAGTCAAACTTTTGAAAAAGAAAAAAGATATAGGGCACAATGACTGATTCCGCTGCACAGGGCACAGAAACGGGGTGGGCTGCACTGCAGGGTGTCGCAATTATGACACAGTGAATTGAACAGAACGAAAGGCGCCAAATTTTGGCTTGGCACAGGGCGCCGCTGAAATCTGAAAGGCCAAAGTCCACCCCGTTTGCTGCAATGAACTTTGTTTCATTTCATTATCAGCAAAAGGGAAGCATGCAAAAGGACAGATTTTTTGTTGAAGCGGAATTACAACAGGACACGTTGCTTCCTTTCCTTCCTCTGCCCCCCGCAACCCCAGAAACACAGAATTCAGTGAAAATGAGCCATACCACAATTTTGAGAGTCAGCTGCTCTCTGGCTGCTCTCCCCTCCAGCGATGCTCTCTTCCGTTTCTGTACTGGGGTCCATTCCATCAGTCCCCTGAAAGAGACCATCAAAAGATCCGAGGTATTGAGAGCTTCTTAAATTAAATTACTATCTCTTTAAGATTTTACAATCCCTCCTTTTAACCTCTGCTGTGCTTTAAAACAGTCGGCAAGCTACAACCTACGTTGCTATTCCCGCTGGTCTTCCATTCGCTTTGAGAAACATTTTCTCCTTGGGATCAAACTAGATGCACTGTCAGTATAACATGACAATTATCTGCCAAACATACAATTTTGCCTGCAGTTTTTACCTCTGCATCGTCCGCTTCATATCCATCATTGCCATCGACGCTCCCAGTGCCTTCATTGCTATCATCACCTTCATCTCCCATTCCTGTGTCTTCATCTTCATCATCCTCGTCATCCTCTTCCTCGTCTTCATACTCCTAATGCAACAATTAACATTTGAGAAATTAAACAGACCCATTTCAAAATTTTGTTCAGAATCATTTGCTTCCTGATGTGAAGAAAAGTGGGACGCGGTGCGAGTAATGAAAGAGGACTGAGCTCTTGCACGGAGCTGCGATTATTAGCAGGGATTTAGAAGTTTTGGCCCTCAGATGCAGTGTGCAAAGGGGAAATGGTCTTAGAGCAGGGAGTACGAAAGTGTCGCTGCCATCTGCATCTGAGTCAAAATTCATACATTTTAATGGTGGCATCAGCTAGGCTGCAGCCACGGCATACTCAACCTACACAACTCCAGATCCCTCTTCCAGACCCTTATGTACCTGATAATAATTAAGAACTGTATTTAAAAAAAGGGAAGGGGGACCAAAATATCATTCTAAATTTTCTGCAAACTATATCCGATTCAGGTAGTAAAAATTTAACGCTTAGGGGAAGAGTGAATATTTAAACATGCACAGCCTTCTTTTTCTTGGTGTGCACTGAGGAAGATAAAGATTTTAAGGTGAACTGCCTTATTGGCTTGGAAAAGTACTCTTCTGCTAGTCTAAGGCATTTTAAGATGTGCAATACACACTTTTACAGGGAATGCAAAACAACAACCCACAACCAATATCAAACACTCTTGAAAAGGACTGTAGAGCCCTTGTAATTTATGTGCAACAAACGAGTAGCAACTTATGCTGTGTAGAAATATCATTTTTATTTTACAAAACACCCACACATACTTCTGCTTCGCCATCGTTTTCTTCATCCTCATCCTCTTCATCGTCACTGTCGATAACAATGACATCATCTCTCTTGCCCTGGCCATCCTGGGACGATGTTGTGTTCTGCTGATCTGACTGAAGATCTATTGGTGGGGACTGAGAAGTCTCCTCGCTGTCTTCCATGGGAGTGTAGTCCCCTTGTGTTACACCCTAAGTCAAGACAAATCGAATAAAACCCAAAGTAATGCCAACAGGAGTACCTCCAGGATTTAAAGCCGTTTGCTATATGCCGATATTATATGAAAAGTCTATGTGATCTGATTTTGAGCCAAAATTTCTAGTTTGCCAACCAGAAAGACTTGAAGTGTGTCAATACTCCGGATCCTATTGTCAGTGTAATCAAAGTTTACTTTAGCTGGGACTATTACTTGCCAGGAAGCTTTCTTTCTTTCTTGTGCTGTTTCTTGCAAAAGGAGCAAGAATACTAATCTTAGGCCATACACTGTATATTTGGAGAACCTTGGTCAGAAAAAAAGCACTGTTCAGGCTTCTCGCTCAAGAGTACGCTTATTTAATATTTTTTCCCCTGAACTCTGTAAGGAAGACCCTGCTAATAGCAAAGTAATAACAAGCTTAAATTTTTCCTCACTTTTAGGCATTTGAAAACAAAGCATGCACAACTGGATGAAGATCTGAGAATAACCTAATTCACAGTAACATAACATGCTCCTTTTCAGTACAGCTAGGTTGTGTTTGTGACTAAGTTAAATTAAAACTGAGCAGCACACGCTGTCACGTAAAAACTTCACAAACATTTATGTTTCAGAACATAAAGCACTTAAAGGGTGTCTATTGCAGCGGAAGTACAGCTGATGTTATCTTTTGGAACATCCGACAGACAATATGCCTCTTAAGGAAAAGTAGAATTTTATTATGAGTCACCTGGGAATTTTTATAGAACTAGTGGAACTGTGTGTCAGCCAATAATGTAAAAAGGTAATGTGGCCCTTTAAATCTTCCCATCAGAACCTCCCTCCCCCAGTATAATATTCACCATTGAATTCTACAGAAACCTTCCTATTGATTATCACTACAGTGGGGTGCCGTGGTGCTGTTGTCTAAACCACAAAGCCTAGGACTCGCCGATCAGAAGGTCGGCGAATCAAATCCCCACAATGGGGTGAGCTCCTGTTGCTTGGTCCCAGCTCCTGCCAACCTAGCAGTTCGAAAGCACGTCAAAGTGCAAGTAGATAAATAGGTACCGCTCTGGCGGGAAGGTAAACGGCATTTCCGTTCGCTGCTCTGGTTTCACCAGAAGAGGCTTAATCATGCTGGCCACATGACCCGGAAGCTGTCTGAGGACAAACGCCGGCTCCCTCGGCCAGTAAAGCGAGATGAGCGCCGCAACCCCAGTGTCGTTCACGACTGGACCTAACGGTCAGGGGTCCCTTTACCTTTACAGTGGGGCGCATCTTTCATTGCAACAGTTGAAGTGCTCTCTACTGGTCAGAAATCAGCTTTATAGCTAAATATAAAGGAACTGGATTGGTCTGAAGCAAAGGCGTAGCTTGCTAGCTGGCACCCGGAACAGCGGGAGCAGGGTGATCCACCCACAGGGACAGGGCAATCCACCCAGGGGGGTGATGCTGTGATCTGTGCACACGGCGCTGCAGCAATTTGCCCAAGGGGGTGCCACCGTGATCCACGCATGGGCTGGATCCCTTGGGCACCCCCTCAGGGATGACACCCGGGGCGACACCTCCCCCCCCCCCCCCGCTTAGCCTCTGGTCTGAAGAAATGTGCCCAGCACACTCTTTTTTACTATTCCTCTTGCCAGCAGATCACATGAATAAAGGTCAAAGGACTCTGGAGCAGTGCGATCTTGGGAACCCCAGCCCAGCTTATACACACAGACTTTTCTGAATCCTGCCATGGCATAAGCATGAGATTCAAAATGTTCCTCTGGTTAGAGAAAGACTCGCTTACTTCTCCAATGGAATCCTGAGAATCCTGATTGTAGGCTTGAGCTTCTATTTCTCCATCTGTGCTTTCTTCCGCAGTCACTTCCTCCTGAAACATGACGTCAATTTGTTAACACTAATTTAAGTGAGATGATGGGGAAAACGTCAAGATCACCAGCAATACATGCCATGCATATAATGTTCTACTTGGGTTTCTTCACTGTACAAGGCAAAAACATAGCAGCAAATCTTTAAGCAACTACAGTGGTACCTCTGGTTACGTACTTAATTCGTTCCGGGGGTCCGTTCTTAACCTGAAACTGTTCTTAAGCTGAAGCACCACGTTAGCTAATGGGGCCTCCTGCTGCCGCCGCGCCGTCAGAGCACGATTTCTGTTCTCATCCTAAAGCAAAGTTCTTAACCCGAGGTACTATTTCTGGGTTAGCAGAGTCTTTAACCTGAAGCGCCTGTAACCTGAAGCGTATGTAACCGGAGGTACCACTGTATTCCACCTATCTATGAGAACCAACTCAAAATTCACACTAAAGTCAATGCTCTACAATCTAGGTAGTTATGAACAGAACAGAAAAAAAACCCAATCATCAAGAAGAGGATTTTCCACATCTTCTATAGTTCATTATTGCACAAATGTGATTTATTTCTTATTTACACTAGTGGCTTGCTCAAAACAGGAATGTGGATCGTTTGACCTGCAACTACTTGATTCCTCATCATTTGATGGTGTCATGATTTCAGAGAAAAGTATTACATTTGAAAAGACACCAAGTACGTTTGGTATCCCTGGACCCAAGTAGATGTGATGTTAATACCATAAATGTAATTCAAATTGCATATTATTTGGCATGTACATAGACGATCGGGGCAATAATGAGCAGCCTCAGGGCTCTTTCGTGACCAAGTCCCTGACCAAGTATCACGTCTCTACAGCTGCTATCTGCATTTCTAAAGAAGCCTTCATTGGCGGCAATAAAATTTCTCTTGGAAATGTAGAAGCTTTGAAGAGGGAAATTTTGGCAAGGCAATGGAAGGGAGAAATTCCCCGTCCCCATTCCCAACGCTGCTCAGACTTTCCTCAGCACCTGATTTTTACGTAACAAAAAATGTACACACAATTCACATCACTTCTAGTTTGACCCAGTGAAGGTTTGCACACATATCATGGAAATTCGGACACTAAAAATGAGAAGCCTGCAGTCAAATACAAGCAGAACAAGCCACCCTAGCCAACAGAACCTGCCAATTGTATTTGACACTGGGTGATGTGACAGGTTTGTCACCGCCCATTCCAAATGCTTCAGAGCTTTCAAAAGCCAGCTTTCTGGGACAATTTCCCCTCTTCTCCTAGCCCAGTTGCGATACGCATAACCAAACACAACTAAATTAGTGCCGTTCTTCTTCTTACAAACCTCTGGCCCAACTCTTTGAACACTTCTCATTTTCTTTGCAAGAGGCATATCAACCATCTCCTCAGGAATTTGGTCTGAGTTTTCAACTGTGCTATCATCTTCTTCCTCGCGGGAGCGTTTGGGTAAAGAAGAACTTGGCGTAGCTGAAACTTAAGGAGAAAATTTCATTAAATTCAAAGCACACTTAGCCCAAGGCACAAAGAAAAACAAACAATTGTGGCTTTCTTTTTTGAGGAGCACCTTAAAGACTGATGCTGGCACTTTAAAATTACTTCTTTTAACTCTAATTCAAAATTATATATTTAAATAAAAAGCAAAGTTTATTTAGTGCTTTCCCCAAGTCTACAGAAGCAAAACTGTCCTGGCGAAGCCCTGAATGCTTCTAATCTAGGAAATTTAACCAACCTGTGCCAAATACTGCTGTCGAAGTAGACGGTCTTTCTATCTGTGAGCTCTGCACTACCTCCAAAATTGTGGGGGGTGGATCTTGAGTGGCTGGTTCTATCTGAGGATGGCTCTGCTGAGTGGGCTGGACAAAAGCTGTCGCTTGAGTTTGCTGCTGAACTGTCAAGATGGGCTGGGAGAGAGAGGTCTGGACGTTGGGGCTGGTGGATCGCACAGAACCACTTGTGCTTCCATAGACTGGAACATGTTCGACTGGTCCTTCCGACTGCATAGCTGAAATAAAATTGTTGTAACCGTTAGTTCCAGCCACATAATATTCAACTTTTTCAAAAATGAGAAAGCTATAGCCGTGGTCCGGGGTTCAGGCTGCTACGCAGCTCTGAAATAAATTCCATCTCACTTCCTTTTATATTTAAGGTGAGCGGCGCTGACAACAGAATCAAGGGAAATGCCTCACAACCTATAGATTAGGGGACAGTCCTTTCTACAAACCAGAATTGTGTATTTCAGCTGCATGGAAGTTAACACGCATGCTACTTTAATGAACACGACAAACCCATCGCCTGCCTACTTCAGCATTATTCTTTTCTATTAACTACCTTTGAGAAGACAAACGGATCTAGGCATTTCTGTGTACTGTTCCTCACTTCCTGTTTCTTTCCCTTCGGCATTTTCAAAATTCAAACTGGTTTTTGCAACTACAGTGGAAGTTTTCCATTTCTACAAAAAGCAATATAGATTTTCAGGGTTTAATTTTTAAGAAGAGCACTGAGGTTCCACAAAATCCTTGATATAGGAACATCCCAAGAACCGGGATTGCAACCATGAACGTTCCACCCTAGGGCCAGTGGTTTTTTCCTAAAAAAATGTTTCGGGTACTCTCATTTTGACTCAAGAAAACCACCATTTTATGGTTCAAATTGGTAAAAATAAATACAGTAAATGGACAAAAGTACAAAGATTCACAAAAATTTTAGGGGTATGCGTCCCCCTGCGTCCCCCCAGAAAAAGCACCACCTAGGGCACTTTATGTTATGAGGTTCATTCTATCAAATCCCAACCTCAACCATCAGAAGGGTTTCCTCGCTTTAGGAATTGAATGTCTTCACAAACAGTACAGGAGGCAAAATATGCCTCTGTGTTCTAATGCTTTTGATGCAGTGGCATTGTGATGGCCTGGGATTTGGACTCAGATGCTGAACCTGAGGGATCCCAGCCTGCACAGGATTCCCCGCCTCCAGAACTAGCTGAGCCGGGGCTGGGGCCTGAGCCTGAAGGGTCCTCACCTGTGCTGGATCCTCAGGTGCAGGCATCAGCTGAGTCTGGTCTTGCTCCTGAGGTGATGGAGGACCCACTGCCTGCAGGTGCTCTGCTCTCAGCCCCGTCAGAGGAAACTGAGGTTGCCTCTGGGTCTGGTAACCGTCCAGCCTCTCCTGAGCTGCAGAGGCTCAGGGCAGAGAGGCAGAGGGAACTAAGTTCCCGCAGGAGGAGTGCTCGCCTCCAGGCCAGGAGAGACAAGTCACCTGAGGATCGGGGCCGCCCTAATGCCTCGGGGCAGATAAAAGCCAGCCAGCCCCAGACCCAAGTTGCGGGAGCAACATTGTTGGTTGCTAGCTCCTGCCTGAACCCTGTCCTGCTTTCCTGTCTGAGCTCCTGGCCCGCCCTGACTCCCTGCTTGCATGCCTGTCCCTGACTTCACCCAATTCCCTGCCCTGCACCCAGCTTCAGCTACTATGGACTGCCTCCACGTTGCACCTTTGACCACGGACCGGACTTGGACCTCGCCTCTCGGGTAACCCACGGGACCAGCACAGGCATATAGAATCCTAGAAATTACACATTAAAAAAAAGACTATTCAACATGTACATTGTTAAGCCTTTTGATCAGTAATGTACCTTCCTGAGTTTCCACCTGTGTTGTCGGCATAACTGTGGCCGTTGGGGTAGATGTAGGATTTGTGACAGTTGTTGGAGTCAACATTGGGCGGATGCTGGCCCTTGGGGTCGATTTGTTCCCAGCTATTGCAGCTGCTGACACTTTGCTTGGAGTAGATACAACAGGAGTTGGTTTGATGTTGGCTGTCGGTGGATCTGAAGTACTAGCACTAGATAAAAGTCAAAGTTGTACCTGTTAGATATTATTCTAAATATATGCAAATATATGCAAGTAAACAGTCTTCACTGGAGTAATGGGTAGAAAGGTAAAGGACCCCTGGATGGTTAAGTCCAGTCAAAAGTGACTATGGGGTTGCGGCGCTCATCTCGCTTTCAGGCCGAGGGAGCTGGCGTTTCTCCGCAGACAGCTTTCTGGGTCATGTGGCCAGCAGGACTAAACCACTTCTAGCACAATAGGACATTGTGACAAGTGCCAGAGCCTATGGAAATGCTGTTTACCTTCCTGCCACACTGGTACCTATTTATCTACTCGTGCTGGTATGCTTTCAAACTGCTAGGTTAGCAGGAGCTGGGACAGAGCAACAGGAGCTCACTACCACCGTGGGGATTTGAACCGCCGACCTTCCGATCGGCAAGCCCAAGAAGCTTAGTTTAGACCGCAGTGCCACCCACGTCCCTAATGTGTAGAACAGAGGCGGCTATAATGTATAAAGTATCTAGGCTCCACACCCAGCCCATTCCCGTCTACCAGTCCCTCAGCTGATCAAGCCCCCAGGAGAGGGCTTCTTAAATGGCTGCCCATGCCTCAGTGGAGCAGTTAACAAAGCCCCACCCCTGCTCACCTGATCAAGGCAATTTGAGCTGGTAATAGATACATCACGGGTTCCAGGCTGCTGCCAGCACAGCACAGGCTGGCAGGGGGGAAGTGAGCTGTGCTGCCAGTGGCTGGGGAACCGCAATATACCACTAGCTCAGAAAGTCGGAAACCTGTATTGTAGTTTGACCGTCATACTGGTTTCAGACAATTAATTTCGTATCGCCCTGTGCTAGTAGCAGCTTATAAAACAAGAGTGGGGAGGATCGACAGAGATATGAAAGAATGAACACAAGAACTCACATTCCTCTGTCACCTGCAGCAGGAGTTGATTTAAGGGTGATCTGTCTCTGCTGTTCCGGAGCCTATTGGACAAAATGCTTCAGTAAGGATTCAAAATATCAGTGCAAGTGATTGTATGAAATAGCAGCTAAGTCTTGCATTCTACTGAATTATTATCAGAATATTGACATTTGTGTTTTTATTACAGATTTATTGATTTATTCTCAGAAGGCGGTGGACTCTTCACTGGAGGTTTTTAAGCAGAAGCTGGATATTCATCTGTCATGGACTACAGGAGGTTGGACTAGATTTCCCTTAGGGTCCCTGCCAACTCAACAATTCTATGATTCTACGCCATCTTCAAAAATCCATACCCCTCAACCACCACAACTAATCTACTAGCAGCTTTAGTGGATGGGAATTTGGTATCAAACTACAAAATTAGAGCTGCACAAATTGTCTACCTTATCAGTTTTTTTAAAAAAAGGTAAAGGACCCCTGGGCAGTTAAGTCCAGTCAAAGGCGACTATGGGGTTGTGGCTTTCAGGCTGAAGGAGCCGGCGTTTGTCCACAGACAGCTTTCCAGGTCATGCGGCCAGCAGGACTAAACTGCTTCTGGTGCAAACGAACACTGTGACAGAAACCAGAGTGCATGGAAACACTGTTTACATTCCCACCGAGGCGGGATCTATTTATCTACTTGCACTGGTGTGCTTTCGAACTGCTGGTTGGCAGGAGCTGGGACAGAGCAACAGGAGCTCATTTCATTGCGTGGATGATTTGAACCGCCGACCTTCTGATCAGCAAGCCCAAGAGGCTCAGTGGCTTAGACCACAGCGCCACCCGCGTCCCTACCTTATTGGTAGATTCTGCTGGCTCATCTCGCTGCTCGTGGTGCCTCTCTTGCTGCTCTCGGAGCTCTCTCTCTAGGCGGCAAATGCGGCCTTCATACTGCGATTTAAGTGCGCTCATCCGCACTTCCAACTCAGTCTTCTGCTCTTCCAGTGCACCGCTCTTTTGTTTCCACTCCTCGCTTTCTTTGGTCAGCTGTTCCTTCGCACCTGAATTAAAGTATAGGAAGGCAAGTCAAAACTCCTTACTATGCCTCTTTGTACAGGAATTCTGAAAACAGCATTTTCATGAAGAGCTCTGTCCCTGCAGGTCCCCTAATACAGTGGTACCTCGGATTACATACGCTTCAGGTTACATATGCTTCAGGTTACAGACTCCTCTAACGCAGAAATAGTACCTTGGGTTAAGAACTTTGCTTCAGGATGAGAACAGAAATTGGGCTCCAGCGGCGCGGCGGCAGCGAGAGGCCCCATTAGCTAAAGTGGTGCTTCAGGTTAAGAACAGTTTCAGGTTAAGAACGGACCTCCGGAACAAATTAAGTACTTAACCCGAGGTACCACTGTATTCAACATTTCCATTTTAACATGGTGTTATGCAAATGTTCAAGGGCTACAAGGAGAGGGGACTTGGATCAGGACCCCCCTCCAATCCAAAATCTATGTCGGGTATTATATCTGCACAGTGGCCTGAGCGTGTATGCAAGCAGAACACCACTCAAGAGGACGCAGCCTCCAAGTTTCCGTCAACATGTGCTGAGCTCTATACATAGGGCCCTTGAATTAACAGAATACTGGTACTAATCACAAACAACTCCTACCCAGACGTGGGGCCGGCTCAAATCTGCCATCTCTGGGAGAAGAGCATGCCTTAATTCTGGCTCTGGCTCTACCAGGAAACGAGAGTCTGCAAACAGCTCTGGCCTAATCAGTAAACAGATACAGCTGCTTTTCTCCTCTTCATACTACAGCACTTAGCTTAGGAGAAGGAGGATTATTTCCTGGCAGGTTCCTGCAAGCTTAACTATGCCCATTAGTCCTGCTGGGACAACTGACTCCCAGTTCTATTTCTACTGTGAAATAATGCAGCATTCAATGCATGGTTATGAGATGGGCTTCTGTGCTGGCAGAGTTCCCTATCCCCTTACCAAATACAACTCCTGATTATCTGGATAGGATAGGGCTAAGCCATGTTTACAAAAGCAGCAGCAATAAAGGATGGTATATTTTAGGAGAAGAAAATAGGATTAGATTTGATTTCATGTGCATCTGTCTGTTTATACAAACACACTTTTGAAATCATTTTGTGAACCTGACAAAGTGGACTCTCTCTTATGCAAGATTCTACCTTGATCAAGTAGCTGGAACCTTAAAGGTAAAGGTACCCCTGACCATTAGGTCCAGTTGTGACCGACTCTGGGGTTATGCGCTCATCTCACTCTACAGGCCGAGGGAGCCGGCGTTAGTCCGCAGACAGCTTCCGGATGATGAGGCCAGCATGAAAAAACTGTGAACCAGAGCAGCGCACGGAAACGCCCTTTACCTTCCCACCGGAGTGGTACCTATTTATCTACTTGCACTTTGACGTGCTCTCGAACTGCTAGGTTAGCAGGAGCAGGGACCGAGCAACGGGAGTTCACCCCAGCGTGGGGATTTGAACCGCCGACCTTCTGATTGGCAAGTCCTAGGCTCTGTGGTTTAACCCACAGTGCAACACGCGTCCTGTAATCTGGAACCTTACGGCAACATAAAAACCTTATGCCGAAGAACTAAAAATGGCAACTGCTTTGAAAGAACTGCCAGGCAATTCACCTGCTAACTGTGCAATCCTCTGCTTGGCAGCCAGAAGCGTCTTCTTCATCTTCTCCTCCTTCTCAGCAACCTGCTGCCTGAGCTGCTCCTCTTGTGATGTTTTTTCCTGTAGATCTTGCTGAAGACGGGAAGCCTCTGACTGAAGCTGGGCTACCTGTTCCTGGAGATTTTTCACTTCGGTGTCCTTCTCGCCGAGTGTCTACAGAAAGCAAGACATGGAAACTTCAGGATACAGAATTGCTTTCAATCGCTGGGTGATTAGTGAAGTAGCGCAAGCTTTCTATGAAAAGAGCCTAGACAATCTAAGAGCTGTAAGAGAATTGGGTGTTTGAATCTGAGTATACTGTAAAGGAGGGACGCGGGTGGCGCTGTGAGTTAAACCACAGAGCCTAGGACTTCCTGATCAGAAGGTCGGCTGTTCGAATCCCCACGACGGGGTGAGCTCCCGTTACTTAGTCCCAGCTCCTGCCCACCTAGCAGTTCGAAAGCACGTCTAGTGCAAGTAGATAAATAGGTACCGCTCCGGCGGGAAGGTAAACAGCGTTTCCGTGCGCTGCTCTGGTTCGCCAGAAGCAGCTTAGTCATGCTGGCCACATGAACCGGAAGCTGTACGCCAGCTCCCTCGGCCAATAAAGCGAGATGAGCGCCGCAACCTCAGAGTCAGTCATGACTGGACCTAATGGTCAGGGGTCCCTTTACCTTTATACTCTAAAGGTAACTTCTCCCTGTGGTGTAATGTTTTCTGAAACACTTACAAACGATTTTCTATGATATTTTTTCACCACTACCTACTATTCCCCAATGGTTTCAGGGCAGCACACCTGGGACTATCCCTTTAAGGCACGTTAAGCTGAAACAGCATGACTGGGATCTAAACTTGGTTCCCCATCATACAAGCACAGCATCCCACTTCGCTATTTTTGGTAAGCTGATTATTCATTTTGGGAGTTGGCTACAGACACATATGGACCTCAGAAAGGTCTCTCCCACCTTCTGTAAATTTTCAATCTGTCCTTCCAAGGCTTTTATCTTGGTCTCAGCTTGGCTCAGAGCTTCTTTCACTTCTTGAATTTCTTTGTCTGAAGCATGTTGCTCTTGCTGTTCTGCAGAAGACGGAGTTGATGTTTCTGCAATCACCTAAAATTTTGGAAAGTAAACATCTGCGTTGGTGAATGGGATCGGTATTACGCAAGCTATTAACTAAAATTACAGCAGGTTGTACATTCAATAATAATAATAATAATAATAATAATAATAATAATTTATTTTTTATACCCCGCCCATCTGGCTGGGTTTCCCCAGCCACTCTGGGTGGCTCCCAAAAGAATACTAAACAGAATAAAACTTCAAACATTCTACATTCCTACAGCCTCCCCAGAAGCACAATTTTCAAAAATGAAGAATTTACAAATGAATTTACAAAAATTTAATATGGAATAGCTCTTCCATTTTACTTATCAGAAGTTAAAATCTACCTTGTCATGTTGTGCTTTCAGTTCTTCATACTGAGTCTTGTATCTACGTCCAATTTTCTTGACCTGTGTTATCGTTTTAACTTTCTCTTGGATGTCAGCCAGTTTAATGTCTAAATCTTTCTGAAGGGTGTCCTTTTCAGTTTTCGTTTTTGCCAGATCTTCTCGGAGGGTCTGGACCAGATTCTGACTTGTTGTCAGTGAAGCATTTGACCTTAACAAAAATTGAAAGAACTTCTAATTCAACGGAAACCAGAGAGAGCTACTTTCTGTATACTGCTGCCTTTTATTATTGGAAAATGCGAGCAGTTTAAAAGAGGTATGAAAATAAAAATTAAGGGTCCTTGCTTATGGTATGAATCCACTGCTGCTACTAGTACCAGCACCTGTGGTAAAGGCTGAACAAATATATCAGGATTAGAATAACTGCTGAACAAGAACTTAATGTTGATAGGAACGGGTGCTTCGACCATCAAGTATTTGGCATTTCCGAAATTTTAAGACATTCTTTGAAATTTACCTTGCAATTTCTGCTTTAAGCCTGCCTATGTCTTCACTCATCTGCTGTATGCGTTTGGTGTTCACCTCCTTCTCCGAAAGAAGCTTCCGATACTCTTCAACATCTGTATCTTTTTGTTGGCTCAATAAATGCTGCAAGAAGAAATTTACCTATGAGCGAGCTTTTTTTTTTTACAATTTATCTTATTCATCTGGTTTCTTTTGTATATTTATATTGCACTTAGTATCAGCAGGGTATTTAAGTGGTTTATAGAAAGATAACAAATATAATACAAATGTATAGCTATATACATGGATCCCGTTCGCATCCAGAGGTACCACTGTATCCACAAAGCGAAAACACACAGCAACACACATTCTGAAAACTTCATGTGATTCAGGACTGCTGCCTACTTGTAATTGCCTAAAGGAAGAGAAAAATCCCTTCCCTCTTCATCCTCCCTCACTCTGATCAATACTTATCTTTCCATGAGCACCCAATAATAATTACCTTAGTGCAAATATCCCTCCTCATGCCATTTAGCTTTTCTTAAATGCTTCCCTACTTCCCATCTAAGCAAAAGTGTAAAACTGCCCCAAATCTTATACCATATCTATTGTCTTATTCCCCTTTCTTAGTCTTCTAACATTTTCACCCATCTTGGAGTGGAGACCTCCTTATTGTACTCTGGAGAAATGTCCTGTTGAGGCATTGCAAAACAATAGTCCTTGAATCCAAGGTAAGCTCACCTGGGTCCGTGCTTTCCAGCGTTTGACATCCTCTTCCAAAAGCTTCTTCTCTGCTTGAAGCATCCCACTCTTCTCGCTCAGTTCAGCATTAGACTCTTGCAAAGGCAGGATATCAGCTTCCAGTTTACGCACCTGAACACATAACGGTTGAGAAGTTACTTCCGAGTGACTTTGTTTCCTGGTACAGCCAAAATCTTCACATCCAGAGTTTAACGTCGTGTCTCAGTGAATGAACAGCTCCTTGATTTGAAACTTTCAAAGGTCTCAGATTACTGTAGGTTGTAAATTATGGTTTGACACAGTGGGGAACTAAGTGTATATTCTGTAATTTCTCATTTTGCTCAATAATTTGTGGTTTTCTGTGTTTTAGGGTTTTGAAAGCTAGATTTAAAATTCATACTGACTTTTGCCTGCATCTGCTGCAGTTCCTGTTCCAATCTCTCTTTCTCCTCCCTCAGCATCTTGTTGGTTTCTATCAAAACGTTCATGGTCTCAGTCTTCTTCATTAGTTCTTCATGCTGAGCAATTGTTTTCGCTGTCACCTAAAATTCAACACAATAGTGAAATCCCAAACATGTGTATCAATATCCACGTTTTCAGGAAGATGCGATCTGGAGGGCCATTGTAATTTACTTGGGAAACTATTAAGTGCATTCATTAACACTGTTAGCTCGGCAAAGTTAACTGTCAGAGCGAGCAATTTATATACAGTGGTGCCTCGCAAGACGAAATTAATCCGTTCCGCGAGTCTCTCTTCGTCTTGCGGTTTTTTCGTCTTGCGAAGCACAGCTATTAGCGGCTATTAACGGCTTAGCGGCTTTAAGAAAAAGGAAACAAACTCGCAAGACGTTTCGTCTTGCAAAGCAAGCCCATAGGGAAATTCATCTAGCGGAACGACTCAAAAAACGGAAAACTCTTTCGTCTTGCGCGTTTTTCATCTTGCAAGGCACCACTGTATAATAAAAGGTAAAAAAAAAAAAAAGGTAAAGGACCCCTGGATGGTTAAGTCCAGTCAAAGGTGACTATGGGATTGCGGCGCTCATCTCGCTTTCAGGCCAAGGGAGCCAGCATTTGTCCACAGACAGCTTTCTGGATCATGTGGCCAGCAGGACTAAACCACTTGTGGTACAACAGGACACTGTGACGGAAACCAGAGCGCATGGAAATGCCGTTTACCTTCCTATCACAGTGGTACCTATTGATCTACTTGCACTGGCATGCTTTTTAACTGCTAGGTTGGCAGGAGCTGGGACAGAGCAACAGGAGCTTACCCCGTCATGGGGATTCGAACCGCCAACCTTTTGATCGGCAAGCCCAAGAGGCTCAGTGGTTTAGATCGCAGCGCCACCCGCATATAATATGCACAATTCTCAAACATGAAAGGCCACTGTGGTTTCTAACAAGGTTCTCCTACTCCAGGCCCTTACCAGGTGTCTGTACCGATCAGCCTCTGGCCCATTACATGAATCCAGTGGTTTTAAAACTGTCTATAGCTTTATCAATGAAACTATGAACATCTCTGCTGCACAAACATTCTGAAGCATCCATTTGTCACAGTCAGTTCTCATAGAACAGTAGCCTGGGTTTTCACCCATATGAATTGTGGGTTCATTGCATGAACACAGCCCACACTCCTTGTGGCTTTGCAATGCAGAGAAAAGAATTGACCAGTGGTCTTCCAGGGAATCTTGGCCACCACCGCCAATCTTCTCAGAGGAATCTCATTGTTTTCTAAAGAAGCCAACTGAAATCTAAGCATTCATCTTCACTTCAAACACCAGATGTTTTGGCACAGGCAAATTATCTCAGATTCCTTGTATGTAACAACAGTTGTGTTTCTGAAAGCAAGCCAGAGGTGTTCTCCAGATATTACAAATAAAACAAGCAGCACTCCTAATAAACTGCATGTCTGTCAATAGGACAGGAATGTTTCCAGGAGGACTCTGAAGTGTCAATATACAAAGGAAAATACTTCTGTTAGCATCTAAGCAAAGGTGACCAGGGACACATGCATACATACCTGCACTTTCTCTCTCTCTGCATTCAGACTTTCCTGCAACTGTTGCAGCTCCCTTTCCAAATGCTCCACCCTCTGGCGGTACCGTAAGCTTTCCACTTGTGCCACCTCAAACCTCGTTTCTGCAATCTCCTTTTCTCTGCGTATAAACCTGCGGTGGAAAGAAGCACTACTTGAGATTAAATGCCTCAACAAAACACTGTTATCCCACAAAGCTAAAAATTGCTGGGTTTTAAAGGGAAGTTGGGAAACATGACCAATCAATATTGGGATTTGTTTTGGCCTTATAATGTTATTACAGGCAAATGCAGACACAGTGCGAGATCATATAGTTTAGGATCTGAAAGTGGGTTGTCAGACTGTGTTATCCTATGTTACCTGTGTGTGTGTGTGTGTGTGTGTGTGTGCATTGCTACCTGTCAGGGAACTGACATGGGAGCCAGAAGTGGAGGCAGGGCTCCCAAGCGATGCCGGAGAAGGGCCAAGCAGGGAGAGAGGGGACTCAGCGGCTGGGGAAGGAAATCAGCGTAACACCAGGGATAAAGGCGGGCGGATGGGGGAATCGGAGAGAGGGCTCCAGGACTCTTCGCAGGAGACCAGAGGGGAGAGCACATGTCCTCCGCTACCCACACCCACCCTGCGCAGAAAACTTCCGCGCAGGGAAAGTAGGCGTAGACTTGGCGTCAAAGAACTTCTTTGCTGGAAGAAGTTCAAGAAATGCCCACTGACGGATTCTGCTAGCGACTGAACAGCCACGAAGTGAAGGGCTGTCCAGCCAGGAAAGGTTTAACCAGGCTACCTAGCCAGGAGTGGCGGCAACTTACGCACGAGCAACCCCATATAACCATTACACTACCCTTAGTTAAGGTTTAAGCCATGTTTCTGAATTGGAGTTTAGGAGCACCCTTCAGTTAGCAATGGCCACATAAGATACCCAAGAGGGAGAAGACACACCGGGCGAGGATTTGAGTGCAAGAAAGGAGTGCGTTTACGATCTTGCTTCTTCCTCCTGACCCCTAGAATACGGCTCTTTCAACTGCTTCAGAAAAATCACAATTGTTTCAATGAAACAAGGAAAGCAAACCGGATTCTTGAAAAGCCATCTGCTTACCACAAAAGCCTACCCCCTGCCTTCGACCACAAGGTGGAGCAAAATCCCAACCCGATGACCTTCTATACCAATGGGAAGAAGTTTTGATTTCGTCAAATCTGCTCAAATACTAGGCATTTCAAAAATCCCCCTGAAACATTTGCAAATGGGCCCTGAAGCAGGGTACAGCTAATATTTTGTTGCGAGGCACCCAGAGTGGCCGGAGCAACCCAGTCAAATGGGCAGCTTATAACAGTAATAATAAATATGGTGCTCTCCCCAGATGTTGTGGATTATAGACTTTATCATCACTTGCCGTGTTCTCTGGGGTTTTGTAGTCCACATTTTCTGGAGAATACCCACTTTGTGCACTCCTGTGGTTCATTACTTTGCCAGTTAACTATATAATAATAATTTATATTATTTATACCCCACCCTTCCTGGTTTAAAAACCAGGCTTAGGACGGCTAACAGCAAATATAAAACATTGATTAAAATGTGACTTAATAACAGCATAAAATACAACATAAAATGCAACATCAATATCAATAAATTTCAAAAATTCAGGGGTCATTATGGGGAAAAACAAAACCACCCATGTCAGTAGACATCAAATGATCACCAGGGCTAACTGGCCAAGTTGGTCCTACTAGGGCCAGCAAGGAGACTAGGGAAGAATTTAAATGTGAGGTCCCAGCAAGGGAAAAGGGAATACAGGATCAGGCTAATTCAAATTGAAGGCCAGGCAGAACAGCTCTGGCTTACAGGCCCTGAGGAAGGAGATCGAGTCCTGCAGGGCTCTAGTCTCATGGGACAGAGCATTCCACCAGGTCGGAGCCATCACTGAAAAAGCCCTGGCCCTGGTGGAGGATAGTCTGGCTTCCTTAGGGAATGACATCAGATCCATACACTAAATAACACACCTGAGGATTTCCACTATCTGTTCTTGTGATTTTCCTTCTTCAGTGAGAGACACATTTAATGCTCCTGGCATGCCTTCCTTCATTGAAGACATCATCTTGTCACTGAGAGTTTCCAGCTGTTCATGCAACAATCGATTCTGTTTTTCTAAGTCTTCACAGCGAGAAGCCAGCTTAGAAGCTTCATCCTTTAAGAGAATATGAAAGCAGATCATTTCAGAAGATTTTATTTTATTTTTTAATGTCACCTGCTTTCAGGATTGCACGTATGTATAAAACCTGTACAGCCGGAAAAGTTACCTTTAACATTCTCTCTCTCTCTTCCCACGAAGCTCTGCCCTCTCGCAATGCAGCTTCTGCTTTCTGGGCCGCGTCCTCCAATTGCTGCTTTATTGTGGAATTCTTAGCAACTTGCTCTTTGGCAGCCTGCAAGGCTTCAACATCAGAGGCATGAAGCATCAGCTCCCGCTCATATTTATTCTGTGCTTCCGCTGCTATCTTGGCCTGTTAAAAAACACACACCCAGCTATCACCATTTCTGAACTTTGAAGGAATTCAATTCACTTGATTTGGCCTCCTGCACTTTAAAGGTTCTCATTTTGTCACTAAAGTGGTGTGTAAGTTTAAGTGGAGAAAACAAAACCCAGCCTATTCCAAGTAGCCTTGCTGGTTCTCCTAAAATTTAGGATACAAGAGTGTTCCACCACTGCATTCTAGATTAGACAGATTTATTTTTTGTAGTAGCCCACTGATTACATAAGCTTGCATACAAGTTCCCAAGTGATATAGCATTACAGGGTCATTCTAACAAAAAGGAAGACACTGATGCTTCACATTTTCAATGAGTGCAGACCAACACTCAATAAACTAAACATTCAATTACAGTTGTACCTTGGTTTACAACCATAATCCGTTCCGGAGGTCTATTCGTAAACCAAAACAGGTTGTAACCCAAGGCACTCTTTTGCCAATGGGGCCTCCCCCCAAAATTTTCATCATCATCAAACCTCTTATTGGCATCACATACAAACATCCATAGCAAATCAATACAGAATTCCCACCTTCCCAGTGACACAAAACATTTGTCAAATGAAAGAGGCAAAGCAGTCTAACGTTACAGCTCTAGGTCTCCAGGGAGATCAGACGTCTGCAATGTATTTTGACGACAAAAAACCAGATAGAGATATTTAGCCACTAACTTGATGAGCTCTTGTTTATTCCCCAATAATAGAAAATGTATGACCTCTAACTCTGGTTTCCATTTGGGGATGCAGAGTTGATCTAGGAACTGCTGGCGGAGATCAACATATAGTTTACATTTAAGAACCATATGTGTAAGAGTTTCCCCCTGATGGTCTTCACATGGGCAAATTCCTTCTCCTTCCAAATTTGTTTGTAATAATAAAAAAAGGGTTGTAATCCCAAAAAAAAGTTCGCAAACCGGGACACGCACTTCCGGGTTTGACGTGTTTGTAATCCAAAACGTATGCAAACCAGACTGTTCGCAAACCAAGGTACCATTGTACTCCTATTAGGCTAGTGCAGGGAACACCAACCTGGTGCCTGTAAACTCGCTTAGTGTTCCCGAGCTACCAGAGAGCCAGTGTCAGATTGGCGGCCTTCCCTTTTTCCTTTTAGTTTTCTGGGGGGGGGGGATCTTTTTGGGAGATCGCAGGCACCTTTCTTTGCCTCTGGAGGAGCTTTTCTGAAAGCGGAGGGTAGGTTGTTCACACATGGTCTCTATGTGTAATTGAGAGAGATGTACCTGGGCAGGAAGAGATGGAGAGAGGTGCCGTGTCTGTGTGCTTGGTGTGTGTGAAAGAGACGGGAAGGTATTATGAATATTTGTTCTGGGTATGTGTGTAGTTTGTGAGACAGAGCGGGTGAGTGGGTGGAGGGGAAAGGGGAAGAGGGGGAGGTATATACTGTTTGGGGGAGATGTATGTGGAGTATGGGGGCAGGTATGTTAGCAGTGTGTGATCTACATGTATGAAGGGTCTGTGAGACGGAGAGGGAGAACTACATCTGAGCAGACAGAGGCAGCTATATATGGGAAGTACTTGTGTGTGTGTGTGTGTGTGTGTCTGTGCATGTGTGCGCATGGAGAAAGAATGAGACTGTATGTGTGTGTGAGAGATGCAGTGCTTGCTTGTAATCTGTGCGGTGTGTGGACATCTTGTATATTTCTCCTGGTACTGGGGAATGCTCCCTGTTATTACACATCAACAGCATTTTGGGGGAGGGCAGAAGGAAATGTAAATATTGTGTGATCTCCACAATCAGGAACCAGGAGGACATAGCTGATTTCCTAAGCAGGTGTAAGCAGCAATGACTACACACTCTCCAATTTTGTGTTATGCCACACACTCACAGCACTCATGTTGTGTTACACCACACACCTGTGACAGCCACACGCTTTTACAGAACCAAAATGTGCCCACTGGTCCGAAAAAAGGTTGGCAATCAATGGGACTGGTACAAAAGCAGTGCGTGAGTGCACAATCCTCATTTATGAGAAACACAGTCATGAAAAATCAGTGTGAAGGAATGGGTTTCCCAAACCCAAAACTGACTGTGCAGGCAGTTTGAAACTGCACCAAAATCCCTATTTTTCCTTAGCTAAAATGCTTTCACTTGAGCTCTTGAGCCAAAACCCAGCTGTATAAACAAGTGCTCAGAGCCCTCTCCTTTATCAGTTCGTGACGGCAAGGATGGCCTTGACTGTACCAGTAGAACAGGGAAGACACATCTGTGCCTTATCTCCCATCCTGACCACAAAGACACACAGACCTAGTTCGGGAACAGCACCAGAGTGTGTTCTTGGGAGTTGATGACCTCTTGCTCCAAGAGCAAGCATAGGAAACAGGAACAACCTTTTATGGTCAGAAGTACAGGAAGTAATACCCTTTTATGGTTAAGAATACCGGAGCAGGAACATCTGTGATGTCAACCTGCGTGCACAAGCTGACGTGGCTGGATTCCTGGGGAAGGGGGAGAGGGTGCCTGGAGGATATATATACTGCATGTAATCTCTCATTTCTTTGGACTTGCTGTGGACTGACGACGCAAGTGCCTTTCTGCTGTTCCGGAGAGCAGAAATAAAGAACTCTTTCTCTGAACAAACCCTCGGTGTCATTTGACTTCCTTCCTCCTGTCTGCAGACCCAATCGGTGAACTCCAATAAGGCTACAGATGGAACATAAATTATCAACAATATCCTGTGTCTGGATAGGCCTTATAAAAACTTACTTGTTCTTGGCAGTCCCGTTTAGCATGCTGCTCATTGGTAAGAGCTGTATTTGCTCTCTGAAGAGCTTCCTGGACTTCAGACTTCATACTGGCGAGATTTTTCTTCAGCTCGGAAAGCTATTCATTAAACATCAAGTGTCAAACAATCACGAACTTTTGAAAACCATAACATTTTAAAGTTACAGCTGACTGGTGCACTGAATAATCAAAATTTAATTAACTGCTAAACCTGAATTTGACATAATTCAAGGTCATCTGAGGCAGTTCTTTACTTCTGCAGCAACTCCCCCAATAAAATAGCCTTTGCACGCTTAGAGCAGATTGATATAATCATGCTTTTCATCTGAATGAAACAAACACTGTCATCACTGGCTGTTTTCCATCACACGCCAAGGAAGAAGGAAGATTTCAAAAGATAAAGTTTATTTTGTGATGACATCAGAAAAATTGCCGTATTTTTTGCTCTATAAGATGCACCAGACCATAAGACGCACCTAGTTTTTGGAGCAGGAGAACAAGAAAAAAAATATTCTGAATCCCAGAAGCCAGAACAGCAAGAGGAATCGCTGCGCAGTGAAAGCAGCGATCCCTTTTGCTGTTCTGGCTTCTGGGATAGCTGCGCAGCCTGCATTCGCTCCATAAGACGCACACACATTTCCCCTTACTTTTTAGGAGGGAAAAGTGAGTCTTATAGAGCAAATAAATATGGTAAATGTGTGAATTAATTAGCACATGTAACTCTGTATGACCAATGGGGCTTCGGGTGCCAGTTTTTAAGAACAGCAGCCCTGACACACACCCTCCGTATGCCACATGGCAAACAGAGAGGACTTGCAAAAGCACATGGCAAAATGGCATTAGGGTCTGGCATTCACCAAGTTAAAGAAAACCTTAAGAATAAAAATTACACTAGATATGCTCAAGTCCTACCACAGAGAAGCCCTTTGTAGCCTGTCCAAGTTCTCTTGCTAGCTACAGTGAAAGGAAAATTTATGATGAATACTCGTGCTTCTATACCTGCTGTTCCATGTTCTCTATAGCTTTACGTTTCTCATCCTGAAGCTCCTGCTTTTCCTTCTCTGCCTCCATCAATTTCTTTTCTAGTTGGGACTGGTACTCAGAGGCCTCTTTCAGGCGGGCTTCAACGGCAGCACGAACTTCTTCAGTTACCTGCACAATTAACTCAGTTTTAAATGTGATATCCGTAAGTGGCACACAGCACACAGGAGACCTGCTTGCAGTCCATCACTTTCACTGAGAATGGAAAGCAAGCTTGAGAAATACAGGCCAATGCTCAAATCTGAATTACAGGCCAATGCTCAAATCCTAACCCTAACCCTCCCATTTTAAAGGGTGAGAAAAATCTACAAGTGTAACAAATAAAGGGCAAGCTGTTAGCTTGAGGAATCTGCTGTGAGGACAAAGCATGTCCGAGATACTCTTGGGCCACTTTTTATTTTATAGTTCCTAAATAAATGCCAATTTAAAATGAGATCTTTTCCACTGGCTTTCAGCAATATCAGCTCATGTAAGGGACCTACACAAATTATTTGACCGTATTGATCACAGCAGCACTGTGCAAACTCTGGCCCACAGGTCTAATTAGATCTGTCAGGGATCCTATTCTGGCCCGCAAACATATGCGTCTGTATGGATTTTTAGGAGAGGGTAGTAAAAAGTGAAACGAGAGAGCAGGCTAGTTGTTCACAAAAAGGAAGGGAGCGGGGAAATAGTGCCTGCACATTTTAAATAATATTTTGGGTACTACAAATGTTATAAGGTTTTTCTTCTTCTTTTTTTAGTGAAAGCTGAGAATCCGGAAACTGTTATTGACCTAGAGGGGGGCAACTCCCCCCCCCATTGTGGGCATCTATGCCAGCGAGGCTGTTTTCCCCAAGTCACCCCCACCTGCCTGGCACCTGAGATTACCAGCATTAATTGATCAAGGAAAGGACATCACTGGTGCACCAGTTTAAAAATACACTGCCATCTGGGCATGCAAAGCAGTGCTGAATCCCAATTCTCGAAGGTTATTTCCCCCACCTTCTGTCTAAGTCACAAGAAAACTGCTTGCGTTTGTGTGGGTGTACCATGAAAACAGGGATGCGGGTGGCGCTGTGGGTTAAACCACAGAGCCTAGGACTTGCCGATCCGAAGGTCGGCGGTTCGAATCCCCACAACGGGGTGAGCTCCCATTGCTTGGTTCCTGCTCCTGCTAACCTAGCAGTTCGAAAGCACGTCAAAGTGCAAGTAGATAAATAGGTACCTCTCCAGTGGGAAAGTGGTGTTTCTGTGCGCTGCTCTGGTTCGCCAGAAGCGGCTTAGTCATGCTGGCCACATGACCCGGAAGCTGTACGCTGGCTCCCTCGGCCAATAAAGCGAGATGAGCGCCGCAACCCCAGAGTCGGTCATGACTGGACCTAATGGTCAGGGGTCCCTTTACCTTTACTACCATGAAAACATAGTTCCACGTCTAAGTCATATTTAGCAGGCAGTTTTATTAGCCCAGTACCTGCTTCTCTTTGTTCAGGGATTCCTCGAGGCTTACAACCATAGCTTGGTATTGCTCCACATTACTTGTGGCAATCTTCAGCCTTTCCTTCAAATCGTTCACTTGCTCCTCGGACTGTCTCAATCGACTCACGAGATCATCCACATCCTCGCTTGCACTTGGCTGGCCTAAAAATGGCAAAGATAAGGTTAAACAAAATAAAGGGTTCTTCAAATTAATTCTGGATTTGGGGTCATACTACATGGAAGCTGAGAGCTGGACCATAAAGAAGGCTGATTGCCGAAGAATTGATGCTTTTGAATTATGGTGCTGGAGGAGACTCTTGAGAGTCCCATGGACTGCAAGAAGACCAAACCTCTCCATTCTTAAGGAAATCAGCCCTGAGTGCTCACTGGAAGGACAGATCCTGAAGCTGAGACTCCAATACTTTGGCCACCTCATGAGAAGAGAAGACTCCCTGGAAAAGACCTTGATGTTGGGAAAGATGGAGGGCACAAGGAGAAGGGGACGAGATGGCTGGACAGTGTTCTCGAAGCTACCAGCATGAGTTTGACCAAACTGCGGGAGGCAGTGGAAGACAGGAGTGCCTGGCGTGTTCTGGTCCATGCGGTCATGAAGAGTCGGACACGACTAAACAACAACAAACATGGAAGCTGTTTTCTCATGTTTTACACACGCTAGACACAGGTTCAACTTAGCAAATGTTGACACTTTTTCTTTTCTTACCTTGACCAGGAGCTCTTTGTGATGACTGGGATGCTAACTGGGCCTCCACATTGTGAAGCTGTTGTTTTAATGTTGCAATGTCCTTTTGGGCATTCTTCAGCAGTTCTTTTGTGCTAGCATGAAGATTTATTTCTGTCTCAAGCTGTCTTTTAGCATCCAATAAGTGAATCTGAAAAGGAACATACTTTACTTCAAAGACAGCGACTAAAACATAACTCAACTGCAACCATAGGTAGCTTAAAACAGTGTTTCCCAACCGGTGTTCCGCGGCACACTGGTGTGCCGTGAGACCTTGCCTGGTGTGCCGTGGGAAGAGCGAGAGAAGGCGCCTGCGCGGAAAGAGGAGCGAGCAGTGCGCCTGCACGCCGCGGCGCCCAAGATCGCTTCTCCCCACCGCCCCTTGCTTCAAAAGAGGTCCGGGGACAGCGGGAAGCGCTGCCCCCGGACCTCTTTTGAAGCAAGGCTTTGCGGGGAGAAGCGATCTCCCCGCAGCCCCTTGCTTCAAAAGAGGTCCGGGGGCAGCGGGAAGCGCAGCACTTCTTCCCCGCTGCCCCCGGACCTCTTTTGAAGCAAGGGGCTGCGGGGAGATCGCTTCTCCCGGTGCTCCGAAGCGGGGCGGGGGGGCGGGAACACCTGCCCCCGCCGCCCCGCTTCGGAACGATGCCCCGATGCCGGGCGGTGGGGCGGGAACCTCTCCCCCCGCCGCCCGGCATCGGAACGATGCCCCGATGCCGGGCGGTGGGGCGGGAACCTCTCCCCCCGCCGCCCGGCATCGGAACGATGCCCAGATGCCGGGCGGTGGGGCGGGAACCTCTCCCCCCGCCGCCCGGCATCGGAACGATGCCCCGATGCCGGGCGGTGGGGCGGGAACCTCGCACCCTGCCGCCGGGCATCGGAACGAGGTCCTGGACCTCTTCTGAAGGCAGGCGGGGGCAAAAGTCTTTGCTCCCCCCGCCTGTCTTCCCGGGACAGCGGAGACTTCTCCGCTGCCCCGGGCGATCTTAAAATGCTGGCGGGCGGGAGCGAAGCGTTCGCTGCCGACCCCCAGCATTTTAAAATCTCCTCGGGGCAGCGGAGACTTCGCTCCCGCCCGCCAGCATTTTAAAATCGCCCCGGGACAGCAGGGGCTTTTAAAATGCTGGCGGTCGGCAGCAAAGCCCTCCTGTCCCCGGAGCTTGCGGGGCGGGAGGTGGGAAGAAGGGCTTTTCTTCCCACCGCCAGCCTTCAGAACAGCCTTCTGAAGGCTGGCAGTGGGAAGAAAAGCCCTTGTCCCCGTCCCCCCCAGCCTTCAGAAGAGGTCGGGGGACAGACTGTCCCCGGACCTGGTCTGAAGGCGGTTTCCCTAGGAACGCATTAATTGATTTTCAATGCATTCCTATGGGAAACCGTGCATTGCAAGACGAAAAACTCGCAAGACGAAGAGACTTGCGGAACGAATTAATTTCGTCTTGCGAGGCACCACTGTACTTTTTATATAGTCAATATAGGCACAGAGTTAATTTTTTTAACATTTTCTAATGGTGGTGTGCCTCGAGATTTTTTTCATGAAAGAAGTGTGCCTTTGCCCAAAAAAGGTTGGGAAACACTGGCTTAAAACATAATTTTGCACATCTCTTCACAAAACTGGGACAAAATGTGAACCGCAGAGGATATTTGTGTTTTGTTTGGGGAAATGTTAATTAGGTAGGTTTGTATGAAAATGTACATTAAATGAATTTCTTCCCCCTTCCCTAAGTGTAATAGGTAGGCTGTACAGCAGCTCTCATGTTTGCTCAAGCATAAGATTTCTTTGGATTTTGTTTCACTTTTCTACACTCCCCTCTAGAAACAAAAGTATAAGGCATTTCTTCCATGAGTGCAAAAAAATCTTCTACACATGGGGCAGTTTTTGAAGCAACTCTACGATTTGAAGAAATACTGTATGAGCTCCATTCTGGTGCCTTGAACCATCATCGCCAATCTTTATTACGGTCCAGAAACCCAACAAATAGTTACAAAGCAATACACAATTCATACAGCCTACCTCCAGGTTAAACAAGCACTTTGTTCAGAATATAGGGATCATTGGTTCTTGCAACCACCGATAAAAACTTTGCCACTGCTAATGTTCTAGCATTTGTCAGGTCTTCCAATAGGAACCTGACATAGTGAGCCTCTGATTTTCCCAGGAAAGGTACCAGCAAGGGTAATATCAGTTCAGCCCTGGCTTGCTCATATTTTGCACAGTGCAACAAAATATGTTTTATGGAATCGATGTCTTAAACCAGAAATGAATCAAGAGCCATTTGTCTTTCTTTTCAAAAGCCATCAATGCCACAAGAGTGTTATGTCAACGACTTGTTTCTTTAATTTCTCATACTTACATCTTGAGTTTTGTTAACTGAATGCCTTTGTTCCGCCTCATTTTCTAGTTTTTTCTTCAGTTGGGCTATTTCACGCTCCAGTTTCTCTATTTGGTTATTGAGCCTCTGTTGAGTTTCTGTCTCAGCCCTTTCCAGTATCACCTAGTGAGAACAATATATACTAACATTGAACATTTTTGCTGAATTGTGCTGAAAGGAAGTGAGCTCCCAATTGCTTCTGTAAAGCCCCTGCCCCCAAATCTGTTACTTACACACAGACCTATGTGCAAGAGAAATATTGTGTTGTTCCTGAGCAAGCTTTCCTCCATGAACAGCCACTGCTGAGACCAGAGAGCATGAGTAAAGAGGGCACAAACAAACCTGAATAGATTGCAGGTTAGTAAGCAGCATATTTTGTCCTCTTTGTGCTGTTACTAAAGAATCTTTCTGCTGAGTCAGGCGAACCTCTGCCATTTTCAAAATGTCCTTCTCCTTTTTCAAATTCTCTGCTCTCACCTTTGAAAGAAATTACATTTGATTCTAGGTTAATTCAATCCTGGTGTTGACATCTGTATAAAGCGAGTTATTAACCCAAAATTTACATTCCTGGTGAGTTTTCAGCCACTTGAATACATAAAGCCAAAACAGATTAATCACAGCTTAGCTAGGCTCATGCCGTCCCTAGAAACAGAAATATGTTGCTGTCAACCACCTCAATGAAGGACAATAAACTTATGATATGATAATCCCCAGAGCTTCTCAATCTATAATTCTCTTTCTGCCCTATGATCTTCAGATGAAGGGCAGTATATACATTCAATAAACAATAAATAAGCAATTAAATAAGTAGCAAGAAGAAGTAGTATTAAGTGGGATATGTGTGTGTTGAATTAAATTCACTCACACAACATAATTTTTCCTTCTCCCTTCCCCTGGAACAATTCAATTATGCATAATATGTTGTACTACTTACCTCTGCCACAGCTAGTTTTTCATTAGCTCCTCTCAGCTCTTGAGTCATAGTGTTGATAATTTGTTCTTGTTTTTGAGTAGTTGCTGAAAGCTTCTGGATTCTTTCATGCAATGATGTTATCTCTCGCCGATATCCTTCCACATTATCCTGAAGCATCTCGTAACTTCACAAGGAACATAGATAAGATCATATTTCAACCAAATTGGTATTACAAACTCAAATGAGGAGAATACTAACAATTTTGTTTCCACTAAAATCAACTGGAGACAAACAACTCAATAGGTTTTTGTGTGTGCAAGTTTTCCAGCGGCTAAACTGGTAATCGTACTGAGTACAGACAGTTCAAAGCATAGTTTTCGCGCTCCCTGGTAAGTATGTTTAAGAAAGAGGATGCAAGTTACTGAATATTTTTAATCAGTTCATACCTCTTTGAGTTTATTTTCATTATTTAAAACATTTATTCTCTATCAGCGCAAGATCGTAAACAATGGTTTTAAACTAACCATGGTGCAGATGTAATGCCGACCATGGTTACCTAAAAAGCAGAGGAGGTTATGATGCTGCATAGTACTCCCACCTCCTAACCTTAGTTTGATCAGGCAGTGTTAGAGTCTACCATGTTCCTTTAAGTAATTTGTCCTATTTACTGCACGACATTACTGCCACAAAACTCCAGGTTTCAGGGCACAAACTGCAATCCTCCAATTGCATTAATAGTACAGAAGTCTTTCGTCAGCATTCATTAACGATGGCGTCGTTAGAGGAAGCATCGATTTGAGCTGCGCGTCAGTTGTGTGTTTTTTATTAGTTTTATCAGCTTTTTATTAGCTTTTATCAGTTCTAGTATTTTATTGCTCGGTATCTTTTTCTTAATTACTATAATCACAACGTTTAGGCTAAAAGTTTTAGAGAAAGCCCTGGAAAGTCTCGGAGAAAGCCTTAATTAGCTCCAGCTCGACTCAATCTACCAACTACTTATCAGCAGGAGAGGAGATCAAACGCCCTAATCTTGGAAGGATGCCGAGTTTCTTGATTTATAGCAGAAAACAGGCTGCATCTCCGTGAAAACGTCTAAAAGAAGCGATCGGCTTCATCTCCACAAGCGAGCCCACAGCAGAAGTGCAAGCAAAGTAAACTGGATGATTTTGTAAGAGCCCAGAATCCAGAACCTACTACATCAAACAGAGTTCATTCTCAGCTAGGTGGGGACACTTTAATGGGTGGAGACCACCCAGGGGAGAATGCTGAGAGGAGCGCCCACGAACCATTCATTAATACTGTCTTACCGCTTGGAAGCAAATTCAAGTTGGGTGGAAATCTTTGTATTCTGTGACCTCAAGTCTGTAACCTGCTCCTGAAGCTTCTCATTTTGCTCATTCAGGAGTTTGTCATTCTCTGCCTTTTCTTTCTTGTAGCTCTCAAAGAACTCCTGCAGCTGTAGAGCAAGTCAAACGCGTTCAAAGATAAATACAAGGCCAAGCAGAAAACTGTGCTCCTTTTGTAAAGATGAGGAAAAGGCGTTTGGAGAAAGACTGACTGGTACCTGTTTAAGGGCAGCCTTAGCCTCCACTGCTTCAGCTGATTCTGTCACTGGCACAGCAGCAGGAGTTGACATGGCCTGAGGCGCCCCTGACAGACGCTTAGGGGTCACTGCCAGAGACATTTCTTCTGGCAAGATGCTTGAAGCTATAAAAGAGAGAGAAGCAACATTATCAGATCAGAGAAAACGGAAAGATCCTTTATTTCTTACCTTTCCGAACCATCCTTTCCCTAGAGAGCTCAGAACAGTCCTCCTACTCCCCATTTTATGCTCACAACCTTGGGGGGGGGGGGGGAGACAGGCTGTGAGTGTGTCACTAGCTGAAGGTCATCCAGAAAATCGCATGGGTGGATGTGGGTTCAGACCCATGTGTCCTTGGCAGTAAAGGTAAAGGACCGCTGGACGGTTTGGTCCAGTCAAAGGCGACTATGGGGTTGCGGTGGTCATCTCACTTTCAGGCCAAGGGAGCCGGTGTTTGTCCACAGACAGCTTTGCGGGTCATGTGGCCAGCAGAACTAAACCTCTTCTGGTGCAACGGAACACTGTGACGGAAACCAGAGCGCACGGAAACGCTGTTGACCTTCCCGCTGCAGTGGTACCTATTTATCTACTTGCACTGGCATGTTTTTGAACTGCTAGGTTGGCAGGAGCTGGGAAAGAGCAACGGGCGCTCACTCCGTCGTGGGGATTTGAACCGCTGACCTTCCAATCGGCAAGCTCAAGAGGCTCAGTGGTTTAGACCACAGCACCACCCGCATCCCTTTTTACCTTTACCTTGGCAGGAGTCTGACCATCAACCCAGTGCACATTACTGGTTCTCATTTGCACTAATGGGCTACACTTTCCAACAGTGACATTTTCGTGGGCTGTGGAATTCTCCATTCCAGACCCCAAATTCTATCAAAGTTCACGTTTTCATTTACGCCTCACATCTGGATCAAATTATCTTCTAGACAGCTTACAATATATTACAACCATATAATTAGGAACCCAGAAGCCCATTCCTCCAGCTAACGGCAAAGGCCAGAGGTTCTTTCTCCCTCACTTCTGCATTACTAGAGCACTTTCAACAACTGGAACATATTATGCAAATCCTCATAAACATGCAAGCTGTGTTTATTTCTGAACAGCTGTCCAACTTGCTTTGGGGAGCTTCAATACTTCTGGCGAAAGGGACTGTCATCTTCTCCTGCTCCCACTGCCCCCAAGGTGAAAGCTTATATTCTCCAGATTCTGCCACTAAAATCTAGCTCAGCTGAGGAAGAACGCAGGTGCCTCCTGCCGCAGCTGATGTCCTTGAAGGTGGCACTGCCTGAGGTGCTGTCACACAATCTTCTCAACCTTACTGCCTTCTACTCCTGCTTTCAGCTGTGAAGTCTCACAAAATTCCTGTGGTCTCACAAAATTCTCAGCTACAGCTTTGCAGTGTTGTTGCTTTTTAAAGGGGCTCAATATGCGGCCGAAAGCATGAATCAAAATTAAATTGATTCCACCAATAATAATTATAATAATAATTTATTATTTATACCCCGCCCATCTGGCTGAGTTTCCACAGACACTCTGGGCGGCTCCCAATCGACTATTAAAAATGATACAGCATTAAATATTAAAAACTTCCCTAAACAGGGCTGCCTTCAGATGTCTTTTAAAAATAGGATAGCTAGTTATTTCCTTGACATCTAATGGGAGGGCGTTCCACAGGGCGGGCGCCACTACCGAGAAGGCCCTCTGTCTGGTTCCCTGCAACCTCACTTCTCACAATGAGGGAACCGCCAGAAGGCCCTTGGCACTGGATCTCAGTGTCCGGGTTGAACGATGGGGGTGGAGACGCTCCTTCAGGTATACAGGACCAAGGCTTTAAAGGTCAGCACCAACACTTTGAATTGTGCTTGGAAACGTACTGGGAGCCAATGCAGATCTCTCAGGACCAAGGGATACATTTAGGCTGTAGCCGAAAAGAACAACTGTGGTGTGCATTTGGAACATCAAGCAACGTAGAATGTAAGACTGAATCTACACTGTTCCTTCCGAAAGTATGAGCAATTTGTTCCAATCATAAAATCACAACCTGAAAAATGGTTAGGCAAACTTTTGGGACGTGCTTGCCATTCTACCCTCTCCAATTCTCACTGTACACAACGAAGAAGAAGAAGAAGAAGAAGAAGAAGAAGAAGAAGAAGAAGAAGAAGAAGAAGAAGAGGAGGAGGAGGAGGAGGAGGAGGAGTAGTTTGGATTTGATATTCCGCTTTATCACTACCTGAAGGAGTCTCAAAGCGGCTAACATTCTCCTTTCCCTTCCTCCCCCACAACAAACACTCTGTGAGGTGAGTGAGGCTGAGAGACTTCAGAGAAGTGTGACCGGCCCAAGGTCACCCAGCAGCTGCAGGTGGAGGAGCGGGGAAGCGAACCCGGTTCCCCAGATTACAAGTCTATCGCTCTTAACCACTACACCACACTGGCTCCGAAACCTAAACCTTGCTTTCCTCGCATTACAAAGAAGTACATTGGCATTATTGAAGGGACCATACCTTGCAATGGAATGGAAACCCCCGACGTCTGTGCCAGCAAGATGCGATACATGTCACGCTGGCGAACTATGGAGTCTACAAGCTGCATCTGGTGGTGCCGTGACTCACGTAACTTTTCTAGCTCAGTGATAGCTTCAGAAAGCTGACTCTGCAGCTCAGAAATCCTGTCAAGGAGAGAAAAAAAATTCTACTAAATCTTTTTTTTTAAAAAAATCAACATCAGGTAACAAATATGTCTTATATTACTGCTTTCTAAACAGAATGAATATGTGATTGATATCAGATTTCTGGATGTCAGAACATGCTGCTAAAGGGGAACATACTTAGATGAAGTGGTTTCCTGCTCCTCTTTCTCTTTAGCGTCACCCAGCTCTCTGAGAGCCACTAAGAGGCGTTGGTTTTGCTGCTGAAGTTCCTCAATGTTCCTGTAGGAGACCAGATGTTGGCTTATGACTTCGGAAGAGCTGCTGATGTCAGCAGAGCTCACTTCTTCTTCACGGATAACATGGTTGCCTCGGGCTTCTTCGAGTTCCATCAAAAGCACTCTTATCTTTAAAAAGGAAAACAGATGATTCATACAATAGAACAACAGCTCTTCCAGAGCTGTGCTGCAAGAATTCTATGCGAGATGTTAAAACGGTCATTCTGCTTTTTAATACAAACTGACTTTATTTTTAAGTGCATATTGTATCATGTTGTTTCGATTATTTACTGCCATCAATGTGGAATACAATAGGTTAATGAATTTGTGAAATAAAAAGTACAGGGCTGCCACTGAGCAGACATTATTTTAAGGCTGCAATCTTAAAAGTGCATGCTTAGAATTAATTCCAAGTGAAATCATTAAGGCTTACTCTGGAGTAAGCAGAGGTTCAGAATCCCAATACTTTCAAAAACTGACTCTAACTTTAAGGGGAAATACCGTATTTTTCGCACCATAGGGCGCACCCAATTTTTTTTTTTGGGGGGGGGGAAATAAAGGGGGGAAAAATTTTCCCCCTCAGGCGCGGGGCTGGGGGAAGCTCGAGCTTCCCCCGACCCCAGCCCCCAAACAGGCAAGTCTCCGCAAGCCGAGGGAGCGCTCCCGCTGCTTGCGGAGAGGTCCGCGAAGCCTGGACGCGCTGAGCTCAGCGCGCGCAGGCTTCAGCATGCAGGCAAGTCTCCGCAAGCAGCGGGAGCCCAAGGCTGGGCTCCCGCTGCTTGCGGAGAGGTGAGCGAAGCCTGGAGAGCGTGAGGGGTCAGTGCGCACGGACCCCTCACTCTCCAGGCTTCAGCGAAAGCCTGCATTCGCACCATAGGACGCACACACATTTCCCCTTCATTTTTGGAGGGGGAAAAGTGTGTGCGTCCTATGGTGCGAAAAATACGGTAGTTCATCAAGGTATATAGGCTTACAAGAGTGAACCACTTAAAGAAACCAAACTAACCTGTTGTGAAAGATCTTTGACTTGGCTTTCAAGCCTCTGGTTCTCTCTTTCCAGCAAAGAAGCTTGCTTGTTTGCTTTATCAGCATCATCTTGCAAACGCTGAATTTCCTGTAAACCAAATCCACACACTTAAAAACATGTATTTATTTTGCAGGAATAATAAAAGGTCAAAATAAGAACAGAACCGCAAGCATATTAAACAGCTAACTTCTCCCAAAATTTACACTAGAACTACCATAACACAATAGTCTTATTGTTACCCAGTAGGTGGATTGGTGCTGACTTAAGAAAAGTATTTCACGTAGTTGAGGCCCAAAAGGGCCTACAGAATTTCAACTGTGGGACACGCAGGCCAAAAGAATTGGTAAGACTGGCCGCACAAAGACCTCCTACAAATCTAATTGATAAACACATTCAACCAATGTGTCAAAAACAGTTGCGGCAAGAGAACAAGATATGCCTTCTCCATTATATGGCTCAGAGAAGTCGGTGATTGTTTTTATTGACCATTTGTAAACCACTTTTCACAAAGTAGCTTCAAAATGGTCGCACTAAACAAAATCAGATTAAAACCAAATTCGGTGCGATTGCCATAAAATTTAGGGAACAAGCTGTGCTATCATAATGATTAAGGCCTTAAATGATAATTTTAGGTTATATGTTAGTGACTAAGTTTTAACATATATATTTTAACTGTTGCTATATCTGTATTGTCCCTGTTATACCTAATTGCAAATTCAAAAGTATCCCTATTGTGTTTTATGATTTCCTTGATATTGTATGTGGGCTGGAACTGGTCTGTGACCGAAATAATACGTACTAGGTACTGTATAAAGCTACTTTCTGTTAAAAAAAATCACACTGTATGGCCAAGGGGATAGAATCGCTAAGAATAAGGTCACACCAAAATAGAAAAAAGGGCTATTACATATGGTTGGAATACATATGAATTCAAATGTTCATCAAATTAAATGATTAGCATTTTTAAAACTAAAAAACAATGTTTTCTGTAGCTCACATTTCAAACTGCCAATGGTGAATGACACAATGCCCAGTAATGTAACTGGATCAAAACAAATCATTATTCATTACTTACACTGGCAATATTACAGCCTGACTTATTATTTACCAGATTTTTAAAATGTGGGTTGTAAAACTGGTTCTCACGTTAGAATTTGCTGTTTGTGGAGAATATTCCCCAGAGAATTTTCTCATTCTCGAGAATATTCTCCCCTCACATCACTACTCCTGTTTCCTTTCCTCCTGTCCACTAAAAAAAATCTGCTTTAGAGAGTCCAGAAAGGAAGACTAAATTCTATTATAGGCATGGAGGTCCCTTGCTGCAGCACTGGATACAGCTCAGCATCAAGGAGAATGGGAGGTAGAATCCTACCATGTGTGAAATTTATAAATATACACTATCTGTAAAAATGTGCACCACAAAATGTTGACCTTGAAGCTCAACTCTAGCACACATAACTGTCGTTCACAGCTACAGTTTTACTATGCGTTGTGGGGATGGCGATAAACAGCAGTTTAACTAGTTTAACTAGGTGGCTCTAAACTGCACACTAAATTTAGGTCTTAAATCAGAAGCGAACAGGAAATTCTATCCCTTTTCCAGAGAGCAGCTGGGTGTGAAAGAAATCATTTTGGTTAAAAAAACAAGGTAATGTGGTTTTATGTGCTGATAAAGACGAGTACATTTTGACTCTGAATCTCAGTTCCGTTTTGTACCAACCTTCATTGCTTGCTCAAGTTTAGCAGACAGACTTGCTACAGCTTTCTGAGAGCGTTCATATTCTTCACGTTGACGCTTCAAAATAGGTGCTTTGGCTTCTACTTCCTGCACTATTTCATCCAAGTACTTATTAATCCTCTTATTCTCCATTTTTTCTAACAGCAGCTGATCCTGTGCTTCTACATATGCATTGTAAAGCTGTGTTGAAAGATAAAAACACACAACTAGTAAACCTATCAAACGTCTTACCTAAAGAAGACAGGCAGCCATTTATCAACCAGCAAACATTTTCTAGACTTGTACCATTACACATATTCTTTTCCCAGGATACATGTAATTTCCTCCTCACCTTGACATCTGAGGGGTTTGCCTTGGAAAAGATGTATGGGATCAGCCCCGACAATGTGTTTATGTATTTTATATATAGCCCCCCCACTATTGCCCAGGGGACGCGGGTGGTGCTGTGGGTTAAACCACAGAGCCTAGGACTTCATAGAATCATAGAGTTGGAAGAGACCACAAGGGCCATCGAGTCCAACCCCCTGCCAAGCAGACTTGCCGATCAGAAGGTTGCGGTTCAAATCCCTGTGACGGGGTGAGCTCCTGTTGCTCAGTCCCTGCTCCTGCCCACCTAGCAGTTCGAAAGCACCTCAAAGTGCAAGTAGATAAATAGGTACTGCTCCGGCGGGAAGGTAAACGGCGTTTCCGTGCGCTGCTCTGGTTCGCCAGAAGCAGATTAGTCATTCTGGCCACATGACCCAGAAGCTGTACGCCGGCTCCCTCAGCCAATAAAGCAAGATGAGCGCCGCAACCTCAGAATCATCTGCAACTAACGGTCAGGGGCCCCTTTGATAGTGCTGGATGAAACATTATAACTGATACCAGAATTCTCAATAATGAACACAAGGAGTGTCGTGGAATTCTACTCAATATTGATCCAGAGTACATTCCAATGTATAGCTAGCACAGTGTTTCCCAACCTTGGGCCTCCAGCTGTTTTTGAACTACAATTCCCATCATCCCTGACCACTGGTCTTGCTAGCTAGGGATGATGGGAGTTGTAGGCCAAAAACATCTGGAGGCCCAAGGTTGGGAAACACTGAGCTAGCAGACTAAAAACTTAAACAGGTTGCAGGATTCCCAAAAAATAGACCAGAGGTAATTATATTCCATCCAGCAGAGCTTTACTGCTCCTGAAGGCAACATCCAGGATTGGGACTGTTCATAAGAAATCCAGTTGCAGCCGATTTAACTTAAACTTACAATAACTTATAATATGTCTAAACCTTAACACTAAGCGTACTATGTACAGAACACCACATTAGAAGGAAAAGAGATAGAGAAAGTGAAAGCCAGACTCCTTCTGGCTTTACTTTTAGTCAGCATGACCTTGACAAAGAGAGATAACAGAACCAGTTTACTCTGCTTCTCTGAAGGAATAACCCAAACATCATGAACCTTCTGCTGGTTTCTTTCACACAGAGAAGCTTCCATAACCCGTTTGAATTAATTAGAATAGGAAAGATCTCTACACATCAGATCAATACTTTCTGTATTAAAAAATGCAAACTGACAAGGGGGTTGGTTGGGTGTGTGTGTGTGTGTGTGTGTGAGAGAGAGAGAGAGAGAGAGAGAGAGAGAGAGAGAGAGAGAGAGAGAGAGAGAGAGACGGAGAGAAAGAGAATGAACAAAGCAGAGAGAGAGAGAGACGGAGAGAAAGAAAATGAACAAAGCTTTGTGTTCTCCAAGGAGAAATCTGACTTTGACCCGGAGCCGATAATGGAAGCCTCCAAAAGCACTTGAGACCAAGAGCCAAATCATGGTGCAAACTTTCAGTGTACACTCCTAAAATATACCTCTGTGACAAAAGGGAAATTTTCACGAGGTGTCCATGACTTACAATGACATAAAACATCAACCTTCACAAGTGGTACACTAGCCAGATAGAATACATGAGTAAATGCTACTGAAATCAAATGTTAAGTTTAGTTAAAAACCCAAATGGGTGAACTACAGTGGTGCCCCGCAAGACGAACGCCTCGCAAGACGAAAAACCCGCTAGACGAAAGGGTTTTCCGTTTTGGAGGCGCTTCGTAAAACAAATTCCCCTATGGGGTTGCTTCGCAAGACGAAAAAAATCTTGCATCCCCCCGCGGTTTTTTCCGCTTTTTTCGCCCTTTTCTTAAGCCGCTAAGCCGCTTATCAGCTGTTCCGCTGATAAGCCGCTTAACAGCTGATCGCTGGAAGCCGCTTGACAGCTGTAGCGCTAATCCGCTAAGCTGTCAATGGGCTTGCTTCGCAAGACGAAAAAACCGCTAGACGAAGAGAATCGCGGAACGGATTCTTTTCATCTTGCGAGGCACCACTGTATGGGCAGCACATTAGTCATTCAGTTTTTAAAAATTGTCCCAGTGAATGAGGCTGGATACAAAATATGCAGGAATCTGCAAGCAGTACAGTATCATCCACATTACTTCCTACCTCGGTTAATTTCATGCCAGGCTTCACCACTTTTGCTACTGCAGCAGCCGTAGGAGACATAGCTGCCAGCTCCTCCTCTGAAAGAATGGCTCCTAGAAGAGAGAAATGGCAAAGGGCGTAGGTTTTTTAATGTACAAATCAAATCTAAAGGCTTCCAACTACATGCATATTCAGATTTCTGACTGGCCCTAGAGTTCTGACTAGCCTGGTTATAAGCCTTCAGGGAAACTGCAAATAAAAATAACGAATCAAACAGATTGGTTCAGGAAAACCATAGAAATATTCTGCAAATGATACTTGAGGTAAAAAATTTACTATTCTGTATGTTTCATATACTCAAGAGAACCCCCAGATAACCATTTTTAAAACAGTTTGCATGTGGCTTTTCAAGTACTAGAACAGTAAAAACAGCTGTAGAGCGAGGTTTTGCTAAATGCTCCCATTTTACAAGGTCTATTCCCTAGGTGTTACCAGACCTTTGCGCTTGGTGGCTGAAACCAAATCGTTTGCATTGTCCAACTCTTTCTCCAGCTTGCCAATCTTTTCCTTCAGTTCTTTTTCCACTGCGGCCTTTGATTGTTCCATTTCAGCCAAACGATCCCGTGTTTCTTTGTTAGCTGAGAATAGCAGAAGAAAGTGATGACTGTTCGCAACTTTTTAAGCTTCCAAGGATTACTAAACAAGCTGTACAGCAGGGCGATATGCAAATATTTCGAGAATTGTTTAAGTGCCCTCTTTGGCAACATGGTTTGCATCATCAGTGAGCTAGGAAAGACTTAGAAGATCTAAGCCTGGATCCAACTAACTACATGGACTTGGCATTTCTCAAATAGCAGCTTTCATCACTACCCCAGTGCACCACACAACAAATCTCTTCTGAAGCCTCACCTCAAAAAGGACAGTATAGCATTGGAAACAGTTTAGACAAGGGCAACCAAAATGATCAAGGAGGTGGAGAAAGTCCCCTACGAGGAAAGGCTGAAGCATCTGGGGCCTTTTTTGTTTTTGTACAGAGAAATGACAAGTAAGAGACACTAAAATAGAAGTGCATAAAACTATGCATGGCATGGAGGAAGTGGACACAGAGAGGTTTTTCCTCTCTCACAGCCCTTGTGGACTTCCAACGGACCTAAATATACATTAAAAGGTAAAGGTAAAGGGACCCCTGACTGTTAGGTCCAGTCGGGATGACTCTGGGGTTGCGGCGCTCATCTCACTTTACTAGACGAGGGAGCCGGCATACAGCTTCTGGGTCATGTGGCCAGCATGACTAAGCCGCTTCTGGCGAACCAGAGCAGCGCACGGAAACGCTCTTTACCTTCCTGCCGGAGCTGTACGTATTTATCTACTTGCACTTTGACGTGTTTTTGAACTACTAGGTTGGCAGGAGCAGGGACAGAGCAATGGGAGCTCACCTCTTTGCGGGGATTCGAACCGCCAACCTTTTGATCGGCAAGCCCTAGGCTCTGTGGTTTGGACCACAGCGCCACCCGCGTCCCTACATACAGATTTATACATACAATATACATACATTTCACTAATTTTACAGTCATTTTAACATTTCAACACTTGACTTCCTTCCCCCTCTTTCTCCAGTTCCTTAAATTTGTTTTTAACATCTTCTGCATATCCAAGTTAATTAGCTTATTTATTCATCTACTTTAAATATATACTCTTATCAAACTGCAGGTTATTACAATAAGACAGCCAATGTTTTTATCAGTTTTCAATTTATCTGTAAGTACTCAATAAACCATTTCTTTTATAAAAAGTTTGTCGTCTTAATTTCTTATTCTTTCGGTAGATTTCGCCATTTCTACATATCCCCTAAGTTTCTGTATCCATTCTTCCTTTGCTGGGACTTCATTTGCTAGAAACTTATTCATGTACGCTACTACAGCAGCAAGAATGCTACTAGTCCCCAAAATGGAAAGAGGCAGAAGTCCCAAAGAGCTAAATATTGGAAGATTCGGGACAGGCAAAAAGCAAGTGCTTCTTTATGCACGGTTAAATGGTGCAATTTGCTTCCACAAGAGGCAGTGACAGCCATCAACTTGGATGGCTTTAAAATAAGAGGATTAAGATACATTCATGCAGGGTAAGGGTAAAGGGACCCCTGACCATTAGGTCCAGTCGTGATCGACTCTGGGGTTGTGCGCTCATCTCGCTCTATAGGCCGAGGGAGCTAGCGTTTGTCCGTAGACAGCTTCCGGGTCATGTGACCAGCATGACTAAGCCGCTTCTGGCGAACCAGAGCAGCACACGCAAATGCTGTTTACCTTCCCGCCGGAGCGGTACCTATTTATCTACTTGCACTTTGATGTGCCTTCGAACTGCTAGGTTGGCAGGAGCAGGAACTGAATAACGGGAGCTCACCACGTCACGGGGATTCGAACCGCCGATCTTCTGATCGGCAAGTCCTAGGCTCTGTGGTTTAATCCACAGCTCCACCCGTGTCCCTATTCATGCAGGGTAATATTATCAAAAGCTACTAGCCATGATGGCTATGCTCTGCCTCTCTGGCCAGAGGCAGTAATGCTTCTCAACACCAATTGCTAGAAACTGCAGCAGAGAACAGTGCCTTTGTGTTTAGATCCTGCTTGCAGTCTTTCATAGGCATCTGGTAGTCACTGTGTGAACAGGATGCTGCAGTAATGACCACTGGCCTGAGCCAAAAGGGTCATTCCTATGTTCTTATGGAGCTGAGGAAAAGTATCTGAAGAAGCACACAGAATGGAGGTTCACTGATGAAGTAAGTGACTTGTGTTTTGGATGTGCCAGACATATTTTTTATGTTATTTCCTACTGCTCTGTTTTATTAAGTTGGGGGGGGGGCCCGTTTCATTGCTATTTTGCATTATGTTGTCAGCCAGCCTGAAGACTCTACAGAGCTGTGTTTTGGTGGGATGTAAGTCTTAAAAGCAGTTACAACACTCATGGAGCTGTTTGGATCTCAATCCTAACCTTCATTTTTCTCAGATGCTAATTGATGTAACTATAGATGATGAGGGGTAGAAATAAGCTGATAAAAACCAACACAAGCTTCAAGATCATTTGTTCCTTACCTTCACCTGCCTCCTTCAGAAGTTTGTGCAGCTCCTCTACAGCTTGGGTCAACTCATTGCTTTTTGCTTCCAAGTCGTCAGCAGCACTCTAAATGCAACATATTTTAATTAAAGCATAGCAATTCAACATAGCAGCAAAAAAATTTAAAGCCTCGGAAAGTGGAGAGAGGGCAGGCTGGGTGTCATAAATTGTTTAAATTGTTACTAAGGAAACTATTATTTTTCTCCTTCCAATAAAGCACAGCAGAAAACTTGTCCAAATATAAAGTTAACTTATTAAACCTCAAAATAATTTCATAATTATCTGTCTATGTATTTCTAAGAGTATAACCAAATCAGTAATTTTTGATATAACTGTAAAAACTGCTCTGAAAATTTATTTATTATTCCAGTAATGAAACCTCCATCTGGTTGTAAACATTAAGATTATACCAGCAAGAATGAGTCTTTCTGTAAAAAAATGACTTAAATCAAGTCTTACTGATCGGCGATTTAAATCGATTTAAATCAAATCCACCCTGCTAATGTCCCCTCCTTTTCAGCATTATTCACATTACCATTACATCTGTACCAAGCTAAACGCTAAGTACAGTTTTTACACTAGAATCTGAAAATAGATGCTGGCTTACAGTTCTGAAGGTTGCATTAGCAACAACATGTTTAATGATGCGCTGTGACAACTATAAAACGATGCAATGCTAGTACCCAAAAGAACAAATTCTGCTTGCAGCATCAAGAAGTTGAAACTAACCATGGGGACCTAATGTGGCAAAGGGGAATGTGGGGTAGGGCATGAATTCACTTAGGAGAGAGAAGGGAGATCATGTTATACACAGACTTCAGCATCAAAACTCTGATAGAGCTCCAAAATGTATCAATTATCCATCTCCAGATTACTTCTGTTAACATACTGGAGCACAACTATCCATGTTCATGTTTTCATAAGCAATCGCAAACCAAAAGGTTACTTTCCAGAAATCCATATTCACCAGCACATTTGTGACTTCAACCTTCGCATGTCCTAGTTAGCATTTCACAGTAAGTATGAAGAGCATTAACAGTTGTAAGTGTACGTTTATAGTAAGCCCTGAAACTAACATTTCAAAACCATTATTAAAATTCATACCTTGTATAAATTAGATAACTTGATATGGGCGTTTAGTTCATTGTGGAATCTTTCTTCCATGCTAGCTTGCTGTTCTTTTGCCTGGTGAATAAAGACATTTGTGCAGTTAACACACAATGAGAAGTTTTCTTCACAGTCAACAGCAGTATGGTTCTGAAAAATTATCATGAAAAAATAATTACCGTATTTTTCGCCCTATAAGACGCAGTTTTCCCCCTCCAAAAATGAAGGGGAAATGTGTGTGTGTCCTATGGGGCGAATGCAGGCTTTCGCTGAAGCCTGGAGAGCGAGAGGGGTTGGTGCGCAATGACCCCTCTGGCTCTCCAGGCTTCAGGAAGCTCTCAGCAAGCACCGGGAGAGCTGCGTGAGGTCGCGCAGCTCTCCCACCACTTTGCGGAGAGCTGCCTGGACCCAGAGGCCTGGGGGCGCTGACCTCAGTGCCCCCCAGGCTTTGGGCTTCGCACAGCTCTCCCACAGCTTGCGGATAGCAGCCTGTTCTGGGGGCTGGGGTTGTGGGAAGCTCAGGCTTCCCCCGCCCCAGCCCCGTGCCTGGGGGGTAAATAATTCTCCCCCCCCTTATTTCCCCCCCAAAAAACTAGGTGCGTCCTATGGGCTGGTGCGCCCTATGGGGCGAAAAATACGGTACATTAAAAATGTATTTAAGGGCAAAATCCTCAACTTTTTAGTTTGTTTTCAAAACTGAATTTGTATAAGAATACAATCAATTGGCTACTGTGTGCTTCTCAAATGTATTTCGACAGAAATGCTGCAATTCAGATTTTTGCCAGATTCACTCCATTTCTCCAAAGTAGTTCCATATATCACAGTCAGTTATTATAAGGAATTCCCACCTGAATGAGCATATATGCTTTCGCAGACCTAGTCCGACTGAAGTTTGCAGCCCTATGAGAATTACTTCATTTTTACCTGATACAAGCAAGAACGAGAGAGAAGCTACCTCAAATACTGGCATCGCTGTTGCCCACAACGGAAGCTAAAACAAAGGAATTTATGTTTACCTCCTTCAGTTTCAGCAGAAGATCTTCCACATGTTTCTGTAGATTTCCATTAGATTGTTTTAGTCCACTGACTTGCTCTTCCAGTCTGGAAACCTCCTCTTTCTTGTTCTCCAAGTTACACTTCAGCTCTAAGATTTCACTTCCCTTTTCCCGAGTGATTAGCAGGAGTTCATCTGTTTTCGCCTTCAGTTCCGTATTTAGCCAAGTGTTCTGATTCTGTAGCAGTTCCTTTTCCTGCTCCCACCTTTGCTCCCGATGCTATGAAATAAAGTTATGTATGATACAGCATTCCATTCAAGCAGCAGTTAATAGGAAAAGAGTGCCCTGGGGCACATACTACATTTTGAAACAAGTTCTGTTAAGGCAAGTTCTTGGGCAATTCATACCAAACATGCAAGTGCAGGAATTCCTGTCAAATTATTAGCAAGGGGACTGAGGCTCAAGGCCAGCTTCACTCTTATACATACTTACTCAAAAGTAAAACTCCCTGAATTTAGCGATACTTCTCAGGTGTTTATAGGTTTGCAGCCTTAAATCAAATAAACCCCACAACCAAATCTAGTCATAGTGCATCACAATTTCATTACCAATATTGAACTTGTTAATTATCTGTCAACTAACTACATGTATACTGTGAAATGTCTCAGATTGCTTGAAATATTATAATTAGGACCACATCTCCTATACAAAAATAGCTAACTATTCCAATAGATGGCTGGTAGAATTTTATTGAGACAGATAAAAAATGGCCACCGAAAAATTGTTTGTTAGAATTAATAATAATAATAATTTTATTATTTATACCCCGCCCTTCCCAGCCAAGGCTGGGCTCAGAGCGGCTTACAAAAAAATAATAAAAACAAGATGAATGATTACAACTTAAAAACAAAAATAAAATACATTAAAATAATGGAACCTTAAAATATTAAAATGTAGCCTCATCGCAGGAGGAGAAGGAAAAGAAAGGGGGAAAAAAAGGAAAAAAAAAGAGAGAGGGAGGGAGGGAATCAAATTGGCTCCAAGCCAAAGGCCAGGCGGAACAACTCTGTCTTACAGGCCCTGCAGAAAGAAATCAGATCCTGCAGGGCCCTGGTCTCATGAGGCAGAGCGTTCCACCAGGCCGGAGCCAGAGTTGAAAAGGCCCTGGCTCTGGTTGAAGCCAATCTAACTTCCTTAGAATTAGTGACATAGGAAGTGTGTCGTTATCTTATTTCTACAATTGTACAAAAGATATGGGCATGAACAAGTATTCCAGTACTCACCTTTACAGAAAAGGCTGATGTCTGAAGCTCATCCAGCTGTAACTGTAGCTCTATTTTTGCAGTATTCGCTGCTGCAAGTTTCTCATTCAGTCGTTTAACATCCTCTGGGAAAGGACATACAAAATGAAGAGATATTATAAAGAACATCTGTAGATGATGTACTCCTGTACCGTCAAGCTCATGTAGAAGTGCCCATGGTGCATGGGCTACCTTTGTCTTATTTGATGGCAATGCTTATAAGGCCAATGCTAAAACCATTGCAGGAAACTCCCCTAAAACCACTACTTAAAAGTAGAAATTCTAATCATTACACAATTTGACCCTCACACAGTACGAAAACAAAATTACAAACTGTTCACTGTTGCTTAGTTTCATTAAGGATTTCCACTGGTAGTTTCACCTTGGTGCAATGATACTCTTAACTGAAGGACAGCCTATCACCAAAACTCTTTTGACCATATCACTTGATGCTCACCACTTAGGTGTTCCTGCTCTTGAGCTCTTCTGTCACTTGTTCGAACCAAATCTCTCTTCTCTGCTTCCAACTCTTCTTTTGCTCTAGTGAGCTGATTCTTAAAACAAAGGAAAAATGACTTTAAAAGTGACTATAGCACAATAAAAATCTGGTGTTAAAAGCGGTGTTAAGAAACATCAACTAGCGCAAGATTATTATCACACTCTCAAGATTCACATCAAGACTTGGCAACTGAGGCTAATAAGAAAACCCTACTTTCACTAAAAATGCTACTTTCACAACGAGAGTCTACTTCTTTCAATGTAATATTGAAAATGAATCATGAAAGCTTCCATTCACTGGCATTATTGACAGTTCCTGTACCTGTATGGCTGCATTGCGATCCTGAGCAGCTTCCAGTTCTTTGTTTCTCTCATTTAACAATTTCAATTGCTCATCTGCATGGGAGACAAAATGAAGGACATTTTCAATTTTATATTTACATAAATTTATCTGTCAGAATTAGCTAAGTATCTTCTTTCTCCAATAAAAGAGTAAAGGGTTTGGGCCTGAGGAGCTGAACCCTGAGTGATGTCAGGATCTAAAACTGACTGAGATCAGCCAACTGACCACCCCAAATATGTGTCTAGTAGACAAAAATGTAGAATTCTCAGCATGTCCACCTCTGCTATGAGAATCTTCTCCACTGTAATTATCCCTATAGAACACCGCCCTTGCTTAACTGCAAGCCTTAAGGTAAAGGTAAAGGGACTCCTGACCGTTAGGTCCAGTCGTGGATGATTCTGGGGTTGCGGCGCTCATCTCGCTTTATTGGCCGAGGGAGCCGGTGTATAGCTTCCAGGTCATGTGGGCAGCATGACTAAGCCGCTTCTGGCGAACCAGAGCAGTGTACGGAAATGTCGTTTACCTTCCCAGGTAAGTAACAAAATAATGTTTACCTTTATCACAGAATGTAATTCTTCTGTCATCAAACAAATCAATTTTTCACTAAAAAACTGAATAACCTTTAGTTGTTTCATATTTTAGAAAAATGACAAAATAAATACAACTAATAGTATTTACGGATCACCTTAATACATAGTAATACTTACTGAGTTTGCTGACCTCCTGTCGGAGATTCTGACATTCCTGTGTCTCATTTACGAGTCTTTCCTGACTCTGAGCAAGTCGTTTTTCTACTTCAAAATATTGTTGCTCTGCAAAACATGCATTAGCACAAGTTCAAATTTTGCCCTTTCTCAGAGCTATTCAAGTCAAAGTGTGCCATTCACAGTTATGTAAAGTTGCAGGAATCCTCGTGAAAAGCACACAATCTTTAATCCAAAATACCCTATTTATCAGTCTCAGATTTTTTTGGACCACAACATCAGCCCCAATAAGAATGGACAATTATGAGGGAAGATGGGAATTGTATCCAAAACACCTGGAGAGCACCAAGCTGGGGAAGGCTGTTCTAAAGTGGTACTAGGTCACCTATCGCTTATCTTCCTCACAGTCCGATCCATGTCCTTTTAAACATGAATGTGTGTGTGGGGGGGGGGGATTTTGTTACTGTTATCACGTTATGTATTTTGTGTTATGTTGTAAACCACTCTGCAATCTTTAGATGAACGGTGGTACATAAAATTAATAGAAAATAATAATAGTACCTGTTTTCCTAGGGCTGTAGACTAGTCCAGTGTTTCCCAACCGGTGTTCCGCGGCACACTAGTGTGCCGCGAGACGTTGCCTGGTGTGCCGTGGGAGGGAGGCGGGCGAGTCGGGCGGCGAGAGGCGAGAGGATCGGGCGCGGCAGAGGCCAGCCCCGCGCTTGGAGAGGACGCAGCAGCCGTCGCCAAACCCGATCCTCCTCCTCCTGCTCCGCCGCCGTCCTCTGGCTCTCGGCCGGGAGGAGCCTGCGGCGACGGGGCGGGCGCCGAAGTTGGCAGAAGTTGGCGCGCCTCCTCGGCAGCGCCTTCGTCCTCCTCCTCCTGCCTCTGCTCTCCTCCGGCGACGGGGGCGCGCCGCCACCGGATCCGCGCGCAGCCTCTCGCCTCTGCCCCTCGCCGCGCCGGCCCAGCCAGTCAGCCAGCCGAGGGCGGGCGCACTCTCGCTCCTCGCTCGCTTTGTCCGTGGCCGCGCCCGGCGCCAGCCCCGCAGGACGACGCTGCGACGGGCGGCCCTGTGTCGCGAGGGGCGGAGCCCAGGGGAAAGGACCGCCCAGCAGGCGCGGCTGAGGCGCGCATGCGTGGCTGGGGGGGGTGCGCGCCCTCTGCTCTCTGCCTCTCTCCCCCTCCCCCCTCTGGACCCCGCGCGCGAGGCTCTCCAGGGGGTGGGAAAAGGGTTTCCCTCAGGCGGAAGGCCCCGTGGGAGCCGGGAGGGGGGCAGCCGCTGCTGTGGCTCCCCCCCGCCCCAAACCGGCTCTTCCTTTCGGTTCTGGCGGGGAGCGCGCTCTCCCCCCCCTTGCGCTCCGCTTTCCCCTCAGAAGAGCCCCCTGCTCCCCGTAATCGAGGGTGATCGTGCCCAGGGGCTCGCCAGATCCCCCTCCGGCTGTCTCTTAGTCCCCACACAATCCCAGGAGCGCGACGTGGAAGTGTGTGGACACCCGCAAAGGTCAGGGATGCTTCTCAAACCGCCAAGAGGCAAAGCCAACGTCCCTCTCACCTGGCCCAGGAGTCCCAGATGCGCCAGTTCTCAACAACAAATGCATAGAACAGGGTGTGCAACCCAAGTGAATCACTATTTTAAGCCATTCGGGGGGGGGGGGGGAGATGCAACCCATTCTTAAATCTTTCCTACTGAAAATGACCTAAAAGTGTTACATTTGGACGGATCGCCCCCATAACTAATGTTGCATCATCTCACTATTTGCAGCAAGCATATACATTCTTTTCCACGGTTAACTTTTGTATACCTCAGAGCACCAAAGTTTATTTCCTAATTGCTTACTGATCTGCTGGTGAAGCAAGTTTTCTCTTGACTCCCCTTTGAACCATCAACATATCCTTTAACATCCTTTTGACACTAATCAATAAGTTACATTTTTTTATCTTTTTTATTTAGCTATAAATGCCAGGCCATCTCTTTTCTCTGTCTGGAGAGGAACAGATTGCTCTTGCCAGAGGTCAGATGTGATGGACTTGAGAGGATTCCCTGCTTTCCACCATTCTGTCTGTCTTGACTGCCCCCCCCCCGTTTCTTTTTCAACTTTCTCTCCAGACTTCCCCTATCAGCATAAAATTAGGCAGAAGAAGCTTGGTTCCCTACCCCTGATCCAGTGCAGGGGGGGGGGGGAAACGACAAGCAGTTGTAGACAACCTTATTTTAAAAGTTCTCTTCATGTAACTTTAGTACAATTACATCCTCTGTATATCATTTATATCAGAAGTGGGGAGATGATAAATTATGCTGTACCACGCAGCACTAGGGACGCGGGTGGCGCTGTGGGTAAAACCTCAGCACCTAGGGGTTGCCGATCGCATGGTTGGCGGTTCGAATCCCCGCGGCGGGGCAAGCTCCAGTCGTTCAGTCCCAGCTTCTGCCAACCTAGCAGTTCGAAAGCACCCTTATGTGCAAGTACATAAATAGGGACCGTTTCCGTGTGCTGCGCTGCTGCTGGCTCACCAGAGCAGCTTCGTCACGCTGGCCACGTGACTCGGCCGGGAGGAGCCTGCGGCGACGGGGCGGGCGCCGAAGTTGGCAGAAGTTGGCGCGCCTCCTCGGCAGCGCCTTCGTCCTCCTCCTCCTGCCTCTGCTCTCCTCCGGCGGCGGGGGTGCGGCGCCCTCCCCGGCCGGGGGGCTCGGTGGGGCCTGCGGGGAAGGAGGCCATGTTCACGGCGCGTGGGATCGCGGCCCCCCTCGCCCGCCTCCCGCCCGCTCCCCTCCCCCTGCGCGCTGCCCTAGCCATGCGGGTCTCCTCCTCCTGCGCCGCCGTCCCCTTTCCACATCCTAGGAGCCGTGGTCCGCCTACCGCCCCCGGGCCGCGGCGCGGCTCCCAGCCCGGGCTGGCCTCCGCCTCCTGGGACGCCAACCCTAACCCCCGCGGCCCCCCAAACTTCGGAGCAACTCTCCAGACGCTTCTCCCCCGCCTCGGTCTCCCTCCTTTCCACTTCTCTTCCCCCCTTCCTTCCCTCTTTCTTTCTCTTTCTCTCCCACCCGCCTTTCCTTCTATTAACTTTCCTTTCCCCTCCCTTCGTCCTTCCTACTTTTACTCCTGGGCTCCTCCCCCCTTTGCGCAGCCACAAATCAATCTCTCTCTCTTTTTTCCCCTCTCTCTCTTCTTTGCTCAGACGCAAAAAAGCGCCGCTTTTTGGAAATCTGGACTGCTGTCCCCGCTGAAACGATACTTTAAAAAAGGAAGAACCCACTGGCTCTTATTTCTGTTTAAAGCAGTAGATCCCGAACTCTTTTGGCCCACTGCCCCCTTGGTTCCACATCCCCCAGTGTCCCCTATGCTTACTCTATAGAAAGCATTACAGGGGTTAACGCAGCTCGCTAAGGAAGATATTAATAGAATTCTGCATTTGGGGGGAGACCCTAACAGTCATCTACCATTACCTTCTATGCTGTTACTATTTTTTTTTTTTTTACATAAGTAAAAAGTGACCTTTCCCCATCTGGCATGGTGGTGTGCCTCGAGATTTTTTTCATGAAACAAGTGTGCCTTTGCCCAAAAAAGGTTGGGAAACACTGGACTAGTCTACATGTCATAAAATCCACCCAGGAATTAAAATCTCATACCACCCTAGACATTTCTGTTATACATGCTGCCCTAAGCACAAGTACCCAAAATTCCAACACTTAAAGTAAATAGCAGCTTTACTTTTATATTGATCCGGTTCACAAGTACCTCTGAATTTTTCTATAGCCCATTTCCAGAAAATTAAGGCCCTGAACATTAACCACATCTGCTCAGTGGTAAGTCAATGGGGCTTACTTCCACGTGAGCAAGAGTCATAATTGCACCCTCCACGACTTGTTTCCTAAATGTGAACAGATACTCAACAGAAACAATTTAGAAAGAAAAATAAAACCCCAAGCATCTTGGGTGCTAACTGCAGCCTCTAATACCTTGATGTGCTGCTCTCTTAACCCATACTGGAATAGACAAATGCCTGTAACACTTAAGCTTTTGGGAGAGTGTGGCATGCTGTTTTTATTGTTGTGTTTGCATTTGTATGGTTTTCATAGATTTCTCTCTCACACACACACACACAAGCACAGTTCTAATTCACAGAAAAGTAGATCTAGTTGGAAGGAACCCCAAGGGTCGTCTAGTCCGACCCCATGCAGTGCAGAAATCTCAACACGTGATCCCTAATCCAAGTTGAATCCATACATGTCCCTGCTTAGCTTTGCAAATGTGCTACCAGTATTATTGCTGCACCACTTAGGAGTACGTGTGTGTGCGTGTGTGTGTGTTTTAAATAGATGATTCCCCGTGTTTTTATTGGCTGTGGTTTTTTTCTGTTTCATGTTTGATGTCTTACTGTGTTTTAATTTGTTGGAAGCCGCCCAGAGTGGTGGCATTTAAACAATAAATAATAATAATGAGTTTAATTAATAATAAAAATATTAAACTTGCATTATAATAATAATTTACTGTTTGCATGCAGTTATTTCCTGCCACTGCTGCCATTACTATTATTACTATTATTATAATGGCATGCTGTTTTTATTGTTGTATTTGCATTTGTATGGTTTTCACAGATTTCTCTCTCTTTCTCTCTCTCTCACACACACACAGAGTTCTAATTCACAGAATCGTAGATCCAGTTTGTTGGAAGCAGCCCGGAGAGTGGTGGCATGTAAACAATAACTTTTTATGAGTTTACTTAATATTAATAACTCTGGTCCATGGAGTCACGAAGAGTCGGGAACGACTAAACAACAACAACAATAATATTAAACTCGCCTTATTTTATTGCAGTCCTTTTCTGCCATTATTATTATGGGAGAAAAGGATTGCATAATCCGCCCCTTCTGAATCCCGCCTCCTTTAACCTTAAAAGCAACAACAGCCACCCGCCTCCCTCGCATGAACCAGTCCGGGTCCCTGGGGCCGCTTCCCGCCCTGCCCTCCTCGGCTTCCACTCACCGCTGTCCACCTTGTAGCGCTCGTGCCGGGTGCGGAGCGCCTCGATCTCGCTCTGCTGGTCGGCCAGGAAGCGCTCGAGCTTCCCCTGCGCCGCCTTGGGCAGCTTGGCCACTTCGGCCCGCTCCAGGACCTGCTGCAGCACCGCCGCCATCTTGGGCGGGATACCTGAGGGAAGGAACTCGGCGGCGGCGGCGGCGACAACGGCGGAAACGACGACGCCCTCCGACCCACAACCCCCCGCGCGCGCCTTTACTTCCGGCCCGTGAGGGGCTGGGAAAAGGGTTGAGTGGCGGGTCGGGGAGGGCGGACGCAAGACGCGAGGAGTGGGAGGGAGGGGGAGGAAAGTCGGCTTCTGCGCACGCGCAAAGGGAGGCGCCGCCTTCCGGAGTAGCTCTAGAACACAGAGATAGAAAGGCAGACGTGCCTCCGTCACCGTTGCTTCCGGGTAAATAAATAAGTATGTAAGAAAATGAATAATATGTAATGAATAAATGAATGAAAAGCGCGGGAACGTCCCGCTGTGTTTCTCCAATGTGGGTCTCCAGTTGTTTTATAGGATTACAACTCCCATAATAGCCCTAGCTTGCAGGACCAGAATATTTTGCTTCTAAAAGATTTTCTGGCTTAGGCAAGTCTCCTTAAAAAAGATGTCCTGTTACAGGAAAGCTGACAGAGAACACTCCTATACAGCTTTTAAACGTAATGCATACCACGCAACACACATTTGTAACGTGAACTTCCATGCACATCTGTCTAAGCATCCCTGCAACGCCAATATAATGCCATAACTTGTGACTGCACGCTGGTGCAGCAGTCACAAGATCCATCTTTTTTTGTAATAATAATAATAATAATTTATTAGTTATACCCCGCCCATCTGGCTGGGCTTCCCCAGCCACTCTGGCCGGCTTCCATCAAAATATTAAAATACAGTAACGCATCGAACATTAAAAGCATCAAGCCTAGAAAAAGGCGTCAAGAGCACCTGTGTAGTTTGGGCACCAGAAAAATGGAATTGTCGGTGTTTGTTTAACTTCTATGGTTGCTCAAAGGCTGGAGAAAAAAAACCCCTGCTTATTTCTATGGTGAAATATAGAGATTGAAACGCTGCAAAGGCATTTAGGAGCGGAGTGTCCGCCATATCGGGTGTGGCAAGTTCCTTCCTTTTATTGAAACGCCAGAATCAAACGGTTAAACGATTTTTTTTAAAAAATACGTGAGTGGATTAAAGGCGGCAGATGCAAGCAGTAGAAAGGAATCACGAAGACACAAAAAAGAGGAGGGGTGGTTGGCGCTCTAGCCTTATTTCCGCCACACTCAATATGTCGGGTGCGGAGCGCAGCTTTTTTCCCCTTATGCGCGCGCGCGTGTCGAGTCTTCACGCGTCACTGAAAGGCGTCCCGGCTGTCAGGAGAGCGGCGGCGGCGCCTCAAGATGACGGACAGTGTGACACCTCAGTGTGTGTGGCAAAGAAGTTGGACGGTGGGACGCGGGCAGGTGAGAGGGACGGGCTGCCTTACCTGGGAATCTTTCCTCAGAAAGAAATGTCGGTGCCCAACAGATAAGATATCTCGGAACGAAACTAGAATAGCCAGGGATGGTGGGAGCCGCAGCATAAAAACACTTGGAGGGCGCCATAGCTGTCAACTTTCCCCCTTTTTTCAGGGAAATTCCCTTATTCCGAATAGGATTCCTCGAAAGAAAAGGGAAAAGTGGACAGCTGTGGTTGGGGAAGCCGGGCGGAGGTGTGAGGGAAAAGGTCTCTTCCCTTTCTGGTGGAATGTGGCTTATCAGAATTTATTGAATTTATATACAGTACCTGCCTATACCCGGGGTTCTCAGAATAAAATCAATATATAAAACCACAAAATCAATAGTAGTAGTAGTAGTAGTAGTAATAATAATAATAATAATAATAATAATAATAATAATTTCTTTTTTTTTCTCTTTTCCTTCTTTTTTTCTTTTCTTTTTTTGAATGCGTTTTTTTTTCTTTGTAATCTCTTTTTCTTTTGTTATTTTCTACTTTTTAATTGTATGTATATGTATATATGTATCTGATGTATGATGTGTAATGTGAATCTTTTTTCTAATAAAATATATTTAAAAAAAATAATAATAATTTATTATTTGTACCCCACCCATCTAGCTGGATTTCCCCAGCCACTCTGGGTGGGTTCCAACAAAGATTAAAAATACATTAATACATTAATATAATATAATATAATATAATATAAGTATATGTGTGTGCACGTGTATAAATAATATAATATAATATAATATAATATAATATAATATAATAATACTTAAAATAAAATAAAAATACAAAATACAAAATACATAATAAAAAGAAAAACAGCAACCCAATAGCCCCACCCCCAAAAAAACACATTTTAAAGGGACATAGAAGGGGACGACAGAGGATGAGATGGTTGGACAATGTTCTCGAAGCTACCAGCATGAGTTTGACCAAACTGCAGGAGACAGTGGAAGACAGAAGTGCCTGGCGTGCTCTGGTCCATGGGGTCACGAAGAGTCGGACACGACTAAACGTCTAAGCAACAACAAGGATGTAAATCAGATCAACCAAAGGCTTAGCCTGAGCATATGTGCTTTCTCAGAGTAGAAACCTGCTTTGCTTCTCTTTTCATCCTTTAACATCTGGTGTTTTGCTCATTTGCCAGCTGCTGACTGGGCTATGGGACATTTGCAATAATGGGAAGGAGCTACTTTGTGGAAGAAGCTGTTGGGCAGTATCTGTCGGAGCTCGCCACTAACTCGCAAGCCCTTCTCACCGGCCTCTTGGTAGGGCAGGTAAGTGTGCTACATGTGTGTTTGTGTGTGTCGAGTGGGACCTTATCCACCCACCCTGCTTTCTGTATCATTGTGGTGGAAGCCTCTTCTCTGAATAAATGCTCATTACTGTCATCATCATCACATGTCAAATTTGGTCGCTGCTGCTGTATCTTGCCCATGACTTACTACCAACCAAAGGGATAGACAGACAAATAACCCCACATAGATGTTTTAAAACCAAGTGATTACTCCTTAAGTTACAATTGGGTGTTTCCAGCTGGTGATTAATAGTTTGATTCTATTACTGTTTACACAGATATAAATTTATTCTTGTTCGTTGGTACCGTAAGTATGTTTTGAGTTTCATCTTAAAAGCACAATCCAACAGGAGGGGCTCTTCTGTACATGCCCCATGGAGTCCACACAGGAATTTCCTGCTGGTTTCTGCTCTTTTGGAGCTGTTCCACTGATTTACTTTGAGATTGATTGTGCATTTAGACCGATCTCTTCTTGAAATGACGGAGAATAGTAGTTTAGAAGGGCTGTCTTTTGTCAGTTGTTGCAGAACAGTAACAAATCAGGTTATTTGAAGTTTATTATATTATTCTTACACTTAAGAAGCATTACGTTGAAAATCAAGTTATTTTCAGCCAAATCTTGTGTTAAATTTGATATACTGTTAGCTGCTATTATGTTTCCCAGAGAGGGACTAAGTTTTGGGGTGGGGGTTTCATTATGGAAACTACTCACAGTTTGAGCTTATGAAGTGACCGAAATAGGCACACTGAAATGCATTGATTTTAGCCTTCGTGCAACACTCTTTGTGGGTATACATATATACACACATGTTATGGTAGATGAACAGTTGTAAAAGTGCTGAAGGGTTGAACTTGGATTCTTTTCTCTCTTCAAAGCTACTTCCTTCCTTCCCTATTTCTAGTGTTCCCAGCAAAGAGACTATGTTGTCCTAGCCATTCGAACACCTCCAAAAGAGGAGGAAAATAAAAGCAATACAAGTCGTCGTTCAGATTTGTCTAATATTGATGAAGAATGGATCGCAGCACACGCCAATCAGGTCATAAACATTCAGTTGTTGCAGTTGCTTTCATTCTGAAAAGTGCTGTTTTTCTTGTAATGCTATTTCACTTTGATAATTGGTTTCTAAGCTACTGCTAAGTACTGTGTTCTTGTAGATTATAGTCTGAAACTGTAGACCTTCAAAATTTTAGAATGCTATGCATACCTGTGATAGCTGTAAACTTAGCTGACTCCTGATACTTCATATCCTGGCATCTTCCTGTCTGTTTTGACTTCTGATGTGGCCTTAACTGTACTTTTGGTCCCAATTTTCAAACCATCATAACATATATATATCAAGGTGTATATAGATCAAGGTGTTCACCATGATCACTGGACTAGTTCATAAATTGGAAGGCCATTGCAAGTATGATGTTTTTACTTGCATTATTATCTTAAGGAAGGCATGGGCAATGTGTGTACTATAATAAGACAAAGATAATGATGATTTATTCAAATTACATACCGCCTTTTATCAACAGATCCTGAAAGAATATTTCTTTCTTAGTTTGTTAAACTTGTAGCCCGCCCTCCTACATAGGTAATAGGGAGAGGTTGTGATTTACAGTGGTACCTCGCAAGACGAATGCCTCGCTAGACGAAAAACGCGCAAGACGAAAGGGTTTTTCATTTCTGGAGTTGCTTCGCAAGACGATTTTCCCTATGGCAAACCCGCTTCGTCTTGCGGGTTTGCTTCCTTTTTCTTAAAGCCGGTAATACCCAGGGAATCCGCGCTCCGCAAAACAAAAAAATCGCAAGACGAAGCAACTCGTGGAACGAATTACTTTCGTCTTGCGAGGCACCACTGTATCTGAGGCCACCCTGAGGAGCAATTTGAAACTGGGTTTCCCTGTTTCAAGCCCCGGTTGCTAGGTGCTGTGCCATATTAGAGTGTGTTGTGGTATTTAATATACTGCTTAAGAATGTGGAAGTTTGACAGAATACTGTGAGTAATGAAAATGGAAAAAAATATATATAATTGAAGAATCACAGACATATTGACAAGATCCCTATAGCTTGTATAGTTTTGCTTGATTATTGTATTGGAATTAAGGTCTGTTCCTTGTAACTGCGCAAATCAGAGGCAGTATCCCTTGAATAGCAAAAGGAGGTCACTACCAATAGACCTTATGTTGCCCATTCCTGAATTAATGTCCTGTAGATGTTGTGTTCATGGGCTTGGCAGATGTCACAGGCATGCTGATTTTTATCTGCTCTGTTTTTCTACCATGATTGCTGCCACAGTTTGAACTCCCATCAGTCATTGAAATGTATGTTATACATGGTCAGAAATTGTCAGTTGAATAACGGTGACGTCATTTGTATTTGTCTGACTTTGTAGGTGTCACGAATGCTTCCTGGGGGATTGCTAGTCCTTGGTGTCTTCACTGTTGCAGCTCCGGAGCTAGCAAAAGAAATCCAAAATACCCTAAGGAAGGTAAAGGATAACACCCCTAGCATCCCTCTGAACTGAAATCTGATAAAATAGACCCCCGCGCCCATCAGTAAAATTGCATAAAGTGTGGAGCATAAAGAGGGTGTGTGTGCATGGGGCAGGGAGGAGAGAGAGAGAGAGACTCACTCTGGAAATTGCTCAGGGCTGCTGCCCAGCCTGCTTGCTTCAGGGGAACCAGTGTGCATGGCAGTGGCGTCTGGCCACGGAAAGCGAGGGCCAAGTAGGGTGCCCTGCAGAAATGGTGTCAGAATGGCATAGGTGGGTGTGTGGTGCCTCCCGCCCTTTGCTGCTGGTTGATTGAAGGCCACCTTCCCTCCCTTACACAGCAGCTCTGAGCAAGGGAATGTCAGTGTTTATTTACCGTATTGGCCCAAATATAAGCAGCACCTGAATAGAAGCCGCACCTTTAAAATGGGGGGGGGGGCGCGGAAAGAAAAAATACCTTAATATAAGCCGCTCCATTTCTCGCTGCTCCTGGCTTCATACTGGGCGAGTTGGGGAGGGAGCCACGCTGCGTTGTCGGCCAGGGAGAGGACAGAGGACTACGTGCAGGGCGGCCATCGCTTTTCAGAGCTCCTGCTGCTGTTTGCCTTGTGCTCCTGGCTGCATACTGTAAGGTCGCGAATATAAGCTGCACTTTAACATTTCACAGTTGGAATGGGGGGGGGGGGAGGATGTGGCTTATATTCAGGCCAGTACGGTATTTCGTGGTGACCTGCGTAAAAGCAGTTGCACAGTTGTTCGTATGTGGGGTGTGTGCCTGTACTCTTTCTATTTCTTTTTTAATGAGAACTAGAAACCAGTCTTAACTCTCTTCTTAATTCTCTCCAAGCTTGTGTTTTCAGTAGAAAAATCTGTAGCTAGAAAGAGGTTGTGGAGCATCTCAGAGGAAGATGTGTCTGACAGAGTTGCTCTTCATCTTTGCTCCGCTACAAAGAAGTATCCTTTTTTTTTGTTTACATTAAAATTAGGACCTTCATTTTAATGTGTAAAATAGATTTGATTATCTCCTCTGATCTGCCTCAATTAGATAGCTCATGCTACAGTCTTATGCACAATTATTCCTAAGCTGCATTGAAACACAGTTCAACTTGCTTCTGAGTAAACCTGCATAGGATTGTGCGACGATCCGGTTCTTGGTCATGCTGTGTGCCAAAGCCAGTGCTGCCACTCTGCACACGATCAATAGCTGCAAAGGAAACTAACACCGAGGTTCACCAACATTATGCATTTGTAGATACAGATGGATTTATGGGCTTAACTTGATGTTCACATTGTGAGCTACACACTATGAGAAGATTGAAAGAAAGACGATAGGTTTGGATTTCAGCCTTGCAGTCTATCTTGCTCCCCTGCCCCCTGTGCCACTGCCACATCTACAGCCCTGCCACGCATAGCACCTGGAGCGAAAGGTTGGGGGGAAGCAGATAATTGTGCGAGCTTGGAGGTGGTGCGGTGATCATGCCCAGATCAGGCCCCATGCTGTTATGTGATGGCAGTGAAATCAGATTGCAATTTAACAGCTCCTGGACCAAACCAGTCCCTCTCTTAGAAAAACCCTGTGTGTCCAAAATCCCATTCTGGGACTTTCTACTGCTTGCAACTGGTGGAAACGGCCAACAGCCCTTCCACCCAAGCAGTCAGCAGGCTTAGCTGGGAGAAGCGGTGGTTTGGACAGTTCTGTCTGTTGGATCTAGTTACTGATTATGAAAAGCAAATGGAACAAATCAGTGGCGTAGCGTGGGTTGTCAGCACCCGGGGCAAGGCAAGTAATTTGCACCCCCTAACCCGTGGATTTGCGCCCCCTAACCCTAACCCCCAGATGTTGCGCCCGGTGCGGCCCCCTCCTGCACCCCCCACGCTACGCCACTGGAACAAATTATTTAACATGGCTCTGTTGGGTTTTTCTGGAGTACAGGGCTGGGTGCTTTAAATGTAGTAGGACCCTTCTCTGATCAACGTGGCATCTCCTTAAGTATTTGGATAATTGCATAACGTTTGCCACACATCCTGCTACTTCCAAGTTACTGCTTAGAATACATGGTTATTCTCCTACTGCTGCAAAGTTAGCGAGTGTTTAGCCACAGCTGGGAATGCAGACATTGCCATGACATAAAGGAACGGTTGGAAAATGACTCCTTTTTACAAGTGCTTTTTAAATAACATCCTTTAAGCACACTTGGTTATTATTCCTCAATTTGGAACGAATGCTTTGCCGCACCTATGATGTACAAGATCCAAAGGTAAGTTGTGTTTGCTTGTAGGAGGCGATGTTGTTAACTTTAGGCCTAAATTGGCAGGGAACTGTTTTGCAAGCCCCACTTCAAATGATTGGAGGATTCCCTAAAGCTATTGCTGTACTCAATAGACTATCTCTCATGCACTTCAAGAGAGCCTGCTGAATACATTTTCTTGGTGGAATGGACCGGTCTCTCTCTTGCAATTCTTAGCAGCTTGCATGAAGCATTTAACTTCAGATGCAGCGGTAACACTGCCTTAGACTGCAATTCTGTGCATGTTAATTTAGAGTGAATCCCTTCTGGACATATATGTGGGTAAGCATATGTAGATTGTTCAGACTCTGCAAGAAACATTGAATTATTGCCTTAATAATTTAGCCTCTCCTCTCCTTCTCTTCCCTCCTTCATTTAGAGCACAGCCAAGCCGGCAGACTGGAAATATCAGCATGGCCTTGCCACGTCATGGCTATCTTTAGAATGCACAATTAATGCTAATATACACATCCCACTACCAGTGACCTTGGCCAGCCACGACTTAGAGAAAAACACAAGGGTAACAGAACACTTGCTATGCATGACTTACATCTTGTCCGTTTAAGCTAATATTTATATTTTATATTAATGCTGTGAACTGCCCTGAGATCTATAGATAAGGGGCGGTATACAATTTTAATAAATTATAATAATTTAAGTTAATGTATATTTATATATTGGCTATAATGATATATATCGTTCTGTTGGATTCTGCCTTTCCTTGCTGCTTTCTGAGCCTGGACAGCTTCTGTACTCTGCCCATTAAGCCACTTGGAAGATTCAGGACAGATTTAAAAAATACTTTACACAGTGCCTCGTGAATGTGGTGGCCCTTCTTTAGAGACTATGTTAAGATGCTGGTAGATCTGTAGATGTGTTTACAAAAGACATGTTTTAACTATATTTTGGAATATAAAATAAAAAGTGGGCTGTGATCAGCCATTATGCAGCCCTTCTTAAACTGTTCTGAACTCATTGGATCAAGGGTGGGGAGCATTTGGCCTTTACATGTTGCTGAACCACAACTCCCATCAGCCTTTACCATTGTCATGCTAGCTGGAGCTGATGGGAGTTCTAGTTCAGCAATATCTGGAGGATCAAAGGTTCACCACCCCTGCCTTGGAGGAATGGCAGGATACAAATGTGATTTTTCTTTTAAGTTTAGGGTGTCTGATGATTGAACAGCCCTCTATTGTTCAGGCTTCCATGATGATCGCATGCAAATAAAGATGTACTGGGCTGAACATTAAAGTCATGGATTGTTCAGCTACGCAACATGCCTCCTTTTCTTTTGTTTCTGCTTTAAAGAATGGATTAGCCCGATGGGCCAAACAGATAGAGGAAGCTGTATTTCTGATCAATGGTCAAGTTAGAGAGGAAGATGCTGACTTACTGGAAGGGCAGGTAAGTGCTGAACAACGGAGTCTTAATGCTGGCGTAGGTCACAATGTTTAGAGAGGTATGTGTTTTCAGTGGTCAGTTTAGCATAGCTTGACTTGATAAGTACACCTTTATTTTGTAGATAATGGTGCTATTGCAGGAAAGGTGGCCAAATGAGTCTCAAATACTGAAGCCATGTGTCTCTTCTGATCAAGCAGTATTTTAACTGTCCACATGGTAGTAAGCAAACCATGCATAATGATTTGCCAGTTGACCAGAAGAACTTTATACACTGTGATCAGAAAGTCAGCGGTTTGAATCCCCGCGATGGGGTGAGCTCCCGTATCTCTGTCCCAGCTCCTGCCATCCTAGCAGTTCAAAAGCATGCCAGTTCAAGTAGTTAAATAGTTGCCACTGCAGTGGGAAGGAAAACAGTGTTTCAGTGTGCTCTGGTTTCCGTCACGGTGTTCTGTTGCGCCAGAAGTGGTTTAGTCCTACTGGCCACATGACCCAGAAAGCTGTCTGTGGACAAATGCCGGCTCCCTCGGCCTGAAAGCGAGATGAGTGCCACAACCCCATAGTCACCTTTGACTGGACTTAACCATCCAGGGATCCTTTACCTTTTACCTTTATACTTGGTAACTGGTAAACTGTGTTCCTCCTTTCAGAATGTTCACCTGTCTCCCAGAGTCGAGGGCAATCGCTCAGTAGTAGCCTGCATGCTTTTCATGCAGAAGATCCCCTCTTTGCTCTCTGACATTTCCAGGTAGAGCTGGGAGAGACCCCTGTCCGAAATCCTGGAAAGCCACAGTAGTTAGTGTAGACAGTTCTGAGTTAGATGGATTTGTGGTCTAATCTGGTATGAGACAGCGTCCTGTGGAGGCAAAGAGTATCCCACTAGGATGAGAAATTCGGGATCATTGTGATTGTGGCAATTTATATTTTGTGTGTCTTTAAAAAGAAATGAAAAAAGCCTCTTTCCTATCCGACTTCTTTTTTACAGCAAGGTATTGTGCATCTCCATGCATTGGTCATTCTTTCACCACCAGTTTGATGTACCTAGTCTATGTGTTTATTTTCTGAAACTGGATACCTAATGTTTTGGGGCTTTATATCGTGAAATGTATTTTGCGTATAGGGCTTCCCAAAGTCCTGAGTGACCACCATAGTGCTTTGTAGCCTTGACTGCTGAGGGCTGAGCCCAAGGATAGAATTTGCAGTTTTGTTTGTTCTTCCACACAAATGCAGAATTAAAGACTGTTAGGAGAAAACGTGCAACGTTTTCGGGGAAAAAAACGTATCCAACATTTATCTTGTAAAATTCACAACACCCAAATTCTATCTTTGGATATGGAACACATGAATTATTTTCTCTGCCATTTTCAATTATCTTTACAGAAAAAGTCTGCAAGAGGAAACACGCCATCAGCTACTCAGAGCCTTGATGTTCGGGTTTTAATGCAATTGGTAAGTAAATTCACCACTGCCATGATAAAAAGAGAGTGATGTGAAAAGTCCCTGGTTTAGTTCTATGAATTCACTTGATGGCCTTATGTAATCTACTGTTTGTTGGCCTCTGCCCCTCTTCCATGGGGCAAACAGTAAAGGCCTACGGAATATCTCCATAGGAGAAGGTCACTTCCTTTTCTTCCATGCTGATTTAAATTCCCACTGGATTCTTGTTTGAGCTTGATGTTTGGGAGCTTAGCAGCTATAAGAGATGGAAGCTGGGAAGTCCCCTGTTGAAGTCTCCCATTCCCTACCTAATTTGTGGAATTTCCAGCAGAGATGCAGAATATAGCACATAACACTTTATAGCTACTATCTCTCAGCATCAGGGATGAGCCCTAAAAGTGCTTTTCAAGTGTTTGGTATTAATAGTCTAAACCAGCCTTTCTCAACCTTGGGTTCCCAGATGTTGTTGGACTAAACATCAACCCTGACTATGGATGATGGAAGTTGTGGTAAACTGTAGGGTGTAAATCTTACTCTAAAGGTTGTTGTAGGCTGCCGACCTATAGAGATGAAGTTGCAAGTCAAATCAGTTGGGATCTGTACAGATGTTCCAAGAGGCCAGATGAAAAAGTAGAGGCCCTTATGCTCAGTGGCTTGATGCTAATCCTCAAAAGATTAACATGGCTGTGACAGCAGAGCATCTAATTTTGGCAAGCTGTTTTTTAACTGAGACTGAAGCTGAAATCAGGAGTGTTAAAATCTTAATTTATACTGCAGGTGAAAACTGTTGTTCATGTAGGCCAGGCTTCCTCAACCTCGGCCTACAATGTTTTTTGGCCTACAATTCCCATGATCCCTAGCTAGCAGGACCAGTGGTCAAGGATGATGGGAATTGTAGTCTCAAAACATCTGGAGGGCTGAGGTTGAAGAAGCCTGATGTAGGCTGATCCCTTGTTGATTTCCTTTGCCCCAAATGCTGATCAATAGTACTTTCAGAATGATAGTAACATCTTCTTGTACAGAGGGGAAAGGGAGTACTGGAGAGCTCCATGTTTTAACGTTGCAAAAGGTCGGGTTAAATATATTTTGATGAGAACAGACCATAGCACATATAAAACAGCCGGAGAATTTTAAAACTGTAAACTCTGGAAATGTAAAAGTGGCCGAGAAATTTGTTCTTGAGACTTCTTTATGTTTTCTCTTTCAGTCACGTAGTTCAAACACCAGATCCACAGCAACAGTCCAGATATGCAGCGGCTCCATAAATCTTAAAGGTGCTTTAAAATGCAAAGCTTACATCCATAATAACAAGCCCAGAGTTAAAGATGCTGTTAAGGTACTTTTGCTGTCCTTCAGTCTACTGAAGGATTTGGTCTTAATCCTTTCATCCTAGATATTTTAGCAAGCAAGCAAGCAAGCAGATTTTGTTGTGTTTTCAGAAACCTGCCATCATACAATTTCAGCATAAAGGTCCTCAGACTGTTTAGTTTCCTACTGAGCATTAATCCAGAATAAATTTGTAAAAACTAAAAGAACAATAGCATACAAATGAACATAATGGAACGGTATAGTACAGTGGTACCTCGGGTTACATACGCTTCAGGTTACATACGCTTCAGGTTACTGACTCCGCTAACCCAGAAATAGTACCTTGGGTTAAGAACTTTGCTTCAGGATGAGAACAGAAATCGTGCTCCAGCGGCGTGGCAGCAGCAAGAGGCCCCATTAGCTAAAATGGTGCTTCAGTTTAAGAACAGTTTCAGGTTAAGAACGGACTTCTGGAACGAATTAAGTACTTAACCCGAGGTACCACTGTATACAGTTACATAGAGTTCAGAAGGGAAATTCCTAGCTAGGAGTTTCACAAGTATATCCTTACCTACGTTCATTTAAATTTTTAGCAGTTTTTGTCAAAACAGCCATTATGAATTATACTGTTCTGAACGTGACATACCTACTCTGATCAGACAGTAAATATAGTAACTTCTCATCTATTGATTTCCTTCTGAGTTTCAACAGTAGTTGCAACATTTAGATCACAGTTCCATATACATTTCATGCCCCTGTAAAGATGTGTTTGATCCTCCACAGCTAATGAATTGCATTAGCATTCCACCTTGGGAGTCCAGGGTTTGGCTGTCCTCTCCTGGGTTTCTGTATGTCTCAGAAGGAAGAGGAGGAACCATAAGCAGGTAGCATTTGCAACATGTTCACAGCTGCCAGTCTCACTTCTGGGATTCTTTGGCATTCTAGAAGATGCAATCTCAGGACTATATTACCCATTCTTTGGCCCTTCGCCCAAAACTGGACCAGCTACCCAGCCCTGAAAGCAGGCTGAGCTTTCACATATTGCTTGTTTAACCTTTAATACCTCCCAGAGTTGTTGCCCAGTGGAAAGAGGCTTCAAACGCTGGAATGTCTTTGTATCTTTTTGTTCTTGCTTTTGCAGGCCTTGAAGAGAGATATAATAAACACTCTCTCTGATCGTTGTGAAATGTTATTTGAAGATCTGCTTCTAAATGAAACACCAGGAAAGAAAAGTAAGAGCGGGCGGAAGGAATTGTACGACTATATCTAGTTGTTGTTTTTTAAATTGCTTTTGAATTTGGATTTTAAAAATGAATTCCTTCTAAGGAATAGGAGGGCGTGTTTATTTATAAGTGAAAACAAGGCTGGAGCCATGTAAGTCCATGTGTCTGAGTATTGCATGTGGAAGCTGCTGTCTATACTGCTCTAACAATAGCTAGGTTTTTCCCCAAGCAAATTATTCAAATTAGTTTCTCCCCATTGCTTGGGGGGCGTGGGCGTGCAATGAATGCAAACCTAACTGCTTGCAGCACAATCTGATGAATGGCCTAGATGTCACTGCACCATTGAAACGGCAATATTATTAATTGCCTGCAATTTTCAGTTGCCTCTTTAGGTGGCATAGTTTGTCTACATATGCGTATGCTTTTGCCTATTATGGGCCAACTAAGATTGCTTTTTAGAGTTAAAACAAATTGTTCAGGCTCATTTCCCCTTCTTCTTCGAAGCATTCTGTGCCCTCAAGTTTGCTTTTTGTCATTTATTAGCCAAACTTCCCAGACTGCAATAGCGGATAATCGTTGTCAGTTTACTGCAGTAAAAACGAATTGGAGAGCAACAGGGGGCAGGAGGGGGGGAGACATTTGGGACATTTCTCCCCCTCAATACAGGAGAGCAAGTAAAACATCCCGGTTAATTTTTTTGTGGCAGCTTCCCACCTTCCTCAGCAAACTGCTTCTCCAGCACATCATTTGACCTTGGTATCAAAAGTTAGGAGCAGAGCCATTGAAATGAATGGACTGGTCCATTCATCTCCTTGCTTCTACTTTTAGTGGAACTTGGTTGGCTACAATCTAATATATAAAATCTCTCTTCCCCACCCCCGGAATAAATCCAGCTGGCAAGACCAAGCAGGCTTACAGCCTTGGAAGAGAATTTGTGCAGCTTTACTGAGAAATTATATTTTCCTCCATGCTTGTGGGCTGCTCTGAGTGATCAGTCTCTGTGGCGCAGGTTAGCAGACTTGAGATCCCCTTGGCACAGCCATGGCAACACCGCTACTAGTCGCTCCCTTCTGCCCGATAACTCCTCAACAGAGCTTTCAGACAGGCATTCAGTGTCAACACCAGTGCTATGGAAAGATGCAAGTTGGTGATATTGTTATACTGTATGTTTCATTTTTCAGATTTGATACCTCACCAAGTAATCCATATGCTTCTTGCAGCACCTGCAGTGCAGGTTAAATTAATATAAAACTGAGATTGCGTAATGAGGGCATGTGACACACCTATACAGACATAGCACTGATGCTGCCTGAAGACATAAACACTGGAGTATATACTAGTAGTCACAATGTCCCTTAGTGGTGTTCAATATTTTATTAATAATATTTTATTTTATATTTCTGTTTTAGATTCTGAAAGGGAGTACCACACCTTGCCTTGCAGAGTGTTTGCTCCCATCGTTGGGTCCAGCGTGTTGCTGTGCGACTATAAGTTTGGAGACGAGACAGCCAGGGAAATCCAAGAGCGCTTCCTTGAGATGCTGGATCAAGCTGTTCAACCAGAGGATTTGCAGACAGCTGAGGAAATGAATATGGGTAAATATAGCCCCTAACTTAAGAGGCGGATTACGCTTTGCCAGGAATTACTGAGAAGCTCAACCTGTGGAACAAGCAGTGCTTAACACTGGCTCCTAAAATGTTTTCTGCCTCAAACCTGAGCCTCAACAAGTGACGTCCAAGAAAGAGGGAAAGTTGGGTTTAGGCTATTCACTTTCATCCATATTGGTCTAAATGGTGGCATTACTGGAAACATGGTAGTGGGGCCTAGTGGTGTGGCGGGGTCTGCCAAAGGTCAGTACAAAACAACCAAACTTTAAACATAAAATGTAAGAGAATACCTACAAGATTTTAATAATAATAATAATAATAATAATAATAATAATAATAATAATAATAATAATTTTTATTTATACTCTGCCCTTCCTGGTTTAAAAACCAGGCTCAGGGCGGCTAACAACAAATATAAAACATAGATTAAAATGCGACTTAAAAACAGCATAAAACAGCATAGAATGCAGCATCAATATCAATAAAATTCAAAAAGTCCGGGGTCATTTTTGGAAGAAAAACACACACCCAGTCAGTAGACATTGAATGATCACCAGGGCTAACTGGCTAAGTTGGTCCTACTAGGGCCAGCAAGGAGACCAGAGAAGAATTTAAATGTGGGGTCACAGAAAGGGTTTCTTCATAGAAGAGGAAAGGGAAAAGGGAATAGTAAAAAGGTAAAGGGACCCCTGACCATCAGGTCCAGTCGTGACCGACTCTGTGGTTGCAGCACTCATCTCGCTTTATTAGCCGACGGAGCCGGCGTACAGCTACCGGGTCATGTGGCAAGCATGACTAAGCCGCTTCTGGCGAACCAGAGCAGCGCACGGAAACGCCATTTACCTTTCCGCTGGAGCGGTACCTATTTATCTACTTGCACTTTGACGTGCCTTCGAACTGCTAGGTTGGCAGGAGCAGGGACTGAGCAATGGGAGCTCACCCCATCGTGGGGATTCGAACCGCCGACCTTCTGATCGGAAAGTCCTAGGCTCTGTGGTTTAACCCACAGCGCCACCCGCGTCCCTAAAGGGAATAGAGAATAGAGGCTAATTCAAATTGAAGGCCAGGCGGAATAGCTCTGTCTTACAGGCCCCACAGATAATAACATTTAATAACATTTATTTTTAAAAAAGTAGGTTGTAATGCTTCTTAGGCCTTGCACTCAGTCCGAAATTGGGAACTTCTCATTCACCTTTCTGAGTAAAGACCAAGCTAGATGTGGCCAAAACAGTCCCGGGTGGAATCTTCCAACATCTATCTTTTCCTAAAAGCAACACCATGGATTTTGAATGATCTCCTCTGCTTCCAGTGTTGCAGCCCCAATCAAAATGAGACCTGAGCAGTATGTTTTTCCTTGTGCATCTAATTGCACATGGGCAGTGTTTGAAATGCTACAGCCCCAGTCCAAATAAGAACAAGAACGTTGTCTTTGGAGAGCCAGCCAGGAACCTTCTGCATTACGTCTAGTCTGGCACTTAGTGAAAGAGCAAAAGACTTGTTTTCTTTGTGTAAAACCAAAACTGAATATTCAGGGTATAAACTTGGAAAATAGCCCTCGCCTGTGGCTATGGTCCTGGCATGAAAGCAAGGACAATGGAAAGGAAAAAGGCAACACGACAGCTAAAAGTTCTAGAAACTTGGGTTGTTTGAAACGAGGCGATTCTGCCCTCTAATACTCTATAGATTATGTTGACTACCTTATACAGAGGTACCTTGGTTTGCGAACAGCCTAGCTTCCGACTATTTTGGATTGTGACCAATTCAAAACTGGAAGTGCACGTCCTGGTTTGCGATTTTTTTTTTTAATTACGACCCCTTTTTTTGGATTACAAACAATTTTTTTGGTTTATGAGCAAATAGTTTGGATTACGACCCCAGTTTTTTGGAGGCCCCATTGGCAAAAGCGCGCCTTGGGTTACAACCTGTTTTGGTTTACAAACGGACCTCTGGAACGGATTATGGTTGTAAACCAAGGCACCACTGAAACTTTCTATTTTGGGTCCATAGTTCAGTCCTTATGCTGTCGCACCCACTGTTTCTAGTGCTCTCCTGTCCTTCTCTGGTTAGCTTTCTTAACAGTCCCTAAAACAAATTAACTTGACTCAAAGAAGTTTGTAGTTGGAATTAATAAATAATCCATAAATTAGCTTGCACTTAAAAAAACCAAAAACAAAACCCTAACTTGTTTGGATATGGAATTTGCTATGCTTTTCTATTCTTTAGCATAAGCAAATACGTTTTGCATCAGGAATTTCCTTCGCTAAATCCCTGTTGCTACCATCAAGGGGTTAAGTCCTCTTGAGTAGATCAACACAAATAAGATTTCAGGGAGGGTAATCCCTTCTCCTGTACTCATTCTTTCTTATCTAGTGGAAGACCTAATGAACTCAAGCAATAGGTCTTCTGGCCTCTACAGAGCTGTGTAGCTGTGAGTCACTTTTGAGTCGCTTCTGGCGTTATTGTTGAGATAAAGCCTTCCTAGCATTTTTAGACCCTGAGATATGAGGTTTAAGCCTCATTTCAGTGGTTGTTTGTGTGTAAGTAAGACCCGTCACTGTAGGTATTCTGTACTCGGACTAAATTACGCACATGCGTTTTGCATATGTTTACTTGCAGCTGATCCTACAGTTTTCTGAAGAGTTTGGACAAGGCTATGTGTTACTGGGCAAGGAGGGGAGACAAGTGTGTGAGAATGGGATTAGGGTGAATCCACAAAGACCATTTTTGTATCTTCTTTCTTAAACCAGTTGAAGTAGCCCCCCTGAAGGAATTCCAAGATGTTGTGCAAGAGAAACGGTTGACCAAAGAAGTGCTTCTGTTGAAGCTTCATCAAAATATAGGTAGGTAGGCTCCAGCAATTGCTCTTGCACCAATGGAAGCAATGAGTGGTATTCAACACTAGTCCTACTTGGAGTAGACCTATTGCATTTATCTGCATGACTAATTTAGATTCATTAATTTCAAAAGCTCTACTCTGAACAGGATTTAGCCGAATACAACCCAGGGGGAAATGAGAAACAGGTGCAGTCGTTGTGGTTTATATTGGCGCCCCAAATGAGCATTCTCTCTACAGTGCAGCAGGTTGAGCTTCCCAATTTTGAAGGTCATCTGTGATGCCTCATTGGGTATAAAGAACTGAGGGTGGCATGACAGGGTCCTACTAGAACAGAAACGCAGTCTGTTTTGCCAGTGTTTTGCACTTACTTAGCCACCCCTTTAGGATACTGCATGCCAGCAGGGGCACAATTATAACAATTCATGAAAGCAGCAGAATTCAGATGCCTGCTGTGTTAACCTGAACATTTGTTTTAATTTCCTTCCTTCCTTTCCTTCAAAACAAAAACAATTTGCCAAGGCAGCAATCCTGTATCCATTTACCTGGGAGTAAACCTCGCTGAAACCAGCAGTACTTAGTTCTGAATAGACATGTGTGGGAATGTACTGTAAAATGGGAGTGGTTTTAGTTAGCGTAAAAGGTAAAGGTACCCCTGACCATTAGGTCCAGTCGCGGAAGACTCTGGGGTTGCGCGCTCATTTCACTCTATAGGCCAAGGGAGCCAGCGTTTGTCCGCAGACAGCTTCCGGGTCATGTGGGCAGCATGACTAAGCTCCTTATGGCGAACCAGAGCAGTGCACGGAAATGCCATTTACCTTCCCACTGGAGCGGTACCTATTTCTCTAGTTGCACTTGATGTGCTTCCAAACTGCTAGGTGGGCAGGAGCTGGGACTGAACAATGGGAGCTCACCCCGTCGTGGGGATTCGAACCGCTGACCTTCTGATTGACAAGCCCTAGGCTCTGTGGTTTAGACTGGAGCGCCACCTGCGTCCCTTTAGTTAGGGAACAAGCACCTATTCCTCAAAGCGTGGGACAAGGTGGCAGGACAAACTAGGCAGTGCCCTGATACAGCTTTTTGACTGTTGGCCTTAGAGCAGAGTGTAAATAAAATTATAGGCATATGGGAGCGACTAGAGAAAGTAAAAAACAAAAACACAAATTAAGTCTACGGCCTCTCATCTTTTCCATTCTTTCTCACTTGCTCTCTCTTGATATCTGAGTTTTTTGTGGTTGTGGTTGATATCTGTGATGCCTGAATCTCCGAGTGCAAAAGGATAGAATGAGTTATGCATGTCAGAGGCCTCGGATAGATCCCTGAGCTAAGGTAACGGCAGTTGAAGAAAGGGGCTGGGATTAGTCAGTGCACAGAGAGGAAGTGTTATTGTCACATGTCTGGTAAAGCCTTTGCAATGTACAGTGGAGCAACAGGATTTCACTTGCCCTGCCTTGCCTAATGTGCTCCATGTCATGTGTAATTGATGTGTATATGTGTCAACACCTTTATAGTGTCTGTGAATCAGCTTTGAAGGTCCTGTTTCTACATTTTGTGGTAACGTTAATGTGCCTGAAATTTGGAGCAGATCTAGCCCAGGTCCAGTCAATTATCTCTCTATCTTTTTATCTGCAAGCTGAACCTAGCCAGCAGAGATCTGGTAAACCTCAGTCTGTTTCCAGACCTTATTTGAACAGGGGCAGTAAAAACTGTCAGCCTCTCTGCATATTCAGCCTCATAAGTGTGGGGCACCCCACATGCTCACACCTTTCAAGCTTGCTGGGTGAAGGTCATGTATCAGTCGTGAAATTAGATTTTGTGCACAGACTTGTCAGTTACATGTTACATCCAACACACAGAAGCAAGGTGGGGCCTGGAGTCGATCTGTGCAATTGTGTGGCATGTTAATTTTGTATACTTTGCATTGTGTGTGACGGAATTGAGAAAATATGCGTATCGTTGAAGAGAATGGAAATGGCTACCTGAACCCTTACGTATTTTGAATGTTGCTGGTGAACAAGTACTGTGTTTCAGGGACTTCCATTGTGTCTCTGCTAATCTCTTTCCCACTCCTTGCTTTTTGACAGTCAAGTTCTCCTTTTACGTACTGAATTTGCCTTTCCTTTGTCGTTTTCAGGAGTGGTGATAGCAGTGGCTGTCGCAATATCCGCAGCAGCCTTCTCCTTCAACTATTTCAGCGACTAGGCTTCAGATACTAAGAGCCGCCCCAGATACCCTCTAAAGATGCACGCTTCCAGAACCGATTGCTTTAACAACCAAGTGTGTCACCTAACAATGCCACTTAGCAGAAGCTATCCTTATTTAGAACAGCTATCCTGTTTCTGCATGCCATAGTGTAGGTGGTATGATTTTTAAGAGGGTGTGTTGGGGAAAAGACCAACACTACCGATTGGCAGATTAATACGACATTACTTTCCCAAGTTCACAAAGAATTTGTCAAATGTCTACTTACCTTTCCGCTTACTAATTAAAAGGACCATTGTTAAAGTTGTTATTTTGTGTTTTTCTAGAAATGCTGAAGCAGTGTGCGATTGTGCAAAGTTTGCTTTCTTCTTTAAACTGCCCAACACTTAAAAAAATACCTTATGAGTCTTAGTTCTCCCCTTTCCCCCTATTTCTGTGAACATCACTGGGGTGTCTAGGAGAGGGTTTGGGACCCATTCCTGCCTTGGCAATCTCCTAGGGCTTCATGCCAACGGTGTGCGAGGTCAAATGCAAAAGGGGCCAGAATAATGGGTGTGACATTTAAAGGTAAAAGGACCCCTGACCATTAGGTCCAGTCGTGACCAACTCTGGGGTTGCGGCGCTCATCTCACTTTATTGGCCGAGGGAGCCGGCGTACAGCTTCCAGGTCATGTGGCCAGCATGACTAAGCTGCTTCTGGCGAACCAGAGCAGCGCACTGAAACACCGTTTACCTTCCCGCCGGAGCGGTACCTATTTATCTACTTGCACTTTGATGTGCTTTAGAACTGCTAGGTTGGCAGGAGCTGGGACCGAGCAACGGGAGCTCACCCCGTCGCGGGGATGCGAACCGCCGACCTTCTGATCGGCAAGTCCTAGGCTCTGTGGTTTAACCCGCAGCGCCACCCGTGTCCCTGGTGTGACATTTAGCTGTATACAATAGGCTACATTCCAGCTAGATGCAGTTTCATTAATATAAGAAAAGGTAGCTGGGCCCTTTCCTTTTTCGTAGACACGCGATCCTCATCATTTTCTTAAACCGCAGCAGCTAAGCAGCAGCCTATGGAGGTGTTGCGTTGCCACTTAGCGATTTAATATCCTAGTCTATTTTGCAAGCGAGAGCTGCAGTCATCACTTGGCCCTCCGGCTTGTAGAAGCCTCCCTTGCGTGATTACTCTTCTTCCAACACGCAACAGGAAAAAAACATCCACAAACCAGAGATCGTGTTCAAAGGGATTCTGAATTTATAGGATGATCATGCCTGTTATCTGGGGGATATATTTATGATCTGACAGGAAACCTCAGAAGTAATTATGTCTTACATGCTATTTTAGGAAACTCGCAGTTAAAAGAAAAACGGGGAAAGCCCGGGAATGCAGCGGTTGGAGCCACCGAAGGCTGATTCATCAGAGGTGTGTCCTCTTGAGGGAAGTGTAACGCTTCCCCCTCTGTCCTGAGTTGTGTGCCAGCCCTTCACTTGGGAGTACTAGTGAGAACTTGACTTGAAGACTATCCACCTGTTTAATTCTCAGTCCGCCAGTTGTCACCTTTGCCCTCCGTTCGTAGGCACATGCTGTCCACCCTGTGGGATGGCTCTACAAAGCCAGGTGGTTTTAATAACACCATGCTTAATGGGATTTACACATCTCCATTCTACGCTTGGAAATGGGAGAAGGTGGGATAGCCTAGGGTGGAACACCTGGTTTATAACGTGACACATTCAAGTTGAAGTTCAGGGGCTTCCCCCCCTCCTTTTATGAACAAAGGGCAGGAAAGGCCTAGCCCTTCTTTTTGTGTGTGTTTGCATGCTGCTGGGTGAAGTGAATTAAAGACACCTGTGAGGGGTGTGCCTTGAGGGGGAACCCCATTGAGAAGGTGGACGAGGAAGAAGGAACGGCAAGTCCTTGCTTGTTTCATCTGTGTGGGTTTCCTGCACAGCTCAATAGCTGACTGCAATGTAACTGAAAGTGTTGCCATCGATGGTAGAGGAGGATTTCCCTGACGTGGTGCCAAAAGGTTTTTGCAACCTCCAAAGTATATATTTGTGAAATCACTTTTATTGATTTTCCAGAATTAGATTTATAACATTCCAAATTCATATCCATACATAGAGATTACTCTGAATCTCAAGACTTCCATCTATGGGTCCTATTGCCAACATTTACAACTACATATAATTCCGTAGTCTATATTTTAAATCAATCCACATTACCCATAGTATTTGTTACATTACAAGTGTTATTGAAATCCTGCTAATGTTTCCATCTGCTTGCAGTGGTCTCCTAGCTAAATTATATCCCCCCCATTCTTTTTTAAAGTTTTTGTACTCTTGGTTCCCAAAGTTTCACTTTGGTGATATTATGCCGAAATGTATCTTGTGAGAGAGAGAGAATTTGATTTGCATTTCCCCTCCTTTGATGTCAGCAGGATACGTTCTTAAATAAAAATTTAAAATGTGTCATGATCACTTTTACACTCAAAATTAGGCATGCGGTCCATGGGTTGGTCCTGGGTTGATGAGGCCCTTAGTCCAAAATAAGTTAGCCGCCCCTACTTTGCTTGGCGGATCATGTGTGGTGTCGTGGTTAAGAGCGGTGGACTCGTAATCTGGGGAACCGGGTTCGCGTCTCCGCTCCTCCACATGCAGCTGCTGGGTGACCTTGGGCTAGTCACACTTCTCTGAAGTCTCTCAGCCCCACTCACCTCATAGAGTGTTTGTTGTTGGGGAGGAAGGGAAAGGAGAATGTTAGCCGCTTTGAGACTCCATAGGGTAGTGATAAAGCGGGATATCAAATCCAAACTCTTCTTGCTCTTCTTCTTCTTTGTGTGACTGTTCATCCTAACCCTACTGAATGGCCTAGAGACCTGATTTAGGCTTTATGATACATCAAGTCTGAATTGTCAACGTGTTCAGACTACGGTACTAAAACATGGGTCCTAGTGGCACTGTCTGTATATAAAGACACAAGGGGCACTTTTCAGGGTTCCTACCTTGCAAGACAGTCAGAAGCTAGAAAGTGCATAAACTTTGATGCTAGAACTTAATTATAGATCTAGGTCTAGGCACATGTCACAATTTGGCAAAAGCACAGGAGGATTCACTGTTGAAGCTGGGGCTGATTTGGGGGGTGGACTGTAGAAGCATGTTAATTTTGCATCATTTTAGCTTTCCTTGAGACAATTCCGGTTACTTTGGTGCAGAACAATTGGGGTTTATTAGCACATGCACACGCCCTGCTGCCTCTTAATCCCTATAACCTACTAGAAGGTGATCGTATTTGTTATTTCAGTAAAAATACTGGCAAACTCGAGGCCTTAGGTGCGGTCCCTTTATTGCATATTTTGCATTTATTTGTCTATGCCTTCAGGGCTCCCAGCTGCACATGCATTGACTGTTTATTGGGCAGGTATGCCTTTTACTCTTTAAAGATTCACAACCAAGATCAGCATTAGCGCTGGGTGATTGAGTAGTTTTCCTGCTGTTTCTCCAGGATCGAAATGAATTTAACTGCTAAATTTTTAAGAACAGTTACTGAGAATTGATGGCATTCACTCAGTCAATCCATGTGTGTCAGTCCTGCCTCTTGTGCAGCCATGTGTGCTGGGGCAGAGCAAAGAGGAGCAAAATAAAGGGGAAATCTGCACACCATGAGCCTCTTTATGCTGATCAGCAAGGAAACTGACTTGGAGGACTTGATTGGAGTAGCTGGCCTAATGGTGGAAGGAGACTTCTTTAGCCAATGTGCCTCTTCCCCAATTTTCTCCATGCTGCATACAAGCTAAGTCCAAACTTGTCCTTTCTCCGTTCACTGGTTCAGTGTCTGCTGTGGGGGCGAAATTCTAAGCAGTGAGTGAAGTTTGCAGACAGGCTCTGTAGCTCAGTGCCAGAGCTTGTGTCCTTTATACAAAAGGCCCCATGTTGAATTCCTGGCCTCTCTAGGTACAGATAGGAGAAATCTGTTTGAAACCCATGGTTAACTCAAAAGAGACTTGGTATAGCCAAAATCTGTAACCATTTTGTGGGTTCCAGGTGAGTATTGCCATCCACTGCAGTTGTACGTGCGTCTTCCATGCTGCCTGAAGTCACTGGTGTTGAGAAAGATGTGGAGAATCCTTTGAAAGAGAAAACGGAACAAATGGGGGGTTTTGTGTGTGTGTATAATAATAATAATAATTTATTTGTCCCCCGTCCATCTGGCTGGGTTTCCCCAGCCACTCTGGGCGGCTTCCAACAAAGATTAAATTACATTAAAATGTCACACATTAAAAACTGCCCTGAACAGGGCTGCCTTCAGATGTCTTCTAACTGTCAGGTAGTTGTTTATCTCTTTGACATCTGATGGCAGGGCGTTCCACAGGACGGGCGCCACTACCAAGAAGGCCCTCTGCCTGGTACTCTGTAGCTTTGCTTCTCGCAGTGAGGGAACAGCCAGAAGGCCCTCAGCGCTGGACCTCAGCATCTGGGCAGAACGATGGGGGTGGAAACATTCCTTCAGGTATACTGGGCCAAGGCCATTTAGGGCTTTAAAGGTCAACACCAATACTTTGAATTGTGCTCGGAAACGTACTGGCAGCCAATGCAGGTCTTTCAAGACCAGCGTTATGTGGTCTCGGTGGCCGCCCACAATCACCAGTCTAGCTACCGCTTACTGGATTAGTTGTAGTTTACGCGTCACCTTCAAAGGTAGCCCCACATAGAGCACATTGCAGTAGTCAAACCGGGAGATAACCAGAGCATGCACCACTCTGGTGAGACAGTCCATGGGCAGGTAGGGTCTCAGCCGGCGTACAAGATGGAGCTGTTAGACAGCTGCATTGGATACAGAATTGACCTGCGCCTCCATGGACAGCTGTGAGTCCAAAATGACTCCCAGGCTGCGCACCTGGTTCTTCAGGGGCACAGTTACCGCATTCAGGACCAGGGAATCCTCCACACCAGCCTGTCCCCTGTCCCCCCAAGAACAGTACTTCTGTCAACCTCAATCCATTAGCCGCCATCCATCCTCCAACTGCCTCCAGGCACTTGCATGGGACCTTCACCTCCTTCACTGGTTCTGATTTGAAAGAGGTAGAGCTGGGTATTATCTGCATATTGATGGACACCCAGTCCAACCCCCCTGATGATCTCTCCCAGCAGCTTCATGTAGATGTTAAAAAGCATGGGGGAGAGGACGGAACCCTGAGGCACCCCACAAGTGAGGGCCCAGGGGTCTGAACACTCATCCCCCACCACCACTTTCTGGACACAGCCCAGGAGGAAGGAGCAGAACCACTGTATAACAGTGCCCCCAGCTCCCAGCTCTTCTAGACGGTCCAGAAGGATGTTATGGTCGATTGTATCAAAGGCCGCTGAGAGATCCAGCAGAACTAGGAAACAGCTCTCACCTTTGTCCCTAGCCCACCGGAGATCATCAACCAGCGCGACCAAGGCAGTTTCAGTCCCATGATGAGGCTTGAATCCCGACTGGAAGGGATCCAAATGGTCCGCATCCTCCAGGCGTGCCTGGAGTTGTTCAGCAACCACCCACTCAATCACCTTGCCCAAGAATGGAAGATTTGAGACTGGGCGATAGTTGGCCATATTGGCCAGATCTAAAGATGTTTTTTTAAGAAGCAGTTTAATGACTGCCTCTTTCCACGGGTCTGGGAAGGCTCCCTCACATATTTGTGTGTGTGTTTGTGAGAGAGAGGGAGGGAGGGAGGGAGAGAATGAATTGTCTGAGCAAGATTTAACAGACCTTGTGGATGGGCTTCCTCATGGCTTGCAAAAGAATAAGTTATTGGGATGGGGAATAAGCAAATACTGTACTTGCAAACCTACCTAACTTTGAAAGCATGTTTTGGTGTGCAGAGGCTGGTTAGGGAGCTCACTGAGGGGGTGATATTGCCCACAATCCGGATGTCGACATTTATTTAAGGCTGTCCGCATCGGGCGTTCAACAGCTCCTTGTAAGAAACTTGTATGTATAATCCAGGTGGTTAAATAAATAGTAAAAACTTGAGGGTTCCCACTTTTTCAGTGCCATGCTTCTAGGTGAAAAGGGTTCTAATCTAGCAATGGCCTAGGATGGTATTTTCTCTAGATTAAATAAAAGCAGTACAGTTGCATGATTGTTAAGTTTCCAAGACTGAAGATGTAAGGAAATAGTATATATCATTTTTATTTTTATTTTACAAATGAACATGTTCTTGTTGTTCTGCTCATCTTAGGATGAGAGGGGTTATTTGATTAGAATGGCAAAAACAAAACACCTTATTCTTTCTAGAAAATGGGCAGGGATTAACTCTTCAGAGGATCAAAATGCAAAGGTCTAAGGCTTCAGTGATGTATGGAAGTGAGAGCTGGACCATAAAGAAGGCTGATCGCGGAAGAATTGATGCTTTTGAATTATGGTGCTGGAGGAGACTCTTGAGAGTCCCATGGGCTGCAAGAAGATCAAACCTCTCCATTCTTAAGGAAATCAGCCCTGAGTGCTCACTGGAAGGACAGATCGTGAAGCTGAGGCTCCAATACTTTGGCCACTTCATAATAATAATAAATTTTATTTATATCCCGCCCTCCCCAGCCGAAGCCGGGCTCAGGGCGGCTAACAACACTAAAACAGTACAACATTATAAAACATTATAAAATGAATTAAAATCAAAATTGATGGCAACCATAAACTAAAGTTTTGTAAAGATTGAGAAGAGAAGACTCCCTGGAAAAGACCCTGATGTTGGGGAAGATGGAGGGCACAAGGAGAAGAGGACAACAGAGGATGAGATGGTTGGACAGTGTTCTCGAAGCTACCAGCATGAGTTTGGCCAACTGCAGGATGCAGTGGAATACAGGAGTGCCTGGCATGCTCTGGTCCAGGGGGTCACAAAGAGTCGGACACGACTAAACGACTAAACAACAACAAGGCTTCAGCTGGTGGGGATTTGGGGTGGGGGGTAGCCCCCTTTCCCCTCCACATGATTTAAGAACACATGGAAGGGAATACCTGAACAGAGAGACAGTATTTTCAAATATGTGCTTCATGGTGTGGGGAGGATACAAAGACTCTTGCATGCGCTGATTTATAATCCCAATGTTTGTCATCCTTCCTTGCCTTAGCCTTCCTGCAGAAATCCTGATTCATGGCGTGATCAAAGCTTTAATGTTGATTAGTAACGTTGGAGAGTTGTAATATGGGGAGGCTTGGCTGGCGCCATGTGTGATAATTTTTAGATTCGCTGGTAAAGTCATGCTTCTGCCTGCTTTGGCCTGCCATCTCAATTAGCTATTTCTTTATAAGCAGGTATAATTAGATCTCCTAAAACTGCACTGTTTTCTAAGGAGGCAGTGGGATGGGCTTAAGTGATCTTGGTTTTTCAATACTGTACCACTTAACCACCAAAGCAGAGTCCTGCATGTATGCATAACCTCCACGGACACAGTGAATAGCACTAATCTGATGTTTCTGATGCGCTCTGTCTACAGTTTATGTTAAGGGGATGCAGTCTCCATTCATGCCGATTGTTTTAAAAACTTTGTCACTAAGAAGCAGTGCCTTAGTTTTCTATTATTGTAGACCCCCCGACCCCAGGCGACACCCAGGTGGAATAATGACTCATCGTGATAACATGTTATATAATAATAATAATAATAATAATAATAATAATAATAATAATAATAATAATTTCTTATTTATATCTCGCCCATCTGGCCAAGTTTCCCCAGCCACTTTGGGCGGCTCCCAATCAAGTGTTAAAAACAATACAGCATTAAATATTAAAAACTTCCCTAAACAGGGCTACCTTTAGATGTCTTTTAAAGACAGGATAGTTGCTTATTTCCTTCACGTCTGAAGGGAGGGTGTTCCACAGGGTGGGCGCCACTACCGAGAAAGCCCTCTGTGTGGTTCCCTGTAACCTCACTTCTCGCCATGAGGGAACCGCCAGAAGGCCCTCGGTGCTGGATCTCAGTGTCCGGGCTGAACGATGGGGGTGGAGATGCTCCTACAGGTATACTGGGCCAAGGCCGTTTAGGGCTTTAAAGGTCAGCACCAACACTTTGAATTGTGCTCGGAAACATACTGGGAGCCAATGCAGATCTCTCAGGACCAGTGTTATGTAGTCTCGGCGGCCACTCCCAGTCACCAGTCTAGCTGCCACATTCTGGATTAATTGCAGTTTCCGGGTCACCTTCAAAGGTAGCCCCACGTAGAGCGCATTGCAGTAATCCAAGCGGGAGATAACTAGAGCATGCACCACTCAGGCGAGACAGTCTGCGGGCAGGTAGGGTCTCAGCCTGCGTACCAGGTGGAGCTGGTAGACAGCTGCCCCGGACACAGAATTTACCTGTGCCTCCATAGCTGTGAGTCCAAAATGACTCCCAGGCTGCGTACCCGGTCCTTCAGGGGCACAGTTGCCCCATTCAGGACCAGGGTATCCCCCAAACCCACCTTCCCTTTGTCCCCCCAAAACAGTACTTCTGTCTTGTCAGGATTCAACCTCAATCTGTTAGCCACCATCCATCCTTCAACCGCCTCCAGGCACTCACACACGACCTTCACCACCTTCACTGGTTCTGATTTAAAAGAGAGGTAGAGCTGGGTGTCATCTGCATACTGATGAACACCCAGCCCAAACCCCCTGATGATCTCTCCCAGCGGCTTCATATAGATATTATGTGTTATGGGATTAAAGTTGGCCACAACTTTATTAAATTTTCAGATGTAGGAAGACCTTGGCTTAGGCATTGGGCATTTATCCCTCCCAGTCCTCAGCTGGGGATCTGGGGCACATCAGGGTTATCCAGTTTGTCTGGGGATCGGGCTGGTTCTGGAAGATGTATGTTGAAGCAGAGAACCTGCCCCCCATTTCACCAAAATACAGGGGAGTGCACTGACAACCTTTCAGTGTATGGCCAGTGACTCCCCTCAACACAACCCCTTTAACGGGGAACCCTGGGATCGCCGCTGTGGCAGGAGGGGCGTGTGCCACTGCTTCACACACACCCCAATTCAGGGAAGATAGACTAAAGGATTCCGCCCAAGGCCTATAACCACCAAAGTTGTGACGTTTTGCTACGGGGAAGGCGAAACCTGCCAATGCAGGGGAAATTCCTTCCCAGTTCTTTAACAGCAACCATTGTAGGACCATAGCAGCACCCGCATACCTGTAAAGAAGAAGTTAAAGATAAAGGTAAAGGGATCCCTGACCATTAGGTCCAGTCGTGACCGACTCTGGGGTTGCGGCGCTCATCTTGCTTTATTGGCCGAGGGAGCCGGCATACAGCTTCCGGGTCATGTGGCCAGCATGACTAAGCCACTTCTGAAGAACCAGAGCAGCGCACGGAAACGCCGTTTACCTTCCCGCCAGAGCGGTACCTATTTATCTACTTGCACTTTGACGTGCTTTCGAATTGCTAGGTTGGCAGGAGCTGGGACCGAGCAACGGGAGCTCACCCCGTCGCAGGGATTTGAACCGCTGACCTTCGGATCGGCAAGTCCTAGGCTCTGTGGTTTAACCCACAACGCCACCCGCGTCCCTAAAGAAAGAAAGTTAACCTGCAATAAAAGGCCTAAACAAAGGGAGGGTACAGCAAGTGAAGCTCTGGAGCAGGGGTCAGCAAACTTTTTCAGCAGGGGGCCGGTCCACTGTCCCTCAGACCTTGTGGGGGGCCGGACTATATTTTGGAGGGGGGAAATGAACAAATTCCTATTCCCCACAAATCACCCAGAGATGCATTTTAAATAAAAGCACACATTCTGCTCATGTAAAAACACCAGGCAGGCCCCACAAATAACCCAGAGATGCATTTTAAATAAAAGCACACATTCTGCTCATGGAAAAACATGCTGATTCCCGGACCGTCCGTGGGCCGGATTGAGAAGGGGATGGGGCCACATTTGGCTCTTGGGCCTTAGTTTGCCTACCCATGCTCTGGTGGCTCCACCCCCTTTTATGCCCCCCTTACTTGGTCCGCTCCCCTGGCTCCGCCTCCCCAGTCGCAATTGGTTATTTGAGCTGAGGTTTGGCAGGAACCTCAAGGTTCGCGACTTGGGGAGGTGGTCCAGGTGAGCTCTGCCGGGAGTCACGTAGGATCGGGGGGTGCTACGCGCAGGCACGCAAAGGGCACCCTCCATTTGATGTGGAGAGCGGTCATTCCATTCTCATCCTTCCCTATCCTTTGAAGTGCCGTCTTTCAGATTGCAAACATGATGCAGAGTTTGTCTTGCTTGTTGCTGATCTTCTGCAAGCCACGCTGGGAACCTTCTCGGCAGGGTAAAAATCCTTTAAATAGACAAAGCGGGATGTCAAAGTATCGAAATGGCTAATCTTCTGGGTCAGGAAATCCTTTCCAGTTGTTGGACTTCCCCAACTCCCATCATCCCCAATCATTGGCCAAGCTGGTTAGGTGTTTTTTTTTTTAAAGTAGACTTTATTAATTACTTCACCACATAATGGAAAGGGTTGATAATTTGCATTTTTGAGCAAAGACAAAAAAATTACATAGCATGCAACATTACATAATTATATTTAATAAAGACGTTTGTTAAAATACATCTGAAACTTTATGCCTTTTCTAGCCAAAACCCCCCCCCTCTAACTTGTCACAACTTCACAATTATTAGAAGGTGAGCTAAAATGTGCAAGTTCAGTATGGTTCGCAAATATGATTTACTTGATTAGCTGTTAGTGTTGCAGTAGCTTTTCTAAACAGCTCTGGCTGAATATGACTCATTAGGCAAGCAATTCCTAATCAGAGTATTATCATGTGGGGGTCTTTTCTTTTTATTAAGATAATTGCTTTTTACAAACTAAGAGTTTTATTATGGTAAAAAGGGGTAAAACTGTTTAAAACCAATAAATAATACATATAGACAAAAGACCAAATTGGATATAGCTCTCCAATTATTTTAAACTTTGGGAAAATTACATTTGAATGCTCAGCTGGAGATGTCTTGAAGTTGCATTTCTCACGGTCACCTGCTTTCTGTTATGTCTAGAATAGCCCAGTCTCTTACGTGTTTCATTATCTTTCAGCTGTATAGCACTTAATTGTTGCCATCTAGTGAACTGTGCTTATGTTCTCTTCAGCTATTATGCATAATAGTGTGCTAGCAAAATGCCTTTTGTCTGAAAAGTGTTTTTTGTAATCCCTCATTGCATGCACTGCACCATCCCACGTAGTTTATTATCATTCCCATTTTACATGATGGTATCTGATACTAGGAGGAAAGGTCGCTTACTGCCAGTTTCCTGGTTCTCCCAATCTAAGGCCAATTTTTAAGCTATTTTTAAGCTATTTTATATGAAAGGCATAACATCAGTTAAATACTTGAGAATCCCTGTGCGATCTCCACTTTGCATTATTATACTGATTTAGCTCATTCATGAGAACCGGGCACTTAGACCAAGGGAAGTAAACCAAGGCAACTGCCTGTGTTTCATCCAAACCCACAGAGAGCCTGGGCCAGATTCCAGAGTTGCCCTGATTATGCAGTGACCACTAGGCAACCCAGCTCAGCTCCTCACTGCTCTCCTGTCTCATAAAGCAGCTCAGTTAATCAAAACCTTTCCCGTGCTCTTCATCAGCTTGCTAATGGCTCTGCTACCTCCAGCAGCTGAGCCAAAGTTTCTCTGCAGGCTTGGCGCCACTTCCATTTCTCCTGGACCACAGTGACCTGTTCATTGAGAGGCTTGGAGCAATTTTGCCTTCCACACGTTCTCCACTTCATCCTGCAGATGATAAAAAAACTACACAAACTCCATCCTGTCCAGATTGCTCTCTGGCAGCTTCCCACTTTACAAATTCCTAAACTGCTGTAAGGAATTTGACATTGCATCTACTTCCGTGGTTCCCAACAGGTGGGCAATTTGATTTTTAAGGGGGGGGGGCGCAATTTGAGAATGAGTTATTAACAGTGAATGGCCTTTGAGGCTTCCTCCACATGAATAGGAGTTCACTTTTTGAATAATAAGAATTATATGTCACGGGGGGTGGGCATCAGGATTTTAGAGATGCTCAGGTGAGGCATGGCCAAAAAAAGTTTGGGAACCACTGATCTACCGTATTTTTTGCTCTATAAGACTCACTTTTTCCCTCCTAAAAAGTAAGGGGAAATGTGTGTGCGTCTTATGGAGCGAATGCAGGCTGCGCAGCTATCCCAGAAGCCAGAACAGCAGGAGGGATTGCTGCATTCACTGCGCAGCGATCCCTCTTGCTGTTCTGGCTTCTGAGATTCAGAATATTTCTTTTCTTGTTTTCCTCCTCCAAAAACTAGGTGCATATTCTGGTCTGGTGCGTCTTATAGAGCGAAAAATACGGTACTTGCTACGGAACTCTTTCCATCCTAACCTGCTTGCTTTCTTGAATTTGGTAGAAATAAAAACAAAAGGCATACCTGGCTCCCAAACGCTAGTTAACTTTTCTTCTAAAAATCTGACTAGGTTGTGTGTGTGCATGCATATGTCTCTTAATTTTACACTTATCTGTACTTTTCCTATAACCTTTTGGTATTACTGTGTTAGTGTAATATATGAAAGCACCTGATGGCTCTGAATACCAGTTGCTGGAAATCATGAACAGGAAAGTGAGATTGTGCTTGTGTTTTGCTTTTGGGTTTCCCACAGGTACAGTGGTGCCCCGCAAGACAAACGCCTCGCAAGACGAAAAACCCGCTAGACGAAAGGGTTTTCCGTTTTGGAGGCGCTTCGCAAAACAAATTTCCCTATGGGCTTGCTTCGCAAGAAGAAAGCCCATAGGGAAATTTCCGGGGACCTCTTTTAAATGCTAGCGGTGGGGAGCAAAGCCTTTCGCCCCCCCCCTCCGGCCTTCAGAAGAGGTCCAGGACCTCTTCTGAAGGTGGGCGGGGGGCAAAAGTCTTTGTCCCCCCTGCCTGCCTTCCCGGGGGCTTTTAAATCGCCCCCGGACGGCTTTTGAAGGCAGGCGGGGGGAGCAAAGACTTTTGCCCCCCGCCAGCCTTCAGAAGAGGTCCAGGACCTCTTCTGAAGGCTGGCGGGGGGCAAAAGTCTTTGCTCCCCCCTGCCTGCCTTCCCGGGAGAGCGGAAAACGCAGCGCTGCCTTCCCGCTCTCCCGGGAAGGCAGGCAGGGGGAGCAAAGACTTTCGCCCCCACCGGCCTTCAGAAGAGGTCGGGGGACAGACTGTCCCCGGACCTGGTCTGAAGGCGGTTTCCATAGGAACGCATTAATTGATTTTTAATGCATTCCTATGGGAAACCGTGCTTCGCAAGACGAAAAACTCGCAAGACGAAAAGACTTGCGGAACGAATTAATTTCGTCTTGCGAGGCACCACTGTATCTGTTTGGCCACTGTGAGAATGGGGTGCTTCACTATATGGGCCTGTAGCTTGATTTAGCAGGGCTTTTCTCGTGTTCTTATGATGTATGTGCTTTAGGCTGCAATCCTATACACACTTGGGAATAATAATAATAATAATAATAATAATAATATTTGTACTCCACCCATCAGACTGGGTTGCCACGGCCACTCTGGGCGGTTGAACAATGTGGCTTACTTCTGAGTAAGGATTGCACATACTGCCATTTAAATATGTTATACCGCTTGCTTTCGGCACATAGTAACCTTTGCTTAATGAATGTGGGTCCAGCTGAGATCCAATTGCAATATATACTGCGGAGGGGCAGGAGATCCTGGAAGGACTAGAGATCTCGCCAACTATTCAACTTCTTGCTCGTCCAGGTTGCCGTTCCCAAGCGCTGGAATCTCCTTCTCCGGTAGTAACCCGTACTCGTTTAAGAACGCTTCCACATCCACAGCAAAAAACTCCTCGCTGAACTGTTCGGTTACACTAATGAAATTGCTGACGAGCTCCCCACCTTTGTACACAAGAAGCGTTGGGAGAACGTCGGTGGAGAAACGGTCTCCGGCCCCTGTGTTGGAAGCCTTGATCTTGCAGAATTTCACCGTGGAGTACTCGGCAGCAAGGCACGACAGGCTGCTGTTGAGCGCCTCGCAGCCCTTGATGCCATCTTCATAGATGTGGACAATGACTGTGGTGGTTTTCCGCTCCTTCTCGACAGCTTCCAGGAACTGTTCCCCGTTCTGCAGCTCCGAAAGGTAGCCGTACTTTGGCCCAAAGCTCAGTCGCTGGTGCATGTCCTCCATACAACGCTTGCGATACTTCCGTAGGCAGCTTTCGTCTTCCATGTCTTCGTTAATTAGCTCGTACTCTTGCACGCTCATCTGGAAACATTTGGAAGAGTAAGTGGAATTATTATGGAATAGGTAAAAGGTAAAAAAAGGGACGTAGGTGGCGCTGTGGGTTAAACCACAGAGCCTAGGACTTGCCGATCAGAAGTTCAGCAGTTCGAATCCCCGCGACGGGGTGAGCTCCCGTTGTTCGGTCCCTGCTCCTGCCCACCTAGCAGTTCAAAAGCATGCCAGTGCAAGTAGATCAATAGGTACCACTGTGGTAGGAAGTTAAACAGCATTTCCATGCACTCTGGTTTCCGTCATGGTGTCCTGTTGCACCAGAAGCTAGATAAATAGGCGGGAAGGTAAACGGCATTTCTGTGTGCTGCTCTGGTTCGCCAGAAGTGCCTTAGTCATGCTGGACACATGACCTGGAAGCTGTCTGCAGACAAATGCCAGCTCCCTTGGCCTATAGAGCGAGATGAGCACGCAAACCCAGAGACGGTCACGACTGGACCTAATGGTCAGGGGTCCCTTTACACTTTACCTTTAAAAGGTAAAAAAAAAGCTAAAGGACCCCTGGATGGTTAAGTCCAGTCAAAGGCGACTATAGGGTTGCAATGCTCATCTCGCTTTCAGGACGAGGGAGCCGGCATTTGTCCACACACAGCTTTCTGGGTCATGTGGCCAGTAGGATTAAACCACTTCTGGTGCAACAGAACACCATGACAGAAACCAGAGAGCACAGAAACATTGTTTATCTTCCCACCGCAGCGGTACCTATTTATGCACTGGTGTGCTTCAAACTGCTAGGTTGGCAGGAGCTGGGACAGAGCAACAGGAGCTCACCCTGTTGCAGGGATTCAAACTGCTGACCTTCTGATCAGTAAGCCCAAGAGGTTCAGTGGTTTAGAAAACAGCGCCACCTGTGTCCCTTAATACAGTGGCTTACTCAACGAACATCGCTCCATGGAACCTCATGGAACAAGAGGAGAAAACTTTAAAAATTGGAGAGGAGCACTTGTGCGCCATTTCTTGAACTTTCAATGATACTTTCTTTAAGTTGTATCTATGATCATCCTCTTGGTGTGGATGAAACTTTCCTCCTGATGCAAATAGCGGCTTTCAAGGGGGGGGGGGGGACGACTTCAATAGGATTTACATCTAAGTAGGCATGGTTATGATTTTGCTGTAAATAAGCACATCAATAAAGGAAGTTGGGCAGGCAAATAAATACAGAACCCTTAGGGCACTCAGATGGATAAATTGCCAAAGCCATGTTTGCAACTGTGGATAGATATTTTTGCAACTCTTGTTGAGTTATGGCAGTATGAATACCCTCGAGGAAGCAATTTGTTTTCTCTTGAGTGACATTAATGCCGATGTAACACACAAAGCTTTTTTTTTCTTTCTCTCCTAGCAAAATCAGAAAGAGAGAACTAGATTAAATTGCTGTAAATTGCTGTGGAGATTGGCTTCTTAGGTATTCCTGACATGATGTAGGGTTCAGAATTTTAAACTCTTGCATTGCTGTATCGATCTGTTGCAGTATGTATTTGTCATGGCCTTTGCCCACAACAATAAAATTGAGTGGATTGAACATATGAACCAGCTTGTTTTTCCAGCATGGCTTATTTTTGTGAATACTTCAGCATGGTAAGACTACATACACACACATGATTTAAAGCACTATGACACCACTTTAAGCAGTCATGGCTTCCCCCAAAGAATTCCGGGAGCTGAGGATGCTGAGAGACTTTAAAGGTAAAGGTAAAGGGACCCCTGACCATCAGATCCAGTTGTGGCTGACTCTGGGGCTGCGGCGCTCATCTCGCTTTATTGGCCAAGGGAGCCGGTGAACAGCTTCTGGGTCATGTGGCCAGCATGAGTAAGCCGCTTCTGGCGAACCAGACCAGCGCACTGAAACGGCGTTTACCTTCCCGCCGGAGCGGTACCTATTTATCTACTTGCACTTTGATGTGCTTTCGAACTGGTAGGTTGGCAGGAGCAGGGACAGAGCAATGGGAGCTCACCCCGTCGCGGGGATTTGAACCGCCGACCTTCTGATCGGCAAGCCCTAGGCTCTGTGGTTTAACCCACAGCGCCACCCGTGTCCCGACAAAGGATGTGTCAGAAGACTTTACAAGACCCCCTATTTCCTCCTAGAGCTACAACTCTCACAGTTCTCTGTGGAGAGGAATGGATTGTTAAGCCACTCTGGAAATTGCAGCTCTGGGAGGGGCTCTGACACTCCTCCCAGACTGGTCATGTTGTGCGGATGCCTGATTATCATTTTCCAAAGCAACTACTCTATTCCGAACTTAAAAATGGAAAGCGTAATGCTGTGGTCAACAAAAGAAGTTTAAATACTCTCTCAAGGCAAATCTTTTAAAAATGTAGTAGCAACACCGACAACTGGGAAACACTGGCCTGCGAACGCTCCAATTGGAGAACAGCCTTTCCCAAAGGTCTCATGGGCTTTGACGATGCTCAAACTCAGGACAAAAGGGAGAAACGTGCTAAGAGGAAGGCACGCTTGGCAAATCCACACCGTGATCAACTCCCGTCCGGAAACCAATGTCCCCACTGTGGAAGGATGTGTGGATCCAGAATTGGCCTCCACAGTCACTTACAGAACCACTGTTAAAACCGTGTTCATGGAAGGCAATCTTACTCAGCTACGAGTGATCGCCAAAGAGAATGCAAGGGGGAATCCTGATTGGACCAGAATTTTCACTTCTGTGGAGGATCTTTATGTGTGTATAACAGCACACCCACCCTTCTCACGAATGCTGGAAATGCAGGTGGTGGCATGGCTGCTTAGTGCATTGATGGCATTTTCTGATTCTCCATCCCATTGAATCGCTTCAATTGTGTATCTCCACTCTACTCTCTTACCTTGCGACTGAATCGCTCCCTGGTGTCTTTATCGTCCCGACTTTGAGAGCGATAGGGTGAAGACATCTGTCTGATGAGAATCTCTTTCTTGCTTACAGGAAGGGCGTTCCTGTCTTTACTTTCCAATTTAAACTTTCTCCAGTCATTGATCACCCCTTTAGGCCCTAGGAGAAGAAAAGGTGGTTGTTATTTCATATTCTTTCTTTTAGGGGTTTGCCAGCTGTCTCGACGTTCAGAACAATGAGTCAAGGGCTGGAGCTTACTAAAGGCAAGAATGCAAAATGCACAATGTTCAACATATATATATGTGTGTGTGTGTGTGTGTGTGTACACACACACACGCTGAAAAGCAAAACCCAGTATAAACAACATTCAAAAATGCATTTAATACAGTGCAACTTCTTCAAATATATGGTACAACAGAACACTTGTTGAGTGGAAAAAATGCACAACCATCCATCTATCATAATATAAGTAGAACTTTAACATTCTTTTCTTTTCAAGTAAGATTTTCAGTACAGCCATACCTCATGTTACATTTGCTTCATGGTATGTTTTTTCAGGTTGCGTCCGGCGGTGACCCGGAAGTACCAGAAAGGGTTAATTCCGGGTTTTGCCGCTCGCACATGTGCTTAAGCGCTAAATTGTGCTTCACGCATGCACACAAGCTCCAAAGTGCACCGCGCATCTGCACAGATACGGCGCTTCAGATTGCAGGCTTTTCATGTTGCGAACGGGCCTCCGGAACGGATCCCGTTCGCAACCAGAGGTACCACTGTAGTCTGAAAGAACCCAGAAAGGAGAAGCTATCATGACAACCTATTGATGACAAAGCTCTGTGGATGTCCCATAAAGACTGCTTATTGTTTTTCCGACAGTGGGAGTTGTGGCCTGGCACAATGGGAGCTAGGAGGGGTAGAGAGGCTCTGCCACACCACTGCCGGTGGCATCTTCTGTCTCAGTTGGTTGCTAAGACTTCAGGGACTTTCCACCTTGGTTTTTAATTTAAAACACCCAATAAGGGCCATTCTAAAGGGGTGTTGGAGACAGACCTGAGGGAGCCTGTCTCTACTTGGGTCATATATTTCAGCTGCACGGTCAGCAACGGTTGTCTCACCTGCCCAGCACACTCGTTGCATTCTCCAAGGGATAGTGAGCAGTGTTTGCATGAGAATGCTGTGGAATTATTCGGTTGCTGTATTCAGGGCCATGGAGGAATTTGCCTGTAGATAGATTGGGCCCATCTGGTGGCTTTTGCCTACCTCATAGCAACTGTCACAACGTCTGGCAGAAAAGGCATTGGGTTGGATCGTTAGTCAAAACTGGAAACGAAGGTTTAGTGTACTATGGGTTCCTGGAGGAACGTTTTGTCGAAAGATCTAGGCTAATGGGCCATAAAATTCCTCCAAATGGCAACCTGGTAAGTTTGCTCTCATTTGATCTGTATCATGGGGGAATCCTTTAAACCAGGATCAACTCTAATGGAGCAATCAGCCAGCAACCAGGCAAGGCTGATTCCGGATACGTACCCAAGGCCTACCTGCACCTGTAATCAATAAAAGTTGTGGCAGTTTCAATTCCAAATGGTTTTCCTGTCATTATTGCTACCTTCATGCTCCTGAACCCTGGTGACCCCGAGATCACTGCTCCTGGGTCTGCAAACTCTGAGAGAACAATGACTATTATACAAGAAGGTTCTAATGTGGAAGCAACCTTAGTAGAAAAAGGATCTGCTATGGACTAGGTACCAGAGTCTGGCTTTGTTTGATGGTTCTGTGTGAAGCCTGATGAATATATGTGTGGGAGAATTGGTCTCCCTCCTCACCTTCCCACCATCCCAGTATGTGAAACATGAAAGCCCTAAGTATCTCAGCTTCTTCACAGGTGGAAATCTGTGAGGAAAGAATGGAGATGGAAGAACATGCAGAGTTCCATCCTCAGGAATGAAAGGAGACACATCCATCTCAGCTTCCACATTGACTGTGAAACATTTGAGCAGAACGAGAAGACTGGGCATACCTTTTGTTTGGCAATAGTGGGAGGTTGAGATTGCTCAGACATCATCCTATCCTGAGTCAATTGCAGGGGCAGGGAGGGGAAGAATTTTGGCTTGGGCCAAGTGCTGTGAAAGATGTGCTTTGAATAAACCAAACTACAGTGGTACCTCAGTTTTCGAACGTAATCCGTTCCAGAAGACCGTTCGAGTTCTGAAACATTCGAAAACTGAAAACTCAATAGCTGACAGCTAGGCCTCAGGATCTTGCACTTAGCAGATGCCACGTGGCATGTTTGATTTCCAAGGCGTGTTCGAAAACCGAAGCATTTACTTCCGGGTTTATCGCGTTCGAAAACCGAAATGTTCGTCAATGGAGACATTCGAAAACTGAGGTACCACTGTACCTGCCACAGCAGGTGAAGAATTAAGGCATTCTGCTGTGGAGATATTCCTTAGAAAGACGACCTCCACTTGCAGAATATAGTGGTACCTCAGGTTAAGAACTTAATTCGTTCCGGAGGTCCGTTCTTAACTTGAAACTGTTCTTAACTTGAGGTACCACTTTAGCTAATGGGGCCTCCTGCTGCCGCCGCGCAATTTCTGTTCTCATCCTGAAGCAAAGTTCTTAACCCGAGGTACTGTTTCTGGGTTAGCGGAGTCTGTAACCTGAAGCGTCTGTAACCTGAAGTGTCTGTAACCCGAGGTACCACTGTATATTAAACTTTCTGTCCCCACTAATCTACCATTGATAAAGTCCTTCTCTTCCTCTGTCAAGTTCCTCATTGATGCGCCCTTGGTGCTTGATGTTTAACAATAGTTGAAACGATAGGCCTACTTTCTTCGGATTTACCTCATTCACGTGTAGAGTGATGTCTACCAGTGTCCCTTGCAATTTCCCAAAGCAATGAATATTCCTGAATACTTACTTAATAATGGGTCATAATCCATACAATATGTTTTTGTTGCTGTTACTATGGATACATAGTGCAAGAGACACATAAGAGACATTAGCCCATGAGTAACAAGGCTTTCTTACCTGTATGTATAGCTTCTGGTGCTTCAAGTTCCTCTTCCAAACTAAGCTCTTTTTGCCCTTCCATTGCCGTGATTGGATTGACAGACGCTAACAGGATCAAGGAAGAAAACAGTAAACACACGGGCAGATGAGCTACATGCTTTCAGAGTCTGCTAACATGTACTTTTATGTTGTTACAGCTTTATAATTACTGCTCTCCTTATGAAATCATAATGAATAAGTCTCCTATTAACATCTCATAAAGTAAAAAAAAGAACTCTATATCCAGTTTTTTAAAGGGGTTATTAAAAGAAGTCTAGACTAGAAGCTTGCTACAGACTATGTAGAATGTGATTAAAGGACGCAGGATTCTCCCTGTCATGTGCCGTCATTTACTACAGATATTCCATGCTTTTCTGATCTATTATTATATATACACACTCGTAAACTTGGCATTCAGGAAAGAAGGAAGTTAAGTTTGGACATATTTAACTGCGAGGGACGCGGGTGGTGCTGTGGGTTAAACCACAGAGCCTAGGACTTGCCGATCAGAAGGTCGGTGGTTTGAATCCCCACGATGGGGTGAGCTCCCGTTGCTCAGTCCCTGCTCCTGCCAACCTAGCAGTTCGAAAGCATGTCAAAGTGCAAGTAGATAAATAGGTACCACTCCGGTGGGAAGGTAAACGGCGTTTCCGTGTGCTGCTCTGGTTCGCCAGAAGTGGCTTAGTTATGCTGGCCACATGACCCGGAAGCTGTATGCCGGCTCCCTCGGCCAATAAAGCAAGATGAGCGCCGCAACCCCAGAGTCGGTCATGACTGGACCTAAGGGTCAGGGATCCCTTTACCTTTACTTTTACCTAGGTGTGACTATGTATTTGTCTATATTTTTCTTCACTGAAAGTTGTTTGGAGACCTTTGGGTGACAAGCAACTGATAAGTTGAAGAAACAAACAATGTATTGATGCATTTCAACCCTGAGTTGACCACATATGATGTCTACACTTCCAGGAACCATGTTCCAGGCTTCCCATGTTTTTTAGAACTGTCTGGATGTCCTACAAACATTGCATTCAACATGCAGTGACAAAGTAGAGGACCTGTCCTGAAGGTACATTCTTTCACCTTTGGTGGACATGCCCAATGATTAAGACATTCTGGGAGATGATCTATAATGAAATGAAAAAGATATTTAAATATACCTTCCTGAAGAAACCAGAGGCCTTTCTCCTGGGTAAGGTATGCCAACTGGTGCCAAAGAAGGATAGAACTTTTTTTATGTATGCAACTACAGCAGCAAGAATACTCATCGCGAAGTATTGGAAGACACAAGATTTACCCACCCAGGAAGAATGGCAGATGAAGTTGATGGACTATATGGAACTGGCAGAAATGACTGGCAGAATCCGAGACCAGGGAGAAGAATCGGTGGAAGAAGATTGGAAAAAGTTTAAAGACTATTTACAGAAATACTGTAAAATCAACGAATGTTAGAAAAATGTTGGAATGAAGTTATATGGCTTTAGTAGAAATGTTATAAGGAACTAAGTACAAATAGATTATTATTGTATTAAAGGGAAAAAATAAGGTTAGAACATGTTAAGAAAAATTACAGGACAGAAAACAGAGGAAAATAGAAAGGAATTGCTGAAACAGTTAACTGAAGTGGAATACAAAAAGGGAGGTGTGAGGAGGTTGTTGAAACAAGTGAATGAAAGATAGGATATTGAAACTATTGGATGTGTTTTAAATTGTTTTTGTTTTGTTTTGTTAATTCAATGTTTTAGTGTTATTGTTATGTAGTGTCTTTGTTTTTGTATTGTATTGTTTTGTTTAATTCTTTTGCTTTCTTTTGCAATCTTTAAACTGTCCTTTTCCATGACAGTACTCAAACCTTTTATCCGTTGCCTTGTGGGACGTCTTTGGGAGAAGTAAAGGCTAAGGAGTAAACCCTACAAAAATCCGGACTGGAGTCCTAAGACAGTTGTATGTTGGCTTGCATGCCTCCTTCCAGCAACTCCTGCAGCCAAGCTGGTGCCAAATGTCTTGCTCTACTTTCCTTGGGACCACATCAGCGAGGCCAAGAAGACCTCCGTACGTACCGCCCAGACTGGTGCCCCAGAGTGGTTACTCCCGTGCTTCTAACACAGCAAAAAACAACACGGGAGGCAGCAATTACGAGTTACCGGTGTCTGCAGCCACAGCTGGTGCTGTGATTCTCCAACTCTTTGACTTCAACCCCTGCAAGGGCACTCTGTTGTCTCTCGAGACAGATAGATGCCAACAACAAGAACCCGATCCTTTGATTTGATACGCAGCCAGTATTTTGGCCCTGTAAATGGTTGTATGTTTAGATTGGGGGCCAACCTAAGTCTTCAAAAATTAAAAAGGAGATTTTCAAAACAAGGAACTGGACCTTCTAGGTATGTATGTGTTGGACCACACCCAACCTGAATTTATTGAAAAGTCCCTTTGGCTTCAAAAAAGCATAGTACTATTGAAAAGTGTGTTATTTTAGAGGGTCTTAGTGAATTTGCCTCAAGCTGTGAATCAGTGGCGTAGCGTGGGTTGTCAGCACCCGGGGCAAGGCAAGTAATTTGCACCCCCTAACCCATGGATTTGCACCCCCTAACCCGTGGATTTGTGCCCCCTAACCCTAACCCCCAGATATTGCGCCCCCCTGCACCCCCCATGCTACACCACTGCTATGAATGCAGAGCTGCTCTTTCTTTGCCCGGTGACAAAACTGGATAAAACACACAGCTCACATGGCAAATTCAGACTTCCCCATCACTCTCTACCCTTGGCAGAGATGGAAGAGTCGGTTCACATTGGGAGCTACCTTGGCAACTTGCTTCTTTACTCCTTCCAAGTAATTTTAGTTTAAAGGTGAAGGAAGCAAGCATTCAGGTGCTCTTTTAGATGGTGTTGCGTGGTGGGAATTTCAAGAAGAAGTTGGGGAGGGGGCAAACACCATAGAGGCTATGTCCCCCTAACCCCTTTTAAAAGTAGAATCTTATTAACTTGGAATGAACAGAATGCTGTTTGGAAGCACCCTTGTTTATGTGCCATTGAGTTAAAAACACCACAGTTCCTCAGGGGCCAAATAGACCAAACAAGGCCACCACTTTGGTTTAATCACATCTTCCTCGTTTGAATATAAAGCAGTAGAGGGGATGGAGTTTTTCCACCACATGGTGCCCGTCTGTGAGCAAGGAATAATTTTATCTCTGCATTTTGTCACTCTTTCCACCAACTCACTCTGTAGGCAGTTATGTACCCTACTTTACAAAGATATTACTCAATTGGAAGGGCTGCCTGATCCAAGTCCTGTTTAAAGAGAAATAACCACCAGTCAGGAGAAGGCGGCCCTCAAACTGCCCAGCTACACCACAAGGTAAAAGTAAAGGACCCCTGGACAGTTAAGTCCAGTCAAAGGTGACTATGGGGTTGCGGCGCTCATCTCGCTTTCAGGCTGAGGGAGCTGGCGTTTGTCCACAGACAGCTTTCCGGGTCATGTGGCCAGCAAGACTAAACCACCTCTGGTACAATGGAACACCATGATGGAAACCAGAGCGCACAGAAACGCCGTTTACATTCCTGCCGCAGTGGAACCTATTTATCTATTTGCACTGTTGTGCTTTCGAACTGCTAGGTTCCCCTCCTTTGACAATATTTGGTAAGGGTAATAGTCTGCATGCATACACAGCAAAATGCTTACATTTATTATTGTTACATGTGGTAATCTACACATGCACTGAAGTATCATGGGGAAAATATCTCCTCCCCCCCATATTTTTTACCCAAGAAGACATGGCCTTTAACTTTTCTCCAATGAAAAGAGGGACATCCTATTCCATACCCTCTAATATTTCTCCGATGAAAATAGGGATGTCTTAAGGTAAAGCAGGACATTCTGGGATCAAATCAGAAACTGGGACAGCTTTTTGTAAATCTGGGACTGTCCCTGGAAAACAGGGACACCTGGAGGGTCTGTGACACATTCACCCCAAACAATTTTTATTTTATTTTTTTAGCCTAGTGGTTACTATATTTAGGCTATTCACTCAGCCTAAATATAGAGAACTGGGAACCAGCTTAATCACCCTAAAAGCACATAAGACAGTGATAACTATTTCCCAACTGTTGAGGTCTAGAGCTTGTGAAAAATAAAAAATCGCATTCAACTTTATTCCAGCAAACTTGGCACCAATTCCCCATTTTGGGTTGCGTGGCTCATGTTAGCTGTTACAAATAGAAAATGTCTCTCCATACTGAAAACCGTGTGTTGTTCTGTAGTGGCCTGTTATCTCTGAAAATGTTGCAAGATGTGTTGGCATAAGAAAACCATACCAGATTAAAACAGGTCATATGATGGGAAGAAGATAAAGTCAACCTGGGCTGGCTGACGCAGAACCCTGTCAGTCTCACTTTAGTTCACTGGGGTTGATGAGAGGGTTAGTGGATTTACTCAAGCCTATCCTCTTTAGCAGAGTTAATGCAGTTCCTTCTTTGGAATGATGGAAACATTTTAAATGCACCCAGGTCAAAATTTCACTTGACATTAAAAGTTATGTGAACTCGGCCAACAAAGTTGAAAGTGATCATTTTGGCATTAGTGGCAGCAAGAACAACAACATCGAACCTCCATTTTCTGCGGCTTAGCAATGTTAACCAGCTTCTTATCCCAGTTACCATTGTCTCTCTCCCACCGTTTTAACATGTCAGGCAAATAGGTGCCCTGTGAATTTAGTTTAGTGTTGTTTAAACTCGTCAGAGCTTTTGGAAGCATATCAACGAATCTTAAACAAGCAAGTTTAATGGGTAATGGTAGAAGCTCTTCCATGAAAGAAATTCTAATTCTAAGACTATTTATGTATGCAACCACAGCTGCGTGGATGTTATTGGCCCAGAGATGGAAAGAAAATAAATTCCCTACCAGAGAAGAATGGCAGATCAATTTGATGGACTATGCCAAAATGGCTAAAATGACTGGAAGAATCAGAAACCAGGAAGATTTTAATAAGGAATGGGGGGAAATGATAACTTATCTTAAAAACCATTGTAAACAGTAAAAATCATTAGTGGGACTGGAATAACACTTGTAGTTTAATGGTGAATTTTGGACACAATTGAGAAGTAAAAGATTTGGATTATTATAAAAAATGCAGGAGGAAATGACTAAGAATAGGACCCACAAAGGGAAGGCAGAAAGTCCAATAGATTCTTTGGAATCTTGTTTCTATGTTGTATGTTTGATATGCAACTGTAAAATTTTAATGTGAAAAACCATATATGTATGTATGTTCTCAGTGACACTGCAAACCAGGAAAAATAATAACTCTAAGTCTTCACTTATAACCTGCAACCAGTTGGGATGTCAATGCAGGCTATCTCCCAGCTTACACAGCAAAACTGCAAACTGACCTGGCTAATATTTCATGTGAACTGAGTGTGTACTCAGAACTAATCCCAGAATCCTCAGCAACATGCAAGGATTCTGTTGGAGTTTTCAATCTTTGGTTCTCACAAAAGATTGGTATATGTGAAAAGGGTTTACTGAGAGTAGAAAGCTTAAAAGTCAATGAATTAGTTGCATGCATATCAAAAGATTTTTGATGTCTGTCCCTGGAGACCTTTGAAAAAAGTAAATTGGTTCTAATAATGGAACGAATAACTGTTGTTCCATTAGATCTCATCCGACTCTCAAAGATATATTGGGTTAGAATTCAGGGAATGGTGAATCTATCAATTTCCATTTTTCTCAGTTTCTCAATATTAAGTTGAGCTGTCCACATTTTCCACATCAGATTGTCATTTTTTTTAAAAAACCCATCATGAAAATTCACCCACATTTTAGTGGTAATTTCCCCTAATATAAACATTTGTGTGAATTTTTCGCAATATACACATTTCCTCATAGCAATGCTCCCTAATATAATGGATTTTGTATGCTATTGTAATTATTATTTGCATTTTTATGCACACTTTACCCTGGTATGTATATTTTTGTACTTATCACTGGAGAATGGCATTGCAAAATTTGGAGAAGTTGGAATATCAGAGGATGGCTGTATTTCAGTTCACATACTGTTTCAGGAAATGGGAATCAGACAGGTTTGTTTTTAAATGTGAACTGAGTTGAATTCTGCCCCACATCCCCAATCCCTAGGCTAAATGCAGATATTCCATAATGGAAAATTCGACTCACACAAATGCAGTTCTCAGTATTGATTCTGTGCTCCCTCTGCCAACCCCTGAACCCACAAAAATCTGCTCTAGAGAATCAGGGCACCTTCCAGCATAGGTGTTGATACAAAGGGGTGCAGTAGAGGGAAGGCAGATAGAAAGTGGTAGGCAATCTTCACCTATTTGCAGAATCTCTTGTGGATCAAGCACTGTGGTATTCACAGAAGGATACTGCGGGTTTCATCCCTTGGGCCTCTTTCAGCCTTAATAATAAACCATGATTTATCATTATGAAGATGTGCATAGCCCCACATACTCTCCCTCACTTCTGGCATATTTGGGGCGGGGGAGGATATTTGAAGGTTTGACGAACCACAGCTTGTCGTTTTGCTATGTTTGAACCTGGACAAACTGTGGCTAGTCTTAATTATGGTTAGCAGAAACAAATCAATTGCAAACCATGGATTATGAAGCTGGCTTGATTTAACTAACTCTAGTTAAGATGAACGGCAGCCAATAACAATAATAATACGTTTTAAGCAGTCCAGATGGGTGGGGTATTATTATTAATTATTATTATTATATAGGGATGCGGGTGGCACTGTGGGTTAAACCACAGAGCCTAGGACTTGCCGTTCAGAAGGTCGTCGGTTTGAATCCCCACAACGGGGTGAGCTCCCGTTGCTCGGTCCCTGCTCCTGCCAGCCTAGCAGTTCGAAAGAACGTCAAAGTGCAAGTAGATAAATAGGTACCGCTCTGGCAGGAAGGTAAACGGCGTTTCCATGTGCTGCTCTGGTTCGCCAGAAGCGGCTTAGTCATGCTGGCCACACGCGGAAGCTGTACACCGGCTTCCTGGCCAATAAAGCGAGATGTGTGCCGCAACCCCAGAGTCAGCCATGACTGAGCCTAATGGTCAGGGGTCCCTTTACCTTTACCTATTATTATTATTATTATTATTACCCTGCCCATCTGGCTGGGTTTCCCCAGCCACTCTGGGCGGCTCCCAACAGAATATTAAAAACATGATAAAACATCAGACATTAAAAACTTCCCTAAACAGGGCTGCCTTCAGATGTCTTTTAAAAGTCAGGTAGTTGTTTATTCCCTTGACATCAGATGGGAGGGCGTTCCACAGGGAGGGCGCCACTACCAAGAAGGCCCTCTGCCTGGTTTCCTGTAACCTCACTTCTTGCAGTGAGGGAACCACCAGACGCTCCTTCAGGTATACTAGGTTTGTACATGATGCTAAACAGTGGTTGGTTGAACGTAAGAGTGCAAGATGAGCATCCTGGATCAGGCCAACGGCCCACTCCTAGTCCAAAATCCTGTTGTCAAAGTGGCCAACCAGATGTCCATGAGAAGCTTGCATGAGCGCAACAGCACTTTGCCAACCTGACGTTCCCAGCAACCATAACTGGATATGTAATCCCTTTGACAGTAGAGGTAGTAGCCAATGTTAGGCTTGTCCATGAATGTGCCTAATCCACTTTTTCAGGCATCCAAATTGTTGGCCATCACTGCCTCTTGTGGGACCAAGTTCCATAGTTCCATTATGTACCGTATCTTCCCACATTTGTTGGATGTCCATGTGTTATGAGAGAGGGAGAAAAACTTTCTCTAACCACTTCCTCCATGCCATGCATTCTTTCATAAACTTCTATTGTGTCACATCTTATGTGCCTTATCTCTAAACCAAAAAGGTGCCAAACGCTACGACTGTTCTGCACAGGTAAGTCACTCCATCCCATTGAACATTTTGACGGTCCTTTCCTGAACCTTTCCCCCCTCCCTATTCTACAATACAGTGGTACCTTGGGTTACATACGCTTCAGGTTACAGACTCCGCTAACCCAGAAATAGTGCTTCAGGTTAAGAACTTTGCTTCAGGATGAGAACAGAAATCATGCTCTGGTGGCACAGCAGCGGGAGGCCCCATTAGCTAAAGTGGTGCTTCAGGTTAAGAACAGTTTCAGGTTAAGAACGGACCTCCGGAACGAATTAAGTACTTAACCCAAGGTACCACTGTATCCTCTCTGAGGTAAGGCAACCCAAACTGCACATGGTATTCCAAATGTGGTCACACCACAGATCTGTATAATGGTTTTATCAGCCGTTTTATTTCCTATTCCTTTCCTAATGCATGGAATTGGCATGGAATTCACCTGAAGGAGCGTCTCCACCACATCGCTCTGCCTGGACACTGATATCCAGCTCCGAGGGTCTTCTGGTGGTTCCCTCACTGCGAGAAGTGAGGTTACAGGGAACCAGGCAGAGGGCCTTCTCAGTAGTGGCGCCTGCCCTGTGGAACGCCCTCCCTTCAGATGTCAAGGAGAGAAACAATTACCTGACTTTTAGAAGACATTTGAAGGCAGGCCTCTTTAGGGAAGTTTTTCATGTTTGAAGTTTTATTCTGTTTTTAATGTTCTGTTGAAAGCTGCCCAGAGTGGCTGGAGAAATCCAGCAAGATGGGCGGGGTACTAATTATTATTATTATTATTATTATTATTATTATTATTATTATTATTATTATTCACAGCTGCTAAACACTGGGTTGGCATCCATCTGGTTTCCTCTGCCAACCTGTTCGGTCATTGTCAGTTCTGGCTCCCTGAGCATATATGTGAAATTAGGACATTTTTGTCCCAATATCCATCACTTCACACTTGTTCACACTGAGCCACATTCACCATTTTACCACCCATTCACTCAGTTTGGAAAGGTCCTTTTGGAACTCTTCACAATCTGTTTTGGCTTTAACAGCCATGACGAATTTAGTATCATCAGCAAATGCGGCCATCTCACTGTCCACTCCTAACTATATGCATTTCCCAAACTTGGATCTCCAGCTGTTTTTGGACTACAACTCCCATCATGCAAAGCTAGCAGGATCAGTGGTCATGGATGATGGGAACTGCAGTCCCAAAACAGCTGAAGGCCAAAGTTTGGGAAACCCTGCTCTAGATCATTTGTGAAGAAGTTAAAACTTACAGGTCCAAATACCACTCTTTGGGGGACTCTACTTTCTACATCCCTCTATCAGGAGAAGAAGAAGAAGAAGAAGAAGAAGAAGAAGAAGAAGAAGAAGAAGAAGAAGAAGAAGAAGAAGAGTTTGGATTTGATATCCCGCTTTATCACTATCCGAAGGAGTCTCAAAGCGGCTAACATTCTCCTTTCCCTTCCTCCCCCACAACAAACACTCTGTGAGGTGAGTGGGGCTGAGAGACTTCAGAGAAGCATGACTAGCCCAAGGTCACCCAGCAGCTGAAGGAGCGGGGAATCAAACCCGGTTCACCAGATTACAAGTCCACTGCTCTTAACCACTACATCACACTGGCTCTCAAACTGCCCTTTTATTCCTCCTCTCTGCTTCCCACTCCTTTACCAGTTCCTGATCCACAGGAGAACCTCTCCTCTTATCCCATGACTGCTAAACTTACTTGGGAGCCTTACGATGTCAAAAGTTTTTTCAAAGCCTATGTAAATCTCTATCTATTGTTGCTGTCGTTAGCATCTGTCTGTCTCAGGAGATGATGGAAGAATATGTCTTTGGGCGTAAAGTCAAACCATTGGAGAGTTACAGCACCTGCTGTGGCTGTAGAGACTGACATGGGAGAGACATGTTTTATTGCAGGTAGCAGATGAAGGCGTCCAGATTTGCTTGTTGAAACTATTGAAAAAACTTAATAAGCATGTAAGACAAGATTTGCCCTCGCAAATAACAGGTTTGGAATTGCCCAAGAAAGATGTTAAATTATTTTTGTATGCCACAACTGCGGCTCGTATTTTGTTAGCTAAAAAGTGGAAAACCCAAGAAATACCAACAGTAGAAGAATGGCAGATGAAGATGATGGATTTTTTGGAGCTAGCCGACCTAACTGGAAGAGTCCGCAACCAGAAGGAGGAGGAATATCAGGAAGAATGGAATAAATTTAATGATTATTTAGCTAAATTTGTTAAACTAGCTGGAAATAGCTTCCAGATATTTAATGGGTTTAGGATTGTATTTATGTTAAGCGATAAAATAATATGTTCAATACTATAAGGAGAAGATTTAAAGATGTTAATGTTCAAGTTAAAGTTTATAAAAATTGGGATTTGGAAAACCGTTATAAGGATATGCAATGAAATTCAACCAAGGGGAAACGAGGAAGTCGCTTTACAAAGTTAATAACTGTTATTTTTAATAAGCTTATGATTTATGTTTGTTATGTTTGCTATGTTTGTTTGTTTTGTGTGTTTGTTTGTCGATAATATTGTAAAAACCAATAAAAATTTTGAAGAAAAAGAAAAAAGATTTGCCCTCACAGAAGCCAGTCTGGTTCTGCTCCAGCAAGGTGTGTTCTTCTATCTGCTTGGTTATTTTACCTTTAACAATAATTTTCCCAAGACAGGAGTGAAATCAGAAGCGAAAGCTTCTAATCTGCTCCTTGTGGTGACACCCAAAGAGAGGATGGGAGGGAGCGGGAGCCCTGATGCGCCCTGATGCGCAGGCACATGACAATTAACTATTATTAACCTGCTACTTTTTACAGTAAGGTTCAATTTTTATAAATGCTTCCAAATGTCTGTTAAATTAGCATTATCAGCATTACATCTCCATTAAACATTAGGAGACTTGATACATTTTGCTGTGTATAAATAAATTCTCTTTGACATTAAGACAGATTGAAGCATAGTGTTCTGTTTGTCTGCTTATGTGCAGAAAAACGACATGGAAATGTTAAGGTAAAATAGTTTCCTCTCAATTTAAATCTATCAAAACTTTTTTTGAGAGAAATCTTTGGCTTTTGATTATTCTTTAATAATCTGTTAAAAATGGACAGCACCCTATTTTCCCTTGAATTATGCAAAACCTTATCATTACAAACTCATTTGGTTGAAAATCATGAAAATCATGATAAACTCATTTGGTTGAAAATCATGAAAAAAACCACAAAATCATGAAAAAACCCACAAAACCTTTTATTTTATAACTTTTTTATATGAGATCACCAAAGGCCCGTGTCTTTAAATAATTCATTCTTAGTTAAGCTTCTCTGGCCCAAAATGAAAAAAATGTTGCATGTTATAGGACCAATTTTACTGTTGAATAATAACAAAGACAAAAAGATGAGAGGTTAAGAAAAAGTAATATGTAAAAGAAAGAAAATAAGTAAGTAATAAAAGCGAAAAAGCTTTAAAACAGACTTTAAAAGTCATGCAGTGTCGTAAAAAATGAATAATAGATCGTAATAACCATTGGAATCCAGAATATATATCTTAATTCCTCACTATTGTGATTCTATGCCTTTTAAAATCTGTGTTAGTATTTCTCCTCTAAATTTCTTTTTTTTTCTTTTTTGCAGTTTTCCTTTTCTTTTGCGTTTTTATGTGTCAACAAGGACGGAACAAGTGTACTCACATTACGCCAGATCCAAAGATACGCTGCCGCTATGCCCGCAGACCAGCCACTAAATCCAATGTGTGCCCAGCCTGCAAAGGGGGTGGGGAAACAAACATAAAATAAGTATTTTTAATATATATATAAATGGTTGAACAGCAACAGCTAAACACGCTCCTGGCATCCACAATATTCACCAAGCAGGGACTGTGCGGTCAGTGCAACCCATAGAGGGTGGTAACCAATGTATTCACAATGGTTGTGGCATTCCCCCAGCACATCCTCACACATCCCATCAAAGAAGACACCACAGCACTCCCAGTCCATCAGCCCCAGTAGCCCAGACAGCAAAACTCCCAGTGCTTCCAGTACCTAGACATCCCTGAGAACTCTACAGGCAGGGCATCATATCTCCTTATGTTCCTCTCCACCACAGTTTTGGAACTCATGAAGGGGGAAGGAAGGAGAAGATGGATACACACAGCTCCTTGGCCAGAATTCAACAACCATCTAAAGGTAAAAAAAGGTAAAGGACCCCTGGGCAGTTAAGTCCAGTCAAAGGTGACTATGTGGTTGTAGTGCTCATCTCGCTTTCAGGTCGAGGGAGCCGGCGTTTGTCTACAGACAGCTTTCCAAGTCATGTGGCCAGCATGACTAAACTGCTTCTGGCGCAATGGGACACCGTGATGGAAGCCAGAATGCATGGAAATGCCGTTTACCTTCCCGCCACAGTGGTACCTATTTATCTACTAGCACTGGCGTGCTTTCAAACTGCTAGGTTGGCAGGAGATGGGACAGAACAACGGGAGCTCACCCTGTCACAGGGATTCAAACCACCGACCTTCTTATCAGCAAGCTCAAGAGGCTCAGTGCTTTAGACCACAGCGCCACCCGCAACAACCATCTATGGAGGGCCAAAGAAAGGATTCAGGACACCCAGCAATGTCTGTCACAGTCATACACTGGCAGCAAAAACCTCCAGTGGCTCACTGCTACCATTTCAATATGCTAACCCCCCCCAACCCTGCTAGCTCAATGGTTATTTGCCTTAAAAACCTATCCATTGAATATTAATTTAATGCCATGCTTGGTTTGCCGTCACTGCTCCCATTTTTAGCTCTGCTAAAACTTTCCTAGTGTATTTCCAAGCAGTGGCGTAGCGTGGGTTGTCAGCACCCGGGGCAAGGCAAGTAATTTGCATCCCCAAACCCGTGGATTTGCGCCCCCTAACCCATGGATTTGCGCCCCCTAACCCTAACTCCCAGATGTTGCGCCTGGTGCGGCCGGCCCCCCCTGCACCCCCCACGCTACGCCACTGTTTCCAAGGTTGTCCATCTTTAGGGTCCCCCCCAGGGTTCTATCTCTATGTCGCTCTTTAATTGACATGCATCAAAGTTCAGCGCATGGACACTAGAGCATGTGTTGTGCACTCTGCCATTTCCCACAGTGCAGCTGCTGATATATACCAGTAATTATACCACCCCCCTCCACAAAAGAACAAATGGTGCCTTGGCTTTTAAATCAGTGGAGAACAGACTATTGCAAAATAAAAGAGTGCAGAACAACAGAACCTTCAACAATCCCATACCCTCCAACATTTTCCAGATGAAAATAGAGACATCCTATTCAACAACAACAACAACAACATCCCAGTCATCAGATTGGGTTGCCCCAGCCACTCTGGGCAGCTTCCAACATATATAAAAAATAATGAAACATTAAAAATTAAAAAAAACTTTTCCTCTACAGGGCTGCCTTCAGATGTCTTCTAAAGATTGCAGTTACTTATCTCCTCAGCTCGGGGGTGTCCTGAGTCCATACCCTCCAAGATTTCTCTGATGAAAATACAGTGGTACCTTGAGTTACAGACGCTTCAGGTTACAGACGCTTCAGGTTACAGACTCCGCTAACCCAGAAATAGTGCTTCAGGTTAAGAACTTTGCTTCCGGATGAGAACAGAAATTGCGTGGCGGCAGTGGGAGGCTCCATTAGCTAAAGTGGTGCTTCAGGTTAAGAACAGTTTCAGGTTAAGAATGGACTTCCAGAAAGAATTAAGTTCTTCACCTGAGGTACCACTGTAGGGACGCCCTAGGGAAAAGCAGGACATTCCTGGATCAAATCAGAAACTGGGGTGGCTTCTGTAAATCCCGGGACTTTCCCTGGAAAATAGGGACACTTGGAGGGTCTGCAGGGCCTCATTATGGTGGTCTGGGCTCCAGAACCTTGGATATAATAAGAAGATGGATGCTATAAACAGCCACTGTTTGCATCAGTAAAATGCTGAAGGGAATGCATGTGGCAAAATGAGTGGAGGGCAGAGATGGGGGTGATATCTTGGGCCAACTCGTCCCGCAGCCTCAGTGTTTTTGCAAGCTTTGCAAGGGCCAAGCTTGTTCCCTCCTTAATGCTCTTGTTCCTTACTGGTGCCTAAGCTGTTGTCCTTGAAGGGAGAGCAGAACTGCACCCTCAGTGAGCAACACATACCTTATTTTTCGCTCTATAAAACGCACCAGACCATAAGACGCACCTAGTTTTTGGAGGAGGAAAACAAGAAAAAAAATATTCTGAATCCCACAAGCCAGAACAGCAAGAGGGATCGCTGTGCAGTGAAAGCAGCAATCCCTCCTGCTGTTCTGGCTTCTGGGATAGCTGCGCAGCCTGCATTCGCTCCATAAGACGCACACACATTTCCCCTTACTTTTTAGGAGGGAAAAAGTGAGTCTTATAGAGCAAAAAATACGGTATTTGTTTCTTCTTGTTTTTACCCAAGATTAGCCGTGTTCCACTTACAAAGAAAGGTGTGGTTTCTCTGCCTCCCCTCCCTTGCTCTGGTTTATGTTTATTTTTAAAAGCTGAGGGTTGAAAAAAGTAAAACGAGTCAATTAATATTTAAAACTGCTTTGGGCTTTCACCACTGAATGGAAAACCACGAGACTTAACTTCTCTGCTCAAGGACATTTGTTTCCTTTTTAATTAATTCTAAATTTAATCCTGCTTTCTAAATTTAGTCTCGAGAAAGACACAAGAATAGCCCCAGAGGGCATGGGTTAAATTAGGTCTTACGGAATCACCTGATAATGCAGTTTTGAACACCTTGTGGGCAGGTAAAGGAGTTAGTTAAAATTCCAAGATGGCTTAAAAAACACACAAAACCATTAGGTAATTACTCAGCAGAAAAGTAGGGTGCCTAATTATCTTATGTTGATAAGTAGGGAATAATGAGTGCCATCTTAATATTTTCTGAATTCATTTTAATAATGGTTTTTATATGCCACATCCAAACATTGCAGCATTGAGTCAGTGGCTCATGTGCTTCTGGCTTGCACTGTTTATAAAGATTTGAGGAGTGAGGTTATTACCCCTCTACTATTGTCCATTCCAGGTTGCTCAACTATTCCTACTCTGTCCTTTCTTTTAGCAAATCAAGATGATCAGGTGACAGCAAAAACTGCAAGGTGGGGGCAATTAGAATAAGATCTATTATTGGATTATTGATGTAAACCCCCAAAATGTATTTTCTATAGTTAGGTTTTTACCTCTATCTTCAGTACATTCGATTTTATTTTATTGCTACACCTAGTAGCCAATGCAAATAATTAAAAAGAAAACGTTGGGATTATTCCAGAATCTGGAAATGTAGATCCCAAAGGCAATTTCTAGGAGTCAAGCATTTTGTATTTGGGATTTTGAACATCTACAGTCCTTTGCATCTGAGACCAGATAAGAAAGAGAAGTTCCCATTTTTTTATTTTTGGCCAAAGTTCCCCAGTTATTCTCCAAAGAGACACCAAGCATTAGTCATGTTCTCTTTTTTGATAATGGTAATGTACTCTCTGCTGTATTGGATCACAAGCAACTCAAGTCATTTCGCTGGAAGACAGATACAAATATTCTCAGATTTGAAAGTGGTCTTAGATATTGTTGTCCATGTTTGCACACTCCTCCCATCCCTGTTGTATGTTTTTGTGAGGCTTTAAAAACTGCAAATCCAGCTTGTGCAGAAAAGACAGTGGAACAGAAGAAATGTTACAGTGAATATATACACTTTAGCATAGCAAAGAGTTTGTTGTTGTTGTTTAGTCATTTAGTCGTGTCTGACCCTTCGTGACCCCATGGACCAGAGCACGCCAAAGAGTTTACTGATTACAAAAACATTCTTGCAAACATTTGAGAGCATAGATTTGCAGGAACGTTTTTGTAATCAATAAACTCTTTGCTGTTTCACCAATTTTGTTCAGATTTTATTTTGAGGGTCTCTGACAAACTTCAAACATCAAACAAATGCTGTCAAACACCTGACAAACTTTGTCCAACAACAAAGATTTATAACCCCAGCTTTTGGACATACACCAGTGAATAGTGTCAAGTCGCACTGAGGGAACTGTTAACATCCACAACGTACACCAAATTTGTCTGGGAATTTTGATATCCGGCAAATCTCAGACAGCTACTGACATCTACATCTCTCTGGATGCAAATTCCAAAAGCAAAACACACACAAACATAAAACTGAATTGGAGATTAAAGGCTTTATAATTAGCAAGAAGCGAATATATGAATCCCATGCACTTAGATTCTAGGGTTAAGCTGTCATTGACCTAACTGGGGCAGAATCAGGTTCCTCTTCTGAGGCAAGTTCTTTAATTACTGTGTATAGCAAAGGACCATCTGCTGCCTTTGGTAGCTATTGCTTGTGGTTTTGTAACACTCCAAGAAACCTAGCAGCGCCGACCTAACAAACCAGGCCACAGCAAAGAAAGATTTTTATAAATAAAAGCATATCAGACTTTTATAATTGCAACGTAATTTTATATCAGTGGATCAGCGGATCAAAAATTGTGCAAACATTACATGACCAGGTGGCGACAGCCCCAGCCCCCAGGGATCATAAGGAAGGAATAAAGACTCTGATGTTACATGGAATTAAAATTAGGCCACAACTTTATTAAACTTCCGAATGTAGGAAGACCTTGGCTTAGGCCTTGGGCGTGTATCCCTCCCAGACCTCCAGCTGGGGGGAACTGGGGCTCATCAGGGTAAATGGGATATGGGGGTGCTCTGCGAGACGTAAGTGAAGCAGGCAGCCCCGCCCATATCCCCACACACAGGGTAGTTCACTGACAACCTTTCAGTGTATGGCCAGTGACACCCAATATATATCACCCCTTTAAGAGGGGGACCCTGGAATCGCCGCCACGGGGGGGGTGAGTCACCACTTCATGCCCCCCAATATAGGGAAGAAAAGACTAAAGGATTGAACCCAGGGCCATAACTGCCAAAGTTGTGGTGAATTGCTATGGGGAAGGCAAAACCTGCCAATGCAGGAAAATTTCTTCCCAGTCCTTCAACAGCAACCAGTCAAAGACCGTAGCAGCACCCGCTAAACAGGAAGAAAAAGTTAACCTGCAAACAAGAAAACAATACACTAAGGGAGGGTAGGGAGGGTGAATCTCCAGAGCCGACTGCCGGACTATTGTCGGCTCCACCCCCTATTTATAAATGGGGCTGGCCCCATCTCCCAGCAATGAAACTTGATAACTGAGGCTGGGCGTGAACCTCCAAAAATTAACACAGAGAGGCAGGCCAGTCCCTGTTTGCCAGTAAGCTCCCTGGGAACTGTAGCACCGTGCGCGCGATCCCGCAAAGGGCACCCCCAATGTAAAGTGTGAGTGCTCATTTCAACAGTGATGCTTTTAAGTATGGGGAGGGGAAATGTGATGTGTTTTCAAAGAGAGCAGTGTTTTGGATCCAGTGTGCGAATGGAAAGGCACTTTGGCTAGTGCAAGATGAAAGGCATGTTGCCTTGTGCAAACGGAAAGGCACTATGGTTTGCACTAGATGACCTCCCTGTATTCTGTTAACCCCACTCTCCTGCAGTACCTGATTCTGCCCCATTCTGGATAATTCATTTTATTTCTTTATTGAACTTATATACCGCCCTGTTTATCCTCAAGTGTAAACTTCCAGGAGGTGCCAGAGGCTGCAGTGGGAAGGGGAGGGGGGGGGAACAAGGAAGACCTCTTGCACAAGTAACTCACAAGTAACATTTTTATGGACCCTATCCCGTCAGTGAGAACCTAGGAGACTGGGGTTTGAATCCCCATTTAGCCACGACGCTCACTGCATTAATCTTGGCCACTCTCAGTCTCTCAGACTAAATTTAGTGCATTTTTTCTTGGGGGATGCAGGGGTACGCATACCTCTAAACATTTTGTGAATCTTTGTACTTTTCTCCGTTTACTGTTATTGCTTTCCCCTGATTTGAACTATAAAATGATGGTTTTCTCAAGTCAAAATGAGAGAACCCCTAAACATGTTTTTAGGAAAGAAAGAGCACTGCCTAAATCTATTCACAGGGTGGCGCTGAGTATATAATGGGGAGGGGGAGAACGAAGAGGAAACGTGAAATGTGCATGTACAGTGGTACCTCGGGTTAAGTACTTAATTCGTTCCGGAGGTCCATTCTTAACCTGAAACTGTTCTTAACCTGAAGCACCACTTTAGCTAATGGGGCCTCCTGCTGCTGCTGCGCCGCCGGAGGACGATTTCTGTTCTCATCCTGAAGCAAAGTTCTTAACCTGAAGAATGATTTCTGGGTTAGCGGAGTCTGTAACCTGAAGCGTATGTAACCTGAGGTACCACTGTACTTAATTCGTTCCGGAGGTGCGTTCTTAACCTGAAACTGTTCTTAACCTGAAGCACCACTTTAGCTAATGGGGCCTCCCTCTGCCGCCGTGCCGCCGGAGCATGATTTCTGTTCTCATCCTGAAGTAAAGTTCTTAACTCGAGGTACTATTTCTGGGTTAGCAGAGTCTGTAACCTGAAGCGTATGTAACCTGTAGCATCTGTAACCCGAGGTACCACTGTAATGGGAAATCTAATGGGAAATGTGCTTACTGATCCATTTCATACTAACTGGGTGGAGCTACGGAAGAACTTAATACATGGGCAGGCAAACTAAGGCCCGGGGGCTGGATCCGGCCCAATTGCCTTCTCAATCCGGCCCACGGATGGTCCGGGAATCAGCGTGTTTTTACATGAGTAGAATGTGTCCTTTTGTTTAAAATGCACCTCTGGGTTATTTGTGGGGCCTGCCTGGTGTTTTTAAATGAGTAGAACGTGTGCTTTTATTTAAAATGAATTTCTGGGTTATTTGTGGGGCACTGGAATTTGTTCATTCCCCCCACCCAAAAAAAATAGTCCGGTACCCCACAAGGTCTGAGGGACAGTGGACCTGCCCCTTGCTGAAAAAGTTTGCTGACCCCTGACCTAATAGATTGGGACAGAAGCAGGAGGAGACATGGTGGGAGAAAGGAAAAGTGAGGCAGAATTTTGTGGGTCAGAGGTGAAACCAGGGTAGAATCTTGGAACACAGACATATCCTGAATTTAAGGCGGGGAGAACCTTACCATCTTATGGAAAGCCGATAATTCCATCTTAGAATCAGAGAATCACGAAACAGTGCAGTTGGAACAGTTGGAAGGGAATCCCAACTTGATTTATTACAAATATTTTGTCACCGCCCATTCTGTACAAACATTTGAAAACATTTTCTAAAGATGTATTTAACTTGGTGAGAAAGAAGCCAGGCCTGATTTTAATCAACAAAATACAATATCGATGTTTCTAACCCTTTAAATAGCTTCCGCAACCTGGGCAACAATCGTGAACTAGGGCATAAGCCCCTCTGAAAATTATTTATTGTTTATTAAATTTGTACGCTGCCCTTCGTCTGTAGATGTCAAGGCAGTTCACAGCATAGAAATACAAGATAAAACACAGACTTGTAAAAGAGTATTGGGAAATGATCCATAACTAATTGAAAAAAAGTTTAAAAGACAGAGTCTTTTTTGTTGGGGATAATTCAGACGGAAATTCCCAGGTGTCAAAAAAGGTTATTTATGTATGCCACTGTTAGCCCCAAATTGGAAAACAAGAGAGGTCCCAACCAAAGAAGAATGGCAACTTAAATTGACAGAATATGCGCAGCTTGCAGACTTAACATATAGAATAAGAGAACAAGAAGAACATTCGTTTAAAGAAGATTGGAAAATGTTTATTGAATATATGGGGGGAAATTGTGTGCACTTGAAAAAGCTGGCAGCATTAAGATAAATTCAACAGTGCAAATAAGTTTTGATGGATGGAATATTGAATGGTTTAGTTTATGTAAAATGTGCAGGGATTTATGGTATGCAAAATGAACCATGGAAAGAGAAGAAGGGAAGTCATTGATATTTTATGGGTGTTTAAATGAGCATTTAAAATCGCAAAACAAAAAAATCACACACACACACAAACAAACACAAGATAAAACACAAAATATATAATAAAAACAAGAACAAACCAAACCAATAACATCCCTCCGCACTCCCACGAACACATTTAAAAAGACATGGGATGTTAACCAAAAGCTTGGTTGAAGGGGAATGTTTTCACCTGGTACCTAAAGATGTATAATGAAGGTGCCAGCCAAACCTCCCTGGGAAGACCATTCCACAAATGGGGAGCCACTACAGAAAAAGCCCAGTCTCGTGTTGCCACCCTCCAGACCTCTTGTAGAGGAGACACACAAAGAAGGGCCTCAGAGGATGATCACAGAGTCCGGGAAGGTTCATATGGAAAGTGGTGGTCCTTGAGGTTACCTTGGGAGTTACCTCCAACGTTAACACACAATGGATTGAATGGCCAATTGGTAAACTCGGCTTTCCAGGTGCACTTGCTAAGAATTTGCTTTCACTGAAAACGTTTACCGCCTTTTCAGTGATCCAGCTTCCAAGTCAGTGTGTTTTGTGAGCAAGGATGGTTGGTGTTTGTGTGGGAAGGGGCAGCTGAGCAGCCTTTTAAGTGACTGGATTTCCTACCCTATATCATTCATCCTATGCAAACATGATCAAAAACATCCACAGCTTGCTATTAGTAGAAAGATCCATCAACCTAAAATTTTATAAGTTTTGGGAGTAAATGGTAGAAAAAGGTAAAGGACCCCTGGACGGTTAAGTCCAGTCAAAGGAGACTATGGGGTTGCAGCTCTCATCTCGCTTTCAGGCCGAGGGAGCCGGCGTTTGTCTGTAGACAGCTTTCCAGGAAATGTGGCCAGCAAGACTAAACCGCTTCTAGCACAACTGGACACAGTGATGGAAACCAGAACGCACGGAAACTCCATTTACCTTCCTTCTGCACCGGTACCTATTTATCTACTTGCCCGGGTGTGCTTTCAAACTGGAAGGAGCTGGGACAGAGCAACAGGAGCTCACTCCCTTGCCGGGATTTGAACCGCCGACCTTCTGATCGGCAATCCCAAGAGGCTCCATGGTTTAGACCACCCTGGGTGCAACAATAAGTTCTCCTCTTCCCCTTCTGAAAACACGTTCTAAAGTCTATGTAGATTGGCAGAAGTGTACAGTATAAGTGAATTAAAAACAACATAAAGGAATCTACCTTGTCAGCTCAGGTGCTCGGCTCCCGGTTTCTCCAGTGTAACCACCAACGTCCTTGATTGGTTGACGCTCAGGCAAATGTGGCTCCTCAGCTGTGTTTCCCCTCGGAGATAGAAAGATCTGGAGAGGAGATTGAGGCCTCAGGATCATGATGACCCTAACAGAAATAGCTCTGTACAGGTAAGAGGATTACTATAAAGGAATTAGCAAATTCTGTTAATTAGCGTGGACCAATGAAATGTCAGGCTTCCCAAAGGTTTAAAGGATTTGATACATAGATATAATTGAGAAGAAAACAGAGGGAGGGTGGGGGAAGAGAGAAAAGAAAGAGCCAGTCATAGTTGTGAATGGGATCTAAATATTGTGGCCAGTTCTTCCACAAGGCATCACTAGCAGGAAAAATTAGAGGAGGAACCTTCAGGTGTTTGAAAAAAAGTTTTAATACCTTTCAGAATAATATTTTTCAAGGGGCATGGTTTACGTGGCAATTCTCACCAAGTGGATGAGTTTTGCTGTAATGGTGTTTCCTCTTTTTTCCTACCCCAGCCGACAGATGGATAAAACCCCCTGTTATCTGTAGAAATAGAAATAAGCATATCTTCCTAATTGTACCACTATTTAGTTGGTTCCGCAGTGTTTTCTCATTCAGACCGAGCAAAAGTCACAGTGGCATGCTGTGTTTGTTCCTTCTCTGGCAAGCTTAACACCAGCTGTACCATTTTGTCCCAAGCTCTTTGCCATATTTCAGAAAACCTTTTTGTCTTTCTGCCCTTTAGGCAGTCCTGTACAGTGTACAATCTAGCCTCAGGAGAGGTTGGCAATGAGTCTCATATTTTGAGCCAGGGGATGAGAACATGTCCTCATAACTGGCCTGCAAGATTTCTATCCATAATATTCCTTTGCAGCCATATAAACTGTGATGGGGAATTCTTTTTGCTCCTTTTAGTCCTGCAGAGGCTTGTTTTTATCATGGTGCTGTGGGTTAAACCACAGAGCCTAGGACTTGCCAATCAGAAGGTCTGCGGTTCGAATCCCCGTGACGGGGTGAGCTCCCGTTGCTCGGTCCCTGCTCCTGCCAACCTAGCCGTTTGAAAGCATGTCAAAGTGCAAGTAGATAAATAGGTACAGCTCCAGCAGGAAGGTAAATGGCGTTTCCGTGCGCTGCTCTGGTTCGCCAGAAGCGGCTTAGTCATGTTGGCCACATGACCCGGAAGCTGTACACCGGCTCCCTCGGCCAATAAAGCGAGATGAGCGCTGCAACCCCAGAGTCGGCCACGACTGGACCTAATGGTCAGGGGTCCCTTTACCTTTACCTTATAAGACCCTGGGAGATACTTTTTATATAAGATGTTGGGAAGCAGCATACACAAGAATTTAGCCACCATCTTTATTCTACATCTGTTCTTCTGTTTCTTAGGAAATACTGTGTTTTGATGCACTTTCCCCTAAACCAGCTTTGGACCAAATTGAGGAATGGGGTGAATTAGCTGCATCTTAAGCCAGTACTGTGTAACCACTAATAGTCACAGAAGACAATGCAAACGGTTCTATATGGTGAAGTTTTGCTTTCATTTTTAACATTTCACTGTGGTCAGATTGCTAATAAAATACTGTAGTTGTATACAGGAAACTATCCATTAACAGTTCAGCTTGCTCATTTCAGTGTGTTCTTCCTAAAGAGCTGTTTTTAGAGCTTGACCCTACTTTCTGAAACAGCTAATTTAATCCAGCTAATTGCTGATTATAAACAGTACAAATATTAATTTAGCTCTTGGGTACATCCCTTTGGGTTCCTTGAGCTTTGCGATGGAAGAAACAAGTGGTACATTTTTTTCTGTCATGAGGTGCTATTGCTGTGAATTTATCTCTTTCAGAATGGCATCATTCTCTTCTCCCAAAGTAGTGTGGTGCCTTTTTGGGAGGCCTGGCTTTAAATTTAGCTTTTTTGGGGGTGGGGGTATATAAAAATTTACTCTCCGGTATTATAAATCTTTGTCTTCCAAATCCAAATTCCAAATCCTTGTACTTTAAGGTTTACGTGCCTCCGTGGAGATGTTGCAGACAAAGAAATTAGAAGTTCCAAAATGCTCCATACAGTAGTTTTCTCGCCAGGCCACGAGGCAACCCAGTTCCTTATAAATACATGAAATGAATGAAAAATACTGCGTTACACTGTGGACAAATACAGTTCTGCGTAGTTTGCTTTGTACATGAATGCATATTATTTCATCTCCTAGATGGCCTTCCTGCCAGTAGGGGATGCTCTTTTTCTTTGAGAAGCTGTGTTCAGAGTAAAGTATTAAAAACAACACATGATTAAGGGTTTCTTCATATGGTATAGGTCTCTGTATACCATATTCTAGGGGACGTGGGTGGCGCTGTGGTCTAAACCACTATGCCTCTTGGGCTTGCTGATCAGAAGGTTGGCTGTTCGAATCCCTGTGATGGAGTGAGCTCCCATTGCTCTGTACCAGCTCCAGCCAACCTAGCAGTTCGAAAGCATGCCAGTGCAAGTAGATAAATAGGTACCACTGCGGCGGGAATGTAAACGGTGTTTCTGTGCACTCTGGTTTCCGTTACGGTGTCCCGTTGCACCAGAAGCGGTTTAGTCCTGCTGGCCACATGATCCAGAAAGCTGTCTATGGACAAATGCTGGCTCCCTCGGCATGAAAGTGAGATGAATGCCACAGCCCCATAGTCACCTTTGACTGGACTTAGCCGTCCAGGGGTCCTTTACTTTTTTTATATAGGTCCCTGTATGACGGCCAGTGATGTAAGTGGATTGGTTTGAATAGGACTCACACCTCATAACTAAGCTTAGATTACCAGCATAACATGCTATCTTTATACACTGGTGTTTGGCCACATGTTTTTTGAAACATTTCAAATGGAAATTCAGGAAACATATCTGAGAACCATGGCTGGCTAAAGTTATGGAAAACACATGCAAGCTTTCACCTTCATGGAAATGCTGTGGTAAGTGGAGTGGCTAGTAGTTCTGGAGAATAGATCTAGAATTTTTACACATTTGCATTGAGTCACCCCCAATCAAAGTATTAGCTCAGCCATGCTTTTAACAATAATCAAAATTTGTTCTGAACCAACTAGAAACCTATAGAGAATATTGGACTAAGTGCCATAAGCCTGAGGCAAATGGGTGGGTAGATATTTTTTTAAAATAGAGATTATTCCTTTGGCTCATGTACTATAAACAGCTTTTGGGCATGCACACGGAACATTTTGCTCAAGCATCTCTGATGTTACAGATAAAATAATAATAACTGAAGACATTTGAAATATTTTCCAACAGAAAAAAAAAATAACAATCCCACTGCACAAAGTCCAGATACATTTTCCTATCTTGGCAATGCTCTTTTGCAAAATGCTATGTTGAATAATAACATTACTTATTATCTTAATTTCAGCATGTTTTATCAAAGTGTCACGAGAAGCACATGGCTTTGATTTCCCCATTAATGTCAATTTTATCAAGCTTTTGTCTTATGTATATGTAATTTAAAAAGAAAGAAAAGGTCTCTAGTTCATCAGTTTTTTAAAAATAATAATGAAGACCATCAATTTGCTTTCACTTCTTTCTGTTTTAAAATTGTATCCTTTTCTAGGAACTATTGGATGGGTAGATTAGATATCTCTTATTTTCACATTTAGTCAGCGTTTATGGGCATAAGGGGGCACTGTTGTACAAGTGAGCTCTTTCCCTATTCAGAATAGCTTTGTGCTTTGCGTGGAATTTTCCGCTGCATTCTATCTGAGTGACTTTTTAAAATTGTAGGCAACAAACATAATCGGGGAAAAGCAAACATTTGGTAAAGATTTCTGCCCCTCCCCTGAAGCATGACAGTTTCAAAATGAAAGTTAAGACAGGAAAAGGTTTGGCTTAGCCCTAATTAAAACCCTTTCTGGAGATCATCTGCTATGGAGAACAGACATTGTTTGCGGCAGCTTTAATCTAAACCGGAAGCAAGTCATTTAAGACAAGGCAGTTACTGCCCTCATTACCTGCCTGTCGTTAGGATTCCAAACATTTTTTGCTGCTGTTTGTTAGTAGCAAGAGCTGTAAGAAAGCACTCAGAGCAAGGAGCCTGCAGTTTGGGAATTTTTTTAAAAATAATTTTTTACTTGATTTTACAAATACAGAATTATAACAATATAAATTACATATCCATATTTAGAGATTTTCCACAATCTCTGGACTTCCCACCTTCCCCTCTATAGGTCCTACTGTACACCTTCTCAACTGCATATTATTTCATAATCCATATTTTATATCTCTCCATATTGTCCATAATATTTGCTATTTGTTATTAGAATCCTGCTACTCTTTCCACCTGCTTACAGCGGTCTCCTAGATAAATTATATTCCCCCCTTCCCATTCTTTATTGAAATTTTGGTCTTCTTGGTTCCTGAGCTTTCCGGTCAGTTTTGCCATTTTGGCGTAATCCATCAATTTGGTTTGCCATTCCTCTCTGCTAGGGACTTTGTTTTCTTTCCATCTCTGGGCTAGTATGGAGATTCTAGGTCGGGTCTGTGTGCTGTGAGTTATCTGGCACCGGATGTACCAGTTAATACATTTTAGATTGTATGTCATTGTTCACGTCAAGAAATTTGTCTTGTAGCTGCTTGTGCTGAGCTATTCCTGGATGATTAGAAGGGCAGACTGTGGCATAGCTGTCAACCGTCCCTTATTTGGCGGGAAAGTCCCTTATCCCAGTGCTGTGTCCTGCTGCTGTCCCTTATTGATGATGTCCCTTAAATTTCCTGGGTTTCAAAGGAAGCAGCTCCTCTCCCTCCCTCCCTGCTGACCAGGGAGGAGGGAAGCTCCAACAGTGTTGCTTGGCTGCGTTGCTCACCCAATAAGGAGTCTAAGAATGACTGGGGGTGGAGCTTGTGTGCCTTGTGCCGATCAAATCGCCCACGTTGCCTGGGGACTTGCCTTTGCTCAGCGCTTCCCAGCGGAGAGGTGACGGTGGTTTCCCTTGCTGCATCCCCTTTGCTGGGTTGCTGCGCTGTGGGAACCATCACTTGAGGCTTCGTTTGGCTGCTGGCCGGGCTTTCTGCCTTTGGCTGGGAGGGGCTCAGAAGTTGAACATACCTGTGCTCTGAAAATCCCTTATTTTTGGCTGCTGATCCCTTATTTTCCAGGCTGCTGGTCCCTTATTTTCAAATCTGCAAGTTGACAGCTATGGACTGTGGCACTTAGTTAAAACTTAAGAAGCTTGCTAGATTGGGTCAAAGGCCTACTCTATTACCACAATGGCCAGCCAAATGCCTATAGCAAATCCACAGGCAAGACCCAAACACAATGGCACTCCCAGTTCCATGATTCCCAGCAGCCAGGATCCTGACTTATGCGGCACCCAAAAATGAGTATCTTAGGGTCCCGCACAAGACCTAATAATAATAATAATAATAATAATAATAATAATTTATTTATACCCCGCCCATCTGGCTGGGTTTTCCCAGCCACTCTGGGCGGCTTCCAACAAAATATTAAAAACAATACAGCTTCAGACATGAAAAACTTCCCTAAACAGGGCCACCTTCAGTTGTCTTTTAAAAGTAAAATAGTTGTTTATTGCCTTGACATCTGCTGGGAGGGTGTTCCACAGTGCAGGCGCCACTACCCAGAAGGCCCTCTGCCTGGGACATTCCGGGATCCAATCAGAAGCCAGGATGGCATCTGTAATTCCAGGATCTCCCCGTCAAATCGTGACAGTTGGGGATGGGGTATGATACCATGCAATCGCAATGCCACCTCAATTTGTCTCCTCCACTATCGATTTTCATTCCACCTGTAACTAAACAGAGAAGAAACGATAAGGGAGAGGAAATGACAAGGCAGACATACAACAGGAATTTCCCTTATGTGCCAGGAAATGACTGAAGATCCAAAGTCTTCTGGGAAAGCTTGCAGTAGAAGGAGGGAGGGAGGGAGGGATTTGAAACATGCACAGGTGTTTTAAATAGGATCATACGATTGCTTTAGGGACTTAGGAAGGACTCTCCAGTGGCTCCCTAACATCTGTCTCACTTGCATCGTGGAAGAATTTCCTTATCTTCACTCTTCCCCTGCCAACACAATAAACGGAGGCCACCTTCGTCCTTGAATGCCTAGCACAGATTGGCCTGAGCTGGCTCCGTATATGCAGAATATCCTAATGTTGCCTTCTAAAAATGCGCTGAACATATAAAATGAATATTATTTGGGGCAGACATATACCGTACTTGCAAATCATGTTTAAAAGGGGGGAGTGTCATCTAATATATGGGTAGTGCATAGGGTGGACGTTTGATTGGCTGCTACTGTGGCTGTAGGCTGCTATTGTCCGTGTTATTGGTTGCTGTGTCAATGCGTGGTGTTGATTGGGCGATGCTGCGGCAAATGAGCAGTCGATTTGCAGCTTCTGCTGGCGAGGAGACAGATGGGAGGCGTTTTTTGCTCAACAACTCCCCCCCAAAAAGCTTTTTGCCATCTCCCCCCATTTTCTGAAATTTCAGTCCCCCAAAATAGGGGGGCGTGTCTTATAGATGGAAAAGTACGGTAGTTTGTCCTAATAACATTAATTATTTAAATAATATTATTATTATTATTTATATGTCGCCCATTGGATAGGGTTGCCCGTGCCAATCTGGGTAGCGCCCCACAAAATATTCAAAACACAATAAAACATCAGCTATTTTAAAACTTCCCAGTGCCTTCAGAATTAATCGTAATTTGGGTTTAGTCTGATTTGGATTCATAGTTACCTGAGCATAGTAATATCTTTGGCTCAACGTTCATCAGTCTTTGTATGTTTGCTTCTAGGTTTGGAACGTGAAATCTCCATTGAATGTAGAGATATCAGAATTAAATTTGGAACTCATAGTAGGGACAACAGCATACTTTTCAAGTTTAAACATGACACAGAGACCACCACTCTCACCCCAGAGAATGAGAAAGGAAGATATAAATAGTGTGATGTGGTAGTTTCATCGACCCCTTCATTGATCCCTTCATTGAGTTCATTGATGCCTGTGTTAAGAATGAGAAATGATGGAAAGAAGACAAAGTCCCTATCAGAGAAGAATGGCAAACTAAGCTGTTGGATTACGCCAAAATGGCAAAACTGACCGGAACGCTCAGGAACCAAGAAAACCAAAACTTTAAGAAAGAATGCGGGAAATTTCTAACTTATCTGGGAGATCACTGTAAGCAGATGAAAACATTAGCAGGACTACAATAACACTTGTAATGTAGCAAATATTATGGACAAAATGGAGTGACATAAAATATGGATGACAGTAGTACCTCAGGTTACAGATGCTTCAGGTTACAGACGCTTCAGGTTACAGACTCCACTAACCCAGAAATAGTTCCTCGGGTTAAGAACTTTGCTTCAGGATGAGAACAGAAATCATGCTCCAGCAGTTTCAGGTTAAGAATGGACAGGTTAAGAACAGTTTCAGGTTAAGAACGGACCTCCGGAACGAATTAAGTTCTTAACTTGAGGTACCACTGTACTGAATAATATGCAGTTGAAAAAGTTGACAATAGGACCCATAGACTGGAGGTGGAAAGCCCAGAGATTTGGAGGAATCTCTAAATATGGATATGTATTTTGTATTGTTCGAATTTTATACTTGTAAAACCAAATAAAAATTATTTCCAGAGAGAGAGAGAGAGAGAATGAAAAATGAAAGTTGCTATTCGGGGCATTTCACACAGGGTGTGAACTCCACTGCCCCACTCCAGCCCATATCCTTCTTGCTATCTTTAGGTTTTTTGTCGCAGAACTTTTGTTGCAGAACTCAAATTCTTCACAATGCACTCTGCTGCGAAGTTCAAATTGCAAAGTTCAGATTGACCTCGTAGATTAACTCCCTGCTTAGTAACACAATATCAGAAGTGAGGCCTCTTGAATATTGTGTTTTAGTACTTCATTCAATGTATGCCCCATGTTCTCTCCAACGAGTTTGGGTAGCATGCAAGGACTTGCTCCATTTTATCACAACATTCCCTTGAGGTTTGGCTAGACTAGAAGAGATCACCGAGTGCTAGTAGTTTTATGACACAGTAAAGGATTTGATCCCGAGTCTTCCACAGTCCATAAAAACTTTTACTGGTTAACACAGGTTTTCCTTTTGCTATGGAACCGCACTTCATCTGATTATTTGGGATCAGAATTTTATTTCACAAGAAGATGAAAGGGACAAGCCTTGCGATATTGAGAGATGTGCAGTCTTTTCAAAGCTGAAGCTTCTTGCAAAACCGAACCACCGTATCACTTGTGGTTCCCTAAGCCCTCTACAGGAAAGGAGGGAGAGTGTGCAAGTGAAAGATGAGAAGCCCTAAAATGGAAAAGGTCACCCAGTTCAGTTCCCTGCTAAAACCAGACTTGCAAAAGAAAACAAAAGTTTTGTCCAGTCAATGACTCAACAAATGGCAGGCCGGTCAATATGAGGCTGTGATGACGAGTCTTTGATGATAACATTGGCTAGGAATATCTACCCAACTGTATTTTATGCTCAGAGTTCAAATTATTATACAGGGCGTTGGCAACATCTGACAACAAATACGGTTGAGCTTGAAAGCTATTTTATGAAACATTTTATGACTTGCAATATTATGGAAGCAGGCCAAGAAAAAGCAATTACTTTACCCGCTCTGGAGGTTTTTGTAAAAAGCAGAATATACTTTGCTATCTGACGTTCAGCATGTTCATGTCTAGGTCATGCTATCCCTAAGATCATTTTTCTCTTTTTAAAAAAATTAAGATAAAATTTGCTTCTAGTTTCAATGCCGCTACTGTCCATTTACTTCACTTGAAAAACAGCCATTAAATATCTGTTTTATTCTGCTGCTATTTATTTTGGGTGTTTATTGTTTTGCACTTTGGAGAGGCAGAGTTTATGCTCTTTAAAGCCCTATACCTTTAAAGCCCTATACGGCCTAGGACCCTCGTACCTATGGGACCGCCTCTCCTGGTATTCCCCACGGAGGACCTTACGGTCTTCAAACAAAAACATCTTGGAGATCCCGGGCCACAGAGAGGTTAGGCTGGCCTCAACCAGAGCCAGGGCTTTTTTGGCCGTGGCCCCGATCTGGTGGAACGCTCTGTCACAAGTGGCTAGGACCCTGCGGGACTTGACATCTTTCCTCTATTTCTATGGTCAGAGGCAGGATGACTCCAAATGCCAATTACTCAAATCACAAGCAGGGATTAATAATAATAACAATAATAATTTTTTATTTATACCCTGCCCTTCCTGGTTCAGAAAACCGGGCTCAGGGCAGCTAACAGCAAATTTAAAACACTTAATTGACAAAAAACAACAAAAAACAGCATAAAATACAGTATAAAACATGAATAACAATAAATTCAGAATTAAAAAATTAATTTGGGGGGAAATCCATCCAATAAACATTGGATGATCACCAGGGCTAGCTGGCTAAATTAGTCCTATTTGGAACAGCGAGGAGACCAGAGGATTATTCAAACATTCTCTCTAAAAATGTTTTTGGTTTCATTTTGATCGCAAGCATGCAGCCTAGAAATCCAGATTTGTACCCTTGAAAAGTGTTTCTATAGTAGAGCAGCATGAATAATGACCAATCCCCACCCAGATAGGCTTCCTTGTTTTCCATCCTTTCATCATTCTGCAGGTGGCTTTGATAGTTGTCCCCATGCCCTCACACACCAAAGTACATAGTCTTATCGCAATGAATTCTGAAGCTTTTTTTTTACAGTTCAATTTTATTTGCCTATGACTCTGTAATCTGCATCCTTCCTTATTCTGTACGTGCCGTCTCTCCCGTACAACAAAGAGGCTAAGCTGGGAAGGGGTGTGTGTGTTTGTGGAAGAGAAAGGGAGGGAGGGAGGGAGCGAATATGCAGTATTTGTATAAAATGGTACAATTCCCAGACTTCCCTGGGAAGAGGGATCGACTGTTAAACCACTTAGGAAATAGTAGCTGGCGGCGGGAGGGTCTCTTAACAGCCCCTTAACAAACTACAGTTACCAGAATACTCTGTAAGTGTTTAAAGTGGTACGATATGGCTTCCTGTTAATGTATGGTGCAGATGATGTCTAAACCATGTGTGTGGTGAACATTCCCTTACCACTTCATAGAATGACATACAGAGTCCATCAGGATGTCCAAACTGTCCAGTAAGTGACCTCTAACTTTGGAATGGCTTGGGGACCTCTATTTCCCTGCCAAGTGGCGAGATGGGATTTTACATCAGGGAGGAATATGTGACAACCTGGTTCATTAAACAAGAAAGCAGTAGCAAGATATCACATGAGAAATGGACCTCTGTATACCTAGCTATGCATCTGCAGTAGTCGTCCCCCCCCCCATTCTGTGTCGTGTTATATTTAAAGCACAGATGGACAATCTTCAGCTCTAGGTTTCTTGTAATTTACAGCATGTTTTCCTGGAAAACATGCTGGAAAGTTGTTATGTTTTCATAACAACTGGAAAGGGCAGGACTTTATTTTGTAAAAAAAGAAAAGAGGGAAAAAAAAACCACACACAGTTTTGTTGCTTGGGAAAATAAGTTTTTGCCTCAGCTGTCTCAGAACAAATTGGTACATTTCTGCCATATGTGGATGTGTGTGTGAAAATGCAGCACACTAAAGTCAGAAAGGAACTACTTCCATCTGCTTTCCACAACTGCAGATGTATTGGTTTGTTGTACTGAAAAATAATTCTCTGTATATTTATTTGAGCGTAACCCCATCAATCCATGAATGGGGCTTACTTCTGAGTAGACCTGCCTAGAATTGCGGATTCTAATCTGAATTATTTGAATTATGGTGCTGGAGGAGACTTTTGAGAGTCCCGTGGACTGCAAGAAGATCAAACCTATCCATTCTGAAGGAAACGGCCCTGTGTGCTCACTGGAAGGACAGATCCTGAAGCTGAGACTCCAATACTTTGGCCACCTCATGAGAAGAGAAGACTCCCTGGAAAAGATCCTGATGTTGGGAAAGATTGAGGGCACAAGGAGAAGAGGATGAGATGGTTGGACAGTGTTCTTGAAGCGACCAACATGAGTTTGACCAAACTGCGGGAGGCAGTGGAAGACAGGAGTGCCTGACGTGCTCTGGTCCATGGGGACATGAAGAGTCGGACACGACTAAACGACTCAACAACAACAATCTGAATTATCCATTGTGAAAAATTGGAGTGGGAGAGGGCCTTTATTCTGGAATAGTTCATCCCGAACAATTTTATCTCCTGCTTCAACTATCGTCAACTCCCAGCAGTGGCTGGCATTGAGCCTTCGCAAGATATAATCTCAAGCAAATATGGCCTGTGAGGAAAAGTGTTTGTCCAGCTCTTGTTTTAAAGATTAACTTTGCTTGTAATGATTTTCATTGTTTTCACTTCTACATACACAATCCTTGAAAAAAGTTGAAGACGCCCAACCTTCCCCCTAAACTGGTTGCATGCATGTGTGTGTTAATTAAAATAAATATTCTCCCCCTCTCCAATAAAAAATTCTGAGGCTTTTGAAGTCTACTGGGGTTTTTCTGCACGTCAGACGTTTTACAGCCAAATACCATTGGTTCCCACATCAGCCCATTCCCAACTTTCATCTTTAAATGTCAAATATGCGTTGTTTTATTTGCTCCTCTCCTCAGGCTCATTTTTTTAAAGCTTTGTGTCGCTATCTCTCATTTCACTGAGCAAAGAATGTTACTTATGCATGAAGTGGAATGCCTCACCTTAAGTCACTTAGGGGTATATTCATACTGTCTACCAAACTTCCCATCAGTCCAGCAGTAAACCTTCCCTCTAGGAGATATGTGAAGCTTTCTATTTATCTTTCCATGTGTATCCTGCTTGCCCGACCCCAGGGGCCACAAGGGTGACTTTTGATGGATTTAATAAGCTATTGGGGAACTTAAAGTGGAAGACGTTAATTGACATATTCAAGAGAGTGGAACCAAGGGATGGGCATATCTATCAGTTTTGGTTTCTCTTTATTTCCTCATTCTCTCCATCTTAAATTCAGTCCTTCACATTTCCACGTTCTTTTTTGAAAATTCAACCATATTTTAGTGTGAATTTATCCCAATAAACACATTTTTTTTTGTATGCTGGTTTGCCCAATATACCCATTTTTGCAAAGCACTTGTCCCCTAATAGGGTGCATTACTTTTTGTGTTATGTTCACAAATATATGCGTTTTATGCATATTTTGCAGTCTTGTACACATTACTTGGCACTGCAAAATTCAGAGCAGTACAAATTTTGTACGGCTGCCAGTTTTCGGTTCACATAACGTTTCAGAAATTAGGTAAATTTGCCTTTAAATGGAAATGGGCCCCCATATTCTGTTTATCCTGCTATTGGTGGTTTTTAGATTGGCATGTACCCAGAGTTACAGCATCACCCTGGGTGAGTAAGAAAGGACAGGTCCATGCTTCCCTTACCATGAGACAAAGTGAGGGGGTTTCCTCAGGCAGCTGATTTTGAGTACCATTAGTGTACAGGAAGAGGTTTTAAGCGTTTGTTTTGTTTCCTACATGTTTGATTTCTTCCAAATTGCCAAAATGTCTTCGGCTGACCCTGCATGATAGCAATAATACTATTCAAGCTACATACAGTGGTACCTTGGGTTAAGTACTTAATTCGTTCTGGAGGTTCTGTACTTAACCTGAAACTGTTCTTAACCTGAAGCACCACTTTAGCTAATGGGGCCTCCCGCTGCCGCTGCGCCACCACTGCACGGTTTCTGTTCTCATCCTGAAGCAAAGTTCTTAACCCAAAGTAATATTTCTGGGTTAGCGGAGTCTGTAACCTGAAGCGTATGTAACCTGAAGTATATGTAACCTGAGGTACCACTGTATTGGACAAATAAGTCTGTTGTAGCAGAAATGCTTCTACAATGCTTCACTAGTGACTCACCTTGAGCCCCACCCTTCTACCACCCAGGCCATGCCCAGGCCTTGCCCAAACATTACGGTGTGTTTAGATTCTGCATTGGGCTCTTACAAACCCAGACTCTTATTAGCCGTTTGAGTGCTGTGCCTTAGTTATGCTGTCAGGATAAGACTTTGATCTTTGCATTCCATCCCGACCACTTTCTGGTTGATGCAACTATGATTGGACTGTAAGCTCTTGATGCATTATTTTATCACGACACCTCAAATACTTATATACCTGCTCACCATTTCCTTTGTCCATTGGAGCCAAGAAAAAGGAATACAGAGAAACCCAGAGAGCTAATGCAGATTCCTGCCTGCCCCAGAACTGAAGCGTATATATTTCACATTTATTAAACTGTGAAGATTCAGTGGTGCCTCGCAAGACGAAATTAATCCGTTCCGTGAGGCTCTTCGTATAGTGGTTTTTCCGTCTTGCAAAGCAAGCCCATTGACAGCTTAGCGGATTAGTGCTATTAGCGGTTTAGCGGCTTATCAGCGGATCAGCTGATAAGCGGCTTAGCGGCTTAGGAAAAGGGGGGGAAGGGAAAAAAACCCGCAGGAACTTGCAAGACATTTTCGTCTTGCGAAGCAAGCCCATAGGGAAATTCGTTTTGCGAAGCGCCTCCAAAACGTCTAGCGGGTTTTCCGTCTTGCGAGGCGTTCGTCTTGCGGGGCACCACTGTATTGCCATACATTAGCAAACTTGTCTGACAACAAGGAGGAGTAGCTACTCTTTTGGACCACAAATGTCTGCACAGACAGAATAACTGGGTTAAGAACTGTGACTTCAAAAAGTTGGGTTGAACTTTGCTTCTTCCTCCTGCTCATCTTCCTTTGTCCTTATGTGTCATGCCTTTTAAAATGGTGAGACCCAGGGCAGGGACTGGCTTAGCACTAATTGTAGATCTGGCATGTGGCCATGACTGGTGGGTGGGGCAGTGTTGTTCACTTGGTTTTCAAACATAGAGGTCGCTGCTGGTAACCCAGAAGGACAGGTGGCAAGAGATTGGCTCAGTAAGGTAAAGGTAAAGGACCCCTGGATGGTTAAGTCCAGTCAAAGGTGACTATGGGGTTGCGGCGCTCATCTCGCTTTCAGGCCGAGGGAGCCGGCGTTTGTCCACAGACAGCTTTCTGGGTCATGTGGCCAGCAGACTAAACCGCTTCTGGTGCAACGGAACACCGTGACAGAAACCAGAGTGCACGGAAACGCTGTTTACCTTCCCGCTGCAATGATACCTATTTATCTACTTGCACCGGCGTGCTTTCAAACTGCAAGGTTGGCAGGAGCTGGGACAGAGAAATGGGAGCTCACGTCGTCGTGAACCGCTGACCTTCTGATCGGCAAGCCCAAGAGGCTCCGTGGTTTAGATAATCTTGGGTGCAACAATATGTTCTCCTCCTCCCCTCCTTTAAACACTTTCTAAAGACTGTGTAAATTGGCAGAAGTGTACAGTACAAGTGAGCTAAAAACGACATAAAGAAATCGACCTGGTTAGAGCACAGCGCCACCTGCTTCCCATGGTAACCAAGAAGGAGAGGTGGCAGGGAGATGGGGCCAGTATGGGTGCAGCAGGTAGAGCATTGGATTGTCCTTGCTGCTGCCCCCATAATGTGCCAACCTCCCTGATACCTCTCCACTCCCCCTCGGCTCAGCACATGGGCAATGCTGCCCCACCCTGCTGGCTGGTGTTTCTCTAGAGGTGCTCACACAGTCTTCTGCAGACCACAAAACAAGCTCACACCAGAAATGGAAACCAGCAAATCATCTTCAGAACCTGCATGGACTGGCTCAACTAGCACTGCAACCCTGTTCTCTCAAAGGGTGCTTCCCATTTAATGCTGAAGACCTGAAACAAGGCGATGAGAAGCACTATAATATAGTGCTAATTGTGACAAGTAATAAAAATGAGACCTGCTGGACTAATCTGTTAGGATTTCTCCTGCCAGGGTGTTTCTTTGGTGTGCTACTTTTGTTTGATTTATCTCGTCCGGTGTAGCAAAGACTTTGTTCCACGCTCATTCTTTTAAGGTCCTCACTGACATCTTGTCAAAACTGTTTGCGCATTTTTCCATGGCTCTGTCATCACTTTAAAACACACACACACACCTGTTGGTTTTTAACTCTGATCTGTTAATGCTAAATTCACAGAGAAATTGTTGCACACAATGTTCAGATGGAAAAGGACATGGTGTTCGGGAGGAAATATCTCATTAATGGGGCTAATCTACCATACTATTATGGGTTGGTAATACTTCCTGTATGCTAGATAGATGGGGCGAATGCTTCCATTCAAATATTTATGTTATTTATTAAATTAATAGGGCACCATTCCTCTCAAAGGAACCCCGGGCAGTAAACACATCCACATTTTTAGAGGTGTTCTAATATAGTTATAATTAGAAACATCTAAGAATTAGTTTCAGTTAAAAACATTTCATCATCCAGTGATCTCAGGGCTGCCAGGAACAGTATTCTTCAGCCATCAAATTCCTGGATATACAGGAGTGTGTTCAAGTTCTTCCTGAAAGTTAATAAAGATGGAGCCAGATATGCCTCACTAAGGAGGATATTTTAGTTTAACTCTATATTTCCCTGACGTTTCACAATAAAATCTCAATAAAAACAGTAGAAGGTGGTGATCAGCCTAATGACAGCAGGTGGGGGGATACATAAAGTTGTGCATATACCTGTGTATTCTCTTAAGGGTTATTTTTTTTGCTTCTCATGCCCTTCATTCAACCTCTCTTAAACTGTTCCATGACTTCTCACAAATTAGTAATTATAAATGAATCTCCATCTGCTATTGTAGAATAAATTGGGTCCTCCCTTAAAGAGGGCACGTATTGCGGTGAGACCTGGAAAACCGACACCCTGTGTTGTGGGTGGGTACGATTGGATAGCCACAACACCTGATAGGTCCCTCGAAGCTGGGTACAATCTGGCCAATGGGACTCAGTCCAAACGGTTCGAGGGACCTATTTATGCCCATGCACGTGACCCAGAGCTTCCTCTTTCGGCGCATGTATTCGGAACACTTGCCCACCTCTCCCTACTTTTAGGGCTGTGTGCTTGACCTTGCTATGCTGTTGTGTGTCGTCTGTCGTTGGGATAGGGACACGGCAGGAATTTCCCCCACTTGGCTGATTGGCTGTTGCCATTTGGGTTTCGCCTGCCACGTAGCAAATCGTTACCACTTGTAAGGTTGCGGATAGGCACTGGTTCATGTGATAGGGATGGGAGAACGCTCTCGCCATCCCTATGCGAAGGGTATTCTGTTAAAGGAATCCAGGGACTCGATGGTTTGGTCAACCCCTGAGAGGGGGTTGTGCCCATGCCTGAGTCCCTGGATGGGACATTTGGGTGGCGGAGTTAGCCCGTTCCCAGCTTTCCGCATATCCAGGTGTTCACCCTTGGCTGACCTATGATAGAGCTCTGGGTCAGCGCTACCTCCGAGGGTGTAGGGAGCTAGTCAAACCAGAGCCTATGCAACCAACTCACTTTCTGTAATCAATAAAGTTGTACCCTAAATTCTGCCAAAAACCAAACCAGAATTTGAGTCAAGCGTGAATATATTTAGGGGGGAGGTTTCTGGGTCTGAACATGCAAATAAACCATTAATATGTTTGAGTGGAACATTTTCCAGTGGCCTTCTCTGGTTTCTTCTTGTTCTTGGTTTCCTTGAAGGAGAGGGTTAAGAATGTCTGCCATGCAGAATTCCCAGGTTATAGTTTGTATATGTGTATTTGTGCAGGGCTATCGGATATAAATATAGAATGGCAAAGTGGGAAAAGCTCAAAACCAGAACAGAGAGCTTCCTCTTCACTCTGTAAATAACAGAAACCCTAATGAGAACCATGCAGAGTTTAGGTTAAAGCATGTGGGTTGTTTTTTTTTTTTAAAAAATCTAATTACTAGCTAAGTCATAAAATGGGCTGGTGGATTTTGTGCTGAAACTCACATCCTAAGAAAGGCATTGGTCATGTTAGACCTCAAATTCACCAGCAGAAATAAATGCCACCGAACCGCACTTGAACCCTCACTTTTTGTAATGTTAAATACCAAACATGCTTTCCTTTGACTGATGTACACTTTACGTTTGAGGGGAAAGCACAGTTACCTACAGTAGTATATCCTTGTACAGTCATCTCTGTGTGGTTTAACTAGGCCAAGATTATACATCATTTCGCAAGTCTGTAGTAGTCTTGGTCATCTGACCAGTCAAAACGTACTTTGTCAAATATGGTCACATATTTTAACCCATAATTTAGTATAACCGAAGTTAGCATCAGTGAAACTTGCTAATTATAATCTAATTGTCACTTTACCATGAAAGAACGCTGACATTAAATGCTAAACTTTTTGTAGTCAATTAATACAACACTAAAACTATCCTCAAAAATTGATTTTAAAGAAAAGGGAATTGGCTACGCTAAAAAATAATATCAGTGGGAGAATGCTTTCTGTTCAGCAAATAATATTCTAACCATAATATTAAATGTTCTAAACTCTTGTCACCTAGGTTAATAAGGAAAAGGGCCATGTGGAAAATTATGGCAATTAAATTCACAACAGGAAACGAGCTCCATACACCCCAAGAGATTTTATTTTCTGTTTTACTAATATTTACACTTTACTGAAGCTGAAGGAGGCCATAGAGAAATCATGTTATGATTAGAAAACCAAAGCATCCAGGTGATCTCAGAGGAGCAAAGGCTTCAAAAATAAAATAAAAAATCAGCCAGTGTAGAAAAAGAGCCCGTGTAGAAGAGCTCAAGAATGCCATTAAAAATTTCAAGAAATGTAAATATTCAGGCCCTGCTGGGTTTTGCAAAGAATTCTGTAAACAGTATACAGAAGTACTATCTCTTATGAAAAAACTGTTCATTGGGTGGTCAGATGCTAAAGGCTTGAAGACACTCCAAAATAGTCTTCATCCCAAACCTAGTAAAGGCACCAAGCAATTAGACATGTGTAGGTCTCTTGCAGGGCTCAATAATAGAGTATAATATTTCTTTGTTAACAGGCTTAAGGTGCTTATCCTACAATATATCAGTTCAGATCAGGCCCGTTTCCTACTAAGTTGACACACTGCAGATCCATTCAGAAGACTCCTAAATTTAGTGCACCACTCTGAAGAATATAAAGCACCCTCAGGAACTTTAGATGCCTTCAAGGCACTTGATTGTGCAAATTGGAGGTTTCACCTACAGTGGTTTCCAGCTTAAATTTAGGACCTAAATTGACAAGAGCCATTCCTCTTATTTGCCTTCATATCAGTAAGCAAGATGAATGGCTATGACTCTAAAACAACAACAACAACAACAACAGCAACAACCTTATATTTATACCCTGCTCATCTGGCTGGGTTTCCCCAGCCACTCTGCGTGGCTCCCAATAGAATATTAAATACACCACAAAACATCAAACCTTAAAAACTTCCCTAAGCAGGGCTGCCTTCAGATGTCTTCTAAATGTCAGATAGTTGTTTATTTCCTTGGCATCTGGTGGGAGGGTGTTCCACAGGGTGGGTGCCACTATGGAGAAGGCCCTCTGCCTGGTTCACTGTAGCTTTGCTTCTCGCAGTGACGAAACCACCAGAAGGCCCTTGGAGCTGGACTTCAGTGTCTGGGTTGAACAATGGGGGTGAAGACACTCCTTCAGGTATACTGGGCCGAGGCCGTTTAGGGCTTCAAAAGTCAGCACCAACACACTGAATTGTGCTTGGAAACGTATAATGTGAGCCAATGTAGGTCTTTCGAGGCCAGCGTTATGTGGTTTCGGCAGCCACTCCCAGTCACCAGTCTAGCTGCTACATTCTGGATTAGTTGTAGTTTCTGGGTCACCTTCAAAGGTAGCCCCATGTAGAGCGCATTGCAGTAGTCTAAGCGGGAGATAACTAGAGCATGCACCACTCTGGCAAGACATTCTGCAGGCAGGTAGGGTCTGGAGATGGAGATGTTAGACAGCTGCCCTGGACACAGAATTGACCTGTGCCTCCATGTACAGCTGTGAGTCCAAAATGACTCCCAGGCTGCACACCTTGGCCTTTGTGACGGTTCCCTACTTTTTATGTATAGCATTGATGGTGGAAGTTGCATGTGCTGATTTACTTTTCATGAAGTAAAGGCGAGAAAAATCTGCAAAGCTAAGTAGCAGCAACCGAAGAAAGCATATTCTTTCCTCTGGGCAGTATGAAGGAAGAAGAATGGTTAAAACTATCACGTCAGAAAGCCTGGCTGGCTCCAGAACATTTCCAAAGCGTCTAAAAATGTCACAGCTTATTTTAAGGGAAGAAAACCTCTGTGTGAATTGCCTGACTAATAGTCAGCCAACACATCATACATATAGTGTTCCATATATTGATCCATAGTGGCTTCAAATATATGTAATTGTCAAAGCAGTGAATCATAATCTACTGTAGTTTTTTCTCTCTTTCATTCAGCTGATTCATTCATTTGGGAAGTGTTTCCCTCAGTTTCTGGGAAAAAAGTATCAGAGGTGTTAAAAACAACTTTCTCTCTCTCCCCCCCCCCCCGGTGATTTGACTAAAATTTTCTTGGACGAAATGGTTTCCTTCTCTGAAATCTGGAAGCTGGAAACAATTATTGCCAGCCAAACATTTCATGTTATTATTTCCATGCATCATATAAATGTCAGATTTATACAGACCACCTGGGCTACTGAATTGTGTTTTGATTTTATTTTTGCCCTTTAGGAAGTATTTACATGGGAGGGCCAGCTTTCGCAGTTATTTTCCCAATTAGCTTGGACAGTATTTTAATGTACCAATACTGTAATTTCCATTGCTCGGTGGAAACAAAAGAGTACCAGTCATGGGATAAGCTGAGTCAAGAAAGGACACAATTGAATGGGCAAAAAGGCCATGGACCTAGAGTTAGATGCAAGGTATGGGTGGATGAACAAGAGAAGCATGATGAAAATATGGGTCTGCACCAACTGGGGGAAATTTGGAAATGCAAATCTGTGGGTAAAGGTTGAGTGCCCATTCAGTATCCCCACCTTTCATGGTGATACGGGGCATAGCTAAGTGACAGAGCCCAGGATATGCATGCAAATGGACCTCAGGTTCAGTCTTTAGCATTTCTCAAGTTGGGCTTCAGGGCATAGGACCTGCAATTCCATGTCTGCTTACCTGGGAATAGGCCCCACTGAACTGAATGGAAGTTACTGTACTTTTGAAAACACAGCTGCTGCCAGTTTAATAACATTGGGCTAGAAGGCTGTTCCAAGAGTTCATAGATCTATATTCACTTTATAATTACTCTCAGTGGAGAGAAGTGGGGTTTCTCAACAGGTTGAGGAGGTGTTTCCACCTTTTGACAGGGAGAGTGAGACAAGTCCAAGGACTCCAGCAGAGGGTGCCTGGCTGGTTTGGTTCTGGGAACATAGGTTAAAAAAAAAAAAAAGGTAAAGGACCCCTGGACGGTTAAGTCCAGTCAAAGGCGACTAGGGCATAGCTGTCAATGTTTTCCCCTTTTTAAGGGAAATTCCCTTATTCTGAATAGGATTTCTCACAAGAAAAGGGAAAAGTAGGTTGCAGTGCTCATCTCGCTTTCAGGATGAGGGAGCTGGTGTTTGTCCACAGACAGCTTTCCATGCCATGTGCCCAGCAGGACTAAACTGCTTCTGGTGCAATGCGACACCATGACGGTAACCAGAGCGCACGGAAACACTGTTTACCTTCCCGCCGCAGCGGTACCTATTTATCTACTTGTGCTGGCATGCTTTCAAACTGCTAGGTTGGCAGGAGCTGGGACAGAGCAATGGGAGCTCACTCCGTCACGGGGATTTGAACCGCTGACCTTCTGATCGGCAAGCCCAAGAGGCTCCGTGGTTTAGACCATAGCGCCACCTGAATCCCTGGCTGGTATGGTCCAGGGAACATAGGTAGCTCCAGAGCAGGAACAGAGGGGCGCAGCAACCCTCAGGCAAGCAACTTTGCATCGCAAGACCCCCACTGGCTCCTTGAAGGAAAGGCAGTTTCCACAAATTATAATAAACTAAATGTTAGAAATAAGGCTGCAATCTTGAGTTTGCCACTTGAACCTTAACTCCACTGAAATAAGAGAAAATACACTTACGATGTAAGTGCAAATATGGAGATAGAGTATCTCTTTTCAGAAATAAAACATGTGGGATGAAGCCTTCCCTGTCCCTAAAATACACATTGCCCCTTTTGTGCTTCCCTAGAAATATTTTGCCACTTCCTGGAATTAAATGGAGAAACATTGTGGCTACCTGGACCTCAATTGACAATGTTGGATTCAGGAGTCCCCTCAAAGTTATGAACCTGCTTCTTCCAAGAGTGTACAATCCTGTCCAGAAAATGCCGTCTTCATCCACTAGACTCAAGAACTTGGAACCCATAATACAGTGGCACCTTGGGTTACATACTTCAGGTTACATACGCTTCAGGTTACAGACTCCGCTAACCCAGAAATAGTGCTTCAGGTTAAGAACTTTGCTTTAGGATGAGAACAGAAATCGTGCTCTGGCGGCGCGGCAGCAGCAGGACGCCCCATTAGCTAAAGTGGTGCTTCAGGTTAAGAACAGTTTCAGGTTAAGTACGGACCTCCGGAACGAATTAAGTACTTAACCCGAGGTACCACTGTACCTCTATTTTTTAAGGATTTAGTTCAGGGGTCAGCAACCTTTTTCAGCTGTGGGCCAGTCCACTGTCCCTCAGACCATGTGGTGGGCCAGACTATATTTTTTGGGGGGTAATGAACGAATTTCTATGCCCCACAAATAACCCAGGGATGCATTTTAAATAAAATCACACATTCTACTCATGTAAAAGCACCCTTATTCCCAGACTGTCTGTGGGCTGGATTGAGAAGGCGATTGGGCCACATCCGGCCCCTGAGCCTTAGGTTACCTAGCCCTGATTTAGTTGGTTCACATCCAGTCCATCATTGTCTCCAAACACCTGTCTGGCTACCTGTCAGCTACTTTTCCTAATTCAGGTGGAACAGAGAGATAGAACTGGGTGTCATCTGCATATTCGTTACATTTCATGCTGAAACTCCAGCATCTTCGCTAAATTGTTTTGAAGCCGCAAATACTGGCAAAAGGTTGTGCCTTCTTTTCCAACCTAATGCCTGATTTTGAGTGGTATCTTTAATTACATACTTACATGTACTGTGACCATTTAATTAATACCTCTGGGGAATTCCAGCGAGGTGGTGGAAGCTGGAAACCACTGTAACTCATCTTAAATACTTGGTTATGAAATGTATAACGAGTGTAGCCCTGCAACAAAATGAAGGTGGGAAATTGGGGGAAAGATTGATTATAGACACAATGTTCTTTGCGGAAACCTTGAACTTCCCTTCCTAAGACTTTAGCGTAGATGCTTCCAGCTAATTTACCCACACCCTAGACATGTTTTTTAAAATAAAATTTAGCCAGAGGCTTTCTTTTCTCAAATGTTTATCTGTTTTCTCATGTAATGGGGATACCCCAAATTAAGAGAATCTCTTATGCTATTTTTAAATATATACTTTGCATTTATTTATCTGATGTGCTCTGCCAAGCAGGTTCTTTAGCATGAATCACACCGTAGGTATGCATGCATGCGCTCAAAACAAAACAAGTTGGAAATTAATGGTACAATCTCATGCAACATCTGGAACTGTTTTAATGGAAACATGCACAAATATTGAATGACTGATATTCACGCAGTGTTGATAGCACTCAAGCAAATCCAAAAGGGAAGTGTTCACTTGGATTTTCAAACTTCAAAAATGAATGTGCATATCTGAAAGTGGAAAGATTTCAAACCCTCTTTTTTAAGCTAGTTCCTATTTTCATGTACGTTTTCAGCTTTTTTGCTAGCTATCTGACATTGGTGGACTATATGCTAGTGCTCAAGTCTGGAACATCAGTAAACATATATACTGTGTGTGTGTCTATCTATCTATATCTATCTATCTATCTATCTATCTATCTATCTATCTATCTATTCAGATCTAATTATGTATACATGTATAGTACCATTTACCTAAAAGTAACAAATCCAGCCAAAAGTAAGTACTTTTTAGTGCTCCAATTTTAAAATAATGTGTTACGTATGTGTTGAAGGCTGCATGTTCATATGTACAGTTACCTGGGAATAAGTCTCATTTAAAATAATAGGACTTACTTCTGAGAAGACCAATGCTTAGAAGAACTAGTTCAAAAATCTCTGAACTACACCTGAAGATAGTTCCCATAATTGCCAGGTGAACTGAAGGTGAATTAAGTTCAGTGTGCAGTAGGACTTTGAACAATTTCTAGTTTATGTTCATGTTCAGCCCTGCCCTCACCCCCAGAGCAGGAGGCAAGTTTTTTTAGTTTTCTTTTTTTAAATGAACATCTATAATCTGACATCTATTAAGAAAGTTAGATAGCAAACTGTGGAGGCAACAGTTGAAGGTTTATTAGGCAGATGAAAGGTGCTGCTGCTAAGGATGTTGAGTTATTTAAGCACTGTTGCTAAGCAATCACAAGGAAGGAATATAAGGCATTTCCTGTATCTTGCCTGCTGAAGATTTTTGCTGTCTTTCGACAAGAACAGCTTGCAGCAATAAGCACAGGAACAAATCAAATGACGCCTTGTGAGAAATTAAAGAAATTAAAGAGGGCAAATCTATTCTAGTATGGAAATTCAATTATGGGGAAAGCTTCACCTATTGACGTTCTGTCTGTGGCTACTCATCTGCCTTTGGACCCCAAATTCTAGCACAGCAACTTGCCATATTATGAGTGCTGATTCCTCCCCCCCAACGATGAACTTTTTATGAACTCAAGAGTTAATTTGGATGCACTAGAACTGAACTGGTTGGTTTTGTAAAAGAACTTACTAGAACTGGAACTAGTTTCTTTTTGGACAGATGACATTGTATTAGAACCTGATCTATCTCAAACATTCTGTTTTGTGTTATTTGGTCTGTAACCTTCTTTTTTATATTTTCCTTTCAATGTTAGCACAAGCTTTGATGCTTGCTCGCTGTTTTCCTGACTGAACGGGAATATTGCACAGCAAAGAAAAAACTTTGCTCATATTGTGTATAAAATTCTTGCCACTAAGGTGTCTCATATCTATTTTTATGTTTTTCTTTTTAGTTCTGTTTCTATTTCTATTTCAAACTCAACCTAACATTTCAGCAATGTGAGGATTTGGCATGGAAGGAAGGTTTCTTTTAACCTGCAATGGCTGTCAGCACAAATATTTGATACCTTTGCCGTAATGAGAATAGGCAGTTGGTGACACACTTAAGAGCCCAATTCTTTGCTTTGTTTACTTAGAATTAAATCCCAATGAATTCAGCTAAGCTTATTTCCTAGTATGTATGCTTAGGACAGCAGCCACGAAATTAAAAGACGCCTGCTTCTTGGGAGAAGGGCAATGACAGGCCTAGACAGCATCTTGAGAAGTAGAGACGCCACCTTGCCAACAAAGGTCCGTATAGTTAAAGCCATGGTTTTCCCAGTAGTGATGTATGGAAGTGAGAGCTGGACCATAAAGAAGGCTGATCGCCGAAGAATTGATGCTTTTGAATTATGGTGCTGGAGAAGACTCTTGAGAGTCCCATGGACTGCAAGAAGATCAAACACATCCATTCTTAAGGAAATCAGCCCTCAGTGCTCACTGGAAGGACAGATTGTGAAGCTGAGGCTCCAGTACTTTGGCCACCTCATGAGAAGAGAAGACTCCCTGGAGAAGACACTGATGATGGGAAAGATGGAGGGCACAAGGAGAAGGGGGCGACAGAGGTCGAGATGGTTGGATAGTGTTTTCGAGGTTACCAGCATGAGTTTGACCAAACTGTGGGAGGTAGTGGAGGACAGAGGTGCCTGGCGTGCTCTGGTCCATGGGGTCACAAAGAGTCGGACACGACTAAACAACAACAACAACAACAACAACAACAACATGCTTAGGATTGCTTTTGGGCAGGGGGGAGTGTTATATGTGCAACACCACTTTCCATATCAGCAAACCTTTGTTCTGGAGGGAGCTATGAGATCTGGGTTCAAACAGACATGGCCTGGATTAGGAGAAGTAAAACTGGGCTTGCTTGTTCAGTCCCTCCAACCAACCAACCCCATGTTTCTTGAAGGAAGGTTGGAGAAACAACCTTAATAAGAGGGGAAAGCTAGGAGTCCTTTAAAAGGGAAAGGGAAAGAGGAGAGGAAGCAAGAGGAAGCTATCATGTTGGATGCCTCCTCTATTCCATGCCTGTTGGATTGGTGAGGTGTTGTGCAACATGGAGTCTCCCTTCCTTTGACCATCCATGGTGGGAAACTTGGTTCGTCTTTACTGCCTCAGGGCTATGTTACTGCTCCTATATTGTTCGAGGCAAGGAAAGTCTACATTGTATGATACCTGTGGCAAAAGGTAAACTAGCATAGGGATGGGGTGAGATTTTAATACAAAGCTACCTAATTGGCAATGCTCGAACCAATAAACAGACCAAAACACAGCTACCCTTAGAAATTCGCACTTCTCTGAATTTTGCAATGCTGTTCTCTCCAACCGATGTGCACGAAAAGGCATCTGTTGTGTGCATGAAAATGCATATTCTAGTGAAGAAAGCAGATAGAATGTGTCATGTTAGGGAAAAACTGCTTGAAAAACTGTGCACATTAGTCAAAACTGCACACAAAAATGAGTTTATCAGGAGAAATTTGCTGTAAAATGCTGTTGAATTTTAATGATTTTTTTTAAATAAAACAAACTCAAGTTGCTGCAGAAATGTGGAGAGGCAAAATTAAGATGGGAAAAATGAGGCTTGATAGAGTCTTCCATCCTTAAGATAACCTGTCCTAAGGTAAGGGGAGCACAGTCTAGCTTCTTACAAAACACATGTGGATAATTATGCCTCTACATTTGGCCTCATATCTCAGGTTTCAGAATTGCTAAAAATGTGTTCTCTCTCTCCCTCTCTCCCTCTCTCTCTTTCAGAAATCTGAGGATCTGGGGATTATATCTGACGCGCAAAGGCACGTATTAGTGTAGAGTGACATATGCCTGCACCATAGAAAACAAGGTCAACCACCATCCCTGGCTACTATCAAAAGCTGGGGAAACCCTGCGACAAACTGCTTGTCATGAATGACTAAGCTAAAATCAGTAAGCTGCATGAGTCATACCAGATGAAATGAAAATCTGTCCCCAATTTGTATGCAGCCTGGGCCCCAGGAAAAACATTTCATTCAGTGAAATCTTGTGCGTCTTGGCACACTTGCTTTATTATATCCATATTTGCCTTCCAAGTATTCTGACAGCCCACTTCCTGTTTTTCTAACAATTCTGCCAGGGAAAGCCCCAGCTGGGGATGGAGGCAAGTGGACAGAAAATAGCCAATTTAAAAACAACAGATGCAACACGCATTGCCTCAAGCAATTTTTTCCCTACGCAAATCCGGCTCCTTGCGTAGCATAGCTGCATGAGCGATTGTGTCTCCAAGGGAGTCGCTGCTGTACCGTTACTAAACAGCTTCACTTCCAAGATCCGCCAGTTGAGGAGCAATAGGACAACTTCACCACCAGGAAATACCGTATTTTTTGCTCTATAAGACTCACTTTTTCCCTCCTAAAAAGTAAGGGGAAATGTGTGTGCATCTTATGGAGCGAATACAGGCTGTGCAGCTATCCCAGAAGCCAGAACAGCAAGAGGGATTGCTGCTTTCACTGCGCAGCGATCCCTCTTGCTGTTCTGGTTTCTGAGATTCAGAATATATTTTTTTTCTTGTTTTCCTCCTCCAAAAACTAGGTGCGTCTTGTGGTCTGGTGCGTCTTATAGAGCGAAAAATACGGTATATGCTGCCATCATGACAGATATGCCAATGCAACTGGCAGAAAGTCCTGAACGCGGCAGAATTGTGGCCGTGGTGTGGAGAAGACAGACACACAGCCGACCCTCGTTCAGTTACCAGTTACGTCTTGGCTCCTTGACTCAATGCAACTCACTTCTGAGTAGGAATGTGCAGGATTGCAAATGAGGGCTGTGATGAAGATGATGTATAGGTGGTATATGACACCAGTGCAGTTAGGAAAAATGTATAAAACTAGCTCAAATATGTGTTGGAAGTGTAAAAAAAGGAGGGGACATTTTACCATATGTGGTGGGACTGTAACGAAATTAAAACTTTTTGGGAAATGATATACAACGAATTGAAGAAAATGTTCCATCTAACATTTGTTTAAAAACCTGAAGCATTTGTTAGGGATTGTAGGAAAAGACCTGCCAAAGAAGTTGGAAAACATCTTCATGCGTGCGACAACGGCCACGAGAGTCTTAATAGCACAAAGATGGAAGACTGAGGAAATCCCGACTAAATTATGGCAAGAGAAACTGATGGACTATGCAGAATTGGCAAAATTGACACATAAGCTGCGGGACAAGGATAACTGTGATTTTAAAGATGAATGGGAACCTTTTACAAAGTATTTAAAGATGCAACAAAGTGAATTGGACTCCTTGGCAGGTTTTGAATAAACACTCACAATTTTTTAATTGATAATAACCAGTTAGACAAATTAAGGATTTATACAATTTTGTAACATGCAGAGAACAGCATTTATAGATACAGATAGGTAGCCGTGTTGGTCTGCCATAGTCACAACAAAAAAAATTCCTTCCAGTAGCACCTACCTGAAGAAGTGTGCATGCACACGAAAGCTCATACCAAGAACTAACTTAGTTGGTCTTTAAGGTGCTACTGGAAGGAATTTTTTTTTAGCATTTATAGAGAAACCAGAATCCCCATCGTGGGGATTCGAACCACTGACCTTCTGATCAGCAAGCCCTAGGCTCTGTGGTTTAGACCACAGCGCTACCCGCGTCCCTCTTAGCAAGCCTACTCCGAGTTAAATACCATCTGTAAATCATTTTCAGGTAGTTCTCCTTCAAAGAATAACATGCTGTAAACTTCAAGTCACTTTTCCAGAGTTTCCCCCACAGGTGAAAATCTATATTAGGTTAAAATCTATATATTGTATATACAGATATAAACAACCCTCACCCCTCTTAACAAACTGCAGTTGCCAGGATTATTTGGAGGAAACTGTTGAAGTGGTATGATAGCGCTTTAAATTTATAGTGTAGATGATGCCTCAGCCACTCTCTTCAACTAGTTAACTTCATTGTCGGAATGGCACATTAAATTGCTAGCTAGGACTGGGACTAATTCAAGAAATAAGGTCACCTTAGATTTAGGTTTTTGATTAAAAAACATTGTCTTGTTTACCAGAAGTGATATTGGGGAAGTTGAAAGAGGAATGCTTCTCTAGTCACGATATATTTCTCTTTGGACTTTCTTTACTTATGTAAGACCTTGCCTGTTCATTTGAATGATTCAACATGATGAAATGACTTCCGGGGAAGAAGCCAAAAGAGTAGAGTCTTGTGGTGATGCTGATGAATTCAGTACTGCATGCCTTACATCATTTCAATATTACGTATCAGTTAAACAGGGTTTCACTTAACTCTTGTCCTGTATATAGAATGAAAGCTCCTAGTCTCTCCCCCCCCACTATAGGCCACAGGGAAAGCAAAGTTTTGCTTGAAAGATACGAGGCCAAATGGTTTTAATGATTACATTCTAAATAAATCAGGAAAATGTCAAGGAACTCTTTTATAAGCACTAGGAATGGCAGAGAAATCTGCCCTACTTAGATTCCTAAGTGAACTCACCTGATCTAATCTGGATGGGTCATGACACAGATTGGATCAATGGTCCACTTCAGAATATGCAATCTGGATGTTCTCTTGCTGTGGGAGTCTTTTCAGTTAAAGAATGGGATAAAATGCTTTTTCAAAGTCAATACAGTGGTACCTTGGTTCTCAAACTTAATCCTTTCCGGAGGTCCGTTCCAAAACCAAAGCATTCCAAAACCAAGGTACGCTTTCCCATAGAAAGTAATGTAAAATCCATTCCAGACTTTTAAAAACAACCCCTAAAACAGCAATTTAACATGAATTTTGCTATCCAACGAGACCATTGATCCATAAAATGAAAGCAATAAGCAATGTACTGCAGTCACACAATCAATCAATCAATCAATCAATCAGTAGCTGAACTGGGTTCCATACAGTCACGAAAACAAAAACAAAGAGCCACAAAAACAAAAACGCAAAATAAATAGCAAAAATAGACAGACGTCAGTGTAAGACTCAAAACGGAAGTGTGGCACTTAAATCGGAAGCATAATGCACAAAGAGGAGCACGTTCGACTTCCAAAAAAAGTTCACAAACCAGAACACTTACTTCCGGGTTTGCAGTGTTTGGGTTCCAAGTTGTTTGAGTACCAAACGTTTGAGAACCAAGGTACCACTGTAAAGCAATTGAATTAGACTCACTGACATAACTTTGCTCTCCTCCCCCAGCATAAGTGATACATCTTGAATTACACGCCTCAGCAGTGAGGCAGTACTGTATCTAGCTTGATTATAATCCTGTATCCCTCCCCCCCCCCCCGCCCAGCAAAAAAATGGATCAGAAAAATATTGTTGCTGGCAAAATTGCATAGAGCCTTAAACCCTTGGGAATGGCCGCCCTGCAAGTTTTCTGGAGGGCTGCTAGTGGACATTAGTTTCTTAGATCCTTTAATTTTAACGGGTTGATGGTTAGAACATGATGAAATGCTCAGATTTTTAATGAACTATGTAGGACCAATTCAGTACAGTCCAGATGCTTCAGTACAGTTCCAGATGCTTCAGGTTGCGGTTTTTCATGTTATGGACCAGCCAAAACCCGGAAGTACTGGAATGGGTTACTTCCGGGTTTCGGGGGTCCTGCATGCACAGAAGCGCTAAATTGCGCTTTGCGCATGCGCAGAAGCACCAAATCGCAACCCGGACATGTTTCCTTTTTGGAAATGAGGCACAGCTGAGACTGTGGTGTCTTTCTGATATATAATTTATTTACTGTCTCACCAGAGTGGTGCATGTTCTGGTTATCTCCCGCTTGGACAACTACAATGCGCTCTACATGGGGCTACCTTTGAAGGTAACCCGGAAACTACAACTAATCTAGAATGCGGCAGCTAGACTGGTGACTGGGAGCGGCCGCCAGGACCACATAACACCGGTCCTGAAAGACCAACATTGGCTCACAGGTTGTTTCTGAGCACAATTCAAAGTGTTGGTGCTGACCTTTGAAGCCATAAACAGCCTCTGCCCAGTATAGCTGAAGGAGTGTCTCCACCCCCATTGTTCAGCCCAGACGCTGAGGTCCAGCGCCGAGGGTCTTCTGGTGGTTCCCTCACTGCGAGAAGTGAGGTTACAGGGAACCAAACAGAGGGCATTCTTGATAGTGGCGCCCACCCACTACGCTCTCCCATCCGATGTCAAGGAAATAAACAACTATCTGACTTTTAGAAGATATCTGAAGGCAGTCCTATTTAGGGAAGTTTTTAATGTTTGATGTTTTATTGTGTTTTTAATAGTCTGTTGGGAGCTGCCCAGAGTGGCTAGAGAATACACACACACACACACACACACACACACACTCAAAGAGGGTCTTGTTTCTCACATAGCCGTAGCAGTGGATTCAGACAGAAATCTACCGTCATCTTCTGACCCTCTCTCCAGCTTTCTTGCCTTTAACAGCCTGCAACCTATTTTTCCTTTAGGTCACCCCACGACAAACCCTAACTGCCTTTGTCTTCTAACTATGAGTCGAGGAAGGGGCACAGAGCCTCCTCTTCTTGCCTTTCCTAATAGCTCATCACTTCAGGTGATTTTCTCACAATGAAAATTGCCTGGCGTATCTTTTAACATTTGCTGAATCCAGGGGTTCAATGCCTGGCACCCAGAAACTCATAACATTTCACTTCCTTGCAGCCTAAGGAAAGCTGTTTGTTTCTTGGTAGAAGACACTGGCAGAAATTGCTAATGTAGAGTAACGTCTGATAATGGATCAGTGTGGTGTCTGTTTGAAACGCAATTAGTTAAAATGCAGATTTAAAAGTGGTTATAATGTATTTGGATCTTGTATTTTTTAAAGCGCAACGCCTATCTATAGATGTAAAAGAATATAAAGTGTTATGCTATATAGTTATGTTTAGAACTTTATAGTGTTTATAGATTAATAGTATTATAAAGTATATAAGGTATACTTTATGTATTGTGTGTACAATACATGTATATTTGCGTATTTTAAGCAGGAACCCCAAAATACTTTTTACGATTCCTGCCCATTGCTGCATCGAGGCTGGTATATGCAACCTCGCCTACACAATGATTTTTGGGGGTGGGACATGCGACGGAAAAGTTTGTTTAGTGAGCAGGTTGAGTCACCGAAGTGTTTTTTCCCCTGCCAGAAAACCGTTAACTGACAACAGCTCCTGACTGGCCAGAGTTCCAAGGGAGGCAGTTGGAGTGAGAGTCGGTGTTAGAGACCCATGGGGTCTGTGAGGGAGAAATCGGAGGATGGAATGATGGTCATGAAGGATAAGAAGGAAGCATTAGTGAAGATGAGATCACTATATGTTCAACCAAGCGACCAGGGGATGGAGGCCACCACTGCTGATATGGATGGTGTCTGTGGATCTTTCTGACGTGTCCCCCTGCTGAGTCACTTGGCTGAGAACTTTGGGAAGGGCAACTATTTATGGGTCGTTCAAAGAAAAGAGATTGTTGGTGTAAATTGTGTTTTCCGAAAAAATCTTGCCTGTAAGTATATCTCTTCTTCTTTCCGCAGTCTGCTTCTTTTGCTATCCCTTAAGGTTTCGACACATAGGGAACCAGGTCATGGTTAGATTAATTTTTAAAGATTGTCCTCAGGGCCCCCTTAGATTTTTTGAGGGAAATGGCTTGCAGTGCAGGGATAGAGAGTATCGAGGAAATAATTAGAATCCATTTCGTGACCTTCTTCCTTTTCTTCCCTAGATGTTCCGGTCTGCAAAGGTTGAGAGAGCTGCTGGCCTCTTGTTGCCGCTCCATCAAAAACCATCCCCTGGACTGTTTGAGACAAGAAAGTGTCATCGTGGAAGGAAGGAGAACCAAAGTGAGAACCATCTATGTGAGACCGAAGGACCAGGAGATGGATGCCACCAGTGATTCCACCAGTGGTGTGAGTGTTGATCTGTTAGAGACCCATGGGGTCTGTGAGGGAGAAATTGGAGGATGGAATGATGATCATGAAGGATAAGAAGGAAACATTAGTGAAGATGAAATCACTATATGTTCAACCAAGCGACCAGGGGATGGAGGCCACCACTGCTGATATGGATGGTGTCTGTGGATCTTTCTGACACGTCCCCCTATTTATGGATAGTTCAAAGAAAAGAGATCGTTGGTATGAATTGTGTTTTCCGAAAAATGGAAAGTATCTGGAACCCATTTCCTGACTATTTCCCCTCTTCTTCCCTAGATTCGAGAGCTGCTGGCCTCCTGTTGCCATTCCCTCAAAATCCATCCCCTTGTCTGTTTGGAGGAAGAAAGCGTGATGGTTGATGGAAGAAAGATTAAAGAAAGAACGATTTATGTAAGACTGAGAGACCAGGGGATGGATACCACTGGTCTACCAATGGTGAGTGTTGAGGTTGTTCATGAAGAACAGAGAGGCCAGAGAGAATCTGGCTTGCCAGGGCGGGGGGGAGGCAGCTCCCTGGTTTAAGAAGAGTTCAGGGATAGGATGAGGAAGGGAGGAAGGTAAAATAACGTAAGCCACCCGGAGATCCTTCTAGGAAAGATTGGTTATCAAAGCTATAATAGATGCAAAAATTAAGAATCTTTTCTCTTCTTTTCTCTTCCAGGCAGTGACAGCAGTGAGACTAGCAGCTCCAGCACAGCTCTCTCTCCCCTCCAAGACCCAGTTCCCCCGTCCCCCCAAAATTAAATATATATATATATAAATAAATAGTATATATTTCCAAAACACCATGAGTCTCCAGTGTGGTCTCTCGTCACAAGGCAACAGACTTTTTAAAGAGGCTACAAAAGTCACTCATAGAAGTAGAACAACAATTGAAGATATAAGACAGTTTGTTACAGACTGGTTGCAATACCTTCAAGTAAATGATGTGTTTAAAATAGATAAGAAAAATGGATTTAGTACTGAAATCTCAAGGTTTCAAAAGGAATTATTGGAAAATAATGTGAAGCTACGTTCTAAAATGTATAAATTGCTAGAGTGTAAAACTAAGGATGAAGAATTCAAAACATTAATGATAAAATGGGCACAAGACATTAGGCATAATATTCAATTTTCATAATATTATTAGGCATAATATTAAATGTTTGCTGGAAATGTAAGGAGAAGGAAGGCATGTGGTGGATGTGCAAGATAATTAAAACATTTTGGGAAATGATTTACAATGAGTTGAAAAAAATGTTTAAAATAAAAAGAGGCTTTTTTGGGGGTTAGGCATTTTAGGTATAGAGATTCTGAGGGAGCAGAAATGACTATTCATGTACATGATGACAGCACTAAGGATACTACAGGCCCAGAGATGGAAAAAAGATAAAGTTCCATCCAGAGAGGAATGGCTGATGAAGTTGTTGAACTATGCCAAAATGGCGGAACTGACCGGGAAAATCATAAACCAGGAAGAGAAATTTTTTAAGAAAGAATGGGGGGAATTTATATTGCATTTGAGAGAACACTCTTTTAAACAACCAAAAACGTTGGCAGGGTTTGAGTAACGCTTGCAATTTACGAAAACTATGGGAAAATGGATTTCTATTCTATTAGCAAATTAGAGAAAATACGATAAGCAGATGAAAAAGAGAGAGATTGATAATGGTAACCATGGAAGGGGGGAGGGAAGTCAAAGGACTCAGAGAATCCTAAATGAAGGGGTGTTTGAATTTAAATTTGTTATGCAAACTTAATAAAAACATTTTTTTAAAAAAAGATAAATAAACAGATAATTTTTGTGTTATTGCTTTACAAACATGCTAGTCTTTGGGGTTGCTTTTTTCCAACAGTTGTGAGCATGGGTGGAAACCCCGGGTCTCACTGCAGGAGTCTACAGTTTGGCTCCTTCCTTTGTGGATGCTATAATAATATAAATATAAATATAAATATAAATATAAATAATAATAAATAATTTATTTATACGCTGCCCATGTGGCCAGGGCTCCCCAGACACTCTGTGCAGCCTCCAGCAAAATTTTTAAATACAATAATTTATCAAATATTAAAAGCTTCCCTAAACAGGGCTGCCTTCAGGTGTCTTCTAAAAGTCAGACAGTTCTTTATTTCTTTGACATCTGGTGGGAGGGTGTTCCACAGGACAGGCGCCACTACTGAGAAGGCCCTCTGCCTGGTTCCCTGTAACATTGCTTCTCGCAGTGAGGGAACCGCCAGTGCTGGAAGATAGTGTCCGGGAGGAACGATGGGGGTGGAGATGCAGAGAGGAAGGGGGGAGAGCTGGTTAAGATAGATTTAGGCAATTTCTGAGAGGCAGTTGCACAGATTTGTTATTTTCACCATTACAGTGGTACCTCGGGTTACATACACTTCAGGTTACATACACTTCAGGTTACAGACTCCGCTAACCCAGAAATAGTACCTCAGGTTAAGAACTTTGCTTCAGGAAGAGAACAGAAATCGTGCTCCGGCGGCGTGGCGGCAGCGGGAGGTCCTATTAGCTAAAGTGGTGCTTCAGGTTAAGAACAGTTTCAGGTTAAGAACGGACCTCCGGAACGAATTAAATACTTAATCCGAGGTACCACTGTATCTGCTTTAAAATTAGCTTTCCTTTTGCCAGCCAATATCAGCTTTGCGAAAGTAATCTAGCAGACTGCTTTTCTTGTATTCCACCCAGGAAATCAAATACTAAACCTCAGAACATTCTCAAAAGATCCAACATGTTTTGCTGGGCATACTGTATACAAAGAACCAAACTTGCATGTTCTGGAATCTTGGATCTCTTTGAAATAAACCTCAGTACCCCCCACCCCCCTGCAAGGGAGTCCGACCTCACAACAAAGAAAAACAATGTATTTGGGGATGAAAATTGGCCACAACTTTATTAAAATTTCAGACTGTGCGCTTGCGGTTTGAGACTCCCCTCAGGACACCCTTTCTTTTCTTTTTTTATATAAGATATTTATTAAAGTTTTCAATATTAATACAATAAAAAGAAAATCAAGAAGAAAAAAGAAAAATATAACAAAAATACAAAACAGAAAATACTTAAAAACACACAAAATTTCAATAACTTATTTTTCATTAACTTATTTCCCAGACCTCCTCGTACCTCCCTTTTTTGTATTCCAATTCAATTATTAGTTCAGCAAATCCTTATCAATATTTTTTTTAACCTACTTCTGAACCTTTTTTCCGTATTCTCTTATAACATTACAGCTGAAAACCACTTAATTTCTATCCGACATCATTCTAACATTCTCCCCTCAGGACACCCTTTCAAGGTGACCCTGATACCGCCATCGCAGGTGGGGTGCATTGCGACACCACCCCTACTGAATATAAAAGAGAAAATGTGACCATCTGAGTGTGTACATTCTTAGAGCCAAGACAACGGAAACCTCCCAGGTGGGAGGAAAATTCTTTAAAGGGGCACCACCATACCCAGGCCGACAAGCATAGTAAATTGCAGCACCTAAAGATTCCATGCTGGGGCAGCACAGACGAGATGACTGTGAAACAATTCAGATATAAATTGTGCAGGTAGAACTGCAGGAAGGGACCCCAAGGATCATCCAGTCCAACCCCCCCCTGCAATGCGGAAATATTCCACTACCCCACCATAAGGATCAAACATGCAACCGTGGCCCCATCAGCATGATGTTTTAACCAGCTGAGCTGACCAGGCACCGAAGAAGAGAATTCATAAATGCAGACTCCCACATAAAGAGTACCGTAGATCACGTGCAAACTAACCAGACATTGTAACCCTGCATGGGAGCACATGCCTACGACCTCATGACTAATGAATAACTAATTAACAGTATCCTCCCCTCGTGTGACTGAAAATAGGGTTAGAAGGGGCTCTGGGTCATCTAGCCCGGCTTCACATATAAAGGTAAAGGGAACCCTGACCATTAGGTCCAGTTGTGACCGACTCTGGGGTTGCGGCGCTCATCTCACATTATTGGCCGAGGGAGCCAGCGTACAGATTCTGGGTCATGTGGCCAGCATGACTAAGCCGCTTCTGGCGAACCAGAGCAGTGCATGGAAACACTGATTAGCTTCCCACCGGAGCGGTACCTATTTATCTACTTGCACTTTGACATGCTTTTGAACTGCTAGGTTGGCAGGAGCAGGGACCGAGCAACGGGAGCTCACCCCGTTGCGGGGATTCGAACTGCCGACCTTCTGATCGGTAAGCCCTAGGCTCTGTGGTTTAACCCACAGCACCACCCATGTCCCTTCCGCCACCTGCATCCCTTTGGCTCCCCATATACCGATACCTAAAAAGATTAGCCACACACACAGGATTAACTACCACCATACATACAGAAATGTACACCCGAGCCTATTAAGTACGTGCATAGATGCCTATGCCTGTTTGTGCTATAGAATGAATGGCACATGTAGGGATGAGACCATCAGCTGGTGACCAGTATGGCGCATTACTAGCATACTTTGACTATAAAAGAACAATAGTCAGGAGGGAGGACCTCGGGCCCCTCTCCGAGCTGAGGGACTCAAAGGGAATCCTATATAATTACAGGGTTGGAACCCTTAGGGCAATCCTCGGCGATGCAGGACCATGCGCCCATTCCTTAACGGGATACCATACCCCTGCACATCATACCAGAAATCATTGGATTGTAGAGCTGGAGAAGACCCAAATGGTCTTCCAGCTCAGGCTCATGGAGAACACCATACACAATTTGGCCTTCGAATCCCACTGCCTTGTGTAGATAGACTCATAATACAATGATACAAGCAGCTCAGCACATATGCATACCGCAATTATATGCATGCATAAATAAATAAATAAATAAATACATACACACATACGGACCACATTCTATGCATGGAAGGAAGCCCACCAGCCCAGCTCCCTGCCCACCTGGCCTCACCATTAACTGGGCAGCCCCTTATGTGCGGCCACCTACTTCAGGCCCATGGCAGAATGAAACTGGTAGGAAAAATTCTTAAGACTGCAATATGTTACGAGTCAAGTCCCCATACTTCCACCGCTAGGGCCTCGTATACGGTACGCCCCAAAACTTAGAGGGAAAACAGCAGATCTAATGAGGAACAACACCAACAATCTGTTCTTCAAATTAGGCACTAACGCACTGCAATTTGGTTATCCAGTACCGCCATGGAAAGCAATGTGTACCTACCTTACTCCCCATGTGGAAGCACAACTCGTGTGTGGAAAGATGGCGCTGGCCATGTGTATGAAAGAGGGAGGGGTTCGCCCAACAACGAGGTAACTCCAGCGGTTCTCTGCTTCCTCATCTTTGCTACTTCCTTTTCCTACGTTCTACCTCTCTCTAGGTCTTCGTGTCCTGCTGACTTTCCTCCTGGATGCTCCAAGGCCAACTGCACAACTGACATCAGCTCCGGTCTCCTTTAAATCTGAGGAGCAGACCAGAGGGAAGCCTGCGTCGGCACGGTCCGCTCCTCCTAGCTGCGCCCACTGCAGATTGGCCGCTTCAAATGGCTGGGTTCTGGTGGGAACCCAGAGGTCTCTGCGGTGACCCCAGCAATGAGCAATGGCCACAGGAGCAGCATGGCTCTGAGAAGATGGTGGTGCAGTGCGCTGGGCTGCAAACATTGCCCACCACTGTGAAATGATGAGCGGCCATTAATGGTTTCTCAGCCTCCTGGAAAAAAGTGGCAAGTGGGGTGCTGCAAGGTTCTGTCCTGGGCCCGTTGTTGTTCAACTTGGATGAAGGAATTGAGGGGATGCTCCTCAAATTGGCTGATGACACCAAACTGCGAGGGCTAGCTAATGCTGCAGAAAACAGAATCAGAATTCAAAAGGACATTAACAGGTTGGAGAACCGGACGAAAGCCAACAAAATGAATTTCAATAGGGAGAAATGTAAGGTTCTGCACTTAGAACCAGATTCACTAATATAGGATGGGGGACACCTGGCTTCCTAGCAGTACCTGTGAAAAGGATCTAAGGGTCTTGATGGACCACAGACTTCACATGAGTCAACAGTGTGATGCAGAAGCAAAAAAGCTAATGCTATTCTAGGCTGCGTTAACAGAAGTATAGTTTCCAGATCGTGGGAAGTAATAAAGGTAAAGGTACCCCTGCCTGTTCGGGCCAGTCTTGCCAGACTCTAGGGTTGTGCGCTCATCTCACTCTAAAGGCCGGGAGCCAGCGCTGTCCGCAGACACTTCCGGGTCACGTGGCCAGCGTGACAAGCTGCATCTGGTGAGCCAGCGCAGCACACGGAACGCCGTTTACCTTCCCGCTGGTAAGCGGTCCCTATTTATCTACTTGCACCCGGAGGTGCTTTCGAATTGCTAGGTTGGCAGGCGCTGGGACCGAACGACGGGAGCGCACCCCGCCGTGGGGATTCGAACCGCCGACCATGCGATCGGCAAGTCCTAGGCGCTGAGGTTTAACCCACAGCACCACCCGCGTCCCTAGCGCCACCCGCGTAATAGTACCGCTCTATTCTGCCTTGGTCAGACCACACCTGGAATACTGTGTCCAATTCTGGGAGCCACAATTTAAGGAGGATGTTGAAGGAATTGGGTATGTTTAGCCTGGAAAGGGGAGACTGAGAGGAGATCTGATAGCCATCTTCAAATATCTTAAGGGCCGTCACACGGAAGAGGGAGGATGCTTGTTTTCTCCTGTTCTGTAGGGTAGGACTCGAACTCGTGGCTTCAGGTTACAAGAAAGGAGATTCTGATTAAACATTCATAAAAACAAACAGACTCCCTTGGAAGGTGGTGGACTCTGATTCCTTGGAGGTTTTTAAACAAAGACTGGAGGGCCATCTGCCATGGATGCTTTCGCTGAGATTCCTGCATGGCAGGGGGTTGGACTAGATGGCCCTTGGTTCCCTTCCAACTCTTAAGATTCTATGATTCTATGGAATGGATCTGAATTAATGACAGCCGTCCACCAGTTTCCTATTCAAAACTGCTTCCCACCCCAATCTCTAAATGACTACTATATATAAATAATACATTAAAGTAGACAAATAATAAGGATTAATAAGCCTGTTACCCATTGTCTATAAACCCTTATGATAATCACATGTCAGATTTTCTTTTGTGAATGAAATAAAATGGTTTCAATCCGTTTCTAAACAAGGCTTAGATCAACTCCCTAGATGTTCATTGTCCAGGGGTTCAGTGCCTGGCGCTCAGAAACTCATGGCAAAGGGGAGTCCGTCACCCACAAACTCATAACATTTCACTTCCTTGCAACCTAAGGAAAGCTGTTTATTGGCAGAACAGACTGGGCAGAAACTGAAAGAAACAGGGGGATGAGGAGGTCTAAGGGTGAAGTCCTGCTCCTGTTCATCGTAATACTGGACAGATTACTACAGGGTGTTGAGAAGGGGTTTTTTTAACTCTTAAGTGAGAAACAGCAGCCATAGTCAAGGCCAGAAGTGTTTTCCCTTGGTGACCCCGCCATGTTGAAAAGTGTGTGTGTTTGCAAGGTGTTTCTTGTCCTGTCCAGAAGTGCACCGCGCTAGATGAAGCCAGCTCTAGATCTTTCCTAAATAAATTGAATAAAACCACTTAAACCACTGGAAGATATATCTGAAAAATAAATATTAAGGGGAGCAATGCCCATTGTTAAGCAAGGTAGCTAAAGTAACAGAGTCATGTTTTCCATTGTGACACGTCCCCTGCTGACTGGTTGGCCGAGAACTTTGGGCAGAACATCTATTAGAGAGAGAGAGAGAGAGAGAGAGAGAGAGAGAGAGAGAGAGAGAGAAAGAGAAGCAAATTGCGGTTTGAAAAAATAATAATGAAACCATCTCGTCTGTAAGTAGGATCTCTAATTCTTTCCCCTTTCTTTAGCTATTCCTTAAGATTTAGACACATAGGTTACCAGGTCTTCCTTTTCTTCCCTAGATGCTCCGGTCTACGAAGGCTGAGAGAGCTGCTGGCCTCCTGTTGCCGCTCGATAAAAATCCATCCCCTGGACGAAGACACCATTCAGATTAACGGCAAGGAGATAAGAGTTCGAACCATCTATGTGAGGCCAAAGGACCAGGGGATGGATGCCACCAGTGATTCCAGCAGTGGTGAGTTTTGATCTTTGTTCAAGAAGAACAGGGAGGCCAGAGAGAATCTGGCTGGCTGGGGGCGGGGGAGGCAGCTCCCTGATTTAAGAAGAGTTTAGGGATTGGGTGAGGAAGGGAGAATAATGTGGGCCACTTGGAGATCCTTGCAGTAATAATCAATGAAAATATTAAGAATTTTTTCTGTTCTTTTCTCTTCCAGGCAGCGGCAACAGTGAGGCCAGCAGCTCTCTCAACCAAGACCCAGTTTCCCCCTTCCCCGATTAAATATTTTTTTTATTCTAATAAAGCTTTTTAATACAAATATGCTAGTCTTTGGTCATTTTTTTATCCCTGTATGGGTGCATCTACAGCAGCAAGAATGTTTCTTTTCCAAAAATGGAAAGAAGAAGAAGAAGAAGAGGAGGAGGAGGAGGAAGAAGAAAAAGAAGAAGAAGTCCCAGAGAAAGAAGAATGGATACAAAAACAAGAACGATGGGTGTGGAGACGCGGGGGGGGGGGGGGGAGCTGGTTAAAACAGAATAAAATAGCATTTAGGCAATTTCTGAGAGGCAGTTGCACAGATTTGTTATTTTCACCATTATCTGCTTTAAAATTAGCTTTCTTTTTGCCAGCCAATATCAGCTTTGTGAAAGTAATCTGCTTTTCTTGTATTCCGCCCAGGAAATGAAATAGTAAACCTCAGAATATTCTCAAAAGATTCAACATGTTTTGCTGGGCGTACAGTATACAAAGAACTGAACTTGCATGACCTTCTATTCCGGAATCTTGGATCTCTTTGAAATAAAGCCTTGGAATAGATTCAGTTTTAAGCTGAAAAACAAAGATGTTTGTTATTATTTTTCATAAACAAAACCACTGGCATTTTTTTAAAAAATGCCTTTTAAGTTCTAACATGCAACCAAAGCAAGAAGACTTAACTGCATCACTGAAAGCTTTTCCACACTCTTTATATTTTAAGCTGTTGATTCTCAGACATATTCCAGCTAGCAGAAAACGCAAATGATGCTACTGAATTTGTTGTCTCTGATTTTGAAGATTTTAAAAATTTTATACCACTGCACCCCCCTTCCTACGCCCCTGGCTGCAGCCCGCGGCTTTCAGGCTTTCAGCTGTCTGAGAAAAAGGCAAGTCTCCTTCTTCCCCTTCTGCCTAACTGTGCCCCCCTCAGACTGCTCCTCTTGGTTGTGTGCAGTCATGTCTAGGACACAGACTGAAGAAAAGCAATAGCTTTTATCCAGTTTTACTTTTTGCCTGTCGAGGTCCCCAGGGCCACCCCAAATAACTCACACATCACACAGAAATTTTGTTTAAGGTTTTTGGCATAATTTCGGCCGCAACTTTATTAAAATACAAAAAATGTGAGTGGTTGCTTAGGCATTGGTGACGACTATCTGCCCCCCAGTGGGGGACAGACTGACATTCCGCACGCCTGCGAAAGTCAGAAAAGGGGAATACATTTGGGGGTAGCGACGGAGCAGGGAACCTGTCCTCAGCCCTCCCCAAATGCAACCAGGGGCTCTTGCGTGGCCCTAGCCCCTTGACAAGGTTTGGACAAAAGCAATGGTGAGCCCCTGTATTCCTTTAACGGAATCGCTTGCTGCAGCATTAGAGGGGCAGGCACAGCCAATCCATGCCCCTCAACCAACCAAACCATAAACCAGTGCCTAACTGCAACCTTACAAGTTGTGACGATTTGCTACGCAGTAGGCAAAAACCAAATGGCCCCAGCCAATCAGCCAGATGGACAAAATTCCAACCTGGCCCCTGCCCCAAAGCAGACGACCCCATGACAGGCATAGCAAGGTCAAAGCAAACAACCCTAATTCTAGGGAGGGGGGGACGGGCAATCCGATGCACGGGCGAAAAGAGGAAGCCCTAGCCTCGTGCAAAGAGTTTTAGCATTTCTGGCTGTCAATCAACAAATAGCAACATTAACTTCTTCCCAACAACAAGGGAAGCCCAATCACAACAGTGGCCAAAGATCAATTAACCCGCCCCACAACTTTGGAGTGTCCTGGCGGCCCCTACCGCAACACATGCTCTCCATGAAGGAGAACACACTTTGTCGTTAGTCTTAGCTCCCCCCCCCCCAACCCCTCCAAGACCATCTATATTTGGAAGTTGCTTAAGCAACACAAACACCTGCAAAAGCTGTTTTGCCAGGAGCAATGGTGGTATAGATGAGCAAGCACACAGAGCACTCTTTATTTTTATTCTCTCTTCTGACCCCCTTTTGCAGTCTGGGCAAAATCAATACATAGCAACAGAGAAAGGAGGTTCATGATTTCTAGATGTGAAGTGGCGTTACAGAAAAATAAAAAAGACTATCAGCAAAAGCACGAAAAACGTCTCCTGGAAAAGCTTGAAATGCTTTTAAAAAGAAGTCTCAATAAATCCAGCAGGACTTATTCCTGGATACTAGTGCACAAAATGGCCGCCCCTGTCCGTTAGCGACTACGTGACACAACCATGAACATCACGGTGGGTTCTTCCCTCTTGACCTCAGTGGGATCTGGATTACATCTAAAATCGTATTACAACTAAGTGTGTTACTAAAACAAAATCATTTGGGTGGTTTCCCGAGAAGGGAAATGAACAAATGATGATAGCACTTCCTTCAAAACGTTATGTATACCTCTCCTCCTGTGGTATGAATTATGTGTAACGCTTTATCCACTACTATCCCTTTTTGTAGTGAGTCACTGAAAAGAAAAGAAAACTCACCTATGACTTCACATAGCGAGAAAATCCTATTGCAAAAAGAAGGGATATTTTTGTCGTTTCTCCTTAGGCATTTCCTTTAGTTTCCCCAGAAACAAGGATACAATCCAAAGTCAACTAAAGTTGTGGGGTTTTTGGTTTTTTGTTTTAAAAAGTGAGACTGTAATTTGTTTTAAATAGCATTTGAAATACATCCAGGCTGGGATTGAAAATGTGAGCATCAGTTCAAAATATAAAAGTTCAAACTGAAGATCCCCTGCTTATTGGCAAAAATGCACTGGGCATTAATAATATGCATTACTCTTCAGCAGGGACGCGGGTGGCGCTGTGGGTTAAACCACAGAGCCTAGGACTTGCTGATCAGAAGGTTGGCGGTTCAAATCCCCGCAACGGGGTGAGCTCCCGTTGCTTGGTCCCTGCTCCTGACAACCTAGCAGTTTGAAAGCATGTCAAAGTGCAAGTAGATAAATAGGTACCTCTCTGGCGGGAAGGTAAATGGCATTTCTGTGCGCTGCTCTAGTTCTCCAGAAGCGGCTTAGTCATGCTGACCACATGACCCGGAAGCTGTACGCCGGCTCCCTCGGCCAATAAAGCGAGATGAGCGCTGCAACCCCAGAGTCGGCCATGACTGGACCTAATGGTCAGGGGTCCCTTTACTTTTACCTTACTCTTCAGAATCTTAAAGGTTTATTGGAAATAGGCTATCAGCATGGAAGCAAAAGGTTTTTGGGTTTTTTTAACAAGTTCAGCTCCATGTTCAGAATATTTTACTAGGATTTTCACTGATGTGTGTTTCCCTTCTCAGGTACGGTCTACTATGCTTATAGCAAAATCTGGATTGGGGAGGTGTCACACTTGTGAAGAGAAGTTCCTTAGCTCAGTCCTAACACACTGCTCACAAGCACCCAGCCTCAGAACCTAGTCTGCACCAAGAGCAGTAGGAGTCCTGGCATCACAGAGAAGCTCAGAGATTACTGGCAAGGGGTCCCCAGTTTAGATCCAGAAAAGGACTTTTCATTCAAAAAACAGGAGGAGCTCCCCTCCACATGCACTGCTGGGCCAATCAGAGTGCTGCAAGCAGCTGCCACCCATTTGGTCCACCAATCCACCGCCACCCCATCCTGCTAGTTCACCTGGTCGGCCAATCATACCTCATTTGGACGTGTCTAAACCGGGAGCTGTCTGTATTGTGTTTCTATAGTAAGGTAAAAGCTAAAGGACCCCTGGATGGTTCAGTCCAGTCAAAGGCGACTATGGGGTTGCGGCGCTCATCTCGCTTTCAGGCCGAGGGAGCTGGCGTTTGTCCACAGACATATTTTTGGGTCATGTGGCCAGCAGGACTAAACCATTTCTAGTGCAACGGAACACCGTGATGGAAACCAGAGCACACGGAAATGCCATTTACCTTCCCACCGCAGCGGAACCTATTTATCTACTTGCACTGGCATGCTTTCAAAATTCTAGGTTGGCAAGAGATGAGACAGAGCAATGGGAGCTCAACCCATCATGGGGATTCGAACCGCTGACCTTTTGATCAGCAAGCCCAAGAGGCTCAGTAGTTTAGACCACAGCGCCATCGTCATTCTATACTGCCTCCTCCTTTAAGGGGTCCATGGCAGTGTATCATACACCACATACCTCAATCTGGTAATGTCTGGTTTAAATGATCCTAATTAATCAAAAATAAAATTTGATACAGGTTCATCGTGAAAACACACGTTTTGGTATAATTTTTATAAACATTTTAGGGGTGCATTTTAAAAAACCGCAGTCTGAGACAAAGCTGTTAGTCAGCCATACCACAAGGTGGCAGCCCTGAGGCCCGTTAACCTCTATATAGAATTTGACATTGTGCTTAAGCAACCCTTTCATGCAAGCAAGGGCGTTATGTACAGACCGTGCTTTGGTCGCCTGGTACAAGGAAAGTATTTTGTGCCAAGAACAGGGAGTTAAGATAAGACCCCACCAAAAACATTCCAAAGAGGGTGATAAGATCTTTCCTTTGGTTTATGTGTGGTTTGATCAGTTGTTGGACTCAGCAAATTTACAGAGCAATCGTTTGCCTCAATTTAGGGGTGTGGTGTGAATATCCAAGGAATTATGCGAGGTCTGCGCATTCATCATTGCAACCACAAGGGTCGATAATGCAATCAGAGAAGTCTTCACACACAGTCACCAAGGAAAATTTTGGGATAAACTTATCACTATAATTGATGCTGTTATCACTGAACATTGTACGAATGAGCACCAAGTTTGGGACAGCCCCTCTTTCATCCTTATAGGTCCAGTCGTGGTCGACTGGGGTTGCGGCGCTCATCTTGCTTTATTGGCTGAGGGAGCCAGCGTACAACTTCTGGGTCATGTGGCCAGCATGACTAAGCCGCTTCTGGCGAACCAGAGCAGCGCACGGAAACGCCGTTTGCCTTCCTGCCGGAGTGGTACCTATTTATCTACTTCCACTTTGACGTGCTTTCGAACTGCTAGGTTGGCAGGAGCAGGGACCGAGCAATGGGAGCTCACCCCGTCATGGGGATTCGAACCGGCGACCTTCTGATCGGCAAGTTCTAGGCTCTGTGGTTTAACCCACAGCACCACCCGCGTCCCTTTTCATCCTTATACATCAACGTAATAGATGGGAGCATCCCTGAACAAGCTTTGCTGCTCCAATTCTATTCCCTATTCCCTTATAAGCAGTGCTGATGAAAGGGTTTTTTAAGGCACATATGAATTTCTTTGCATGTGGTAAGTTTCACACACACACATACCCGCCATTGGCCCAAAATGTGACACACTATCCCAGCTCAGAGCTGCAAATTTAAGCAAATAAAAATGTGATTTAATAAAAGCCACCATCTTTTGGATAACCAATATAGAATTTGTCATCTTAAAGAGTCTAAAATGTCCACAAATATGAGTAAGTCGGGTCTGATGGCCCAATATTAGGCAGTGATGAATGCGTCCTCTCAGATCAGCTGTTTATAACAAATGAACTGCCCAGGTATGTACACATTACTGACTTAAAGTGCAGCTAGGTTGTCCTCTCACCTTCCAGTTTTTGATCAAAGCTGGTTTGTGGAGAGGGCAAACTCTCAAAGCATAGCTTTTTGTAAAAAGTAACAGGATAGTTAAAGAATAGATGTAAAATTGGTGTGTGCACTTCTTCCCAAACTTGCGGAAGGAGCACCTTGGATGCAGAGTAAGTAAACAACCTCACTTTTTTGTTTGCCTATATAGTTTTTGTGAGGGACGCAGGTGGTGCTGTGGGTTAAACCACAGAGCCTAGGACTTGCCGATCAGAAGGTTGACGGTTCAGTTCCCTGTGACGGAGTGAACTCCCATTGCTCAGTCCCTGCTCCTGCCAACCTAGCAGTTCGAATGCACATCAAAGTGCAAGTAGATAAATAGGTCCCACTCCAGCAGGAAGGTAAACGGCGTTTCTGTGCGCTGCTCTGGTTCGTCAGAAGCAGCTTAGTCATGCTGGTCACATGACCTGGAAGCTGTATGCTGGCTCCCTCAGCCAATAAAGCGAGATGAGCGCCGCAACCCCAGAGTCAGTCACGACTGGACCTAATGGTCAGGGGTCCCTTTACCCCTTTACCTTACTATAGTTTTTGTGTGCTGTCTTTTTACATTTTTATTATAGCTAGGGGCCTCAAAAGTAAGCAGCCCAGGCATCTCTGGACCTCAGAAAAGGTCCGCATGTAAGTGCACTTTTCGTGACTGACACAATGCATCTTCCAAAGTTTTTCCCATTTGCTGGAGTGAAGCATCCCCTCTGCTGGAACTGCATGTTAACAATAATTCAGAACATCTCTGTGCCAAGTGATGATTAAGATAATAATAGCAGCGACCAAGTACAGTGGTACCTCGGGTTACAGACGCTTCAGGTTACAGACTCTGCAAACTCAGAAATAGTACCTCAGGTTAAGAACGTTGCTTCAGAATGAGAACAGAAATCACACGTTGGCGGCGCGGCGGCAGCGAGAGGCCCCATTAACTAAAGTGGTACCTCAGGTTAAGAACAGTTTCAGGTTAAGAATGGACCTCCAGAACTAATTAAGTTCTTAGCCGGAGGTACCTCTATAGTCCAAATGTGCTCTAAACTGAAATGTATTTGTTAAGTTGTGGGTTGACATAGCAGCCGGTACAGCGATTTCTTCAAGTAGCTCTTTATTTTGTAAGCTGGAATAGAACTCACTGCAAACAGCTCAGCCGGCCTGCTTTTATAGGCAGCCGGCTGTCAACATTGTAACAACACCGCCCAGAGTTCCCGCCTAAAATAACTGCCGCGGACCTGAGTGAAAACTATCTACAGACCTGAGTGAAAACTATATACAGTATCCCCCTGTTGGCCCAGGGTGAAACTACACTACATAACACCCCTCCCCACCGAGATAAGGCGTTAGTTACAATCGTAATGGTTTCCTTATATACAGCACTACGCGTAATGGTTCAATTAGGCACAAAAGCATATCGGTTACATTTCTCATACTTAGACCAACAGTGATACATGTCCAACAACATAGTCCTTTAAATAAGTTGGGCGCTTGGAAACTCTGCCAGACCGCCGGGGACTGGTAGCCAAGTCCGGAGGGCCACACAGTTCTCGCTGAGGCTGTGGTGCGACCCTAGGTGGCGTTGGAACCAACTCCCCTGGATCCGCTGCTGTGGGTGGAGCCTCCGCAAGTGGAGTGGTCTGAGTCTGTTCTGAAGCGGCTTGGTTTGGCTCCACGCTGGCAGTTTGCGAGGGAGGTGTAGGTGGGGCCTCGCCATCTGTACGTGTCTCTTCTGGAGCCACAAGCGCAGTTGGGGGCACCTCGGTAGTGTCCAAGTCCCCAACCCTGCGCCTAAGCTGGTCTATGTGTCGTCGCCACAAGCATCCGTCTTCGAGTGCCACCTGGTACGAGCGAGGTCCAGTGACTCCCACTACTGTGGCTGGCACCCAAGGAATGTCCCCCACATAGTTCCGGGCAAAGTCCTGGTTTCCTGGGACAAATGACCGTGGCGCGTTGGCACAGCCTGGTGGTTCAGCCACGGCAAAGTCCGGGTGAAGCCGGTCGAGCGGTGACCTGAGGCGGCGGCCCATAAGCAGTTCAGCAGGACTCCTCCCTGTGGCCGCATGAGGGGTGATGTGTTGCACGAACAAGTATTCGGCGACCCGCTCATGCCAGTCTCCCCGGTCCAGGCGCGCCAGTGCCTCTTTTGCCGAGCGCACCATTCTTTCCACTTGCCCGTTGCTGGATGGATGAAAGGGTCCCGTTAGGGCATGGTGGATGCCCAGTCCCAAAAGATACCGCTCAAACGTGCCTGACGTGAACTGCGGTCCGTTGTCAGAGACAAGGACATCAGGACACCCATGCGTTGCAAACAGGCCTCGCAGCACCCGGATGACAGCTTCGGTAGTGGTGGAGGGCATCAGGGCGAACTCCAGCCATTTGGAATAGGCGTCCACCACTACCATAAAGGTCCGGCCGTGAAAGGGGCCAGCCAGATCGATGTGCACCCTCGACCAGGGTGTCTTTGGCGTCTCCCAGGTGTGTCCCTTAGCTGCCGGTGGTGCAGGCCTCGACTCTTGGCACGCTTGACAGGCGGACACCCAGGCAGTGATGGCATCGTCCATATTAGGCCACCAGACGTAACACCGAGCCAATGCCTTCATTTTGACAATTCCCGGGTGGCCAACGTGCAGAGATTCCAGGACGCGCTGACGGAGTCCCTGGGGAATCACGACGCGGTCTCCCCACAGCAGACAGCCACGATGAGCTGAGAGTTCATGTTGTCTGGTTGCGAAGGGCTGGAACTCCGATGCAAAAGGCCCTTGTGGCCACACCCAGTTGAGCACCCGGCTGATGGTGTGATCCTGGGCAGACGCGGAGGCCACAGTGGCAGCCGATACAGGCGCTGCCGGAAGATCCTCAATCAGAAGGAGCGATGAAGCTGGAGCCGGGTCTTCCACAAATGCTGGAAGAGGGCAACGGCTGAGGGCGTCGGCATGGCCCATCGATTTCCCTGGGCGATGGATGAGCCGGTAGTGGTAGGCAGCCAGGAAAACAGTCCATCGCAGCATGCGTGGCAAGAGGACCGGTGGAGTTGGACGATCACCGGCGAGGAGGCCCAGGAGTGGCTTGTGGTCAGTGATGAGGTCAAAAGTCCTGCCATAGATGTATTCATGGAACCTCTTCACTCCAGCCACAAGTGCCAATGCCTCCTTGTCGAGCTGGCTGTAATTCCGTTCCGTCGGAGATAGTGTCCTGGAAAAGTAGGCGAGCGGTGCTTCTCTTCCATCTGGAAAACGGTGACTAAGGACAGCACCGATGCCAAAAGGTGAGGCGTCGCAGGCAAGGACCAGCGGCCTGGATTCACTGTACTGTACCAGCACACTGTCTGAAGAAAGGAGAGCCTTGACCGCGTTGAAGGCCGCCGTCTCCCGATGACCCCAGGCCCAAGGCGTCTTAGTGCTAAGGAGTCGGTGAAGAGGCTCAGCCACTGTGGCTTTGTGGGGCAGGAACATGTTATAAAAGTTCAGCAGCCCCAGGAATGCCTGCAACTCCGTTTTGTTCTTTGGGGTGGGGGCCTGCTGGATAGCGCGGATCTTGGATGTGGTTGGGTGAAGGCCGGAGGCATCGATAAGATAGCCCAGGAACTCTACCTGTGGAACGGCGATCTGGCACTTCTCCCTCTTTACCTTGAGCCCGGCCTCTTGGAACCTGGTCAGCACGGCACGGAGGCGCTCGAACAGCTGCTGGTGTGAGTCTGCAGACACCAAAGTGTCATCAAAATATGGTACCACGCCCGGAAGCCCTTGCAGGAGACGCACCATAAGGCTTTGGAAGATGCCAGGAGCCACACTCACCCCGAACTGCAACCGACGGCAACGGAATGCCCCCCCGGTGGGTGACGATCGTCTGGGCTTCAGCAGTGGCATCATCGACTGGCAGTTGTTGATAGGCTTGGGCAAGGTCCAGCTTAGCGAAGACCTTACCCTCACCCAGGGAATGCAGCAGGTGTTGGACAACAGGAACCGGATAAGCGTGCTGCTGAAGTGCCTTGTTGATCGTGCACTTGTAGTCAGCGCAGATTCTCACCGACCCATCTGGCTTGACAGGCGTGACGATGGGGGTTTCCCACTTGGCGTGGTCAACCGGCTCCAAAACTCCTTGGGCGATCAGTTTGTCCAGTTGTTCATCCACCTTAGCCTTGAGAGCAAAGGGAACCCGGCGTGGCTTTAGCTTGATGGGGGCGACTTGTGGATCAAGGCTAAAGGAGATGGGCGTACCTGTATATTGCCCCAAGGTGCCATCAAAAACCTCGGCAAAGTCTTTGACCAGACCCTCAGTCTCTGCATTAGAGATGCAGTTGATGCCGGTGACTTCCAGGCCGAGGGCATCAAACCAGTCTAGCCCTAGGAGGCTTGGCCGCTGACCTTCGACCACCACCAACCGGAGCAGGCCCAAAAAATCTTTGAAGGCGATCCGGAACCGGCCAACGCCTACCACGGGAATGTCGTTTCCCTGGTAGTCTCTCAGGTGTACGTGGTGAGAGTCGAGTTGCCTTTTGGACACTCTGGGTACCAGTCTTTTGATGGTGCTCCATGACACGATGGACAGGGCAGACCCGGTGTCGATCTCTATGTCACATGGAGCTCCTTCAATGAGCACCGTGACGTTCAGCTTGCGTCGCGTAGGCGAGTCGGTTTGGCCAATCGTGGTTCCAGATGGGCAGCGGCAGTTGGTGAGAGCGAAACAACTTTCCTTGGCAGACTGGAGTGAAGACTTGGACTTGCGAGTCGATGAAGGGGGGGTGTCAGACGGAGCCGATCGGCAGACCTTAGCGATGTGGCCCCTTCTGGAACACTTCCTACAGATGGCGTCTCTGAATCGACACTTGGCACGGGAATGGTTGCCTCTGCAGCCGGCACATTCTGGTTGGCCCTTGGACTTCTGTTGGAACTTCCTGCGCTCCCGCTTTGTCTGGTGCACGTCATCGTCTTCACTGGAGGATGCCTCATCACTGCTGGCCTCTTCATGATGCACCGGAACTGGCTCCCTAGCAAGACACAGGCTGCTAGACTTGCGGATCTCCTGGGCGGAGCGTTCAGCAGCTTCTGAGGCCACAGCCTCCTCAATGGCTTTCTGTAGCGTGAGGTCTGGCTTGGCTAGGAGACGCCGTTGCAGATGGATGTCCTGGACCCCGCAGACGATTCGATCCATCAGGGCATTGTCTAAGTCTCGGAACTCACAGTGCATTGCAGCCTGTCGCAGGGCGGTGGTGTAGTTGTTGATTGACTCCCCCTCTGCCTGGTTCCGGTGGTAGAACGCATGGCGGGCAGCAATCTTGGATGGCTTTGGTGCGTAGTGGTTGCGGAGCTTCTCTTGGATCGTGTCCCATGGTGTTGCCTGGACTGCTTCAGGCGCAACCAATGCTCGGGCCGTCTCAAACACCTCAGGCCCACAGAGGCTGAGGAATAGGCCCCGCTTCCGATCCATTGATACTGCTGTCAGCTCGTTGGCTTGGAGGTAGCAGTCGAACCGAGCAAGGTAGGAGTCCCATGATTCAGAGGCTGGCGCAAACGGCAGTAGAGGCACAAGTGAAGCCATGATTCCGATGCCGGCGTGAAGGGCGATGGATGGAACACAGTGCTCTAGCCAGAACAGTCAGCTCTGAATTGGTTCTGCCCAGTGATTTCGCTCAGTGATTTCGCTCTGTGATTCAGCTCAGTGATTCAGCTCAGTTCAGAGGCTGGCCGCATCTGGCTGTGCTCTGATGTCTATCCATCCCACCTTCGTCGCCAGTGTTAAGTTGTGGGTTGACATAGCAGCCGGCACAGCGATTTCTTCAAGTAGCTCTTTATTTTGTAAGCTGGAATAGAACTCACTGCAAACAGCTCAGCCGGCCTGCTTTTATAGGCAGCCAGCTGTCAACATTGTAACAACACCGCCCAGAGTTCCCGTCTAAAATAACTGCCGCGGACCTGAGTGAAAACTATCTACAGACCTGAGTGAAAACTATATACAGTATCCCCCTGTTGGCCCAGGGTGAAACTACACTACATAACAGTATTGATGATTAAAAAATGAAATGATATTATACAGAGTCGTTTCTGGTGTCTGTAACAAACCACCCTGAACTGATTCCTATTAAATTTTAAGGTAAAGGTAAAGGGACCCCTGGCCATTAGGTCCAGTCGTGACTGACTCTGGGGTTGCAGTGCTCATCTTGCTTTATTGGCCGAGGGAGCCGGGGTACAGCTTCCAGGTCATGTGGCCAGTATGACTAAGCCATTTCTGACAAACCAGAGCAGTGCACAGAAACACCGTTTACCTTCCCGCCAGACCGGTACCTATTTATCTACTTGCACTTTGACATGCTTTTGAGCTGCTAGGTTGGCAGGAGCTGGGACTGTCGCGGGGATTCGAACCACCAACCTTCATATCGGCAAGTCCTAGGCTCTGAGGTTTAACCCACAGCACCACCTGTGTCCCCTAAATTTTAGAGACCCCTTAAACCTTGCTCATGTCCTTTTCCTTTCAAATGAAAGCTTTCTGGAGGTATGAATTTTTTTAAAAAAATACTGAGTGGTTTAATACATCTGCATTTTAATCGCTCCATCAGTTTAAGAGACCCATTGTGTTGTTAAATGGGTTTGTACTGTGTTGGTGTCTTGTAGACACAAGGTTTCATTCCTCCCATACGCCACACCTTCACTGTAATGAGATTCAACTGCCCCCAATGTTATTTTAATTAAACCCTTCAAATTAATCAATTGATTAATTAACAAAATGAAACCTATGTCTGTGTTGGTGGTGAGAATTGAGGCACTACAGAACAAACAGCAGCTTGACTGCAGGATACAGTGGTACCTCGCAAGACGAAAATAATTCGTTCTGTGAGTTTTTTCGACTTGCGAATTTTTCGTCTTGCAAAGCACGGATTCCCATAGGAATGCACTGAAAATCAATTAATGCGTTCCTATGGTAAAAAAAAAAGTTTAGAAATCCCCAAAGTGTAAAGTACTGTACATACATTTTCTAAGACTCTGGGGGACAACTCGAAGAAGGTTCCTCTTCCACTCTTTGCTTCTTGCTGAAGAACATGTCCACTGTCTGCTGCTTCATCCGCCTTTTCAGCACCTCCCTGAAAGATGACATGACCCTCGTATCAAAAGTGTTCGCAAGGTCATGTGTCAGGTCCTTGTCAGGGTGGTGCCACTGTGCAAAAGCCTGCACATCTTTCCACTTCTGGCAAATATCCCTCAGTTCTTTCTTCTCCTTCTTCAAAAACCTCAAAAAAGGCTACCACACCGCGTGCTATGAGTTGCTCCTCGAAGTCAAGTCGCAACTGCACCTCTTCAAGCAATGTACCCTGGGTATTAACGGTTTTAAGAAAAAGGAAACAAACTTGCAAGACGTTTTCGTCTTGCGAAGCAAGCCCATAGGGAAATTTGTCTTGCGAAGCAACTCAAAAAACGAAAAACTCTTTCGTCTTGCGAGTTTTTCGTCTTACGAGGCATTGCGAGGTACCACTGTACTATTACATGCAGTGTGATGCGACATATATGTGAAACGTTTTTACGGCCCTCTGTGGTCAATTTTAGGGTCTAAAAAGCATGCAAGGGTAAGTCAATTTCATGTTTGAGTGTATCTTCTGCTGCTGACTTGGATCTTGAACATTCTTGGTTACTCTCTCCCCCCCCCCTCTTCCTTCAAAGCAAATTGAATTCTTAGCAAAGGGAAAGGAAGACCAAGACATCCATGATGGAAAAACTGACTGCTGTTGCGCGTCGAGGTCCCCAAGACACCCCAAATAAAAACACAATGACACTTAATTTTTGTTTAAGGTTTTTGGCATAATTTTGGCCACAACTTTATTAAAATTACAGCAATGTGAGTGGTTGCTTAGGCATTGGTTGCAACTATCTGACCCTGCACGGGGACAGCTCTGACATTCGCACCCCCTGCGAAGTCAGAAAGGGTACGTCACCTGGGGAGAGAGACGGGACTGGGAACCATGCCTCACCTCTCCCCAGAATGCTCCCAGGGGTTCTTGCGTGGCCCTAGCCCCTCGCCAGGGGGTTTCGGACAAAAGCATGGTGAACCCCTGGGTTCCTTTAACGGAAAACCCTTGCAGCAGCAGCAGCATTTTGGAGGGGCAGGCACAGCCAAATCCATACCCCTCCACCAACCAATTCCCAAACCAATGCCTAACCGCAACCTTACAAGTTGTGACAATTTGCTACGTAGTAGGCAAAAACTAAATGGCACCAGCCAATCAGCCAAATGGACAAAGTTCCTACCGGGCCCCTGCCCCAAAAGCAGACGACTCCATGACAGGCATAGCAAGGTCAAGCAAACAGCCTAACATTAGGGAAGTGAGGGTGGATGATCCGAAACACACAGCAAAAAGAGGAAGTTTGTCGCTGTGTGCAATGTATTCAACAAATAGGGCTGTCAATCACTAAATGGCAACATATGACTTTCCCCAGTAACAGCCCGTCCCTGGTTAAAAGATGGCCCAACCTTTTGCCTAGCAACAATGAGATGTCTCGTCAGCCCCCACCGCAACACGTGCTCTCCATCAGGGAGAACACGCTTTACATAACCACTTCCTCCCTCCCTTTTACTACAATCATGTGCCTAATTATTTCCTTTACCTAAGATAGTTAAGCAAAAGGGCTGCAATTCGGCAAATGCTAACATTCTTGAATATGGTATGCAAGAAAATGGCAGAAACAGTAGGCCGAAAATCTGCTTAACCCTATTTTTATCCTCTTAAATGTGAATGGAGATTAAATATGAACGGACATCAAGATTTATTGATCTATTAAGTTTCTATCCTATACAATGACAAACCTAGACAGCATCTTAAAAAGTAGAGACATCACCTTGCCAACAAAGGTCCGTATAGTAAAAGCTATGGTTTTCCCAGTAGTGATGTATGGAAGTGAGAGCTGGACCATAAAGAAGGCTGATCGCCGAAGAATTGATGCTTTTGAATTATGGTGCTGGAGGAGACTTTTGAGAGTCCCATGGACTGCAAGAAGATCCAACCTATCCATTCTTAAGGAAATCAGCCCTGAGTGCTCACTGGAAGGACAGATCCTGAAGCTGAGGCTCCAATACTTTGGCCACCTCATGAGAAGAGAAGACTCCCTGGAAAAGACCCTGATGTTGGGAAAGATGGAGGGCACAAGGAGAAGGGGACGACAGAGGACGAGATGGTTGGACAGTGTTCTCGAAGCTACAAACATGAGCCTGACCAAACTGCGGGAGGCAGTGGAAGACAGGAGTGCCTGGCGTGCTCTGGTCCATGGGGTCATGAAGAGTCGGACATGAGTAAACAACTAAACAACAACAATCCTGTACATGATTCCCCCCCCCCTTATTTTATCCTCACGGCTGTGTGTCAGGTTGAGAAACAGTGACACTCCCAAGGTTGCCCTGTAGTGTTCCTGCTTGCAGACAAGAAAGGGCTACAGAAAGTAATTCTGTATTGGGCCCAAAGGCAGCAAAGGGCCAGACTTTGAGCTCCATTTTTTATTTTAAAAATGTAAGTTTCCAGCTCCTATAGAACAAAAATTATACAGCAAAATGTGTTGGCACCATTTGATGGAATTGCTTTATGAAATATGAGCACCTTTCAGTGTGTTTAGCCAACGATTAATGTCGCAGGTATGATTGATGAGTTCTATGGAAAAATTTAGATTTGCACACATTTCAGGGATGGTAATGTCCTTGAAGTCCCTTCTCTAGACAATCAATGTAGACGACCTGCTTCATTTTTCATCTGTTTGGGTCTTCCTTTCTGCATGTGTTTTCTCTAGACTTGGAGTGGAGAAAGAACTGCCTGGTTTGCTTTGAAGGGACTTTGTGGCTCATTCTGAAGCTGTTGTTTGTTTTGTTTTTCTGTTCCCTGTTAGAGATGTGATCATTGCCCAGAGAAAATAAATCGAGCAATCCAAGGTTTTGTTGCCCAGTATACAACCTACAGGGACAGTGGGTGGCGCTGTGGTCTAAACCAGAGAGCCTAGGGCTTGTTGATCAGAAGGTTGGCTGTTCGGATCCCCGTGACAGAGTGAGCTCCTGTTGTTCGGTCCCAGCTCCTGCCCACCTAGCAGTTCGAAAGCACATCCAAGTGCAAGTAGATAAATAGGTACCACTCCAGCGGGAAGGTAAACGGCGCTTCCGTGCGCTGCTCTGGTTCACCAGAAGCGGCTTAGTCATGCTGGCCACATGACCCGGAAGCTGTACGCCGGCTCCCTCAGCCAATAAAGCGAGATGAGTGCCGCAACCCCAGAGTCAGCAAGCAGGAAGGGATATCCACATTATTTGTTGTGCTTTCTATAACACTTCCCCTTTATCTGAACCACGATTCTTGTGCAGCATGCAGCCACCCACAAATACCACAATTTGGAACAACATGTTCATGTAAAACAAAGTGTTTGTTCTGCTCCATTAAAGCACTGCCAATGGGAAGGGAGATCCAGTGTTTTGGTTCCTCGTTAGAGGAAACGAAACATGTGTACTGTGTAAATCTTTCTTTTTTTAAATAGCTCCAAATAGGTCAGGTCAGCAGCTTTTCGGGTGTCTTTTACCGAAACAAACCTTTCCATGACTGACTGCTGTTTTATAATGTTTTGTGTGGCCATTGTCGTTCACCCAGACGTAAGGTGCTTTTAAAAAAATCCCCAGTTTTGCATTTGAGGTAGTAGCAGTTGACTTTCCAGGCAGGTCTGTGTCATTCCTGTGCAGGGAGAGTTTATTCTGAATAGATCTGTCACTACCTGCAAACTGATTCTGTGCATTTTTACTCAGAAGTAAGTCCCGGTTTGTTCAAAGGTGCTGACTCCATGAAGAGAGTGATCCTATCCTAACATGACCAGGAGGGAGCTGCTGGAATGAACGGCCAAACCAGGGGAGAAGTGAAGGCAGAGCAGATTTCTTGTGCATTCCTGATTTTTCCCCACAGACTTTTGTTTGTTTTGTTTGCTTCTTTTAATCGCTATTCTCCAATTATTTGTCATGGGGGGGTAAAAATATTTTCTATGGAAATTTCTGGTCGCCCGGCATGCCACCCGTCAGCCTTTTTTTGTTTGTTTGTTTTTTTGCTTAGGAAGGCGTTCTTTAAGGTGTAACGCAGAAATTTATGAAAAATCAGCTTTATATCAGCTGAAATTGGGTTTTGTTTTGGCTTTTTAAGTTTGTAGAATTTGTAGAATTGATTTTATTGACTCCCAGTACGTTTCCGAGCACAATTCAAAGTGTTGGTGCTGACCTTAAAGCCCTAAACAGCCTTGTCCCAGTATACCTGAAGGAGCATCTCCACCACCATCATTCTGCCTGGATACTGAGGTCCAGCGCCAAGGGCCTTCTGGCGGTTCCCTCGCTGCAAGAATGAAGCTACAGGGAACCAGGCAGAGGGCCTTCTCGGTAGTGGCACCCGCCCTGTGGAGCGCTCTCCCACCAGATGTCAAAGAAATAAACAACTATCTGACTTTAGAAGACAACTGAAGGCAGCCCTGTTTAGGGAAGTTTTTAATGTCTGATGTTTTAATGTATTTTTAATCTTTTGTTAGAAGCCAGCATAAATGGTTGTTGTTGTTGTTGTTTATTCTTTTTAGAACTTGTGTTCTATACTCAGAAACAAACTGGGAAACTGTTATGTACTGAAGTTCTCACCCTGGGCCAGCAGGGGATACTGTAGATAGTTATGCAAATAAGGGATCGAAAGTGATGTTCAGTGATTGGATAGTTTTAGAAAGTTGTTACAGTTACGTTGTACTGGATTTCTATATAAGCAGGCTGACTGAACCCTTCAGTTCAGTTCTGTCCTGGCCTGTGAATAAACAAGAGCTGTTTGAAGAATCGCTGTGTCGTCTGATATGTTCACCCACAACTTAACAGAAACAGGACAGATAATAAAGAATCAATCTTGTTTATATCTTGAGCTTAGTTTCAGAAAGTTGCTGCATCCAGCTGAAGTTTCATAAATTCAGCCCTCCCTCTCGGTGCATTGCAGCAATCAGGTTACCAGAGCATGCAAGAAAACAGCCAAACCTCTGAATGTGGATTTGCATTTATTAAGCATTCATCTTGATTTGTTTGTGCAGTGTATTCAGGGAGGTTGTACAACACTGACTCTTGACTGGGCTTTCATTCTGATTTATTTCCAAGGGTGTTATAGGATGTTGAAACAGGCAGTTGTTATTCCACACTTCCCACTGCATTTCCAAAAAGGCTCATTTGTTTTGAAAATGGGTTTGTTGCGCAAAAGCACCAAAACCACTTCAACTGCATGACCTGAATTTGTTTGTGCTTGAATCCCACCTGCAAAATAGCAACAGCCTATCTGATCGCCGAAGAATTGATGCTTTTGAGTTATGGTGCTGGAGGAGACTCTTGAGAGTCCCATGGACTGCAAGAAGATCAAACGCATCCATTCTTAAGGAAATCAGCCCTGCGTGCTCACTGGAAGGACAGATCGTGAAGCTGAGGCTCCAATACTTTGGCCACCGCATGAGAAGAGAAGACTCCCTGGAAAAGACCCTGATGTTGGGAAAGATCAAGGAGAAGGGGACAACAGAGGACGAGATGGCTGGATAGTGTTCTTGAAGCTACCAGCATGAGTTTGACCAAACTGCAGGAGGCAGTGGAAGACAGGAGTGCCTGGCGTGCTCTGGTCCATGGGGTCACGAAGAGTCGAACACGACTAAACGACTAAACAACAACATCTGACTGGAGCTTTAATTTGTCATGAACATCTTTGCCTTATCAGGATGGTAGCAGTTTTCCCAATTCAGTTCACGACTGATCTCTGGCAGGTCATTCACCCACACAATTGCACAATTGCATAACCTCAGGCTATCCCGAGGCTAAAGAAAAGGCAAAATGAAACTGGGTGTCATCAGACAGAGATGACAGCATGCTCCAAAACTTTGAAGTATGGATAAAAAAGACAGAGGAGTGGAAACCACTTGTGGTAGCCCCAAAATGAAGAATGAGCGAGGTCCCATCTAAAGAAGAATGGCAAGTTAAGCTGACGGAATAGGCTCAACTTGCAGACTTAACATACAGAATAAGAGAACAAGAAGAACGTATGTTTAGAGAAGACTGGAAAATGTTTCTTGAATATATGGGGGGAAATTGTGTACACTTGAAAACGTTGGCAGCATTAAGATAAATTCAACAGTGTAAATACGTTTTGATGAATGTAATAATGGACTACTGAATGGTGTAGTTTATGTAAAATATGCAGGGATTTATGATATGCAAAATGAACCATGGAAAGAGAAGAAAGGAAATCATTATCACTGATATTTGAAGGATGTTTAAATGAGTATTTTAAGTTGTAAAACAGAAAATTTTATATATATATATAATTATTTTCTGTTTTACAATTTAGAATACTCATTTAAACATCCTTCAAATATCAATGATTTCCTTGATTCTAAATTCTAAAGCATAAAAATTATATATATAATGTGTGTGTGTGTGTGTGTGTGTGTGTGTGTGTCTATCTATCTATATTCTGTTTTACCATTTAGAATACTGATTTAAACATATTGTGTGTGTGTGTGTGTGAAACCACTTGTGGTGGAACTATATTTCCTATTTGCAATACAGCAAGCAAGTTCTTGTCTTCTACTACCTCCAAAGTTGAAACTAAGAGGGTTACTGTATGTGGGTTTGAGACTACCTGGTTAAACTAGTTTCATTTTACAGTGGGTGACGTTCCATCTCACTGTGAAAGAATTGAAAGCCACACATGACTCTGATTAGATTTGTCTGTCATACATGACCCATTCCCTTGGAATTTTAAGTACTTGTTGCTTATTGTTCAAGAAAGTTGATAGTGGTTGGCTGCATGTTAGAGATTCAAATAGGACAGAACCGATAGAAGGAACACTCACCTCCGTATAAGGGAAAGCCACAATAGAAGTCCATTGCCTAATTTTGCTTCGGGTCTGCTGTTTTCTCTCTGTTTTCTGACAAAGGAGTAAACAAAGGAACATCATCATGAGTTGTCATTGAATAAAAGGTCAAAGGAAGGCTGGAAACACTAACCATTTAAGGTCACACTGATTTATATTTTTAGTAACCACCAAATTCAAAACTCTTCTTTTTTTAAACCAAGATTCTAGAATTCAAAGGATCTCACAACTTTGAAATCCACCAACATTTTCAAACATGAAATGTAAATGGAGGATTTTACCTCAATATTAGAAATTTGACTTTTGATTGGACATTATGGTTTGATTTTTTAAAAATATTTTGGCTAGTATCAAATGTAAAATGCCATAACTGAAGGCAGTTCTGTTTGAGGAAGTTTTAAGTGTTTGATATTTTATCACTTTTTTATTCTTTTGGGAGCCACCCAGAGTGGCTGGGGAAACCCAGCCAGTTGGGCAGGGTATAAATAAATTATTTATATTATTATATTATATTAATTATATTATATTATATTATATTATATTATATTATATTATTATATTATATTATATTATATTATATTATATTATATTATATTATATTATATATTATATTATATTATATTATATTATTATTATATTATTATTATATTATATTATTATATTGGGCTTTAAATGCTGTTGCATGGAAACAAATGACGTGCATTGCTAAATACTATTTGATGCCAGCTTATCTGCCCTTAAATACTAAATACCATTCCATGCCAACTGATAAATAAATAAAAGTAGTGAATGCTCAGAGTACTTGATATAAAAATCTGTGATAGTGAATTAGGAGGGGAAATTCACCTCAGCTCTCCTCCTGAAGTATATGAGCCAAGCAAGAAGTGTGTGCCTTTATAGTGAAATAGGCTGGCTACTTTTATATCAGACTATTGGGGAGTGCCTGGCACTGCCCAGAATTTGTAGAAACTAAAAAAAAAAAATGTGATTTTTTTTTTCAATAGTGCAATTTGTTATTTTGGACCTGCGACACCAAAAATGGATGAAGCCATTCCAAAGTCATATTTCGGTCGGCTATCTTGAATCACAATGGCACCCGGCACACAAACCTCAATGAAAACAACCATTCCGACCCCAGGAAACCTCAAGCTGAGTTTGGAAACGCTATCTCAAGAGGCAGTCAAACCTACTGTGTGCCAATAAAGTCACACCAAAGTTGCATTTCAGAGCACCATCTTAATTCAAACTGGCACCCAGTGTCTGAGTGGAGGCAAAGTCTGCCACTCCCACCTTAGGAACTCTTGTGCTGAGGTTTTTGTTTTTGTTTTAATGTTATCTCAAGAGATGGTTGAACCTATGCAAAACAAAAAAACCAAGCCAAGTTATGCCAAAGTCTGGCATTCCAATCCAAAACGAGATTTCTCTCTTTCTCTGACTCCTCAGAGAAGGAAATCTGATGTTGCCTATAGGATGCCCTCCTAAGGGACCATAAGGTAAAAAGGTAAAGGACCCCTGGATGGTTAAATCCAGTCAAAGGCGACTGTGGGGTTGTGGCGGTCATTTCACTTTCAGGCAGAGGGAGCCGGCGTTTGTCCACAGACAGTTTTCTGGGTCATGTGTCCAGCAGGACTAAACCGCTTCTGGTGCAGGAGGATCATGATAAATGCCAGAGTGCATGGAAACACCATTTAGCTTCCCACCACAGCGATACCTATTTATCTACTTGCACTGGTGTGCTTTCGAACTGCTAGGTGGGCAGGAGCTGGGACAGAGCAACGGGAGCTCACCCCATCACGGGGATTCGAACCACAGACCTTCCGATCGGCAAGCCCAAGAGGCTCCGTGGTTTAGACCACAGGGCCATAAGATGGCAGGTTAATAGTTAATTTTTGCATGCCATATTATTGCTTCCAAAAACAACATAGGCAGACAAAATCATAATGAAAAGCATATATAAATGGAAGTGTCAGTCCTAGTATGATATAAAATGTAACCAATTTTGCTGCCACAATGTGTGAAATATGTCAACCATTTGCTTGTTGATCTCATTTGTATCTTTAGATGTAATAAAAAAAAAACAAGCTTCCATTCCAGCAGCATCTGGAGCTGTAATTAGTGTTCTCCAAATCTCCCTGAACACGGTTGTAAAGTAATCCATAAATAGCAAGCCTGGTGATTATATCTTTATTAGAAATGCCTCCAGAGAATTTGTTGAATCTGGCAAGGCACGTCCAAGGAATGCAAAATAAACAAAGCAAAAAACAAAATACTACTGGACCAATAAAAATGGCCTGGCTGGTTTGCTCTAATTGCTTTCATAGAAGCCTTTTTTCTTCTTCTTCTTTTTTGGAACTAGGAAGTATTAGAACACCTCAAGCAAGGAATGCTTTTTACCCACACCTATTTTTTATGGCCAAGACCCAAACCTGCTTCAGTTTCGCTTCTTTATGTTCTCTTTGGGTTATCATTTGCGTGGACAGGCGGAGTCCCCAGATCCTGCGCGGTCCCCCCATCATGTGGAATAACGACTCAAGAAAACATGCTATGGGATTAAATTGGCCACACCTTTATTAAATTTCAAATGTGGGTAGACCTTGGCTCAGGCATTGGGCGTTCTCCCTCCCCAATCCCCAGCCGGGGACCTAGGGAGCATCAGGGTTATCCAGTGTGTGTGTGGGGGGATGGGCCGGCTCTGGAGAACATATGTTCAAGCAGAGATAGCCGCCCCCGTAACGCCGCCGCCGCAGGGGAGAGCAATGACGACCTTTCGGCATACAGTCAAAGCCTCCCTTCAGAAAACCCCTTTAACGGGGAACCCTGGTATCGCCGCCACAAAGAGGAAGATGGACAAAAGGATTCCGCCCAAGACCTGATACCGCCAAAGTTGTGACGTTTTGCTACGGGAAAGGCGAAACCTGCCAATGCAGGGAAATTCCTTTCCGGCCCTTTAACAGCAACCTTAACGTAGCAGCGCCCGCATACCTGTGAAGAAAAGTTAACCTGCAAAACCTGTGAAGAAAAGTTAACCTGCAAAATAAGACATTAACTGAGGGTGGGTAGGGTGGGAGAAGCTCTGGAGCCAAGTGAGGATTCCCAGGTAAGATCCTCCCTCTATTGTGTGGGCAGGTAATCCCTCCCCTACCTGGCCTGGTCTCCTTGGCAACTCTTCCCCCAGGTGGGATTGGACAACTGACTGAGGTAGGCGGAGACCTCCAGGTATCCCACCTGAGGGGAGGCAAAGCCAAGCCTATGCTGTTGGAGCTGCTCCAGATCTAGGGGCTGCACGTGTCCACGCAAAGGGCGCCCCCCGTTTTAATCGGGGAGGGGTCATTATCAATAACCAGTCAATATTAAACATTCCAAACTCTGTTGCGTTTCAAAGATATCAGCTTTGCATGGATGATGCTAATGGTTAGCTGCAAACTCTGAAGAATTTAGATGACAATCCTAAAGTTTGCTGTGGTGTGTGTGTGTGTATGTGTTTTACAGCAATTTCACCCATCATTTCCAGTACCCTGCTGGGTACTAAACAGGTGAAGATGAAGGAATGCTCTTCCTCTCTTCCATCTTTCTCTCGCTTTCTAAAAACACGATTTTCCTACCATTGTTCCCAAACCGAATGAAACAAACAGGTGTCATGGGCTGGGCTGAGGAGACATAATGGGAACCAGCGAGTGCCGGATTTACGTATAAGCTAAACAAGCTATAGCTTAGGGCCCCACTCTCTTGGGACCCCAAATGTTTTTTAAATAAAAAAAAACCATTTCCAAAATATAAGAGAAAAAACAAATAAAATAAAACCTACAAACAGCAACAGTGTTTTGTGTTGTGTAGGCTCCTATTTGTAATGTTCAAATGGCTTTAGAGACCTACTAGGTCCATAAATTACCATATAGCAAATATTCAACACAAAAAACAGCGACAATTTGTTGTTGACAAAGGACAGCTGGACATATAAAGGGCCCCATTGCCTTCACTAGCTTAGGACCTCATCAAACCTAAATCTGGCTCTGGAACCGGCCCCCTTCTTCCTGCACCTTCCAGAGAAGAGGAGGACAGTATAGATTTAGAATAGTGGTTTGCAGAAGGTGGGAAATATTGGAAGGGGAGCAGGAGGAAGATGAAGCACTGGGGAGAGACAGCTAACAGTGTTTCTTGAAAGCATTCTTGAACGCGCCCCCTCCCAGAGCCAAGCATGCCTTGAGAGTACAGTGGTACTTCGGGTTAAGTACTTAATTCGTTCCGGAGGTCCGTTCTTAACCTGAAGCACCACTTTAACTAATGGGGCCTCCTGCTGCTGCCACGCCGCCGGAGCACGATTTCTGTTCTCATCCTGAAGCAAAGTTCTTAACCCAAGGTACTATTTCTGAGTTAGCAGAGTCTGTAACCTGAAGCGTATGTAACCTGAAGCGTATGCAACCCGAGGTACCACTGTAATAGAACAAAAAACTCAGAGGCAGAAAGTGTCTTCCATTGCCTCCCACAGTTTGGTCAAACTTATGCTGGTAGCTTCAAGAACACTGTCCAACCATCTCGTCCTTTGTTGTAACCTCCTTGTCCAGTCTAAATTTGGCAGACCTTTTCAGGTCTTAAACAAGAAAGTTTCTTCCGACCCACTAATATTTGTAGAAAGGAAGGCAGGAAAATATACATATTTTTCAGACTTGTTGACAATGGAGTACTCACTTTATATTTATTTTGAAAAAGTGCTTTTCCTATCCTTCACTTCTATGACAGCAATGTTAGGCAAGCATGGGTGGATCTCCAAATATTTTCTCTACAAAGGAGATGGCCTTCAGCTGCTGTATTTTATGGCAAAGCAAAAGGAACATCACCATTTGCATGCATTTTAATGTCTGGGATTACTATATGTTTACAGTTGTAAAAGTCATTTCAATTATCCACCAGTGAACAAGTACTGGTATTTGAGACGAAAGGGAAAATGTTTCTCAGATGGTTCCTGGTGAACATTTGCTCTAAAATTCTTTCCAGTGTGTGTGGGTGACTTTATTCATGCAAACATAGATATAATCCCCTCTCTTCCCTGCCAAACATTGTAGGTCATGGAGCCTTTGCTTCACTTCTGCTCTGTAGCCAGACACCTTTAGGGTAAACTTTCACTAAGCTTGTGTTTTAATTCATGTTCCCTACTTTGGGAATAATTGGAATAATTGGAAAACACGTTATACATATAGCCTGAAAAACTACCCTGCACAGAAATGAATGTGGCTCAATTATACAGCACATGTTTAACTCAGTTGGTTAGAGCGTGATGTTGATAATGTCTTGAGCTCATCCTACACTCGAGTAGGACCCTGGCAGAGAGGCACATGCCCGACTGACATGTTCTCTCCCTCCTGGTCGATTGTTTGGGAGCTTTAAAAGCTTTCTTCCGCCCGAACATCACAGCGACCGATGCCAACAGACATCGGCACACTTAGGGATCCGCAGAGTTTGTGCAGCTTGCGTAACAGCCCTCAGCAACTCAGCATTTTGGCTAATCTACTTTATTTCCATATAAACACACACGGAGCACTGCAACATGGCTCCCTCTCTCTCTAGCATCAGACAGCAAAGACAAAAAGAACAAAGGACAATAGTCCCACTTCACGGAACACAGTAACACAAACATCCTGTCTCCGTCACTTCCCACTCTGTGGAGTCAAAACATATACCGTCATGTGATAGACAACAATCCCATGACTGCAATCATGGAGCAGGAATTCTAACAGATAATGCCAAGGTTGCAGGTTCAATCCGTGTATGGGACAGCTGTATATTCCAACACTGCAAGGAGTTGGAATATATGAACCTCAGGGTCTCTTCCAACTCTACAATTCTATGATTCTATGAACACATGGAAGGTCCAAACTTCAGTCCTTAGCATCTACAGGCCGGGCTGAGAATGATTCCTATTTGAAACTCTGGAGAGCTGCTGGCAATCAGAATAGACTAGGTATAAAACCTGTGGCGCTCCAGATGTTGTCGGACTACAACTCCCATCATCCCAGGCTGTTGGCCATGTTTCTGGAGCTGATGGGGAGTTGGAGACCATTAACATTTGGAGTGCCATAGGTTTCCCAAGCCTAGACAATACTGAACTAGATTGATCTGACTGTATGAAACAGCACGTTTCACTCAGCAATGTCATAGCATGTCAAACCATATGAAACACAGCACCACTAGGGGTGCCATCTTTTCTTTTAGTGGCCCAAATCTCATGCCTTTAGCTTGTCTCGTGGAAAATAAGCAGCTGAATCTTTTCCTTTAAAAAAAACAAATGGGGAACTCTTCACTTGCTAAATTTCAGCATCTTGTTGTTGTTGTTGTTTAGTCGTGTCTGACTCTTCTTGACCCCATGGACCAGAGCACGCCAGGCACTCCTGTCTTCCACTGCCTCCCGCAGTTTGGTCAGACTCATGCTGGTAGCTTCAGGAACACTGTCCAGCCATCTCATCCTCTGTCATCCCCTTCTCCTTGTGCCCTCCATCTTTCCCAACATCAGGGTCTTTTCCAGGGAGTCTTCTCTTCTCATGAGCTGGCCAAAGTATTGGAGCCTCAGCTTCAGGATCTGTCCTTCCAGTGAGCACTCAGGGCTGATTTCCTTCAGAATGGAGAGGTTTGAACTTAGGCTCTTCAAAAGGCACATGGGAATAACTGGTACAATGTGGAGACAGTATGTATCCCCTGATCCTGCTAAGCTGACCTAGGGATGCTTGTGTAACTGTTTGACTTGCACTGTATAGAAAAAGCCAGGTGGGTTTGTCTCAGAGCTACAATGCAGTGCTGCTGCTAAGAAAGCTTTTCTGCAAATCCTACAATGTTTTACATCAGCCAGTGAATGAACCCAAAAGCAAGACCACCCAGGTTGGCAAATACGTTTCCAATCCTTCCAGTCTTATGATAGTTTGCAGAGAGAAATAATTATTATTGTAAGGCTATTTTGGGTCTTGTGTAGTATTTGGGGGTGGGGAGTTGAAGCAACAAATAAACGTACTTTGTTCTTACAGCAGTCACATTTCTGAGCTTAATTGCCCTAAGATAATGATCAATGCAGCTATTTCGGTTGCTTCAGTTAGATAATGTCTTAATAAGGAGCTTTTCCCACTTCAAAAACGAATTCATAATAGCCTACAGCTGGCAATTTAGAAGAAGCCTCCGAGGCCAAAGGGCAGGGGTTTGAAACAGGCTGTAGCCTGTGGTTGTCATCCTAGATATCCATTATTATGTCTAGCAGAAATGCAACGTAATATATTTGCACCATTTGTGGCATGTTACTTGCCCCCATGTTTTTGCCCCCATTTGTGTACATGCACTTGGAGTTCCCACTTTCTAGTTGAGGTTCATTTGCGTCTTGATTATGTTTGTCCACTGTTGTCCACCAGGTCACAGCACTGGTAGGCTAGACTCCATCCCAAACCTACCCATGTGTGCACAACCCTCCCCCCTATTTTCATTTATGGAGGTCAAGGAGGTATACGATTGACTTGTAGGTGGTTGCCTATCCACAGTCTAAAGGTAAAGGTAAAGGTAAAGGGACCTCTGACCATTAGGTCCAGTCGTGGCCAACTCTGGGGTTGTGGCGCTCATCTTGCTTTATTGACCGAGGGAGCCACTATACAGCTTCCGGGTCATGTGGCCAGCATGACATGAATTTAGGGGTGTGGTGTGAATATCCAAGGAATTATGCGAGGTCTGCGCATTCATCATTGCAACCACAAGGGTCGATAATGCAATCAGAGAAATCTTCACACACAGTCACCAAGGAAAATTTTGGGATAAACTTATCACTATAATTGATGCTGTTATCACTGAACATTGGACGAATGAGCAGCAAGTTTGGAACAGCCCCTCTTTCATCCTTATAGGTAAAGGTAAAGGGACCCCTGACCATTAGGTCCAGTCGTGGTCGACTCTGGGGTTGCGGCGCTCATCTCGCTTTATTGGCTGAGGGAGCCAGCGTACAACTTCTGGGTCATGTGGCCAGCATGACTAAGCCGCTTCTGGAGAACCAGAGCAGCGCACGGAAATGCCGTTTATCTTCCCACTGGAGCGGTACCTATTTACCGTATTTTTCGCTCTATAAGACGCACCGGACCACAAGGCGCACCTAGTTTTTGGGGGAGAAAAACAAGAAAATAATAATCTGAATCTCAGAAGCCAGAACAGCAAGAGGGATCGCTGTGCAGTGAAAGCAGCAATCCTTCTTACTGTTCTGGCTTCTGGAATAGCTGTGCAGCCTGCATTCGCTCCATAAGACGCACACACATTTCCCCTTACTTTTTAGGAGGGAAAAAGTGAGTCTTATAGAGCAAAAAATACAGTATCTACTTGCACTTTGACGTGTTTTCGAACTGCTAGGTTGGCAGGAGTAGGGACTCAGCAATGGGAGCTCACCCCGTCGCAGGGATTCAAACCGCCAACCTTCTGATCGGCAAGTCCTAGGCTCTGTGGTTTAACCCACAGCGCCACCCATGTCCCACCTACAGTCTAGGCAAAGGTAAAAGGTAAAGGCCTGCTGGATGGTTAAATCCAGTCAAAGGTAAATATGGGGTTGCGGCATTCATCTCACTTTCAGGCCAAGGGAGATGGCGTTTGTCCACAGACAGCTTTCTGGGTCATGTGGCCAGCATGACTAAACTGCTTCTGGCGCAACGGAAACACCGTGACAGATTAAGCTCTGGGTCAAACCTCAACTTGAAGTGGTAGCCACTCAGGTGTTGCACGTAGTCTTCAATCACAATTTTGATGGTCTCTCCTGTTTCCCCACAGAAAAGAAAAGTCAGTCAGTCTTTTCATTTCCTAAACAATAAAAGGGTAAAGCACCCCTGGATAGTTAAGTCCAGTCAAAGGAGACTATGGGGTGAGGCACTCATCTCTCTTCGGGCCGAGGGAGCTGGTGTTTGTCCACTGACAGCTTTGCAGGTCATGTGGCCAACAGGACTAAACTGCTTCTGGTGCTTGTGATGGAAACCAGAGTGCACGGAAACGCCATTTGCCTTCCCACCACAGTGGTACCTATTTATCTACTTGCACTGGTGTGCTTTCGAACTGCTAGGTTGGCAGAAGCTGGGACAGAGCAACGGGAGCTCACCCTGTTGGGCGGATTCGAACTGCCAACCTTCCGATCAGCAAGCCCAAGAGGCTCAGTGGTTTAGACCACAGCACCACCCGCCAGACCCAGAACTACTTTGCAAGGTTGCTGCATTAAGTGCCCTTAGATTATACCTATTAGATGATAGTACCAGCAACTATAAAAAGCTAACTAATCCAGTGATCGGTAGCTGAAAATAAAACCATATGTCACAGCCACTTGCAGTGTAGAAGAAATAGAAACAGAGTTCAGATTTATTCATCATGCCCCTTCTCACAAGGAAGGAACTTTATAAATGTACACCCATTAGATTAGTATTCATGATCCCCACCTTGGACAGTAGCTCTGACTCCAACCTAATGTGATGGCGCTAGCCAGGTTCAAAGGATCAACACTGAAAGCTGTGGAAGGGCTATATTCAGGTGCAGGCCCTAATCTGGCCCTGCCAAGAGGATCCAGAGAGACTACAACTCTGACACTCCTAAGGAACCAACCACTGCCTCCTCTAGGACCCGTTCCTGGAATATTGCTGGCACAGGCGTGGAGGAAAGAAATAATGGAGAATAGATGCAGGGCTAGACTCCAGATAAGAAGGCTGGCTTTTTAAGCTCACCTTTTTCAAGGGAAGAGAATGAGATGCGGTAATGTGAACTGAGAAGTATAGAAGGTTGCATGTGGGTTTCTTTTTTTTATAATAATATTTATTAAAGTTTTAAAGGTTACAAAAAGAGAAAAGAGAAAACACCAAATTAAGCAAAAACAAGACAATACATCACAATAAGTAAAAAAAGAAAAAAGAAGAAAAAGAAAAAAACAGAAAAAGAAAAACAATTAAAAAACAAATCAAACCTTCTCATAACTTATCTTTCATTTGCTTGTTTCCTTGACCTCCTTACACCTCCCTTTTTTGTATTCTAGTTCAGTTAACTATTTCAGCAAATCCTTTCCATCTTTGTTTTTGTCCTAATAATTTATCTTAATATAATGTAACTTTACATTCTCTCCTTTCACCAATTAACAATCTATTTTTACTTAATCCTTTATAACATTTCTGCTAAAACCACATAACTTCATTCCAGCATCCTTCTAACATTCCTTAATTTTACAATGTTTCTGTAAATAAACTTTAAATTTCTTCCAATCTTCTTCCACCGACTCTTCTCCCTGGTCTCGGATTCTGCCAGTCATTTCCGCTAGTTCCATATAGTCCATCACCTTCATCTGCCATTCATCCAGGGTGGGTAGATCTTGTGTCTTCCAGTACTTTGCAATAAGTATTCTTGCTGCTGTTGTAGCATACATAAAGAAAGTTCTATCCTTCTTTGGCACTGATTGGCCGACCATGCCCAGGAGAAAGGCCTCTGGTTTCTTCAGAAAGGTATATTTAAATACCTTTTTCATTTCATTATAGATCATCTCCCAGAAAGTCTTAATCCTTGGGCATGTCCAGTTGCATGTGGGTTTCAGGCACTGTTGGAGCAAGTTGTGTCCAGGCCAGCTGTCTACCAGCTCCATCTGGTACGCAGGCTGAGACCCTACCTGCCTATGGACTGTCTCACCAGAGTGGTACATGCTCTGGTTATCTCCTGCTTGGACTACTGCAATGTGCTCTACATGTGGCTACCTTTGAAAGTGACCTGGAAACTACAATTAATCCAGAATTCGGCAGCAAGACTGGTAACTGGGAGTGGCCGCTGAGCCATATAATACCAGTCCTGAAAGACTCAATTCAAAGTGTTGGTTCTGACCTTTAAAGCCCTAAACCAGGCTTCCTCAACCTCCAGATGTTTTGAGACTACAATTTCCAGCATCCCTGACCACTGGTCCTGCTAGCTAGGGATCATGGGAGTTGTAGGCCAAAAACATCTGGAGGCCCAAGCTTGAGGAAGCCTGCCCTAAACGGCCTTGGCCCCGTACACCTGAATGTGTTTGCTGTTGTATTGCCCACTGCAAGTGTTGATAACATAAAAACATATGCACAGATCTTGAACTATTCTTCCACGTTTGTATGGACACCCCACGCCAATCCACTTCCCAGATGCTTTTACACTAATGGCATTTTAAGAAGCAGATACATACATGATATGTTACTTGTACTCTATATGTTTGCTGTAGTGGTGTTAAAATAAATGTTTGCTATGTATAGTGTGGAGCTGTGCACAATGTGCTCTTCAATGGCCCATCGGTTTTGCAGTTCTGTCCTTCTGATGGCCTGTGTTTCAGAAGATGCCCAGGACCTCTGCTGACCTCTCATTCACCCCTAGAGAAGGGAAACCCACCTTGGAAAACCCTACCTCCCCAAATGGCTCTTTCACAATCCATGATCTGAGCATTTCACTCCTTTTCCTAATCTTTTTTTTCACTCTTAAAATAAATAAATAGCCTCATTACTGTTTAAAATAACACCGAGATACTGTTATGTAGCAGCAACAGACTCTGGAATGTTTGATTAATGGGGCTTGTATTCAGCATTTAGGCACTTGTGCAAATTACAAACTTGTAACTTGACGAATTAATGATTGGCAATGTTGACGTCAATTGCTGCTTGAGGGGGTGGGGTGGGGGGAATCGAGCCAAAAAATGTAGTGATTCAGGCAGTAATCATGACTTGAGAAAGTAAGGGGAGTTTCTCCTAAGTCTGTAAAGTCTCTAAGAGGTGACATCCTTTCCTTGAGCTGAAACCTATCTAGGGTAGATCTAATTAGTGCACATTCCAATCAGGTGTAATCCAAACAGTCCAATGTAAACAACGAAGCAGTGCTGGTTCTTAAACTGACACGCTATGGAATGTGTGTTGGCTCCTGTTCTTTGTCTTGGGCTCACACTTCCAAGAACTGTTCCAGGGAGAACTCGGTTTTTAATGATCTGCAGGATGACTCCCATGCAACCTTTCACTAGGTCAGCTATATTTGGCTCTGACTTGTACCAAGTTAAACCATTCAACCTCCTAGGTCACTTCCAGGTTCTCAGGGAGAAGCCGTTTTCATCAGAGCCCAGTGACGGAAGCGTGAAGCTGTATTGAGACGGCACCGGGTGTTGAAATCTTGTGCCCCTAACAATTTTGTGGAAGAAGAAGAAGAAGAAGAAGAAGAAGAAGAAGAAGAAGAAGAAGAAGAAGAAGAAGAAGTTGTTATTACTTACACCCTGCCCATCTAGCTGGGCCTCCCCAGCCACTCTGGGCGACTTCCAACAGGATATTAAAATCACAAGAAAAAGTCAACCATTAAAAACTCCCCTAAACTACCCATGTGCCCCCCATGTTATGCCACTGTTTTTCATGACTGTTCTGTAATCATTCCCTTAATAATATGTAAGTTTTAAGAAAACTGTCCCTTTTTCATCCATTTTCTTTTCTTTTTCTTTTCGGTTTGTTGAACGATTGGCACGAAAGGTGGGATGGCGTTAAAGGTACAATTTGAGCTATCGCAAATCAAAATGAGAAGAGTGTCCCTCTTTATGTGTTAAAAGACTGGTGTCAAAAGACAGAGATAATAACCATCAGCTTTCAATATTTCCAGAATTGTTTTATAAAAAAAAATATCTGCAAAGAAGCAGTGGTGCTTCCACTATTACAAAGAATTCTGGAGAAATACACATACACTCAGTAAGAAAAAAAGTTATCTTTCAAGGGTGAAGAATGCAATCACTTGCTAAAACTAAATATGAAGGAGGACTTTGCAGGGCTAAGGCTGTGGTTCTGGAAGGCACCAAAATTTTCTTCCAAACTCCCCCTTCCCTGCTAAACCCTGTACATCTCTTTAAAACAAGTATTGGTTCAGTGCTTCCCTTCTCAGCAAAGAAAGTCAGCATCGCCTCAGGAAATTCAATATGAAATAACCTAGTTAGAAGGTTCAACGGATTTTTTCAGTAAATGAGTAAAAGCTGACCTGCATTCACTCCATGAACACGTTGCCTCCAAAAATAATATTCCGTTACTGAAATCTCAGTTTTGTTTCCTGGCATCTCGCCGCAGCAGTAGTTACCATTGCATCAGTGAGCAAAACACAGGAAACTCCGACAGTGGTTGTAGGAACAGAGTGCCACAGAATATAATGAATGATGCCTTGTTTTGTATGAAGGTGGAAAAGCTATGGTGCTTTTCTTGCTTGTAAAAAACCTGTCCTTTAAGAAATTAACCCATCCAGATAACCTCCTTCGAAAATACTAGCCTTGGTGGGACACACCCTAGACCAGGGGTCAGCAAAGCTTTTCAGCAGGGGGCCGGTCCACTGTCCCTCAGTCCTTGTGGGGGGCCAGACTATATTTTGAAGAGGGTGAAATGAATTCCTATGCCCCACAAATAACCTAGAGATGCATTTTAAATAAAAGCACACGTTCTACTCATGTAGAAACACCAGGCAGGCCCCACAAATAACCCAGAGATGCATTTTAAATAAAAGGACACATTCTATTCATGTAAAAACACACTGATTCCCGAACCATCCGCAGGCCGGATTTAGAAGGCAATTTGGCCAGATCCGGCCTCTGGGCCTTAGTTTGCCTACCTATGCCCAGACCAGCCTTTCACAACCTGTGGGTCCCCAGATGTTGTTGAACTACAACTCCCATCACCCCTAGCTAGCAAGGCCAGAGCTCAGGGATGATGGGAGTTGTAGTCCAACAACATCTGGGGACCCACAGGTTGAGAACCGCTGCTAAACACTTATGAAAGCAGTGTTATTTTTCTAGAAAAAGAGGTGCCAGAACTCACCTTGAAACTTGTTCTCTTATAATAGCAGTGGCGCCCACCTGAGAGGTGCCAGAACTGAGTTTTGGTGTGTCCCGGCTGAGGAAAAAAAAGCCCTGGATGAAAGGTAGCACAGAACTGTTTTGAATAATTAAATTAAAAAAACCAAATGCTTTTGGTTTTGCTGTTTTGTAAAGGCATCCAATTAGGGACGCGGGTGGTGCTGTGGGTTAAAGCACAGAGCCTAGGACTTGCCAATCAGAAGGTCGGCGGTTCGAATCCCCGTGACAAGGTGAGCTCCTGTTGCTCGGTCCCTGCTCCTGCCAACCTAGCAGTTCGAAAGCACATCAAAGTGCAAGTAGATAAATAGGTACCGCTCCGTCGGGAAGGTAAACGGCGTTTCCATGTGCTGCTCTGGTTTGCCAGAAGTGGCTTAGTCGTGCTGGCCACATGACCCGGAAGCTGTACACTGGCTCCCTCGGCCAGTAAAGCGGGATGAGCGCCACAACCCCAGAGTCGGTCACAACTGGACCTAATGGTCAGGGGTCCCTTTACCTTTTTAAAGGCATCCTAAGTCTTTGGGCTTCGTGTGCAGGTAGGTAGACTATCCCTTTTAAAAGCAAAAGCAAGAATGAACAAATTCTTGAGTTTAATGTAGATTTTACAGCGCTTTCTATTCGCTACTTGTATGAATATTTGCCTAAAGTGCATCTTGACTTTTTATTTATGCTGAATATATCAAGCCACTCAGATAATTTAACAGTAGTAGTTGCTGAACAGTTAAGGTCCAAAGAACATGCATTATTACCGAATTACGAAAAGCTAATGTTTCTGGTACTTCCTTTTCAGATATACACCAAGCCCGACAGAACATTTGCCGCTGGAAAATCAGAATGCGAGTGTGAAACGGAGCAATGAAAATATGGCTGAAGTTGGAAGGGGCCACTGACGACATACCTAACATAAAGTGGCAGAGATTTGTGCACTTTATTGAGGAAGACATTCGTCTTTCCATACAGCTGTCTAAATTCCACAGGTGATATTCGTGTCCCTGAGTTACACATTAATAGTTGAGAACTGATCACCTCCCTGATATTTGCAACAGCTACACTATTCTACACATGAGTAGTTTTAATGAATGAAGACTGTAGTGATAAAGGCTTAGCTGACGCAGGCTCGGGCAGCTCCATTAAGTTTCTGTGCAAAAGTCTCCAGCAGCGTTTTCTGGGAGCCCGGCTGCAGGGAGAGAGGGGAAACTGAGCATACCTGTTCTGGTTGGTGCATTCTGGTTTGTTCCCTCCACATATTAAGCCTCCCTGCCAGGCAATGGTTAACAGAGAGGTGCAAGGAAGCCGATGCTGAACTGTAAGTCATTGCTGTCGGCATCCCAGGTGCTGCGGCAACGCTCCTACCTCTTTTAAGGCACTATGGGGTGCCTAGATTTTTTGCACCCATAGGATTATGCTGCACCGACTTGCTCTTAGAGGAGGAGTGGCTGATTGGCTTGGTCTGAGGGCCATATTTGCCCTTGGTCAGACCCATAGCTGTCAACTGTCCCTTATTTAGAGGGAAAGTCCCTTATCCCAGCGCCATGTCCCGCTGCTGTCCCAGATTGATGATGTCCCTTAAATTTCCTGGGTTTCAAAGGAACCAGCTCCTCTCCCTGCCGGCCAGGGAGGAGGGAGGCTCCAACTGTGTTGCTTGGCTGTGTGGCTCACCCAATAAGGAGTCTAAGAACGACTGGGGGCTGGAGCTTGCATGCCTTGTGCCCATCAAATCGGCTGTGTTGCCTGGGGACTCGCCTTTGCTCAGCGCTTCCCAGCGGAGAGGTGACGGTGGTTTTCCTTGCTGCATCCCCTTTGCCGGGTTGCTGCGCTGTGGGAACCACCGCTTGAGGCTTCGTTTGGCTGCTGGCTGGGCTTTCTGCCTTTGGCTGGGAGGGGCTCAGAAGTTGAACATACCTGTGCTCTGAAAATCCCTTATTTTGGCTGCTGATCCCTTATTTTCAAGGCTGCTGGTCCCTTATTTTCAAATCTGTAAGTTGACAGCTATGGTCAGACCTCCAGGGGCCACATACTGGTACTAGGCATGGTCACAGGGACGTGGGTGGCGCTGTGGTCTAAAACACTGAGCCTCTGGGGCTTGCCAATCAGAAGGTCGGCAGTTCGAATCCCTGCAACAGGGTGAGCTCCCGTTGTTCTGTCCCTGCTCCTGCCAATCTAGCTGTTCGAAAGCGCATCAGTGCAAGTAGATAAATAGGTACTGCTATGGCAGGAAGGTAAACGGTGTTTCTGTCCGCTCTGGTTTCTGTCACGGTGTCCCATTGCACCACAAGCGGTTCAGTCCTGCCAGCCACATGACCTGGAAAGCTGTCTGTGGACAAACGCCGGTACCCCTCAGCCTGAAAGCGAGATGAGCGCCGCAACCCCACAGTCGCCTTTGACTGGACTTAACCGTCCAAGGGTCCTTTACCATTTTTTTTAACCAAACCAGCCAGGCACCCTCTGCTGGAGTCCCTGGATTTGTCTAACTCTCCTGTCAAAAGGTGGAAACATCTCCTCAACCTGTTGAGAAACCCCACTTCTCTCCACTGAGAGTAATTATAAAGTGATTAACCATCCAGAGAGACCTTTGGGCATGGTCTCTCTTGCACACAGACTTGCATGTGCACACATGAACACACTAACACACACACACACACACACACACACACACACACAAGACAAACACACATTAAAGGTGCAGTGTGCACACTAGCACCAGATTTAAGGTGGCATGCGTGGCACAGGGAACTGAGACGAGAGGGCATCATCATCATCATCATCATCATCATCATCATCATCATCATCACACCTGGATGAGCCTGGATAGCTCAGGTGGTTAGAGCGTGGTGCTGATAACACCAAAGGCTCAATCATGATATGGGACAGCTGCATATTCCTTCATTGCAAGGAGTTGGACTAATGATCATCAGAGTCCTTTCCAGCTCTGCAGTTCTATGTTTCTATATTTATATGTGTACCTATGGAGAAGATACATTTAAAAAGCAACTGTATCAAAATGAATTATTGTGAACATAAGAAACATTTTTCCTACTGTAATAATTTCCCCTTATATAATGCATTTTTGTATTTTATTTTCACCAACATACGCATTGTTTCTCACAATGTGCACATTTTTAAAAATAATATTTTTTTTTGTTTTCCATTTACAGTGGTACCTCGGGTTAAGTACTTAATTCGTCCTGGAGGTCTGTTCTTAACCTGAAACTGTTCTTAACCTGAAGCACCACTTTAACTAATAGGGCCTCCTGTTGTTGCTGCTACGCCGCAACAACAGGAGGTACCACTGTAAATACATACTTATTGTTATCTTAATTTTTTGCTCATGTGAGCTGAAGGACTTCCCTCCCTCCCGCCTCACGGTTTTCATATTTCATTTCGATGTCATAGCATTTGTACCTCTTCCAATTTTACATTTCACTCATTTCTGTTATCACAATTTTAAATAAATATAAAAAGGCAATACTCATTAACTTTACAAGTCTTTTTAAATCAACCCTGCTAGTGTTGTTAACTGTTTACAATTGTCCTTCACATATTATGTGCGCATTTTTTGGGGGGAGGGTGTGCGTGTTGGAGCACTGATTCGCAACATTCATAAAGTGCAAATTTCAAAGAATAGCTGCATGTCCGCATATTGATTCAGGAAGTACAAATTAGATTGGTTCAATGTAGCTGCATTTCTCCATCATATTTCTATTAGTGTGCTCTGCTAGTCACAACTTAAAGCTAAAGGTAAAGGGACCCCTGACCATTAGGTCCAGTCGTGGCCGACTCTGGGGTTGCGGCACTCATCTCGCTTTATTGACCGAGGGAGCCACTATACAGCTTCTGGGTCATGTGGCCAGCATGACTAAACCGCTTCTGGCGAACCAGAGCAGTGCACGGAAACGCTGTTTACCTTCCCGTCGGAGTGGTACCTATTTATCTACTTGCACTTTGACATGCTTTCAAACTGCTAGGTTGGCAGGAGCAGGGACCGAGCAACGGGAGCTCACCCCGTCGCGGGGATTCAAACCGCCGACCTTCTGATCGGCAAGTCCTAGGCTCTGTGGTTTAACCCACAGCACCACCCACGTACTGCCAATTTAAGGGGTAAATAAGGACTGACATATAGGGCAAAGCAGCATGGAGACACAGGTATAGAGCATCGTCTGTTTGTACCAGGTACCTGCTCCAAAAATTGCTGTTTCAACTGGAAGCCAGAAGAGGGCTAAATGTCATTCTTAGCTCTTTGCGTGCAATTTACTGGCCACAGGGTAAGTCTGTCATGACACCAGCATACAGGAGATTCCTCTGTGGCTACTATGCACCCAGATTACCCTTAGTCATGTTTGATATATCCCCGGTGGTCTAGGAGAAGAGAAATCTCACAGCCATATATAGCAACTAAAGACATTATTTTGTAACGCCGCTAATGCTTGCTCATCCTTTGAAGTTTCATAATCAAAGGTTATCCCCTTGGCTGTTGTTTCAACAGAATACCTGTTCAAATCACCTAGAAAAAGGCTGTGTTAAGTCTTAAGTCCCTATAAAAACCACAAACCACCAATATGACATTTCCCCTCTAATATTGTTAAGTTTTGCACTCTGACACAGATGGGTTAAAGCAGTGGTTGATTGCCCAGAATGTTGATTTTCTGGGGTTTTTTTTTTTTTTTAAGCTGTACAGTAGTACCTCGGGTTACATATGCTTCAGGTTACATACGCATCGGGTTACAGACTCTGCCAACCCAGAAATAGTGCTTCAGGTTAAGAACTTTGCTTCAGGAGAAGAACAGAAATCGGGCTCTGGCGGCGTGGCGGCAGCAGGAGGCCCCATTAGCTAAAGTGGTGCTTCAGGTTAAGAAAGGACCTCCGGAACGAATTAAGTACTTAATCTGAGGTACCACTGTAGTTTATAGCAGAGTTACGTATATGTCTGGAAGTTGGAGCTACCCACCACCCATTTTATCTCGTTCAAACATCACTAGCATTGCTTGAAATGGTTAAAAACAAAACAAAACATGAAGGTACCATTGGTTTACAAGGATGGCTTTGGATTCTAAGCCTGCATGGTGGAAGATTTTTCCATGGCTGCCTCAAGCAGGAGAGTAAGATGAGAGAGCAGGGTTTAGTAGGAAACTGCAAAGTGTATTATTAGTAGTAGTATTTATTAAATCTGTATACCAGGCTTCCTCAAATTCAGCCCTCCAGATATTTTTGAGACTACAATTCCCATCATCCCTGACCACTGGTCCTGCTAGCTAAGGATCATGGGAGTTGTAGGCCAAAAACATCTGAGTTTGAGGAAGCCTGCTGTATGCTATCCAACATCGGGAAATTTCAGGATGTTTCATCACATAAAAATATAAAACACATAATAAAAATAAATTATATTAATGGACTATGCAGAATTAGATAAGATGACAGGAAGGATTTGAAGCCTGCGGGACCAGAGATTCTCAGAAGACTGGAATAAATATGCAAACTATTTGAAAAGCAACTGTAATCAACAGATTACGCTAGCAGGACTGCAAGAAGTTTTGTAAGGCGGAATATATGAAATACTGTGAGGAAGGCTATGATGAGAGAGTCAATAGATAAGATCATTAAAAGCAACCGTGAAATTAAGAAATGTAAATTAAGTGAAAAAAATGGAAAATTTTCAGATGTGGTTGATGGAAGTCCAAAAAAACCCTGTATATGATGTAGCTTATGTTGAATGACTATTGAGAATGATATATTAAAAAATGAATTATTATTATTATTATTATTATTATTATTATTATTATTATTATTATTATTATTATTATTATTATTAATGTTATTAATGTTATTTTCCCCTGACTATCTAGAGATTCCAGGGATTGAACCTGGAACCTTTTGCATACGAAGCAAATTCTCTGCCTCTGAGCTACGGCTCTTCCAATAACAGGCCAGCACAACTTTTGATTCATTAAGCCCAATGCAACCCACTGAACCTGTATGGTGGACCACCAGGATCTCCACCACCTTGTGTGCAGAATCATGGAACTGCCAAGCACTTGGGAAGCTACACTGCATGGCTAGTTGGGTGCACTGTGCTTGGTGAGCAGGCCTGGTCTAGTACAACTTACCTCATGCTCTAACATCACAATTCTGGGTCTTTCCCTGCCTCTACTACCAGTAGTTGGTATTCTCAATGGAGTGATGCCAGTGCATGGGACATGCTGTCCTAGATATTATTAGGGGGATTTGGCATGGGGTTGCTTGCATTATTTACTTATGCTCTAACATAAGATTTAAGGAGCCAGGGTGAATTCATTTTTAGTTTTCAAATATACTAGTTCACGCTATATAGGGTGATTATAAAGCTCCATCTGCTGCACAGGCTGAGACCCTACCTGCCCATGGACTGTCTCACCAGAGTGGTACATGCTCTAGTTATCTCCCACTTGGACTACTGCAATGTGCTCTACATGGGGCTACCTTTGAAAGTGACCCGGAAACTACAACTAATCCAGAATGCAACAGTCACTAGACTGGTGACTGGGAGCGGCCACCAAGACCATATAATACCAGTCCTGAAAGACCTGCATTGGCTCCTAGTATGTTTCTGAGCACAATTCAAAGTGTTGGTGCTGAACTTTAAAGCTCTAAACAGTCTCGGCCCAGTGTATCTGAAGGAGCATCTCCACCCCCATCATTCTGCCCGGACACTGAGGTCCAGCTCTGAGGGCCTCCTGGTGTTTGCCTCACTGTGAGAAGCAAAGTTACAGAGAACCTAGCAGAGGGCCTTCTCAGTAGTGGCACCCGCCCTGTGGAACACTCTCCCATCAGATGTCAAGGAAATAAACAAGTATCTGACTTTTAGAAGACATCTGAAGGCAGCCCTGATTAGGGAAGCTTTTAATATTTGATGAATTATTGTATTTTAATATTTTGTTGTAAGCTGCCCAGAGTGGCTGGCGAAACCCACTCAGATGGGTGGCGTATAAATAAATTATTAATTATTATTATTATTATTATTATTATTATTATTATTATTATTATTTATCATCGTCATCATCATCAGTAACACAAATAACTTGCTACCTCCACAAGGAAAGAAACGCTCTCTTGCGTGGACAGGCGGAGTCCCCAGATCCTGCGCGGTCCCCCCCGTCATGTGGAATAACGATTCAAGACAACGTGCTATGGGATTAAATTGGCCAAAACTTTATTAAATTTCAAATGTGGGTAGACCTTGGCTCAGGCATTGGGCGTTCTCCCTCCCCAGTCCCCAGCCGGGGACCTAGGGAGCATCAGGGTTATCCAGTGTGTGTGTGGGGGATGGGCCGGCTCTGGAGAACATATGGTCAAGCAGAGATGGCCGCCCCCGTAATGCCGCCGCCGCAGGGGAGAGCAATGACGACCTTCCGGTGTACGGTCAAAGCCTCCCTTCAGAAAACCCCTTTAACGGGGAACCCTGGTATCGCCGCCGCAAAGAGGAAGATGGACAAAAGGATTCCGCCCAAGGCCTGATACCGCCAAAGTTGTGATGTTTTGCTACGGGAAAGGCGAAACCTGCCAATGCAGGGAAATTCCTTTCCGGCCCTTTAACAGCGACCTTAACATAGCAGCGCCCGCATACCTGTGAAGAAAAATTAACCTGCAAAACCTGTGAGGAAAATTAACCTGCAACATAAGACATTGACTGAGGGTGGGTAGGGTGGGAGAAGCTCTGGAGCCAAGTGAGAATTCCCAGGTAAGATCCTCCCTCCTTTGTGTGGGCAGGTAATCCCACCCCTACCTGGCCTGGTCTCTTTGGCAACTCTTCCCCCAGGTGGGATTGGACAACTGACTGAGGTAGGTGGAGACCTCCAGGTATCCCACCTGAGGGAAGGCAAAGCCTAGCCTATGCTGTTGGAGCCGCTCCAGGTCTAGGGGCTGCACGCGTCCACGCAAAGGGCGCCCCCCGTTTTAAGCGGGGAGCGGTCATTGCAAAAAGGTGAAAGGCAGGGTGGAGAATACCTGGTGCTAGAGAATAGAGTGAATTTGCCGACCAAAGCATATCTCTCCCACATCTTTCAAGGTGCAGTGGAACAAACAGCAATGGATGAAGGGGGAAATGGGGAATTAAGGATGAAATTCAAAATGAAACCACATAACCTAGCCTGGATTCCCAACATTGTAATTCGGTATATACCTACTTAAAACTTGTGGAGAAGGGCTTTAGATCACAGTAGGGCGTCTCCAGAACTCTACCTGAAGCCCCCAAGAGCTGCTCCCACTACTTTTTTCATAAATCTACGCAGGACCCTTATGGTCCAGCCTGACCATTTCTTGAGAATGTATTCAGATGTTAACCAACACATGTCCTACTTGAAACTCAACATGCAGAATGTTGATGAAACAGGAGAGCCCTTAAAATAGTTGCTAGGAAGAAGACACAGAAAGTAAACAAAGCAGGAACCTTCCTTTGAAGAGAAACATGCTTTGGCAACTAAAGTTAAGCCGGTTATGAAAGGGGACCAGGAAGTGAAAAGGGGCCATTTTGCCACCCTGCCCTGGGATAAGGGGGTGTGATGAACTCTAACTAGATGATATCTAAATCAAGAGATCTGCTGTGAATAAAGGTCTGCTTCCATTTGTTTTGTCATTTCTATCACTCTTAACATTTTCTAAGTACAGTGGTACCTTGGTTTACGAACTTCATCTGTTCCAGAAGTCCGTTCTTAAACCAAAACCGTTCTTAAACCGAGGTGTGCTTTCCATAATGAGGCCTCCCATTGCCAGAGCCCTTCCATCATTCTGATTCCGTTCTTAGACCAAGGTAAAGTTCTCAAACCAAGACACTATTTCCAGTTTTGCGGAGTTTGTAAACCAAATCTTTGTTAAACTGGACTGTTCTTAAACCAAGGTACCACTGTAGTTAGCAGAGCAGTCTTATACATGTCTTACTTCCAAATTGTGCATTCTGCATAGATATACCCTTGTAGATAGCCTGGAGCTCTGACACATATGGAATGTGACACTTGAGTATTAGGCAAATACCTCTTTCCATATGAACCTACCCAGACCCTGAGATCATCTTCTGAGGCCCTTCTTCATGTGCCTCCTCCTTGAGAAGTCCAGAGGGGGGCAACACAAGAACAGGGCCTTCTCTACAGTGGCTCCCCGTCTGTGGAATGCTCTCCCCAGGGAAGTTCACCTGGAACCTTCATTATATACCTTTAGGCACCAGGCAAAAACGTTCCTTTTTAACCAGGCCTTTGGCTGATCTGATCTACACCCTGTGCCCTTTTCAAATGTGTTTTTTTTTGGGGGGGGGCTATTGGGTTGTTGTTTTTATTTTTATTTTTATTATGTATTTTGTGGTTCTATATCTTGATTTTATTCTGTGAACTGCCCTGAGACCTCCGGGTATAGTGCGGTATATATACAGTGGTACCTCGGGTTAAGAACTTAATTCGTTCTGGAGGTCTGTTCTTAACCTGAAACTGTTCTTAACCTGAAGCACCACTTTAGCTAATGGGGCCTCCTGCTGCTGCAGCACCGCTGCTGCACAGTTTCTGTTCTCATCCTGAAGCAAAGTTCTTAACCTGAGGTACTACAGTGGTACCTCGGGTTAAGTACTTAATTTGTTCCGGAGGTCCGTTCTTAACCTGAAACTGTTCTTAACCTGAAGCACCACTTTAGCTAATGGGGCCTCCTGCTGCCGCCGTGCGATTTCTGTTCTCATCCTGAAGCAAAGTTATTAACCTGAGGTACTATTTCTGGGTTAGCGGAGTCTGTAACCTGAAGCGTATGTAACCTGAAGCGTCAGTAACCCAAGGTACCACTGTAAATTCAATAAGACAACAACAACAACAAAACAACAACAACCTGCCCAAGCACTGAAATCTCCTTGAGAGGTCCTTCCCGTAACTGCAGTGACTTGAGACAGGGTGTTTTCTGTAGTGGCACCTCAGAAGCTCTACCATACATGATGGTTTGGCCATGTGGACTAGGAGCTTAATAACAAAATGTTCAAAAGTTAAGATTCCCAGAAAGCTGAATGTCAAGACAAATACAAGTTCTAGTGCAGAAGTGGAGAAATCCAGCATGGTTTTGTTGACTTCTGAAGAAATATAGGTCATCTGGGGCCACTTTATGCCTTACCTTAGTGCAGAAGGCTTACCGTTGTGACTTTTTCCTGTGTCCTCACTGTAACATCTGGAAGCTGACCAAATGACTCCTTCCCACCCAGTTGCCACCTGTATGTATGGGAGGTGCCTAACATGAATGGCTCCACCTACGTGGGTATGGACCTTCAAACATTAGCTTAGTGGTGTGGGACAAACCTACAGGAAAGCAGGTCTTGCACTGCTATGGTGATATATGAAGGGGCCCTTGGGCTGTTAAGAAATAGGAGTGGTTCATTGTAATTAAGAAAGGAGCATTTAGCAGCCATATAAAGGGTTAATGGATGGAGTCATTACATGTTGTTTAGTCATTCAGTCGTGTCCGACTCTTTGTAACCTCATACACCAGAGCACGCCAGGCACTCCTGTCTTCCACTGCCTCCCGCAGTTTGGTCAAATTCATGCTGGTAGCTTTGAGAACACTATCCAGTCATCTTGTCCTCTGTTGTCCCCTTCTCCTTGTGCCCTCCATCTTTCCCAACATCAGGGTCTTTTCCAGGGAGTCTTCTCTTCTCATGAGGTGGCCAAAGTATTGCAGCCTCAGCTTCAGGATCTGTCCTTCCAGTGAGCACTCAGGGCTGATTTCTTTAAGAATGGATAGGTTTGATCTTCTTGCAGTCCATGGGACTTTCAAGAGTCTCCTCCAGCACCATAATTCAAAAGCATCAATTCTTCGGCGATCAGCCTTCTTTATGGTCCAGCTCTCACTTCCACACATCACTACTGGGAAAACCATAGCTTTAACTATACAGACCTTTATCGGCAAGGTGATGTCTCTGCTTTTTAAGATGCTGTCTAGGTTTGCCATTGCTTTTCTCCCAAGAAGCAGGCGTCTTTTAATTTCGTGGCTGCTGTCACCATCTGCAGTGATCATGGAGTCCAAGAAAGTAAAATCTCTCACTGCTTCCATTTCTTTTCTCCATTTAGCAGCCATATAAAGGGTTAATGGACGGAGTCATTACATAGTTGTTGTATTAAAAAAAAAAGTAGTCCTAAGGAAATTTTGTAAGTCCCTTTGTTTGAGTCACATTGTTGCTAGACCGAGCAAACCACTAAGATTATACAAACCGGTATAATCCTGACTCCATGGGAGGATGAAACATATGACACAATCCATCTCTCTTCCTAATTTCTGAACCCACAAATGATTTCAGCACTTCTGTTTGAAAAACAAAGACCTGAAGACTGAGAATATATAACAGGAAGTAAAAATGGCCCCATAAAGTATGAGATAGAATTTGCTTTCAGCACTGTGAATGGGCGGACCTCGTTTGCTCTGCTTTAGAGAGCAGTGCAATTTTGTAGTTCGGATTTTTCCAAGCTTCTGGAATGGACGCCAATCTTTTATTTCAGATGTCGTCTACCTGGCTCATCCTGAGAACGTGCTTAACCAAAGGGATTCTGGTCAGGTTTGGAAGCTTCAGCAATGACGCCAGCATCTGAGCATTTACGCAGAGGTCTGTCCTGATGCAACAATGATAATCGTGACACTCCACGGCCTCCAACATTGGAGATGTTTTCCAGACTGTGGCCAAATTGTGTTGGATACTGGTATCTCCTCTATCTGGCAAGGTTCCACCACGAGAAGAAGACCTGTAAACGTCTCTGAACTTCCTTTATAAAAATATAATTATACAGTGTCTTTCATGAGCACTTAGGCAAATTACATATGATTCCTGACCTGCAGCACTGCTGTTAAAATTATATGTATCATAGTTGTACGCAATTAACCTAACCTATATATAACATAAAAGGTTATTACATAACAAACACAAGTAGATTTGGTGGACTTACAGAGCACTTTACAGAAATTATTGGCCTAAAGCACTAGTTCTCAAACTCCACTCCCCACCTGCCACCATGGACTACTTGAAAATTGCTGCTGGTCTTAGCAGACCAGCTAATATTTTTCTGCTTCTTACAGCAATCGGAATGCAGTGTGCTGCATGCTGTATGATTTACTGTTGTACTTTTGTTGCTTCTTTTCTTTCTTATATTGTATTTTATTTCATCACACTTTGCATTCCCCAGAATCCAAAGAGTAATGCAACATGAGAAAGAAAAAGAGCAAAATACATTTATTTGCCTGTTTTTATTTCATAAAATGTATATGCCACTTGGTAGAGATAAAACAATAAAATCAAGAAAGAGTGACAACAATGCTTCAGAACATACAACAAGTTAAAATACTGAAACAGATTAAAATTCACCTGAATGAAGGTCATAGGATACTGGTGGTCACCTGACCACAGTCTGGGAACCCCTTGGCCTTGTTTTCTCCCGAAGATATCCTGTAAGGCAGAGGAGGCTTAGGATCAGAGTTTTCCTTCTCCTAGATGGGCAAACTTCCCAGGTTGATGAGCCCCAATTGCCCCCTACTTTCCTCTACAGCACATGCAGAAAACACCTTCTCAACCTCTGGCCCACTATTGGTCTTGTGCGCATGGGAAGTAAGTCCCTGTTCTGCCACCACTTTCTCTTTAATTCAGATGAAGTCTGCTCTCCCCCCCCCCCAACTTGCTGGAAGAGCTTCATAGTTTAGGGAGATCATAGGCAGAGATATTCATCTGTGGTCCTTCAGTTGTTGGGACTACAACTCCCATCAACTTTGCTGTTGGCCACTATGTCTGATGGAAGTTGTAGTCCAGAATCTGGAGAGCCACAAATTCACCATCCTATCAAACATATTTTCCCTGAATGAATGTGAAGTATATACAGTGGTACCTTGGGTTAAGTACTTAATTCGTTCCGGAGGTCCGTTCTTAACCTGAAACTGTTCTTAACCTGAGATACCACTTTAGCTAATGGGGCCTCCTGCTGCTGCCGTGATGCCAGAGGCTGATTTCTGTTCTCATCCTGAAGCAAAGTTATTAACCTAGTTATCTCCCATTTCTGGTTGGGTCAGTATACAAAGAACTAACATTTCATAGTTTTATATTTATTTCAAAGACCTCTGAATTGTATTGTTGGATGATTCAGTTTTATTAAAGAACTAGAATTTTATTAGAGGAACATTGTATAATTATGTGTCTTAATTAATTACTCATGTCCAGACTCTTAGCAACTCTCGTTTTCATTGCTAAACAGAGGAAGTTAGTGTTGCCTCAGTAACAGGAAACGCAGTTCTTAATTACATGTTAGAACAAGAAACAAAAGAACTGCTTCTTAACAGGGTGGTTAAAACAGTAAAATGGTAAATGCAACTGCAAAGTGATGCACAATGGGGGGGGGGGGGGAAATTATATTTCACATATATGCTCATGGGGTGGGTTAACTAATACTGGCTGTCCAGGAATGAGACCTTGGGCTTGTAGCGGATAGCTTGATGAAGATGTCAAAAAAGCATGTGGCAGCTGTAAAATAGGTGAATGCCATGCTAGGAATCCTTAGGACATAGGTAGGTTGAGAATAACCCTGCCATAATCACAATGCTATTAATACTGCCTAATGAGGGGACGGATAACTAATGAGGGGACGGATAACTTCTATCCAGAAGAAAAGGCATTAATAAATCAGTTTGGATTGTTGCCTTTCCTTGCCCAATCTGAGATCTTGAGAAGATTGGAGACCCTTAGAAATAAGCTAACAGAGATGAATGCTCAGGAAAAAGTAAGAGAGAAAGAACCGGCAACGGACCAATTAAAGAAAGAGAACCTCTCTGAAAAAGCCAAGACAGACCCCATGAAAGATTACTCTTATAATACCTCTGCAACTGCAGAGATAAACCTGTTAACAACAGATCTAACACAGTGCGCAAGGGATAAACTACCATCTAAGAAGGAAACCATCCCTATGGCAACCATGAAAGACTACCTTTATAATACCTCTGCAGCTGCAGAGATAAACCTGAGATAAACCTGACAGCAACAGATCTAACACAGTGCGTAAGGGACAGCAACAATCTACCATCTAAGAAGGAAACCATCCCTATGACAACCACAACGCGCTCTTGGACCAGCATGAGATACCTGGATGAGGATGAACTTGGTATCAGTCAAATAGAACACCTCAAGGTAGATTCGCCAAAAAAAGGAGTACTGATCACTAATGTTAGCACGCTGCACCCTTCAATTGATTCCATTGAGTACCTGGGCGATAATACATCTATGGACATTGCCAAAATGAACGAAATTCAACCAATAGATAAAAAGATAGGCCCTAAAAATCTTTCAAAGGCAAATTGACCAAGATCAACTTTTGGCAAGACAACGTGCAACCTTACCTTGCTAACTTGGAATATTGCAGGTTGGCAAAAGAGGGTTTCTGACCAATCCTTTGCTAAATATATCCAGAGACATGACATTGTGTTTCTCCAGGAGACCTGGAGCACAAGTGAAGTGGAGTTAAATGGCTTTTCTGCGTTCTCCCTCCCAGGTCTTTTAAGTACTAGAGGGGGGCGAGTTAAAGGTGGGTTAGTTACTTTAATCTCAACAAGGCTAAGGGCCATATTTAAAAAACTAGACCCACTAGACCATCTGGCCACAGCTGTGCAAGTACAGTGGAGAACCCACAGCTTGCTGCTGATTAACGTATACCTACCCCCACAAAGAGAGAAAAGACTGATAAGAAATACTTGGGCTCAGTTAGAACAGTATCTTGACAAACTATCAAATCAATTTCCTGATGCCTCTGTAGTGGTGGCAGGCGACCTAAATGCCAGAACTGGACAATCTGATGAGGCCTTGTATGCCCATTTCCATGAAACAGCCCCCATTATAGAGGAAGCCCACTCAATACCAGCTAGAATCTCAAAGGATAAAGGCTGCAATTATGCCGGCTTATGCCTATTACACTTGGTCAACAAGTTGGACTTGGTTATACTAAATGGCCGTACAGAGGGGGAGAAGGTCGGAGAATTCACATTTATATCTAACAATGGTGCCTCCACAATTGATTATATAATCGTGTCGTATGATTTTCAAAACAAAGTTCTGGAATGCAAAGTGGAGGAGCGCTTAGACAGTGACCATCTGCCATTAAGTGCACTCGTAGCTGCGGGAAAGGATTTATCCTGCGCTGAGAAAATCGAACATTCGAGCCCTACAGCTTTGGAGCTCAGATATTCTCGTATCAGATGGACAGATGAACTGCATAAGGAAATTTCAAGTAGGCTATGCTCAAAGGAATTCCTCACTAAGAGAGAAAACCTTATAACTTCCTCAAGCCATGAATTAAAGATAAATTTATTTCAGGAGTTAATTTCACTCCTTCAAGATTCCCTGAAGGAAAAAAGGAACAGGTCAAGTAGGCAATCCTCAGTATATAAAAACTCCAAACCCTGGTTTGATCAAGAATGTCAGGACATGAAGCTAAACTTACTGAAAAAATACAAGAATTATAGATCTGCCAATTTACCCCAACTCCCCACGGTCTGGTTTGAAGATAAACGAAATTATAAAATCTTGATCAAAAACAAAAAAATCCTGGCACAGAAAAGAGAATGGAAATGCCTAATAGATGCATCCAGAGAGAGAGATTCGGCCACCTTCTGGAGACTGGTAGCAAATGGAGTGCGATCTACCTCCTCAGAAGTGGAGTATACTATACCTGCAGGGACTTGGGAGGCATTTTTCCAATCTTCATATTCAGCTCTGCCTTTGACACAGCCACTAATACAGTGTGCGGCAGGTGATGAGTGGCCTCCGGTGTCGGTTGCGGAGATCAGGAGACTTATTCAGGCACTCAAACACAGAAAAGCCCCGGGAGCAGATAATATCGCTCCTGAGCTTCTCAAAGCCAATATTGACTGGTGGGCCCCAGTCCTTGCCACCCTATTCACCAGCATAGATCAAACAGCAATAATACCAGAGGACTGGGGATTGGCAATTATCGTTCCCATATTCAAGAAAGGCTGTAAACTTGATCCAGCCAATTACAGACCAATCAGTCTCTTAAGCATCATTAGCAAACTTTATGCAACTCACTTACGTGAAAAGTTTGCGGACTGGCTGGAACAGGAGCACATCCTAAAGGAAGCCCAGGCTGGTTTCAGGGCACATAGATCAACTCTAGACCAAGGACTGGTATTGCAACATCTAGTGGAGAAATACACCTCAAAGAAAGGAGGCTCCCTCTATGTAGCCTTTATAGATTTCAAATCAGCTTTCGATTTGATACCCCGGCACAGACTTTGGGAAAAATTAAATGCCACAAACATCGATAGACGTCTTTTGCTTCTTATCCGTAGACTACATGAAAATACTCGGATCCGTGTTAGATGCGACCGTTATGGGAACCTATCAAAGGAAATCCAAAGTTTCCATGGTGTCAAGCAAGGCTGTGTTCTTGCCCCTATTCTATTTAACTTCTATATAAACTCCTTAGTCGGAAAGATGGAGGAAGCAAGTACTCATCCCCCAAACCTAAATAATATACCAATCCCAGTCCTTTTGTACGCAGATGATGCGGCACTTATTTCCTTCTCTTGTGTGGGTCTAAGAAAACTTTTACGAGCTCTTACAGAGTATTGCGAAGCTGAACACCTAATAATAAATTACACTAAATCAAAAATTATGGTGTTCTCCAAGAGAAAACTCCGACATAAATGGAAAATTAATAACCAACCTATTGAGCAAGTAACATCTTTTAGATATCTTGGAATAATTTTTGATGAGAAGGGATCTTGGTGCCATCAGATTAAGAACTCCATTGTAAATGCGCAAAGATCTTCCAGAGCTATCATAAGATTCTTTTACAGAAAAGGAGGTCAATATGTTCCTGCTGCCTCCCAGGTCTTTGTTGCAAAAATACTTCCACAATTGATGTATGGCACCCAGATATTTAATTGTCAAAAACTCAAGTCCCTGGAATCTGTACAAACTAAATTTTACCGCTCCCTACTAGGGTTACCTACCTGTGTCTCCAACACAGCCATCAGGCTGGAGGTAGGTCAACTCCCTATTAATGCCAGGATATGGATCCTGAAGATTCACTTCTGGCTAAAACTCATATTTTTCCCAGTGGGAGTGGCTCCATTGACTCTACTAGACCCGTTCCAGTCTAAATGGAGATTGTCGCTTTATGAAAAATTGAAGGGCCTGGGGCTTTCCCCACAAGAACTTATAGCCTCAGGTTTTGAAAAGGCTAAAAGGATGGTGAGCCAGCGAATAGGAGATGTAGAGCTTCAGGACCATATGAGCAAGATAGATAAACACCCAGCTATCCAAGATTATGGAAAAGGGTTTAATCTAACACCATATTTGCTGGATCTACAAATCGCAAAATACAGGCGGGCGTTTACCCTTACCAGATTTGATGTACTGCCATCTGCCTTACTAAAGGGCAGATACGAGGGCACACCCTATGCTGAACGAGTTTGCCCATGTGGTCTGAAAGAGGTGGAAACGGCTTCACATGTGTTGTTACACTGCGACCTTTACGGGGATATTAGGTCACTGTTTATCTCCCCTATCGTTCAGAAATTTCCAGGTCGATCTGAATCTCAGCGGCTGAAAATCCTACTAGGAGATAAAAACCCAGAAGTAACACTGAAAGTGGCCAAATTTTCTGCGGCTGCGATCAAGCGGAGGGCATTAGCTGTAAAAAAGTAAAAGACTTGACCCCTGGACAAGCCCCCCCATTTTTTTAAGTCTATACATATACTGTAGTGCATATATGTGTGTGTGTGTGGGTGGGTGTGGGTGTGTGTGCATATGTGTATTGCTTTTATGTATAATTTTACAATTTTTAATTGACACCATTATTCCCTTTGTAAACTATTGTTGCTTTTTATGTTTTTTCTGGTCTATGACCGTAATAAATTCATTCATTCATTCATTCAATGCTATTAATACAAACGTATGGTGTGATTATGGGACACTGTGGTCTAAACAACTGAGCCTCTTGGGCTTGCTGATCAAAAGGTCGGTGGTTCAAATTCCCGTGATGGGGTGAGCTCCCGTTGCTCAGTCCCAGCTCCTGCCAACCTAGCAGTTTGAAAGCACGTCAAAGTGCAAGTAGATAAATAGGTAGCACTCTGGCGGGAAGGTAAATGGCGTTTCCGTGCACTGCTCTGGTTTTGCCAGAAGTAGCTTAGTCATGCTGGCCACATGACCCAGAAAACTGTCTGCAGAAGCAGACAAACGCCAGTTCCCTCGGCCAGTAAAGTGAGATGAGCGCTGCAACCCCAGAGTCATTCGCGACTGGACTGAACTCTCAGGGGTCCCTTTACCTTTACCTTATGGTGTGATTACACTTGGAATACTGTACTATAAACTGTTCTGGTATGCTCACCTCAAAAGGGGTATTGTAAGAGCTGGAAAAGGTTCAGAAATGAGGAAGCAAAAAGATTGAGGGGATGAAGCAAGCTGTGAGGAAAGGTTGCAACATTTAGGGCTTTTTGGTTCAGAGAAAAGGCAAGTAAGTGGGGATGTTATAGAGGTGTGTAAAATTACTCATGGTGTGAATAAAGTGAGGAAAAGATTGTGGGCCCAGTCACAAAGCTATCCTCCCCACCCCCAAGCCAGCGACCAGCTGACCTGTGGCAGAAAAGACTCAGGTAGACAACCGATGGGATTGAAAATGGCCACAACCTTATTGATTACAGGTGTCAGTGGGTCTTTGGCTCAGGCATTGTGTGTATATCCATTTCAGCCTCCTGCTGGAGGGCTAGAGGGACTCTGGTGGTGCTGTGGTCTAAACCACTGAGCCTCTTGGGCTTGCCGATCAGAAGGTTGGCAGTTCGAATCCCTGCAAAGGGGTGAACTCCTGTTGCTCTGTCCCAGTTCCTGCCAACATAGCAGTTCGAAAGCGCACCAGTGAAAGTAGATAAATAGGTACAGTACCTTTTCGGTGGGAAAGTAAACAGCATTTCTGTGAGCTCTGGTTTCCGTCACAGTGTCCCGTTGCGCCAGAAGCGGTTTAGTCCTTCTGGCCACATGACCCAGAAAGCTGTCTCTGGACAAACGCCGGCTCCCTCAGCCTGAAAGCGAGATGAGTGCCACAACCCCATAGTCGCCTTTGACTGGACTGAACTGTCCAGGGGTCCTTTACCTTTTGGGGGGGCTGAAACCACTGCAGGTCGAGCCAGGATTTTAGCACAACTGGCCCTTTTAGGTGTTGCTGCTCAGCTAGTCTTGGCTGTGAACAGTAAAGGAATTCTCAAAGCCCTGGGTCCTGATTGGCTCATTTGAACCCAGCTACTGGTCGGGAGGTAACACCCCTATGGTTGTAACGGCATTTCCACTCAGCCGGTGACTGGGCTGGCTGGGAAGGAGGTGGAGAGCGAAGGTTTGCAACTGATGCCCATCAGGGAAGCGGTGAGCATCCATTTTCACCCTCTCCCATAACATTAAGACTTTGGGACATCCAATCAAGCTGAAGGTTCGATGATTCCTGCCAGACAAAAGAAAGTGATCTTTCCGTGCAGAATTCATTGCTTGTCGAGGTCCCCAAGGCAACCCCAAATTAATTCACACTTCACACAGGAATAATCATAGAACTGTAGGATTGAAGAGTTGCAATGCAGGAATTTTTTTTGCCCAAAGTGGGGCTTGAAGTCACAACCCTGAGATCAAGAGTCTCATTCTCTATCCACAGAGCAATTCCAGCAGAGGAAGACCCAGGGGCGTCTTACCCATAGAGGGTAGTGGCGCGGGGCACCAGGGCGCCACGTTCTGGAGGGCGCCAGGGAAGAGGCAGAGGCTGGACGTGGTGCTTCCCGGCATCAGCTCGCCACCTTTGCCCGCCTCTGCCATGCCGCGCTGAAGCAGTGCTGTGCCCAGAGGCTCCATCTGCCATGGCCAACGTAGCACAAAGCCACCAGTTGAGCCAGGAGGCGCCACGTCCTGTCCCCGCCTCTTCCCCGCAGGAGAAGCTGCCCTCCAGCCACTGCCCGCCTCCTCCAGCCCCACCAGCAGTCCCGTCCTCCCTAAAAAAATATGGGAAATGGGGGTGTGGGGGGTGCTGGAGGGAACTTTGCACCATGGCACTGGATAATAATAATAATATAATAATAGTAATTTATTATTTATACCCCGCTCATCTGGCTGAGTTTCCCCAGCCACTCTGGGCGGCTTTAAAAACAATACAGCATTAAATTTTAAAAACTTCCCTAAACAGGGCTGCCTTCATATGCCTTTTAAAGATAAGATAGCTGCTTATTTCCTTTACATCTGAAGGGGGGGGGCGTTCCACAGTGCGGGCGCCACTACCGAGAAGGACCTTTGCCTGGTTCCCTGTAACTTTACTTCTCGCAATGAGGGAACCACCAGAAGGTCCTCGGCGCTGGATCTTAGTGATGGGGGTGGAGACGCTCCTTCAGGTGTACAGGACCGAGGCTGTTTAAGGCTTTAAAGGTCAGCACCAACACTTTGAATTGTGCTCAGAAACGTAGTGGGAGCCAATGCAGATCTCTCAGGACCAGTGTTATGCATTCTCAGTCACCAGTCTAGCTGCCGCATTCTGGATTAATTCTGGATATGCTTAAGATGGCCCTGGGCAGACCTTAAAAAGAACAGCTGCATTCAGAGAAGGGGGGGCACCACTTCTTAGCTGTGTCTCCCGCCCCCAATGGCTGTTCACTTAAATGCTTGTTCCCTAAGAGGCAAACACACTGTTGTCCTGGGAATGTTAAAATGCATTTCATTTCAACGGCTGCCTCCCTGTGCATGATTCAGTCTCTAGAGGGCCAAGCATGTTGGTTGACTGCAAGAGACAAGCCTGAGGTGGAACAGCAAATGCCACTGCCCGCCTGTCCCATCCAACGTGGAATTGTGGCGAGACGAGGGCTCCATAAATCGCTGAGAGGTAAGGTTTCAGGCTGAAGTCACCTTTCACTTTCGCAAGTCGCCGCTCGGAGCGCTGATTGCCCTGCAGTGGTGATGAAAGGGTGGAGCATTCACTCAAAGGAATGCGAAAAAAGAAACCCACAATAAAATGAAAATGAATGGGTGTTAAAAAATGATTAGCTAGCAGGACAGGTCTGAACAAAGAAGGCACACCTATGATTCCTGTCTCCTGATGTCCAAAATAAAGGTATACACCTGGTTACCAGGAGAACGCACAAGAAAAACAAAGAGAAAACACCTCTGGGCTCGGCTGGATGGTGATTTCCCTCTATTCAAATAAGGAGGGTTTTTGGAGGAGTTGTAGCTTCTTGGTGGGGGTGCACAGAGGAGGTTCCCGATTCAGCTTCCAGTTAAAAGGATCTCATAGAGATTCTTCAAAATATGTCTACCTGACCCTGCTTACTACCAGTGGCATAGCGTGGGTTGTCAGCACCCGGGGCAAGGCAAGTAAATTGCGCCCCCTAACCTGTGGATTTGCACCCCCTAACCCTAACCCCCAGATGTTGCGCCCGGTGCGGCCGGCCCCCCCTGCACCCCCACACTACGCCACTGCTTACTACAACGCTCTGCAGCAGGTTTGAGGATGACACAGGGTGTGGTGGGAAGAGAAGTCCAGTTGCACAAGCCAACGTCATTCCGCCTGCACATTCATTTCGTTGAATACCACCCAAAATGTTATTTTGCATACAAGTTACCTCATCAAGGATCATACCTCCTCACTGGTTGCTAAGCAATGCTCCCAAATAACCCTCTTGGTTGGCTGTCTTTAACACCAACAGGGTTAACTCTTAAATTGTAAACTGAATGGTTGCTGCTGTTGCACTTCCACAAAAATTGCATCCTTCCCTCTGTGTCCTGCATGGCAAACAAGACAACAACAGCTTCAAGGGGAAATGGAGGTAGTGAGAAGGATTAAAGCTTCTTTCTCCCAGATCTGTATGTGTCTGTCTGTCTGTCTGTCTGTCCATCCATCCATCCATGGCCAATCTCTCCAAAAACTTCCATACCAAATATATCCAGACTCTGGCTTGGCCTTTAGGAGTCCCTGAATTGAACAGTAAAGCAGCAATCATGACTTCCATTGTCACAATTCCCAGCCAGATGTTGGGGAATAAACAGAACTGATCACATGAATAATGGTAAATGCCAGCCTCACTTTAACTGCTGTACCCAGGGATAAAATCTAAATCTCCAATTCATCATCTTGCACTGGCCAAAAGAGAGACAGGTGAGCTACATGAGTCAGTAGATCAGATATGATCCAGTATGACAGTTCTTATTGAATGGGAAAGTTGGGGTGCAATGCACAATTATGCACTTGAGTTTACAGTCTGGCTCCCAATGTTTGGCTTTGAAGTCCTGCATTACCCTCATTACCCATGATAAATCACTTTCTTGCAGTACAATAGATTTTATTGCATCAAACCATGGCCTGACCCTCATGTTGACACAACGTCTGAGTTGTAATCATAACTGGTGCATAATATATGTTTCTCGGGCATGCAACGGGCACATTCTTGCCCCAGTGCATCATCCCAGGCCTGCCTATGCCCAAAGGGGAGGCGGGTCCCTTCAATAGCATCTCCATTCATCATTCTGAGATGCACCAGAAATGCAAGGCAGTGAACCCCTCTCATCCCCAAGCCTCCTTCTCAATTACCCAGATCTGAGTTTTTAAGCAGCATCTGTTATGGCTACAGAGAATTGTTGTGATTCCAGCAACTGTGGCTTGTGTGGACCATAATCATTCTTTAGGAGAGCAGCCCCGAAATTAAAAGACGCCTGCTTGTTGGGAGAAAAGCAATGACAAACCTAGACAGCATCTTAAAAAGCAGAGACATCACCTTGCCAACAAAGGTCCATATAGTAAAAGCTATGGTTTTCCCAGTAGTGATGTATGGAAGTGAGAGCTGGTCGGCTCTGGATCCATTCCAGTCTGGCTTCCACGCTGGTCATGGGACCAAGACTGCTCTGGTTGCCCTAACAGATTATCTTCGTAGACAGCTGGATCGAGGCGGGTCGGGGCTGCTGATTCTTCTAGATCTCTCAGCAGCTTTCGACATGGTCGATCATGAACTTCTGGACCACCGCCTTGCCGACGTGGGGATCCAGGGTACAGTCCTTCAATGGCTGTGCTCGTTTCTCTCTGGTCGGGGACAGAGGGTGGCGCTTGGGGGGGGAATTGTCATCGCGCCACTCCTTGGTGTGTGGAGTACCTCAGGATGCGATACTCTCCCCGATGCTTTTCAACATCTTTATGCACCCCCTCGCCTAGCTTGTTCGGAGTTTTGGGCTGGGTTCCCATCAGTATGCCGATGACACCCAACTCTATCTGTTGATGGATGGCCATCCTGACTCGGCCCCAGACACACTGACCAGATGTTTGGAAGCTGTGGCTGGATGGTTACATGGGAGCCGGTTGAAGCTAAATCCTTCGAAGAGAGAGGTCCTCTGGCTGGGGCGGGACGATATGGGATTGGGGGGGGCAACTCCCATCTCTTGCGGGGGCGCAATTAGTGCCAGCACCGTCCGTTAAGAGTTTGGGTGTAATCTTCAACACCTCCCTTTCCATGGAGGCGCAGATTGCAGCTATAACAAAGGCGGCATTTTTCCATCTCTGCCAAGCTAAGCTGTTGGCTCCTTACCTCTCTTGCCCTGACCTAGGCACTGTGATCCACACGACGGTCACCTCCAGACTGGATTATTGTAACTCGCTTAACGTGGGGCTGCCCTTGAGACTGACCCAGAAACTTCAGCGGGTGCAGAATGCTGCAGCGAGACTCCTTACGGGGTCTTCGCTGCGAGATCACATTCACCCGGTGCTATACCAGCTGCACTGGCTCCCGGTGGAGTACAGGATCAGGTTTAAGGTGCTGGTTTTAACATTTAAAGCCCTATACGGCCTAGGACCCTCGTACCTACGGGACCTGGTATGCCCCACAGAGAAACTTACGGTCTTAAAATAAAAACATCTTGAAGGTCCCAGGCCACAGAGAAGTTAGGCTGGCCTCAACTAGAGCCAGGGCTTTTTCGGCTGTGGCTCCGATCTGGTGGAAGACTCTGTTACAAGAGACCAGGGCCCTGCGGGACTTGACATCTTTCCACAGGGCCTGCAAGACAGAGCTGTTCCACGAGGCCTTTGGCCAGGGCACAGCCTGACTCCCTCCCTCGGCAATCTTTGCGGAGCTCTGCCAGTGGCTTGAATTAATTAATTTTATAATGAATGATTTTAGAGTGTTGTTTATGCTGTACTTTTGTACTGTTTTATTGTTGTTAGCTGCCCTGAGCCCGGCTTCGGCTGGGGAGGGTGGGATATAAATAAAATTTATTATTATTATTATTATTATTATTATTATTATTATTAAGGCTGATCGCTGAAGAATTGATGCTTTTGAATTATGGTGTTGGAGGAGACTCTTGAGAGTCCCATGGACTGCAAGAAGATCAAACCTATCCATTCTGAAGGAAATCAGCCCTGAGTGCTCACTGGGAGAACAGATCCTGAAGCTGAGGCTCCAATACTTTGGCCACCTCATGAGAAGAGAAGACTCCCTGGAAAAGACCCTGATGTTGGGAAAGATGGAGGGCACAAGGAGAAGGGGACGACAGAGGATGAGATGGTTGGACAGTGTTCTCGAAGCCACCAGCATGAGTTTGACCAAACTGCGGGAGGCAGTGGAAGACAGGAGTGCCTGGCGTGCTCTGGTCCAGGGGGTCACGAAGAGTCGGACACGACTAAATGACTAAACAACAACAACAACAGTTGCTGGGGTTATCTCTCTCTTTTTCTGAAGTGGGGGATTTCAAAGAATCATAGAGTTGGAAGGGACAGCGAGGGTCATCTAGTCAAACATTGCGCAATACAGTAATCTTTCACCCAACGTGTGGCTCGAACCCACAACCCTGAAATTAAAAGTTCTATGCTCTATCAACCAAGCTGTTCAGGTTTTTTCATTTCCCCAATGCTGCCTTGCTGCTCTAAAAAAAAATAATGTTATGTTAATTGGAGGTTTTAGAAAGATCAACAATGCTCTCCATGACACACCTTCTAATACAAATGAAAGTCTTTGTGTTGTTGAAGAGCATTTATTTTAACGATCTTCTGGAAAAATTACCACATGTGAAAAGAGGGAAGTAAACATCAAGCAAGGTACATGGCGTGCCTTTTGCAATTTACCTTCCTGAATCAACAATGCATGCACTATCGTCACCTCCCACACTGTTCTGCATCCATTCATCATGCGTTCAGTGTGAGGTTTCTGGTCAGCTTCCTACCAATGCACACAGGACCGCCTCTCCTGGTATGTTCCACAGAGGAACTTACGGTCTTCAAACAAAAACATCCTGAAGGTCCCAGGCCACAGAGAGGTTATGCTGGCCTCAACTAGAGCCAGGGCTTTTTTGGCTGTGGCTCCGATCTGGTGGAATGCTCTGTCACAATAGACTAGAGCACTGCGGGACTTGACATCTTTCCGCAGGGCCTGCAAGACAGAGCTGTTCCACCAGGCCTTTGGCCAGGGCACAGCCTGACTCCCTCCTTTGGCACTCTTCACAGAACTTTAGCCTAATGGTTGCCATCAATTTGAGTTGAATTCATTTTATAATGAAATGATTTTAGAATGTTGTACTATTTTATTGTTGTTAGCCACTCTGAGCCTGGCTTTGGCTGGGGAGGGTGGGATATAAATAAAATTTTTTATTATTATTATTATTAGAAGAAGAAGAGTTTGGATTTGATATCCCGCCTTTCACTCCCCTTCAGGAGTCTCAAAGCGGCTAACATTCTCCTTTCCCTTCCTCCCCCACAACAAACACTCTGTGAGGTGAGTGGGGCTAAGAGACTTCACAGAAGTGTGACTGGCCCAAGGTCACCCAGCAGCTGCATGTGGAGGAGCGGAGACGCGAACCCGGTTCCCCAGATTAGACGACTACCGCTCTTAACCACTACACCACACTGGCTCCCTTATTATTATTATTATTATTATTAGATGTAGAGGAAAATGAACAGAGGTTCTGTTGGTGTGAAGCTGGGAGGAATCAGGCAATAAAAGGCAAATGGGGGGGAGTGGGTTTGGGAGTGAGCTGGAGAATGGATGGATTGTTGAATGAACACCAACCATCTGCTGAGCCAGGTCATAGGGCTGGAGCACACAGGTGGCCACTTAGATCAGCAGTGGGGAACCTCGGGTATCCAGGACCATTCCCATTCATAGGGTTACTGCAGACAGGTCAAGAAGGTGGTTTCTGCATGTTCTGAAGAGGGAAGTGAAGGGCAGGTGGTCAACCTGGGAAGGCTTCTAGGAGAAGGAAAACTCTGATCCAAAATCTCCTTTGCCTTGTAGGATATCTTCAGGAGAAGAAAAGGCTAAGGAGTAAACCCTACAGAAATCCAGAGTGGAGTCCCTAAGATCACTGGAAGGACCTGAAGCTGAGGCTCCAATACTTTGGCCACCTCATGAGAAGAGAAGACTCCCTGGAAAAGACCCTGATGTTGGGAAAGATGGAGGGCACAAGGAGAAGGGGACGACAGAGGATGAGATGATTGGACAGTGTTCTCAAAGCTACCAGCATGAGTTTGACCAAACTGCGGGAGGCAGTGGAAGACAGGAGTGCCTGGCGTGCTCTGGTCCGTGGGGTCATGAAGAGTCGGACACGACTAAATGACTAAACAACAACGCCTCCTTCCAGCAACTCCTGCAGCCAAGCTGGTGGCAAACATATTGCTCTGCTTTCCTTTGGACCACATCAAGGAGGCCAAGAGGGGGGTCTTGTTGTCTGGGCAGCCCAAGATCTCCAGACACACTGTGAGAAGAGGATGCTGGAGTAGATGGGCCATTGGACTTATATCCAGAAGGCTCTTCTGGTATCTCATGCCTCTCTTTAGTGTTTTTTTGCTTGGCTGGAAGGTGTCATGGAACTGTAATAAAGTCTCTTCTTTGCCTGGATGGAGAAAGGAGATATGTGTGTGTGTAGAAACCTCTAAGTTTTGTAAGACTGGACCATTGCTCCATGCTACAGGGTAGCAACCCCACTAGAGAGTCGTGACTGCAGCTATGATAGGAATTGGCCCAGATGCAGGAACATGAATGTCTGTAGAAAGGGGGTGATTGCCTCCTCAGATGAGTTACGGTACCCAGATTCCCAGTTTGCGTCATCATCTTTTTTACAAAACTAAATTTATGGCATTTGTAGAACCTAAAATCTGAGGCAGAACACAAAAGGGGCTCTAGTCTGCTCAGCTTTGTGAGGAACTACCTGGGGATTCACAGTGTTTCTAGCCAATGGATAAAGTCATAACAACGTTTGATATTAAGAAAGCAGATCTAGTCGGTTAGACAAAGAAAGGCTAGAATGAAACACCAATTTTCTAGTCTCCAGAGAAGGATTTTTTTATTTTTATGCTGGTCTTGCCTTGTGGGGAAAAATGATTGCTGCACCATAGAAAACCATTCGGGTATCCAAGACTTTAAGGTAGTTGTGACTCAAAAGCATTCATGACCTTTCCAACTTATTTCATGCAAATAATGTATTTTTTCCTGTTAATTTTGTAAACATTTTTAAAATTACTCTGGTAATGCAGAAGAAGTCCATTGTCCAGGATGTGACAGGGCTCTGGTATCCTGGTATCAAAGGGGAAGAGAACTTAAAAGGGAGAAGTGAGGCACCAGAAAGAGATGAAAAACCTCTAGGTATGAACTAATCAAAAGAACCAAGAGAAATGGAATAGAGAGTTCTCAAAACAAAGAGGACAATTACCCCTATAGTCTGTGGGCACAACCCACCAGAAGTTCTCCTGAGCAACCTCCATTGAGGGCTACAAAAGCCCAAACAGCAGACCTCATAGAGCTCTCTCAAGAGTTTCCTGGTGACTTTTGTCCATATTTCCTTGGGTTACACCAATATTTCCTTTTCCAGCAATATTTTCTCCATTATCATTTCGGTTTAACAGATAATCATTATATCAATTGCCAGAGGACAAATAACAGAGGGTTTTTCAACCAATAGGGCCAGTAATGTATGGGCTTCAGAACCATAGTATTAAACATGCATTTCTTAAGCAACATGAAAATTTTAATACCTACAGTACGAGAATAAGGTTACATTTCCCAAGTTACCAATCGATTAGAGAAATTATGGTCTGATTCAAGGGCCTTGAATTTGCAAAACTGGCAATAACCAAGCTATTAATCAGAATGCATATTTAGTATATTTCTGGTTTATTTTTTACGAATTATGTTTATAGTTCTTTTTCGTAAGTGTTTATCAGCCAACTTGAAAAGTGTCAGTATCCAAAAGTTGAAATGACCAGATCTAAGCGGCTGTGTTATAAAGAAGCTCTGGAACATACAGTGCTATATCTCAAATCACATTTGTGAGGCCTAGATGGGATCTGGAACTCCACTTCTCACAGCTGAAAAGAGGAAGCATAAGCCCCTCACCACTTGCAACAGCTGAATGCAATTTATGGGTTTAGAAAGCGGCCATTTGGCTGTTAGATCTCATTTCAAACTGCATAGCTAATAAGGAATGGTTTTAGCATGATTTAATAACAGGATTTATTGTTCCATGAAATATCACTTCTAGACACCTAAAATGGTTTCATATTTAGGGTCCTTCTTGTCAAGTTTAAGAGGCAGAGTTATCATTTCTGTTCAAGTTTAAGCAGCATATCTCATGCCCTGATCCATTTTGGAATTCATCTTTCTAGTACAGTAGATATTCTTAAAAACCAAAAGGTTCGGTCCTGCAGATCTAAGATGAACATGCCTTTAAAGTGGTTTTTGTTAGCAGCAGCAGCAGCAGCAGCAGCAGCAACAATGATATAAATAAATAAATATGCAAAACACTGTTCCCTATAGTTCAGCAAACTGTTCTTTTGATCGTAATGGTGGGCCAATCTCGTCTCTTGCTGTGCTGGAGGTGCTGAAGATATTTGCTGCTGCTGTTGCAGGGTTTATGACATGGAAAGCCACGAGAGGACAGCCCTCCACATTGTTGCAGATAAGGTTTTGGATGGAGGCTGTGTTCACTATGTCAAAGCCAACTTTGCCTCCAAAGGTACTGGGCTTCCAGTACTCTGGCGAGCAAATAGCGTTCCCAAAGAGACCTTTCAAAGAGAACGGTGCCCCAATTTCTATCATGGTCTCACCAAATATACCTCCAGGATATGGTTTCTCTACAAGAAGAGCTGGGTAGAACTCCATAGCATCAATATCCCCATAGAGTTCTTCAAGTTCTGCAGCCATTTCTTTTTCTCCTGTGATAACAAGAGGCAAAAATCATGGTTAAGAAGGGAATCTCCAACAGTTGGGGGGATGGTTTTGTATATGATTGTAAATCATTAGCAGGTTCTTCTATGAGGTTCTGAGAATAAGAAAGGAAGTTGCCTTACAAAGGAGGACAGGGAGAGACCCTGACTCATTAGTGTTGCAAAAGCTGCCATGAAATAGAAATAGTATGGTGGGGAAGTCAAGCTCTGCAATCCTGAATAAATTTTGCATCAACAGGGAGAAAGTCAATGCAGCGAGAGAAGAATGAATGAATCATATAAAAATGTTTGCAAGGAAAGTTATGGTTGACACAGAATAGTCTTATGGAAAACAATCCCCTAGAAAGACTTCCCACAACCTCTGCTTTCTTCCTTTCCATCCTTAGAACATGCAGTTTCCCTTTTGAGCATCTCTCCTTATAGGTGGCGCTGTGGGTTAAACCACAGAGCCTAGGACTTGCCGATCAGACGGTCAGCGGTTCGAATCCCCGTGACGTGGTGAGCTCCCGTTGCTCGGTCCCTGCTCCTGCCAAGCTAGCAGTTCAAAAGCATGTCAAGTGCAAGTAGATAAATAGGTAACGCTCTGGCGGGAAGGTGAACGGCGTTTCCGTGCACTGCTCTGGTTTGCCAGAAGCAGCTTAGCCATGCTGGCCACATGACCCAGAAGCTGTACGCCGGCTCCCTCGGCCAATAAAGCGAGATGAGCGCTGCAGTGGAAGACAGGAGTGCCTGGCGTGCTCTGGTCCATGGGGTCACGAAGAGGTGGACACGACTGAACGACTAAACCACAACCCAACCCATTGGAGCATCTAGCCTTTAGCTGCCTACACAATCCTGGACCTGCTAATTGCTAACTAATTGGAGATGACAAAAATTGGACCCAAAACATCCTCATACAAAGCAGCGGTTTGATCTCTAAGCTGTGCAGCCTTGCCCATAAAGAGCAGCTCCTGTTTTTCTCTAAGTAGAGGACAAGTCTTACCTGTGAGCTCTTCAAATGACTGAAAGGGTTTCAGCATAAAGTGCTTCCGATACTCATTCATGGAGCGGTATCTCATGTGCCTGCTTCGATCAATGGAGGCCTTAGCTACTTTCTGCATTGCAGCAGGGACATTCCGCCCACCAGCTACCTGTTATCAAAGAAATGGAGTAATGTGAGTACCAAAAAGGTAAAGGTAAAGGGACCCCTGACCATTAGGTCCAGTCGTGACCGACTCTGGGTTTGCGACACTCATCTCGCTTTATTGGCCGAGGGAGCTGGCGTACAGCTTCCGGGTCATGTGGCCAGCATGACTAAGCCGCTTCTGGCGAACCAGAGCAGTGCACGGAAACGCTGTTTACCTTCCCGCTGGAGCGGTACCTATTTATCTACTTGCACTTTGACCTGCTTTCGAACTGCTAGGTTGGCAGGAGCAGGGACCGGGCAACAGGAGCTCACCCGGTCGCGGGGATTTGAATTGTCAACCTTCTGATCGGCAAGTATTAGGCTTTGTGGTTTAACCCACAGCGCCACCCGCGTCCCTTTTGTGAGTAACAAAATGGAGCTTAAATGCTGCATATGTTGGAACAAGTATGGCATGGCGTAGCATAATACCTACAAGCCTTGCCATATGGTTCCAAAAATAGGAATGTGAGCTTTTGGAGTTGGCCTTCTTTTGGGTAGAATGGAGAAGTAGAGAAAACACAGAAGACTGCATTAAACTTGGTTACTTCAGACAGAGCTGTATGTTCTCACTGAGACTAAACTCAGAGTCCAGTTCTCACACAGGAAAAAAAAAAACCCAGGGAAAATACTAGACTTGAATTCTTCTCCACAACTTCCAGTTTTGTATACAGAAGGAAAATTTTTTAGAAGAGAAAACTGAGGAACATTCCATCATGCAAGTTCCTTCAAGCAGAATAGTGAACAGGTTTGCCACTTCAGTGATAAAAGCTACTTTTCTATAAGTATATGTAGAGAAACTAATCATGTCTATTGTGCATCTGTTGCAATATAAACTGATCAAATGGAATAGTAGGTCATAGGAACTTCTGGCCCCTTTGAAATCAACCAGACTTCAAGTGTAAAAGATTGGACGCTCATCTCCTGATTTACAATGTAAAACTGCTTGTGGTATTGAGCCTTCTGTCAGAAAATGCAACAACGGGAAATCAATAAAAGCTGCTGCCACAGAGAAAGCTGCAGATACTGCAAAACTGTCCCCCAAATCTCAGAAGGCCCCATTGATGATCATTCTGTGTTTAAAGGCCTTTCAGACACGAGGGTGACTTACAATACAGGAGGACACTTGTATCATGTTGCCTCGAGATGAAGGCTATGCAATTTCTTAGTAGAAAATACATTCTTACCCTTCCAGCCCTTTGCCTGGAGAAGGATTCCACCATATGGGAAAGACCATGTTCTAACATGATGGAGTTGTTATGGATGAACTGCTGGTATGTGTACTCTTGGTCATGGATCTGGAAGGTATCAGGGAGGAGAGGGTGCCAGTGGTAAAGGGTGTTGAATTCTGCCGCTATTCTGTTCTGATACTGGAATCTCTGGTTGAAGAGCAGCTCTGGGTCAAACTTCAACTTGAAGTTGTAGCCACTCAGGTGCTGCACGTAGTCTTCAATCACAATCTTGATGGTCTCTCCTGTTTCCCCACAGAAAACAAAAGTCAGTCAGTCTTTTCATTTCCTAAACAATAAAAGGGTAAAGGATCCCTGGGTGGTTAAGTCCAGAAAAAGGCAATTATGGGGTGCGGCACTCATCTCGCTTTCAGGCTGTAGTCTTCTATCACAATCTTGATGGTCGCTCCTGTTGTCCCACAATAAAGTCAAATCTTTTAGTTTTGTTTCCAGAGCAATGTCAAGTCCCTAACCAAATCTGCAGCAGGCCAACCAAAATCCAGCAGGCAAACAGAAAGTTTGCTATGAAATGCCATGCTCCCAGTTAAAAGTCACAGCAACATTAAATAATGGAAGAACAGTCCTCTTGGATCAATCCAAGTGTCCATCTTGTCTGGCACTACATTTCCAACGACGGCCCACAAAATGTCCCTGAGATGCTCAGAATCAACAATAGTCAACAAACGGTGATAGAGCTATCTCCCATGAAATTGTCTCGGCCATTTTAAAGACATCTTAGATGATGGCCATCGCCACATCTAGCAGCAGCAAAAATTCATCAAGTAATTGTGTGTTAACCATGAGCAATTGTAAGAATTACCTGTTAAGATCAGCCGGGCAGTTTGGAACAGCTGCTCATCATCCCATTCTGGATGCTCGCCCTTCAGAATGTCACAGACCCGGTTGTGTTCCCGGAGCCATAATGTGGCGTACATCATCAGCCCTGGAACCAAACCAAAGACCTCTTGCCCTACAGAAAATTTCAGGTGCTCAGGGACATGTGGTGGGTAGATCATTTCTGCCTGAGTTTCTTTGACCGTAGGTGGGTAGATCTCTCCATCAATCATCTGTAATTAAAAAAACAAATAAATGAGCATGGCAACATATAGAATCTTCTATCATACTGAATTTCAGCCAAGAATACTAAAATCCCAAGATCTACCCACCTTGGAAGAATGGCAGATGAAGGTGATAGACTATATGGGACTGGCAGAAATGACTGGCAGAATCCGAGACCAGGGGAGAGAGACAGCGGAAGAAGATTGGAAGAAATTTAAGGACTATCTTAAGAAACATTGTAAAATTAATGAATGTTAGAATGACATTCTAGAAATTTAGAAATTACATGGTTTCCAGCGGTAATGGATAAGTAAAATGAAAAGAAAGGTTAAAAATTAAATGAAAAACAAGGGAAAGGATTTGCTGAATTAACAAACTAGAAATTGGAATACAGAAAGGGGAGGTATGAGGAAGTCGGGGAAGTAAGTTATAAGAAAATAAGGGATTGAAATTATACCTGTTCTTTTTTGTTTGTGTATTGTTTGTTTGTATTTTTGTTTTGTTTTGTTTCTTATATAAATCTCTGAAACTTCAATAAAAATCTTTTTTTTAAAAAAAAAAAATACTAAAATCCAGTTCAGATATAATATGGTTATATGGTACCTCGGGTCAAGAACTTAATTCGTTCTGGAGGTCTGTTCTTAACCTGAAACTGTTAACCTGAGGTACCATTTTAGCTAATGGGGCCTCCTGCCGCCGCACAATTTCTGTTCTCATCCTGAAGCAAAGTTCTTAACCTGAGGTACTATTTTTGGGTTAGCGGAGTCTGTAACCTGAAGCGTCTGTAACCTGAAGTGTCTGTAACCCGAGGTACCACTGTACTTGTCAATTTCCAGTGGATTTCAAGTACAGAGATTTTTGTGAGATTGTGGCATTGTGATATTCTATACTCCTTAAATAGTTATCTAGGGGGAAAATGGTTGCTGGTGCAGTTACTAAAATGTCTGTGGGGCTTCTATGCATCAGAGGGAACACACCATTCTTCCAAGTAAATACTTTAACATAAATACAATCTCTCTTTTTCTCAACACACTGCAGCATTTTCAGAAAAAGTCCAAACCAACCTGAAATTTCAGCTTCCCATCCTTAAATAGTCTGAGTTTCAGCTGCCTATCCAAATTCTCTCCGTAGATATGATTTAGATCGACCTGTTGAAATGATAGGAACATGAACGTCCGATTTTTAATTTGACAGATGAGACAGAGAAACAAATAGATTCAGGGTGAAGCCCTTACAAAATAGACAGAATAAGCTCAGCAGAGTAAAAGGGATTTTTAAGTTGGTTATTGTTTTGATGGAAAAGCTGTTTATAAGAAAATAATAAAAAATTATATATATATATATAAACAGACAGAATATTACTTAAATGTACTAGTTGTCGCCCAAAGAAAGTTGAACACTTCGTAAATGTCCAGTAAAATTAGTTATCTCCCTCTAAAAGTTTCAGAACAATATATGCTGCAGTGAGGGTACAACGGAGGAGAGAGTTTGGTCAGTCCTCAAAATACGTCATGATTTGAATATTCTTAATTTATAGAAAAATTGTGTTGCTATTGCATGCCTGTATTTGGGTTAAATATAGAATGAGCCATGGCATATAAAACTGATTTTTTTCTGATACACAACACAGGGTGGTGGTGATACATATCATTGTAAACAAGGTTGTTAAGAAGGGTTCCTGCTTTCTGAAGGAACTAATAGAAATTGTGTTGCATGCCACCCCAATCTCCAGCGGTACAAAAGATTCCAGGCACTTATCCAGGGTCCATATTTTCTTTTGGAAATGAGGCAGAGCGGAGACTGTGGCATCTTTATGATATAAGGCTTATTTACAAATATATACAACCTGAGCCTACGATGGAGGGTCTCACAGGATTAACAGGCCAAAAGGGTCTTGCTTCTCCCATAGCCGTAGCTTTCAATTCAGACAGATGTCAGACACCATGCTCTGCCTTCTGCTTTGTGTCTTGGTCACACAGTTCCTCTCACCATTCTAACCTACACTTTGAGCCTTCTTTTCTTAATGACACATCTCCCAGGCTTTTACCTCGACCCAGGAGGCTAGCTTGGCATAATAATAATAATAATAATAATAATAATAATAATAATAATAATAATAATAATAATAATAATATATTTATACCCTGCCCATCTGGCTGGGTTTCCCCAGCCACTCTGGGCAGCTTCCAACAGAACACTAAAATACAATTATCTTTTAACACTTGCTGATTCCAGGGGATTAAAAGTGTCTAGCACATGGAGATGCAATGAGGCTGAGGGTACGTTCTAGCATATGTGGTGGACCTGTAAAAGCGTAAAAGAGTATTGGGAAATAATTCATAATGAATTGAAAGAAATGCTTAAAAGTACTTTTCCAAAAACAAAAAAAAAACAAAAAAACAAACAAACAGAGTCCTCTTTGTTGGGGATAATTCAGCCTGAAATTCCCAGGTGTCATAAAAGGTTATTTATGTATGCCACTACTGAGTCCTGTGTTTTGTTAGCAGCAAAATGGGAAAACGAGCGAGGTCCCAACTAAAAAAGAATGGCAACTTGAACTGATGGAATGTGTGCAGCTTGCGGACCTAACACAGAATAAGAGAACAAAAAGAACATAGGTTTAGAGAAGATTGGAAAATGTTTATTGAATATATGGAGGAAATTGTGTATATTTGGAAATGTGGGCAGCATTAAGATAAATTCAACAGTGTAAATAAGCTTTGATTGATGTAATAATGGGATACTGAATGGTGTAGTTTATATAAAATACATAGGGATTTAATAATAATAATAATAATAATAATAATAATAATAATAATAATAATAATAATTTATTATTTATACCCCGGCCATCTGGCTGGGCCTCCCCAGCCACTCTGGGCGGCTTCCATAAAAACCAAAAATACAGTAAAATATCACACGTTAAAAACTTCCCTGAACAGGGCTGCCTTAAGATGTCTTCTGAATGTCAGGTAGTTGTTTATCGCTTTGACATCTGCTGGAAGGGCGTTCCACAGGGCAGGCGCTACTACCGAGAAGGCCCTCTGCCTGGTTCCTTGTAGCTTTGCTTCTCGCAATGAGGGAACCGCCAGAAGGCCCTCGGCGCTGGACCTCAGCGTCCGGGCAGAATGATGGGGGTGGAGACGCTCCTTCAGGTATACTGGACCGAGGCCGTTTAGGGCTTTAAAGGTCAGCACCAACACTTTGAATTGTGCTCGGAAATGTACTGGGAGCCAATGTAGGTCTTTCAAGACCGGTGTTATATGGTCTTGGCGGCCGCTCCCAGTCACCAGTCTAGCTGCCGCATTCTGGATTAGTTGTAGTTTCCAAGTCACCTTCAAAGGTAGCCCCATGTAGAGCGCATTGCAGTAGTCCAAGCGGGAGATAACCAGAGCATGCACCACTCTGGCGAGACAGTCCGCAGGCAGATAGGGTCTCAGCCTACGTACCAGATGGAGCTGGTACCAGCAACATCCCCAGCCCCAAGGGATCATAAGAAAGGAATAAAGACTCTGGAATTAAAAATTAGGCCACAACTTTATTAAACTTCCAAATGTAGGAAGACCTTGGCGTAGGCCTTAGGCGTGTATCCCTCCCAGCCCCCCAGCTGGAGGGAACTGGAGCTCATCAGGGTAAACGGGATATGAGGGTGCTCTGTGAGATGTAAGTGTAGCAGGCAGCCAAGCCCATATCCCCGCATGCAGGGTAGTTCACTGACAACTTTTCAGTGTGTGGCCAGTGACACCCAATATATATCACCCCTTTAAGAGGGGACCCTGGAATTGCCACCGCAGGGGGGTGAGTCACCCCTTCACGCCCCCCCCAAGGCCATAACCGCCAAAGTTGTGACGAACTGCTATGGGGAAGACAAAATGCAGGAAAAATTCCTCCCCGTCCTTCAACATCAAGCAGTCAAAGACCATAGCAGCACCCGCTAAACAGGAATAAAAAGTTAACCTGTAAACAAGAAAACATTAAACAGAGGGAGAGGAGGGAGGGTGAATCTCCGGGGCCGACTGCCTGGCTATTGTCGGCTCCACCCCCTATTTATAAATGGGGATGGCCCCACATCCCAGCAAGAAACTTGATAACTGAGGCTGGGCGTGAACCTCCAAATAATACACTGAGAAGCAAGCCACCCCCCTTTTATTAATAAGTTCCCTGGGAACCGTAGCACCGCGCGCGATCCCATAAAGGGCACCCACATTATCAAGAATGAGTGCGCATTATGCAAAAGGAACCATGGGAAGAGAAGGGAAGTCGATGATATTTTAAGGTTGATTAAGTGAAAAATGTAAAACAGGAAATTTAATAAAAATTATGAAAAAGAAAGAAAAGTGTCTAGCACATAGCTCGGCACCTCTAAGCCTTAGTTGAATTCTAACATTTATAAGGTCTACAGATTGTATTTGTCCAACACCCTCAAATGCATAACAGTTCTACTTTGTAATAGCTAACCAGTCGAAGTCATGACTCTTTCAGCTTACCCCATGCCCAAAGGCCTTTGTGAAGGCTGGTCCTTTGTCCTTTTCTGTACGGAGGTATTGGTGGCTGAAGTGTTGAGCGAAGAACGCAAACATGATATTTGTGCCTTGAGGGCTGGGAATAAATTTTCTCCTAAGTAGAACTTTCTCCACAACGAGTTTAGACTCTGGAAGTTCCTTCTTGCCTGGGATGTAAAATAATCATTTATTTTTCTGACACTTGTAAGTACTGGAAACAGAATAGCTGTTGCAGTTTCCTTTTTTCCTACAGGTAAGATTCACCTTCTGTTGTGTGGGCAGGGCGGTCCCTCCCCCTACCTGGCTGATCCCTTGGCAACGCTTCCCCAGGTGGGATTGGGCAATTGGCTGAGGTAGGCAGAGAACTATCCAGCGAGGGGAAGGTAAAACCAGCCCAAACTACCAGGAGCCGCACTGGGATCCAGGGGGCTGGGCACGACCAAGCAAAAGGCACCCCCCATTTGATGTGGGGAGCAGTCCTTCCTACAGGAATTTGACAGGGAAAATGTAAATATGCAAAACGCCAAATGTACAGTACAGTATGTTAAACTCCAAATGTACAATGTTGATAACTTCTTTGTGTTTTGGAACTAGTCTAATTCTAAAGTAGTACGCTGAATATAGTTCTGGTTTAAACCAGTTTGTTATTAGTTTGGTTCCCAATATATGCCCAAATTGGGATGCGGGTGGCGCTGTGGGTTAAACTACAGAGCCTAGGACTTGCCGATCAGAAGGTCTGCGGTTCGAATCCCCGCGACGGGGTGAGCTCTCGTCGCTCGGTCCCTGCTCCTGCCAACCTAGCAGTTTGAAAGCACGTCAAAGTGCAAGTAGATAAATAGGTACCACTCTGGCGGGAAAGTAAACGGCGTTTCCGTGCGCTGCTCTGGTTCGCCAGAAGCGGCTTAGTCATGCTGGCCACATGACCCGGAAGCTGTACACTGGCTCCCTCAGCCAATAAAGCGAGATGAGCGTGCAACCCCAGAGTCGGTCACGACTGGACCTAGTGGTCAGGGGTCCCTTTACATGCCCAAATGCATCACTTGCTAGCATCCTCTAAAAGCCTACCGTCTTCTTATTTGACAAAGTAAGACAAAACCTTTCAATGTGAAGATTTATGATGTAGCAAATGCTTGACATCTTGTGTTTCTCTTTCTGACACATTTTCTAATGTTTCAGCCCTTCTGAGGTATTCCCTGGACATGATTGACCACTGCATTGAGGGGGGAGACCAGGGTTGCCCCCACTGGCCTTGTGTACATAGAGGAGGAATAATATTTCATCTTCTCTTATCTTCACGTATTCAGATTTTTGCCCCTTCTTACCTTTCACACCCATAGGGGTTGGGCAGCTGCGTTCTACCGGCGGAAGTGCTCTGGTATAGTAAGAAAGGTTTGAATAGGCTTCCCAGCTTTTGTAACCATAACGGCTGTTATACGTTGGTGGGCTTTCTATTAAATTGGACCTTGCTAGATGGCCAAGGGATGAATAAAAGAAATTATGTTCAGGGCAAGCAATTAATGACTGTGTGACCTAAGAAGTGATAATTAATATACAGTCTGCTTTCACAGAGGATCTAAACCAGGCATAGGCAATCTCTGGCCCTCCAGATGTTTGGGACTACAATTCCCATCATCTCTAGCTAATAGGGCCAGTGGTCAAGGATGATGGGAATTGAAGTCCCAAACATCTGGAGGGCCAGAATTTGCCTATGCCTGATCTAAACCTCACCAATTAAAGATCTGACCACAGCAAGGCAAATTTCAGAAGTGATGTGAGATGATAAGCCCATTCTCAATTTTATACTCTTTGCATTTTTGCATCTTTGGGGCCATAGCAACTCTAAAAAATTATGACACCAAAAACCTCTTGTCAAGGCAGGGGAGTCTGCTGGGCAGGCCACAATTAAACCACCCCTGGGAGTGGACCCAACTGTCCCCATTGGTCAGGTGGGCCCACCACCAGGCGAATGTCCATCCAAGGTCTGCTGGCATTGGCCAATAGTCAGCAGCCAGGTGATTGGGCCTGTCATTTGCTGGATCACTTGTGTGGCCTGGCCATGATACTGCCCACTGAGGAAAGTGGGAGGACATACCACTGTCAAACCCCATGGAGAATCCTGAAATTTGTAATCAGATGAGGGTGCTCAAAACCCTTTGAGAAAGATCCCCAACTTCCCTCGCAGAAGTACAGGCAGCTATACAGACCACAAAGCTCATTTTAAATGTGTGTTGTACAAAAACCTCTCAAGAGGAGTTTTCACTTTTGCTGTCATCTTCTACAAGAAGCAAATTGCACCTAAGGTATGAAAAGGAAGACTATTGACTCAGCTATTGCTTTCCATAATGCCATTTATTAGAAAGCTTAGAGGGTAGAATTCAGTTACTGCATTAGGTCAATATGTATGGAAATGACAACTATTGTAGTCAACATATGGTACCTCAAAGAGCTCAGATATATATAGCTGACCTCCTGTTCCAAGCCTATATTCGTTCACCTGGAAATAAGGCCCATGGAACTCAATGAGACTTCTCAAGGAGTAGACATGTATAGGTAAATACCTGTCCCCACTATTAAGCCTCTAATCCAATACTCATTGACCTGGCAGCAAGCTCCATTGAACTCGGTGAGACTTACTTCTGAGTAGATGCGTATAGGACTATTCTGTAAGAACAGCATTGAAAGGTAGGGTTACTTACACATCAATATGTATGTCATGATGGTGTTGCGGAGGAAAGGGGTGTTGTTGATTACATCCCATACTGCTTTGAAGTGAGTGAGCAGATAGTAGACTGTGGCTGGAGCAGGTTTCAGCATCGCTCTCAGCCAAGTCAAGAATTCGGCTGCAAGGAATGAAGTGCAATGAAAATTAGGGAAAACATTCATGAAAAATTGCAAATAAGAACTGAAGTAAACTGGACCGCCATATGTCCAGGGAGAATCTGCGAAAGGTGGGTCTCCAGCTGTTTTTGGACTATATTTCCCATAAATCCTGACCACTGGTCCTGCTATCTAAATCAGTAATAACTTCACTGACTAGTGGCCTTTCTCCTTGGCGTCAAACAGGAGTCTTTCCCCACCTTACCTGGTGCCACCAGAAATTGAACCTGGAACCAGCTATTTGTGGGATAAAGCTAAAGGTAAAGGGACCCCTGACCATTAGGTCCAGTCGTGACCGACTCTAGGGTTGCACGCTCATTTCGCTCTATAGGCCGAGGGAGCTGGCGTTTGTCCGCAGACAGCTTCCGGGTCATGTGGCCAGCATGATTAAGCCACTTCTGGCGAACCAGAGCAGCACACGGAAACACTTTACCTTCCCGCCGGAGCGGTACCTATTTATCTACTTGCACTTTGACATGCTTTCGAACTGCTAGGTTGGCAGGAGCAGGGACCGAACAACGGGAGCTCACCCCGTTGCGGGGATTCGAACCACCGACCTTCTGATCGGCAAGCCCTAGGCTCTGTGGTTTAACCCACAGCACCACCTGCATCCCATTTGTGGGATACCCAGCCTCATATAACTGACATGCTTAAGTCTAATTAATGCATGAAGGGGTTAATACCATAGAGCAAGCTGTCCTGCCAGCCTTAAATATGTCCACTTCCCCTCATTTTGAGAGGAACGAGGTAATCAAGCCTTTGTCTATTTGAGAAGTTCAACATGTGAGAATGTCTGAGCTGGTTGCTCCTGTTTAGACCACATGACTCAGAGAAACCGCTACTGAGTTCTTATACCAATTAGTTCAACTGGTTAGCTACTACAAAGCTGAACTGTTATGAGTTTGAGGGTGCCAGACCACTACAATAATTTAGGAACCTTCATCACTTTGTAATTAAGCCAAGTTTTATTGCCTGTGCAATTTTCTGAAGCTCATGAATCTGACCTTTGGAGAGTTTGTAAGTAAACCATTTTTAACTTACCAAAAAACGTGTGGTCTTTTCCCATGCTGCAGGGAAAGTGGAACTTTTGAAGGAACTTGAAAGGGCACATTTTAAAGGTCCGATAGCCTATATTGCCATGCTTACTTTGCTACATATGTTGTGATTTTAAATCTCTACAGGAGTTCCCTCACCAAAGAGTACTTGGTACTTGCCCCAAACTTGCCCCAGAATTTCTCCTTTTATACCCATTTTTAACTTGAACCAACACTGCAAAATGATGTGCTCTTTACATCACTGGACTATGGCTTTTCTCCCAAATGTTAATTGTGCAAGTGTAACTTTCTGGAATACAGTACGTACGTGTAGTGCAGTTTTCCCCATGATAACCAGTCCGCGTACAGTCACATTCATAATGGTCAAATCCTGTTGTCATGCAGATTCCTCTGTTTTGGCATGGATTTGAGCAGCAAGGATTAACTGAAAAGGAATCGAGAGGTGTGCAATTAAGTGACATCTAGAGCAGTGGTGCCCAACTTTTTTCAAAGAGGGCCAAATTTGATGAAGTGAAGAGCCGCGAGGGCCAACCAAAGGGCCGACCAAAGTTGTTGAGCTTTTTTAAGGATTGAAGTTGTTGAGGGTTTTTTAGGATTTTACCCCAGGAAAAAATGAACTGTCACAGGGGCCAGATTAAACCAACCGGTGGGCCGGATTAGGCCCCCAAAACAGATTTTGGACATGGCTGATCTAGAGTCTTATAAAAATCCATGAACTAGTGCTAATGAATTAGATCCCAATAGATTCACTGCTGCTTGATATTATTAGATTATATTTGCTCTCACATTACATTCAGCCTTTTTTACTTTGATACTGCATCCTTCACATGTTATGGTATGGCTGTAGAAGGATGAGGAGGCAGCAGTAGGCAAGCCCTTTACCTACAAGATCCCAGCAGCTGCAAGTAGTGCCCTGAACAGTCTTTATTTTTTGTGCCTTCCCTTCTTTTCCATTTTTTGCTGCGCTTCAGCATTGTTGTTGTTTAGTCGTGTCTGACTCCAGAGCACTCCTGTCTTCCACTGCCTCCCACAATTTGGTCAAACTCATGTTTGTAGCTTCGACAACACTGTCCAACCATCTCGTCCTCTGTCGTCCCCTTCTCCTTGTGCCCTCAATCTTTCCCAACACCAGGGTCTTTTCCAGGGAGTCTTCTCTTCTCATGAGGTGGCCAAAGTACAGGAGTCTCAGCTTCAGGATTTGAGCGAGTGTGGTGTAGTGGTTAAGAGCGGTAGACTCGTAATCTGGTGAACTGGGTTCGCATCTCCGCTCCTCCACATGCAGCTGTTGGGTGACCTTGGGCTAGTCACACTTCTCTGAAGTCTCTCAGCCCCACTCACCTCACAGAGTGTTTGCTGTGGGGGAGGAAGGGAAAGGATAATGTTAGCGGCTTTGAGACTCCTTTGGGTAGTGATGAAGTGGGATATCAAATCCAAACTCTTCTTGCTCCTCCTCCTCCTCCTCCTCCTCCTCTTCTTCTCCTTCTTCCTTCCAGTGAGCACTCAGGGCTGATTTCCTTCAGAATGGAGAGGTTTGATCTTCTTGCAGTCCATGGGACTCTCAAGAGTCTCCTCCAGCACTATAATTCAAAAGCATCAATTCTTCGGCGATCAGCCTTCTTTATGGTCCAGTTCTCACTTCCATACATCACTACTGGGAAAACCATAGCTTTAACTATACAGACTTTTGTTGGCAAGGTGATGTCTCTACTTTTTAAGATGCTGTCTAGGTTTGTCATTGCTTTTCTCCCAAGAAGCAGGCATCTTTTAATTTCGCGGCTGCTGTCACCATCTGCGATGATCATGGAACCCAAGAAAGTAAAATCACTGCCTCCATTTCTTTATTTTTTATTAATATTTATTAAAGTTTCAAATGATACATATAAACACACAGAGACATACAAACACACACAAACAAAAAACAAGTATAATTTCAATATTTTTTTTCTTAAACCTTATTTCCCCGACCTCCTCACATCTCCCCCTTCTGTATTATAATTTCATTATTCTCCGCTCAGCAAGTTCTTAACTTATTTCTCAACCTTAATAGTTTAATTAGATCATGCTATTATTTTCCTTCTCTTCCCTTCGTTCCTCAATTTATTTTTAAAACCTTATATCTACTTAATTTAAAAGACCCAATTTTAACTTAATCTTAAACCTTTTTCCTAAAGTCGACCCAACCTTCCCTTCCACGATTTTTCCACATTCCATAAAAATTACAAAAAGAAAAAAAATGAAAAAAATGTACATATAAAAAAGGACTTAACAAATTATGTTTTAACACCCTTTAAATTCCCAAATCCCACCCACCCTTTCCCGGCTTTGATCCCCAAACCAATGTCCATCAGTCCATCTATTCTCAACCTGGATCCCAGAGTTCTGAGGCTTTTAAGCCTCTCTCAGTTTCTCTCTGCCGGTTTTTTTGACAATCCTTTGTTTTCAACACCCACTCTCGAAGAAGCTCTATCCCAATAATGTCCAATTTTCTTCCAGGCAGGCCTCTGTATTTAAGGGTGGAGCTCAGATTATATTTCTTAAATCTTTTAAATCTATATGTCCCAAAAGCTCCAGCCTCCATCTTGATCAAGTTTGTGCTACCAGGCCTCTGGTCTAGCTTGGTCTTCCGCAACATTGTGGCTTCACCTTCATTTTCCAGAAAGTCCTCATATGTCTCTTGGATTTTATCAAATTTCATTTCCCCAGCTGCAGCAGATTCTGTTCCAACTTCAAGAGCTTTTGGTTCAGTAACAGTAACTTGTGTCAAATCTCTTCCTGTTCCCATAAGATTTTTTACTGTTTCATTCAACGTTGTTATCTTTGTAGTCAAAATATCACTCTGGTCCTGGAGCTTTTGCAGGAGATAGAAAGTCCTATTCAGCTCAGTGAGTATTTTTCCACTTACAGCCATTTCTTGCAATATCTCAAAGTTCCCTCTAGAGGGATTCTGTTTACTTAGTGTCTTTCCAGTATCAATCCAAAAGTCCAATGTAACTTATTTTCCTTTCTTCCCGACAGTTTGTATCCAAATTAAAGAAAGTCTAGCCAGCAGAGTACCAAAAACAAAGTTTCCTTTTGTTCCCCAACTTTGACTGCTAATTTGACAGCTGTCAAAGCCTTCTGAATCTTTTGACGGTCTCTCTCCGGATCACTCCCAGATCTCGGGGGGTTACACTTTAGCCTAAACCGATTCTTATCCTCCAGCAAAATTAATTGTACTGTCCAATCGCAAAAATAATGATTTTTCTTCCAAAAAGACAAAGATGTTTCTCTCAACTTTAGTTATCTGGTCCTTGCTTTAGATTATCTACAAGACGGGGGGCGGACTTCCTTTTTACACCACCCCCGATCGTACCGAATTTAAAAGTCCTAATTTAAAAGTCCAGTTTACTTGTTACTCACGGGTTGTTGCTTTTTAGTCCGAATGTTTAAAGGAAAAAGTCAGCGCTCTCCATCCATGGCATGCGGCTTCACTCAGCAGGGGAAGCAGAAGACTCTCAGCACCGCGCCGCTCCCCGTCCCCCGTTCCGAAGCCTTTAAAAAGGCTCCTTTGTGGGTCGGGGGCGCTAATGGTGCCCGCCGAGTCGCCACGTCCACAGGCATCCGCGCCTGTGGTTTTTAAGGGTCTCCGCATCGCCGGTGCGGTAGAACCCGATCCCTACTGAGCCGATCCCCTCCGGAGCTCGGAGGGAATCCGCCATTAGATGTTGGCGCTAACCCAGAAGTCCCCATTTCTTCCCCTTCTATTTATTAAGACAGATGTGGCCGTTTCTGGACAGAAAAGCTTGACCACAGCCATCTGTGCACTGGTAACTTCCAGACTGGATTGCTGCAGTTCTCTGTATGTGGGGATGCCTTTAAGACTGATCCGGAAGCGGCAGTTGGTGTATAATATGGCAGCTGCTCAGTAGGGCAGGCTATTCCTGAAAGAATTGCCCATTGCTGAAAGAATTGCACTGAGTGCCAGGCTAAGGGCTCATCAACACTTCTGATTGTCCCACAGAATTGTAACTGGGAAGGGACCCAAAGGATTGACGCGCAGCGTAAATTAATAATGCAGAGTCTTAAAGAGCTTTACTGAGTTAAAATAAACTTCTTCATAAACAACATGGTTCCAAACAGTTTGACTGAGATTACATACTGCTCACATCTGAGGCAGACAGACTCTGACTGAAATCTTACAGAGAACACACAGAGAAAATGGCTGCTAAATCACATGGCAGAGTGATTCAACAGTTAGCAGTTAGGCCTGAATAACTTTAGTAGGCCCAAATGATTGTGCAGTTCCAGCACTTCCCAGCCTGCTTTGCTGCTTCTGCTCTCGTGTCTTTGTCACATGACAAGGATCACCTGGTCCACCCCCTGCATTGCTGGAAACCTGCCCACAGTTATCCCTGGGTGGACTTGAACCACCAACCTTCTGGTTAATAGCCGGACCCAGGGTTTTGCCTTGATCCTGCTACTTTCCCCCAGAAAACCCACTCTTTAGTGATAAATCAAAACAAACAGCCTTGTATAAGAAACTCGATTGCTCTTTGTTCTGATTCAGCACTAAAGATTGGGTTTCCCCAAGAGGAAGCAATGGGGCAAATGGAGGTGTGGGAAACCCCTAGGTTCAAGGTGCTGGTTTTGCTGTTGAAAGCACTATATGGTTTGGAACCAGGATACCTGAAAGATGGGTTCGCCCCTTATTTGCCCAGTCAGTACCTGAGCTCTGCAGCTGAGGGCCTCCAGCAGCTAACATCTTATAACAAGGTTCATTCTGTACAATATAAGAACTGAGCCTTTCGTGACACATACCCTGTAGAATTACCTCCTGTCACAACGGGTGACACTGTGGTCTAAACCACTGAGCCTAGGGCTTGCCGATCAGAAGGTTGGCAGTCCAAATCCCCACGACGGGGTGAGCTCCCATTGCTCAGTCCCAGCTCCTGCCAACCTAGCATTTTGAAAGCACGTCAAAGTGCAAGTAGATAAATAGGTACTGCTCCGTCAGGAAGGTAAATGCTGTTTCCGTGCGCTGCTCTGGTTTGCCAGAAGCGGCTTAGTCATGTGGGCCACATGGCCCGGAAGCTGTACACTGGCTCCCTCAGGCAGTAAAGTGAGATGAGCGCCGCAACCCCAGAGTCGTCCGCGACTGGACCTAATGGTCAGGGGTCTCTTTACCTTTACCTAAATATTAGACAGGTGCCACCTCTGTTGTGTTTTTGACACCTACTGAAGACCTTCCTTTGAAACAAGCCTTTGAAGTAGACTTTGTCCCAGTGTGCACCAGTATTGGAATTGTTCTTAAGAACATCTGCTGAACATCTATACCTTCAGCTAATGTTCTTAAGATGTTTTTGTTGTTCTGTTGCTTGTTGTTTGCTGCCCTGGGCTCCTTGGGGAGGGAAGGTGGGAGATAAATGCAATAATAATAAAGAAACTTCATTCAGCGTCATTATTAGCAACCTGGCAATGTTACTTTCTTCCATTGGTGCTACGGTAGTAAGACACACTAACACCGAAAGGTCTTTCTAGTTGAACTTTTAGTTGTAGAAAAACTCTGGATGAAATTAAGGGGAGTCTACTATTGGCAAAATGGAGGAAAATGTGATGGCTTTCTCCATGCAAATCTTACACAATGGATTTCATTAGTCCAAATATTCGAATCCTTGAATAAGAGTCATTCTGTATGATTTACCGTATTTTTCCGTGTATAAGACTAGGTTTTTATACCAAAAAATTAGGTTTAAAATTAGGGCTTGTCTTATACATGGGTAGTGTTGAGGGGTGTTTTCTTAATTTGGAGTCCCCAAATATAGGGGGTGTCTTATACATGGGGGTGTCTTATACACCGAAAAATATGGTATAATCTTAACTAAAACCTACAGGTAGAAATTACCGGTACTCTCATTTGCAGGAGTAAATGTAATGCAAGATCTAAATGGTTTTCATTCAGCTATTCATCTTTATGCTACTTGCTTGCCAAAATCATTTCCAGGAGGTTTGAAACTATAAAACAAATTATAAAAGCTATGCAAAAATAAAACAGATCCACCAAAGCATTAAAACATTCTTAATTAAAATACACACTGAAACAAGCCACTTCAAAAGCATAGCGATTTAAACAGTTAACGGCAATTAAAACAAGAAGATCAGAAAGTCAAGTTTATCCTGCTCTGTCGAATCCCATTCCATCGTAACCAAAGCAGGCCCCATTGGGTCGGCATGTATAATCTTGTGCACCTGGAAGAGAATTTAATTATTTCAGCAGGTTTTAATCTGATCCTATCACTTCCTATATCTTCACTGCCCCAGAATGGCATTTGATGTGTGGTCTCAGAGACTCAAAGTATAAGTGACATTGCAGTTTCTAAACCACACCCCCCTGCCCCCGAACGTGGCTCTAAAAGTTTATTATCATCTCTTAAAAGGATAATTAGCAATAAGCGCTTCCAGAACCACTGGGAATCATTTACCAGCTTTAGCCTCTGCAGCACAGACTGTTCACATATAAATGAGTAGATGTAAAAAAAGAGACAAAGCATACAGTGGTTTAAAAACAGAAGTCCCAATGCCTCTCCCCATTTTTCAGGCTACACAAATGATATAGAGGGGGAAAGGCACAAGATGTTGGACATAATATAATGTTTGCTGACTGGGAACAGTTGTGGACCACAGGTATGAAATTCACGGCATATAATGTCTTAAGAGAGAATATTATGAAAATGATAAACAGGTGGTACATGACACCAGTCAAGCTTGCAAAAATATATCATTTGCCCGATAATAAGTGTTGGAAATGTAAAGAGAATGAAGGTACATTCTTTCACCTTTGGTGGACGTGCCCAAGGATTAAGGCTTTCTGGGAGATGATCTATAATGAAATGAAAAAGGTATTTAAATATACCTTCCTGAAGAAACCAGAGGCTTTTCTCCTGGGCATGGTCGGCCAATTGGTGCCAAAGAAGGATAGAACTTTCTTTATGTACGCTACAACAGCAGCAAGAACACTCATTGCAAAGTATTGGAAGACACAAGATCTACCCACCCTGGAAGAATGGCAGATGAAAGTGATAGACTATATGGAACTGGCGGAAATGACTGGCAGAATCCGGGACCAGGGAGAAGAGTTGGTGGAAGAAGATTGGAAGAAATTCAAAGACTATTTGCAGAAACATTGTAAAATTATAAAGCTATAATATGTTAAGATATAGAATTAAGACAAAAACAAAGAGGGAAAGGATTTGCTGAATTAGCCATGCGAACTGGAATACAAAAAAGGGAGGTGTGAGGAGGTCAGGGAAACAAGTAAACGAAATATAAGATATGAAAAGATTGATTTGTTTTTAATTGTTTTCTATTTACTTTTTCTGTATTTTGTATTTTTTCTATGTATTTTTGTACTTTTTATTTTTCTCCTTTTTTTCTTTTTTATTCTGTAACTTTTTTCTTTTTGTAAAAATTTAAAAAATATCTTTTTTAAAAAAATAGAGGGGGGAAGGCTGTTATTAGCTCCAAGATCAAACACTTTTAAAGCTTCCTGCCCCTTGCTCTCCCTTATATATCATTTCCTTCCCAATGAGAAAATCAGCCAGAGATATTGAGGAAAGGATATGAATGGGGGCATAATATTTAGTTAGTGTTTCATTAATCTTTTCAGAATGAGTGTACAGAAGGCAGAATACAGGCATTTTTCTCTACATTTGACTTTTGTTAAAGGAAATTAAGCCTAATTCAGACAACACAGGTATCGAGGAGACAAAGCCAGAAATAATTATATTCAGTTAAATTGCATTCATAGATACAAGGATAAAACCACTCATGCTCTTACAGTCCAAACAGAGAGCTCTAAACTCTGATCTGTAGAGCTCCTGCTAAGTTTTCTTCTCCCCTTCAACTTCATCGTCCACCTAACCTGTCCATAAAATGCCTCTTAGGGACAGCTGTGTGAAACTTTCAGGAAACTTAGAAGTTAACCTCTTATTTCAGGATGACTTAAACATTTCCAAACACCACCCATTGTTTTCAGTTAAGAGCCACTTTGATCCATAACTGTAACCCCAAATCATTCTTAAATACCGAAGGAACTCCAGGAAGAGACTACCATGAGAAACATCTTGGGAGTACATTTTAACAGCCCAATCCCATCCTTACTCAGAAGTAAGTCCTGTTGCACTCAGCGGGACTTAGGTTGAAGCAAGAGGGCACACAACTGCAGCACAACAAAGCACTGGCTTTTGTAAATGGTTATAACTAATTTAAATGGGTCAACAGAGGAGGAGAAAAAGGAGTCACGATGCTCACCTGCTTGGCTGATGGCAGAGAGAGAAAACAGAGCAATGCAGGTTAAAAACATTTCCTAACTTTGAGGAGAAAGTAGCAGACTCAGCTTCTGTTATTTAGTATATAATATGATGATATGATATGATAAATATTAATATAAATATAATATTATAATAAAGATAAATTCCTGAGGAGTTGTGGCACAATGACTCCTACTCGTTGTTTACCCCTGCAGGATTAGCAATTTCTGCTCTTGGTGCTAATTTTGTGTCTGGAGTAGGTCCAGCAGATGATCTGCCTTTATGGACCAGTTAGTGATGGCTTATAAACCTGAAGCAAGCAAACTCCACCCCTTATTCATAACAAACTAAGGGTGGCAGAGTGTGTGTGGGGGTGATCAATTAAAGTTGGAACAGATTATCCTCGTGTTCCCTTTCAACTCTGTTATTCTTTCTCCATAAACAATTGTATCAGCCCCGTGGTTTTCCATGGATCTGGGGGCAATGAAACAATCGCTGAGATGGCTAGAGCACCGGTGGTGGATAACTCATTCTGTAGCTGACCGGACACGGGTTAGAGCTCAACGTCGAGCCTACCAAGTGGCGGTAGCGACGGCAAAGAAGACTTTCTTCACTGGCTCTATTGCATCTGCAGAAAACAGCAGCAGGAGACTTTTTCAGGTGGCTCCCAATTTAGCGGAACCACCTGCTACATCGGGGCCCAGAACGGGCCACATGATCTCCTGCAATGATTTTGCAATTTTTTTTGCGGATAAAGTCGCTCAGATTCAGGAAGAGGTAGACTCCACCGTGGGAGCAGGGCCGGGGCGGGAGAGTGCTAGAGTCCTGTCTAGTCAAGTTGCGTGGGATCAGTTTCAATCTGTTACCTCCAAGGATGTGGACAGGCTGCTTGGATGAGTGAAACCAACCACCTGTCTCCTTGATCCTTGCCCATCCTGGTTTATAAAAGCTAGCCGGGAAGGGCTGGGCGATGGGCTTCGCAGGGTGGTGAATGCTTCTCTCTGTGAGGGAGTCTTCCCAGACCCGCTGAAAGAGGCAGTTATCAAACTGCTTCTTAAAAAACCATTTTTAGATGCTGCCAATATGGCCAACTATCGCCCAGTCTCAAATCTTCCATTCTTGGGCAAGGTGATTGAGTGAGTGGTTGCTGAACAACTCCAGGCACACCTGGAAGAAGTGGACCATTTGGATCCCTTCCAGTCAGGATTCAGGCCTCATCATGGGACTGAAACTGCCTTGTTCGCACTGGTTGATGATCTCCGGGAGGCTAGGGACAAAGGTGAGAGCCGTTTCCTAGTTCTGCTGGATCCCTCAGCAGCATTTGACACCATCGACCATAACATCCTTCTGGACCGTCTAGAGGGGCTGGGAGCTGGGGGCACTGTTATACAGTGGTTCCGCTCCTTCCTCCTGGGCCGTGGTCAGAAAGTGGTGGTGGGGGATGAGTGTTGCGACTCCTGGGCTCTCACTTGTGGGGTGCCTCAGGGTTCTGTCCTCTCCCCCATGCTTTTCAACATCTGCATGCAACAGCTGGAAGAGATAATCAAGGGGTTTGGGCTGGGTGTTCATCAGTATGCGGGTGATACCCAGCTCTACCTCTCTTTCAAATCGGAACCAGTGAAAGCGGCGAAGGTCCTGTGTGAGTGTCTGGAGGCGGTTGGAGGATTGATGGCAGCTAACAGATTGAGGTTGAATCCTGACAAGACAGAAGTACTGTTTTGGGGGGACAGGAGGCGGGCGGTTGTGGAGGACTCCCTGGTCCTGAATGGGGTAACTGTGCCCCTGAAGGATCAGGTGCACAGCCTGGGAGTCATTCTGGACTCACAGCTGTCCATGGAGGCACAGGTCAATTCTGTGTCCAGGGCAGCTGTTTATCAGCTGCATCTGGTACGCAGGCTGAGACCCTACCTGCCCGTAGATTGTCTTGCCAGAGTGGTGCATGCTCTGGATCTCTCTGCTTGGACTACTGCAATGTGCTCTATATGGGGCTACCTTTGAAGGTGACCCAGAAACTACAACTAATCCAGAATGCGGCAGCTAGACTGGTGACTGGGAGCGGCCGCCAAGACCATATGACACTGGTCTTGAAAGACCTACACTGGCTCCCAGTACATTTCCGAGCACAATTCAAAGTATTGGTGCTGACCTTTAAAGTCCTAAACGGCCTCGGTCCAGTATACCTGAAGGAGCGTCTCCACCTCCATCGTTCTGCCCGGAGACCGAGGTCCAGCGCCAAGGGCCTTCTGGCGGTTCCCTCGCTGTGAGAAGCAAAGCTACAGGGAACAAGGCAGAGGGCCCTCTCAGGAGTGGCACCCGCCCTGTGAAACGCCCTCCCACCAGATGTCAAAAAGAAAAATAACTACCAAACTTTTAGAAGACATCTGAAGGCAGCCCTGTTTAGGGAATCTTTTAATGTTTAATAGGTTATTGTATTTTAGTGTTTTGTTAGAAGCCGCCCAGAGTGGCTGGGGAAACCCAGCCAGATGGGCGAGGTATAAGTAATAAATTATTATTATTGAAGCTTTTCTTATTTATCCATCCTTTTTGTGACCTCCACTTCACTGCGTTTTTCGAAGTCTACCTAGCCTAGAGATGGTAGACCTGTTCAAGCTGGACTGTGTCCACCCCACTCCCCCAGGTGTGTTTCACATCACTTTCAAACCTTGGCTAGAGATAAATGAGGAACAGCTTAAGGATTCCAACAGGTGTGATGCCTGTTTGAGAATCAGACAGTAGGACTGACCACCAAAGTGTAGGATACAGATATCTTTTGGATAACTCTCGTGTAAAAACCCGACACTGGAAATGCATTGAGTACACATAAATGGGAATGGTAACAAAGCCTTAGTCAATGGGAATCTTGGGTACATGCACCCATGTTGGAGATGTTGAGGGCCTGTAGTTGAATGTGGTACTCCAGGATAATGTTGGCCTCAGGATTCTCTCATCAGATCCTTCTCCCAGACCACATCCCTGAGTAGTCCTGCCTGGGGAGAATGTGCCCTTGAATTGCAGCAACAACTTTTGCCTTCCTGAACACAGGATGCGTGTGTGTGTGTGTGTGTGTGTGTGTGTGCGCGCGCGCAGAAACCCGACTTCTGCATAGCTACAAAAACGCCCCACCTCCTTGCACTAGTGTTCATTGCGATGGGATTTGAAAAATGCAGAAGACACCAAATAATTAGCTTCCAAATAATTTATTTGTAGAAGTACACTTTGCACATCATGGAACGTTAAAAAAACAACACCACCAAACAGTTTTAAAACTATAGTAATAAATAAGGCCACAATCCAGAGAATATGCTTAAATCCCATTGATGTTAACAACAACACAAATGTGACTTGACTTTACCTGGATTGCGGTCACTACAAAATTCTTCCCTGTGCATAATCTGGCATCATTCTAAACACCCAACCAAGACCAGCAGGCTGGGATAAATAATACTTTGGTTTTGTTTTTTTTAAAAAAGGAAATATTACAGGAAGAAAATGAAGCTGTGTGATGCATATCCAGTGAACTTAATGCAGAGGAAGACAGAATTCCATAAAACTGGCACCATATAGTGAACTACAGCTATTTAGAACACACACACGGCACTTGCAAGTAATGTACAAAAATGGTTTTGGGGTTTTTTTTTAAAGAAAGGTTCCAAGAAAAACAGGGTCACAATCTAAAAATTACAAGAGACATAGAAGAGGAGACAGCACTGAGTAGGTTGTAAAAGCTTGTGGGGAAAGAACAGTGAACACGAAGTTCAGGAACTGGCAGGACTAGTGTCCTAATTTCAAAGAGAAAGAGAACTTAAATGGGAGAAGTGATAGACATCAGAAAGAGATGAAGTAACTTCTAGGCCTGAACTAATCAAAAGAACAAAGAGGAATGGAATAGTGTGTTCTCAAAAAGGACAATTAGCTCTATAATCTGTGGGCACAACCCACCAGAAGTTCTCCTCAGCAACCTCCACTGAGTGCTACAAAAGCACAAACAGCAGATATCATGGAGTTTTCTCAAGTTTCCCGGTGACTTTTGTCCATATTTCCTTGGGTTACACCAATATTTCCTTTTCCAGTGATATTTTTTTCCTTTAGCACTTTGCTTTAACAGATAATCATTATATCAATTTCCAGAGTACAAATAACAGAGGGTTTTTCAACCAAGAGGGCCAGTAACGTACGGGCTTCAGAACCATACTATTAAACATGCATTTCTTAAGCAATATGAAAGGTTTAATACCTACAATATGAGAATAAGGTTGCATTTCCCAAGTTACCAGTCCATTAATTAGCATCTAATTGAATGTGTAAAATTGACAATACCCAAGTTATTAATTGACATGCCTGTTGGTTTACTTGAGGAATTATGTTTATTAGCCAACTTGAAAAGTGGAATAGATTTTTTTTTTTTTAAAAAAAATAGAAACTGAAGTATAATAATATTAACAGAAATGCAGTGTCAGTATCTAAAAATTGAAATGGCTTTTGTATACATAAAGTGCTGTGTTAAAGCAGGGTTTGGGAACCTACAGTACTGGTCTGTATCTCAAGTCATATTGATTTGAGTCCTAAATGACATCTGAAACTCCAGTTCTTACTTATGGGAGAGATATATATCACCCATCACATTACATAAGCATCTCAAAAGAGGCAGCACAACTATCTCACTGGCTCCTCTATGGAGTTTCAAACACCTGAAGGCACTTTAGGGTTCAGAAAGAATGAGTTTAGTGTTATATTCTACAACAGAGGTCGTCCACCCTTGTTCTGTATAGAGCCTTTGAGTCTCTGCGAGGACATTAAAATGATACGGATCCACTCTTTATAATTGAAAACTATTAATTTGGGAGGAAAAAGAAAGGACTGGTTTTTGGCTGTTGTTTTTGTGTTGGTTTTTTACATATTCTTAATTATAATGAAAGAGAAACCTACAGTTCCAAGCCTTTTTTGGAGCATTAAACCAAAAAGTAAAATTTCATCTTCCAGTCACAATTACATAGAGCTAGGGGGGAACTTTCCATTAAAAAGCAATTGAGATTCTGCAGAGACTGCAAGCTCCTATACATTTCAAGAGGAGTTACATGTGAATGGTTTCACTGAGTTGCGTCCTACACATTTGTGGTTTTACTCTTAGAAGAGGAAGGAACTGTGTGTGCAATAAAAGGGAAGTGCAGTTATAGACACACACAAAATGATGATCAGTCCATTATCAAAACCTATTGCTGTGTCACATGGGAGAGGTAGTGAAAATAAATTTTCCTTTTCCCCAAATTTGCATCCGTGCTCCCTCTCAGTTTAAGTGTTTGTGCACCCTACCGAGTTTACTATAAACAGGGGGTAAAAATCCTTAACTCTGGCTAAACCATAAGGATTCTTTTTGTCCTACATTCATTTTGTAAAGTACAAAGATTTCTGTAAAAGGACAGTATTCATGAGCACAGATTTCCAGAATTGTTCTGGATTTTTGTTGTGGTTTTTTTTTCCTTCAAAAAAACCAGAGCACTTCCAGACTCTCAGATAACAGCACGTAACATGGTTTTGTATTTAGGATCATACCTGTCAAGTTTAAGAGGCAGAACTATTGTTTATGTTCAAGTTTAAGCAGCAGATCTAATGCCCTGATCCATTTTGGAATACATCTTTCTGGTACAGAAGATAGTCTTAAAAACCAAGGGATCCAGTCCTACAAATCTAAGCAGAACTCCCCCTTTAAGTCTGGCATCGTGAGTTAGATGCCAAGGCACAGGGAAAAAAATCCATGGTGTTTGGCCTGAACTATAAATAACAACAAAAACAACAATATAATAGATATCATAAATAAATAAATATACAAATAGCTGTTCCCTATAGTTCAGCAGAGCGCTCTTTTAGTAGCACAGCTCGGCCGATCTCGTCTCTTGCTGTGGTGGAGGTGCTGACGTTATTCGTTGCTGCTGTTTCTGGGTTTAGGACGTGGAAAGCCACGAGGGGACAACCTTCCACATTGTTGCAGATAAGGTTTTGGATGGAGGCTGTGTTCACTATGTCAAAGCCAACTTTGCCCCCAAAGGTGCTGGGCTTCCAGTACTCTGGTGAGCAGATGACATTTCCCATGAGACCTTTCAGGGAGAACGGTGCCCCAAGTTCTATCATGGTCTCACCAAAGATGGCTCCAGGACGTGGTTTTTCGACAAGGAGGGCTGGATAGAGCTCCATAGCATCAATATCCCCATAGAGTTCTTCAAGTTCTGCAGCCATTTCTTTTTCTCCTGGAATAGGGAGACAAAAAAAACAACAACCACATAGTAGTAAAACTTTAGCCTTTTTCTCCACAGTTTTGTATTCAGTTCTAAATCACTAAGTAATTATTCTAGAAGATTCTGAAAAGGAGAATGGGAATTGCCTTATGGAGGACAGGGAGAGGCTTCTAGCTGTTGCAAAAGCTGCCATGGTATGAGCTTTCGTGTGCATGCACACTTCTTCAGATACACACGAAAAAGATGCACACGAAAGCTCATCTTTTGCACACGAAAGCTCATACCAAGAACTAACTTAGTTGTTCTTTAAGGTGCTACTGGAAGGAGTTTTTTTTGTTTTGACTATGGCAGACCAACACGGCTACCTATCTGTAACTAGAGGAGAAGTCTTACCTGTGAGCTCTTCAAATGACTGAAAGGGTTTCAGCATAAAGTGCTTCCGGTACTCATTCAAGGAGCGGTATCTCATCTGTCGGCTTTGATCAATGGAGGCTTTTGCTACTTTCTGCACCGCAGCAGGGACGTTCCGCCCACCAGCTACCTGTTTTCAAAGAAATGGAGTCATATGAGAAACCACATGCAGATCAGAACTTCAAGCCCCTTTGAAATCAGATGGACCTCAAACTTTTATCCATCTCTTGGATTTACAGTGAGAAATACGACAGAGAAAGCTGAAGGCAGTCTAAAACTGTGCCACAAATTCCCCCTTCCCCTAATCATTCTTCCCGTGCTCAAAACATTTTCAGATATTGGAGTGACTTAACAGGAGGACAGTTGTATCATGTTGCCTCGAGATGAAGGCTATGCAATTTCTTAGTAGAAAATACATTCTTACCCTTCCAGCCCTTTGCCTGGAGAAGGATTCCACCATATGGGAAAGACCATGTTCTAACATGATGGAGTTGTTATAGATGAACTGCTGGTATGTGTATTCTTGGTCATGGATCTGGAAGGTATCAGGGAGGAGAGGGTGCCAGTGGTAAAGGGTGTTGAATTCTGCCGCTATTCTGTTCTGATACTGGAATCTCTGGTTGAAGAGCAGCTCTGGGTCAAACTTCAACTTGAAGTGGTAGCCACTCAGGTGCTGCACGTAGTCTTCAATCACAATCTTGATGGTCTCTCCTGTTTCCCCACAGAAAACAAAAGTCAGTCAGTCAGTCTTTTCATTTCCTAAACAATAAAAGGGTAAAGGATTCCTGGACGGTTAAGTCCAGGCGAAGGTGATTATGGGTTGCGGCCCTCATCTCTCTTCAGGCCAAGGGAGCTGGCATTTGTCTACAAACAGCTTTCTGGGTCATGTGGCCAGCAGGACTAAACAGCTTCTGGCGCAAAGGGAAAACCGTGATGGAAACCAGAGCGCACAGAAATGCCATTTGCCTTCCTGCCACAGCGGTACCTATTTATCTACTTGCACTGGCGTGCTTTTGAACTGCTAGGTTGGCAGGAGCTGGACAGAGCAAAGGGATCTCACCCTGTTGCGCGGATTCAAAACGCCAACCTTCCGATCGGCAAGCCCAAGAGGCTCAGTGGTTTAGGCCACAGCACCTCCTATTCCCTTATATTTCGTAAACAATGTTGAATGCTGAAGAATACAAGAATGGCCTTCCTGATTCAGACCAAAAATGCATTTTGACTGGCAACACATTTCAAACGGTGGCCAACAAAATGTCCCTGGGAAACTCAGAATCAAGGCAAAAGGGTAATAAGCCATTCTTTCATGTTCCTATTCAGTATTCATACAACCTATTGCCTCTATACATGGACATTCTGCTTAGACAACATAAGGCAACAG